>NC_045797.1:82066612-83266612 GCF_009873245.2 Balaenoptera musculus
TCTTTTAGTTCTAGAATGGTCCTCAACGGACTGGATGAGTCCCAGTGACATCGGGAGGACAATGTGCTTTACTCAGCCTACCTATTCACATGTCAACCTCATCCAGAAACATCCTCACAGACACACCCGGAACAATGCTTGACCAAACGTCGAGGAATCACGAGGCCCAGCCAAGCTGACACAAAGCAAACCATCCCCGTGATAGCTTCTGCCATCTCTGCCAGGTGAGCTCCAGCCTTTCTGAATTTCTACACCCAAGTGGCTCGGCGCTCTTGGGGGACAGTGCATGCCCTGGAGTGGGACCAACTACAAGATCATCTCTCCAACGCCGGCTGGATCCTCAGCCCCTCCCTTACACCTCTTTGCTTATCCTGACTCACCTCCAACCCAAGTTCCTTCAATAATTATTCCACTCGTTTACCACTCCCCTCAAGTTCCCTACTAAACCCCTCTCATGGCCCTACTACCTCATGCCTCCCGAACTGTAAACCCAAACATACCCACTCCCATAACTACTTTGTTTTTCCCAATTTTCCAAACTTTTCTCCACCTGCACTTGATGTCCACTACTATCATTTCCTCTCCTCTATCTGCAATATCTATCTATCTCTCCCCCCTCTCCCCCGTTCTCTCTCTTTCCTGCTTCCTTTCCCTCAAACTTCAAACATGCTCACTTCTCTCCCATCCTGTGATTGACAGAACAATGCCCCCACCCAGAATCTGTGAATACATTATTTTATACAGCAAAAGGGACTTTGCAGATTGATTAAATTAAGGACCTTGTGATGGGGAGATTTTCCTGGATAGTCCAGGAGGACCGAAATGTCATCACAAGGGTCCTAATAAGCTGGAGGCAGGCGGGTCAGAGTCAGAAGATGTGATGACAGCTGCAGAGGTCAGAGTGATGCAAAGAGGGGACCACGAGCTAAGAAATGCCGACAACCTCTAGAAGCTGCAAAAGGCAAGGGAGCAGACCCTTCCCTGATAAGGAATGCAACCCTGCAGACGCCTTGATTTTAGGACTTGTCATCTCCAGAACTGTAAGAGAATAAATCTGTGTTGTTTTAAGCCACTAAGCTGGTGCTGATTTGTTACAGCAGCCGTAGGAAACTAATACACATCTTAAAGATAACCTCCCTTGATTCAAATCCCTCTTTAGCCCACCATCCAAACTCGTCTTTCCTTCTTATACAAGCTTCTAAAATTAATCGTCTGACCTCCTCTCTCATACTTCCTCACCTTCCATTTACTCTTCAACCTACTGCTTCCTGTCGCATCCCTACTGATGTGGATTTTATAATTTATTAGTTATAATAACTCATTGTCAAGTGCAATGGAAACCGTCCAGTCATATCTTATTATGGATACTCGATGAGTTTACTGAATGGGGCAGGGGAGGGGTTTGACTGCCACCCATATACTCACGCCCTGAAATCTACAGCTCCAGCCAGACCTCTCCCCATGTGCACGTCCACTGCCAGCTGCACATTTCCTTACAAGCTCCCACTGGAGCCTCAAATTCAAGTTGTCCAAAACAAAACTCATTTCCTTTGCCATGCCCATTCCCCCCCCGCAAAAAAAAAAAAGTCTTTTACTAATTTATCTCAGTTTGAATTACAACCAGAAAACAAGTCACCGATTATCAACCCAGGGTTCATCTGCGATTTCTTGCCCCTCCTTCCGTCACCCATATCCCATCAGGCTCACCAGTCTTACACCCTATCTCCTGAATCCATACATTTCTCTTCATTCCCCACGGTTGCTATTTCATTCAAGGTCACCATTATTTCTTGCCTGGAATTACTTCAATTTATCTACCTGCTTCCAAGCGTATTGACCTGCTATCCCCACTGCAACCAGAGTCATTCATCCAAAGTGCAAATCTGACTACTGACTCCTTGCTGACAACTTTCTGTGGCTTCCTGGATGAGACAGAGCAAGCTGTGTGGCTTACAGAGCCCTTGATAAACTCATGCCAACCTACCTCTCCAGCCCCATTTAACTTCAGCCTCTGTCTCAAGCGTCATGCACCAGCAGCAACGCATCGACCCAGGTATTCCCTGCTCCCATGTCTTATTCGTATCCTTCCAATTCCCTTCTTACAGTTACTTATCCTTCAAGATTCAATTGAAGCATCCAAAAGAAAACTTCTCTAGACTCTCCCAGGCTGAGTAAGGTTCCCCTCCTCCACGCTCCCGGAATGGGCTTGCCAGCTCTCGGCACGGGGCCCTGTGCATAGCAGGCAGTGCTGTCGATGTTTGTTGAGTGAAGAAGTGAACACATAAACAGTCCATGCTGGTTAAAGGGTGCACTGATCCAGGTGAGAAGAAGAGGCTCTAGGAGCACAGTGGAGGGTGCCTCGCCCGCCTGGAGAGTCAAGGAAAGCTCTAAGAAGGAAACAGCAGATCTGAGCTTGAGAGGTGACTTAGGGGAAGGAGAGGCATTGTGTGCTGGGCAGATAAGCAGAGGCAGCTTCCCAGGCACGTCACCTGGAAAGCATCATTGCCCAGGGACCCTGCTTGTTCTAATCCTCTGCAGCCACCATATTGAAATTCTTCACTTTTGAACATGGAGACCTGCGTTTCCATTTTCACTGGACCTACAATGTAGGCACCTGATCGTGCCGATAAGACAAGCTTGTCCAAACGCAAAGGGCCAGGAGAGCCTTTGAAAGGGCTCATCGGGACCCCTGAAGGCAGCTCCAGTCTGATTGGGCTCCTCTAAGCCAGACACTTAGCCACAGTAAGAATGAATGTGTTCTCCCCACCCCATGCATCCTGATCTATTTATAAATGTTTAGAGTTTAGGAGGGAAACACCAAATCCACATTTCCAGGCCTTTTTCTACGCAAGACTTAAACGTGCGTATCGTGGGGCAAATCAAATCCATATGTTTCAGATTCGTTTACACTTTGTTCATCAGAAGTCCCTCCTACTCCCTCCCCAGGAGGAAGTTCTCACATCCAAGAAGGCGTCGAAGCTCTCCTGGAGCTTCTGAGTTTAAAGAAAAAGGGAGGGGATTTGAAAACTCTGAATCTGACTAAAGAAAACTGGATTTAAACCTCAAAAGTTTCAATTACACTTTGCAGCTCTACATCCCCAAGTTAATGCAGCTCAACTCTGTCCCTTGAGTCACCCCAATAACCCTGTGGCAGGCACGGCCCCCAAGGAGGGACGTTTCCTCCCAGGGAGGAGATGGGGCCTTGATTGTGCATTAGGAACTGGAAACTCGGAGGAAATCATATCGACAGTTGCTTGAGAAAAACTAAGCCTCTTGCTCAGACCACTGCGTTTAGAATCACAAATCTTTAGGACTGAAAGGGATCATTGAGATCATCTACAGTAATAACTACCATGTGCAGAGTACTTTACACTTGATAAATCACTTTCACACTCATTTTCTTATCTAATCCCCGCAGCTATTTTGTAAGGGAGGGAGATGGCTATCATCACTTTCAGTTCAACAGCTAGGAAAATAAGGCTCAGAAAGGTTAGGTGGATTTTCCAAGCTCACACAGCAAACAGCAGCAATGCCAGACCCAGACTCATGGTCTTGACACTCCCCCCCACCCCAACCCCGGGGCTTGTCCTCGACCCCACTCACCATTTCTCAGGATGAAAGAAGGCCAGCCACGCCCAAGCCCTCCCTTGTCTTACCAACGTCCGCCCAGTTCCGGGAAAGGGTGACACAGCCAGAGCGTCCACCTCCCTGCATGGCATCCTTTCTGCCTCTCTCAGCCCCCCTTTCTCTCTTTATTGGAGGAAGTCAGGGAGGAATTCTCCTTTCAGAGAAATGGCTTTATTGTTTCTGACAATGCAACACCCGCCCCTTGGAAATAGCCATAAACAGAGCAATTCAATTTAACCTATGTATCTTTCCAATTCTTCCACAACCTGGTAAAGTAGATATTCTGTAACCTATCTTCCTCAAAGAGGAAACTGAGTGTCAGAGAGGATGAATAACAGCCTCTGTGACATAAACGGTAAATAGCTAACAATGCCAAGACTTAAACCAAGTTTTCCGACACCAAACCTAAAGATCTTTCCACTAAGACACAATGATGGCATTTGGCTCCCATCCCACGAGGACAGCCAGTGGCAGAAAATGGAGCCGATGGAAGGAAAAAGGGAGAGAGGAAAGATATCTCTCTAGGCCTGCAAATGGGACAGATTACTATAGGGTTTGCCTATTTGGCCAGGATTATTAAAAACTGCAGGAAAATCTTATGCACAAGGAGCAAGACAGACTGAGAGGAGGGACTGTGTTGGCTTAGAGCAAAATCTGAGAAGCACGTATGTATGTGCATACAAAAGACACGTAGTTTTACCTCTTTCAAGTATATGCAAACTAAGCTATAAATTAGTACTAATCAGTACCCCTGAGGTGAATTAATTAAAAAGTTATAATTCACAAGAGGCCTACATTACTTGATAATGTATCACCAAAGCTTATGAATATGAGAATTAATTACTTGGCCCAGATGTTGAAGGAATGTTTAATTTCCTGATCTCTTGGTTTCAAGTATCCGCTGATTTTATCCAGCATTGAAATGAAACTAACAATTATTATGTTTACTCAATTATTATTTTAACAAACAGTCATCATTTATTAATGAGTTAATATTCAGTGTCTTGCTGTGCTGATTATACATATCATTTCATTTAACCCTCACAACAACTATGTAAGATGGACATAATTATCATCATTTTATATGTGCTAAAAATAATATATATATATAGGCTCTGTGATCTAAGAAGCCAAAGTTACACAAATTAAATAAAGTACTGCATACACAAATTTGTGTCTGCCCAATTCTGCCCATGGCAATGACCTTTGCTCCAAATGAACCCCTTGACAATTCTGGATTATGAAGCTTCAAATGACTGAGAATTTATTCCAATGGCTTTGCCTGGTTTTCATTCAAACTTAGGAGTACATTTAAATCTCAAATCTACAGGCACATAAGTCCATTCATTTCCATGCTATGTGTTCATTCCTAACTTGTTTCTAAATTCTGCTTTAACCAAAATCAAAATCAAATGTTTCTTCCTGGTAGGTAGTACAAATATGGAGACAAATTCCAGTCATCATTGTGAGGACTGGGGGAGCAGAATGAATGTAAACAAGTTATATCCACAAAGTCCCTAAGCCCCACTGCATGCAGCTGCAGGAAAAAGGAAGCAGCGGAGAAACTAGAATTTTTTTAAAAATATGGATTCCATGTGGTTCTGAGTTTTTAAGATGTTTTAAATTTTAATGGTAAGTTTTTATTTTCTATCATGAACATATTTTTCTTTTGTAATAGGAAAATGCATGTTAATTGTTGAAATTACAAAGGACAATTTGGCTGGGTATAGAATTTTTGAGTCATAATTCTCCCAAACTTTATAGATGCTATTCCATTGACTGCCTTTTTTTTTTTTTAATTTTTATTTATTTATTTATGGCTGTGTTGGGTCTTCGTTTCTGTGCGAGGGCTTTCTCTAGTTGTGGCAAGCGGGGGCCACTCTTCATCGCAGTGTGCGGGCCTCTCACTATCGCGGCCTCTCTTGTTGCGGAGCACAGGCTCCAGACGCGCAGGCTCAGTAATTGTGGCTCACAGGCCCAGCTGCTCTGCGGCATGTGGGATCTTCCCAGACCAGGGCTCGAACCTGTGTCCCCTGCATTGGCAGGCAGATTCTCAACCACTGCGCCACCAGGGAAGCCCCCCCATTGACTGCCTTTATCCAATGTTGTAGACAGAAGTCTGAGGACTCCTTGACTTTCTCCCACTATACTTTTTTTTTTTTTTCCTGTCAAGTTTTTTAGGATTCTTTGGTTGTCCATGGAACTCAATATTTTCTCCAGGATATGTAAAACTGTTTGTCAGATTTAATTAAATCTTCTGGATAAAGTTCACCTGACAGGTTCACAACTTACTTGGTTTTAGAAACATTTTATTCTGTATTACTTTGAATATTTTTGCTGATTCGTTCTTTAGGCCTAGCAGTTATTCTTTTTTCTAGTCCATGTTTATTTACATCATCTTTTCTCTGATTTTTTACATCTGTCATTTTTCTCTCCATCCATATTTCACTTTGATTTGGTGCTCTATTATTATTTTTGTACAACACTGAATTTCTACTCTGCTATTATTGGTTTTACTTTATTTTCTGGAGTCTGTTTTATCCAGTTGTGGTAATGCAATTTCAATCAAAATACAATGGAATATCTTGGGAGACTTGACATCCTAAAGATTATCTATAGGAATAAATCTATTAAACTAAATGGGGGCTTCCCTGGTGGCGCAGTGGTTGAGAATCTGCCTGCCAATGCAGGGGACACGGGTTTGAGCCCTGGTCTGGGAAGATCCCACATGCTGCGGAGCAACTAGGCCCGTGAGCCACAACTGCTGAGCCTGCGCGTCTGGAGCTTGTGCTCCACAACAAGAGAGGCCGCGATAGTGAGAGGCCCGCGCACTGCGATGAAGAGTGGCCCCCGCTCGCCGCAACTAGAGAAAGCCCTCGCACAGAAACAAAGACCCAACACAGCCAGAAATAAATATAAATAAATAAATAAATAAAAATTTAAAAAAGAAAAACTAAATGGGACATTATGAGGGAGGGAATGGGGAAGAGTAGAAATAAAATGAGGGAATCCATGCAATAAAAGATATTAAAATGAACTTTAAAACTAAAATAACAAAAACAGAAAGAATCATAGCCTCTTGCCAATATAGGCAGGCAAATCAATGGAATGGTATAATTTTGTTTCAGCTGGGAAGAAAAAGGATTCCACTTGGCAAAGGCAATGAAACTCCTTAGGGAAAAAATACCATACTAGAACCCTGACTTATATTTTATAATCTAAGTTCTAAATGAATTAAAGATTTCATTTTTTAACACATAAGAATACTTAGATAAAATTGATCAGTATTTACATAATCTTCATATATAAGAAGACGTTTGAAGTATATCAACAAAGATAAAAACCATAAAGCAAAATCTAACAAATTTAGAAAAATAAACATTGAAGGTAATGGGAAAAGATACAGATGAGAATTTTTTTAAAAAGGAAAGAAAAGAAGAGAGAGAGAGAGAGGGCAGAAGGAGGGAAGTGTAACTGAGCAGGAGACTGTGGGGTCTTCCCAGAGCAGGGCTTCCCCCATGCCCTCTGCCTGCCTTTTGTCTGTACAAAAACTTTAATCAAAGAATAAATTTAATCAGAGAAGTGAGAAAATGCAGAAAGAAAGGAAAACAGTCAAGCAAGACAAAATAATATTAGTTTGGCCATTAAGCAAAGTCAAGGACATTTAGTTCCTCCTCAAGGGCTGTAGATAATATTTGGAACCATGTCCTTTGAGCTGTTTTGCAGATACTGAAACTCCCACCAGGTGGAAGAAGTGAACTGTATGCTGCCCACAATGACACAGACCCCAGATCGGTTGGAACCAGAAGGTTAATGATGTTGACTCCTGATGACCTCACCAGCAACCAATCAGAAGAATGTCCACGAGCTGGTCACACACCCCACAATGCCTCTCCCTCACCCTGTCTTTATAAACCTCTCCCTGAAAGCCTTTGGGGAGTTCCAATCTTTTAAGCACTAGCTATCTGGATTCCTTGCTTGTCGCCCTGCAATAAACGCTGCATTTTCCTTCACCAAAGCCTGGTGTCAGTAGATTGGTTGGCTTTACTGTGCGCGGGCAAGTGGACCCAAGTTTAGTCCAGTAACAGAAGGAAGGAAGGAAGGGAGGGAGGGAGGGAGGAAGGAAGGAGGGAGGAAAAAAGAAATATGTATGGCCCAAAACTTAAGAGAAATAGTTAACCTCACTATAATCAAATCATTGATTATAATCAAATCATTATAAATGGAAGGTAACTTTTAACATGTTCTCAGCTTTTATCTCTTGCTTCAGAAGCTCTATTTTTATGCATTTGTGAGATGTAAAAGGATTTAATTGGACAGTCTTGTAAGGCCTGAAGTTGGCAGAACTTGCTGGAAACTGGTTAAAGGGGAGACAAACATGAAGTAGAATAATATAACTGTACCCAAAATAAAAAACACAACAGGTAGGACCAGGCTCAGATGACAGAAAACTCACCACAGCTGATGTCGTCCAAGAAGACATTCAGGAAAACTGGAGTCTTGAACTTGAGCTTGAGAAAAGAAAAATCCAGAACAGTGAACTTGAGTGTACTCCATACTTGGCAACCTGCCTCAGGTGACCAAGATGGCTGTGAATTCACAGAAGATAACTGAGCAGTAGAAAATCTACTCAGCCTAGATTGCAAGAAAATGTGCTTATGCATCATGCTTTATAGTTCAAAAAAATCCTTTGATACATTATTTTCACATAATCTTCCCACAACCCTTAGTGTTAGGCAATGAACAGGTCATAACCCTCCTTTTAAGAAGAGGAAACTGAGGTCTAGAGAGATAGGATGATGCACTTGCACTTGAACCACTAGATGTAACTGGAGGAAGTACTTCAGCCCCATCTCACAGGGGAAGCTTGCCTTCTTCTTCACCACCCTGTTGCCATGTGGAATAAAAATAACCAGCTCCACGCCTCTGCCGTACAGCTGCACCAGCTTCAAAGAGTGGATGCTCATCCAAATTTCAAGTTGTTGTGCTAAGGAACACCAATTGCTGTTGCATGTAAAATGTTCTTTAAAAATTCAGGGCTTCCCTGGGGGCGCAGTGGTTAAGAATACGCCTGCCAGTGCAGGGGACACGGGTTCGAGCCCTGGTCCGGGAAGATCCCACATGCTGCGGAGCAACTAAGCCCATGCGCCACAACTACTGAGCCACACTCTAGAGCCCGCAAGCCACAACTACTGAGCCCGTGTGCCACAAGTACTGAAGCCCGCATGCCTAGAGCCCGTGCTCCGCAACAAGAGAAGCCACCGCAATGAGAAGCCCACGCACCGCAACGAAGAGTAGCCCCCACTCGCCGCAACTAGAGAAAGCCCGCACGCAGCAACGAAGACCCACCGCAGCCAAAAATAAATGAATAAATAAATAAATTTATTAAAAAAAAAAAAGAATCCAGATATTCTTACCACCAAGAGAATCCTTTTGCTGTATCTGGAGCCCATTCTCAAAAGAGTTAAGAAACACTGCAATGAAAGTATAAAAGTTGCTGCCACAATGGCATCACAGCTGTAAACAGATAAATCAGAAAACACCTACTAGGACATGCCGCCGACCACGACAGAACTTGCTGTGCTAATACTCCTCATGTTGGGCGTCTGTTTCTCCAGATACAAAACTACAAGTGAGATGCTCTCTAAATACCCTGTCTCCCTTGACTCTGAGAGGTACCATGGTTTGAGTAGGAAGTAGGCACATACTCAGAGAAGACTAAATAGGGCAAGAGGCCTGGAAACCATGTGATGACAAGGAGTGACCAAAGGAACCAGGGACTAGAGATGAGACACTGAGGGACAAGAGTGATGTCTGCAGGGCTGGCTTAGGGAAGACTGACTCAATTCATCCTGGGTGGCCAGAAAGAGGGAAATTGAGACTGATGAGTGAAAGCCCGGGGAGTCAGAAATTGATTTTAAAAAAAATAGAGCCATCCAAAGATGAAACAAGCAGCTTCCAGGGAAGGGAAAGAGAAGGGAGAGAGGAAAACAGTTATTGCACTCCTGTCTTGACCTTTGACATGCATGACCTCTGACCCCTGTAACAATCTTGATACCTGGGCATTATCAACCCTATTTTCCAGGTTAGGAAACTACTGCTCAGAAAGAAACCATTTGATCAACATCAGGGTAGTGAGTTACTGAATGCCCCATCAGGAGGATATTGAAACAGAGGACGAAATACTAATTTAAATGTATTTAGGCATCACATGTAGAAGGTTAGAGGAAAAGGTCTTTATGATCCCCTCCAGCCAGGGAATCCCATTATTCTATTGTATTTGGGTGCTACTTCCTAATCACAAAGAAGAATCATGTACTTCAAAATACTGAATGGGAAGAAAAAGCCCCATTGCTACTCAGCCGCCAGCACCATGATGACCGTCACCGTCACTGTCGTCTCTATCAGCAGCACCATTATCAGTAGCAACATCTACTATGTGCTGGGTACTAGTATAAGCTATAACTGGAGATACTGATCGCCATTCAATACAATAGCTGTCAAGGTAAGTTTCTTTGTCATCATTTCACGAGTGAGAAAACTGAGCCTCAAAGAGGTAAGTTATTATCATCTAGCAAGTTAAATGGCAGAACTCAGCCTCAAGCCCAGTTCTGTTTGATTCCAAAGCTGGTGCTATCTTCTGAATACCCCACTCTCTCCCTAATACTTCCTGCATGCCGCCATACCAATCTGGCACCTGAGCACAGGATATACCACATTAGGAAGCAGAGGAGCAGGTGTTAGAGCCGCCCCTGCTCCCATGGTTTAAAAAAAAAAAATGCTCTCCTGCATGTAGCTATCACAACGGGTCTTGCTTCGATGTGCTACCACACTCCTTGAGAAAGATGAACTTGATGCCATGCTAAGAATCAGCCTGGCTTCTCAGCTCTCTGTGGCTCTTGAAAGGAAGCTCCAGGACACTGGCCACTCCATTGGAAAGCTCTACCAGCAGAACCTCAAGGAGGCAAGACGCTACCTTGCAGAGTGTACCTCATTGGAAAGATCCGGCCCCCAGGGCCATCCTCCCCACTCTGGGACGCTGACTTGGCTTGCCTTCCTCACAAGGTACCAAGGCCGTCAGTAACTTTCCCCACACACGCACTTTTTCCGACTCTCTGGCTCTTTCAGCTGAGGCTGCAATGTTAAACACATAGTTCTGTAAATTAATTCTTTGAAGATTCACTCTTGTCAGCTAACTTTTCTCACTGCAATAAGCCAAGGAAGTCACTTCCTCGCAACTGAATTTTCCATTTTCATGTACTCCTGAGCCTTTTTAATTTGACAGTGTTCCAAAACCTCTGTTCAGCAGAACTCACGAGTTAGATCCAGGAATCTCAAAAATGTTCACTTAAAATTAACGGGGAAAGTGATAATCCCATCTTGGCCTTAGATTTTAAAAAGTGGGTATATCATCTGGGGTGAGAAAGGAGGCAGAAGATGAAGAAGCTTTCAGTCAGCATTTGACTTAATCCCAGTTTTTCAGTCTTGTTCTCCATTCCAGCCTCAGTACAGCAGTCATCTGTGCCTTGAATAGACTGGCCAGGCTACAGGTAAATGTCACTACAGGTGAGAACTTAGAAGAATGAGTCACAGCCTCTGCCCTCCAAGAGTTCACAGCTGAATAGTAAAAGGACACACCATCCACCACGGGGCAGGACAGACAGTCCTCAAGGTGCAGGGGTGTCCTGGGAGCAGCTCTGGGCCGAGAGGCTTGAGTCCTGGCTTTGGGTTCTGACTGCATCCCTCATTTACTCCATACATTTGGACAAGTTGCTCCCCCTCCTAAATTTCAACTTACTCATTTTTCTAAAACAGAAAGGTAGCACCAGAGGATAACTAAGATTCCTTCTGTCTCTAGCTTTCTAAGAGTTAGGAATAGCAAAGTGTTCCAGGAGAAATACAAAGGTTCTAGCAGAAAACGAGGAGAGTGGTTGATCGGGGAGAGTGCTGGGAAGGCGGCCATCGTGAGCTGGCCTTTGAGAAATGCCTAGAACGTTGATGGATCTGGAGATGAAGTGTTGAGAGACATTTCTGTCAAAGATGACACCCCTGCAGCTGCTGAAGAGGAGAGGGAGGGAGAGTAGAGAGGTAGGGGAAGGGAGAGACAGAAGGAAGAAGAAGAGCAGAGGTAACACCACCTGATGAATAATAATAGTCACAGCTGCACCACCCTTTACAGTTCAGAGAGCAGTTCCCCATACACTGGCTCATTTAACTCTCAGGACACAGCTGGGAGGCAGGGAGCGGCCCTTTAGCCCACCTTATGGACTCAGAGTCGCTCGCACGTCTGGTAAGTGGTGGAGCCGGGACTCACCCTGAGGTCTGACCGACAGCAAGCCTCACATCACACAGCACAACTACAAGCTCGGCATGCTGCCACCACACAACATGGTGTGCAAAGGAGGTCTGCACGCGTGCCCTCAGCTGTGTCAGTGGCTAACGTGGTCTCCAGAGGCAATGAAAGGGAACGCTGCTGGGTTCTTTTTTTTTTTTTTTGGCTGTGTTGGGTCTTCGTTGCTGCGCGCGGGCTTTCTCTAGCTGCAGAGCTGCAGCGAGTGGGGGCTACTCTTCGTTGTGGTGCGCGGCCTTCTCATTGCGGTGGCTTCTCTTGTTGTGGAGCACGGGCTCTAAGCGCACGGGCTTCAGTAGTTGTGGCTCGCGGGCTCAGTAGTTGTGGCTCACAGGCTCTAGAGCACAGCCTCAGTAGTTATGGCACACAGGCTCAGTAGCTGTGGCTCACGGGCTCTAGAGCACAGGCTCAGTAGTTGTGGCGCACAGGCTTAGTGTCTCCGCGGCATGTGGGATCTTCCCAGACCAGGGCTCGAACCCGTGTCCCCTGCATTGGCAGGTGGATTCTTAACCACTGCACCACCAGGGAAGCCCCCCTGCCGTGTTCTGATCAGCCCAGGACCACTGCTTTCAGCTCTAGGTCCCACACTTCATCAGGGAAATTGCTCCATTGGAACATTGCAGAGAATGGGTAGAATTCCTAAAGCCATGCAATGCTAGTCACAGTTGAGGGTTCTTGGGGCATTCGAGTGGAGAAGACATAGTGGATACGCAGTGTATTAGAATTATCTGAAGGGCTATTGTATCAGCCCGAGTCCCAACTGGAAACAGATGGCTTTATCCAATTGGGTTAATTCGAGGAAGATTTGTTTACGAAGGGACTATTTGCAATGGAATAGGTGTAAAAGGAAAAAAAGAAGAAGGCTAGAAGCAGAGAAGCTGTTCCCCCAAGACAGAGAGTATGTAGGGAGGAAGTAGTTTCTGAAACCTGAAGAAGTCATGTAGAGAGAAGGTCTCCTTGAAAAAAAATCAGTGACAATCAGTAAGAACAAACCCAACCAGTGAGAACCCCACAGGTAGGCGCCTAGGTAATACAGACATCCGAACTCACTCTCCTCTCTCCTTTCAGTCTCCTATGGCCAAAGCCAACCAGAAGTCAGAGCATACAGGACCCCACGGATGAAGCCCCTTGAATTCCATATAGGTCAGCGTCCCAGGGCAGAGCGCAGAGGGACGAGGTGAAGAGAGGGTCTGGAGGGCCAGAGGGATGCTATCAGACACAGCTGGTCTTGTAGAAGAAGTAGACGTGGGCGTGAGACCATAAGGGGAAAGGGGGGGTGGAGGCAGGTGGAGAAGGAATTAGGACCAAGGAGACTTTATGAGGAAATGAATTTTAGCTAAATTTTAAAATAAGTAAGGAAGAAATTAATAGTCAAAAAGAGGGAGGTATAAATTAGGAGGTTGGGATTAACAGATACACACCACCGTATATAAAAGAGGACTTACTGTATAGCACAGGGAACTCTACTCAATATTTTGTAATAACCTGTAAGGGAAAAGAATCTGTAAAAGAATAGCCATATCTATATCTGTATCTATATCTATATCTCTCTCTCTATATATATAAATATGTATGTATATATCTCTGAATCACTGTGCTGTATACCTGAAACTAACATGACATTATAAATCGACTCTACTTCAATTGTTTACAAAATCTAGTGAAAGAGCTGAACTAGGAAGACTGCAAGTTCATGCTGAGCTTCCCACCACCCAACTTCAAGTCGAAGTTAGAAGACAAGTGACACAAATTCTCTAGAGGAAATTCAGTGGTCAACTGGATTAAATAACTTGTAAAGTTTCCTCTAACCCTGATATTTCAACATTTTATACATAAAAAAAGGATAAAAAGTAAAATAATAGAAGGGTGTTTGTTTTTTTTTAATCAATTTAGAAGTTCTCCCAACCTTCCTCCTCAATCTTCTTCCCAATTAAGTACCTGCCTTCACTGTGCCTGGAAGATAATAAAAGATGTTTATTGACTAAGGATGGCACCAGAGTTAAAGTTCTGATTAGGTAGAATTTTGAAGTCCTTTGAGTTTTTTAAACAAACCTCTCACTTGCTATTGTGAAAATAGGATGACCTTGACAAGGAAAAGGAATTTTTTTTTTAGACCAAACGACTGCAGAAGATCACTTTCTTCGTCATCTCAAGAAGTGTCACATTTCCTCACAAAATTTTCAGCCATGATTTCCCCAGAATCTCTCTAAAATGGAGTCAAAAATTACAAATGAGGGAGTAGCTGAGAAGTGATTTGCAAACTTTATTAACCTCTAGATTTTTTTTCCCTCTTGTTTAGCAAGTAACAATAACAATATGTTTCCCAGCCTTATTTACCAAAAGAGTTACACTGTGATCACTGTCAAGGTTAATTAACATCTGGATTTGCTGATGTTTCCATTTCCTGAATTTTCAAACAAATGCTTTAGAAGACTTTAGCAACTGCATAATTACCCATAATGTATTTCATATACTAGAGGCATCTCACGTGGACTTTGTATTAAATGAATCATAGCAATGTTGTTTTGAGTGAATAGTAGTTTCGTTAACTCCATTGTTACTAAGTAATTTACACTTAGTTAGAAAACCAAGAAGGTCATTTGGAATTGTGTGCACTGAAATCTGCCATACAGATTAAGTGTACCTCCGTTACACAATGTGTTTCCCATTATTTCACAATGTCTTGAAGAATGGAACTAATAAAGCTGATATTCCATAGTGTAGGATGCAGACTAGCAGTTTGATGTAATGTTTCAGCTCACGATTCCTTTTATACAAGGAACAGATTAATCTATTCAACTGGAGAAAAAGACCACCCAATGTTTAACTGTGCAGGTGAGGTGCAAAGAAAAACTGGCTGACAACTGTTTTCTCCCAGAATTAATGGAACCAATTGGCATATCTGCCAAACAAGCATGACAGAGCCATAGGTCAATGGATTCCATTACTAGTCTACAAAAACCATGAATTAATTCAGTTATGCTCAGGAAGCCAAAATATTGCAGCCATTAGGGAATCTTTTAGGAACCATGGTTTTGATTTCTTTGTTCCCACATAGTCAGTAGTAAGCGGAAGACGTGATCATGAGCTCAAGCCATGTCACGACAGATTAGTAGAGAGCCATTCCCACACAGGCCGCCCCATGAGGAGGGCAAGAGGAACGTTGTGCGTGGCAAAATCTTCAAAATGCGATTCTCAATGCCAGAATTTCACCTAATCCCCGAGAAATTCTTGTTGCCTACATAACCTCTCCTACCCTCACAGTACAAGATTTTTAAGTCCTAAACCAAAAAAGCAATGCCGTCTCTTCTCTGCATTCATTCAGCAAAATCCACCTTCATCCATACATTTGTTCACATTTGTTACAGACACTCACAGGCTCTTCGCCTACACTGAGCAGGAGGTCTTCACAGGCCAAGTTTCATCTTATCCACATACTAAGTCTGCCATGCATATATGTCATTGCTGTTTTCATCATTATTTTGTGTATCACTCCCTCCCAGCAATGTCAGTCTATGTGCTTGCTAACACAGCACAACTCACAGATGGGGAAACAAATTTGCGTGGGCAATGGGTTTGCCCAAATCACCTGGTGCCTTAGTCCGCTCAGGCTACTGTAACAAAAACACCAGAGACTGGGTGGCTTATAAACGGTAGATATTTATTTCTCACAGTTCTGGAGGCTGGAGGACCAAGATGAAGATGATGGAAGATCCGATGTCAGGTGAGGGCCTGCTTCCTGGTATATAGTCTTTTTGCTGTGACCTCACGTGGAAGGGAGGAGGGAGTTCTCTGGGGTCTCTTTGATAAGGGCACTAATTCCATCATGAGGGCTCCACCTTCATGACCTGATCACCTCCCAAAGACCCCACCTCTTCATACCATCACATTGGGGGTTCAGTTTCATCACATGAATTTGGGGGGGACACAAACATTCAGTTTATCATACCTGGTTAATGGTCACAGAACTTAGGTATTGATAGCATTCCAGGTCAGTCTGACTGCAAGTTCCATGATCCTTCTACTGTAGCAAATGATTTCAAGCGCTGCAGCATCAACCATTTTCTCATGGGCTCTACCAGCGATAGTATGAGAAACATATTCTGGACACTGTCCAGTGGACTCACACATACAAATGCCTGGTACTCACTGAGCACTTCCTGTGTGCCAGGCACTGTTCTAAACGCTTTACAAGATGTTTTACACATCTTTCAATCCTTACAACTATCATGAGGAAAGTTATTAGTATTATCCTCATTCAACAGATGAGAAACATGAGGCACAGAGGGGTTAAGTAACTTTCCCAAGGTCACACAGCCAGCATGTAACAAAGCTGAGATTCAAAACCAGGTAGTATGGCTCCAGAGTCTGTGCTTTCAACCTCTACATTACCCTCCATCAAAATATGGGATCTTCATTTATTGAATAAAGTAACCATTTACTAAATGCCTCCTGTGTGCCATTAGTGAACAGGTCCTGGGCACCCAAGAGGTAGTGAGATGATGTGGTCCTTTCTGTGCTAGAATTTATAGCATGATGGGAGAGGCAGATAGTAAACAATTAAGAGCTATGGAGGAAAACACACAGTACGAAAAAACGATGATGCAGAGGCAGGGGACAAGATCCTTTTTAGACTGAGTGGTCAGAAAATGCTTCCTGGCTCTAATTTGATGAGAATCAGCACTTCAGAGAAATATAAATGATGGATGAGAAGGACACAGATTCTCCCTTCATAGTTCATTTCCTCAGCCTGAGTTTGCATCTCAGCCTGGA
Source organism: Balaenoptera musculus (assembly GCF_009873245.2). Taxonomy (NCBI): domain Eukaryota; kingdom Metazoa; phylum Chordata; class Mammalia; order Artiodactyla; family Balaenopteridae; genus Balaenoptera; species Balaenoptera musculus. The sequence continues at coordinate 82,083,363 of NC_045797.1, forward strand.
CCATTACCAGCTTTGGGGCTTTGAATAAGTTACTTCCTTGAGATACCACATTCCCATCTATAAAAGGGAAGTAATAATAATAACTCCCTAGGCTGCTATGATCTTTAGAACGTAGAGAAAGCACCTAGTTCAGGCCTTGCTACCCAGTAGATGCCGAACAAAGGTCTATCCTTGCCCTTATTTCTCCTCATGAGCCTCATCAGCTAAACCAGTCCTGGGGCCCTGGTACCAACGGGGGCAGGTGTCAATGGAATGTTCCAGCTCAGTCACCCTCACACCCAAATCCTCTCGGCGAGGCCCAGACCTGCTCCATTAGTGTCTGAAATAAAACACATCTGAGTGTCAGCTGTGAATGCAGCACTGTGAAGGCCATATGGGCAAAGTGAAGCCATCTGCATTTCCACATCTGCCCTCAAGCAGTGTATCAGTCAGAATAAGGTTGGTTCTGCTGCAATTACAGAAAGAAATAATCCCAAATGCCCAGAGACTTAAAACAACAGAGGCTGATTTCTCACTTGTGTTATTGGGTTGGTCAAAAAGTGTCTGTGGTCTTTTAAGTAAAAATAAAAGACACATTTTTCATTTACACCAAGAACTTTATTGAACAACGTATCACCCTTTTGTTCCACTACCTTCTGCCATTTTTCTGGCAACTTCATAATTCCATCTTCCCAAAACTTTTTATCTTTTTGAGCAAAGAACTGTTCCAGGTGCCTTTTACAGTCTTCCAGGGTATTGAAATTTTTTCCATTAAGAGAATTTTGTAAAGACGGAAATAAATGGAAATCCAAAGGTGCAACGTCTGGTGAATATGGCGGATGAATCAGAACTTCCCAGGCAAGTTGTAACAGTTTTTGCCTGGTCATCAAAGAAACATGTGGTCTCACGTTATCCTGATGGAAGATTATGCGTTTTCTGTTGACTAATTCTGTACGCTTTTCATCGAGTGCCGCTTTCAGTTGGTCTAATTGGGAGCAGTACTTGTTGGAATGAATCGTTTGGTTTTCTGGAAGGAGCTCATAATAGAGGACTCCTTTCCAATCCCACCATATACACAACATCACCTTCTTTGGATGAAGACCGGCCTTTGGTGTGGTTGGTGGTGGTTCATTTCGCTTGCCCCACCATCTCTTCCATTCCACATTATTGTACAGTATCTATCCACTTTTCATTGCCCGTCACAATTTGTTTTAAAAACAGAACTTTTTCATTACATTTAAGTAGAAAATGGCATGAGGAAATATGGTCAAGAAGGTTTTTCTCACTTAACTTATGTGGAATACAAACATCAAAGGGAATCATATAACCAAGCTGGTGAAAATGACTAGCACTTGATTTGGATATTTTGAGTATGTCAGCTATCTCCTGCGTGGTGTAACGTTGATTGTTCTCAATTAATGTCTCGATTTGATCGCTATCAACTTCAACTGGTCTACGGGATCGTGGAGCACCATCCAGTGAGAAATCTCCAGCACGAAACTTCGCAAACCACTGTTGACACGTTTGATCAGTCACAGCACCTTCCCCGTACATTGCACAAATCTTTTTTTGCATTTCAGTTGCGTTTTTACCTTTCTTGAAACAATGAAGCATAATATGCCGAAAATGTTGCTTTTTTCTTCCATCTTCAATATTAAAATGGCTACACAAAAATTCACCGATTTTGATGTCATTTTTTAAATGCACGCTGATATGACAGCTGTCACATACAATCTAACAAGATTGTTTCTAATGAAGTTAAAGACAACTAAGTGCTACTAGAGCCATCGTACGAAAAAAAACAAACGAACCTTTTGGCCCACCCAATACATGTCACTGTGACCTACTGGGAGACCCTGCCAGAGACCCAGGCTAAGAGAAGCTTGTCCCATTTCCACGATGGCTGAGACTGGACAGAGCAAAAGGGCGAACCAGATGCTGGCTCATGAGCTTCTGCTCCCATGACAAATATCACTTCTGCCCACATTTCGTTGTCTATGACAAGTCCCCCAGTTACACCAAATGTCAAGGGGCCAGGGGAGTGCCTGAAGAACAAGATATAGTCTCTCCACAGCTCCAATGTCCCCACAAGGATTGTATAAAGATACTGTGCGTGCCCAAGAGGAGGGAACCTTCCTGGGAAGTTCTCTTCCAGGAAGGCTGGGAGGAAACTGCTCCCTCAAATTGCCCTGGTGAGCAATTTCCTTGAAGCCTTATGTTTTTTCCTAGAAGTTCATGTGAATTTTGCATCCAACTCCATTACATATCACTGTGTTTTAATATCAAAATCGATGCTTACAGAAGGTGTGCAGTGCTGTGTTTTTGCATTACACCTAACCCATCCCACCTCATGTTTCTGGGAAAGCATAGTGACAGATCCCTGACATTCCAAAAAATTATTCTTGAAATTTTCACAAATTGCCAACATCTCTAAACCATCATTTAATTTTTTTTACTTAGATCGCTTTTTTTTTCTGGATAAAAATACTATTGACCGGGACTTCCCTGGTAGTCCAGTGGTTAGGACTCCACGCTTCCACTGCAGGGGGCACAGGTTCGATCCCTGGTCAGGGAACTAAGATCCCGCATGCCACATGAGGTATGGCCAAAAAAGAAAAAAAAAAAAATACTATTGACCGTTTACTGAGAACCTATTATGTGCCAACCATAATCTCATTATCTCATTCCATACATGATCTACATCACCTCATTCCATACTCATAACAGTTCTCTGAGAAAGGCAGTTTCTACTAATGATCAGAGGTAGAGGCTCAGGAAGGTCAGTGGTTGGTCGGAGCCACATAATAAGAGGCTGAGAGGAATGGGAACCCCGTTCTGAATGGCTCTGTATCGTCCACCTTTTTCCACTACAACCATGTTCCCTCCCAGTTACCACTAGGAAATCAACCTCAGATCCCCATCAGTACAAATGAGAATCTGCAACACCAATGTTATTTCCTTGCATCTTTAGCGCACATCAAGAAAGAACCACTCGATTACTCCACAGGTGGCACTAAAAAGCTACTTTGAAATACAGGAGCTGGACAGGAATGGCTCTGCTCATCAATCTGCTAAGCAACGCCGTCACACACCAGCCTCACGGCCACTGGGATTCAAGTTCACACCATGGGGAAGACGACAGACTACCACACAGCGTGCACCTCGGAGTATCTGGTGATGAGTCCAACCAGGATTATAAAAGACACAAAGAAGAGTGTGGCCCCCGCTTCCCGGGATGATGGGAGGCTGGGGCCAACGGTAAGAGGAAAAGCAGCGGGTGTGAGCAAGGTGCAGGCTTCCTGATGGGCTCACCGCATCACCACGAGGCCCCAAAGGCCTTTGCCAAGCATCCTTGTGTCAGTTAACCAGGGACCCTGGAGGCAGTCGACACAAGCTCAGCTGGAGGGGAAATGTCACACAGCAGATCAGCTCTACCTGTCAGTTCTGGTTCCAGAGACAGACAGCCTTTCTGAACATTGCTATGCTAAGTGGCAAAGCCACTACCTCTTACATTTTTTAAGAGATAGGTCAAAAAAGACGTTCTAAACATGAAAGCAATGGCTGTTATCAAAAAGGAAAGAAAAATAGATTCAACAACAAAACACGTTAAACCCCACAGGTCAAAAAAATTCCACAAACAAAATTAAAAGGCAAATGACAACCTAAGTAGGAAAATATTTGTAATTTAGCAAACATGAATACAGGGCAATTCATACAAATTGATGTAAAATGTACATCTTTTTTAAAGAAAAAGACATTCCCAGAAGAACTATAAGTGGTCAATAAGCATTTCTAAAATGTTTATCCTTACTGCTTACCAGGAATGCAAATTAAAATAAGGTACCATTTTTTGCCTAATTGGCAAAAATGATCATTTTTCTCTTTTCAAGATAATACTTAGCACTCTTGAGAGTGCCACAATGCAGGCTGTGAGAGAGTAAATTCCAGGAAAGCAGTGTAGCAAAATGTATCAAAAGCCCTAGCAATGTTATCTTCTTTGATCTAGTAATTCACTTCTGGGGATCAGTCCTAGGAAAATCACCAGAAATGTGGATAAAGATTTATATTCCAGCATCTTCAATATACTGTCGTTTATAATACCTAAAAACAAACAAACAAAAAGAAATGCAAGCAACCTAAATAGCAAAAAGAAAAAAAAAAAACTTAATAAATTAAAGACAGGGTAAGGATAAATATGGTGGAGAGATATGATAGAATATTGAAAGGTATCATATTTTCAAGAATTATTTGGTGACATGGGGAAATGTTCAGAATATAATGTCAATTTAAAAGGCAGGCTCTGATATTCTTTTAGAAGAAAATATTACACAAACATATATACACACACAGTCATAAATTCACTCACATGCTCATAAGACAGGAGGAAACACTAAAATACTGACAATGATCATCTCTGAGTGGCACATTATAGATGATTTTTGTCCTTCTTTAGATTTTTCTGTATCTCCCCAAACGAACACAATATACATATAATACATGTATAATATATAAATATATCATACATACATTCATTTTTATAATCTAAAAAAAGTGTTTTGAAAACAAAATGTGATGCATGAACAGTGCCACCAATTATTCCCTCCCTGCATCCATGCCCTTGGGCAGCGACCACCACACAGATTCTGAGCCAGGTAACTTGGTCAGCGGGATGTTAGCCGTTTTGACACAAACAGAGGCTAAAAGGCGCTCACACGCTGGAGCCTGTCTAAACTGGCTGCTCTTGGATCCTAAGACAACTACCGTGCGACAGAGCCTGGGCTTGTCCGTGGCGTGATGAGACACAAACTGCCCCAGTGCCCCAGCCGCAAGCCAGCTAACCTCGAGAAACAGCTGCCTAGCCAACCAGGAGCTCACCACTGATGCAGAAAAACCACCCACCTGGTCCCAGTCCAAATCGCCAACCCAGGGAGTCCTCAAATAAATAAGTTGTTGTTGTTTTAATCCACTAAGATTTGGGGTGGTTTGTTATGCAACAAAAAATAAATGACATAGAAGAAAACATACTCTAGTCGTAAAGTGGGGAAATCTTGGGTTTCTCCATTGGATACTTTATTTGACCTCTCACTGACTCTGTTTTTTAATCTCTAACATGAGAGTAACACTACGTGCTTCACTGGGTAGTTGTGAGAATCAAATGAGTTAATGTACATGAAAGCACCTGACATAGAGTGAGGCTAATGAATCTGAATTACTATTAATTGTTAGGAATTATTAAGAAAAAAGAAACAGTTAAGAACGTTAGGAATAGATGAATCAGGATACGTCTATCTCCACAGTGCAGGAGTGGGCTAAAAATATTATTTTAGTAGTCAAAGGACTTCATTATTATGAGCAAAGGATAAAGCCTGGGGCTGGAAATTGGGAGCATGAGTTTTACACCCTAACTCTCCCACTGACTTGGAATGTGACATAGGATGCTTTTTTTATATAGCCACTAACTTGTAAGTGGTGGTCCCTCAGGTCCGAGCCAATTGCAACAGAGCAAGGGAAGAGCTCTAGCCAGGGTTATTTCGGATGTAAAGCTTGAAGTCCATCTTCTTACCTGGACTTTTACAAATTAGTTTCAAACTACTTCTGCCATTCACAGCCCATCCTACCCCATAAGCTTAGCACTTCAGCCAGATAAAACATCCCAGTATTCTCGAGACAGAGCACATGGCTGTTGTACCTTTCTTATGCTGTTCCTCTGCTTGGAATGTCTTTTCCTATAATCAAATTCCCATGCATCCTTCAAGACTTACCCGAAGGAAGTCTCCTCTGAGCTCCCAGACAAAAGTGTCTCCTTCCCTTCTGTTCCAACAGCTATAGATTTTCGGTCAGGTTCTCTAGAAGCAGGGACTAAGTCAGGGATCCTTGTGCAAGTGATCCATTAAGGGAGGGCTCTCAGTAAGATCCTTATGGAGGAGAGGGAAGCAGATGGGACAGTGGAGAGAGCTAAGCAAACATCGGGGCTCAGCTGAAGCCTATGTGGACTGTAAAAGAAACCCTAGAGTTGTCCTACCTCGAGGCAAGGGGTCAGTCTAGTCTTCTGTATCCTGAGTTAACCTTTGGCTGGAACCCATCCTCTGGGGGAGAGCATAACCTTGCAAGCATTGCCAGGGCTACACCCACTTATCCAAGGCAATTCTCAAGAGAAGGAACTATCAGGTAAAAGGGGTCTACATGGGCATCAACAAGGCAGTCCAACCCTTCACCACTCACATCCCTTGCCTCTCATATTAAGTTCACTCTATTAAGGCACAGCTTCTTCGGGATTCTGATTGGGCATACTTCCTGGGGAAACTTACAAGACAGGGGCAGTTGTGTTGTTCCCAAGGTCGTATCTGAAGTTCATCATCTCCTTCCTCCACCACCCACACTGTTTCCCACCATGTTAGCTAGCACTGCTGACCTATGTGGATTTTCCTGAGGCAGAGGGAGGCCTGACCATCCCTTAAGGGGGCCTGAGCCCCTATTAAGCCATAGCTATGGAACTCGCCCATTTAGTGTCAAAATCGAGTGTGGGAGTGCCAAGAGATGCCCAGGGGACCAACCAACGCCAAACATATTTCCCCTGCCCTCGTTATAAAGCAGCAGCCCCACTTCCTCATGATGAGCACAGCCAATTACCTCTACCAGTAGAGGAACTCCTTTCTTTGCCTCATGATTATTGGCACAAAGAGCCCAAAATGGCCAGCAGATGCTGTAGCTTTAAGTCTATGGGTTCTTGTTGTATTCCTTGGTGATGACATTGCCACTCTGGGACCCAAGACCTCTAGACCCTCAGAGCCCAAAGTTGCAGAAGTGACAGGAAACATAAATTCCCCAAGTGGGTCATTAGGGGGTGATGGTGAGCAGAGCCACTCCTGCTCCCACCTCTTAGTTCCTGGACCCGTGTCATCTATCTATTCCACAGCGTGTCTCACTCCAGGGACTATATTTGTGTCTGTCTTCTAATGCCCCCTTGTCCAAGGGCTCCTTGGGGGCCAGGTCTGTTTTCATTGCTCCCTGCACATATCATAACTCACAGCACCCAGCATACTGTGAGGGTGATGAGTAAAGAAGAAAAGCACTTTCTTACACCGCATACAGCATGCCTCTGGATGGCCAGACTCACCTTCCTCCAACAAAATATCAATTCTCTGGTCCTAAAACCTGATGCAGGGACAATGGGTCAGAATGGTAAATTAGGACCATCCCAGGATACCTGCAAAACAAATGGCTACCCAATTTGGGATAGTTCCTTGAAGACCTGGCAAAATTAAAAATACCAGCAGCAGCACATGTGTGGTTGGGAAGAGGGAGAGGGAGGGAAAAGGCCAGGGTTTCCAAGGTAAAAAATCAGACTTTGAAGATGAAACCCATTTCCCTGCCAGGCAAGACTCCCCTATGTGGGACTTGGGGCTGAGAGACCGTCACCTGGGATCACAGCAATGTCAGGTCTCTGTCCCCAGGACCACATCTGTTTGGGCTCTGGGAGTGGGAGATATGATGGGTGGGCAGAAGGAGTGACTATAGAGAACGCTGGACAAGGACCAGCTCCCTGGCCACAGCCAACACTGGATATCCTGCCTTGGCCAGAAGGGACCTGGAAAGGAAGCAGACACAGAACAATTGGGAAAGGTCGAAAAACCACAGGAGTCTGATGAATAAAGCCAAGAGGCTGCCCAGTGATGCAACTCATGGGAGACAAAAAAAAAAAAAGAAGAGAAAAGAAAAAAATAAATAAGAAAATAAGAAAAAAGAAACTTCCAGTCCTACCCGGGAGCATTCATCCTTCAGCTTGACCTTCCAGGAATCTGCTGACAAACACAAAGTGTTTTGTGCGACTTTCTGCCTGGGTCCTGGAATGACTGAGAAGGGGAGGAAGGCAGGGAAGGGGCTGGAGTGGGTGGGGGAGGCAGGGGGAAGGGGAGGGCCGGGGACCGGGGGAAACCTCGTTCCCAGCACGGTGCGTTGTTGGGCGCCATCTGCTGGTGGCCTGGGGAACCACACCCATCTCCCTGCCCAAACAAAGTAAAACAATGTTTCAGAGAGAAGGTACATGTCAGAGGAGAGCATCAAAAATCTGCCTCTGATGAGCCAGATGCTTCCATGTACCTTGAATGTTACGTTCCCGTTAGGTGAGAATTGCTCTGCTAGTTTTACAGATGGGAAACTGAGGTTCAGGGAGATAATTAATTTCACAGAGGGCAAGACGATGAATTTGCTGTCATTGAAAAATCCATCCTCTTTCTGAACTCATAGAGCCTGGAAGAGTTCCTGAAGCATAAACGTTCTCTGAGTGAATGACTGGACCAGGCTTCAGTAACTGGGTCTTTTTGTAATTTGTCTGTATGAATCCAACAGAATAGGAAAAACTAAATGCAAAAATAAGAACAGCAGCTGTGTTTGTCAGTGGCGCTCAGGAAATGCCCGGGGCTTTATCACCCTCCAAGATTACAAACTACTTCAAAGCCTGGGAGGGGTTTGATTCCTTTTGGACCTCTGCCTAGCCCTGAGCTGTTCTGGAGGGGCCACATTAGGAAGGAGGTCAAGCTGCACAGGCAGGGGCCGGATTAAAGGGGCTCCAACCAGTCCTAGGTGGCCGGTGGCAGCCACCACTGAGGGTTCTGAAAAACCATTCACTATTGTGACAGCTTCACCCGCTTTGTTTCCTGTCCCAAACTAGGACCCTTCTTCCTCTCCAATGTCTGGTGATATTCAGGCTCATCAAGTCTCTTCATGCTGGGCCCTACCAACCGTTCCACTCATTCCCCCCCCAATCACCCCCCCACCTACACACACACACACCCGACCTTCCTATAAACACAGAAGCATACCTACTATCCATACTCCTATACACAGGCAAAAATCGCACCTGTCATGGACTCCGGCACAGAAACCTCAACATCCCCAAACACACTGGGATCTGTCACATCTTTGAATCTTTGTAGTACTTCTCTTCCTCTTGTTCTCTCTGGCTGGGATGACTCTCCTTCTCAGGCAAACTCCTATTCAACCTTCAAGGCCCATCTCCAGTATCACCCCTTTGTGAAACCTCCCCCCCCCAACCCCATTCACTCTTTAGTTGTTCCCTTATCTGAATACCCAGAGACTTTGTTCATATTTTACTACCATACATAAAGCACTGTCTTCATCTCTGCATGCCCTAGATAGAAGTAGATACTTGGTAAGTGTTCACTGAATGAGTACAGGAAAGAATGAGCACAAGCTTCTTATAAACGCTCTGAGAAAAAGAAAAAGAGTCAAAGCGGAAGGGAACCTGCACACCATCCGCCACTAGATCCCAGCTTCAGGACCAGGCAGCTCTCAGCCCTTGGTCTGGAGCCTCTCGGCAAGGGGAGCTGACTTTCTGGAGGGGGAGGGGAAGTGGGAGGTTCCTAACTTGTGGAGGAACAATGCACAGCTAGTCAGAGAGAAAAATGACCCTCATGTCAGCAGCATGTCAGAAGTACTGAGATCTAGAAGCTTCTGCATCCAGCTCAGCTCCTGTACAAATGTGGTCCAGCACTGGGCATTCATTTCTTGTGCTCAGGCTCTGATCTCTCTTTATGTTTACCTAGAAAATGGGATTTCCCGCGTGCCCAAGCTAGGAAGCAGCACCGTTCCCTCATTTCTAAATGAACGGTTTAAAAATAAGAGGACAAAAATGACCCAAACCGGTGGTAAATCTGCTCATCTGAGATCTTCATCCCTGTCCCAAGGCCCTGAGTCCTGGATTACAATGATCCCGCCCAGGAAGGGAGAAGAGCAGCGACAGCTAGTGACCATCCACTGTGCACCAGCTGCTTGACCCGCACAAACGGCTTCAAGGTAGATGTCACCATGCTCTTCTGCCAGATGAGTTCAGAGGCTCAGAGAAGCAGAGGAACTTGCCCAGGGCACCCAGCTTGTCAAGTGGGGCAGCCGGCCGCACTCGAGGGGTTGGCTCTCCAGCGCCTCGCCCACTGCACTGCTAAGACAGCCTCCCACGCACACTGGGGGCTGGGGAGCAGGTAGCAGAGCCAGCTGGCTTCCTTTGCTGCTTGCCCTCTAAATGACCCCCCTTCAACTCTTTATCCCACGTGGGAAGGACACGGACTCTACAGAGGGTTTGAGGGAAAGCTCCATCTACTCAGGGAAAACTGCAGAGAGGAAGGCAGAAGCTGAAGCCTTTGTTCTTCTTTGGATGAGCAAGCGTACCCACCGCGGACCAGGTGTGCCTGGCCCTCCCCTTCACGGCACCGCGGGAGAACCCGCACTGCCCACACCTTGACTGTGGGGCAGTTCGTCAGGCCTTGGGAGTATAACCCTGGTTTAGGGTTGCACATAGGTGCACTACCACTTTTTTACCAAAGCTTGGCAAAGGCAGAGAAGTGAGAAGGTCATATATTACAGGATGTGAAACTAAGTTTCAGGCTAGCAAACCCTTGATCAGCCTTCCTCAACAGTATCGTTATGGAGCATGTCAGAAACACTCACTGTATAAGCCAAACACTGCCTCATTTCTTTGGAACACAAAGGCAAAGAAAAACACCGAGTTATGATTCTTATGGCAAAAACAAATGGCACATCAAAAAGGCAGGACCTTCCCTCTGGGAGAGCAAGATGCCTAGCAGTGGCAGAGAGATTTGCACCATTATTTCTTACTTATTTATTCATTAACAAAAGTGCATTGGGTGATTACCAGGTCCCAGGCACTGTCCCAGGCCCTGGAGATGCAGCAGGGACAAGATGGACAAAATTGCCCCTCTGAATGCAGCTTACATACCAGTGGAGGAAGACAGACAGACGAGGCAAGTTCGCAAAGCACAGGCAACATAAAAAGGTGATGCACACTGCAGAAAAGATACAACGAAGCAGGCAAAGGAATGAGAAGTGCAGGCGGCACCGTGCAGAGCACCAGCTCCCACAGTGCCACTCCCCTAAGGAGCTTCTGGAAAAGGATGGATAAAGGAAGGCTTCCCAGAGGGGGTGACCTTTGAGCAATATTGGCCAGCAGACCGGGGGCAGGGAGGGTGGTCATTTCAGCCAACAGTCAAAGGCCCAAGTGCACACGCAGACAAATGTCCTTAGGGGTGTTGACTAGCTGAACGTATTAGTCAGCTCAGGCTGCTGTAGCAAAACACCACAGACTGGGGGCTCAAACAACAGAAATTCATTTTCTCCCAGTTCTGGAGGCTGGAAGTTCAACATCAAGGTGTCAGCAGGTTGGGTTTTTTGACGCTTCTCTTCTTGGTTTGTAGATGCCCACCATCTCACTGTGTCCTCACGTGCTCTTTCCTCTGTACCCACACATCCCTGGTGCCTCTACATGTTCAAATTTCCTCTTCTTATAAGAACATCAGTCATACTGGATTAGGGATCACTCTAAAGACTTCATTTTAACTTAATCACCTCTTTAAATGCCCCATCTCCAAATGCAGTCATATTCTGAAGCACTGGGGTTGAGACTTCAGCATATGAACTTGAGGGGATACCATTCAGCACATAACCCCTAGCTTATCAAGAAACAATTTCCCATGGATAAAGAAGAAGAGGTGGTGTGTGTGTATATATATATATGTGTGTGTGTGTGTATACACACACACACACACACACACAATGGAATATTACTCAGCCACAAAAAAAGAATGAAATGTTGCCATTTGCAGCAACATGGATGGAACTAGAGATTACCATACTAAGTGAAGTAAGTCAGACAGAGAAAGACAAATATTATATGATATCACTTATAAGTGGAATCTAAAAAATAATGCAAATGAATCTATTTACAAAACTGAAACAGACTCACAGAAAACAAACTTATGATTACCAGAGGGGATATGGAGGGCAGGAGGGGTAAATTAGGAATATGGAATTAACACATACACACTACTATATATATAAAGTAGATAAGCAACAAGGATTTACCGTATAACTCAGGGAACAATATTCAGTATCTTGTATTAACCTATAATGGAAAATAATCTGAAAAATATATATATGTAGAACTGAATCACTGTGCTATACATGTGAAACTAACATGATATTGTAAATCACTATACTTCAATTTAAAAAAGAAAGAAATTTAAATTGCCCAAAAAAAAAAAAGTTCCCCTTGATCCCTTCAGAGCAGAACTCCTCAAAGTGGTCATCCAAATTCATTGCTTCCATGTCCTCATTTCCATTCTTCCGAAAATGTTCTTCTTAGGATTCTAAAGCCTTCCACGGTGCCAAGTCCAATGCACCCATGTATCCAACCACCCAATGGGCATCCTAAATTTAACGTGTCCAGCATGGAGTTAAGTGGGCTCCTCCCTTTGCCTTTCCTAATTCGCTTTATCTGCTACCGCCATCTTGCTAGTTTAACCCCAAACACAGGAAACACCCTTGATTTCTCCTTTTCCTTTAAGCTTCCCATCTAAGCAATCAAAATCCCTCTGGCTCTACGTCCAGAATATTTCCTAAACCCACCTGCTGCTCTCGGCCCCATCACCCCTTCCTTGGGGGAAGCCTCCGTCCACCCGATCCTCCCGTTCACTGTTGCCCTCTGTTACTCATCCTTCCCACCACCTCCCCCGCCCCCTTAAAATACCTCAGTGACTTCCCCGTGCTCTCAAAACAAACCCCACCTCCTCCCCATGGCTTAGGGAGGTCCTGAGCAATCAGCCACCTGCCATTTTCTCTCGGCTCCCGTCATGTCCCTTCCCTCCCCTGCTGCCACACTGGCCTCCTTTCACCGCTCTGAGCACACCTGGCTCTCTCCAGCCCCAGGTCTCTGTACTTGCTGTTCCCTCTGCCTGGAAAGCCCTTTCCCCAGCTCATCTCATGGGTGAATTGTTCTCACCCTCAATGCTCAACTTTAGCACAGACCTTAGCCGGTCACCTCTCCAAAGCAAACACTTCCCCCACCCGGCCCCTGCAATAATTCTGCCTCGGGGCTTCCCTGGTGGCGCAGTGGTTGAGAATCCGCCTGCCAATGCAGGGGACACGGGTTCGAGCCCTGGTCTGGGAAGATCCCACATGCCGCGGAGCAACTAGGCCCGTGAGCCACAACTACTGAGCCTGCGCGTCTGGAGCCTGTGCTCCGCAACAAGAGAGGCCGCGATAGTGAGACCCGCGCACCGCGATGAAGAGTGGCCCCCGCTCGCCGCAACTAGAGAAAGCCCTCGCACAGAAACGAAGACCCAACACAGCCATAAATAAATAAATAAACAAATACTTTAAAAAAATAAAAAATAATTCTGCCTCACCTCCAGGTAGCACCTTTTAGAGCATCCTCTTGATTACACTGCTACTGTCTGTACTTCAACTACAAGGGCAACGCCACGGCAGCAGGGACCTGGTCTCCTGTCCCTGGACCTGTGCGAATAGAAGAAGGAGCCACAGCTGAGCAGAGGCATCAGCAGGAGACGTGAAGAGAAGCATTGGGGTCTAAGTGCTCACATGGCATCATCCTGGACCAACACACGTGGCCGGCCCTCAGAATGTTCTAGCCTCCAATGACTCAGGCCATTCAGAGGAGGTGTCTCAGGAGGACTTTAGTCCTGGCCACCTGAGATGCATTTCCCTCTCAGCATTAGGGAAAGACCCACTCAACCAAAAACCTTTATCTTTGCAGGAATCCCTGCTCCCTGGCCCCAACTAACAGGACAAGAATTTTCTCCATTGTTTGGTGTTGCGATTCTCCCTAGGACCCTCCATTAGCTCCTTATCATCTACAGGCACTCCAAGCCGTTGCATCCAGCCCAGATTGCCCACTCTGGCCTCATCTCTCACCACCAGCTCAGAGGGCCTGCACTCCAGGCATATAAACCCCAAGACTCCTGCATGCCCCACCTTTAAGCTTTTGCTTACACTTGTTCCCTGAGCCTGGATTGCTTGCTTCCTTTTTCTCCATCTCTCTAGAATTAAGCACTTCTTCCGAGCTAGTCCCACACCTCTATATTGATATTTCCCTTTTGAGCCTCTTACAGCAAGTCTCTTGGATCGATGGATACCAGTTTACTCCACTAGATGGCTGTAAGACCCTAACACCAAACTAAAGTTGTTACTAGAGTATGATCCACCATGAGTCACCACAGGAAACATGGCTGGGGCAGGACAGCTGAGACGGATGCCACAGTAAAGATCTTACAGGATGGGGTGGAACCCAGTGTGGGGATGCCGGCCGGTGTAGGAATAGAAGTGGACTTGGAGTCAGGCAGGGAACAGTGTTCAAAACCCACCTCTGACGCTTCTTAACAAGGCAGACTTGAGCAAGCCACTTCCCTTCATCCCTAAGCAAGATCATGAACCCACGTGGTCGTTTCATGTGACGATTAAATGAGATCACGTAAAATAGCTGGTGCCCAGAGTCAGTAATTGCCCATCCCTCCTCCCTCCCCTCCCTGTGGCCTCCCCAGGACTCTGCTGTGAGGCATGCTGACATTTTGTGACCTCTCTGCCTCTATCTCCTGCTCTCGGCTCTGACCTGAATCTCTCAGGTCTGAGGGATACACTTTGGGTGATGTCACCCCAGCCTTCCCCAGCTTATTCCCATCCATAGACTTCACTGTCCCAGCCCTGCCCCTGCTCACCTACCCTGATGCTGGCAACCACGTGAGATTTCAAATCTCAGACACAGGTTTAAGTTCCAGCTCTGCCGCTCACAGGTCGTGTGATCTTAGACTCAGCAAAACATGTCTACGTGGGGTGGTATTTATCCCCTCACCAGCCATGCGTTCAACCCTCTGGCTGACGTGTGAATGTTCTCTGTGACCTGCAGACCCCACGCTCATTGTTGTTACTTGGAAGTCAGGAAGGGCGTTTTCTCCACTGTTCTCGTATCTGTGAAATTTAGGTTACTTGGCCAAAATTACAGACCGTGTCCTGTTGTATGATCCCTTAGGATAGTCTATCTAGCTGCCACTCGACGGTGGGTTTCTTGCAGGTGGAGATGGTGTCTTCTCTCTGTCTTCCCCTTCCCTGGCACAGAGAAGATGCTCAGAATAAGTTTGTCGTGGGCGTCAATGATTCGCTGACTGAGTGACTCCAGTTTAACCGAACCTGTCTTCTAACATCTCTAGGCCCATTTCTTCATCTGCAAGATGGAGAGCACATGGCCCCAAGAGGCAAATGTAGTGAAGGTTTTCTTCATCCCTCTCCTTTCCTTCCCTCTCCTTCATCCGTCCCTTTCCTTCTGGAATTCTCCTCTGGACAGGTGCCCCACCTCCTGCCCAAGCTCCAGGGGTTCTCATACCCCTCGAGGTGCCTGTGTCCAAAGGAAAGCCTGTAGATGAACTACGTGCTCAGTGTGTGAGCTTGTGACATCAGCGCCTCACGGAATGTCTCATCAGGTGCAGTTCACGTGACTTACCTGATGGCTCACCTGTCCAGGACTATCCACACTCACTGAGAAAATGAATCACTTGGGGTTGGGGGTTAAAGGAGATTAGAAGCCTAAGTATTCTAAGCTGGTGAAAATTCAGACACTGAAACCACGGATAGGAAGCAAGTTTCTTCCAGGCTACACTCAAATCCACACCCCAGAGGAACATGGCTGAGAACAGACTATGATGTTTTCCATCCATCCAAATACCTACTGGGGTACAGTTCAAGCCCAGCCACTTCCTAGCTCTGTGACCAAGGGTAGGTTAATTTATCCCCTTGAGCCTCAGTTTCCTCATCTGTAAAATGGTGACAACAATACCTATTTAAAGCATTACTGGGATGATTAGAATAATTAAATAGATATATTAGATAAAATCAATAAAAAGAAGTAGATATAATAACTAAATACATAGGATAATTAGAAACAGAAACCCATTCTATAATGAGTACATTATTTGCCTGCATAATAAATACTCAATAAATGAAATTAAATTTAGTATTTTGACTCTAGACTCACTTTTTGTGTGACTTTGGTCAGGATCTTTATTTTCTGCACCCTAGAGTTTTCATCTGGAAATTAGAAACAACTTCCACCCAGCAATGCCATGGTGAGTGTAATGCGATATCGTAGACGTGAAACCATCAAGCCTGCCACGTGGCAAAATGTAATTTCCTTCCACGGCTTATCTGTTAGACAGGAGCTGGAGAAAGCAGGATGCTGAGATCATGTGTCCCTCCCTGCAGCACCAGAAGCCAAGGAGCTGCCCAAATTTGATTCTGGGATTCCACTTGAGCCCCGAAGCAATTCTTAGCAATGATGATGATGTGTGA
The DNA here is from genome assembly GCF_009873245.2 of Balaenoptera musculus. Taxonomy (NCBI): domain Eukaryota; kingdom Metazoa; phylum Chordata; class Mammalia; order Artiodactyla; family Balaenopteridae; genus Balaenoptera; species Balaenoptera musculus. The sequence goes on from NC_045797.1 coordinate 82,099,509, forward strand.
TGTTCGCCCCACCTACTATGTGCTAGGTTCTGAGATAACTGTTTCCTGGCTCCGTCCCAGGCTAGCTCCGGAAAGCAGAAGTTTTGTGAACGACAAACCTGTCCACAGGAGCTGGAGATCCTCCCGGGGAAACAGATCGCCCCTTCTCGGGCTGCCAGGCGCCCTTCCAGGGAGCGCGGGGCACACAGCTGCAGCTGGAGGCCGGCCGGGCCAGTGCACACTTGCCCAATTGTGTCAGGAACCAGTAGGAGAAACAGTGTCCGCTCTGAGATACACAATGCTGCTGTCAGCCTCCCTCTTCAGGTGCTGCCCACAGGGCACCTTTCCAGGGACAACGAGAGCTGTTCCTAATGCGTTCACTGCAGGGTGTCAGGACCTTCCCACGGGTCTGCTTTTTGCTTCAGTAAACTAGCAAATGGCATTCAGGTAACAGCGATAATAGGTGATGTCTTGAAAGGAACTTCCAGAGCCACCTATTTTAGCTCCATTTTCATTGTGAGAGGCCACTCTCCTGCCGGTCGTCATCCCAGGTGTTATTGGTAATAGGTATACTCTGTCCTCTTCGTAGATAAGAGGAGAGAATCATAGACTCTTTGAGCCAGAAGGAAACTTAAAATTCACCTAACCAGTGGTTCTCAAACTTTAGGTTATACGAGAACCACCCCCTTCCAAAGGGCCTGGGGAAACAGATTGCTGCACCCTGAGCCCTGAATGCCTGATTCCAAAGGTCTGGGGTGGGACCTGAGAACACACATTTCTAATGACTTCCCAGGTGGTGCTGAGGCCGAGGCTGCCAGCCCAGAGCCCGCACTTGGAGAACTGTGGTCCAGCCCCATCAGTTAACTTAATGGTGGAGAAACAGGAGCCCAGAGAGGGGAAGGGACTCTCCGGGGGTGACACCAGGAGTGAGGGGGTCGGCTCCTGACATGCAGGGCAGTCTTAGCCCGCCCACCCAGGGCCCTTCGAGCTTGCTTTTGCTGTGTAATTACCAGTGATACTCTTGTCTCTACCACTGGGAACTACTAACAGAAGTTAGGGTAGGGATTGCCTGGGATCTGTCCAATGTTTTCAGAAAATGGTCCCCAGATTTCTCAGGGGAGGAAAGAGCCGGGGCGATGGGGAGGGCTGGTGGCTCAGTGTGGCTGGGCTGGGGGCAGTGGGCCGGGAAGACGTGGCCGGTGAGATCCATTCCAGCCCGACCCCGCAGCCCACCCGGCCGGGCCCCAAGCCTTGTGAGAGATTCCCTGTCCGTACCTCCTTCTCTGCTCACCTGTCCCTCCATTTACCACTGAGCAGCATGGCTCAGGGAAGCTTGCCCCACAGCGGGTCACAGCCAGTAAAGAGACAGATCCTCACAATCTCCGTGCAGAGAAACTCAGCCCGCTTTGGCACCGGCTTTGGGCTCGAGTTCCCGTCCATTATACACACGGCCTTCATTCCCCTCACCTTGAGGGCGGTCTTGAGCATGAGGTTTATAATAAGCCGAAGCACCTCTCACGATGCCTGGTATATAACACGTGCTCCAGTCATCGCTTCACCCCTTGTAGTTCTAACCCTGGGCCAAATGGTGACTCATCAGATTTTTATACGCGCTGAAGACTGTGCCACACACAGAAAAAACAGCAGAGAATTAGAGATGCCTTCTCTGACGAGGTGGAAACTCTGAAAAATGCCTTCGGAGGCTGTTCTGCGGAGCTGACGGGAGCTGGTCCACTTGGGTAGGAGAAAGGGCCCATGGCGTTAGCATCTCCACCCTTTCTGGGGCTCGTTAAGGGTTTGCAAGAGCCTTTTAAATCTAGTCTGTTTTCAACCTCCTTCACGTGTCCCCTGCATTCAGGACCGACAGCCACTGAGCCACTGAAGCCAGAAGACCAGCCCCATCAGCCTTTAGCAGGAGTTAAACATAAATCTTTAAGTTAAAGGGTCCAGAGGTAAGAAAGGAAGCTACCAAAAAACAAACAAAGAAAACCAGATGGGACCAGCTGGGAACAAGGTGGTGATGAATATGACCTCCAACAGACCCCGTCTCATTATACGCTGATTTGACTACATCAGCATATTAAATGACACACCTACCGACGACCAGGGCCAGACATTAAGGACCAAAAAAGGATTAAAAGGGGGTGGCACCCCTCTCCCTCGAAAAGCCCCGCCCCTTCCCCATAGACTGATGCATATGCCTCCCCATCATTAGCCTCACTCCTCCTCCCTTTGTCTTTACTCTTTAAATTCAATTCCTCTTGCCACGTGGGCAAGAAATGGCTCTGTGAACTGAGTTCCCGCTTCTCCATTTTTTGGCCACTGAATAAAGCCTGTGCGGCATTGATCTCAGCTTCAGTTTCATTATTCCGGCTGCTCCTACCCGAACGGAAAAAGAACCCTTCCCACCAATACAGAGAGCCTTGGCCGGGCTAGGGCCCGAGCAGGGTCCATAAAATTTAATTCCATACCAGCTTAGCCTGGGGAAGAAACGACCTGCGGGAGAAAACAGAACACGGTAAAATCAAGTGATTGCACGAGTGTGGTTTATCAGTTCAGTCTAGCAATCAGGAGATATGAATGTTGTCCTATGAATTTTGTCCTTCCCTGACTTGGGTTTTTATGTAGAAACTACTTTTCGTTCAATCTACGTATATTAATTCATTAAATAGTAATAGGTAATACTTAGAATGTACTTAATAGGTGCCAGGAACTGCTTCAAATGTTCACAAACATTAATTCATTTATTCAATCTGCACAAGCTACAGGTATCCTCCCCATTTTAAGGGCGAAGATGCTGAGGCACAGAGAGGTTAGGTAACTTGCCCATGGACACACAGTTAATTAGCCCAGGCAGTGCGGCTCCTGAGTCATTGCTTTGAACCACTACTTACATGCCCTGGGCTACCCTCCCAGGATTCCAATTATCCCTGTGCGTGTCACAGGAAATCATAATTACCGATGTACTTGTTGGTCTGTCTCTTCAACACCCCCTGCCACCAGTCTAAAGCTCCTCCTAGCCTTTGATTTGCTCATTGTGTGATCATTAGCTGTGCGTGAGAGCTTGGCACGTGCCTGGTGTCATAGGCCCACAGCAAAAGTTGAAGGGACAAATGCAGGGGTGAAGAGATTATGGGAGAGCAAATTCGCGTATCAGTTTGAAAAAAAACACAGTGCAAGAAGATCTAATATTGATTGGAAAAATCCTCTATGTCAGAAAATTTATATGTATGTTATTATTTTTCATCTGCAAAACAAGCCGGTGAAGAAATATCAGCCTAATTTTACAGATGAGGAATGAAGGGGTTGAATAACATGCCCAAAGCCATTATCCCAGTATTCCCCAGGGTCAGAAAAAAAATTGTGAAAGTCTCTGACCTGGGAATAAAACAGATTACTAGGTGTTCTTTCTAGAGCATCCTTTCAAGATATCTAAAACTTCTGTGCTTCTTTGTGCTATTTACTACTCTGTAAACTGTAGAAAACTGATAGTAATGCAAATAATTCTTGTCCATGGAAATGCAAATGAATTTTGGTCCTTGGAGTCGCAACTGATTATTGCCCTGTGGACACTGAATTGTTTTGCATCTATTTGCAAATTCATTTCCCAATTCCTGACTGCCTGTGTTTGTGTGTTCCTTGAATTCTCCATTGAACCTGTTTTTACATTTTACTGGTTCCCTCATTAATTAATGAGTTAAATAAAATTCTTGGCATGTATTCATTATGTATTTCCATGAGAGTCTTGATTTTACCTTTAATTTTAGCACCAATTAGGTTTCAAATCCATGTTTGTTGGTTCTTTCCGATTAATTATACACACACATACACATATGTCACCGCTGATCACAAGTTCTTTATCATAAAGCTCTCTGTCAAAGGCAAACTAAGCTTGGCTAAAATGTCAAAGCAACACATATTTAAATAGGCCTTTTAAAAATTGTATTTGTCAGTATTGTCTATTAAGGACTGAATTAGAAAGGTTTGATTTGAGTAATGCGGCAGGTCATCCCCGGGGGCAGCCCTGGGTTCCCACTATAATATGTACCCCAGTCCTCTTTATTCTGTTCAGTCTTTGTTTCTGTGCTTGCCTGCCTCCCTTTCCACCAAATCCAGAGGGCACGAGCCACGTATTTTCTTCTGTTTCTCCTACCCTACACTGTAGCCCACAGCAAACCAACACATGGTCAGGGCAAAAGAATTCAGGGTGGATTGAATCGAACTGAACTGAACTGGGCCAGCCTCCAGCATCTACCCAGGAATCCTTACCTTCCCACAAAGCCAGGTCTTCGAGAACTGTCTTCCAGAGATGCTATCCTGAGAAACCTGGGGGAATCCCAGATTTTTCTCCCAGTAAGGTGACCAGAAGGTTATCAAGGCAGGAAAAATGGCTGCTGCCATCAGCAGACCCCGGGGTTAACAGGTCCGGTGCCCTTACCCATCCGTACACACACTAAATGAGACGGTGTGTCTTTAATGGAGCAAATTCTGGAGTCAGCTCCCGACTCAAGTCCTAGCTACACCAGCCCATGTTTCTCTGAGTTTCAGCTTTATCATCTGTGATGGTTAATTTTTCTGCATCAACTTGGCTAGACTATGCCTGGTGCCCAGATGTTTGGTCAAACACTAGTCCAGATGTTGCTGTGAAGGTATTTTTTTAGATGTGATTAACATTTAAATCAGTAGACTTTGAGTTAAGCAGAGGACCCTCCATAATGTGAGTGGTTTCATCCAATCAATTGAAGACCTTTGGAGGAAAAGACTGAGGTCCCCTGAGGAAGAAAGACTTCTGCCTCCAGACTCCCTTTGGACTTGAGCTACATCACCTCTTCCCTGGGTCTCCAGGCTGCCAGCCTGCCCTGCAAATTTCAGACTTGCAGCACCCACAACTCTGTGAACCAATTCCTCTCTCTCACTCTCCCCCTCCCTCGACCTCTTTCTCTCTCTGCCTTTTTCTCTTTAGATTAAAAAATATTAAATGACAGTCCAGGGGTGAACTTGCAGGACGGGGCTGTCTTGGATATTACAGAACAATAAAAAATTTACTTTCATAGACCCAGCGAGAGCCTATCCTACTTGGTTATTGTCCTGCAGATAAATGAAGGGCCAGAGGAAACTCTAATGCATCACAGTGAATTCTCTGCTCTCCGCTCTGTGTGGCCACCTCACTTCCAATAGGTGTCTGCACCTTTGCCTAAATAAACAGAAAACTTAATTCAACTGGAGAGTGGATATTTGCCTGGGATGAGGTGGTATCAAATCCATAATCCACCTGAAATGTTGCACAACTAAAAAATGAAAGATGATTCTAAAATCTGATCTCTTCTGAGGACCACTTTACCAACCGCAGAAAGGTCAGTGAGTGAGTAGGCTGTTGGGATAGTGTTTGGATGTTTTACATCACCCATAGTTCCCCAGGCTATTCCATCTGATCAAATGCAGACTGAAACCAAGAGGGTGCCTGCTGCCACCAGACTCTGCATTCACATCGAATTGCATGTGTGTCTATGAGTGCAGCTGTCCTCCTGATGCGGACGTCACTCCCCAAGGTGTGAACCCACCCCCTCAATTCCTATCACTATTCCATGTGTACCACCAAAAGCTCTGATGGGAAAAAGCAAGACAATAATTAACTCCAAAGCCACATTTCCCCTCTTCTGAAAATTCACCTTTACTCTATTTCACTTTGTACATAAGTTCAGCCACATAGTCTAATACAGCCCTGGAGAGATTGTACACTGAGCCCAAATATACAATAAAGAATGCTCTCAGGGGCTTCCCTGGTGGCGCAGTGGTTGAGAGTCTGCCTGCCAATGCAGGGGACACGGGTTCGAGCCCTGGTCCGGGAAGATCCCACATGCCGCGGAGCAACTAGGCCTGTGAGCCACAACTACTGAGCCTGCACGTCTGGAGCCTGCGCTCCGCAACGAGAGGCCGCGATAGTGAGAGGCCCGCGCACCGCGATGAAGAGTGGCCCCCACTTGCTGCAACTAGAGAAAGTCCTCGCACAGAAACGAAGACCCAACACAGCCAAAAATAAATAAATTAATTAATTAATTTAAAAAAACAAATGGATGCCATTATTTGGCATCTATATTTATAATTTACAAAAAAAAAAAAAGAATGCTCTCAAATATGGACACTAAATTGTTTCCCACTTTTAAATTTCCACACAGGAATTAAAGGCCAAAGAAATCGAATCTAAAATAATTCTCCTTTCAAATGTCTCATTCTACTCAGGATTAGAGAAAGAGGTCCTGATGGAAGTAGATTCTGGATGGATTTGTTCCGAAGCGGCTGCTTCCTGAGCTCCTTCCAATGGACGGGATGTGATTTTTTTTTTTAACACTTGCAAAGGGGCAGAAATCCAAAGCCAAGTCTCTCGTATGCCGCATTTTTCCAAAGATCCATGAAGAACCACAAGATTACCTCAGCACCACCCCCCCCCACCCACAAATGTTACAAAACCCTAGCAAATCCCTAGCTCTGTGAAAATTATGGTGGCGAGACCAGTTCACTGCACAGTTCAGCACTCAGCCAAACACCACTACAGATTTCAGAAATCTCTGTGAGAGGACAAGAAATGGAAAATACATGGAAAAAGTTCAATCTGCTTGGTTTCAGCTTCAGCAGAATCCCTGTGAGTCTGACCATTTGTTGGTCGCGTTTTTTTTCCAGAAGCACAAATTCAGCAGGAAGCCTTCACCTTGGAGGAGGTTCGCGGTGATGGCTGCAAATAGACTGCTCTTCAGAAAGTGACATTTGAGACACTGCCGTCTTCCTGAAAACCTGAGAAATTTGAAGTCTCCGCATTTATTAGAGGCTCCCTTCTGCCTCTTAAAGTCTCTTCATTTCTGTTTCCCCAGGTGTTCCTGGCACCCCCAGTGCCTAACCATGTATCACATCAATCTCTGCTCCCTCAGCAGAGCATACCACATTTATTTGTAGCGTTTTGTTTCCTGACAATTCCGTTTTGGTTTTTTTTCTCTGCGTTACTCAAGAAGATGGAATAATCCTCATAAAACAACTCCTTCCCCCGGCTCACAAAGGTCTTTATCCTTTTGTAGATAAAATCCACCATCACGCTGCTGTGGTTGAACCCACTGTCTGGGTCTTTCAAATCTTTAATAATCAGAGTTTACGATGTGAGCACTTCCGAGCAAGCCAAGCCCCACCTCCCTGGAGGATGGAGATCCAGAGACTCAGATTCAGTTGGTCTGGGGCGGGACTTACACATCAGTGATGTTTAAAATACCACCCCCCTCCCATTAATTCTAACATGCAACCAAGGTCGAGGATCTCTGATGGTAGGACCTCGAAGGTTCTCTGTTCTAAGACTTCTCACCAGCATCAGCCACAGCTGTAACTCTGATGGGGGCACACAGCTGCAGCCTCCCCAAGGACAACGGAGGCCCACAGGGTCTGTAAACGCTCTGCCTCCCCACCAAGAATCTCCTTCTCTTCATGTAAAACTTGCAAAGTTTATGCTCAGAAATTCCCAGCCAGAACGCACCGAGATGTATCAATTACTCCTCCTCCGTTCTGCATGAAGAACTAACAGGCCTGTAGGAACCAAATATCAGGGTTTTTTTTTTTAACCTGGACAAGGTGTCCACAGCCCCCGCTCTCCTGGAAGAACAGGAGAAGAGCTGGGATGGAGATGACCTGGATCTGAGCCCAGATGAGGCTCCGCCTTCCTCTCCTCAGGTGTGGAGTTGCTGGGAGCCCACCCGGCCAGCCTTGGGCTCAGAGGTTGAGAGAGGAGCGGGCAGAAGGTGGGTCCCCCCGCTCACACGTTTTCGGAGCTGGGCTCCGGGGGGCTCTGAGAGGGTCTGAGACTTGTTCAGCCAGAAGTGAGGCGCATCCTGGCGCAGGGGGCTCTCTGAGCGGACCCGCCCTTCCTCCTCTTGCGGCTTAGGCCTCGGGGACAGGCAGCCAAGCATCCCTGCAGGGGAGGGGGACGGGAAGCAGCTTTGAGGGAGGGGCCAGGGCCTGTGTCTGAACCTCTCCTGTCCACCTCGTTGGGGACAAAACGTGTGTCCAACTGGACGCCTTACCTGCCGCCCGTGCCAGCAGGTGGGGTGTCCTCGGGGCTGAACCACACAACGCGTCTCGGGCTGACTCTTCATCTGCCGGGTCCCTGCCCTCGGCTGGTCCTCTTCCCCTGGGCTTACAGGTAGGGGCTCCTCCGGACACTCATGTTCATGTCGGACATCGGAATTCATCCTGGGTTCCGCCCCAGGGGCCCCAGTTCCCTCTCCTCAAGCCGTATGACTGCCCAGCTCAGGGTCCTCAACATCTCCTCCGGGAGCTGCCCTGATAGTCTCTAGTGAGTCCCTTGGCCCGGCCCATCGCTCTGGCCCATGGCGTGACTGGCACTCAGGCCACCCCCTCCTTCATTTGAATGGCCACCAACTGCACGTGAGGCAAGACCAGACCCTCTGGCCTGGCCACACCGTGACGTGGCCACCTCTCGACCGTGTCTCCACACACTTCAAGCCTCTCCTTTAACCACATCAAGTTCATAAAGCTGCTCCCACCCCCCTGCTTCCCAGGTGGAAGACATCTAGGCATCACTTGAGACTCAGTCCAGGCACCTCCCTAACACCCACCGTCTCCGCCCCCAGATAAACTTGCCCTTCCCTCCACGCTGCCACCACCGCCTAGGACCCTGGACGTTTCTATCGCTGCACCTGCCCCACCTCAGCACACAGTTTCTTAAACATTCATCTCCTCCTGACCACGAGCTCCTCGGAGCCCCCGGAACCTGGCATTTTATCAGGCATATAGCGGGTCTGCAATGTATTTTACTCCTTCAGAGGCTGGCTCTATGGTCAAGTACTAGCTCTAAGGTACCAGACGCCACGCTGATTGTTCCATGAACACTCACTCTAGGCATAAAGCAGCTAATAAATAAATGGATTGGTGCTCTTGAGATTTGGTCACTGGATGGAATAAAAAGGATTATCCTTGAAGAGTTTGATGAGTGAAGAAGCCTTGTCCCTCAGGAAGAGTGGAAGCATGGAGGGGAGGGGAGGCGAGTGCTGGGTCTAGTCTCCGCAGGTCGTTTCTCTCTCCTCTTCCAGCTTCTTTCCTGCTCCTCCTCTGTGTAGCTCTTTTTGTTTCTTTCTCACTTTATTTTGTTGGCATCCTTTTATAATTTTCATCTGTTTTACTGAAACCATAATAATATATTCGCATAGTCCTAAAAGTCAAAGAGTGTTACTAGGAGACACAGAACCAAAATCTAGCCTGGCCTGTCCACCACACACATAGCCACTCTGCTCCTTGGAGACGGGCCTTTCCAACTCTTTGAGCTGTTGATTCTGGTATTTAATTTTTTCTATTTCTAAATAATATGAACGTACTATAATATTTCCATTAACCAAATTTAGATACTACTTATTGACTTACTATGATAGATGAAGATTTTATCTTTCATATAGCCTCTTTTCCCATCCCCAAACCTCTTAGTATAAACGCCATGGTATTTTGTATTTCTATAACTTTTTACTTTTCCTGGGGCTGAGAGTTGCTCCTTTTTTTATTGCTTATCATTCTTTCATTGTAGTTCTAATTCCTCCCTTCTCCAAAAAAAAAATGTTATGGGAGAAGAAAGCTTCCCAGTAGCATTTTTTCACATTGTCAGATACCTCTCTCCTTTTTTCTCCTTCTTTAACAAACAGAAAAAGAAAACACAGAACTCAGGATGAAACACCACCTCTCCTAAAGCACAGTGACCTCGCTGTCACAGGAGGCCTGGGCAGCCACCTCCCTCCCCAGGACGGCTCTGCCATCATGCTCCTCTCCAATCAGAATCTCTTCCCTCAACTGTTCTCTCGTTCTGTGGATCAGCTAGGTAGCACCAGCTGCTGTCGCAAATAAACCTCTGAATCTCAGAGGTTATCACCATGGAAACTTATTTCTCCCTCTGCAAAGTTCATCTGCGTATTTGGCAGGTGGCCTACTACAGAGTGATTCAGGGATCCAGGTTCCTTCCATCCTGTGGCTCTGCCCCGGAGACCTTCGCTTCCAGTGACGCAGAGAGACAGGGAATGTGAAGAAGGCACACCTGTTTTTCAACTGCTTTGGCCCAGACGTGGTCAGATCACTGCCGCTTTTAGTTCCGTCGCCAAGATGAGGGTGACACAGCCCCACCTAGACGTGGGGCTGGGGGCTGGGGGCTGGGGAACTTGGTCCCTGGGAGGAAGCTGCTTTTCAGCAATGACTCTCCAGGACAGCAGGACTCTTCAGAGGACAGCTAACCACCTCTGCCCTACCTCTGAAAGCTCAGGGTCTCCAAATGCCCTGTCCCTGCCCCATTTTCACACGAAGTCCAAATCCAATTAACATTTCCAGCAGGATATTATACAGCAGGAATTCAGCAACGGAACACGAGTGTCATTCCTTTGTGTTGCTAGGCTGCTGAAACACATCTGTGGCAAACAAAGAACAGAAGGCCGAAGACGAGTGCCGTTCACTCGCTCCCATGCCCCAGACGCTGTTTCCTCAGTTCACGCTCTGGTGCGTCCAATCGGTAGGTCTCATGGTGCCTGGCGGGTCCTCCCGTGCAGCCCAGAGTCGGTGTCTTTGGCAGGAGTTTCAGTGACACGTGCTCCATTCGCCCACCCAAGCAGAATTGGGTGCTTGCAGATATTTACGAATTGAAAGGTCAAGCTCTGCTTGGTGAGAGGCACAGGGCCTGGGTTGCATTCATCTCTGGTTGAAACAGGAAGTGCTTACCCCGTTTTTCAAAACGTGTTAGCTCGAAAAGGCACTGTGGCGCACACAGTGGTTCCACCCTGAGTAATTTGTGGAAGATGCTTCAGGTCTTTCTCACGGCCTGTTCCCTGCTCTGTGTCCTCTTGTCTCCACCAGCTCAGCCAGGACACGTGTTGGTGCCTCTCTTGTGTGCAGAGCTCTGGGCACACGGAGGGGTTGCTCTGATCTTTGCCCACTTCACCTCCATCGCCCCAGGGGCCACCCATACGCCTGCCACTCTCGGTGGGTGCAGTGAGACAGGGCCTCTTAACACTCGAGGTCATGCTAGATTTGGAGACCCCAGTTCCTGCTCTGCCTTTCACTCATCAGAGGACCTTCGACCAATCACAGTCTCTCTGAATGTCAATTTTCTCCTCAGTAAAACAGAGCGAATGTAAAAAGTGATCTGAAACAGCAATGACAATAAAACTTAGGATTGTGCCATGTCCAAAGCACAGACATGCCCATAATTCTGTGCCATTATTTGCTTCATAGCAGCCGCGTGGAGCCAGCAGGGCTAACGATGCTCTCCCACTTCACAGATGAGGAAACTCACGCCCAGGTAGGATGCCGGCGCCCGTAAGGAAAGACCGCAAGACCGACTCGGGTTGCAAATCAACCTTTCTGGACGTATACGAGGTGCCAGGCACTGCGATCATTGCTTCGGAAAAGAAATATAAGAGCATGTCCTTCTATGGGGCTCAGAGTTGAAGTGGGATGACACAGGGAAATGGAGACTTCCCTGCTCCTGGCCCGGCTCGGTCTTGCTCAGCAAGTCAGGATGAACTGAATGACGGGCGTGCGGCACCCATCCAGAGCGCTTCACAGAGACCGTAGGAAGGCGAGGCTTACACCAGCCTCGAGAGATGCTTGAGGCGCGCCCGGGGTGGGGGCGGGGACCAAGCCAGTGAGCTCAGGAATGTGCAAGCTCTCCGTAAACTGGAAAGAGACGCTCAGAGGGGCGCTACTGTAAATGCGGCCTATCAGCACGCCAGCTGAGAGGTGGCCTTAGAGGACTTGTTCCAATGAACATATTGTCAAAGAAAATAATCAATAACCAATCTATAATAAGAATAAAAAAGCGTTTTGGGCTTCCCGGGTGGCGCAGTGGTTGAGAATCTGCCTGCCAATGCAGGGGACACGGGTTCAAGCCCTGGTCTGGGAAGATCCCACGTGCCGCGGAGCAACTAGGCCCGTGAGCCACAACTACTGAGCCTGCGTGTCTGGAGCCTGTGCTGCACAACAAGAGAGGCCGCGATAGTGAGAGGCCCGCGCACCGCGATGAAGAGTGGCCCCCGCTTGCCACAACTAGAGAAAGCCCTCGCACAGAAACGAAGACCCAACACAGCCAAAAAAAAAAAAAAAAAAAAAAAGCGTTTTATTTGAGCCACACTGAGGACTATAGCCCAGAAGCCACCTTCCCAGATTACTCTGAGCAAGTGCTCCAGAGAAGCATGGATCCCAGCACAGTTTTATATCTTATCAGAACAAAGAACATGAAGTAAGTCAGGGATATATTTCTTCAACCTTAAAACAAACAAACAGACCAGCACGTGCACATCGAGTCAGTATGGCCTTGGCACCTGGGAAGGGAGTCCTATCATCAAAGGAGTCCCAGCATTGGTGTCCCAGGAACGGAGGCATTTAATCTTTATTTTAAAAATGGGCATTCTTTAGTTCTGGTCATTGTGCCCTTTTCGTTAATCATTAAAGCAGATGTACAACGTACATCTTTGTGGCTTGGTAGGCCACAAAGAAAGCTGTTCTAATTAGCATAAAATTCGAGTTATCTCATGTATAAGCCAGAATGACTTCCCCGGAACTCAATATGTGAACATTTCTTTTAACAATATGAACAGGCATATCAACTATACCGAAACAAACGGCCTCAGAAAAGCCATGTTTTATCCACAGGCATGGGTGAGACCCTCCCCACAGACATACAGGACATGCTCAGTTTTAATGTCTGCCCTTTTCATAAGCTCACGTTTTCATACATTGTACATCCACAGCCCTAAATTATTTCTTGTATCTGAATTTCAATTTTTGTACTTTAGCTGATGATTTTACACTGTTGTAAAAGGATGCTCGTTGCCAGGTACTGCAGTTCTGCTGAGAGAAAAAGCCAGGCCTTCTCTGAGGCCCAAGTCAACCTCATTGTCCTCACCACCCCACCCCACCCGCCCCACCCCCATCCCCGTCCCCAGAGGATGTCAAGGCTATCTCAGGAACCCAGGTCTGGAGCTTTCTCATCAGCTGCGTATTGCAGGGGTGAGGAGCTGAGAGCTCAGGTGAGATAGATGCCACCCAAGGTCCCACTCATCTCCAGGTGTCAAGGTTAGATCGCTCCCCCATCTTTTCTCCAGGTGCCGTGTAAACTGGAACAGACCTTGAGGATCTGGGGGCTGCTCAGCTCCCCTGCCCCAGTTCCTGCGACAGGAAGTGCTCATGGGCAGGAGACATGCCAGGCCTGGTTCCCCATTCCCTGGGAAAGCCATCCCAGGGCCCCCCCAAATTCACGCAAAGGTTCTTACCTGACCACTCGCCAACTTTCTCTCAAAGCAAGCAAAACCATCCTTAGAAGTTTCAAAATCGCTTTGGTTCCCTGGAAACAGAATTGCCCACCTGCCTCCCTTAATGCATGCAGATGTGCATTTAGCCCATCAGACCCTCCGCATCGTTGGAGGGACGGTCCCCGCCCTGTGGGAGGGGCTGCCAAGCAGGCCTCCTCCTCGCTGTTCCCTCTGGCGGGTGGGGGTGCTGAGCTTCTGTCGCACGATGCGGGTGCAGGCCGGCTGGGCCCAAAAGCGGCAGGCATGCCCCCTTCTCCACAGAGCCAAAGACGGGAGGAATTTTCTAGTTTGGGGGGGTGAAAAGAGATATTTAAACGCTCCAATGAAACTTGAGGCAACTTCCATAACTTCTGTCATTTGGGGGAAAAAAGCTGACCCGTGAGTGCCCATTTTCTTCACTTGTGCTCCATCAACCAGAATCCTGGAGGAGAGAAGGGCGATGGGCACCCCAGACCCAGCCTCCAAGTGTGCTGATGCATTAAGTACCGAATGATGTCACACGATGTCCAAACGACAGTTTTATGGCACTTCAAACAGATTAGGACAATGGGATCTCGGTAGTGCGAGCCCTGGCTAAACACCAAAGTCCCCATTTCCAAGTCGGTGCCACGTGCATCCCATCAGACAATTTACTGAGGGGACCCCCATCCTGCTGGAAGAACCTACAACCGCTCATTAGCCGTCAGTGTTGCTGGAAATGGGAAATAAGGACTTTTTCATTACTGTATTTTGCAGAAGTCAGTGTTAATAATGATTTAAATGATGACCCACCGTGCTCAAAAATCAAAAGAATCAAGCTGACAAATGAAACATAAAACACGGATACTTCTATTATAAACCCAAATCCAGCATCATCTCGCTAGGCTTAACACATCATTTTCTACCACATAATATTCAGGTTAATTTGAATTTCATTGGTGCTTTAGTTTTATCTGCTCTTAATTTTAAATGCATTTTGGTTTTATTATTGTATAAGGGCTCTTGCTTTCTGTTTACGCGCACTTAAATACAACTATATAAAAATAATTTAGTTCAACACCGCAACATTTTGAAGATCACTGTATTGTTTGAATTGGAGGAAAGATGCTACGTAGCATTTGTCCACTTAACACACACTCACCAGTCCTAAGAGGTTCACCTATTCGGGTACCGTAAACTTATTTCTGCAGAAGGTCCAGATGAAAACAATTTTACTGCATAAGAAATTATTTCCATTGTCATCCTTTGTGTGCTGCATGAAAACAAGAACACAAACTTTTGTCCAGAACCAAATCTCCCTCAATAAAACAGAGGTTAACCGCCTCACTCAGTCAACAGGCACTGTTTATTTTTAGGATATCCCTGAAATATGAATCAAAAAGACAAAAGAATAAAAGCGAAACTATCAGGCCACTCTGGAAGGAAAAATATAAAGTTCCCAAATGAATGTGTTCCTTGAAAATATAAACCATTTCTTCTTAGCTTGGCTCTGTCATGCATCTCGGAAAAGGATGTTTTTACAATCAGAGCAGAAATATGACTGGCGCTCCTACATTTACATTTCTTTGTTGCAAAATGAATGTAACTTGTTCGGATTCCAGCAGCGGAGAAAGCAGCAGAAGTCGTGGTTACTTTCCAAAGTGAAACCTAAAACCACCATCTCCGGTTCACAAAAGGCAGAATGAGTCACCGGAAGAGGCTACTTGCTTGCAAAACTCATTAAAAGCAATGCAAGGCTGAATGGACTTCCTGCACCAGTGAAAAGATCGCTGGCAACAGGACAGCAACTCAAGGCTCCAACAATCTGGGGGAGGAAGGGAGCCGTCAGAAATCCGGGCCGAGCCCAGGTCTGCTGGTTCACACGCACTCCAATCTCCTCCCAGCCGGGACCAGCGGACAGAGATGCCCAGGAAGGTGGTTCAGGCTGGCAGCTGTGCCTCCAAGGCTCAGGACACCCTGGAGTCGGTCGAGGCGCTGTATTGGGTTTCCAGGGGCCCCCATCCTTCAGCAGCTCCTTTCTGTGGCCCTGACCAGGCCAAAGCTAGATGTCAGCTGCTATAATACAGAAGCAGCTCCCTGGGGAACAGGATCCGGCCTCAGGTGTGTCCTCTGGAACTTGAGCGTGCATCAGAATCCTGGGGAGGATTTATTAGCACTGACTGTGGGCCCCACACCCAGGGTTTGATTCAGGAGGCCCAGGGAAGAGCCCAGGAACGTGCATTTCTAGCAAGCTCTGATGCTGGCGCTACAGGCCCTGAGACTATATACTTTTGAGAACCACGGATCTAAATGGGTCTTAGACCTGAATGACAAGCAGCCACAAACTGCTCCCTCCTCGAGGCCGGTTAATGATGTCTGACCAGGGGCCATGCCAACTGAAGGCACTCTGGTACCCGAATGGTCCCGCATGTTACTCCTTTCTCTCCCCATAAGCTCACAACACACCTGGCTGGCCTCCAAGGCAAGCACTGCAGGGAGGGGCCTTTGTCAAGCCAAGACAATGCATTTAAAGGGTGAACTGCCAACCAAAACAGACTGCGCCCCCCGGTGGCCATCTGGGGGCCGATGACTTCCAGGGCCAGCTTCTGTCTGCTCAAGTTCTGGTTTCCTGCAGACACCACGGCCTATCGCAGTGGTGGTGACACCCACCTCCACCTTCCACTGCAGCAGGAGTTGAAAAAGGGGTCAGAAACAGGAAGGAGACTCTAGTGGCGTTTTTTTTGGTTGGTTTGGGTTTTTTTTAATTTTTAAAAAAATTATTTTATTTATTTAATTTTTGGCTGCGTTGGGTCTTCGTTGCTGTGTGCGGGCTTTCTCTAGTTGCGGCGAGCGGGGCAGTGCCCGGGCTTCTCATTGCGGTGGCTTCTCTTGTTGCGGAGCACGGGCTCTAGGAGCACGGGCTTCAGTGGTTGTGGCACGTGGGCTCAGTAGTTGTGGCTCGTGGGCTCTATAGAGCGCAGTCTCAGTAGTTATGGCACACGGGCTCAGTAGCTGTGGCTCGCGGGCTCTAGAGCACAGGCTCAGTAGTTGTGGCGCACGGGCTTAGTTGCTCCGCGGCATGTGGGATCTTCCCGGACCAGGGCTTGAACCCGTGTCCCCTGCATTAGCAGGCAGACTCTTAACCACTGCACCACCAGGGAAGCCCTCTAGTGGCGCTTTTAACCACCTTATCTTTGCTTAGTGCAGAGACGGGATGCCCCGCCACCCCCCGCCACTGCAGACCCGTAGAAGCAGGGCACGGTGCTTTGTACAGACACTTTCAAGGGGAGGCAGATGAGTAGGAAATGATGGGTGATGTGACAAAGCTCCCTGGAAGAGCTGGTTAGGATGACACTCCTGCTGGAACAAGGAAGTCAGATTCCAGAGTTTCATTTTTTAAAATGGGGCCTGTGTAACTTTCCTCCACTCCTGTTCTCCTGTCCCAGGAGTGTACCAGGGCTGCCTGCGTTACCTTTTATAGGAAAGGTCACTCTGAGGTCCAAAGCCGGCGGTCACTGACCCATCGGCAATGTTCCTTGAGGTCTGATGACGTCACTGGCAAATCTGGTGGGGTGTATCAGGGTTTGAAAACAAGGATAGGAAGTATTTTGAATATGCAGGTGATTACAGCTGAGACACTGGGGAAATGCAAGCTACCGAACTGGTTTCCCCAGCACACGTGTGAGGGCTGCCTGCACAACCGAATGGAAACAGCATAGCCTACTGGCTCCACGGAGAGAAAGTGGTGATGGGCGAGCAGGTGGGGATTGCCGGGCCCAAGACTGCAGTTTATACTGATTTTTGCTTTCCAGATAAAAGCACCTACAACTTGAAATCAGGGTTGGAATAAATCTGTGATGTTCAGCTAAATGAGAGTCTGTTTTGTTTTTAAGATACAGAGGCATGAAGAGATGAACTGTTTGGATCTGGGCTTCAGGAGGAGCTCAGCCTAGTACCCTGTGGAGACATCTTTGAAGCATTTAGGGACCAATATTCTTACATTTATTCCCGAAACACTCAGGCTGACGCACACAGGTAAATCAATAGGATGTCTCAGGCATGTCGACAATGCACAAAATCAATAGGAGTTATGATGGCTTTCAAGTGATCTGGGTGAACTCGCCAAGGGTTTTGACTGACTTGTTCAAAATGAGAGACAAATCGGGTACACCACAGAAAGTGTCCAAAAAATGAGGACAGTGGACATGAGGCAAGGGAACCTGTATTGTCTCTTTTATTTTACGTATATTATAGTGTTTTGGGATCTTAAAAAACTTGCTGGCTGGGAAAGACGGGCTGGCCATTTTGTAGACATGCAAAGGGCCCAGCTGAAGCATGCCTGTGATATGCAAACTAGCTGATCCAGAGCCAGGCCTCCTGTCTGGCCTGTGCATCCCCAGGAGGCACTAGCCCTCTGCCTTAATCAGCCCAGGGCAAAGGCATCAGGCAACCAAGGGCCACCCCTATAGCTCAGAGGCCGCTGAAATGATTCGCACTAGGCAGTCCTAAGCTGTTCACCTTGCCCTGCCTTTCCTGCAGAAGTCCCAGCAAAGGCCGTGGCCTCAGCTCCCCCCCTCACTTATCTTTTGCCTCCTGACCACGCTGGTGCTTCCCCACGTGGCCCTGCTGGCGAGCTGCCTCCCATTCTGAGAACCTGCAAGTATAATACGCTTGGTTTTCCTGAGCCTCTCCTGTGTTTTCTCTTGTGGCTGCACCTGACTGACATCCCATTCAAGAACAGGGAACAGAGCCCACCTGTGTAAGAGCCACATGTCAAACACCGATCATAGGCCAGGTCCTGGGAGGCACCTCAGGTACAGCGTTTAACTGAACCCTCCCTGCTCCAGTCACTCCCAACAAGGTGGGACGAGCCCAGGGGGGCAGCCCTCTCCTCTCCTCTCTGTCTTCACCCCTCCTTCCCCGCCGAGTGCATACAGAGGGTCAGTATTTCACCGAAGGCATCAGAAGAGACGGGCTCTTTTATTCCAAATATTGAATGAACAGTTCACAGCGTTAAGGGTTTCGTTTTTTTGTTTTTTGAGTAGAAAATAACATGCTTGATATCACACAGTAGGAAATCAGCATCTTAATAACTTACCAAAAACTATTTAAAATTCACACACCTGATTTTCAGGGAAGTCTTTCATTCGTCTCATTTGTTACAATACATCCTAGCTTTGCATCCAGCACAGTGCAATGAAGTATTACAGTGATTTTTTATCATTGTACCAGCATATACAAATACAGATCAAGCGTTGTAAATAAAATATATTTAAAGTGGCGATCCAAACCTAAAATGGAAAAGGGACTCCTCTTTGAAGATGTCATCATTTTCTCCAATGTACCAGGGACATATATTTTTCTTCATCACGTGTGATGAATGTTTGATGACTTGTCGCGATGGAGGGATTCGTTTCCATCGGGCAACTCTGAAATGCGTGGTCCAAATAGAGCATCCTAGCACGTGGCTTTGGGGTCACTGAGTTACGGTTGTGTGAGCACAGATAAAACCAGCTGGCACATGCGTGAGTGCTGTCCGGGCATGAATCCCATTTTCCGAAGCCACGAGGCAGGTGTGAATGTCACTGCTTCTCCAGGGGTCACACTCTGAACCTGACCCAGACCCGAGTGCGACTTTCTGGAAGGCGTGCTCTGTTTCAGAGGGCAGTGGCGTGGAAGCTTAGCGTGCATCAAAATTGGGGGTCCAAAGTTGCATGCTCTTGCGAGGGAGAACTACAGCTGGTCGTCTTGATGAAGGGCACCTGCTCCGAGGGACAGGCCACCCAGTCTCACAGCCAGATTCCTCCCAGTGCAAGGGAGAAACTGTGCCGGCCTCTGCAGGCCTGTGAGCTTCTACGTAGTTCACAGCAGTTGAAGTTCACCCCAAAATACCCTCGTGACAGAAAGAATGAATGTAGCCTCTGAAGGTCACTAATGGCTATCCCAGGTTAAGGCAGGACTATGTTAAATCATTTTTAATGCCTCCAAAAGGGCATCTGCACATGCGGCGTGTGCTGCTCCGCGAATCTGCGACCAGCTACGCACGGGTGTTTGCGTTTCTCCGCGTGGCCACGCGAACCGCTCGGGAAAGGCGTCCGCTGCCAGCAGAGCCCACCGGCGACAGGGAAGGCAACGCCTCTGGGTTTTCTTTCACAGAAAGAGTAAAACTGCATTCAACTGTTTCACTGTTTGCCTCCATGACTCTAACCGTGCGATTTAAATAGGAGAGCATTTCAACCACTGGAGTAAAACGCTCTTTAAAAAAATAAGAGCTCGAAAAGCGAAATCTTTTACCAAAATAATTCTTTCGCTTTTCAAATTATTCTCTTCTCCACAGCCCAATTTAACAAACAAGTAAAAGAATCATCTTCTATCAGCTTGACGAATGTCACTCAAATGACTACTTATCCACTTGCCCTTAAATCTGAGTGGGAAAAGCTAAGGGAAATAAAAAGTATGACTCATAAATTCCAAAAGAAGGTCAGTGTTGTGAGAATTACAGAATAAGGCTCTTTGGATGGTCTAACACGTGTATCTTTTTAATGTATTACTGACAGTTATAATAGAAAGAACATGGCTAAAATGCTTATAACAGTAACCCAGTCAGAGTAAGGTAATAAATAACACTATCTACAAAGAATATAATTTAACTTCTTCAAACTATTTTCTTAAAACCAACCAGTTTCTGTTGAGAGCTCCCAAGAAACTGACATCATCACCGCCTGGCATGAGCTCTGTGCGAGCCCACATTTTCAGCAGCGCATTGCTGGACAGGTTGCTGGCAGAGCGTCGAACTGATTCGAAATACTGCCTTAGTAATATTTCCTACAATCTGAGCTTAAGGCATCGCAGAGTTACAGGGAGCTGGACAAAGCACATTCTAAATAAAATGTCTGCCACGGGTGCGTTAAGGCATAAACATTCCAGCCTTGTGCCACAAAAATGGGGGAAAATATGCCAGTTATATAGGTTAGCTTTAACCAGAGGAATTAAAAACATCAGACCAGTCGGCAAATACCGCAAGGGCACATCCGCAAGGTCAAGGCCCAGAACGGTGGGGTCTGGAGTCCCTTCCGAGATCTCAGATTCAGGTCACGGGACCCTGCACAGCCCTCCACGTGGCACAAATGTGTCCCCCACTCTCCCAGAAGTCGTGCACACCTGGCGCCCCTCCTTGGATCCCGTCATCCCAGGGACCCCCCGGGTTCACAGCCCGTCTTGCACACTAGCCGCTCCCAGCCTGCAGCAGGCTGGGGAGGGCAGCGCTGCCACGGGCTTGAAGCCTCAACCGGGCATGGCCTCCCCACCAGGGACGCACCCGACGTCCCGTCTAGGACGTACACATCACTTAGAAATGTCAACCCCGGCCAGGGGGACCGGGAGAGAAATGCTCCTCTGCTCTTAAGCAAATGACTGCAGGTTCCCAAACCTATCTTTTAATGGGGGCGCCCGATCTTCACAGGATGTCAAGAGGTGGCCCAGAACGTACTATGCTGATGCAGAATGAACGTCCTGGTTTTCAAAGGGTGGCGGCGGTTCTCTCCAAAAGGTGAAGTTACTGAACGTATCTGAGCAGGGAAAGTCGGAAGAATGGCTCCTTTTCAGCAAGGGGAAAACGTGGTCGACCACCTCGCAGAGCCTCACGTACCTGGGAGGAAAACGGACAACGTCACCGCCTGTGAGGGACACTCGGCCACGCGGGACAGCGGCACGTACCCCGCAGCGGTGCCCGGGAGTCAGGAGGGCATGTGCTTATTAACACGAGGGAGGCTGTTCTAGAATAATCCCTCACTCATTAACGGGAAACCAGAGAGTCTGCCAAGGAGGGGAGTCGGAGACGGCCTCATGGGCGAGGCAGGTGTGACCTGACTTGACTCGAAGGAACAGAAGCAAGAGAGCATGACAGACACAACCCCCCGCCTTGGGGACAGTGGAGACAAGAATCACAGAGAAGGCACATCTTCGGAGCGTCACCCAGAGGCTGCCCCACTGTGCAATGAAAGGGCACTGGGCCCTGGGGTTAGGAGACTCCGATCTGACCTTCAGCTCTGCCATTTATGGGCTGTGCCACCTCCGACAAGTGGCTTCATCTCTCTAAGGCACGATTTCCTCAACCGTAAAGGGAGAAAATGAAAACTGTGCACAGCGTTCGTGTGAGAATTAAATTAGGTAACGTACGCCACGGTAAGATGATGTGAGCCGATGCTGCATGAATTTATTCAACAATAGATCGTGAACACTGCAACATAATTCGCCCTGGCTGATCGTTAGCCTCAGGAAAAATGCCATAGTTGGCATGAGGGTCAAGAGACCTGGGATCTACTCCCGCCTTACTGCTGTGGACCCCTGGGCAGGTGTCTTGCCCTCTCTGGGCCTCAGGTCCTTATGAATATGGACTTGGACCTGATCAGTGTTTCTCAACGCTCCCTGCAAGACTCTCTCGCTCTGTTTTCTGTGTATTCCCAAGAAGATGTTGCATATTAGTTTCTGTGGCCTAGAACTAGAAAAAGAAAGCTGCTGTACTGAATATGCATTCTCAGACCTCCGGGCACCTCCAACCAGAAACTGCGACAAGCCCAGGCCTCCCTGCATATCCTCAGAGTCCTCTCTGACAGCCACAGGTCCCTCTCCAGCTCTAATTGGCTAAGAACCAAAAAGGGCTTTTGAAATCCAAACTCAAGGAATTAGCATGTTCTGAGGCATAAAATAACTTTTAAATAAGGATGTGTGTGTGTGTGTATTTAATAAAGGACCTCCAAAGAACTTATGAGAAACATTGTGCTTGCACAAAATGGGGAAAAGCGCTCTTAATAAGCAAGAATCATCTTTCCTAGGGATTAAAACAAAATTTTAAAATACCCCCTGGCTTGGAGACCTGTCTGTTTGAATTTTGTGGCTCTGGAAGGTGGCCCCTCCCTGCAGGGGGCAGTTCACAGCTCGTCATCAGGGTTCGGGGGCACCAGATCTGAACCCGCTCCATCTGTGTCCCTCTCGGACCAACCCTCCGCGCGCGGGGCTCCTTCAGAGCAGGCAGAGCTCACGCACTGCTGGCCGTGAACGCCAAGAAAGAAAGCACTGAAGCCCCCCATCGGCGTGGGCCCCTGACTTCTCCGAGACTGTCCCAGCTTCCAAGGGGCAAGCACCCACTTGGCTTTGAAATGGTGGTACCGAGTTTGGTGCCAGAGAAAAGTGCGCGCTTAAACTGGGGAAGGAGAGTCTCTCCCACAGGGAGAATCACATCTCCCGGTCTAGGTGGAAGACGACACCATTCCTTGGCGATAAATAAAGTTTCCTCCCCCAAGGCGTGGGCAAAGCGAGCATTTTCACCACAGCCTCTCAGCGAACGGGATAACCTCAGAGGCCTCCTGGGCAGACCTTCGTAGATGCTGGCATCCCCCTGTCAACACCCCTTATGACAAGACTTGCCACTGGGCTGCTGCCTGGGCAAAAACCGTTGCCATTTCAGGGCCGTGTGCCATCAGCTGAGAATTCTTTTGACCCTAAATGGAAATCCGCTCTCTCCTCGAGACGGAGGAAATACTTTGACGTGGGGAACGACGGAGAAGAGGGAACTGAGACGTTATCAGGGCAGCCACTCAGAACTCAAGACAGGGAGAACCCGTAAGGAAAGGGGTGTGGAAGAAAGAGTCCCTGCTGCCGTTCTGCCCGTCAGGCAGCACCGCACGGCCTCCCCTTGTGAAGGATGGAGGCGGGTCCTGGCTCCCCTGCTCCCCTCTCGCCCCACATACCCTGGGAGCTGCTTACTTAGGTCCTGGCCTGGCTATGGGGGAGGGAGGCCTGGGGGGCAGACCCCAGGGCACCCTCTAGCCTGGAACTGTCCTGTTTAAGCTGGATTAGACTCCAACGGGTAAAAGGATCCTCTTGAAAGTGAAAATCTGCCCTAGGGGAACCTAGATCTCTATCAAACAAAAAAACCAATCCCTGGGAAGCCGCTGGACCCGAACTCCCCCAGTCCAACTCCTCCACATGAGGAGGGCCCCAGCAGGCCCCCTGGGGTTGCTCAGGCCAGAGGCCGTTTTCCAGGTCTGCAGGAATCAGGCCAACAGGGGTATGGCCTCTGAAATGGACAAGGCAGGACGACGCCTGTCTGCCCGACATCACCCAGTGGGCAAAGCTGAGGAAGCACTCTCCACTCTAAGAAGTCAGGGACCCAAAGCGAGACATATCCAAGTCAAGGGAGATTCCCGGCCAGCCAGGAGGCCTCACTGCAAACAGTAACCCAGTTCAGCCCACGGCCTCAGGGAGAATGCGCTTCGGCCAAAAAGACGAGAAGAATTCTTACCATCACACAGCCATGCTTCTGGTGAGAATATTATTACAGGTCAGTATGTGAAGGGCTACATAGGTTCCTCCTCTTTAAATATAACTTCTCATGATATTTTAATCTGGCTATATTTCTAATTCGCATTCTGGGCTTTCAAAACAAATTCGGCAAATGTAAGCCAGTAGTTTTTCAAATTCATGCCATTCCACTCTGCGGCAGCATCTAACCACTCGTTTAAGTTTTCGACCCGGTGGGGATCTGATTTAATGCAGGCTGTCCAAAAGTTAGGTTCTGGACAAAATCCGAGACGTTAACATATGTTTTCCTTGTAGGAATTAAAGATTAAAATATAGGCACCGAAGGATTAAAAAGGTATATACTGTTGACCGTGAAACACCACTCCAAGGTCAAGACGATGACAAGAGTCACGACACGGCGATCACAGCGAGGGTGCACGGTACTCACGAGGAGATGTTGGTCTTTGCGTGCTCCTGCACCAGCTCTCCTTTGGGGTTGACAGTGAATATCCTGTTCAGAGACACCCCCACCTGCTTGTACGAGTACACATCCTGTATTTGGTAAAGGGTTAATTAGAAGGAAAGAGTTCACTGTAAATGCAAATACTTCAGATTTGATACAAATACAGGCAGGCCGCAGAGTTACTGCGGGTTCGGTTCCAGACACCACGACAAAGCAAATAAAGCCAATCATACGAATGTTTTGGTCTGCCGGTGTATATAAAAGTTATGTTTACACTACACTGTACTCTATTAAGTATGCAACAGCTTTATGTCTAGAAAAGGTGCATACAAAAAACACTTTATTGCTGAAAATGCTGACCCTCATCTGAGTCTTCAGCGAGTCCTAGCAGTCACATCGAAGATCACTGATCCCAGATCACCGTAACGTATAAAATCATGAAAAAGCTTGAAATATTGCGAGAATTACCAAAATGTGACACAGAGACAGGAAGTGAGCAAATGCTGTTGGAAGAATGGTGCCGACAGACTTGCTCAATGCCACAAACTTTCAATTTGTAAAAAAAAAATGCAATATTTGCAGAGCGTAACAAACCAAAGCGCAATAAAACGAGGTCTGCCTGTGTTATAGAAGTTTCATTAAACTCGAATAATACCTCCAAGTAGTGTAGAGAAAGAATGTCTCTGGATGTGAAACTAGTAAGTCAGTTGTCCTCTCTGGGCCTCAGTTCACCCCTCTATTCAAGAACTGAGTTAAAAAGTAAACCATCTACTACATCCCCTGCAATTCTAACATTCTTTAAGGTTATTCTGTGACCCATTTTCTTGGGCATGAGTTTCAAAAGCAGGAGAATTTTCTGACTGGGAAGTAAGTACCCAACTACATTCTCCAGAATGCTGACCTTTCTAGCAAATTTGGGAAGTACACACAAAATCTCAAAGTATTACTTTTACCATAGGAAATAACACTCTTAAAACTTGAGACATTGAATTCACCTTTGTGCTTTGTGGTTCCATTCCGGTAGAAAGGGTCTAATCCTATTTAACGTTCTTGTTTTACTAATTTAGCAGGCAATTTGGAATTTAAAGTTTCTAGTTTCAAACTTCAAACTGAAACCCACAAGGCCACCTTCAAAGAAAACTAGACGCCACGAAATAATGACGATCTCCTTGCCTTTAGATGCAGGCAAGCGGCTCTTTAGCAGTTATTTCTAGTAGGAGGAGAATCTGGCTTCACATGGGAGTCTAGGCCGGCCTTTCAGATGACAGCTATCTGAACAGACGGTAATTTCAAGAACTCGTATATACCCGACTACTACTTACAGCTGGTCGGTTTCCAAAGGCAGCATAAAAGGGTTCTGTATTTGGAAAAAACAAGTTTCTGATGTCTGTCAAACACTGGACTTTAAACTTCTCTGGCTTCTTTTCGATCACTTCTCTGTTAAAACAAATAAATAATGGGTCAGCGTGAGACCGTCAGCTTCATTAGCATCAAACTACTTTTAACCGTCAAAGGTGCTGGGATACTAAGAGCACTTTCGTATCTTCAGAAGTTAAATATGCGTAAGTCGGCTAAGCCATCCCAGAGAAGCACTAGACACAAAGTGAATCCGTACTTTCAAGTCTTCCCACAAGGAAAACACCCCAGACAAGTGATTTCAACAAAGACCTCCACCAGTCATCCAAGGAACAAAGAATTCCAGGGCACAGAGGAAGAGAAAACCTCTCCAGACTCACTTCCCAAGGCCAGCCAGCATGACCTCAAAAACTAAACCGAAAGAGGTAGTAAAGTATGGGGAAAGTGTGGGCCAACCTCACTCGGGAACGCCAGTGCAAAAATTCTAAATAAGTTGAAAACTTTATTGCAATATATTAGCGAAGACCTAAATAAATGAAGAAATATACCATACAATTGAATTGGAATATTCAATATTATAATGAGATATTAATTCTCCATTGGTCTACAGATTCACTGTCATTTCAATTAAACTCTCACCAGGTTGTTGTCTGCATGTTTTTATGGAATGTGACTCAAATCGCTACACAGACGAACGAAGGCCAGAAACGGAGGCACACATTTATGGGCCTTCAATTTATGACCACAATGACAAGTCAAAGCAGAGGAGAAGGGCACTCTTTTCAGCAAATGGTGCTGAGACAACTGAATATCCATACAGGAAAGAAAGAAAAAGAAAATAGACCCCTAGCGCACTCTATATACAAAAATCAATTCCTGGTGAATTACAGACCTCAACGTGAAAGGCAACACCTCTAGGTGAAATATAGGAGACTTTCCTCACGCCCACAGTCAGGGAAGGCTTTGTCAACACACAGAAACTACAAAACTACAGGGGAAATGATCTGTTCAACTAAAGAAAACTCAGATTTATGGTCATCAAAAGCCATAAACTGGGGAAAGATATTTGTAGCGCTCATAACAAAGGCTATGTGTGCAGAATCTACAACACTCTTACAAATCAAAAGGAAAATAAGGGGAAAGACGTGAACAGGCACTTCACAGAAGATGAAGCCCACATGGCCAATAAACACGTGAAAAGAGACATTTCTCACCCACCAGAGTAGCAAAAATATAAACGGCTGACAACGTGTAGGTAAGAAAGTAAAGCCGTTGGAAGGAACACTTCGCACTGTTTGCTTCTGGTGTACGAACTGGTTCAACTACTTTGGACAACAGTTTGCAATAGCAGAAGAAAACCAAACATGTGCACGCTCTGTGGCCCAGCAATCCTGCTCCTGGGGGTATACCCTGGGGCAACACTGCACAGGTGCCCCCAGAGGACACACACAAGCGGCACTGCTCCTAAGAGCAGAAAACCGGAAGTGGCTCAAGCACCCGCCAACAGTAGAAAAGATAAGCGGGCTGTGGTGGAGTCCAACAACGGGACCTACACAGAAGCAAAGACGAGCCGGTTACAGCGACTCTCAACAATCCTGGGAACGGCATGTTGAGCGGTAAAAGTGAGTTCCGGAAGAACATATGATTCATTTACATAAAGTTCACAAATGTGCACAATTCAACATACTGGTTAGGATTACACATACACGTGCTAACTATTTAGAGGAGCAGGGAATGACTAACGCAAAATCCAGGGATAGCAGTTACTATTACGGCTCAGAGGGAGGGGTGAGAGCACATCCTCTCGCTTTATCTCGGTCGTGGGCAGGCTGGGTTCACTGGTTATTGGATGATCTCAAGGGTCCCTTTCAGCTTGCGTATATTACAGAGATACTGCATATCTATCTATCTATCTATCGACAGATGCCTTGCATATATTTTAAAACTATTCTTCCGCACCTCAACAAAACGTAATTTAGATGATGATGATGCTGATGAGTCCCAAACCGAGTGTCAGAAGCCCCAGCGGCTGGTCCTGGCTCTGCAAGGACGTCTATGGACTCCAGAACCCTCCTTAGCACTAAAAGGGCCTTACAGTCTACATCTCAGGACTCTTATACAGAGACACATGAGTGACTGTATGATTGTAAGTCTCACACTTCAATCCACTGCTTTGAGAGCAGCTAGGGACACTGCCCTGGGCCCCCAGCTCCAGGGAGGCCTCTGCTTTCCTGCCCCCCACCAGGAGGCCAGACTTAGTTTGGCTTGGCTGTCCCGAATGCAGGCATGAAGGGGAAGAGGAGAGGGTCATCAGAAATGGGCTGGTGTTCAACACCCAGTTATGATAAAAGCTCTCCAGAAAGTAGGCATAGGAGGAACTCACCTCAACATAATAAAGGCCATATATGACAAACCCACAGCCAACATCGTTCTCAATGGTGAAAAACTGAAACCATTTCCTCTAAAATCAGGAACAAGACAAGGATGCCCACTCTCACCACTGTTATTCAACATAGTTTTGGAAGTTTTAGCCACAGCAATCAGAGAATAAAAAGAAATAAAAGGAATCCGTATCGGAAAAGAAGAAGTAAAGCTGTCACTGTTTGCAGATGACATGATACTATACATAGAGAATCCTAAAGATGCTACCAGAAAACTACTAGAGCTAATCAATGAATTTGGTAAAGTAGCAGGATACAAAATTAATGCACAGAAATCTCTTGCATTCCTATACACTAATGATGAAAAATCTGAAAGGGAAATTAAGGAAACACTCCCATTTACCACTGAAACAAAAAGAATAAAATACCTAGGAATAAACCTACCCAAGGAGACAGAAGACCTGTATGCAGGAAACTATAAGACAGTGATGAAAGAAATTAAACATGACACAAACAGATGGAGAGATATACCATGTTCTTGGATTCGAAGAATCAACATTGTGAAAATGACTATACTACCCAAAGCAATCTACAGATTCAATGCAATCCCTATCAAACTACCAATGGCATTTTTCACAGAACTAGAACCAAAAATTTCACAATTTGTATGGAAACACAAAAGACCCCGAATAGCCAAAGCAATCCTGAGAACGAAAAATGGAGCTGGAGGAATCAGGCTGCCGGACTTCAGACTATACTACAAAGCTAGAGTAATCAAGACAGTATGGTACTGGCACAAAAAACAGAAATACAGATCAACGGAACAGGATGGAAAGCCCAGAGACAAACCCACGCACATATGGTCACCTTATCTTTGATAAAGGAGGCAAGAATATAAAATGGAGAAAAGACAGCCTCTTCAATAAGTTGTGCTGGGAAAACTGGACAGCTACATGTAAAAGAATGAAATGAGAACACTCCCTAACACCATACACAAAAATAAACTCAAAATGGATTAAAGACCTAAATGTAAGTCCAGACACTATCAAACTTTTAGAGGAAAACATAGGCAGAACACTCTATGTCATACATGACAGCAAGATCCTTTTTGACCCACCTCCTAGAGGAAAAATGGAAATAAAAACAAAAACAAACAAATGGGACCTAATGAAACTTAAAAGCTTTTGCACAGCAAAGAAAACCATAAACAAGATGAAAAGACAACCCTCAGAATGGGAGAAGATATTTGCAAACGAAGCAACTGACAAAGGATTAATCTCCAAAATATACAAGAAGCTCATGCAGCTCAATATCAAAAAAAACAAACAACCCAATCCAAAAATGGGCAGAAGACCTAAACAGACATTTCTCCAAAGAAGATATGCAGATTGCCAACAAACACATGAAAGGATGCTCAACATCACTAATCACTAGAGAAATGCAAATCAAAACTACAATGAGGTATCACCTCACACCGGTCAGAATGGTCATCATCAAAAAATCTACAAACAGTAAATGCTGGAGAGGGTGTGGAGAAAAGGGAACCCTCTTGCACTGTTGGTGGGAATGTAAATTGATACAGTCACTGTGGAGAACAGTATGGAGGTTCCTTAAAAAACTAAAAATAGAATTACCATACAACCCAGCAATCCCACTACTGGGCATATACCCTGAGAAAACCATAATTCAAGAAGAGTCATGTACCACAATGTTCATTGCAGCACTATTTACAATAGCCAGGACATGGAAGCAACCTAAGTGTCCATCGACAGATGAATGGATAAAGAAGATGTGGCACATGTATACAATGGAATATTCCTCAGCCATAAAAGGAAACAAAATTGAGTTATTTGTAGTGAGGTGGATGGACCTAAAGTCTGTCCTACAGAGTGAAGTAAGTCAGAAAGCGAAAAACAAATACTGTATGCTAACAAATATGTATGGAATAAAAATTTTAAAAAAAAGCTTCTGATGAACCTAAGGGCAGGACAGGAATAAAGATGCAGACGTAGAGAATGGACTCGAAGACACGGGGACGGGGGAAGGGTAAGCTGCAACTAAGTAAGAGCATAGCATGGACATATGTACACTACCAAATGTAAAATAGACAGCTAGTGGGAAGCAGCTGCATCGCAAGGGGAGATCAGCTTGGTGCTTTGTGACCACCGAGAGGGGTGGGATAGGGAGGGTGGGAGGGAGGGAGATGCAAGAAGGAGGGGATATGGGGATATATGTATACATAGAGCTGATTCACTTTGTCATACAGCAGAAACTAACACACCATTGTAAAGCAATTATACTCCCATAAAGATGTTAAAAAATAAATAAATAAATCTTTTTAAAAATAACCAAAGAAAGAAAAGAACTGGGCTGGTGGTCCATAAAAATAAACGGTGTGACCAGGACTCCTCATTACGGGAGGTCTCAGGCCAGGCAGGTGGTGATGGTGGCTGGTAGAGGGGCCACTGAGCCCAGCCGAGGTCCCCGACTGGACGGAAAGCACACAGATAAGATTCGCAGAGTCACTAAGACTCAGGCCAGCGATGCAGGGAGAGGGGCAGCTCCCCGCGAAGGAGGGGGCAGCGCGTGCTAAGGCTCAGAGCAGAGACCATCTCTCTGGACAACGGAGACAGTTCAGCACGGCTGCATCCCAGAACCCGGAGGGAATGAGACGGGAGAGGAGGACAAGGCGGGCGGCGAGGAGCCCGTGATGCCGAGCCCGTGGCCTTGGGCTTTCTCCCGAGGGCCGTGACGAGCCAGTGAAGGATGCTGATGGGTGACGAGGCCAGGCCCGCCCTTGAGGCTGAATCTCCGGGGCCCGGCACGGAGCGGGGGTGTCGGCTGGGAGGACGAGTAAAGCAGCTATTCTGGCAAAACCTCCGGTGAGCGGGAGGGGGGTCCTGAGCCGGGGCGGGGGGCGGGCAGGCCGAGCCCTCACCTGTGCAAGGCGGAGAAGAGGCTGCTGGGGCTGAGAAGCAGCGGCCCCTGGGGCAGCACCGTGCCCCGCTCGTTGACCCAGTGCAGGTAGCCCCGCGTCATGTCCGCCATCCCGATGGCCCGTGCGGAGCAGTAGAGGAACTTGTACCCGTTTCTGGAAAAGAGACGAAACGTTCACGCTTCACAGCATCACACGATAGAGCCATCTCGCGTGCACAAACCCTGATCTGTATCTGTTTCAGGAGGAAGGGCGCTGCTCTAACTCCCAAGCAAAAGGCCGCATTCTATAAAACCTTAATGGAGAAAGAAGCCTGAACGCCTTTCCCTGCCGTTTGCTAAAGGACCCTCACGGCCTCACTCGGTTTAATCCTCACGGGAACCTTGTTCCGTAGGTGTCTTCCTCTCGCTTTACAGTTAGGGAAACTGAGGCCGGAGGCATCAAACTGTCCAACTTAGCTGCACCCGGACCGTTCATACATCTCCATCCGGCTGTTCAGCTGTATCCTTCATAATACCCTGATAACATAGACCAGTGAATGCGTTTCCCCAAGTCCTGTGAGCCGTCATCAAACCTGGGGAGGGCATGTGGGAACCCTCACTTTGTAGCCAAGTCAGGCAGAAGTGTGGGTAAGCTGAGGACCTACCACTTACGACTGGTGCCTGAATTTGGGGGGGCCTTGCGGGAATGAGCCCTTAACCTGTGGGGTCTGCACTAACTAGGTAGTTAGTGCCAGAATTAAACTACTGGACACCCAGTTGGTGTCTGAAGAGAACTTGGGAATGGTGAAATGTGTGAAAACCCCACATATCTGGTGTCGGAAGTATCGCGAGTGAAGAAGCAGATCACAGGAGGATTCTTCTGTTAAACACAACTTTATTACTTTAGGAGAACTACATGTCCCTTTTTTTGAACTGCTGAAAACTTAAGAGTCCGAAATGAGATGCTGTGCTATAAATATAAAATATATGCCAGATTTCAAGGCCTTACTCTAAAGACAGAATATGAGATACCACCCATTCAGAGTTTTGATATCGAGTACATGATTAAATGGTAATATTTTAATATATCGGATTAAATACATGAAAAAAAATTTTTAAACCCCATCTGTACACTGATATCTCTCAACTTTACATTCGTAGCCCAGACCCCCCTCCTCTTAAGCTCCAGAGCAATACACTCAACGGCACACCCCACATTACCCATCAGATACCCACGAGTAGTACCTCAAACGCTTCCAGGCACCCCACCTCGGGGGCGGCACCCCTGCTAGCCCAGGTGGGAAGCCCACATCTCAGGGGCCCCCCTGGGTTTCTAGCCCCACCGCAACCCATCGGCAAGCCCACTCAGTCCCACCCGTAACACCATGAACCCCGTGCCGCCCCTCAGTCCCCCCGCCCCCCCCAGCGGCACCTCTGACCTCTATTCCTGCAAGAGCATCAATCATCTCCCTGCCCCCCGCCGAGCCTCCACAGAGAAAGAAAACTTAATACTCATCTCTCCAAAGCCTTGCCAGTTCTCTCAGATATAATCCAAATTCCTCGCCGGGACCCACAAGGCCACTGAGACCTGGTCCGCGCCGTTCTCTCCAGCCCCATCTGCTCCCTGGCACCGGGCTGGACACCAGGTGTTCTCACCGTCCTCGCACTCGCCACACCCCTTCCTGCTCCTGCCGTTCCTGCTGCCTGCACACTGTTCCCCTGGGCCTCCGGGCTCACCTGCCCCCTCACCTCGTCCAGACCTGCTCAGACAGCACCTCCTCGGCGGGCCCCCCCTCGTCCGCCTAGCTAATAAAACACACCCTCCCTCACCCTCACCCCAGGCACTAAGCCCTCGCTCTGCTTTTTTCCTCATGCACCACCGGTCACTAACATTACACGACAGCCCCTTGTTTGACTGTGTCTCATTAATCCATGAGCTCCCTGAGGGTGCGGACCTTGTCTCATTCCTCGCTGTTAACTCCAGCGCCAAAAACAGTGCTTGGCAAGTAGCAGACACTTTGTAAATCTTTGCTGCATGGGTAAATACAAACTACCCGCTTCCTATCTGACTTACTGCTCCACCGTGAATACTTCGTGCTGGCCAAAGGACTTGTCTTGAGATTTGCCTA
Source organism: Balaenoptera musculus (assembly GCF_009873245.2). NCBI lineage: Eukaryota > Metazoa > Chordata > Mammalia > Artiodactyla > Balaenopteridae > Balaenoptera > Balaenoptera musculus. Next base: position 82,132,327 of record NC_045797.1, read on the forward strand.
ATAGTATGTTCTTTAAAACCAAGAAACAGGAAAGTGCTGGGACGAAGAGAATCTAGAAATATCAGGTTGTTTGGAATACAGGGATGCATCTGAAAATCAAGCAACCATTTTAATGAAACATCTTTGAGCTAATTAATGCAATCTTTTTTTTTTTTAATCACTATTTCTGTATACAGCTCTTCACATCAAAGTCCTAAACGCTGCCACCTGCAGGGGTCTGAGATGCCAATTTTATTCAAGGCTCGGTTTGCAAACATGCTTCATGGTTTCACCCTGCCACCGGCTGTCCTCACCACACAAGAGTTCCGCTGCAAAGGCCGTTACTAAACGTAGCTGGAAAAGCAGCTCGAGGGGCTTCCCTGGTGGCGCAGTGGTTGAGAAGCCGCCTGCCAATGCAGGGGACACGGGTTCGGGCCCTGGTCCGGGAAGATCCCACATGCCGCGGAGCGGCTAAGCCCATGTGCCACAGCTACTGAGCCAGCGCTCTAGACCCCGCAAGCCACGGCTGCTGAAGCCCATGCGCCTAGAGCCGGTGCTCAGCAACAGGGGAGGCCACCGCAATGGGAGGCCCGCGCATCGCAACGAAGAGTGGCCCCTGCTCACCGCAACTAGAGAAAGCCCCGCGTGCAGCAACGGAGACCCAGTGCAGCCAAAAATAAATCAATAAATCAATTTATAAAAAAAAAAAAAAAAAAAAAAAAGCAGCTCGAGGACATCCTGACGGGAGAAATGCCCGTTGGTGGCAGCAGGGAACACCTCTGCAGAGCCTTCACCCCGTGAAAGCTGTGAGAAACACCAGGTGTTCCCGTCAGTCTCTCAGGTGGCAGACTGTCACCAGAAAGCTTACTGTCAACGGTACCCCTCGTGGGTAAGACCCCTCGCTCAGAAGGGCACCGGTAGCAGGACACAGCAGGCACACCCACCGGACACTCCCGAGCCAGGCTGGGCGTGCTCAGGGGTCCAGCACAGCGCTTCCCTGCAGGAGCAGAGTGCACTGCGGGACCAGCTGTGACGGAAACAGGCCACAGGACGGAGCAAGGTGGCCACGAGGGACCCCAGGGCAGGAAGGACAGCCCTGCCTGAAGAGGTACCAGTGAACACAGGTGCAACACACACACGTGGGTCACACTTATCCCTCCGACATCTCAGCAACTAGAACAGGGCTCTGGGGAGACGCCAGAGGCAAAAAGAAGGCATCATTCCACGGCCAGGCTTAGTACAAATGATTTTCTCCTTTCGTCCCAATCTCTACATCCCTCTTAGAGGCCTGGAGAGATACTGAAATAGATTGGAAAGATTCCCTTTGGGTAACCTTCTACCTCTTCTACTTAATTTTCCAAGATAAGCTTCTATATTGGAGTTTCTCAATTACTAGTTGCCAATGACACGCCCCAGTCACGACAATCAAAGATGTCTCCAGACACTGCCACATACACCATGGGGGGCAAAATCCCCACTGAACGCCAGTGATGTAGAGGAAAGGGAAGTCGGTAGCCCTGCCTGCAGCCCTAGAGGAAGGGTACTCGCCTGCCACCTTAAGAAAGGAAAGCTCAGGGCCAAACTCAGGCTCGTTCTCAGCCCCGCCTCCACGGGCCCTGCCCTCTGGTGCCAGCCAACTTCCAGGTCACGTAGGCCGCCGGCCCTCTGCACCACGGGCCCTCTGCACCGCCCGCCCCCTGCACCAGGGCCCTCTGCACCGCCGACCTCCGCACCGCTGGCCCTCTGCACCGCCGACCTCCGCACCGCCGGCCCTCTGCACCGCCGACCTCCGCACCGCTGGCCCCCTGCACAGCGGGCCCTCCGCACCGGGGCCCCCCACACCGCCGGCCCCCCCACACCGCGGGTCCTCTGCACCAGGGCCTCTGCACCGCCCACCCCCTGCACCGCGGGTCCTCTGCACCAGGGCCTCTGCACCGCCCACCCCCTGCACCGCCCGCCCCCTGCACCGGGGCCTCTGCACCGCGGGCCCTCTGCACCGCGGGCCCTCTGCACCGCCGGCCCTCTGCACCGCAGGCCCTCTGCACCACGGGCCCTCTGCACCGGGGCCTCTGCACCGCCAGCCCCCTGCACCAGGCCCTCTGCACCGGGGCCCTCTGCACCGCCGACCTCCGCACCGCCGGCCCCCCCACACCGCGGGCCCTCTGCACCGGGGCCCCCTGCACCGCCGGCCCCCTGAACCGCAGGCCCTCTGCACCGGGGCCTCCCTTCTGTGAGCGCTCCTCACCCCCACAAACCTGCCCATCTCTCGGCCCCTCCTCCCACTCCTACCTCCACGTGTGATGAGCCTTCCTCTCTTTCAGAACTCTGCTCATCCAGTAAGGCGCAGCTCAGGCGCCGCCTTCTCACTGAAGCCTTCTTTGATTCCTCGCCCTTCCAATCAGAACTCACGTCTCCTTCACGGACGTCTGTAAAATCTGCCTCTCTCACCACACCCCACCCCAGTGCCTCGTTACGGGCCGTGCTGTAGGTGTCCTTCTTGGGGGTCACAGGGTGCCTGACGGGAGGGGCTGGCAGCACCCCCGAGCGCACCCGGAACAGCGCCCGGTGCACAGCGGGTTTGCCGTCAGGCTCAGCCCATCCTCAGGCTTCTCACGGAGCCTTGGCTTGCAACAGCGCACACGGGCTCGGGACTGACTTGAACCACACGACCCAGCGGCGCAGTGCTGCCAACCTAGCCGGGACCGACCGAAGCGATGGTGGGACCCAACTCCGCCCTTTAGGGATGAGGAAGCCAAAGCCGCGAGCGGGGGACGGGTCGGAAGGTCTGTGGTGGGCCGACGGCTGCGGCCCCTAGAGCCCAGGTCCCCGACTCCCTCCCATTCGCCACACGACCCTCTCCCTTCCTGGCAGACAGTGGTGACGCAATAACCTAGGAAGACCCGAGGTGAGGGGAAGAAAGAACCGCTGTGGGCAGGAGAAGAAGAAAGCTGCTAATGAGTCTGCTAATGATCGGTTCCCGTCTTCAGCATCTCGGCTTCAGACGATACATTCCTCAGGCCACAGGTGAACTAATTTATCTATGGAAACACAGGAAGCACTCCTCTCACTAAGTCACGGAGCCACCGATTTCCGGTTCCATGAATATAAAAATATTTATCAAGGAAGGTAGGAAATTAGAGCACTTATTGTCCCTACTCAGCCCCCCGCAAATCCCCATTGGCTCAATGATCTAGATATTTTAGGAAACGGTCCTGCTTTATTTTCCTTCTACTTATTGAACACGTATATTTGAATACGCGGGAGTTTCACATCTCTTCTATTTGTATCTGCTACAGCTCTTTTTAATCAATAACCAAGTCCACTTTTTAAAATCAATAACCAAGCGAGCTTTATATCCTCTCTACGAACAAGGTAATAATCAACCTGACAGGTAATTTCTCATGGGCTGACTTATTCAAACAAGTAATTACATTTGGCAAAAAATAAATACAATTGTCCTCATTTTCTGCTGTTTCCAGGCAAGTGGCCATCTGCAAGACTGGCTTTTCCATTAGAAAAATACTGCAGTGTGTAAAATTTGAGGGGTACCCAAATTCAAGGAAAGCAGCATCAGGAAAGAGTGATCAGTCCAAGACTCAATGAAACGGCCTCTTCTTCCTGGTACTCTATCATGCTAAACATTTCTGTAAATATGTCTCTGGGTAGTCACAAATATGACAGCAACAGAAACGGCCAGCCAGCCTTTGCCAGTTCTCAGTCAGTCCCTGCCCTTCTCCCAGCTGGGGCTGACGAAGACTTGCAGGAGGTGGCATGTGAGACGCTGCCTGGATGGGCATTCGCTCTAACCAGCTACAAAAGCTGACACCACGTCCAGCCTGAGCTAGAACTCTAGGATGGCACCAAGGCCACCAAGCCAGGCCAAGCCCTTGGGTATCAGGAAGCCTAGAGGAGGAGAACATAGAGCTGCCCGGGGCACCGATTCTGGCCTGGAGAGGCTTGGTGAGGACCACGGGGTCTGAGCCAGGCATTACCGGCTGAAAAACTGGGGGAGGCAAAAATCAGAGGTAAAGGCACAGCAAGCAGAAGCCACCACGTGAGCCAAGGTGGGAAGACGGGAAAACGACGGATCCGGGGTGGGGAACAGTCAGACTGGATTCGAGCAAGAAGGTCTGCGGAGAAGCGGCAGCAAATCAGGAACTAGCAGAAGCTGACCCGAAACCGCGGGGTCTGAGAGCCACACTAAGGAGCCTGCCCTTGCTCCCGTACAGAGCCCCTGAAGGCAATGGCCAAGCTGGGGGACGGCCAGAACGTCACTGGTCTAACCGTCCGGGTGCCGCTGAGGACACACATCAAACTCAGTGAACAAGTTAAGCGTCAAGCTCCTTCCTCTCAACCAAAATGAAAACACAACAAGCACTCTGTAGTTCTCAGATCCTCACCCACGGATCGGACTCATTCTAAATCAATCAATCGAGCCAAAAGAACAATCAGGCATTCTTCGGTAAGCTACGCAACTTTATTTTTCAAGAAGATACCTTTTCTAGGAAAACCCAAGAGAGACACAAATCAAAACCAAAAAAAAAAAAAAAAAAGGCAAAACACAGTGCCTTTTTTTTTTTTAACCTTACAGTAAGAACAGGAATAGCTTTATGTTCCAAAACCCAAAATGAATCAGGCTGTGAACTACTCTGTATCCTGACCCACAGGGGTTTCTTTCGACTAAAAATAGAGACAGTTTTCAGTGTCGGGCCATTCAAGGCAGCTCATCAGTGGATTAATCCTTCGAGGCAAAGGGTCAGCCGTGCGGAGGTGGCGGGGAAGGCCCTGAACACACCGCCTACAGGAGCGAGGCCGGGAGAACCTCTCAGGGGGCAGCTCGGGAATATCGACCAAACCTTTCCGTGTGCTCGGCCTTCCACCAGCAATTCTCCTTCTGAGAATCCACCTTACAGCGGCCCTTCTGTAAGTGTCGTACCTTCTCTACTTATCTGTATGCTCGTTGAACATAATAAAGACTTTCTGTGAATGCTTATTGCATCACTATTGGAAAGAGTGAAAAACTGGAAACTCCCTATCGTGTTCAGCAACAGAGGAATAATTAAATACAGGACGGTTTATCCACAGCATGGGATTTTGTACTGCAGTTAAGAAGAATGAGGTAAACCTCACACATAATGAAACAGAAGGATCTTTCATTAAATAATGTGCACCTGGGGCGGGGGAGCAGGTAAATGAATTTTCAGTACAGACGGAACCAAACCGGTCACAGTAGTTCCACTGGTAGAGAACGTATAATACTCGTAGCCGATAACTTGCAGCTTATTGGTAAGGCAGGAGAAAGATGTGACCTTTGTACTTTTCTATTTCTCTCGTTTTTCTTATTTATTTTTTTCAAAGAAGCACGTATTACTTTTAACATTTCTTAAGGAAGACATCCAGAAAAGGAAAGTCAAATCAATGAGCTGGGCATCTAAGAAGTGAGAAGCTTTGAATCCACCAGGAGAAAAGGTCCTCCCAGGCACCTCGTGCCCCACCAACCCAAAGCGTGAGGTCCAGGAGGCCAGAGACCATGTCTACGTCATCATCACAGCACCAGGCACGCAACAGGCACTCAATAAATGCTGGATAAATGAATGGATGAGGAGCAGGAAAGTGTACTTCACTCACTTGTGCTCAGAGTACTGGAGACAGCTTTGAGTGCCCGTTCCCCATCACCACCACCGCCACCGTCACCGCCACCGTGGGCCGGAGGTGCGCACACCGGGACGGAGTCCCATCAGCCCAGGGCACCTCCCGGCTCTAACTAACTGGAGGACAGACAGCAGTGGGGCGGAGAGGTTTCACTTACGTGGGAGACTCTAGTCCACAGAGAGATGGAGACAGTGGGACCAAGCACCTGCTGGCGGTGGTGCAGGGATGGGGACCCCAAGGGCTCTGAACCCTGGAGACGAGCCAGAGCAGATGTACTGGACTTGGAGCCAGGCCGACCAGGGTTTCAGTGCGTCCTGCCTCTTAGCAGCTATGGGAATTTGGACAAATTGTTTTAACCCTCTAAACCTAGAAATGATATTCCTTGCTTCTCGGAACTACTGTAAGAGTTAAGTGAAGTGACAGATGTGCCCGACACACGAGAGCAACTCAAGATCTACCCTCCCACACTGACGTCCCAGGTACGGCCCCTCCGAGCGCTCCCTGGACCAGGTGGGCAAGATGTGCACTGCTGGCCGGCCCACAAAACCTGCTTGGAATCTGGATCTTTTCAGCCTAAAATAACTCCCTTGGTCTACATCAGAGACTACCATGTCCTCACCTGACTATCTGTGCCATTCCTCAGTATGAACTGAACCTCAACCCCTCCCCTAAGGCTGCCACTGCCTTCCTCCTCTGTCAATTTGCAATTCCCCAGCCACTTCCTTTCTTGCCTTTTGGTACTGAATTCAGATCTGGAGTTGGCGGGATTCACCACACACTCAGGACCCTCCCTGGCCAAGGGGCACCCGTCTTTGTAAGTCAGCCCGTCAGCAAAGGTTCTGTGTGTGGATTGCCGTAAGTACTTCGGCTGTGTACTTACTGGCTCACTTTATGGTACAGCTTGGCGATGCCCTGGTGGGTCCAGTCCTTCCCAAGGGTAGGCAAAATGTGGCCAAGAGTATCTGATCTAAATAAAAACAGAGACAGGAGAAATAAAGTTAAAAGGGCATCGTGAAAGGGAAAAAAAAAAAGTCATTCTGACTCATCACACCATAAATGCCTCATTAAAAAATGCAAATGGTATGCACGACTTGCCCTCTGGACGGAAACCCCGAAACTGAGCAACAAAGTCAGGGAGCCACCGTCCCAGAGGGAAGCGACCCCCGATCCCCCACTGCAGCTGTTTAGATCAAGGAGCTATGGCTCCGCGGGCGGCCCCAACCACCCCAGAAACTGAACTGCCTGAGCTGCACGATGCCCCAGAAAGAGGAACTGACACGCTGGCTCCAGGCCCTGGGGTCCCACGGCCCCGAGTCGGCGGGACCCACCTAGTGATGGTTCCATCGATGTCAGAGATGATAACCTTATCGTCCCAGTTCCACAAGTAGATGGTGCCTTCGCAGCGGCACGTGCCCTGGTACTGCGTGGTGACGCTGAAGACCACGTCGTTGGGTCCGTTCTTCAACTTCAGGCTTTTCTGAAAGATATGAACTCTGTGTCCGCTAGAGGGCGAGGCTCAGAGGGAGGGATCTTCGGTTTCTGTTCCACGAGCAAGCGGATCCGGATTTTATTTTTTTCAAAGCACCACCCTAGGCCGCTGTACGGTTCTTTCCCTGTCTTGCTCTCGAGGAGGACTGGTCCTTCCAGGACTTGGGCAACCTGAACCCCAGGCCCCCTCGCAGGCCCCAGGGTAGCGCAGCTCACCCACGTCCCCTGGGGTTTGTAAGTGACAGGCTCTGAGGGTCGCTGCAGGAAATCACAATTTCAGACTGGCATGCACTTACTAGGCCACGGCTGAGCACAAAGGGCCACGGCCGGGGAGATGAATCTCAGTCAAGTGTGAAAATACGTTCCCCGAACCAGCCGTGAGAACTAGTTAATACACGGACACAGACTAGAAGAAAGCAGTCGTCTCAGTTATCAGGTGCATCTCACACCCAGAAGCCCAGAAGCTAGACCCCAGGAAGTCACACCAGATTCAGAAGGCAGAATCCCCTCTCAGCAGCTCTGAATCTCTGCACCGGGGCCCCCGAGTGCAAGCCAGCTGTGGGCAGGAGTCCAGGTCGCCCCCCAGCAGCGCAGGGTGTCAGGCCTGACCGTGCTCTTTTCCCATCAGACACCGTCACAACGAAGCCTGGCCCCCACGAACTCTTAGGAGAGCAGCAGGGCGCAGATACCTGCTCACTGTCTGCTCCTGGGAACCAGGGTCCAGGGTTTACAACGGGCGGTACAGCCGCAGAGCGGAGGACGCCGTGATCAGGATGGCGCCCTGCTGCCGGAAGCTCCCCGAGTCCCATCACAAGTGCTCCAGTTCCCCCAGTTCGGGAGATGCGGTTGACTTAACAAACACATCTCTGGAAAAGTGGAAACAGCCCTGCGAGATTTGGGCTATCCGTCATTCACAGCTCAGGATAAGTTCACGCCTTCAGGCCGCCTCCCGCCAACACTTGCGGACAGGAGCCTCCAGGGCGGCGTCAGGGCCGGCCCAGGGGAAGTGACGCCGCGGAGCCCGGCTGGGCAGCAGCTGACGTGGGGCGCGAACCGGAGGCACCGAGAGGGGGATGTGAGGTCGCGGGGGGGGCAGCAGGCAGTTGGAGAGAGAAGGTGCCAGAGCTGAAGCCGGAGCCGGGGCATGGGAGGGACGCCCGGATCGCGGAACCCACTGAGTCCAGGTGGCCGTGGCTGGGCCAGCGCCCACAGCGTGGGGGAGGGGGAGGACAGGACACTCACCAGCTGCTCTGACGTGAGGCGCAGGGTCTTCTTGTAGCTAACGCTGGGCAGCAGGGGGAGGTGGTTTGAGCTGGCCAGCTCGGCGGCCGTGTGCTCCTCATCACTGGAGGATGACTCATGCTTTATTCTGGAACACACAGTGATGTAACTGCCAATTAGGAAGTGCATCTGGGTAGCCATTAAAAATGCATTAGGCCGGAATCGATGACGGAGTCCATCGGGTGTCTCCCGGCGCTGTCTCTGGGGTTGGTCACCGACCAGACGCCGTCACTAATCCCCTCCATGCGGCTCCTGCATTATTCATCCGGGACTGCCTCTCCTCGTTCACGTCCCTGTTACCATCACTCTACTTTAAACCAAGAGGCTCCCCCTCCTGACCAGCGGGGTTCAGCGCCCTCCTGGCCTTGGAGGATGCTCACATCCTCTCTCTTCCCCTGCCCCAGGCTGCTGGCCAAGCACGAGGAGCCCAAACTTTCTGCACGTCCAAGCTGATCAGTTCCCGGTACACACCGCTCCAAACGCACAATTCCAAGTAACGAGGACACTCCAGGCCTTACAAACAGGTGCCGGGGGAGCCAAGAAAGGCCCCCCGATGCTCCCCAGGACCCCTAAGCAGGCTGCCCCGGAGCAAGAGCCGTACCTTATTCACCTGCACAGAATCCAGCGCTCCGAGCGCTTGTGGACTTCTCCACGTGGTCGGGGGCTGGGAGGTGCGGGTGGGAAGCAGCCTCATTTTCTTTAAATAGCTCAGGTAAGGCATGTCAGCAATCAGCTGTTCCCTGGATTCAAATCCTGCTATGGCATAGTCCCCAACCCAGCAGTACTAGACCTGCTTCCCGGGACCATTTTCTTTAAAAATGCCGTTAGCGCCCTACAAAGTGCTTCGTAAACGTTTGTTAGGCTAAATGGAGAAAGCTAGGCAGCCCCAGAGCAGGCCCCGCCCGACTCCCCGGATGCTTCTGGCTCAGCTCATCCCTTTATGCAAGACAGGCACACGGGGCTCATCTTATCTTTGCGTCTCAGTGAACTCCTACCGTGTCCTCCTGCCCCCTCGCCCTCCCTTCCCTTCTACCAGGAAATGATTGGGTGTTTCCTCTGCAGCCTGTTGCTTTCTTGCCCCACGTGCTCATTCCAGAAGCAGTTCCTACAATCCAATACTGCCCCGCACTAGGGCAGACAAGAGGGAAGACCCCATTACACGGCACCCTGCTTCTGTGTTCTTTTCTACTGGCCCTTTCCATGTCCAGAATGAGCCGCCCCTCCCCAGGCCCCTGCTCCCGGGGCCCTACGAGGGGCGGCCTGTGGGCTGCGGGCCGGTGGGCTGGAGCTCATGCCACCGATGCCTCTAGGCACCATGCCAGGCGCGGAGGATACAGCGAGCAGCCTGGCCCCTGCGCTCCCCGGGGTGTTCTGTCTGAGCAATCACAACAGAGCTGGACGGGTGCTATGCTAAGAAGGCAGAGAACATCTGAGCACAGCCGGGCGAGGGGTCCAGGAGCTACACAGAACAATCTGGGCTAGAGTCACAGACTTGGCCATCACGGGGACACAGCCCTGGTGAACGAGCCGTGGGGACAGGTGACTATGTCCACGGAGAAAGAGCACGCAGCCTAGAATCCCGGTTGGTCCATGGCGGGGTTAAGCTACAACTGGATGAATCTACACCTGTGACGCTGGGGGCCGGTTCTAGGTAGAGTGGAGACCTGAGAAGCCCGGGTTTGAACCCCAGGAACTTCAGGCTGCGCTATCCTGCTCAGACTATTTTCTTTCAGACTAGATTTCCTCATCTTAAAGTGCAGGGGAGCAAACGGCATCCCACCCACCAAGAGGTCCCGGAGGCCGGCAGGTACGAGGCAGAAAGAAGTGGACCAGGAAACAGGCGTCCCAGGAAAGGCCTCACAACCACAGGACTCCTCTCTGGGCCTCGGTGGCTCAGGTGTAAAATGACACAGAAGTCCCTTCCCCTTCCGACCCCTGCCGATCCTACAAACAACGCCAATCCTTCTGAACCAACAACCTAGCGGTTGGTTTTCAGACAGACGGGTACACGTGGTCCTGGAGCCAAGCGGCCTGACCAGTGCCTGGGTGGGAAGCCAGGAGAGGAAGCTACAGGCCCTTCATTGAACTGGAAAATGTTATGCTCCACGCAAACAGTTTGGTGGGAAATGAGATCCAAATGTGAACTGAAGCTCTCAGTGACAACAGATTGGTGTGAGCCTCTGCTGGTGGGACGTGGAAGCAAGGCAGAAGAGCTCTTATCTCCATCTGCTGCTTTAAAATGAAAACCAAACCCCCTAGATCGGTGCAGCATGCCACGTTTGAGGGAGCGCAGAAAGGAAAACACAGATACAGAAACTGCAGAGGGAGCTGTACACCTCAGCTGGCGGTGCCAGCTCAGGGCGAGGGCACGGTCATCTGCGGACCTGGCCACCCCCTTCCCCACTCCTGCAGCAGTCCTTACTGTCACTGGCTTTGCGGCGTCTGCAAGGAGCGACAGAACGAAACAAAAGGGCTCATCTCACTCGAGTGTCTGCGTTCAGCCGAGGAGCTGGGAACAACATTGAAGTTCGCACTTGTCAGTGTGCAGTTTTTGACGGTATTTTAATGACTTGCATGGTGACAAGCTGTTTGCTCAATTATGAGACTTCAGGGACTGTTCTGTCAATCACAAGTCTGTCAATTAGGAAAGCACTCCGACACTTTTTTTCAGTCAACTGCATGAATCTAATCAGGGGACCAGGATGCCAGTAAAAACGAAAAGATGTACACTGCTCAGAAGACTTCACACGAAGACTTTTCAGAACCTCAGATCCCTTTCGCAAGAGCCAATTCTTTGTGTTTCAGGTTTCGTAAAAAAATGTAGCCTGACTGACTAACTCGGAGTGGCCGATAGTCAAACACTTTCTACCTAACAGGGCAGAGCGTTTCTGTCAACATCTGAATAGGATCGCATCAGATACTAAGAAAGTCCGAAGCGCTTCAGATGGACTGTGTCAGCCGATGTTCCAGCTCAGGAAGAGCTGCAGACGCCCCTGCTGCTCCCTCCACCCTCGGCCCACCGGGCGGCCGGGAAGGAGAAGAACGCACAGCCCACACCAGCCACCGTCGTGTTCTGTCCCTTTTAAACCTCTCTGAGCCCCTGGCCAGCCTTCCCCAGGTCTCAGACTGGCATATCGCAGGCCGGATTTGGCGGACATCCTGCGTTTGGCCCATATTGCGGAGTATAATTTTAAACACTTGCAACTGCACGGTTAAGATGAGTCTGTGTCCTCCAGGCCACCACAGAGCCACCCTCCTGACCGCAGGCACAGCCCATGTGGCCTTGTTGGGTTTTACGTTCTGCACCTCCTTTCTCATGAGGCTGCCGGGAGGATCAGATGAGCCAACACCTGCGGTGTGGGTGTCAGTCTTGTGCCCATTTCACAGATGAAGGAGGAAACACCGAGGGGCTGAGGAATTCGCCAAAGATCACAGAGAAGAGTGACAAAGTCCCAGCTCATGCTGCCTCTTCTGCTTGGAAATTACTGCAGGACAGAGAGGGTCTCAAAGAGAGCCCCAGGAGAGCAGGGTATTTCCAGCACAGCCAAACTGCTGGTTTAAACTGCTCAGGACAGAAGGGTGGCATCTTTGCCTGTGTCTCCCTCCCTGGCTGCTCTGGAAACGGACAGCACGCTAGTTCCTTCCCTCAGATACGGAAAGGAGTTTACCCAAAGCCAGGACTCCCAGCCAGATCTGCCTGACTCCAAAGTCTGCCATGTACATCCTGCTGCTTCAAACACCTACTTACCGAAAACCCACTGCCTTCTATCCTAGCGGCCTCCTACACCCCCTCAGGACTGCACATTCTCAGCCCGAGCTCCACCTGCCTTCTCCCCTCCAAGCTCCCTCAAGGTACACTCAAAATTCCAGGTCGGGAAGGTATCCAGATAACCGTGCTAGAAAGCCCCTCCCCAGAGAATGAGCCAGAGATGGAGGGTGAAGATTGCAAAAGAAACACACAAGCTCTTCAACCCTGCTCCCTTGTCCAGGGCAGACCGGCAGGGGGACAGATGGGAAGGGGCAGCGCCAGGGCGCCACCAGGTGGAACAGGAAGGGTGTCCTCTGATAGCATCCCAGCCGAGAGCCGGCCCTGCCATGCAGAGTTTTATCAGGTCCCGCACCCTCTTCTCCACAGAGGACAGGAAAGAAATCAGACTGTTTCCTACGTGACACCTACATGAGTTTCTATTTCCAACAATGAGTTCTAGAAATAAAATAGTTTAAGATACAGAGCTATGGCCAGGAATCCAAGGACTTGAAATCCAAGCCCGCCTCCCCTGTGAAACAACAATATACTGGGAAAATCTCATCAGTTCAGTAACAGCACATTTAAGACATGCCTGCTCTGGGTCAGCCACTGGCTTGGCCTCTAAGCCATAAAGAGGATAGAGATATGCATCTTGCCCTCAATGAACATGTTGGCATTCTCTGCCTGCTAAATGAGAAACGCAATCCTGGGTTTCCCAAGCACAGGAATACCGGAAGGGTGAGGTCATATGGAAAAGGCGTTATACTAGCTCGGATCACTCAGCGTCGATACGCAATAACACCGTCGAATTAGTGGCTGATGGCATGGCCCTCACAGAAGTTACCCTCAAATCCCGTACAGGCAGGTTACCCTGAACACAAAACACGACTAATATGGATCCATCCGCATTATCAAAATCTAAGGTCTCCTGTACCAAGTTAATAGGAATCCCTATCAATACTTAGGAAAGTATCAATGCAAGTCCGGGTAAGTGTTTAAACTATAGAGAAAGGCAAGTTCCTTCAGAAGGGCAACTTGTTTTCATGCCACTGTCAACGCTGTTGTTCATCCTCATCATCATTATTTACCCCCACTGCTATCACCTTCTGTAAACCGAGGGCTAGCACGTGCCAAGACCACGAGGAGCGCTCGTTACATTATCTCATGTACGCCTCACATTTACTTTGGAAATTCGGTATCTAAGGAGCAGACGCTTCCATCTGATTCATGGGAACAACAACTTGAGTAAATTGCTCCAGGTCACTGAGTTGGACCCGGGCTATCGGCGAACCCTATCAGCATCTGTGCCTTGACCCTAGACATAGAAAGGAGCCGCAACACCCCAAGGTGACTTGGCACTGTACCTGGTGGCCATGCCCAGCTGTGACGGCTGCTCCTCAGTGCTGTGGCTCTTTCCTGCCAGGCACTGCTCTGGCTTACTTTCCTGGAGAAGAAGAAGACAGAGAATCATGGACACGCCAAAGGGAAACCACCTACACAACCACTGGCATTCTGTGACGGGCTCCCCAAAGTCCAGAGCAGGGCCCCAATGCCCTCCCCAACGGCACACCCCCGCAGGGATGGTGGGTCCTAGTTACTCCTTTGCTTAGCCGTCTACAATTAAGCTGAGGAATATTTTTGACAAAAATAAGTCTGTTTTCCATAAGTATTCTTGGCACCAAACCAAACTTCATAATCACTGTAGCTTATGCAAATGCTTTATCAAGGGCTGCTTGGATACGCGAGGGCTTTCAAAATATTTTCTTATAATTGCTGATAGAAATGCCTGAAAATATTTTCACACCATATTTTGCCTGAGAAAAACATGGGCGCATTCTCTTTCTCAATACCGCATGCTCTTAATAGAAGATGCTCCTTTGATGTACTGGAAAGAGCTTTGGAGTTCTAAGAGCTCTGGGCCCAGTCCTGCTGCCCTGGCTTAGGAACCTCGGGCAAGTCATGGAACCTTCTGGAGCCTCGTTTCCTCACCAGCAACACAGGAATGATGACATGCGTCTCCTAACGCTGCCATGAGGACCACGGAGATGCTGCACGTGAACACAGAGCCTGGCCCACAGCAGGCAAGGGAGGAGGAGAACCTCCACTAGCCCCACAGACGTCACAGGCAGTCATCACAGGCCAGACAGGTGTGTCAAAGGACAAAGAATTTACAATCAAATTTCATGATCTGTGGTCATTTGGTCAGGGGGGAGAGATTGATGTTTTTAATATGAACAAAGAAAATGAGTGACAGAAACAGTGTAACAGGGTGACGAGCTTAACATTTGATGGGTACAAGCTATTTCCAAATATTCTTTAGCTTTTTATAAGCACACAAATAACTGATGTGAGAACAGGCCCAGTAATGTTTAATTTATCTGTTGAGGCAGGTAACTTAGCCGCCACTATTAACAATTCTTTATTAGACCAGCGCAGGAATGTGTATCTATCTGAAATATATTTCAGGTTTTTAAGAGATTGCATAACTCTTCCTTATTGCATGCCGCATTCTCCGCAGTTCCAACTAATGAAACTCTGGACACTCTGCAAACATAGGTCTCTGAAGTAGCCTTCTTCTTAAATTCTCGAACATTCTGCTCTCCAGTAAGAGAATCAGAAAGGCCCCTTACACGTTAAGTCTCCTAAAGTAAAGCGCATGCTTGCTCTACCGTCTTTATACCCCTTGGAGATAATGGGACAGTCAGCAAAGCTCAGGTATGCGGACAGAAAATGCCCAAGAACAGTTTTACCTTGGAAACCCTCCCAACAGACTCTTTCCCTTTGAACTAATGAAATAAACAAACAGCTCCTGGGATTTCTTTTACTCTTATAATAACCAACTTGACCGCTGCCCTTGGGGTTTCTTCACACTAGATTCCAAAAGTATAATCAGCATTCCCTCAAGCATCTGCCGAACCCCTGCTCTGGGTCCCCAAAACGGGTGCTCGGGAGATCACAGGGATCAAAGCCACGAGCACGTGTGGTCTCTGCCTTCGTGGAGTTTAGGGTCTGGAGGGGACAGGGATGTCAATCAAACAGTCGTACTAATCGGTGTATAATTATAAACGATGAGAAAACCTGTGAAGGAAAAGTTCACAGGCAGGGTTAGGAGAGCAGAGAACAGCAGACTAGACTAACCTGCCCAGAAAGGGCCATTTGAGATGCTAGTTAATTAAGTGAAGAAGGGTGACAGGGGTCCTAAGAACACTAGGCAGAGAAATAGCACATGCAAGAGTCCTGGGGTAGAATGTACTTTCAGCCAGGGCCACCAAAGCACAGAGGGCAGGGGGAGAATGGCAAAAGGTGAGGCTCTACAGAGGCAGGGGCTAGGATACACAAGTCCTGTAGACCATGCTAGGGATACTGGTCTTAATTATAAGAGCGCTGGGAAACCACGGAAAGTTTTTAAGCAGGGAGAAATATAAATGGGGCCATTATACTACATAGACCAATGCCAACTGCAGAGAATGAGGAAGAGAGGGCAAGAATGGATACAAAAAGACCATTTGGAAGCAATCCTCGGAGGGAAGGTGGCAGCCTTGAGTTGTGGGGTGTGGAGCTAGAGAGAAATGGAAAGCCTGAGCGATATTTAGGATGGTAAACTGACAGGAGGGGTGAGGGAAGAAGGAAGTACTAGCCTGTGGACGGACAGTGGTGCCATTTTCTGACGGTGGTCCAACAAAGGAAGAACTCTAGAGAAAACCATCAGATCGATTTCAGAAATGACGAGTTTGAAGCGCTTGAAGCATCCACGTGGAGATATCTGCCTAGTTGGCTATCTGATAAACGGACATGGAGTACAAAACGCCTTCCTTGTTAATAAAAATGGAGTCATCGCATGGGCGTGAATGAGGTTGCCTAGGGAAAAACAGGCAGTCGAAGTAGGAGAGAAGGCTCTAAGACAACCCTTGACGACCCACTTACAAAGGGGCTGAGCCAGGGGAGGAACAGCCCCGGAGGCAGTGGGGGGGGAAAGACCAGGCGGACACACTGGCACAGAAGCCAAGCAAAGAAATAGGTTGAGAGGTTGGCAAAGATCTGAAACAAATTATAGGCATTTATAGAAATGGAAACCAAAGCCACTGAAGTGACACGACTAACGGGAATTAGTCTAGGCTGTAAGTCTACCTCGTTAAAACTGTTCTCACAAGCAACAGGAAGATATTTAACTTTAAAAAAAAAAAAAAATTTTTAAACATCACGTTGAATCTCTTCTTTTTACAGATAAAGACACGTTCCAGAGCAGGACGGTCCCCAGGCTGAGAGGTAACAGAGCCAGGAGGTGATGGCTACTCTGCTCGCCGCTCCGGGCCCTTCTCCACCTCCCCTCGTTCTGTGCTGCCTTTGCGTACCCTGTGGCAGGCCTGACTCTTGCACACTCAGTGTGATGGCTTCTTTCACTGACACGCGCATGAAGACAAACCCTGCTGCCCCAAACCAAAATTCGCTGAGCTAAGTAGCAACACTCTTGTTTTCCAGACTCACCTCCTTGATTGTGCTGTTTCGTCCCCTCCATGAAAACCACCATCTTCCTCCCTTCCTGGGCATCTTATCCCTCATGATAGATTCCACCGTGGCCTGTTTTAAATGGATGGTAACATAAATAATGGAACCAAAAAAAGATCAACTTAGCACATTCAAACCAAAAGACACACACGTGCAAATTAAAGTAAGATTTAAAAAAAAAAAAAAAAAAATCAGAGGAAACACAACATACTATTTGTGGATTAAAAATTTTTGAGAAGCAAAACCTAATGGAGTCCAAAATTACATTAAGAGAACTTAAGCATGAAGACTTAAGAAGATGTTAAAGGAATAAACAAACAACAAATAAAATACAACACAACAACAACAGAAAAAGAAAGCATTGAAAATCATTAGTGATTAGTCAGACCAGAAGTTTTCAAATTAAAGTGGTTTACTGATTAAGATATTGTTATTCTCAATAAGATGATTATAAAATAAAAAATGAAATGATTAACATGAGGTATAGGGTAAACAGTCTTAAACAAAAGGTAAAATGCACAGGATCTTTTTAGTAAATGTAAGTTTCCAAATTTTGGCACACTGAGTATTAATAGATGCATTTGATTTAAAAGCTCAAGTATTAAAAAGAAAATTCATACTCTTGCCCTAAATAAATGCCAATTGAATAGGAGGAGATTAAATGTTAATTAATAATTTTCTTTGTAAACCAACTGTACTTTAATAAAATAAATTTTTAAAAAATAATAATAATTTTCTACATATTTCCAAAGAACAAAATAGCCATCTTGAGGCTAATTCCAGGACCAAGGTAAATGTTATCTAATTTCCTTTCCTTGGTTTACAGAACTATCAGGTAGCTGATACCTCAGCTAGTAATGAAAGATTTAAGTCTTTCAACCGAACGAGTTGCAGGTAAGTGGAAAGAGAAATAATTCACATATTTAGCCTGATGTGTGCTTCTTTCTATCATTTAAAAATCCCTACCTGACACAAAAGAAAACCACAAAATACACTAAAAAGCAAACCATGCATACCCAATTCACGAATAGGACAATTCATGAAGATGTCAATTACCCTATTCCCCCTATTTCATCCATAAATATAACAAAACTCCAATTAAAAAAAACTAACAGGATTCTTTTCAACCCTAGACAAACTGATTCTAAAGTTCAATTATAAAACAAACAAACAAAACTCGCCAAGAAAACTCAGAATAATAAGTAGGCATGAGCCTTAATAAAATTTATTTTATTAAAATACATTTAAAAACCATAGTATTTAAAAGAATGCAGTGTTGGGACATGAGTAAACATGTTGATGCAACAGAAGACAAAGTCCAGAGATAAATCTAAATTCACGGAGGAAGTAGTAATATGATAAAGTTGTAACTGCCTATCAGTGGGAGAAAGAGTTATCTAATGAAAGGTATCGGGATAATTAGGTAGCTTTGCCAGACCCTCTCGGTTGCTTCCCTGGGTGAATCATCCCCTTTCTTTCTTGCCAACATAGCCAACACTTTGCTCGAGAATCAGACTACACTGTACAGGATGTTCTGGGAAGGCAGGCTCAGCTCCAGAGGAGGAATTTCGATTGGTCAGCACCACTTCGACTGGCCATTCCACTGTGTTGCCAACAACTGGCTTGGAGGTGGTCATGTGACCAAGTTGTGGCCAATGAAATGTGAGAAGCCTGCCTCTATCCTTCCTATTTTGGATGCGGCTGTATGAGGAGATGATGGGTAAAACAGTCATCTTGGGATCGTAAAGGGGAAGCCAAGGAAATCAAAGAAGCTCACCCAGATTCATCAAGCCTGAAACTACCAACCTCTAGCATTCTTATTATGCCAGATAATAAACCCCTATTATTTTAGGCACTTGTAGTCATTCTGTTTCTTGCAACCAAAGCCTCCTGATTCAATAACCAGCTGAAGAGAAAAAAAAAAAAAACTGATATGGTTCCTGATACCTCACTCATGACTCTCAAAATATCCAAGTGTGATACAAAACCCAGCAGCCACAAAAGAAAACGGTGAAAAATTCTACATATAAAGATAAATTCTGTATTAGATAAACACCAAAAACAGAATGCAAAAAATTACTGACAACCTGTAGAAAGACTGAGAACGCCTACCACAAAGACTCATTTCTTTAAGTTCAAGAGTCATTTCTTTTTCTGTGAACTTTATCACTAAGTATCTAGTGCATTGTTCTTTCTTCTTTTGGATCTGTAAGAGCTGAGACACGTAACATAAAAGTCTGTCCTGGGGGACTTCCCTGGTGGTGCAGTGGTTAAGAGTCCGCCTGCCGGTGCAGGGAACACAGGTTCGAGCCCTGGTCCGGGAAGATCCCACATGCCGCGGAGCAGCTGGGCCCGTGTGCCACAACTACTGAGCCTGCGCTCTAGAGCCTGTGAGCCACAACTACTGAAGCCCGTGTGCCTGGAGCCCATGCTCCACAACAAGAGAAGCCACCACAATGAGAAGCCCACACGCCGCAACTAGAGAAAGCCCACACGCAGCAATGAAGACCCAATGCAGCCCAAAATAAATAAATTAAAAAAAAAAAAAAAAAAAAGCCTGTCCTGGGCCATGGATGCGATGCAGAAGCTGCCAAGGACAAAACAAAAGCCACTCTGGAGAACGTGCCCTCACCCAGTCCACAAAGGATACTCACAGATAAAGCACCACCAAGGATGAGGTCACAATCCCAAAGCACGCACACACACAACCACAAAGGAGAGAGCAGGGGCTCAACGAAGTCGGATTAGACCTTCAGGAACCTCAGAGATGAGGGTTCCGACAGACCACAACATCCACGGCAGCACAAAGCGCTCGCTAAGCACATGAAGGAGGCAAGCGTGAGACGTGGCCTCTGCAGCAAAAAGAACGTAGCATCTGGTAGAAAGACCCAACGCCGGAAAACGGTCAATCCCAGGCGAGGCCCAGGGAACCGGCAGGGGGAGGATGCGGGCACAGCGGGGCCGCAGCAGTGCGTCTGCCCCTCGCCTGCCTCTTCCCTGCAGCCGCTCACCTGCGCTCAGGTGCAGCTACGAGCTGCCCAGAGCCCGCACTTGCTCCTCCTCGGCCCATCGGCCCCGGACCTGCTTCCTGGCTGAGGGACACCTGATGCTGACGGTGGCACCTGGCACCTGGTACAGCACCTCCCTGCGCCCAACCCTGCTGCCTGCTCCCACCCTTCAACCTTTCTCCCCTCATCTCCCTCGGGCTCAGACGTCGCCCCGTCTGCTCTGCCTCCACCTATGTCCCTGGCACGGCAGGTGCGGGGACAGGGTATTGGAGGGGGCCGGGCTCGGACCGGCACTGCCTTGATCGCGAGGAGGGGGGAAGGACAGTCAAGGTGCAACAGAGACCCTGACGTTTACACACTTGGACTTCCAAACAGCACGGTGTAATTCATCTCGTGGTTTCTAAATTAAAAGCTAAGTTCCAACCCCCCAGATTCATCTCGCCATCATTTTCCGTGTCCCTTTCTTTCTCGTGGTAAAGCTCACCTTTGGCAAAGGTTTCTGGAAGGCCTGCATCGCCAGGAGCAGAGGTGCTGCCGTCGTCCAGTTATAGTATCTGACACGAAACAACAAAAAGACGTCAGAAGACCAAGGCTCAGACTGAAAACCTCATGTCCTGAGAAGCGGTCATGGAAGGCTCTGGAACTCCAGCTGGGTCCTTAAAGAGCCCAAGACTGTGGCCAGCACCCCGGCCCGGCCCCCACATGCCCCGCCCTTGCAGGAGTCCCTCCTCCATCCAAACCCACAGCGGCCACAGCCGTCTGGCAGGACACGCAGCGTGGCGGGCGACCAAGCGGCCAGCTGAGAGCAGCCCTCGCCCCGCAGCGCATCAAACACCAACGCGCTGGGGCGTTTCCTGCCACCTTTCAAGGAAAAGGAAACTAGGACCCTCAGTTAACGCGTAAACGTCCATGGCTTCCTCTTGGAGAGAGAAGTTTGCCAACAGTCTGTAAAAACACGTGCACACCCCTTGACCCTAGACAACAAAGCTTTCACGGGGTGTGTGCACAGTCTATCGTGCGACACCCGCGCATCATACGGGCCGAGCCCCACGGGCCAGGGCTGTGACATCACACCTCCCATCATGAAATCTCATGCAGGTGAGTGTAGACCCCCCGGGATCCAGTGACGTCAACACTCTCGCTATATAGTGACGCAGCATTTTGCCAAGGGTGAAGAGACAGTAGTAGACTTTTAACAAAGACTTAATTTCATGTATTTCCAAGAGCTATCGTCCAGGTCTCTATAGTTGAGAAATTGAAGCTGAAGCATTATCACACGACGGCTGAAATGACTTTCGGGAGGAACTTACTTATTCCCGATCTTCACCACAAGATTGGGGTCGTCAATGAGGGCAGGGTTGTCCACAAACTGCTGATATGACACGGCTTGTTCCAAAAACGCATCTGTGAAAGCAAGCATAGGGAAAATATAAGGAAAATTTGTTTCAAAACCCAGGCCTGTTTTTCACCCGCTCATGTTCACAGCTATTTTCTGAGAGTTTATACATTCCAACTGTGCAGACAATCCTATAAAATCTATTTGCAAAGGGGGCTTCCGTTAGTTTGGGGGCAGCGTATGCACATAAATGGAGGGAGGTGGGGCGGTCGGAGGATGGGGGCAGGCTGACCCTTAGTCAGTGCACACGCGCTTCCGCGGCAGCAGGCGTGTGGGACTACGGTAAACACACGTGCCCGCAGAAGCAGAGGACCGGCGAGCAGGGCTCAAGGTCCGGCCACCCGGGTTTAAGTCACAGTCACTGGTGTGACCTTGGGCAAGTGACCAACCTGCCCAAACCTCAGTTCCCTGACGTGTAACGCGGGGATAGGAACCTCGCCTACGCCCTCGGTGGTCGTGAGCATGGACAAAGTCACAAATGAAAGCGCGGTGACCTGCCTAAGGCAGGTTGGGGTGGGAAACACCCAGGGCCACCAGGTCCAGGAATCATCAGCTGGAATGGCTGACTGCATCGACTGGGGGTCTCAGGGCCACCTCACCACATAACTGGCATAAGACGCTGGGAAACCACTGTTATAAATAGGGTGGGTGCCCCCTTCGGATGCAGCCGGGATGTGTCCCAGCACTTGCTCAGACATCCCTCCCTCCTCCGGCACTTCTGCACACTTGCAACATACTGTGTTTTCCCCGCGTTGACGCTGCCGCCCTGGGACACCCCTGCAGGACGGGCACACGCTGTGCTCTGCGGGCACACTTGACAACCCGTGACCCCAGTGGCTTTGCTGCCGCCTGGAGCCACATGTGACCCACAGAACCCTGAGGTCAGCCAACCGCCAGGCAGCAACGTTCGGGGCCTGAGCAACAGTGGGTCACGTGTGCTTCACTAACCGGGCCAGAGAACATCGCCCGTGACCTGAACTCATTCTAGGAGCCCAGGCTTCGAGCCATTCCCACCGGCGGCCACCAGGGGGCGCTCTTGGCTTGAGGACCGGCTCCCCGACGGTACCTTTGGTGATCTCCCTGTTGTCGCTGAGGCCGCCGCACAGCGAGATGGCGATGGACGGCAGGTCCCTCAGGCTGTCCGAGGTGCTCTCCACGCCACTGTCAACGCCAGAGCTGCCCACGGACTGCGGAGACTGGTTGGCTGAATGGGTTCCGTTGTCATTGGCATGTTTTGTGAGCCCAGGAGGGTCTCCGCTGGAAGCAGAAGAGTGGAACAGGCTGTGAGGTCTCACATGGATATCAAGGGGCTCTGGCAATCAGAGGAGCCAATGATTTCATCCCGGGACAGACTTTCATTCAGGCACCATGACAAAGACAGACAAGCTCAGTGAACGACCTCAGGAGGGAAGACGGTCATTTTTGGCCTCTACGTCTCCCTGCACCCTCTCCCAAACACACTGAAACTGACGGAAGAGAAAGCACGCTGTCCTAAGAGGCCACAGTCCTCTGTTACACGCTCCGAGGATCTGGCCCTCCCTGCAAATCACGGGAGAACTGAAGACGGGCCCCCAATGGCCGCGGGAGACTCTCCCCGGGGGAGGGACAGGGCCACACAGCTGCCCGCTCTTTGCCACTGGTTCGGGGTGCGGGCCACTGACCACTGCGATACCACCCTGGTGTCATCGGGGAGGTGGCCTCGTGCCTGCGTTCCTGCTCAGATGCCACCCCGGGGACACACCCACACGCTCACACCTACACAGAGTCCACTGCTTTTACTGGTTTCTTCTCACAGTAAAACATGAGCCTCCGGCAGCCTTTTCTTACTCACTTTCTAATCAAATGTAAGGAAAAAGCGGACTCCCGGATTAACATTCAGATTACAGAAAATGATATGAAGAATAAAAAGAATTGTTACTTTTTGGGAAAATACAGGGCAGCGACTTCAGGATCCATGTCTGTGAGGTCATCCAAGTAGACGCCGTCGGCACCAAGGTGTCTGCTTCGTTTGTCTAAAACAGCAAAGGGGTCAAATCAGAGCACCGTTCTCCAGAAACAACCTCATGGACTTCTGAGTGTCTCCAGAAAGGGCACTTGAGCACAGTGTGCAGATGTGCCCAAACTGCAAGAAACCCAAGGAGCCAGTGGCACGGCATCGCCGCCAAGGCCGACGGCCCAGATTCGCATGTGGCTCCCACCCTCGCCAGCCATGTGGCCTGGGCCGGTCGCCTAACTTCGCTGAGCCTCAGCTCCCCAGCTGGGAAGGACCTGAACAGTACTAAGCGCTCAATATATTGACACGATTACCATCATTATTATTATTATTATTATTGGCATTAATGGTATTGGTTTTGTTGTTATTATTATTACTAAACAATAACGCTTTCGTTAAGCACTTCCCCATCAAGACTCTGAAGCACGGTACCCTAAAGAGGGTACCATCGGCCCCTGGGCACCATGACTGCAGCCTTCCAGTTTACTTCTGCTGGAGAATTACGTTCACTGGTTCATACAAACCTAGAACACTGCACAAAGCCACACGGCTAACAGACAGGCTTAATGTCATTACTCCAGACAGGCAACCAGGTGGGCATTCGGCTATATGTAAGGAGCCCCCACTACGTGCCAACCACTATTCTAAGTACCAAGGAAACAGGTAAACAGACCAGAAAGACTCTTGACCTCATAGAGCACATATGTTCTAGTAGGGAAGTCAGGCAAAAAAATGATCATTTGAAACAGTGACACACAGCACGCAGAAATTAAAACAGGATAATGCACGAGAGAGAAACTAGGGGCAAGGGGAGCGGGGGCAGATTAGCTTAGTCATCAACGTCTTGTGCAGTCCCAGCGTGTGCTGGACCCCAGCATCCCTGACCCGCACAGGGCGGGGCTCACCACACCATCCCCGAGGCCTCCTTCAGGTCGGATTTTCTACGACTAAATTCTGAGAACTCACATATTGAGCAAAAGGGTACAGACCGAACAGGAGAGATGCCCTGTTTCCACTTTGAAGCACCCCGAACTTTGGGGGGAAGAAGCTGTAGTGTGCCAAGCCCCAAGTTCGCAGGAGGGAGCTGGGAAGCGCCGGCATCCTCACCCTTTTTCCTAGAAGGCGAATCTGTCTTGCTGGCTGGCGGGGCAGCGCTGGCGGAGAGGGCTTTGGACTCTTCGATCGCAGGCAAAGGGGGCGCTGCGGCTCCTAAGGCCTCGACATCTTCTTCATTCACGAACTGCATCTCCGTCTGCGGCTTGTTCTGCTCCAACAGCGGCTGCACGGGAGACACCCCAGCCAGTGTCGGTGACGGTTCACTAAGCACGTCTGAAGATTCACTGGGGATGGCTTGAAAGTGCATCTTATCACAGATTTTTCTACTGTTCAGCGGGCTGGACTCTTTCATCTTGTGTGCAGATGACTAGATCAAAGGGGCAGGGAGGGAGAGAGAAGGTCAGAGAGAAACTGAGTCACCAAAGAACACCTGGGCAGGTAAGGATCTCCAGAGCCATGCCCACACTTGGCAGGACACGGTGAAGCCTCAGGAGTCACCTGGTGATTCCGTACCTGCCGAAAGGTCTGGAAACCAAGGACAGTACTTCCAAAGTGAATGAACTTTCACAGAAAACATCAACTGCCAAATAGCAGTGAGTGAGATTAGCAACGGAACGCAAACGTCCAGCAGGAAAATGGGAAGTGTATTCACACCACAGGGCGTTTGCAATAATAAGAATAACAAGTGAATTACAATTACACCCAACAACATGATGAATCTTGCAAAACTAATCTCTGCTGTTAGAGTCAAGATTGGGTTTATCCTGGGGGTTTGGGTGGGGGCGGTCAGTTGGAACAGTAACTGCAAAGGGTCGGAGGGTTTCCAAGTTCTGATTTAGTCCCACTTCCTGGTCTGGGTTCAAGTCACGTAGACACATTCACAGTGTGAAAATTTACTGATCTCGGCACTTAGGATCTGGGTATTTCTCTGAACGTGTGTTATATTTCAGTGAAGTCTACCCTCAAAACGTGAATGAACAAGGGCAGACTTGGTGGCTGGTTCACATGAGTGGGAAATTAGCATTTCTGACTCTATCTCTCCAAGGAGTTTCCAGTTATGAAAGATTTATCCAAACAGAAACCGAAATGCAATCTGTGGGCCAGAAAGTGGGGAGAGGGTATGCATTTCTGTATCTGATCCCACAGCTTCGGGCACAAATGAAAACAATGCAACAGTGGATCTGTGGCCGGAACTGTTTTGCCAGAAGAAGTGATGGGTTTGCACTTTCGTGCCGTTTCTCCAGCAACAAATGACATGAATTTGTAAAGATGGTTGGCTGCATCAGCACTACCACTTGTGGGCAGAGAAATCAGCGTTTTCCGTGAAAGCTAAATAACCTAAATAACCTAGAAAGGGAATCAACCCACAGCTTCAGCCTCAACAGACCTAGTCTCCAAAGAGCTGCCCTTCTTGAGTCATAACAGGAATGCTTTCAATCTTCACTCACTCACTCATTCATTTCTTCGTATCACAAAGATTTACTGGGGATACAAGAGGCCGTAGCATCTTCCAAGGATCTTACAATGTTATTATTTAAAAAAAAAAAAAAAAGCCCCAAAGCCACTTACCTTTGCGGCTTGGGGCAATTCTCCCCAAAGCCAGAGCATTTCTAGATTATTCTTCTGCATTGTCCTGTCCGCAGACTTGCTGACCAATTCCGAATCACTTTTAGGTGTTGAAGGTCGGGAAACTGAAGGACTTAAGAAAACACAAATGCATGATTAAAGTGGGAAGGGAAACTTTTAAAATTGTTTTTGGCCCAGAATTCTATGGTTCGGGAGAGCCCAGAAAAATGCACCCAACCCGCCACTGCCTTATGTCCACAGCTGCATGACTACCCCTCTGTGGCCACCAGGGTTCGACAGAACACGCGCCAAGGGGGAAGGTGCTTCCAATTTGGGTAGCCCTGTCCCAACCTGCCGCCAAATTCCAAGCAAGTAAAGATGAGAAGAAGGAGCATTTAAAAGGGGAAGTTGGAAAAAAGAGAGATGAAACGGGAAAGGGAAGAAAAGTTGGTTGCCATCTTTCCCTGCCTCACCCTGACCTCAACGCTCCTGCAATGCCAATTTCCAAATCAAGCCCCTCAACTCGCAGACAGCTGCAAGAGGGTCCTGGCCATCTCGGACATGCACCCATTATATCCTATACTGAAAATATGTATAAATCTGCACCAGCTTTGAAAACAGGGAAACTGATCATGGGCCAACTTTACCACAAATGCCAGATGCCACCAATAACTCACTAACGTGGCAGGGACCTCCAAGCTGAGATTTTGCAAAATATTATATCTTCCAAGAATACTTCAAAGATTCCTATTTGCTAAGCTCTTCTTCCTGCAACAACACATCATGATGCTTAATTCTCAGACCAGCTTTTAAGTGGCTGTAACTTGGGTTTGCCTCTCTGCATTTTCTACATTTTCACTCCTGAGCCCTGAGCCGTCATACCTCGGTCCAAGCACAGAAACCACCAACTTATCTACAGAGTTCTCACAGCCTTCTAAACAACATGCGGATGAGAAAAAAGACCCATTTAATTATCTCTGGTCTTCCATCTCCTGCACCATTTCCTCTAAGTAAGATGACAGTTTTAAATGACGTGAGAAAGAAAGCCCCTGCAATCTTCCTTTTGCACCTTCTCTCACAGCCCTCACACGGTCTCCCCTAAGTCACCTCTCACCCATGTGCTTGGTTTCATTCATCTGTTCAAGTTAGATGTCAGCTCCAAGGGAAGAGAACTTTCCTGCCGGGACAAGGAGAGCTCGTGGATGACACACAGCTCGTTTCAGACAAATAGGGACCCTGAGTGGCTAAACTGCTCCTGGCTCTCTTTAGTCCAGCCATTCGGACAAACAGACTAAATGCTGCTTCTCTCCATCGTCTCACACGGAGGTGGACGTTGGCTGGCTCCCCCTCCCTGGGCGCCCGCTGCCCTCCCACGTGGCAGCCCTCGGGCTCCGCTTGGCCAGTCTGCGGAGAGGAGGACCCTGAGACCGCATACCGAGGGCGTGTAAACGACGGGACACCTCTACCCGCATGAGCGTGCATGCGCACGCGCACACACACATACACACACACACACACACACACACACACACACACTCGTGCCCATAAGGAAGGAGTCCCCTGAGGAGGAACGCTGGGCCCTCCAGACATCGGAGAGGTGAAGTGTTCATCACCTCCGACCTGTCTTGCTCCCTCTACTTTCCTAAGTCTGCTTTTCTCCAAAGGGTCAATGCTTTTCTGGCACCGAAGTGTCCAGAATTACACGTTCAGTATCAGTGACATGTGCAAATGGAGCGCTGTGACCTCCAGCAAGGGGCCTTTGTGCCGACAACTGTGACCTGGGTCATTCTTTCTCCAGAGGCATCACGGGGGAAATCCATCGTAACTGGCTTCCCACCCTCATCGGCGCTGCACCCAAGCCTCAAATCATTTGTTTGAAAAGAATACAATTTATTGGGGCTTCCCTGGTGGCGCAGTGGTTGAGAATCTGCCTGCCAATGCAGGGGACACGGGTTCGAACCCTGGTCTGGGAGGATCCCACATGCCGCGGAGCAGCTGGGCCCGTGAGCCACAATTACTGAGCCTGCGCGTCTGGAGCCTGTGCTCCGCAACAAGAGAGGCCGCGATAGTGAGAGGCCCGCACACCGCGATGAAGAGTGGCCCCCGCTTGCCGCAACTAGAGAAAGCCCTCGCACAGAAACGAAGACCCAACACAGCCATAAATAAATAAATTAATTAATTAATTAATTAAATGTAATGCCTCCTCTTTAAAAAAAAAAAAGAATACAATTTATTTATATTTTGTTATAAATTCTTTGGAACAATACATTGTCTTACCCACCACACAAAATTAAGTCAAGCCCTTTAGACTGAGCCTGCTCTGGAGTCAGGTGTCGGCAAACGTTTTCTCTAAGACGCCAGGCAGCAAGAATTCCAGGCTTTGCGGGTTACGTGATCTTTGCAGCAACTACTCAATTCTGCCCTTGCGGTGCAAAGGCAGCCACAGACAATATATGGACAAACTGGCTGAGCCCCATAAAACTTTACAGAAACAGAGGGTGGGCCGGATTGGGGCCACGGGCTGTGGTTTACCAAACCCCACTCTAGAAGAATGCACACACTGAACGCGGTTCTCTATCACCCCGCTCAACTCCAGAATCCCTAACATTCTGATGCTGTGATAAAAGCTACAAGCCATACGGTTTCCACAGACGCATTCAGGTGGGCAAATTCATATTCACAAAGGACCCAGCCCTGTGTGAGCCATAAGCTAGACGTGCCACCTCTCACATTCACTGTGCCACTACAATAAACGCTGGCCCCCAGCCCACACCAGCCTCTCGGAAGGATGCCGCACCCAAATACATGAGCACGGTCTGCGCTGCTTGTTGAGAGAATTCAGACAGACAGAAGATGAATTAGGAAAAAGACTCCCAGTGCTGAGTGTGATCGATGAGAAAGATGATTCCAGAATTTCTAATATGATTACCAAATATTAGACTTTTAAGATAAGGGTTGTTCAAAAAAGTAAGCTTCAAGGTCACCGGTTGATCTTCATAACTAATGCATTTATTAGCCATAATAGCTTTCAGCATTTTCCCTGAAATCCCAATCAGGGACATCAGTTATAACTGCTCACAACTTAGTTGACCTCATTTTAAAATGGCCTTTCTTCTGCACAGTAACCTGTGAGTGAAGTACGTCCTGAGATTGGGTTCTTCAATCAAAAAGAAAAACAGTTTCCCAGGTAGAAGTTCATCACAGCTTCTCTGTTCAGGTTTCTAAAGAAAACCCTGTAGGTCTACAAAGCAGGCAGGTCAAAGCGTGGGCAACGTTGAGGGAACGGAGGCAGGAACCTAAGGCCTCTGCCTCAGATGAAGACTCTAATCTAGGAACCCAAACCTTCAAGTCCATCCTACGCTATTCTCCAAAATTCTATGCTACAAATGCTGTGGAAACATCTGATTATATTACACAGAAAGTCTATAAGCTATTTTTTTTTAGGAATTTTTTTTTTTTTGATGTGGACCATTTTGAAGTCTTTATTGAATTTGTCACAATATTGCTTCTGTTTTATGTTTTGGTTTTCTGGCCGTGAAGCGTGTGGGATCTTAGCTCCCCAACCAGGGACTGAACCCACACCCCCTGCCTTGGAAGGTGAAGTCTTAACCACTGGACCACCAGGGACGTCCCAGAAAGTCCATAAGCTATTTAGTGAGTTACAATAATAACTCTCCTTATGCTTAAGCAACATCTTAAAAAAGTCTCGTAAACTTATTTGTTGAACAACCCCAGACACAAAACAGAGATCATGTTCCCAATTTTCAATGCATTGTTCTATTTTTCAAAGCACTTCACAAAATTAGAAAGAATTATATGCTTGACCCTAATTTCCAGAGAGTTAAATTTAGTACTTTAAAAAAAAAAATCTAACCATCGACAAATGCTTAAAATGAAAGGAAAAGTAATAATCTATACGTATTTTCTTCATAAGTGATTTGGTTAGTTGGTAAAATAGATTGGTAAGAGTTAAATCTACATTTTCACTTCATAGAATCTACATGTATTTTCTACATAAGTAATTTGGTTAATGGCAACACATAGTTCTAAGAGTTAGATCAAAGTTTTTATTATCAAAGACATCCACGGTGGGAAGATAACCCATCTACCTTTCCGAAGCGTGGAAGTGGGAAGATTGTGGAGGGCAAGAGCTAGAAAGACCGCCCTCGGCCGCAACTGCCAGACGAGGGGGGCGCCTCCTGCAATCTATCAGGCTGCTGGATGCCACGTGATCCACATTAAAGGAGAGAGAAATCACAGGTCAATTCAATTAAACAAAATTTCTTATCAATTATTTGACTACTCTCCACGATAACATCTTTAAGAAAGTGAAGGTACTTGGGCATCGAACAATAGCAGAGGATCACATGTTGAAATCACTAAGAAATCAACATGAATCTTCTGAACCACAAAAACAGGAAACTGCCAAGACACCCATTTCACTTTCTATTTCAACCATATGCCCATAAAAGCTCGCTTTTCTTGGGTCAGAATTTAGTGCCTAATCAAATGACTTACTCCAAAAGGCTTGATAATTTGGGCTGGTAACTGTCTCTTAAAAGAAAACACATAAACCCAAGTATGGAAATGTATCTATTTATCCTAATTTGTAATTGCATTTAACAGTGGCCAGATCACTTAATCTGACATGGTCATTCTTCTGGATTCACAGAGCAAAACATGAAAGACAGAGAAACATATACAGGATTGTGTTTAAAACATTTGTTTTAAATGCTTAAAATTAATGTAGAGTGTTTGAACAGATTTTTCTACCTATTAGTGGTTTCTAAATATTCCACATCATTTTCTTCCTAAAAGTACTGTGTTTTTTCCCTCAGGGTTTAACTCCACAGACCTAGGGAGAGAATGTACGAGGTTCTAGAAAGGTCTTACACCTGCACTGTCCAATATGGTAGCCATGGGCTGCATGTGGCTACTGAGCATTTGAAATGTGACTGGTCCAAACTGAGATGTTCTGCACACATGAGATACACGACTCAAAGGCTTATGAAAATGAGAACGTGAAACAGCTCAATAATGTTTTAAAAAACTGATTACCTGAAATGAAAATATTCTGGATATACCAGGTCATTGAAATAGATCATCAAAATTAATTTCATCAGTTTCTTTTCATTTTTTAAGGATGGTTACTAGAAAATTTTAAATCACATATGGAGCTAGCATTATGTTTCTACTGGACAGGGCTGGCCTGAGGACGGACAGACCCCCATGAGGGGACTCCACGGGCCCCCAGCCCCACCCTGGCTGACGAACGTGCACTGTCACGGTCCTGGCTAGAAACGAGGCACGTGACGCATCCATTTTTCTCCAACCTCAACTTCAGCGCACAGGGCTGACCGTGCCATCTCATTAATGAGATTACTCGGGTCAGACTGGAACCGGGAGTGGTGTCTACGTGAGCCTGGCTTCAGGTGGGAAGCCCTGCAGCACATGCCAGGGCTTGGGGGCTCCGACACCTCCCCTTTAGACCAGAAGCAAACCTAACACGTTAGGAGAACGAGTAACCAAAGGATGTCACTGTCACTTAGATCAGTGCTTCCCAACCTCTCTTCCATTCTCGCCACACCTCCGGGACCTTTTTTTCCCCACAGCCCTCCCTCCGCCATGAAGCTGTAATGCCATGGATATACTATGTATCTGCTTATGTACTGTGGCCCTTTGGAGGCCACACACTATTATAATATCTAAGACTTTTTGCCACCCCAGAACCAAGTTTTGTCCCGACAGGGGTGATATTATCCCTGCTGAGAAGGCACGCTTCAGTTCTGTCCCCTCCGCAGTCCTGAAAACTGCTCAGAAGGGCTCACATATCCTCACAGCTTTCGCAGCCTTAAAGGCTTTAGAGTCTTCCCCGCACACCGAGCAGCTCTGGTTCTCCAAGTTGATACAGGAAGTCTAGGGCCCCTTGAGAGTTCATTTCAGGGAAATCAATATTCGTAAACGCAGCAAGGGAAGAAGGCATCATTCTCGCAGCCCCGAATGACCGCAGGGGCCCCCGAAGCAACCTCTCTGCTCTTGAATCCCACTTTAGGGCTCAGGTTCCAGAAAGGCTCTGTCACCTGTCTGCTCCTGTTGACAATTAGCTTTACGTAACTTAACAAGTGGTTGGCCTTTCAGTGTCTCCTGGGGAAGCTAAGAGCCATATCTGTAGTTCCATTTTGCTATTAGATAGAAGTTTATGATCTGCACATGCTCTGGTTTTAATCCTGATCTGTACCTCCTACTCTAAACTGTGTTTTTTCCAGTCCTAATTCGTTTCATTTTTTACTTAGATTTCACTATTTTATTAAACATGTTTCCTGTAACTGACTTGGAATCCTCTGGACCAGGACAAGTGAACACACACGTACACACACCAGCCACTCACCTGGTGCTAGGTGACCACTCTCTGTCGGAATTCGGGTAAGATGCTGACTGAGGGTAAGTCATGACTGGGGAACGGTTTTCCTTAGGGATATCTCCTTGGAATGGAGGTATATCATTAGGAAGAGTTCTGCAGACCAAAAAAAAATCAAAGTCAAAGAATTATTGGTGATAAGATTCATAATAAAGGCAAGTTTCCATTTTTTCCTTGATTATCGCTAATACTTCATAGATTAACATGATCTCCTTTTAAACCACCCCGGCGGGACTTCCCTGGTGGCACAGTGGTTAAGAATCCGCCTGCCAATGCAGGGGACACGGGTTCGAGCCCTGGTCCGGGAAGATCCCGCATGCCGCAGAGCAACTAAGCCCACGCGCCACAACTACTGAGCCTGCACTCTAGAGTCCGCGAGCCATAACTATTGAGCCCACGTGCTGCAACTACTGAAGCCCACACACCTAGAGCCCGTGCTCTGCAAAAAGAAAAGCCACCGCCATGAGAAGCCCATGCACCACAACGAAGAGTAGCCCCCGTTCGCCACAACTAGAGAAAGCCTGCATGTAGCAATGAAGACCCAATACAGCCAAAAATAAATAAATAAATGAATAAATAAAATTTTTAAAAATAAAATAAATAAACTACCCAGGCATATTCCAGGCACATTCCAGGAATGTGGACAGGAAAAAAGTGACTCAGAGAAATGTTTTGTGTGCTCACGCTTTGGCTGAATTATAAATGTAAAGTGATTTTGTTCAAGAATTGGGACTTAGACATGGGCTCGATGACCACACTGCTTGTTACTTACACTGTAGGGCCTACGGAGTTGTCTTTCACATTTCATGTCGCAAAAGCCTGAGAGGTAGATTGGGCCCAAAACCGTACCCAGAGGGTTAATAAAATTCTTGCCATGCACAAGTGAGCTACCAAATCCCTGTATGGCCGTACACAGATAATGTTTCGTCTAGCAGAATAAATAAATGTCACAACCAATCGTAGTCTTTTTTTTTTTTTTTAAAGTGTGAACTTTTGCTCTCTTGCATTCTTTTTTTTTTTTTTTTTTTTTTTTATTTATGGCTGTGTTGGGTCTTCGTTTCTGTGCAAGGGCTTTCTCTAGTTGTGGCAAGCGGGGGCCACTCTTCATCGCGGTGCGCGGGCCTCTCACTATCGCGGCCTCTCTTGTTGCGGAGCACAGGCTCCAGACGCGCAGGCTCAGTAATTGTGGCTCACGGGCCCAGTTGCTCTGTGGCATGTGGGATCTTCCCAGACCAGGGCTCGAACCTGTGTCCCCTGCGTTGGCAGGCAGATTCTCAACCACTGCGCCACCAGGGAAGCCCCCAATCGTAGTCTTATAATTATGAAATGGCGCAAATCTACCTCGTTTCAGGTATAGCATGCTCAACGAAATAGGATTCACTATTTCACTCACGCGGAGGCCACTGGTCTCTATTTTTGGATGTTATCTGAAATACCTAACACTAAGTTCTGGAACTAAGAGCCACGCAGGGAAGGCGACTGTAATAAACCCAACCACCCAGCTTCTGAGCCCACAGCAGATCAGAGGCCACAGTTAGGAAAATTGACGTTGCCAATGTGCCTTTATTTTTAGCCAGGAAAAAAAAAAAAAAAATTCTATTCTAAATAACAAAGCAAGAGGTTAATCCTGATGTTCCTTCTCCCTTTTTTTTTTAACTGAAGTATAGTTAATTTACAAGGTTATGTTAGTTTCAAGTGTACAGCAAAATGATTCAGTTATCCATCCTTCTCCCTTCTTTTGTGTTAACAAGACACAAAAACAATGATCAAAAATTACACTGAATTACATAAAAATATGAAACATCAAATACTCTTTACAAATGTTTTGGCTTTTTAAAATGGCATTTTTCACCAAAATAGTAATACCCAGAAACAGCATTCCGCCACACTATTAAAAGCAAAGAAAAATAACAGGTGTCCATTCAACTTTGGGCCTCATCAAAATTGAAAAGTTTGCTTGTGGAGAAACCGGTCATGTTCTACATTCACCTGTGGCCCTAAGTCTATAACAGATCAGCCTCCAGCTATCCATCAGCCCTACTGCCAGGCTCATAGGTGGTGCTCAAATAGGAATAAGCGGGTTCTGAAACAACAGTTTCGTGCATGAAGTATTCATTTGCTGAGCTCCTGTTTCTTGGTTCTGATCTGGAAAGCTGGAGTTATCACCAAGGATGTTACCAATCGTCTCTCTGTCACAAGCTACATCCCATCTTTATGCTACTTTAGAATCGGGCCTGCAGGATTCCAAAATTCAGTCTCAAATGCATTAACAGAAGAGTAAGAAATTCTGGGGGAAAAAAAGTTTATAAGAATAATCCTACTACAATCCCACTGTTGGGCCAACATATGGAGAAAACCACAATTTGAAAAGATACCTGTACCCCAATGTTCACAGCAGCACTATTCACAACAGCCAAGACATGGAAGCAACCTAAATGTCCATCAGCAGATGAATGGATAAAGAAGATGTGGTGTATATATACATAATGGAATACTACTCGGCCATCAAAAAGAATGAAACAATGCCATTTGCAGCAACATGGATGGACCTAGAGATCATCATACTAAGTGAAGCTAGACAGAGAAAGACAAATATCGTACCATATCACTTATATGTGGAATCGAAAAAAAAAAAAGATACAAATGAACAAAACAGAAATAGACCCACAGACATAGAAAACAAATGTATGGTTACCAAATGGGAAAGGGGGGAGGGATAAATTAGCAGTTTGGGATTAACAGATACACACTGCTATATACAAAATAGATAAACCGGGCTTCCCTGGTGGCGCAGTGGTTGAGAATCTGCCTACCAATGCAGGGAACATGGGTTCGAGCCCTGGTCTGGGAAGATCCCACATGCCGCGGAGCAACTAGGCCCGTGAGCCACAGTTGCTGAGCTTGCGCGTCTGGAGCCTGTGCTCCGCAACAAGAGAGGCCGCGATGGTGAGGGGCCCGCGCGCCGCGATGAAGAGTGGCCTCGCTTGCCGCGGCAAGAGACAGCCCTCGCACAGAAAGAAGACCCAACGCAGCCATAAATAAATAAAAATTAAAAAAAAATAAAAAATAAAAAATAGATAAACCACAAGGATCTACTGTAGAGCACAGGGAACTCTATTCAATATTCTGTAATAACTTATAAGGGAAAAGAATCTGAAAAAGAACATATATATATATAAAAAACTGATTCACTCCTGTACACCTGAAACTAACGCAACATTATAAATCAACTATACGTCAATTTAAAAAAAAAAAAAAGGATCACCCTAAACAACGAATTCACCCAGCTCTAACTGAGGCCCTCCCTTTCACCCACGTTTACCTACTGCTGTCCAGCAGCTCGGCCTCCTCGTCCGAGCTCATCTCTATGGGGAACATGTCTTCATCCTCAGACGTGTTCATGTTGTCGTCCCTTTTCAGGCTGTCCAGCTGCGACTTCCTCCTCCTCTTCCTTCGCTTCTTCACTAAAGAGCCACTTGAAGGGGTCTCGCTGGGAGGTAAGACCTGGGCTGACGTGTTGGGGTCCAGGCTTCTCATCCAGTCTACGGAGTTCCTCTTCAGCTGGGACTCCATCCTCGAGGCTCCTTCCGACAGGATCGGGGAGGTGGCCAGGTGCATGGGGATCACCTCCTGAAAGACAGAACACATTTCCAAGAAGGAGCGTCGTTAGTTGGGGTTAAAGGAGCCGGTGGTGCCGACGACCCACCAGTGCTAATTCCGGAGCCCAAGCACCGTGGGCAGTGGGGAGCACAGGGCACTCACGGCGATCTGCAGACGCGGCTGCCGAATTTGACAGGTGGTCATAAAGTCGACAAGTCACTAACTGTCATTTTGTACTGAATCCTGCGTTTTCGTAATTATAACAAAGTGAGGTAATTATCAGTTATTTCAGGCTACCAAAATTCAACTTGGTCTGAAATTTCCAGGGTAAAGAGGAAAAAATGGGCTTGGAGTCATCACATTACCCTGGGAACTGGACTCCATTTTGCACTCTAGTGTGTGTGGGGGTGTGTGTGTGTGTGTAACAGAGAATGTGTGTGTGTGTTTTTAACATGCACTGAATTAAGAGGATAATAATAATTTTTAAAGAAAACATCTGACAGTGTCCCCACACTGTGCCCCAAGCACCCACCTGCACCAGAGCACACCTAGGTATGTGGCTGTCAAGTGATTAGGTACTGACCCTCTTCTCTACAAAAAAACAAAAATAACAACAAC
This sequence comes from Balaenoptera musculus, assembly GCF_009873245.2. Classification (NCBI taxonomy): domain Eukaryota; kingdom Metazoa; phylum Chordata; class Mammalia; order Artiodactyla; family Balaenopteridae; genus Balaenoptera; species Balaenoptera musculus. Next base: position 82,168,636 of record NC_045797.1, read on the forward strand.
CAAAAAAAAATAAAACCTCCACTGCCTGTCAATTTAATAGTTGTTTTATAATGATTCACCAGTTTTTTTAAAAAACTATAGCAATCATTTTATTATCAAATGACTCATTTCTTATCAGAAACCTGGTAACAAGTAGTAAAAAATAGGGTTCCATCTCTGATGAGCTATGTGATCTTGGGCAGAGTCGCTTAACTTCTGAGTCTGTTTCCCTCATCAGAAAAATGGAAATGATAATCCCAACCTTACAGCGTTGTTAGATAAAATGGAACAATGTAACTATTGTACATACAGCCTGACACATATGCAAAAATTCACAGACAAACATGAACGGATAACAACAGAAAACGGTATTGGAACAGTGGGAATCAGCAATTTTACACAGGAAGCTTTGGGAGATGTTGTTTACTGCAGTCTGCCTGAAGTTGCAACAGAACTGAACAAACAAGAGGAGTTTGGTGCTTTGGAAAACGTGCAAGCTGCTCGTGAACTCTATCCTCCTCTATCAGGAGAAGTAAATGAAATTAATGAAGCTCTATCAGAAAATCCAGGACTTGTCAATAGATCTTGTTACGAAGATGGTTGGCCGATCAAGATGACACCCGGAACTAGGTGAACTAATGAGTGAAGAAGCACATGAGAAATACATAAAATGTACTGAGGAGAGACAATGGAACCCCTAAATAAACTAGTTTGAAAGAAAATCTAGGGAAAAAAAAAGAAGTAAAGAATATATACAAAAGAGAGGGTATTAACAAGCATGCTGCTGATAGTTTAAAGTAGCTTAGAGAGGGACTTCCCTGGCGGTCCAGTGGTTAAGACTCCGCACTTCCACTGCAGGGGGCTCAGGTTCGATCCCTGGTCAGGGAACTAAATCCCGCAGGCTGCGGCATGGCCAAAAAATAAATAAATAAATAAATAAAGTGGCTTAGAGAGCATCAGACAATGTGCTACACGTATAAAATCCACATCTGAGCAGTAAGGCTGAGGCTGGGAGAGACCATCGCACCTTTGGGAAAACCAAAAGGAAGCAGAGCCTGGGATGGTTTTGTCCTGAAATTGAAACTATGGGCATTCATTTTAGAGCCTGGAGCTATTTAGAGGCGTTCCTCTATACAGGCTATCTTCTCATAAAGGAACCAATTCAAGTGGTTTTTATTGAGGAATCTCTACATCAGATCCCTCCAAAGTGGCTTTCCCAGTGAATGAAACAGTAAAAAGAAATGGTTTGTCTTAGAAGAAAACATGGGGGTAAACCTTCATGACTTGGAACTCGGCAAAGGATTCTTAGATGTGACAACAAAAGCACGAGCCACAAAGAGAAAACAGATAAATTGGACTTCATCAAAATTTAAAACTTGTGTGTTTCAAAGGACAACATCAAGAAAGTGAAAAGACAACTCACACAATGGAAGAAAATATTTACAAATCATCTATCTGATAAGGGACTCATATCTAGAATATATAATGAACTCTTATAACTCAAGGATAAAAAGACAAATAACCCAATAAAATATAATCAAAGGATCTGAATAGACACTTCTCCAAATAATACATACAAATGGCCAATAAGCACATGAAAAAATGCTCAACATCATTAGTCGTTAGGGAAATGCAAATCAATACCATGATGAGATACCACCTCACACCCACCAGGATGGCTAGAATCACAAAGTCAAAGAGCAAGTATTGATGAGGGTATAGACAAATCAGAACCCTCGTGCACTGCTGGTGGGAATGTAAAATGGTGCAGCAGCTTTGGACAACAGTCTGGCAGTTCCTCAGTGGTAAATTCAGTGTTACATACGACCCAGCAATTCCACTCCCAGGTATACACCCCCCAAAATGAAAACATGTGTCTATACGAAAACTTGTACACAGCGTTATTCACAACAGCCAAAAGGTGGAAACAAACCCAAGTGTCCACCAACACATGAAAAGATAAACGAAATGTGGTATACAGATACAGTGGAATATTATTCGGCCATACAAAGGAATGAAGTACTGACACAGCCAGAACACGGATGAATCTTGAAAACATTATGGTACATGAAAGAAGTCAGGCACAGAAGACCACAAACTATGTGATTCTACTCAGATGGAAGTTCAGATTAGGGAAATCTATAGAGACAGAAAGTTTGATTAGTGGCTGCTTACGGCTCAGGGTGGTGGGGAGTTAGGGCTTTAGGGATAGGGGAGGTGTAGCTAAAGGGTACAGAGTCTATTTCTGAGGCAATGAAGATGTTCTAAAATTGACTGCGGGGATGACTTGCACGTATCCGTGCAAACACTAAAAACCACAGAACTGTACACGTGAGATGGCTAAAGCACATGGTGTGAGAATTATATCTCAATAGAGCTGTTAAACATTTTTTCATAATAAAAAATTAATGTGATTTGGTCACTCACTAAACAAAAATTAGAACATTTTAGCCGTCTGAGATTTGACACACGAGTATAACCTGTATGCTTTGGATGATGGTTTCAGGCCAGGGTCATTCAACTCCTCTGTCTCCCTGGAAACCGGGAGCAAACGCAGCAGGCTGGGACTGCTGAGTCTTGAGTAGGCATAGCACACACTCACCCTGTGGCTCAAATCCCCAGGACAGGTAAACAGCCGCTCTTCTCCTCTACCGTCACGCACACAGCCGGCACCAGTATCACCTCTCCACACACGCCCCCAGATGAGCGCTGCTCAACGCTCAAAACGCGGGCGTAAGCTTCACCACCCAGCCTTCCTTACCTGATCGTTATCAGTCTCTTGAACAAAAAACGCTTCTCCATTATCTCCCAGTTTCATGTGCAAATCCACTGCTTCCCCATTGATTTCTATGTCAACCTGAAGGAAAAACACATGTTCTTCATCACAACAGGAAACCTCACGGGGAAAGACTAGGTCTCTACATGCGCTTCCGTCACATACATCCCCAAAACACCTCACAATTCCAAGCCTCCGTTGGTCACTCTGGTCGAGAAACGGAGTCTACTCCCCCGCCACCACCACCATCCTGGGTCCATGCAAGCTTGCGATTGCCCCAGCGAGTAGAGCACAACACAAGTGAGGCCACGTGGCTTCCGAGGCTAGACCAGAAAAAGAAGGCAGAGTCCGCCCGGCTCCCTCCCTTGGACGATGCTTGCCCTTGCAGCCAGCGACCACGGTGTGAGGAAGCCCAGGCCACGTGGAGAGGCCACGTGGAGGCGTCTGGGGGACAGCCTCGGCCAAGGGTCCAGCCAAGGGCCACCAGCCGAGTGAGCAAGTGCATCTACACAGGATCCCAGCCCCCAGCCCTGAGTCTTCAACTGAGGTCCCAGGCAGCAAAGATCAGAGACGGGCCAGCCTGCTGCACTTGGTGTGAATTCCTGACCCACAGAACCCCCGGAGCTTAATAAACAGTTGGCTTATGCCACTAAATCTTGGAGAAATTTACACAATCAGAACAATCTGAGTAACTCTCAATTCAGGGACCAGCCCTTTCCAACGGAAAGCTAAAACTCAGGGTCCGCGAGGAGCTCTGGATACGTAAGGCCGCAGAAGTGCGAGGGTTTTTCTCTAAGGAGAGAATCCGTCCCCCAGGTCACGTACCACCTTCTCTCGGGAACGCAGGACCCCCATCTTCCCAAAGCGGACGTGGAAGGGGGAGCACTGCAGGCTCCCGTTGGGCTGGCGGACCACGATGATGTCAATGCACCCGGACAGGGTGGCAGGGTTCAGCCCCTTGTAGAGCTCCTTCACGGTGACAAACACCTGGCCCGCCAGCTGCCCGACGTAATTCATGGTTTGAGCCTAGGAAACAGAGACACAAGCAAGGCGCACAAACGGTTAACTCGGGGCAGGCTCTAGAGCCAGTCAAGGTGAACGTGCACGCGCCGCATGCCCGACTTCAAAGACACCCAGCTCAGCGCATCTGGCTCCCCTGGAATGGGCCCCACCCAGCGCTCCGCACCCCAAACCCTGGCCGCCCCGGGAGGCCTGATCTCAGTCGTCACCGGGCTCTTCCTCTCTGAGTCCACGGTACATGTGGCTCTTGCTCCATCATCATGTGCAGGTTTTACAGACCAGATCTTAAGGCTCTTGAGAAGAGAGACTGTATTTGAGGCCTCTTCATATTCCCCACCACGCCAAAAAGAGTAGGTGTTTAATAATGCTGGTAGAAAAAAATGACTATTTTCACTTGAGAAGGAAAAACTAAGTGACTTTTATTTTCCACAGTTTCCATCCTGGTCCTTCTCTGCCCGCCCGATGCTCTCACATCTCGAGGGACACTCGTGCTCGGCTGCAGTTTGTCTGCCCAGCCGATCAACCGAAGTCCACTCAGCAAACATCCAGGGCCAACACTCCACGAGGGGCCTGGTGCTGGGAACACAGGTTAAGAAGACGCAGACCCCGTCCCCCGGAGGGACTCGGGCTCGTGAAGGAGAGAGAAGGAGAATACACGTCCGTGTGGTTGTGTCTGCTTGGACTTAAGGAGACGCTGAGGGACTTACGTCCAGGGAAAGAGGAGAGCCATCCCAGAGGGGCCGGCAGTCGACGGGTGGGGAGCAGGGCTGGGATGCCCCCCCGGGAGAGGAAGGCGGACAGGCCGAGGCAGACAGACAGGTGTGCGCACAGGCACAGAGGGGGTGGCGCCTGCGGCAGAGAGCACGCGGGGGGGACAGACAGGTGTGCGCACAGGCACAGAGGGGGTGGCGCCTGCGGCAGAGAGCACGCGGGGGGGACAGACAGGTGTGCGCACAGGCACAGAGGGGGTGGCACCTGCGGCAGAGAACACGCAGGGGGGACAGACAGGTGTGCGCACAGGCACAGAGGGGGTGGCGCTTGCGGCAGAGAACACGCAGGGGGGGGACGAGAGCCGACACCGGCCAGGAGACTCGGAAGGTGCTTTGTAACAACTGAAGCCGTCGGGGACTCGGGAACCACAAGACCAGGATTCGATCCGTGACTGAGAAAGAGCGCTGCAGTAAAAATGTAGAGAAGGCGGGCAAGAAAAGACACTGAAGGCAGGAAGACCAACCTGTGGCTTCTGGTGATGGTGCGGACAGGAAAGGATGCCAGCCTGAAGGGCGGCAGTGACGGAAGAAATGAGGCAGAGCGCCAATCCGGGAGACGCTGGGGCACAGGGCAACGGGAGCCCCGCCGGTGCCGAGCCCTCCTCACGGCTGGGGCTCTGACGGCCACCCCGGTGTGAGCCACCCCGCCTGGCTGCCCAGACGGCCTGGCCCCCCCTCCAGTTGCCCGTCCCCCTCCCTGATGTGACTCGGACACTCAGACTGGCCCGGCCTCCCTCGGGGATGCGGCTCTGCTCAGTGGTCCTTCCCCCACCGGGTCCTTCCTTCTCCAGCCCCAGCCACGCCTACGCTTCGGGGCCGAGTCCAGACTCTCTGTGTGCCCTCCTCTCTGCACACTTAACGCTCTGGAGGCTTCCAGTATCACCTGAGCACGCAGGGCTCACGCAGCGTGACTTCCAGCACTTGCCCACACAGCCCAGTTCCTCGGGGAACCCACGCAGGAGCACGCGGGACCACACGGACGCCACCCGCCCCAGGTCCCCAACGACGGCTCCAGCAGCCGCCACAGCGCGTGTGCACGCCTGGCCCTGACGAGCCTCTGTTACACTATAACTGTGAACCTTCTCGCTCTGACCATGTGTCTCTATTTTGCCAGGTGGTTTTCCTGTCACTCGGTGAAGCCAGATTCTCCTGGAGGCCAAGGATCAAGCCTGGTCCTTTCAAGTTATAAAAAAGAAAACACCAAAAACTACCTTTTATAAGCCTCACCTCACCCCGTACGACACAACCAGAAGTGATACTAGCATCCCTGCTTCACAACCGAGGTAACGGAGGCTCAAAAGTGGTCGGTCACATGCCCTGCAGGCAAACAAGAACTGCTGATTTAATTCTAATTTAGAACAAGCCAGAGACCTAAGGCAGTGAACAAAAGCTTCGAAGAAAAGAGCGTGAGAAAGTCCTCTGGCTCACTGTGCAACTTTAATAAACGACGCCCTCTGGATTCCCTCAGAGGAGGAAGCAGGCAGACCTTCCGAAGACACATTCAGACGCGAAGACCTGGCTCCCTTAGGTGTGCAGCGCCCACCGCTAACAAAGGCCCAGGCACGAGGGTACAGAAGATCGCGCACCTTCTAAGTCTGCTTAGTGGCGCAGGTTAACTGACTTCACGCAAAGGGGGAGGGGGGGACAGTTCCTGAACAGTACAGAAAAGGATTCTTTGTAACCTTGACACTCCCTCTAGGGAATCATTTTATAAAAGAAATCATCACCGCAATGGTCAACCTAGATTTTAACATACTGGGCTCACTAAGAGAGAGAAACTTCTCACTCAATAGCGGTACCCGCAGTAAAAATAACATTTTTGTATGATTTCTTTCATATGCATGGCCTCATGTTCACGTGATTCTCACAATAACCCTGTAGGTATAAGGCCTTTCAGATGGGAAAACTTAAGGACAAGGAAACGTGCAGTGAGGCAAACGCCCAAGATCACAGGCCTGGAATCCTACCTCGGCTTTGGTTCTGTCGAGCCCCCTCTCCCATCCCCCACGGCTTCCCCCAACTTCATCACCCTCACATAGGAGCCCTGCTCACCCCGAATGACAGGGACCACCTCCCCAGCACTGAGGTCCGGAACCCACGCCAGCTCACTGCTCTGCGGGCACCGCTCCTGAGAAGGCCTCAGGCCCCGCCAGCCAGTATTTTTCATTCATAAGAAAGAGAAAGCTCATGACTGGATGCTATTGCCATCTCTGCATCCTAGCTTCTCATCTGTAAGATGAGGACATCGGCCTAGGTGACCTGCAAGGTCCAATTCCAGCTCCAATTGTCCCAAAGATAAAGGCTGCACTCCTCAATCCTTAGCAACCGAAAGGGCATCTTTAATAATTTAAACGAAATGTTGCTCTCTGCTCTTGGCCTCAGGACCAAAGCATCCCTCCCCCTCCTAACAGTAAATTCCAGGTTATTGTGCAGAACCTGAGAATTCCGAAGCTGGCAGGATCCTGAGTTGTTGCCCCAACACCCTCGTTTTCAAGAAATAAGCTCAGAAATGGTAAGTGACTCAGGCCAAGCTCCCCCCACGGCAGAGACGGAGCCGGACTCAGATTCCTCGATTTCCAGCCCTGTGATCTTCCCTTTGTGGTGGCCACGGGATTGGCTGGTGTATTTTTCCGACCACAAATTATCAGAAGTTGCTTTGATATCTTTAGCTCCCTCCTCTATTGAATAACTTATCTACAAATCTGAAGACACCTCCATTTGGAGGCAGAAAATCTGGTCTATAATCCTTAACAGATGACAGGGTCAGGGTCCCACCTGGCAACACGCTCCTAGGAACTGTCAACATCTACACCCTGGGGCTGCCAAAACTGGGCGCTGACAATTTTTTAGAAGGGGGAACACTACCACCTCACGTTAATTTGGATGGCTGCTACCTAAAAAGTAGGAAGACACATGCACCGGTGAGGATGTAAAGAAAATGGAACCCACGTGCACTGTTGGAGGAATTGCAAAACGGTGCAGCGACAGCGTGGCGACCCCTCGACAAACTTAAGACAGGGCTGCCACTGACCTAGCAATGCCACCTCTGGGTCTACAGTCGAGAGAACTGAAAGCTAGGTCTCAAAGAGATAACCTGCACCCCTGTGTTCACAGCTGCATTACTCCCAACAGCCAAAAGCTGGGAACAACCCAAGCGGCCACAGATGGATAAATGGATAAACAGAATGCAGTATTATAGACACAATGGAATACTACTCAGCCTTAAAAAGGAAGGAAATTCTGGCACATGTTACAACATGCATGAGCCTTGAGGGCATTACGCTAAGTGACACAAGCCAGTTACAAAAGGACAAATACCGTATGCGCCTACTTATCTGATGTACCTAGAGCAGATAAACCCATAGAAACAGAAGGCAGAATGGTGATTACCAACAGGTGGGGACAGGGCAGGGGAAGTTCGTGTCTAACGGGGACAGAGCTTCAGTTGTGCAAGATGAGAAAAGTTCTGGAGCTAGAGGGTGACCGTCCACTGTGTGAATGCACAACCACGTGCATGTATTACATTAAGTCTACTGAACTGTTCACTCAAAAGTGGTTAAAAGAATAAATTTTATGTCATGTGCATTTTACCACCATTTAAAAATTTTTTTACAAGGAGAGTAAAGGAGAATACTGCATTAACCAAAACTCATTTCAGGAAGATGAACCATTATTTGGTTAAAAACTTTCTTTGAGTGACAGCTTGGGCCCACGTCACCTCCAGTGCCTGCCTGGCCGAGGGGTGTGAAGGCAACCACACTCTGCTTGACCTTCCCCTCGTCCAGGGTCTCTTGTAAATACATGCTGGCGAATAGGTACCGAATACAAGAATAAACCAGCTGGGCACCGGTTCCCAAGTTTCACTTCCGTCAGTTCTGTTTGAAGTAAAAGGCTCAAGGAAGAAGCTAATTTGATGTCAGTGAAGAAGCCAGGCCAGCCAGAGTCCCCCTCCCTGCCACCCTTCACCTCCCTCCTGCCACGGTGTCCGCGGAGACACACGAGCAGGCCCTGAGGGAAACGTTTGCCCTGGAGAAGAAAGTGCCTTCAGGACCTCAAGAGAAGCCAAAGATGAGCAAAACCTGTACACAAAACAAATGCTGCAACTTCCACTGAACAGCTTCGAGACACCTGTCCTCCACTCACCCCATTCCAAGTTACTTATCAATCTCCTGATTTTAATCTCAGAATTTGGCAGGAAACACCTGCTTCACCTGACAAGGCTTCACTGACCACGTGAAACGGGATTCCACAACCCTCGTTCAAAAGTTTTTCTAGGGGCTTCCCTGGTGGCGCAGTGGTTGAGAATCTGCCTGCTAATGCAGGGGACACAGGTTCGAGCCCTGGTCTGGGAAGATCCCACATGCCGCGGAGCAACTGGGCCCATGAGCCACAACTACTGAGCCTGCGCGTCTGGAGCCTGTGCTCCGCAACGGGAGGGGCCGCGATAGTGAGAGGCCCGCGCACCGCGATGAAGAGTGGCCCCCGCACCACGATGAAGAGTGGCCCCCACTTGCCGCAACTAGAGAAAGCCCTCGCACGAAACGAAGACCCAACACAGCTATAAATAAATAAATAAATAAATAAATAAATAAAAAGTAGCTATTAATTAAAAAAAAAAAAAAAGTTTTTCTAGCAAAGCTGAGCCAAACCTCCAAAAAAACCCTCTGGCCAAACTGGAGCTCTCTAAGCTGTGCTTAACTCTGAGGTTAGGAAACAGGTAGATATATTTTTCTCAACATGACATCTTCCAGCTTGACCTCCTGGAATACTACTAACTTTCTAAGATTATTCCATGCCATTGGAACAGTGTCATTCCGGATACTCTTCCCTAAGTTAGAAACCACTGCAGTAGTGGTATTAGACCCAAATAGATAATACACCACAGAACACAAAAATCCAAAAGCGTATCCCCACCGGGGATTCTAGCTACAACATTCATAATCAACAGCTTCTTCAGCTTGAAGAGCATCAATTATTAAAACTAGGGGCTTCCCTGGTGGCGCAGTGGTTAAGAATCCACCTGCCAATGCAGGGGACACGCGTTCGAGCCCTGGTCCGGGAAGATCCCACATGCCGCGGAGCAACTAAGCCCGTGCACCACAACTACTGAGCCTGCGTGCCACAACTACTGAGCCCGTGCACCTAGAGCCTGTACTCCACAACAAGAGAAGCCACCTCAATGAGAAGCCCACGCACCACAACGAAGAGCAGCCCCCATTCACCGTAACTAGAGAAAGCCCGCGCGCAGCAACAAAGACCCAACGCAGCCAAAAATAAATGATTTTAAAAAAAAAAAGAACCAAAATACGGGGCTTTGAATTATTTTAGGCCAACCCCTTTAATCGTCAATTCAGGAATCATTCCCGCTCATTTATTATGCAAGTGGATAAAAGTGATTTTAATTCCCTTCCCGGTTCTGTCAAGGAGATTATTATCGAAGGCATGTTATCTAGGAAATAACAGTGTCTCCATTTTCATACTGTGGCTGTGTTTCCCGGCCGTGATGCTACACAGTGATGCTCCGATAGGCAACACCCAAGTCGGGGCTACTCCTCTCCAAGAAGGCTGGTGGATCACGACTCGGGGCTGAGAAACCTCACCTTAGCAAAGGTCAAAGAGTGCAAAACTGTCTCAATAAACACAACTCTCAGAATCACCATTTTTGTTAAACCTTTCTCACCTTCATCATTTCCTTCTACCTTCATCTCTTTAAGTCCCGCAAGAGTTCTACAGTCACCCCTTAACCTGTATTTCCCATCACGTCCTCCACGTCCTCATCTGCATGTCAGGATACCTTGTTCATCTACACGCCCAAAATCACTCATTGTTTTGCGAACTGAACCTTCCACTGGCCCTCCTGTTCAGTTAACACCACCCCCTCCCATCCTGGGCAGTTGCTTGATAAACGCAGGCTGTCATTTGTCAAGCGGCTGGAGAGACCCCATCCACCAAGCTGTCTGCCCTCCTTGAGGACAGGGAGGGGGCCAGGGACCCAGGAAATGTTGCAGCCACACACGACCACGTTTCCTTTAACTTCCCAGGCTGCCTTTGACTACATTCTTCAGCATTTGCCAGGAGCCTAATCTCTTGTACTTGTCTATTAAGCTAGGTACGTGTGGAATGACGTGATTGAATTAAATCTATATGGTGACTGTCTTCCAAAAAGGGAAAATGCTTCATTGGTTGGGAACGCTTTTGCATTGGTTCGATGGAAACAGAGGATGCACAATCAAAGCTGCCTCGGTCCTACTCTTATCACTTTGAAACAAACGCACGTCCCAGAGTGACGGACCAGAGTGCAGGAGAAGCCTATTTATCCCTGGTGACCATCGTGGCAGAACAGGACTGGGGCGGTGGCAGGTAGGGGGATGCGGAGCTGTGTCACAGAGGGGGCCCCCGGGGCAGACATGGCCACACGGGTAGGCACAATATTCTCGTGCTTTAATGAGGAACGAGGAGACAGGTCATCACATAAAGAGAAATGAGGAAACGTACCAGAAGCTAATGAAAGAGAACTACTGAAAGCAAATTCCCTAACTCTACTAGAATTTCAGCAAAGGCTAACCTGTGGATCATCTTTGAAAGGACATCCAGAATGAAACAGAATTTCGGGCTCTCTGAGAAAACAAATTCTACTGCGGTATGATGTTAACTTTTTGTCGGTCACCCCAGCCCCCCCGCCCCCAGACCGATCCTTGTTTCCGTGAGGCTCTCCGGGGAGCTGCAAGTGCAGCCTGGACGCACATGCTTCTTACCTGACGCAACAACCAGGAACTCCAGGGATAATAAGTGGAGGCAAGAAGATAAAATGATGGTTTGGAGAAAGATTTAAATGGGCTTGGAAAACCACGACAGGTGCCTACCGACTCTGGAGAACAAGGAATACTCCAAAGCCATCGGACCCAACGCCCACCCCGTGGGTGCTGCAAATCCTCGGCAGGCCACTCATCACTAATAATCACCTTTTCCTGAATCCCAGGTGAAAGGCCACGCAAGCCTCCACACGACATTTGTTCAGCATTTCACGACACACGAAACTCTTTTGCCCAGGGCAGCTCATCTGATGCAAATCTATGAAACTCCTTTGCATAATAGGTGAGTACTCAGGACCAACATCATTACCCCATTTCCGACAAGGAACTGGGGCGCCGGGCTTGCGTGGTGTTCAGGGCAGCACAGCTGGTAAGCGGCAGTGAGGACGGGGGCCCAGGCTGAACCCCTGGAACTCCCTGTCCTGCTGTGCGTAGCGTTGCCTCCCCTTCTTGCTGGACAGAACTGGTATAAATGGGTGAGGCCCAGTCAAAGAAAAACCAGTCGTGTGGCTTTAGCAAAACAGATGGCAGTCCTCTAGTTCTAAAAGTCGGTAACATTCGGCACACGTTTACAGGGTATCCAGTGCTACCCAGGTGATCAGAGATTGTAATTAAAGTTGGAATCAGAGAGAGGCCATCCCAGAGCTAAGGTGGAAAGCACAATCTATGAGACCAAGCTTCTAAGAGAACTGACTCATTAGAGGGAGTGAGCTCAGCGTCAATGGGAGTATTCAAAGAATCTCAACCACGATCCAACAAAGAGGCTGTAAAGGAAATTCAAGAATGGGGCTCTAAGTTGATGATTCTATGACCTGGTCATAACAACATCATAAAAGCAAGTTTTCATCCCAAGCAAGAAACCAGGGGTTTGGAGTTGTTTTTTTGTTTTAGGGTTGTTGGGGTTTTTTTTGGTTTGTTTTTTGTTTTTTGGCGGGGGGAGGGGGAGAGCAGGGATGTAAGGGAGAGGGATTTGTTTGGGAATTTTTTTTTGTCCCATCATAAAAAATTCCAGACGTGCACACACCGCCTCAAAGTAGCTTAGCAAGTCTGGGTATGAGGAGAACAGTGTTAAAATTCAAAAATTAGAAGAAATTAAGAAAACGGGAATTGTTCTCTCCCAGGAACATGAAACTCATGACAACAATGCCCCCAACTAAATTCACTACAAACGCAGTTTAGGTAACAAGCTCATAACACGTTTCTTGACAACAAACAGGCCATGAAAGATAAAGGATAAGTATGAAAAATAGAAACTGCATAAAATCGGGGGTGTGGACAAAAAAAAAAATGCTGCCTGCCATTTCAGTAAACAAATAGCGTTGCCTGCCATTCTGGTAAACAGTGAATGTCGCCCGACCGTCAAGCCACCCACCGCCACTGCAGCCACCCCAGCGGTGCACCCTGGAGGGAACTCAGGATGGAGGAAAACAGGACACTGGCTCTAGACAATTAAAATCTATTTCAGAGAATTCATTTCAATGAGCCCAGACTCTTGCATCTTCCCGTTCATAGACAAGCCCTCAAATCTTTAACTTGAGATGTCTGGGGTTTTGTCATTAGCAGTAGTCTTTTGATGCTCAACTACATTTTCTGTTTTCAGCAAAAAATTCCTCTATCCCCTGGCTCCCCCCTTGCCTCTCTGGAGCACCCAGGCTGTAGTCCTCAGTAAGGTCACAGATAAACATAGCTCCCCTTGGGGCTTCCCTGGTGGTGCAGTGGTTGAGAATCTGCCTGCCAATGCAGGGGACACGGGTTCGAGCCCTGGTCTGGGAAGATCCCACGTGCCGCGGAGCAACTAGGCCCGTGAGCCACAACTACTGAGCCTGCGCATCTGGAGCCTGTGCTCCGCAACAAGAGAGGTCACGATAGTGAGAGGCCCGCGCACCACGATGAAGAGTGGCCCCCGCTCACCGCAACTAGAGAAAGCCCTCGCACAGAAACGAAGACCCAGCACACCCAAAAATAAATCAATCAATAAATAAATTAAAAAAAAACAAAAAAACATAGCTCCCCGCTTTCAGGTGCGCACGTGTGTTTAGTCAATGGGGCTCCGAAGGCCTGGATGTGCTCGTCTTCCTCCCGCACTTGTGAGCTGTGTGCACGGCGGCCAGGTCTTCACATGGCCTCTCTGATGAGAGGTACAAGACAGTGACTTTGAAAAGGTCTTTGCCCTTGGAAAGCACAGGCCAAACGTTTGCCATTTCTTCCCTGAGCAAATGACTCGATAAGTCGGACTCAGTCGTGGGCTCTGGGTGTGACATTTTCACAAGCGTTCACACCTCCCTCAGCTACCCCTCCTCGGGACTGCAGAAGGTCAATCCAAAACCTTCCCCCACAGTCCTCAAGGCCTAAAAGGTCAGACACCCTCCTTCCTTCAGTCTGGGATCTGAAGACATCTTTGGCACTTCTGTCCTCAGGATGACTCATGGCTTCCTGGAGCGAGCCTGCCAGGAATCCACCCCCTGTGCACGCAGCCGTTGTGCTCTGTCACCTCTCCCCTCACAGCAGGTGCCTAAAGGGCTCCTGCGGAATCTGGGTTTAAGGCACATGCAGGGAGTGTCCTGATTGGAAAACCAACCCAACATCACGCAGGGCGAGGCCTCTGACTTTGTGTTCCCGTGATCAGCAGCAGGGTTACCCCCCCAGAAGCCCAACCAGCTACTGCTCTCCGGGGCCAGCATGCCAGCCCGCCAGCTGCTGTGCTCAAAGGAGCGCCTCCGAGGGACTTCTCAACGTCCACTGAGTGGGTATTTACTGGCAACTCTAGGCGAAGACAATAACGCAGCAAACCAGCGTGACACAAACCTTTAAACCTGCTGTCCGTTTTCACATACCATTAAGGCTGGTACACTGTCCAGATGGGATAATAATCAAGAGTTTAAATTGTTTGCTTAGTTATCATAATGATGCAAGGGATGTAATTTTCCCAGTTTGCAGAGAGTCTATATATAACCTGGGCAGGGTAAGGGGTGGAAGTACTATCCAAGCGCAGGCTCAGTCTATATCCAACACTATGACAATCCTGCCAACCTCCCGTATGACTTGATGGTCCGACCTACATAGGGGGCAGCGCACGCAGACTTCAAGTTATACCTGCGGAAAGGTAAATATAACGCACAGCATTTAAAAATATATTCACTTCTCTTCTCCATATATATTCACTTCTCCAATATATTCACTTCTCCAAATATATTCACTTCTCCACTTCTCTCTTATTCACTTAACTTTGAAGGCAAAGTTATCCACCACGGTACACTGTAAGAGTTTTATCTGCTGGCTTGGAAGTTGGTCTGCTTGCTCCAGGGGTACGTCTGTGCTTGCCGGTTGGTCCAGGAGCGGCAGACCAGCCTCATCCTCTGACATCCCCAGGTGGCACACGCAGGTAACCAGAAGGTGCTCGGGGCAGGCGCACAGGCTCGGCTGAGCCCTGCCACCAGCTAATAGTCAGGGCCACGCCCCAGGGACCTTGCAGCTCTGGAAAGGGTCTCATTACTTTTGAGTTAACGAAGAAAATGGGCAAACAGATTTTACCATTAAAATCTAAATTAAATACCCATGGATAAAACCTTCTTCTCCTCCTCCTTTTTATCCACATCTACCCCAAGCGTCTGAGAGTCACCTCTGAGGACTGGTGAGTAACTAGCCAATCCCACCCCTTCCCACACACGTCCGCTCCCCCTGCACCCAGCAGATGACACAAACGCTCACCTGTGCCCGGCACCGGGCTTGGCACCAGCCAAGGCTAATTCCTGTCCTGAGAAGCTGAAAGTCTTACATCTTAGCTGGCTCAGTTATCGAACAACTGAACGTGGACGTCCATCTATAACCTTTCTGGACGCTGAAGAATTTGCTCTGGGAGACTGAGCGTCTGCCACTGGGCGTATTTAAGCCATTTGGCTTTTATTAGCTAGGACCATTCTTCCTCAAGGACACGACAGAAGCTGCCTCCCTGGGGTTCTCCCCGCAGCTCCCCGAAGCCCCGGGACGTCTCTCTCTTCATCTGAGGACGGCTGTGTGACTGCCCCTTGTGCCCTAGCACTCTAGCCGGGCCTCACAGGGATGGGTGGGGGGCCTCCACCCATCACCCCTGGCTCATCTCCGCTGAGCACATTCCAGACTCTGTCTCCACGTCGGGGGTCCAAATGTGAGGTCTGACCAGCTCTGAGTAACAATATAAATATCGTGCTGCTTCGGAACTAGCCAAGATCACGTTCACCTGGGAGGTTACGAGGCAAACGGTGGTTTTCATACAAAGCATTAAAAAGAGACAATTTCTAAGAAATTCCAAAAATGATATTTTGACTAATAAGACTTACATGGAAATGAAATTGGTTTGTAAACTGCATACCTTCCTCTTGCTATTTATAGTAACGGCAAAGAGGAAGTGTTTCTTCAGAGCACTGTGCATTGATATTTATCAGTTGGCAAGTGTGATAAATTATATACGAAAGACCAACGAGGAAGTATGACTTAGGTGCAGCGTGATGCAGGGTAAACAACGCCAGACTGGAAGTCCAGGTGCCTGGGCTTCACGCCACCCCTGCCGCGCTGACAGCACTCGCTGGGGCAAGTCTCTTCCCCCTGGCCAGTCTGGACCAGGTGAGTCTGGCAGCAGCTGACCCTTGTGTTAGTCCATCTTGAACGGAGCGCTACGAGAAACTTCATACACAGGAGAGCAAACTTCTGTGTCCGTCAGTACCCCTGGGGATGCAGGGACTTTATTGGCAGGCCAGTGTTCTTCAGGAGGCACTCTGGTCCAAAGTAAGAAAAATTCACCAGAAAAACTTGCGATGCTTTTGAAAAGCTTGCAGGTCAGACTAATATCAATACTTCCTGACAAAAGTGATGAAGCAGCAAAACCTGCCCGTCCTGGGGTCCCCGCGCCAAAGCCCTCTCTGAATCAAGCGGGTCCTGCCCGTCACAGCTCAGCTCCAGGCCCAGAGGAAGGGCGAGCCAGCTCCAGGCCATCCTGTAGGACTCAGGGTATGGCAGGAGGCGTGGGGCGTGAGTGTGTCCAGGATACAGGGGGCTGTCACTCTGCGGAAGTCAGTCAGGAAAGTGGGCGTCCAGAATAACTCCAGACACTCAGCAAAGACAAGAGGGAAGGCCCAGGAGGTATTCTCCTCCTTGAAGGCCGCCCACACGGGAGGAGCCCCCACACTCCGGGCACACAGCAGGTGCACAAACGCGCCAGCTACCCCAGTCTCATACGGGTCCAGGGGGCAGCGCTGCGAACACGTGTCAACATGAGGTAAGGGAGGTCTCATGACTTCTCACCTCATTGTTACATCAGAAAAATCAGCATTTCATCCAAAATTGGCAGGCTCCTTCTCCAGGGTTCACAGATTGCCAAGAAACACTGCTTTCTTGGAACTTCTGCCAAAATTCAATACCCCAGCCACAGCTCTTGTAACCCTGTGGTTTTGCTAATACCATCCACCTCTAAAATATTAATGTCAATTTAAGATGGCCTCAGACCAACCCAATAGAAAAATGAGCAAAAGAGAGAGAGTTCACAAAGAAAGAAGTCCATTTGGTCAATGATGTATGAGAAGATACTCAATCCTATTCATAATTTAAGATATGCAAATCAAAGGAGGCATTTCAGGTGGTCCAAAATCAAAGCATTTTGTAAAAACCTGAGGGGCTGGTGAGAACAAGAAAAAAACAAACACTCACCGCTCCCTGCCGGTGGGGTAATAAACAGGGGAAGCACTGTGGCAACAGCTGTCATTTTTTGCACACACCAGCAAACTCCAGCAATTCTTCTGCTATGTACAAAACAGTAATCAGAGCACTGATTATAATAAGGAAAATTAGAAACAAATATCTACAGGACTTCAGTTCAGTAAATTAGGGACCACCCACACCATATAACTGAATATTATGAGCCTGTTAAAAAAAAGAGAGAGAGGTAGTTCTCCAAATACTAACATGAAAAGGTATATATACTGTGTGAAAAAAGTACAAAAATATTTATAATATGAACCCATTTTTAAGAATTACATTTACACATATTCTCATATGCACAAAAAAATTATGGACTGATGTACATACCAAACAAGGTTCACAGCCTCACCCTAGGGAACAGGCCTGGGGAAGGGGAGGAGAACTTCACTTTTCATCACGAATATTTCCACCGCGTTGGTTCCTGGGTTTTGTTTTCTACATGCGCATGTACTGCTTTAACATTAATTTTTAATGACCTCAGAGAACTGGGGGAGGGATGGCAAACTCTGGCCTGTTCGGTGTCAGGGTCTCCCCAGCACTGAAACTGCTGGACAGGAGGGGGCGATGCGGGGAGGTCCTGCTCTGGTCGGAAAGGTCAGATGGGTGACCGCTCCTCCAGCGTTGGGATTGTGCAACGCTCCAATCTTACAGTCCCGTGTGATGAGTGTTCTCAGGTCCCTGCCAAGGAGCACAAAAGGCCTGGGGGTGGTGGAGGGTGGAGGCGGCTGAACTACCCCGGTGGCCAATGTGCTGGAAAAACAGGCCCAGGCTTAGACCCCGATCCCCCAGCTCTTGACCCCGTAACTCACGAATGGAGCACAGGGCTTGCAGCCTCTCTTTGCACCGCCGCAAGGGCCCCCTGTCCAGGTCTGCATCTTGGCCAAAAAGAAAGCCCTGCTTCTGTGACTTCTGCACGACCCCTGCTGCCTCCACCCAAATATCACCTGGATGCTCAAGAGTGCTGCCTACAGCCCAGGGGTAAGAGCTTGAGCCGCGGAGGCAGACAGCTGGCCTTCACCTCCCAGCTCCACCACCTGCTAAGCCGTCACCATGAACGACTGACCGACCCCTCGGCCGCTCAGTCTCATATCTATAAAACGGACGACCCTAACAGCACCCACCTCATAGGATGGGTGTACGTGGAGTTCTTTTCCAAGTGCACGGCCAA
Source organism: Balaenoptera musculus (assembly GCF_009873245.2). Classification (NCBI taxonomy): domain Eukaryota; kingdom Metazoa; phylum Chordata; class Mammalia; order Artiodactyla; family Balaenopteridae; genus Balaenoptera; species Balaenoptera musculus. The sequence continues at coordinate 82,186,891 of NC_045797.1, forward strand.
ACGAAAGCCAGGTGCTAACCCTCTGGTCACCAACGGCGCCAAAGGCCGGACTGTGAGTTAAGGCTGCAGCCTGACAGCGCTTTGCATACGTCAGCTATTTAGGTCGCACCCTCCCGAAAAGAGAGGGCCAAAGAATACTACTGGTTGAAATTAATACAGAAATATCAGAAGGGTATGGTTAGATTCCAACAGGCTGGGAATACATTTCCATTTTATCCAAAAATCTGAGCCCAAAGGCAACCCGAAGACTGGGCCACAGGCTGGGGTGATGCAGAGTTCACCGGCAGGAAATTCTCTGGCCAAAGCGGGGAGCTGCCTTGTGGGTGCCCCGTTATCCCAGGACCCTCGCTGCTTCTATCTTTTGTAAACCAAAGGTGGATGCCTAGAGAGACCAGTGAATGCAGAGGAAGATTTCACCAAAAAGAGAGAAGACATGTGTCCAAGGAGATAACGGGCCTTCCGGGAACAGGGCACATGGTGGAAGCGTGCTGATCGCGTCCCAGGATCACTGCGCACGCAGGGTGTCTCGAATGCAGGGTCTGGGGTCGGCCTTAGGAGTAAACAGGCAGTCGAGGCAGAGCCATGACTCTGCTCTAACAACCTGTAGCTCTTTACTCGAAAGCCCAGCGTCCAGCACCAGGAAAAAACGTTGTCTCAAGAATCCCAAACCTGCTCAGTGTGTTGAGAGATGTGGTTTCCATCACCGGCGCGGAAAAGCATCCTCTCCAGGCAGAGCTCTGTCCCTTCGCTCCCACCCGCCCTCCAGCTGCACAGCGGATGCGGAAGAACCGCCCTGGGCCACCTCCCAGCAGGCGGTGACTGCCGGGGGGCCAACACCTGACACACGCAGGCCCCTCCCCGCACACCAGGCACTCGGTCTCACACACCCCCCTTCCCTCCACCAGAGCTCGCACGCGGGGGCACGCGTGCACACACACACACATACACACACACGCATCTCAGCTAAACAAGTTTCACAAAACAATACCTAACCTCAGATTAGTAGGTCCGGGTCTGGGATTTTCTTTTCTATTCTATTTCACCTTTTCTAAAATGCCCATGGGGCTACTAAACTGATTTTAGGACCAGAGGGTGACAGGCTGCTCTGTGAAGAATACTGGCCTGCGCCAGTATTCACTTCTTACTGTTTAAATAAAAGGTGGGGCAGGGTCGGGGGGAGACATGGGAAGAGGAAGGAGAAGGGGCACACAGGGAAGTGTGGAGGACACAGGACAGGGGGGCAGGTCACAGTCTCCCTGACAGCCCCCCCCCTACTGTCAGGAGAGTCTCCTGAGCCCAGCACATGGCATTCCCCCAGCTGGACCTGCTGCCAGGAATGAAAGCAGGTGTCAGGCCCCTGCTCTCTCTGGACCCTCTGCTCACAGATTAGAAAGCTCCCGCTGATGGGCTTGCTCGGGCTTTGCTCGGCTTCTTTTCACAAATCCCACTCCGATTCTAAGTGAGTGGGCTTAGGGCGTAATAAACCCGGCCAGGGTTCAGTGAAACCTAAGAAGTGGGACTTGACCCGCCCTCCCCAGGGCACTCGCCCCAACACTGACTGTGCATCACGGCCTCGCATGTTCCTTGTCACCTCAACAGCTCCCAGTTCTCACGGCTCGGTCACGCTGAGGAAGCTGAAGTGCAAACAGGTCAAACCACCAGCCTCAGTGTCCTAACTGGACCACCGTCTTCTAGATCTTTTTCAAAATGCTCCAAAAGCCATCCCCGCCAACAGGCCTTCCCTGGAATGAGCTGCCTGCAGCCTCACCCATCCCCATCGGCACCCCCACCTAAATCAATTCATCACATTTAGGTACCTTTCAGACCTTGAACCCAGAAGAGAAAGGACCCAGGGGAGGCCCACTCACAGTGTGAGAGGGGGTCCCACAGCGCTGATTTACAGCCCAGAGGCCAGTGTCAGGCAGGACTGTCTCAACTCTACAATTAGCCCTCCTCACTGGCACCCTGTGTTCCTCTCTTAAAGTAACAATGACCACAGGGACCCCGCATTCTTTCCCAGGGGCTCTTGTATATCTCAGTGAACTTTTACCATAACTTGCAAATGGGTGTGATTCTCCCTTCATTTCCTAGGAGAAGAAACACTCAAGAGACACTCAAGAGAATGTGTCTTTGGCCCAAGTTACAAGTGGGTAAGTGGGTAAAACTATAAAGCCAAGTTCTTTGCACCAGCCTGTGTGCCCCATAGGCCTCAGGCCCTTCTTTTGAAATCTCTCTCCATCTCCTGCCCTCCACCCCCGCCCTCTGGTCCAGGGCCCTGAACACAGCTGACTGGGTGGTGGGCAGGCTTACAGACTTCCTTCTTTTGAAATCTCTCTCCATCTCCTGCCCTCCACCCCCGCCCTCTGGTCCAGGGCCCTGAACACAGCTGACTGGGTGGTGGGCAGGCTTACAGACTTCCTTCTGGCCAGGCTGGCCACCCTACCCCCTCCCAGGGCAGACTTCCCAGCCTTTCCGAGGTCCCCTCAAGACCAGGAGATCCATCGGTGCCCCACCCGAGTGCCCAAGTTCTCTCCCTTGCAACAAGACTCAGCAGGTCTGTCCCCTGCAGCCATTCTTTTCCAGAGTGCTGAGATTTTTGACAACTGAGACCCGGGATGGTGAAGGCACCTGGGCAGGGCCCCACTGCCAAGCTAACGCAGAACCCAGACGAGAGCCCAGGCCTCCAGGCCCACTAAGTTCAGGTCCAGGGCTCTGTCCAGGCCTGGCTCCACACCATACGGCCCTCCACACAAACAAGCATAAAAGCTCCAACCACACACCCATACACAAAAACACTCGATAATAAAACAGATGTCGGCAGATGTGAATGAAGCATTATCAAAATACAGAACCGGAAGACAAACTCTTAGATTTCCACCATTTCTGGGGGGAAGACGCGTACGTGTGTGTTTATTTCTCAGTTGCTATACATTCCGCAATTGTTTAATTCATAAGACCCAAAATACAGAACAGGGACAAACAGTAAATTTCACAATCACCCCCCACCATTACCCGCCCCCTCCCATAAAAACAGTTGATAAGCTCATCTCTCCAAACCACTCTTGGAAACTACTGGGCTCTAAAAACTCTCTGAATTAACACGGCCAGTTGTTTTAGTCAAGTTCCTGTTTGTTGGTCAAAAACGGGGTTGACATCTGCGTTCTCCAGCCACTACCCTCCACGCAAATTTTCAGCCAGTTATCTATACCCACTCTTGCTCCACGTCACTTCAAGATATTTCCAAAACTCTACTTTTCATCCTACATCTCCCCGCCTTCCCCAAAATAAAATTATTCGCAGGGGCATCTGATGGAAGGCCTAGCACCCATCAGGCTGCAGGAAAGGTGCACAGAAGCTGGCAGAGGAGGGACCAGACTGTAATCCGAGAACCAGGATTCCAACCCGGGCTCAGCCTGCCGCCCAGCAGCTGTGTGACCTTGGGCACCTAAGTCAACCTCCCCGAGCCTGTTCCCTCAACAGCAAAGCAGGTATCCTAAATAACCCACCCCCACCTCCCCGAACAGTTTCATAAAAGTCCCCGGCTCTAAGCAAGGGCTGCTTGCTGTACAACCCACACGTCCTGCCAGGACGGAGTCCCGCGGCCACCCCTCGAGTTCGCCACGCCGATCAAGGTCAGCCCTTTGGGAGAAGGCCCGAGGGATGCTCACGAGGCCGCCGGGTCCCTGGGCCTGTTCTCCGCCTCCCTCTCCGAAACACCTGCCCCGAAAGGGCCGCGGGGACAGAGTGTGGTCCCCGGGCATCACGTCGTCCCGCATCCCCCGGCCGGCAGCGGCCCGACCGCGCCCCCCGCCCCCGGGCCGCGCCCCGCCCGGCCCAGCCCGGCCCTGCAGAGGCTGTGGTCCCTACCTCGGCGGCGGCCGGGGTTTGGCCGGGGCTCCACGGAGACTCGACACCGGAGGCTGGCGGCGGGGAGGCTGTTACTCACCTTGCGGCGCAGCGCGCTTGGCCGCCTTTGTATGCAAACACCCAGCCCGCCTCGCGCTCCCAGTCTGCGCGGCCCGGCCCCCGGGGGCGGGGCGAGCGGGGTGGCGCGAGGGCCCTCACGAGACTCGGGCCACTCGGCTGCTTTCAGGGCCCGCCCGGCCCCAGGCGGCGGAGCCTCCCTCGCAGGAAGTGCCGGGGCAGCCCGCCCCTCCTTCCTCGCCTACCTTAGTGCTCTTTACTGAGATGCAGAGGGAAGAAGGAAGATGCGGGCTTGGAAGGAAACACGAGTGCAGTTCTGGCCACTCTAAGACTGAGATTTTTTTCCAGCCATCCCAGACATGTCGGGAAGGGGAAGGCTTCTGGTGCTCGTTGAAGAAGCCGGCTGGCTCTAGGTAGAAGTTTAGGGTCATCTGCTATCTTTCCCTGCTATCACCATTACTTCCACTACATCTAAACAAGTCCAGACTCTGCAGGGAGAATTTGTTTCCAACAAGCAATGAGGAGAAAACACTAGATCACGTTTCAGTGTAAGCTGAGCTGGATTCACCAAAGCCCTTGCCCTGCTGATCCTGCCCTGGCTGGAGTCCCCCTGGGAGGGCCCTTGCCGTGCTGTCTGCAACCCAGCAGTCACCCAGCTGTGACTCAGCCAGGACAGCTGAGGTGATCCCCTGGGCCAATCCCTGGACCTGCTGCTTTCAGCCCAACTCGGAAGGGGAGAAGGAAACCACAGGGATGAGTAAACTTGCTCCAGCCTCTGGAGGAGGAAGGAGGGAGGAGTGATGCCAGGGCAAAGCGACGCAAGCACCCTCGATCCTAAAAAGACTCAGACTCGGTTTCACTATCTGGAAAATGGGAGGCAGATGCTCAACACATAGATCCGCTTTGAGGATGGAAACGGCCATCATGTGAAATACATGGCCTTTGCTCACCTGAAAGATTTTTAAGTTCTAGAACGCTATACATTAAGGAGCGGTGATTCCCAGGATTTGTTCAGTGCTTAGCCCAGCTGTGATACAGAGAGTGCCCGGCTCGCCCAGCCTCAAGACTGCTGCCTCAGGCTGCTGACCTTCCTCCTAGGAGGGACACCTAGAGGAGGCTGATGATGTGTAAGGCTAAACAATTACAACTCCTCGATTGGCAGAACTTTTCTCTACACAGAAAAGCCACGAGAGTGATCTAAGCCGCCCTATTCTAGCCGGAAATCTCCGTCCTTCTATCCAGTGACAATAACAATCCTGGGAATTCTGAAGTTTTCCAGATTAACTACCTACACAATTGAAAGGGCTCTGCAAGGGGGAGGGGAGACAGGAGGGTGAAGGCTCGCCCCTCTTCACCTGAGTCTCATGAAACAATGCAGGTGGGTGTGCAATTGACTCATATCGTGACAGTGACGACAGTGGTTCGCTCTGTAAATGCCCTGGGCAGAAAGGATCCCAGAGAAACAACAATGAATTTCCCCCAGAGGGCTATACTTTGTCTCTGGTGCCCGATTTGGTCTCCTAGGGAGGGAGGGAATCTCCGCAGGATGCAAGGCCAGGGTTTGGCTGGAGGCCTCACGACTTCAGCACAGGCACTCCACTCCCTTGCTTGAGGCCTCAAGAATCAGACGGGAACCAGGGACCAGCCGGTGCTGCCTCGCCCCCTCGGAGGGCAGGGCACAGAGCAGCCTGGAAATCCACCAGAGGTGGAGTGGGTCCCATCCCAGTGCGGTGCCCGTGGGAGGGCTAACCAAAGCGAGTTTCTTGGGAGAAGAGGCAGGTATGAGAGGTCCTGGGTTCCACAGGAGGAGGAGGGAGGGTACACCAGGGGGAGCGAATGCTTGGAACCAAAGCACAGAGGGCCCACCCCCAAATTAGGGGGAGGATCATAGATGAGGGCTGAGGCATCCAAGAGGGCAAAAGAAGTCGCAGGGAGATTAAGGGGAGCGGCTGACAATTGGCCACAGCTTGAAGGCCACACCAGCCTAATTCACCCTAACAGATACATTAATCAGACAGCACAGTGCACCCTCCCCTGGGCCACGCGCCGGGCAGAGTCCAAGACTCATGGGGCTCAGGCACACAGCGCAGTGGGGGAGCAAGGAGAGCCCCCAGCCCCAGGGCAGAGGGAGATGCAGGTCCCCCACTGGCCGGCGGGCCACACTGCCTGGCATGGAGAGCAGTTACGGTTAGGAGGGCAGCCTGTGCAGAGCGGGCTGTCACTTGCAGGGGTTGAGGGAAGACACCCCGCCGCCCCCGACCTGCACCGCTGGCCTCTGATGGGGGAGGGGGAGCACGCCAAGTCCCTTGACCGCCCCAGCAGTGGCTCCCAGCCTGTGTCCCGGTGATCAAGCGGGGCTGGGACAGCCTTTCTCCCCTGGCCGCATGGGGGAGATTCCTAAAGAGTCAGCTGAGGACAAGAAATATACTTTTGCCAGGAAACTACATCATCCTCTCTTCCTGCTCCACAGCCAGGCCTGCAGGACCCAGGTCGCTATGAAGCAGCCCTCACACCTCGGAAGGTATTTCCTTTGGTGTATACGTCACACACACCAAATGTCTGAGTTCCACTTTATAGCCTTCCTCCCGCCCTGTTTTTACCCCAGCCTTGTAATGAACAAGTGTCTCTCCTTTGCCAGGCCCAGGACTGATAGTCACTCTGTTTGGTCTGGCACAAGCATTTGCCAATGAGAACAGACATGAAGCACAGCAGAGCAGGGTCCTGCTGGATTATGGAGAAGGTTGGGAGGTGAAGGGAAGAGGAGAGATGAGGTGGCAGGAATGAGGCAACTTACGGAACTTGTGACAGTGACTGGTGACTGGTATTTTAATCATTGGCAAGGCCATACTAGATGAATCTACCTGAGAAGAAAACATATTTGGAATCCAACTGAGAAATGCATCTGCTATGGACTAAATGTTTATATCCCCACAAATGTATATGTTGAAGCCCTAACTCCCAGTGTGATGGCATTTGGGATGGGGAGGGAATTAGGCTTGTAGATGAAATCATGAAGGCGGAGCCCCACCAGAAAGCTGGACCCCCAAAGCTAAACATAGTGGTCCAGCCTCTGACCTCAGTGAGGGAAGCTGACTACAGAATAAAATCAGGTTCCTGCAAGAAGACACTACGCAACCCATTACAGCGCGTGGGCTCAGGGCCAATCCCAAGGTCATTGCTCAGCTACTAGAATTTTCAGCTGATAGACCTTTGCACCCAATTAAGATGCTAACTGATATAATCCTTTGTCATCTCTAAACAAACAATTAAGAAAGCAGAAGGGACTGGATTTGCCAACAAATTCTCATATCTGTAAATATGCAGCGTTTAAACTCGCCCATAGCCATCCACATTGGCATGCCTGGAGCTTAACTAAACACAACTTCTTTAATTGTTGACCTAGAACCTGGGGTTGGTTGAGGAAAGTCACTCTATACTCAAGGACTTCAAGTCATCCCTCTCATCATCTCTTGTTCTTAGAATAAGTGAATTCATTCTGAATTGGACATTCTCACCCACCCCTAACACAGTAAAGCAGTGTTTACCACGAAAACTTCTCACATATTAGAATCACCTGGGGAACTGCTAAAACTCTGGATGCCCAGACCAGCATTCACATCAAGTAACCACAGTCTCCGGGGACAGGACCCAGGCATCGGTATATCGCAGAACTCCCCATGAGATTCCAGTGCACAGTCACGTTTACAACCCGGTGTTCTCCAAGTCCACTTCCCTTCATCCTGTACCCTGGCCGGCTGCCCTTCCTTCTCTCAAAGCCCACCATCTCCTCTCCCAGCACCCTGTGCCAAGGGTCAACTTGTAACTTATATTCCTTCTAAATGTCCTTGTAACAGAACCCATACAAGCCAACTCAAGTAAAGTGAGTGAGTGAGTGAGTGTGAGTGTGTGTGTGTGTGTGTGTGTGTGTGTGTGTGTGTGTGGTGTATGGAGCATGATACATTGGAAGGGGCCAGGGATTCCAGAAATGGGCCTTGAACCGTGGCAGATTCCTCTCTGTCCCTCACTGTCTTTCCACTTGCTTAGCTCTGCCCCCTTCCCCTCTCCCAGCTGCTTCCTCTGCTTCCTCTCCAGGGTTGCCTCCTACACACAGCTCACCAGGTAGCTCTTTCCTTCACATGACCACCTACCTCAGTTCCCCTAACCCCAAAATTTCACGGAAGAAATAATAGTATTGACTCGGGTCATCTTCTCCGCCTACAGTACACAGTCTCAGGTCACTAGCATCCTAGGAATGACTACCTTTGCTTGTCCCTCCCTGGTCCAGTGCTTCCCCAGTTCTGCTCGTACCCCCTTTCCCAGCACCTAGCGTACCCCAGACGCAGTGCTCAACACTGCAGGAGAGAGAGCCGTGAGACAGACACGGCACCTTCCTTCAAGGCCTCCTTAAGTCTGTCAAACATCCGAGCCTTGATGTCAGGGAGTACTGAGGGAGGAAGGGAAGCAGATGCTATGCAAGAGCGGAGAAGACCGGACCAAGCCTGATGGGAGAGGCCAGGGCGAGGGGCTCCACGCTGGGCTCTGATCCCAGCTTCATCTCTTGCTAGTTATGTGATCTTGACCTCTCTGACCCTCAGTTTCCTTTTCTACTGAACTGGGGTGAAATATCTGTTTCACGGGCTGTTTGAAGGAATAAATGATCTAAAGTACTGAGTGCAATGCCTGGCACAATATATATGGTCCACTCTGGTGAAGCAGTGATAATTACTACTACTACTATTATTATTATTTATTTTGAACACTTAGAAGCCTGATAAGGGACACAGTATCACATCTTGGGCCTTCAGGATGGGGAAGACTCCTGACCGATGAAGTGCGAGTGGGAGGAGGTATTTCAGGCTGAAGGACCAGCACATGGAAAGGCCCCATGAAGGCATGTGGGAAAATGGGGAGCTCGGTGCCCTGTGGCTCAAATGTGGCGTGGACTCCCCAGTTTGAATGCAAGAATGAATTCATACCCGTCTCTCTTCCATGGTGTCCAGTGCATGCTGGGCCCCCAGGGAGGTCTCAGAGGACACGTTGAATGACTGATGAATTGATTGGCTAGGTTTAGTTAACCTGGGAAAAGGATTAACCACTCCGGAGAGTTAAAGTCAGTTTCCTGGATTAAAGCACACGTTCCTTTGTGCTTAGGAGAGCTAAAGTCAATTTTCCCTTGACCCAAAGCAGGACATTAACATCACACGTGAGCAAAATGACGTGCACCTACGAGGAGCGTCAAAGATGACGGAGGGTCCACATCGCCTCCTCCGGCATCCATGGGAACGCTGCCTCAGTAAACCTCTGGCCTCTCTCTCCACCCCTCGTCCCTTCCGTTTTGTGGAAGGAAGTACAGAGCTGTAACTCAACTGCTCCTTTCTGGTGTGACGGTCAGTACAAACCAAGACAAAATTCCATCTTCCCTGGTGCAACAAGGGAAAGAGGTTGCCTGCCCCTCCCCGCTTTTCTTAGCACGTTTACTTTTGGACACTTACTATACATTCTTTCTCTGCCCCTTTGAGAGTAAATCTTAAAAAGTAAATCTTTCTAAAAGCTAAATAAGCCTCTGGGCACCTGTACAACTCAGAAATATTCTTAGTACCTGGCAGCCACCTCTCGGAAATGTAGACAGAAAGATGGCGCCCCTGTCTCCCAGCGTCCCTGGGAGGGCAGGTGCCTAACTTTGGCAGGTGTCCTGTCTCTCTCCACGGTGCAAAACTAGCTCTTGTCACAAAGGAACTAGAAGTTTCATTTTTCCTTTGGATAAAGGCAATAAGCTAACACAGATGGCCACCCCGTTACCAGGTGAACCGTGTGTGACAAGTGGTGCTGTCAGGTCCTCTTACTGAGGACTGGTTGTCGTTTAACCCGAGAACACATGTCAGCCTGGCTGCATGAACGTGTGAAATCCCTTAATGTCTTTGCAGTCTCTTATTGGATGGCCTGGTTTAATGCTTTTTCGATAATTAAACACTTTTCTTTCTCGTCTCCCTTTGTGGAGGTTTTCTGGGCTGGGTGGAGATTTTGTTTTCTACGTTGTGTCCCAGCACCGGCCTGGCTGTCCTCAGGACATAGCCTTCCTGCCCGTTGGTTCCCCGAGCCAGTACAGGGAAGCGTGTGGTGTGGGGCGGCCAAGGTTAACTCACGAGAGAAGCTCTACAATCTGCTTCCGGTCACAGGTCAAGCGATTACCGTTGGCCATCCCTCATTCCGCAAGTTCTCTCTCAAAGCATGCTAGGAGTCCAAAGGATCCACGGAGAGAAAGCACACATTCACGAATTCAATGTGGAAAAAATTAAATCTTCATTTCACTAACTTCTAACTCACATTTAGTAGTGTTCCCTTCAATTATGAAGGTAGGGCAACAACACACAATGGTATCAACAGTTCCTACAACCAACGCCACCAACTACAGATCACAGATATTTTCACACCGCAACAAAGTTATTGACGATATTGAGAAATATCCTAGACACTCATTACTACTTAAAAATTTTGGTTGTTATTCGATCTGCTGCTCAGGGACAGGGGAACCAAGGCAGCCAGACCTCGGGGAACCAAGGACAGGAGGCAGCACTGGGACTTAGTCAGAACAACAGAGAATGTCTCCCTCTGCCACCTCACACCTCCGAGCTATAACAGGAACAACAGCAGGGAGAGGAAGAATAACAGGCAAAGGGACCCTCTGTGAGGCCCAGTGCAAAGGGAAGGTCTAAAGCTGAGAGTCAGGCAAGTATTACTTGGGCAAACCACACCCTGAAACACAAGGTGTTCCCACAGGAATTTGAAGAGTTCAGTGCACTGAGGGTAACCATAGCAACAAGGAACCTCAAACCCAGCCCACCTTCTACCCAGGTTAACTCCCACCCCCACGCTAAGGGCCTGCCAGGAGGAAAAGTGGGTCCATTTCTAGAGATTAAAAGCAATTTGTCTAAGTTTCTACAGGTCTACCAAGATGTCCAGCTTTCAAGAAAAAATGAGGAGGCAAATGAAAAGGCAAGGTAACACACTTCCAAGAGACAGTAACAATAAGAGATGAGATGTGACACAGATGTTGGAATTATCTGACATGCATTTTTTTAAATCTGATGTATAGGGTAAAGTCTCTAATGCATAAGGTACACAATATACAAGATCAGATGAGTTCACTGGAGAGATGGAAACTATAAGAATCTAAGGAAAATGCTAGAAATGGAAAATACAGTAATGAAGATGAAGACTGTCTTCAGTGGGCTCATCAATAGACTCAACATAGTGAGGAAAGAATCAGGGAAGCTGAAGTAAGGTGACCAGGAACAGCCAAACTGAAACACAAAGAGAAAAAAGAGTAAGGGAGGAGAAAAGAAAGAAATGGGCATCTGAAGTGCTGGGTCAATGTCAAACAGTCTCGCATTCATGTAGCAAATCCCAGAAGAAGAGAGTGAGATAGCTGGGCAGAATAAATCTTTAAAGAAATTATGGCCTAGAATTTTCCAAAATTAGTGAGAGACACCAAACCACAGATCCAAGAATCTCAAAGATCACCAAGCAACCAAGCAGGGTAAATATTCACACACACACACACACACACACACACACACACACACACACACACATGAACATAGGCATATCATATTGAACCACTGAAAATTAAAGGAAAGAGAAAGTCTCAAAGGCAGCCTGAGAAAAGAAATTACACAGAGGAACAAGATAAGAATTACAGCATATTTCTCATCAGAAACCATGCAAGAGAGCCAGTGGAGAATCCTGGCAGACATGGCCTTAACCAGGGGATTCAGGTTAACATCTTAGGTGATGCACGGCGACACCACGGGCCCCTGATGGAATGCACTGAGGAGGCGTGTCCCCTCTGTAACCTTCTTCCCAACAGTAGAACAACTTTATCTGATCCTGAGAAAACACCAGACAAACCCACATCGAGGGGACTTCCAACAAAGTAACTGATGAGTACCCTTCAAAAGTGTCAAGATAGTGAAAGACATGGCAAGACCAAGGAACTGTCACCGACCGGAGGGGACTAAGGAGGAAGGACAACTCAATGCCATTGAGGATCCTGGACTCGATCCGGGAACAGAAAAAGTAATTGGCAGAAAAACTGGTGACATTTGAATAAATTCTGCAGCTTAGCTTGAGAAAAAATAGATGACTGGTTTGATATTGCCACATATGCTTAGTTCCAAATGACTGGAAAAGACCCAAAGGCCCAAGGAGTTAGGGAGAAGGAGTGTTGGGAGAGTTCTGGGTGGAAAAAGATGCTACAGGCTTTGCTTAATTTACTTAAGCAGATGGGGTCTGATCCAGACCTTGAAGGGTCATTGCGTGACAACCAGTGGAAATGAATAGAGAAGGGATTTTGCAGGGGTGGGAGGAAGGGGTGCAGGTAAATGTGGAAAGACAAGTTTATCGAAGTTTTGGCAGTGGGCAAGTCAGAAACGTGTTTGGGATTTGCTGTGCAGGTTATCAAAGAGCAAATATCCTCATGGGTTTGTTGAGCAGTTAATATGGGCAAGCAGGCTGAGACCAACACATCATGGCCTCAAATGGCAGCCTAGTATTATAAGCTGGTGTTTTAAACCACATCACTTTATGTTAAGCCCGTGCTTTAGAGGGGGGCTGTCAAGTACTTGTCATCCCTATTATATTAGATAGTACAACTCTTCAGGAAGCTTAGATCTGAATTCACTGTGAATAAAAATACTAATAGATATTTTATATTTATGATGCGAATTTCAAACAGCTCTTGATCCCTTTTTAATAAAAATTCTCTGAATCATGTTAACCACTAAAAAATATATAATACTTGGTTCTTCTTGGTTTATGAAATATCTATGTTAATGCGAAAGTAAGTAATTTAGAATTACAATTAAAGTGAACATTTGCCTACTGCAAAAAAAATGGCACCGCCAATGGTGCTTTAAACTGAAGGCCCTGGAGAACCATTAAAAGCTTATAAGCAGGGAGGGAAATGTTATGAAACCTCCATTTTATGGAAATGAATCTGGCCGGGGGGTCTGGCCATGCAGGATGGCGGGAAGGCTGGGCGGCAGAAGACAGTAGGGGTAGGCGGCTTCTGCGATGGTCTAGGTATCCAGTTCTGGGGTCAAGCAATGATCAGGCATTGATTGTCATGGAGAACGGATGAAGGGACAACACATTTCCAAACTCCTCGGGTTTTCTCACAGCCCCAGCGGTAACAACGGTAACAACGCTAATCCCCACACTGGCTCCGGGTGGGATAAGTCCTGCCCCAAGCTGTGAAATGAGGGCCCTTAGAACTTCCCGGGAAGTGAAATCCTTCTTGGATGTAGAAAAACGGATTTTTCATTTGTTTCTGCCATCATCCGTTAAAGAAGGGCAAGAGACCAGGGAGAGAAAGTGATCCGGGAGCTGTGCTCGCCTGTTTCCCAGCTGGGACCCTAGTGTGGGCACCTGTCCACACAAGCTGGCTGTTTGGAGAGGTCTGTGGCTACCACCCTATCCCAGCTCAGAAACATAACAAAACAAAGAAAAGAACCACTCTCTTAAATCCCAATGAAACTGCACTTCCTATAAATATTTGTGTGCAGATGATCATTCACGACTGGCTGCTCTGGGCCCATACGAAGGGGAGGAGGAGGGAGCCAGGAGGGGGTGGAGGGAAAAGGCAGAGGTCACCTGCTTCACAGGGGTGCTGTGGGCTCTGCTTGGGTCCTAGTCTGGGAATCGAAGTTCCTGTCCCTATTGCTTCGTCCTTCTAATGAGAATTAGACTCTGGAGGTTCCTGTTAGGCACCAACTTGCAGAACTCCCTGAAAATACTCTCAGTATCACATGCCTGCATGTACATCTAAGTGGCATTTCCTTTGCATTTCCCATGTTAATAAGACAAAATATTGGAAAATATTTGTATAAATAATGCACCATGGTTTACCATTCTTCAAAGAACTCCACAAGAAGGCAATCAATGACACTGAACAGATGAGGAGACCCGTGTAACAGCCCAGAGCAAACCAATTCACAGAAGGTAGAATCGAGACCCCAAGAGTCTTGTGATAGGGCTCTAGTGTCCCCAGATTTCAGCCACGGATTCCATTCTTCTGTGGGTTCAGTGGCTGAGAAGCCAGCACGGGGGACATTTGGATGTGTCGTGTGGGGATTGATACCCCATTGTGTCCACCCACCCAACCCAGCCATTTACCTTCGCTGCCAGCAGAAAGCCACACCTTCCCCACTTGGAGGGCATGTTGGCAGGACCCCATTCAACTTCCATTCATTTCATATGGTGGTCACTGCTCATGGGAACACTGGCCTCCTGGTTGACTTTCCTCTTTCTCCTAGTTTTCTGGTTCCCATCAGCCCGGGCCACTGCTTACTGGCTGTTATTAGGGCAGGCACGGCTGGCTCCCCATCCCGGTCTTACCCTTCTCTCTCTTTCCTCCTGATCTCGCCCCTCAACCTGCCTCCTCCACTCCCATTTTCTCTCCTTCTCCACTGTCCTTTCACCCGTGCCCTCTGCAAAGACTCCGGGAAAAGCTCATTGTTGGGTGGCAGGATTGTGATGACCCCACTGGGGTTATGATGTCAGCATTTGGTGGTGCTCGGGGGAGGAGAGAGAGGGTTCAGTAAGGCTGCTGCATGGAGCTGGTTGGAGGCCAGCACTGGATCCAGAACAGAACCTAGTCAAGGGCTGATCGAAAGCTTGGAGCACAATGTGACCAAAGTCTTCCATGAAATCAGATTTTGCCTTGCTGAATTCTGAGTTACAAAAAATTAACTAGAAGGGACTTTTCATTCACTCTAACAAAGTGAGAAAACATTGAGGGAGGAATTAGCATATCCATTTTTTATAGAGCACGAAAATTTGGTGTTATCTACTAAGTATACTAGTAAGATATTTATAAAATAGACCTTTTTGCAGAAAAAACATCAATTCCAAGAAATTTAAGCTGTATAGGAACCCTTTGAAATGCCTAAGTCATGGACAAAAATGATGAGTAATTACAGGATACAATTGTTTAAGTATTATCCATCAACTAAAAATAGTTTTAAATGGTGATACACTGGAAAGTTATTATACAGTTAGACTGGAATCCTTTAAAATATGACAGTACTGCTATACAGCATTAGAAGTCTTTGCTCAGGTGTGACACTGTGAACTCAAACTTTTAGCTGAATCTCGAGGACCACCTTGCACCCAGTCTTTCTATAGATGCTTAGGCTTACAGTGGGATTGTTTTCTCACAAGCAATTTCTTTAAGCATGACCAGAATGCCTACCACCAGATGTTAGACATGAGAGTAGAAGGTAAAACTTGGAAATATTGGTTCACAAACCATGGGCCTTCTCATTCTTTGGGAGAATCCACAGTTAGAGCCAGAGTTGGTCTTCCAGATGTACACAACCCGCTTACCCCTTCCCATGTCTTCTTCGGATGGTGCTTTTGAATCTCAATGGAAAAGTCACGTTTGTAAGACCAATTCTTAACAAGGAAGAGAATTGTTCCTTTCGTCCCTAGCTCATGGTAGCTTGGATAGATTTGTGGTTAAGGTAGAGTCCTGAAAAGGATGTTCTAATGTTAAAAGGCTGAGCAGTAAGTTCCAGTAACTGCATGGGATTTGTACATTGCTCTGTTGATTTGTCACCATGCAACCCAGCACATTTCAGGAAGTCATGTGCAAATCTAGCACATTCTGTCCTGTGTAAGAGAATGGCATTGGAAGCAGCAGTATCTAAACTATCTACAAATCATTTCAACCAAATATGAGGCTCTTCTTGTAGTTTCTCCAGATCATGTCAACCCAGCCTTACCAAAGTTTGGAGGCTAAAAAACATTAACTCACTTCTTAAATTGTGATTCTCATCTTTAAAGTGTACAGTTTTCTACTGAGATGTGAAGCCAGCATATGCATGGCCACGAGATTCCAGCCTCTGTGCCCCTCTGCCAGCCTCAGGAGAAGAAGATCCCAAAGCTTCACACTTCCCCAAACCTGTGGTATTGGGCTGCACAGATAGATGACTGTTAGCCTGAAACAAAGGAAGTCATTTTTCCTGGTTTTCTCTGCAGATCACGCCACACTCACAAAACCACATTTGGTGCCACCTTCATACTTGAGCTCCGTAAGGGTGGCACACACCTCTCTGAAAGGAACGACCCACAACCTGAAAGGCGAGGCCAAACCACTCTCTAATAACAAAAGCTGTTTAACCTGCAAAAGAAAACCCACTTGGGGGGGAATGGGAGATGGAAAACTGGTGGCCTAATGCGAGGATAGGATCATATCTGTCTGCAGATTCCAAAGGTTGTGAAGTATGAAAGTAGGTGGATTTGTGATCACGATAAAAAGACCAAAGGAGACAGGTAAGGCGTGTACAGAGACCATCTGGGCTGCGTCTGGAGCCTGGGAGCTCCCAGCTGGATCCCCACTTGGAACAGGGCTGTGGAGCGTTCTGAACGGGAGGCAGATCCAGAGTGAACTGCTGGATCTTTTGCATAACCAGTTTGAGAATTCTGGGCTTAGCCTTGCTGTGTCCCACCCGAGCAGCCCGCAGAGGAACGGTGGTCTGTGTAGAGGTGGGCAGGTCGGGCTCAAAACGCTGCCACCTGATTCTTCGGCTCCTGGATTGAATTAGCTGCTCTCCACCTCCACCCCGCCCCCCAAAGAGGACCTGGTTCCAGGGAAGCTCTATGTTGGGTGAAACAGAGGTGAACGAGGCTTCTGCCCCAAGAGGAGAAAAGGGCCAGGGACACTCTGTCTAAAGGCATGCTGAGAGCAAGCTGGTTCCAAAAGCTAATTCTGCACCTGGTCCAGCAGTCAGGTTGCATCTGTAAGGTAACACATGTCCCCAGAGGGAAAGTGGCCTTCCTCGAGCTCCACACTAAAGTTGATCTGGGGGGCTTCCCTGATGGCGTAGCGGTTAAGAATCTGCCTGCCAATGCAGGTGACACGGGTTTGATCTCTGGTCCGGGAAGATCCCACATGCTGCGGAACAACTAAGCCCGTGCGCCACAACTACTGAGCCCACTCACCGCAACTACTGAAGCCCGCGAGCCTAGAGCCCGTGCTCCACAACAAGAGAAGCCCCCACTCGCCGCAACTAGAGAGAGCCCGCGCGCAGCAAAGAAGACCCAACGCAGCAAAAAAAATTTTTTTTAAAGCTTTAAAAAAATAAATCTGACCTGGGTCTTGGCCACACTCTGTGATTTTTTCCTCCCCGAACAGTGAGGACATTGGCCCAGTACAAAAATCCCACAGATCTTTCTGGAATCTGAGGTTTCCTGGGCAGGGTGTGGTTCTGGGGAACTGGAGACCTGGGTTCTGGTCTGTGTTCTGCCACTTATAAGACCCTGCAGATGTCACCTCAGTCTCCGCATCGGAAAGAGAGGAAGTGGGAATAGAGGACCATCAGCTCTGACCTGTCATCTACACATCTGTGCTGTGACTTCATAGGTACAGACAGTCTTGCGTCGTCACCCCTGCCCAACCCCCCAAACACACACGCAGTGTGATAGCTGTCAGTCCTGGGCCCATGACACCCCAGGGCATCTCCGTTCATTTCAGAGGATATTGAGGTAGTTTCAGAAGAAGAAATTAATGTGATTTCACTTGAATTTTAAACTATAACACCCGCACCCAATATTCTCCTCTCCTGTCTCCCTCCCGGGGGGATGTGTAAGTGAAGGTTTGGGCATCACTAACCTAATTAGAGGAAATTCTGAGCAGAGTGGGGCATACTCAAGACAAAGAATCAGTTGAGGGTTTCTTGAATTTCCAGTGGGAGGCAGGGACTGGGGGCTGGGCAGACAAGGATTTATCCCGGTCCCAACACAGCTCAGTTTCAGTTCTCTTCTATCGCTCTGTGCTCTGCAGCGTCGAACCCACCACGGTACGATCTGCTCCACTGATGTTCAGCTCAGCTGCAGTGTCCTCAGGAGACTCAGAGACAGACGGATCAGCTAGAGAGCTTCTGAATGGGAAACGCTTCTCTGACAGACACACGTGCCCGCTTCTCCAGCATCAAACGTCTGACTGCGCGTCTGCTGTCCCAGCTGCTCTGGCTCCACTATCTCTCCACACAGTCTAAGCTCCAGCTGCACTGGATCGTTTTCCTGTCTTTGTGCTTGTCCTGTTCCCTCCGACCGCCAGGCCTCTGTACCTGCTGTTCCCCCTGCATGGAATCCTCTCCCCTCTTCACCTGGTTAACCACTGCTCATTCTTCAACCTTAGCTCAAGCATCACTAACGTCCCCATCTATGTCAATTCTCCCTGTTAGACACTCACGCTGCTCTGCATATCTTTCATTCAAAGTACTGAGCATAGTTTAAATGTTCCATCTGTGTGTGCAATTATTGTAAAATCTCTCCCCAGCAGACAGACTCTGCAGGAAGGAAAAGACCATTTCTGTCTAAATATCTAGCGCCGTTTCTGGCACTTAGTAGGTGTTCAATAAATATTTTGAAATGTCTGTGTAATTATTATATAGGGGTCATAATGCCTGGTTGCAAATATATATATTCATCTTAATAAAAATAAACTAACTAGGGATGCACTGGTGTTAAACGTACCAGTGCCCTTATCATGAATGAGGCAGGAGGGAAGTCACAAAGAATGCACCCATTTATGCAACCAGCCATTTCTCTTTTTTACAATAAAATATTTTATTAAATTCAATAAATCTAAAATATTACCATTACAACAGGTGATCAATATAAAAATTACTAGTGAAGTATTTTACATTCTTTTCTTTTATACTAAGTCTTTGAAATCCAGTATGTATTTTTTACTTGTAACACACTTAGGTCTGGACCAGCCACATTTCAGCTGCTCAGTAGACACACGTGGCTAGTGGATACCGCATTGGAAAGCTCAGGTGTGACACGTCCTCAACCAGCCATTTCTGAGTAGGTACAGTGGGGGGTTAACGATTAAGAGATGCCTCTGTCCTCAAAGAGCTCAAGATGAGTCGATACACAGTGTGTCCAGCAAGAGAAAACAAACACAAACAATTCAGAACAGGATGCCCACTGGGGTGGGAGAAGGATTTGGTGAGAGGGAGGATTGGGAATACACACTAAAATGAGACATTCATAGAACGTTTCTATCTATCGCAAGTGAGAAAGGAGCCCTGGGACATCTCTATAAAACCTAAGCACTCACTGAACAGGAAATGATCGTTCTCTGTAAGATTCTAATTAAATACATTATCGTTGGATCTGACTGTGCTAGTGCCTGGCACTAGCCCACCCGGGACGTGTACGGCAGAGGGGGGCTATCATGATTCAGGCTAAGAAACGCAATCGGCTGTAAGAGATATGCGGTGCATTTCTGGATAGGAACACAGTGAATGTCATCGGACACGTGCAGAATAGCTCCATTAACAATGCTGAACAAGGAGGAAAATCCTGGGGCAGGGTAGCAGGTGAAGCAGAACAAACACGGGTGTGTTTATTTTCCCTTTACTTCCAGACACTGCATCTCATTAAATTTCAAGGAAACTTCAGAACTTAAAAACTTACAACAGTGAAGAGAGAGAACAGGAGGGCCATCTTCTGTGGAAAAGACATCTAATCAAATTTGGAAGGTGAAAGCAAAGGGAAAGGTTGAGTAAAGAAATAACGCAGAGCACAAGGGCTTAATCTCCAAAATATACAAACAGCTCATATAACTCAATAACAAAAAAGCAAACAACCCAATCGAAAAATGGGCAGAAGACTTTAATAGACATTTCTGCAAAGACAAAATACAGATGGCCAGTAGGCACATGAAAAGATGCTCAACATCACTAATTATTAGAAAAACGCAAATCAAAACTACAGTGAGGTACCACCTCACACCAGTCAGAATGGCCATCATTAAAAAGTCTACAAATAACAAATGCTGGAGAGGGTGTGGAGAAAAGGGAACCCTAGGGCTTCCTTGGTGGTGCAGTGGTTAAAAATCTGTCTGCCAATGCAGGGGACACAGGTTTGAGCCCTGGTCCAGGAAGATCCCACATGCCACGGAGCAACTAAGCCCGTGGGCCACAACTACTGAGCCTGTGCTCTAGAGCTCGCGAGCCACACTACTGAAGCCCATGTGACACAACTACTGAAGCCTGTGTGCCTAGAACACATGCTCTGCAACAAGAGAAGCCACCGCAATGAGAAGACTGCTCACCGCAACGAAGAGTAGCCCCCACTCGCCGCAGCTAGAGAAAGACAGCGCAGCTATGAAGACCCAGACCAGCCAAAAATAAGTAATAAATAAAAATAAATAAACTTATTAAAAAAAAAAAAGAAAAGAAAAGGGAACCCTTCTACACTGTTGGTGGGAATGTAAGTTGGTGCAGCCCCTATGGAAAACAGTCTGGAGGTTCCTCAGAAAGCTAAAAATAGAATTACCATATGATCCAGCAATCCCACTCCTGGGCATAATCCAGACAAAATTATAATTCAAAAAGATACATGCACTGCTATGTTCATAGCAGCACTATTCACAACAGCCAAGTCATGGAAACAACCTAAATGTCCATCGACAGATGAATGGATAGAGAAGATGTGGTACATATATACAATGGAATACTACTCAGCCATAAAAAAGAACGAAATAATGCCATTTGCAGCAACATGGATGCAACTAGAGATTATCATACTAAGTGAAGTAAGTCAGAAAGAGAAAGACAAATACCATATATCACTTAGATGTGGAATCTAAAATATGGTACAAATGAACCTATCTACAAAACAGAAACAGACTCACAGACACAGAGAACAGACTTGTGGTTGCCAAGAGGTGGGGGGGGTGGGGGAGGGATGGATTGGGAGTTTGGGATTAGCAGATGCAAACTAGTATATATAGGATGGATAGACAACAAGGTCCTACTGTAGAGCACAGGGAACTATATTCAGTATCCTGGGATAAATCATAATGGAAAAGATATTTAAAAAAGAATGTCTATATGTATAGAACCGAGTCACTTTGCTGTACAGCAGAGATTGGCACAGTATTGTAAATCAACTATACTTCAATAAAAAGTAAATAAAACTTTAGAAAAAGAAATAACACGGAGCAAGTTACAACCTGGAATACCTGCAAGGGGGCTGCAGCCAAGGGAGGGGCTACCTGCCCAGGAGACCCTCAAACAGGTGCCGGAGCCAGAACCACACTGTTCCCCGGGTAACCGCCGGCTCCCTGACTGGTTAGGGTGAACCCCAGCCATGGGAGTTTCCAGGCAACCTTCCTACCCCATGCATACAGTCACCTGCCAATCACCAGCCATTTGAGGAAACTCTGCCACATGCAAGAGAAAGAATGACAGACAGGGGAAACCTGACTCCAGAAGAATAAAATAATGAAGGAACAGAAGAGAAATTAATAGGAAGAAATTCCCAAATTCAAATCTCAGAGAGATCCTGGGAAGTTATTTCATTCAGAAAACAACAAACAGGAGAATGCTGTGAAAGAGAAAAAGACTGGAGAACAAAAAGAGTCTGTTAAAGTAAAAATTTGATTGCCAAAAATAATCATAACAAAAGTAGAAGATTAAGTGAATGAAACATAACCAATTGTAGACCAAAAAGTTGGGCTATACGAGATAAGAGAGACAGAGGGGAACTTGATGGGCCTCCTGTCACCACTCTTTTATTTGTTTTCCATTTTCCTTTAGTCTGTTGACATATTTCATCTGCTGATACTCATTAGCTTACAAGTATGTTGTCCACTAGGACAGTACAGACTTGTGCTCCAGGGTCTAAGCAGAATGAGTGAGACATAATCCACTGCTGGGCACATCACTGTGGAGCTTCAGGACACAAAGGATTAATTGAAGACCCTAAAAACTTACAGGTAGAAAATAATAATGGTAGGTCACCCAGGAAGGAACAAAAGTCAGACTGGCATACAGGTAACATTGGTTATTAGAAGTCAATGAAACAATGCATTCAAATTCTGTGAAAAATTAATATCAACCTCAAATGCTAATTCCAACCAAACTATCAAATGTGAAGTCAAATTAAAAAGGAGATTCAGACAGGCAAGGACTCGAAAACTTATCTTCTATCTCCCTTTTCTGGGAGGTTACATGAAAACAAAACTCCAGTTTGCTTATTTTTAAAGAGTGAACTAAGAAGAAAACAGGGATCAGGGTAAAGGTGGATGTAGTGAGAGCCTCCCAAGATGACAGCTCTGGCAGAGGACTGAGAACAAGCAGGAAGAGAGATTTCCTGCAGAGAGAGGTTATAGGAAAAAAAGGACTCCTGCACAGAGAGCTGAGAGTTTGGAAAAATTAGGGAACGTGATAAAAGTACTAAGTGCAAGGAATAAATGAAAAGAATTAGAAACTACTGAATGAGAGAAACTTCTTATAGAGGCAGCATGTTGCAGTGCTTAGGAATAAAGTCTCTGGAGCTAGAAGATGTGGGTCTGAATCTTAACCCTGCCAATTATCAGCTGTGTGACCTTGAGCAAGTGGCTCAACCTCTCTGTGCTCATTTTCTCATCTCTCAACTGGAGATAATGATAAGACCAACTTATAGAACTACTGTAAGGAAGTAAATGAGTTAATTTTGTAATACTCTTAGAAAAGAACCTGTCACTTGGTAAGCACCATATAAGGTTTGTTAAACAAATAAGAAAAACCAAAGTGCTATATGAAAATCATGTCATCCAAATAAGATAAATAGATTCCAATTAAAACAAGTTAATGGGCTTAAAAATAAAGACTGTGATAGTTTCCAAGTGATAGACTAAAGTAAAAGCTAAGGACATCATGTGTGTGTGTTGTGGGAATGAGGGCAGGGGAGAAAGGACAGGCAGGGAATGGGAAGCACAAATTTTTCCTGCTAACAAGGAAAAAGAAAGGCAAACATAACTTCCAGAAAAAACACACCTCTCCCCAAGAAAAACTCTCTATATAAGAAAGGCAGAGTCTGAATAAAGAACAAACTAAAACAGGATAAGATTATACATAAATGGCAGAGTATAAAAAAGGAGGATGCATTAGCATATGATGCTCTGTGAGAATCAGCTAGATTCTCCTCTATCAGTAACTCCATAGGATAAGGTGCAAAGAAGATACGTAGTTGGCTTTCGTCGTGAGTCAGCATTTCCTAGTAGATTTTCTAGAAAATAGGCACATGAAGCACTTGGGTAAAATTTTTCAAAAATTAATTTAAATCTAACCAAAAGTTACTTCCTCCCTGTACAAAATGTGCTTTCCATCCAAGAAGACATTTTAAATCCTGTCCTTTTTCAAACTGAAAGATAAGAAAGAAAAGGAGTAAGCAAAATATGGTTCCAAGTAACTGTGCCAGGATAATCTAGACTTCTGAGAATTGCTGCTTTTGCTAGAAATGGTGCAATCAAAGCACAGGTTGGCCAAGAGGGAGGCTTCATGTGACTAATTGTACCACGTTCTCTCGCCTGAGTTACACGGGTTACGCAGTTTGGGTGAACATTTCATTGCTCAACTCTCCCTCCAGAACTCGGGGCCTTTTGCCTTGAATGAACCTCTACGTGTGCAGGGATGGTATGCTGGTGTGTATCTGGGGGGTTTCTTCTCTGCATCCCACGGCCAAACCAAGATTCTTCAAACTGAGAGCTGGACCTCCAGGAAAGCATTCCTCGGGTCCATGAAGAATTCATCACTGGCTTCTCTGTACTAACCAGCCCACATGGGACTCCATCACGGCACATTTCACGAGCCTTGTCGCTGCGTCATTTCGTATGCCTCTGTCTCCTCTACTGGTTGGTGAGCCCTTCAAGCAAAAGACCAACCACGACGCACTCATTAGTGTACCCTCGTGCCTAGAACATTTATTTGCACAGTAAGTAGGAGACAGGGACAGGGACAGGGACAGAGAAAGAGACAGACAGGCAAAGACAGAGATTTTGAGCCCTACTCTCTTGCCCTGTTGTACCTTCCCTTCACTTGGGTTTTCTCATCACTAAGCATTTTTGGAATTTATGAACCTATCTTCTAAGGATAACAACATAAAAATTACCAAAAGCTGTGACAGTAGAGGTTCTGATTGGAAACCCACCTCCCCTGGCCACACACACTCCCTGGGTGATTTTGTCCCCCTTGGAGACTTCAGCGATACTGTTGACCCACAGATCAGTATCTCCAGTCCTGACCTTGCCTCTCAGCTCCAGACCAAACATCCAGCTACCTTCTGGAAACCTCCATTTGGACTGTCCACCACGCACTTCAGCTCAACCAGGCTGACGATGACCTCCTAAATGGCCTCCCTGCCTCCAGCGCCATCCCATGACTACCCTGGAACAGGGCTGCAGATGTGACACGGCACTGCCTGCTTAAGGCCCCTCAATGCTAACACCCCCCATTACCATTACTTGTAGGATAAAGTCCAAGGTCTTTAGAAAAGCAAGTGAGGCTCCCCGTCATGGGCACCCTGAAATAAGTCCTCAGGCTTTATCACTTCCTCCCTGGATTATTCCAAAGCCTTTCCCTCGAGCTTTTCCAAGTCTCTTCTCCACAGGAAAGGATCTCAGGTTTAAAATCTAGGGGGTAGAGCAAGTTGTATGAAGTTGCTGAACTTAGGCAAGGTGAGGGCGAGATGAACATATTGTGAGAAAAGAACCAGGATGGGGCTTCCCTGGTGGCGCAGTGGTTGAGAATCTGCCTGCCAATTCAGGGGACACGGGTTCGAGCCCTGGTCTGGGAAGATCCCACATGCGGCGGAGCAACTAAGCCCGTGCACCACAACTACTGAGCCTGCACGTCTGGAGCCTGTGCTCCGCAACGGGAGAGGTCACGACAGTGAGAGGCCCGCGCACCGCGATGAAGAGTGGACCCCGCTCGCCACAACTAGAGAAAGCCCTCGCACGAAGAACGAAAGACCCAACGCAGCCAAAAATAAATAAATAAATAAATAAATAAATTTATTAAAAAAAAAAAAAAAAGAACCAGGATGTAGGTGGACCACTGCCAGGGATGCTTCAGCAAAATATCCCCCCAAACTTCAGAGGCTCAGCAAGCCAGATTCACAAGCAGAACCTGGAAGCTGGCATGGGCATGGGGGCGGCGTGGTGCTGGCCCTCGGGCTGCTGAACATGGGGTCTAGGGAGACCCTAAAAGAGCAGAGAGCAAAGCACTAAGTACAGTCACAGAGACAACCTGAAGGGCTCGGCTGAGGCTTGGGGACCGGGCACAGGGCAGTGACAAAAGGGACCAATGGGTGCAGGAGGAAGAGGCAGAATCTTCAGGAGGGCTTTGAGGGGTTCAGGGGCAGCTGCAAGGGCTTTTATTAAATAAATGTGACAGTCCTTTAAGGGCAAACAAAGGCCATGAACCTGATATGAACATTTCCCTGTTGGCACTAGGGAGCCATTGAATGCTTTTTAATCAGGGAGGTGACAAAATCAGATCTACGCGTGGGAGAGGATGGCTCACAGGGAGAAGAGGTTAGAAACCAGCCCAAATGTCCTTAGCTTCATCTGGGGCTCATCAAACCTTTAGAAAGGGCTACAGGCCAACTCTGAAAGCTTCAGTCGAATGGCAGAGTCCTGGTTTGGGGACTGCACGTATCCATGGCAATAAACCAGTTTGTCAAAGAGTATTTTCTCTCATCTTGAAATGTCAAAGTATTAATATAATTAGGGCATTCATAGCAACTCTACTCACATTAATGTTTGAAGACCATACATTTCGAATCCAGCCAGGGTCTCTCATTATTGGAATCTGCAAAACAAAAACATTAGAAATTACTTAATGGAAATGTTCTGGAATTAGTGGTAGCGATTGCACAACCTTGTGAATATACTAAAAACCACTGAACTGTACACTTTAACCCGGTGAATTTTATGGTGTGTGAATTATATCTCAATAAAAAAAAAAGGAAATGCAGTAAGAAGAAGGATTTGGTGAGGTTTTTTTTGAACACACTCAGAGTGTGAGGTCTTGGTAAGAAACGACACATCGTGAGGTCATAAATCTCCCTCTCCCACTCCTCTATTCCTCTGTCGTCTCCTCCTTCCCAGAGCACATGGACCTATTGGGGAAATGTCAGGAGACAGGGCAACATGGAAAAATGATGGGATTTGGAGTCCGAAGACATGCTTTCACGTGCTGCCTCTACTGTTTCTTGGCTGTATGACTGCACAGGGCTGGTTTTCTTTGTAAAATGGGCATAACGACAACCCCGGAACGGATGGGTGTGCTGTGAGCATTCACTGAGTCTATTCCGGTGAAAGGGCAAAGCCTCATGCACAGATGAGTTGCTAAGACTGTTGGTATGAAATTATCCAAGCAAGTAGCACCTGCACAGTCTGCTTTTCCAACAGGGGCCCCCGTTAGAGCTCCCAGCCTAAAGGATGCGATACGTTTTCACAGTCCTTAAACTATACTTACATTATACTCAGAAACACATATGTTCTGGGACTTCCCTGGTGGCACAGTGGTTAAGACTCTGTGCTTCCAATGCACGGGGCCCGGGTTTGACCCCTGGTCAGGGAACTAGATCCCACATGCGTGCTGCAACTAAGAGTTCACATGCCACAACTAAGGAGCCCACGGGCCGCAACTAAGACCCAGCACAACCAAATAAATAAATAAATAAAGTAAAATTGAAAAAAAACATATATGTTCTGAGTGCAACTAAAGCAGCCCAGAATCAACAACGCTTGAAGCCCCTTACTCCTATTTCCCTCATCTTTTCATCCCCTTGCCTGTCACCCTACCTGCTCTTCATCTACGGCATTTAGCTCTTCCAACCCATATTGTTGATTGGCAGATAATTAATGGTGTTGCTTTACCTGATGATTCATTTAGTTTCTCGCAGGGGCCAAGTGCTTTGCTAGGTAGTGGGAACACAGAGATGAGTAAAATAGAAATCCTGCCCTTGAGTCACTCATGATCTAGTAGGGGGCAGGCAGGAAGACATGTAGAAAAGGTTTTCATAGCCAGGACCACCATCAAGACATGCCCAGGGCCGGGTGGGAGCCCGGGAGGGAGGCAATAGTTTGCTTGCGGGAAATATAAGGAAGGTTCTGCATCTTCTGTCCACAGAAGGTGACATCTGAGCTGCTTCTGAAGGATAAGTGGGGCTCTCGGAGGAGACAGGAGGAGAAATTCCATTCCAAGCAGAGAAGAGGGTGTGTTCAAAGAAACAAAGGCACCACACACATGTTTGGGGAACAGCGAGGAGTGCCCGTGACTGGGGAGTGTCCCATCGTGTGCAAGTGATACAGAGCAGGCCCGGGATGGTCTGCAGTCAGGAGACACGGGTAGAGTGGGGTCATTTAAAAAACAGTTTCTTTTTTAACAAATGCCCTCCTTAAACAAAATCTTTTGCAGAAGCCCGTATGTAAATAGAAGGGGAATGCTGTGGTCATTCAGGGAAGAGGCCTGGAGTCCCCAGTCTTGGTTGCAGAGCCCTGGCTTCAGAGAACACAGTTTGAGAACGATGACGGTACACAGTGGGGAGCGGCCGAGGGGCAGGATGGTCAGACCTGTGTTTTACAGGATCACTCGGACATCTGTGTTTTGGACGCAGAGAAGCAAACTTAAAGGCTTTTTTTTTTTTCCTTAGCCGCGTAGCTTGTGGGATCTTAGTTCCCCCACCAGGGATTCAACCCCCGAGCCCTCGGCAGTGAAAGCACGGAGTCCTAACCACTGGATGGCCGTGGAATTCCCTTTTTTTTTTTTCTTTAAAGGCTATTCTAGCAAAGCGTGGCCAGGGTGTGAAGGAAGGTGGTGACAGTGGGGGGGAAGAGGAAGGGGCTGCTGTGAGCACTGCCTAGTGGGAGAGGCCCCCAGGCTTAGTGATTGACTCGGATGGTCGGGTGGGTGAAGAAGAGGGAGATTTTGAGGATGACTGAAGTTTCTGGCCTGGGTGACTTGGTAGATGATGGTATCATTAAGCATCAACCAATGAGGAAAACTGAAAGGATAAATCTGGGGAGGACTCTTAGAGTATTCTGGAACACCTGTAATAAAAAGGATAGATTTTCCTGTAATACAGAATCCGGGAAAGAAGGTAGATGTGAGTTAAGGAATTCTATTCAAGTCCAGATCCTGGTAGGGAAAGCGGGCAAGGCGACTGGTTTCTGCATCTATAACTTGCTTAATAAAGTAATTAATTCAGTCCTGGTTTCAACCGATCAATGCATTTGACACACTTGTGGAAGTCCAGTTACTACCTCCATTTTAGCTCCTCTAGAGTATTACAGCATTCTGCAAAAAATCATGCCACTTGGATACAGATGTTCTGAAGCACCCAACTCAAATTCCTCATGGGACACAAACATGGTCACATGCCCGCCAGCACTCGCTGGGTACAATAGTTGCACTGATTTTACACTCACGAGGTAGGCTAGGAAGGCTGGCAGCAGTTTAAATTCACAATGCTTGGATTTGGTCCGAATTAAAAATGAAATTTCAAATCAAATACCAAATATATTTTTTGCTGCCATGGGAGCAATGACTCTGATCCCCCAGAAATTTGTTTTGATTTCAGAGATTAAAAATATACAAGAACAACAAAAATGGTGAACCCGTGTATTTCAACAGTAATTTCTGTCAAAGCTAAGAAGAAAATAATCTCATTCCACCCCACAGCTATTTGTCTGTTGTCATTCAAAATTCTAACACAAAATGTGAAGCCCACCCTTTGGTCCCTGGGCAACAAGCAGTTAGCAACCATGGGGGAAGCCAAAAATGAATTTGGGTTTGAACCCCCATTCTCCCAGTAAGAGCTGTATGGCCTTTAGCAAGGAATTTCACCTTCCTAAGCCTCAATCTTCTCATCTGTAAAAGGAAGAGAACAATAAAATAGTTCTGGAGCGGATGTAAGAATGAAAAGATATAATACTGTGTAAAACAGTAGTGCACACATTTTAATTGCTAATCCTGGACGATGATAACACGGAAGTCTCAATGTCAGGAACAGGTGAGCATCTTCTGAACAGCTGGTTTGCTTTCACCTTATTTATACCATGAAATGTGTAATTGCTCAGGTCCTTCCTGAGACATTGGGGGCCAGAGCCACACTTCTGCTCTACTTCTTATAAATGAGCCAGATTCTATGAAATGCATGTTTGTGTTAGCCTCATTCTTGGCTCTATCTTCTGCCTCTACCTATTTTTTTCTTTTATTCTTCACTTAATTTAGACATATGTAACTGCTATGGACTGAATGTTTGTGTCCCCCCCAAAATTCATATTTGAAGCTGTAATCCCCAGTGTGATGGTATGTGGAGGTGGGGCCTTTGAGAGGTAATAAGGTCATAAGGGTGGAGTCCTTGTGATGGAATTAGTGCCTTTAAAAGAAGAGATAGGAGCGAAATGAGCTCTCTCTCTGCCATGTAAGGATACATCACGAAGGTGACCACCTACAAGCCAGGGGGAGGGCTCCCACCAGAACCAAACTGTACTGGCACCCACATCTTCTTTAGCCTCCAGAACTATGAGACATAAATTTCTGTTGTTTAAGCCACCCAGTCTGTGGTATTTTTGTTATAACAGCCTGAGCTGATCAAGACAGAAATTCTGGTATGTTTTGAACCATCTTTTGTCCTTGGATAAATACAGTAATGGACAGATAGATGATAGACAGACAGATATAGAAAAATGAAAAAATGGTTGGAGAATGGACCTAGTAAATGTAGATAGAATAATAGATAGGAGATAGATAGACACTTTCCTATTGTCTTTTCCTTTATGCTGTGTTGATTTGCTTGCTCACTTGACTATATTAATCATTATGGGGTGTAGGGCAGTTGAAATAGAACCACAAAGACTGGTCCTGGTCAGGGCCTCTGCCACTTATAAGTAGAATAATACTGAACCATTGACTCACCCTCGCTGAGCTTCCGTTTCCTCTTCTAAAGAACCTACACGACACTACCCACCTCGGGGCTGCTGTGGGAATTAAGTGAGAGATGTACTTGAAAGTGACCAGCACATGGTAGGTGCTCAATGAAGGTGAATTTGAATCTCCATGGCAGGCTGATGAAGATCAAGGTCCAGGACACAGTCTCCTGTGTTCCTCGCAGGGCCTTGCTCACTCCTACACCTTTGCCCGTGACTTGCTGGAGGTCACATATATGGGCCTAAATCCAAATTCAAATTCAGGTCTGCGTGACTCCAAAGCTCTTGCTGCCGTTTCACTGATGGAGAAACATTTGGACCACAGAATTCCCACCACACAGAAGGAGAAAGAGGGAGACTTCAGAGAGAAAGTCTTCCAGATCATCAAGCCTTAAGTCCACAGTGATAGGCCAGGCGCGTCCCAGTTTACACATTCTAAAGTTCATTTGTTCATCTGAACTTCTTTTTAAATGAGAGTAACATTTTCTCATAGGAAGAGTTCCATCCAAGTGAGTTCGTTTTTCCAGGGGAGGAAAGGCAGAGGAAGCCATAGCCTAGATGAACTGAAGCACTGCTGAGCTGTACAGCCAGGGACCTGCTGGCACTACGGTTTATACAGCCTACTTTTGTGGGAAAACGCACCCAAACGCCAGCTGAGGATTCCAGGAACACCTGGGAACGGCCCAGGATGCAGTGGGAGGAGCCTTGGTCTGGGGAGGAAGCAGTTCAGGATTTAGTCCTGACTGTCTTACTAACTTGGAGGGGGCCTTGGACAAGGTACTTCCCTTCTCTGGGTTTCAGTTTTTCATCTGTCAAAGGACAGAATTACACTAAGTGCTCTTTATCTCCAAAATTCTATCAGCCTAAATGCACGTGCCCTCCTACGTCATGATTCCAATGCCAAGATCCCCCTCTTCTGCAGCCCAGCACCCTCTGTCAATACGATTTGAAAAAAGGGAAGAGGATAAGGAAGGGTTTGCTCTGGTTGGGAGGAGATGGGGTGAAGAGGAGGACACTACAGGTGGGGCTGGAACTGGACCCAGTCAGACTCTAACCTGGGTCCCCCAGGGTCCCTTAGACTAGTGCAGAAATGGAAAGAGAGTCTGTAGTCAAGAGAACTGGATCTAAGCCCTGGTTATAATACTTAATAATGCTTGGTCTTGGGTAGGTCACTTCATGTCTTAGAAATTCAGTTTCTTCAACTACAAAATGAGGTTAATAGCACTTGTTCCATCTTCAAAGCTCTCGAGGGCTCTCTGAAGCTTCTTCAAAGCTTCTCGAGGTTGAGTGCCTCTGATGTCCCATGTCTCTGACCCATCCTCTGAACTCATGGGATTACGTCAGGCGGTAATCCAGGATAATCTCCCTATTTTAAGGTCAGTGATGAGTAATCTTAATTCCATCTGCAACCTTAATTCTTTTTTGCCATGTAATTAACACATTCACGGGTTCTGAGGATCATGGACATCTTAGGGGGGCACTATTCTGCTGGCACAGCCTCCTAATGGGATTGCCCACGTTTCCTTTTGCCACGTAGTAGTTCATTCTCCTTGCGGCAGCCAAGGGCATCTTT
Organism: Balaenoptera musculus; assembly: GCF_009873245.2. Taxonomy (NCBI): domain Eukaryota; kingdom Metazoa; phylum Chordata; class Mammalia; order Artiodactyla; family Balaenopteridae; genus Balaenoptera; species Balaenoptera musculus. Next base: position 82,218,168 of record NC_045797.1, read on the forward strand.
TTGAAACACAATCTGGTCGTTTTACCTCCATGAGTAAAACCACTCAAATAAATATATAAAATGTATACAATTTTTTAAACCCTTCCTTAACTTGGTGAACAAAGTTTCCACCCACCTGTCCAGTCTCATCTCCCGCCTGCACCCTTTGATCTCTCTGACCCAGTCACACTGGCCTTTCACCACCTCCTATTCAATTTATTCCATCCAGCCACAGGGCCTTTGCACATGCTATTTCCTCTGCCCAAGACACATTTCAGCTGGTTAGCTGCTACGGATCCCCCAGACTACAGCCAAGTATCACCTCAGAGAAGTGGTCCCTGGCCTCCTTGACAGTGATCACATCATGACTGCACCCTCCGATAGCACCCTTATTGCTCTTTGCTGGCACTTAGCACAGTTGGCAAAGTTACAATTGTTTGCATAACTCTTCAGCTAATGACAGCTTCCTCCATCAGGGACAGTGCCTATTGTTCTCACCATTGCACCCCCGGAAGATAGTCAATAAATACTTGTTGAACGAAAGTATAAAAGTGTGACTTTTTCAACATACAGAGGAGGACACTGGAGCTCAGAAGGTCGAGGAACTCAGCCAAGGTCACACAGCCAGCAAGCGGGGGTGGGTGAGCTGGGCTCTGACCCAGGTGTGACTGACCTCTAAGCCACAACATCACTCCATTTGCATTGCAGGCAACTGGTAAAGGAAGGGGACTGCGGATGGCCTGATTTTCGTACTTTTCCAGAGGGAAGATGAAGGTGGTGTTGGTCCCTGCAAGTACTTGAGATGTAACTTCCAGGAGAGAACTCTCCCCTGAAAGGAGTGACCCCCAGTACAGGCTCTTACCCAAGCCTCGTATTTCATTTGCAGCCACTAGGAGGACGATCAAGACAGGCAGCACCTCCCAGCTCTGAACGAGGGCATGGCCCTCACAGCTGCCACAGCTTCAGACCCAGAGGCAACCCCAGTGGTGTGCTTAATAGGGAAGCCTTTGTGTGTGTGTGTGTGTGTGTGTGTGTGTGTGTGTGTGTTAGATTACAGATGGCCTCAAATTCTTTGCTGCCATTGACAGATAAAGTCTAACAGCCCTCCCCTTAAATCTGAGGAAGCCTAACAGACTTGCTTGCTCAGTGATATGCAGGACAAGTGATATGCAGGACAAGTGACATTCTTCAGCTCCTGAGGTCATTAGAAACCTTCCAGCGTCCCCTCCGCGTTTTGCAATGCTCTTTATGGGGGATGCCAGCTGCGACGTAAGAGGTTTGACTACCCCGAGATACCACATCTGAGAGGCCCTGCAGGCACTCCTGGCAACAGTCCCGGCTGAGGCCGGCCTACCAGTCACCGCCAGCAAGCCACCAGACATGTGAGGGAAGCCAGCGTCGTCCATCCAGGCCAGCCCGTCTAGCAGTCAGGTTCACTGAGTCATCACATGAGGAGGCGAAGCATCACCCAGCCAAGTCCTGCCCAAATCCTGACCCACGAAATCATGAGATATGATGAGATAGTTGTTGTGTACGTGCACTAATTTGTGAAGCAGTTTGCTCTGGAGGAATAAATAGCCAGAACAGAGGATGTGTGTTGGGGGGAGGGCGTCTGGATTGTATTTCTCTGTTTGTTTACATGTAAAATTACACCTGCGCATCTGTGATTGTGCCTATTTTTGCAAGTGTGTCTATGTGTTTGCCTGTATCTACACAGCCTGTGCTTCTGTGTGTTTATCTGTGTGTCTTCTCATTTTCTCTGTGTCTGTGCGTGTGTATCTATGGCAGAATGATGAGGACGACACTCCCCCTTGAAATCCAGTCCCAGTGCTTACATGTCTCCTTGCCTATTTTTAAGAAGAACTCACACAGACCATAGATGTACGCACGTGTGTGTGTGCCTACACAAGGATAAGGTTTGATTCGAAAACAAGGACAGAGCCTCTAATTGGTGGGTTCTATGGGGGAATTCATTCAATACAGGCAATCACTGAGCACCCACTGTTTGCCAGGCACTGTGCCAGAGCTGGGAATCCAGAGAGAAGCAAGGCCTGGTACAATGCCCTGGGATGCCGGGAGCCTGGGGACCCAGGGAGGATCAGGCCAAGATGAGAGCCCAGAGTTCTGGGCGCAGTGACCTCGGGCTCCTGGGGCACCTGAAGCCCTGTAAGGTCATCAGTCCACGCCCATGAGTGGGCAGCTCAGAGCCAAGCCATCCCCGACTCCACCCGACAAGCAGGGCAGCCTTCCCCAAGGACTTCTCGTGGGATGGTAGTAAGTCTTATGCAAAAACCAGTTCTGCGGTGGGGCAGATAATTCTGGAAACATCAGATAAGATGGACAAAGATTTATTTCCTGCATAACTTCTTTCCTTACTACCTCATTGTATGCTGTCAATCTCCTAAAGGGAATATAAAATGTAGGCTTTCCCCAAACCGCACAATCTTGAAATCCCTTTTCCACTGAGCAAATGGTGGTCTCTGTGTGTCTGGTAACTCATTCAGGGGACATTCTGATGCAGAAATAAGAGGTGTGGTCTCCAACCTTGGGGGTCAGTCATCCACACCTCCCATCTCCACCGTCCCCCCAGAGAAGGTAAGGTAATAGGTAGTTTTAAGAAATTCAGGGACTTCTCTGGTGGTGCAGTGGTTAAGAATCCATCTGCCAATGCAGGGGACACGGGTTCGAGCCCTGGTCCGGGAAGATCCCAGATGCCGTGGGGCAACTAAGCCCGTGTGACACAACTACTGAGCCTGCGCTATAGAGCCTGTGAGCCACAACTACTGAGCCCATGTGCCATGACTACTGAAGCCCTCACGCCTAGAGCCTGTGCTCCACAACAAGAGAAGCCACCGCAATAAGAAGCCCAAGCACCACAACCAAGAGTAGCCCCCGCTCGCTACAACTAGAGAAAGCCCACGTGCAGCAACGAAGACCCAACGCAGCCAAAAAGAAATAAATAAAAGAAATAAATTTATAAAAGAAATTCAAGTCTGGGGAATTCCCTGGCAGCCCAGTGGTTAAGACTTCACCTTCCAATGAAGGGGTTGCAGGTTCCATCCCTGGTCCGGGAGCTAAGATGCCACATGCCTCGTGGCCAAAAACCAAAACATAAAATGGAAACAATATTGTAATAAAAATTCAATAAAGACTTTTAAAAATGGTCCACATCAAAAATCTTAAAAAAAAAAAAAAAGAAGAAATTCAAGTCTGAATGGGGAGGCTAGTGGAAGGAGACACGGGAGGGCTGGGAGGGCTGGGGGGGAGGGAGAGGGGAAGGAGGGAGGGCAGTAAAAATGAACAAAAACAGGAGAAGATGTTTGTGCCATGGGGACAAAGGACAAGACTGAACCAAGGCCAGAGGAAGGGAGGTTGGCCCGAGCCCTCTCTGCTACCATCCCGACACACTCTCCATGCCAGTCTCATCAAAGAGAGAGCCCTGGGCTCTCACGAAGATCTTCTTCTTCTCTAGCCCATGCCAAGTAAGCCAAGGTTTGTCTGTCTCAAGCACCCACATTCCATGGTGTATTAACCACGTCTTTTTATTTTCTGTATTTAATGCTTTAATATCTAGAGCTTTGCTGACCCTGGAGAGACTACCCCTCCCCGAGTAGCCAAGAAGAGAAATTAGTGTCATTTCTGTGCTACTGAACACCTGGTCTTGTGAGTCAAAAGAAAAAGCAGCAATATTTACTTCTTTATTTTCTTAAGCATAAAAACCTCTTATGGAATTCCCTGGTGGTCCAGTGGTTAGGACTCTGCACGCTCACTGCCAAGGGCCCGGATCCAATTCCTGGTCGGGGAACTAAGATCCCACAAGCCTTGCAGCAGACTGGCCAAAAAAAAAAAGAAAAAAAAGAAAAAACTCTTACAAGTGACGCAGTTGAAATCCAGCTTTCCATGACTGGTTTCTCCTTCAGATCCCAGGCTTGATGATGTTTAGGGGCCTGCCTTTCATATGCAAACCAACCAATCCAGAGCCGTGAACTCAACCACCTCTCTGATCAAATGCTCACACTCTGGGCCACTATCCACTTGTCCTAATCACCCCAGGAAGAGGGCCCAGACAACCAGGGACAGCTCCATCCCCCAGAGCCCGCTGCAATCATTCACGCCAGCCGGTCCGAAGCCTGCTGACCCTGCCTGCCCATTCCTTCCCCCCGAAAACACAATAAAGACTCTTGCCCATATGTTCCCCTCTCTCCTTCTACCTCCTGACTGACCCTGGTGCTTCCTCGTGTGGCCCTGGATGGAGCGTCTGCCTCCTGTTTCTAAGGATCTGTGAGAATTACAAACTTCTTCCTTCATGACAGTCATTTCTGTGTCCACATGTCTTACCGTACTGGAATAAAACAAATCTTGGGTATACTTAAAACACTTGGCATCCTGGAGCCACAAGCCCAGAAGGTGGAACTCAGCAGAAGCAGCCATGACAACATCAAGGCATCGATATACCCAGGGAGATTATACAGAATAGCTAAGAATTTTAGTACAGCCACTGATCAAACCAAACAGACACCCAACCAACCAGAAAGGGCACATCAGCCTTGGATACACCAATTAGTAATTCAAGTAGCTTTTTACAGGGTGACTAAAACATAGATTCTAGAATCTCACCAGCTTGAGCTCAAATCCTAGACCCATCACAAACCATGTGATCTTGATCTAGTCACTTAACTTTTCTGTGCTTCAGCTTTTTCACTTGTAAAATGGGGATAAGACTATATTGTTATGATGAGGATTGAATGTGAATGAATGTAAAACACTTAGCACAGGGGCTTTGCTGGTGGCGCAGTGGTTAAGAATCTGCCTGCCAGTGCAGGGGACATAGGTTCGAGCCCTGGTCCAGGAAGATCCCACATGCCGCGGAGCAACTAAGCCTGTGCACCACAGCTACTGAGCCTGTGCTCTAGAGCCCGCGAGCCACAACTACTGAGCCCGCGAGCCACAACTACTGAAGCCCACGCACCTAGAGCCCATGTTCCGCAACAAGAGAAGCCACCGCAATGAGAAGCCCGCACACCACAACGAAGAGTAGCCCCCGCTCGCTGCAACTAGAGAAAGCCCACGCGAAGCAACGAAGACCCAATGCAGCCAAAAATAAATAGATAAATAAATAAATTTATATGTTAAAAAAAAACAAACAAAAAAAGCACAGAAACAGATACATATTATGCATTCAATAAATGTCATATTATTATCATTATGACCACTGTGTATAACTGAATGACATAATTGAGGTCTGATGCAGCTCCTCATCGGTGTTAAGAGCCCATTGCGTGTGCCTCCTATGCCAGGGGCTGTGGACAAAACTAAGTGTTGTTGCCGTTCAGAGCAGAGAAACCAGCGAGGACAGGGTTAGTCAAGTCCGGTCATTAATTATCTCCTACAGGCCATGCCCTGTGTTGGGTACTGAGTTCATCACTGGGACAATTGCAAAGTTGACTAAGACGTGATCACTTGAGTGATTCATCGATTAGTGTGGAATAATAACACGCATCGACTGTGTGCCTGGTGCCATACCAGCTGCTTCCCACCTTCAATTCCTATCATTCTTCTCTACGTAGTGTGGGTATTACCACCCTGGTTTTTTTTGGAGAAGCTGAGTTTCAGAAAGGTTGAGTAATTTCCCCAAGGCCACACAGCTGACATGCTCTTTCTACGCTAAATGGCACTGCCCCCCTCTGTCCAGCGGGCAACTCCTACTCACCCCCCATCTGCTTTGCGGTGACCGCTGCTCCTGCAGGTGCAATCAATCATTTCCAGGTCAGCGTCTCCCTAGCACCTTGTTCGTATCTTATCGTTAACACTTGTCATAATGCCTTGCCTGCTTCTCCCTCACTGGACTGGGAGCTCCCCGAGACCAGCCACCAGCTTATCCTTCTTGCTCTTTAGAGCTTAGTACCTGTGGCCACTCGGTGACCGTTAGTGGAACGTCTGAATGAGAGAATGACTGACTGAGGTAACTGCAGCTGTGGTCAGCTGGTACACAGAACGGATTTACAGCACGTATAGTTTCTCAACATATTAGAGGGAGATTCCTCGAAGGCTTTGCATTTCACATGTGTCAAAGCTTGAGGCGAAGGAAAGAGACACACATGACCCAATGCCATCGGGAAGCAGTGCGGAGCTTTGATGTCTGTGTTCTCCCTGTTTCATCATCTTTCTCCTGAACACCCTGCAGGGACTCAGACCCCCTTAAGACATGGAGGCGGTCAAGCCTGAGGTGAGGTCCAACCCTAGCAGGGCTTCCCCAAAGGATTGGAAACCACATGGCCTATTAAGTCAAACTTTGTTAATTTGCACCAAGCAGGCTCAAGTCAACTTACGCTTTATTCTTTTCAACGACAAATAAGGACTTGGCCTGAGCAAGCAAGTGCCCCCTAGGAAGGTTTGTATGTGGATATATATATATTTTATTCATTCTTTTTTTTAATGGCTGTCAGTTATTTTTTATTTATTTATTTATTTTTGGCTGCGTTGGGTCTTTGTTGCTGCGCACGGGCTTTCTCTAGTTGTGGCGAGCGGGGGCTACTCTTCGTTGTGGTGTGCGGGCTTCTCATTGCGGTGGCTTCTCTTGTTGCAGAGCACAGGCTCTAGGCACGCAGGCTTCAGTAGTTGTGGCTTACAGGCTCAATAGTTGTGGCTCACGGGCTTAGCTGCTCCGCAGCATGTGGGATCTTCCCAGACTAGGGCTCGAACCCGTGTCCCCGGTCCTGGCAGGCAGATTCTTAACCACTGCGCCACCAGGGAAGCCCTGGATATACTTTTTTAAAGAGATACAAATAATACAGTATTTTGCATGTAAATGAAGGTTCTAAAGTGCCTGAGGACCATTTATTGATGAGAGTGATTTAAAGGAGGCCGCAAGTATGGGACAAGAATATGAACTTGGCTGATGGGCCTGAGTAACGGCCTCAGGCATGGAGTTGACACCCCCAAAGTGGCAGCTCATATACAGCATTTATACTCTTAAGTTCCATGACAAAGCTTCTGTTCACAAAATGTGCAAAGCCTTGTGTCCAGAACACCACAGATTCCAAATGAGAAGGAATTGAATAAATGAGGGTTTATTCTGTCTAAAAAGAAGAGCCAGCAGCAGCTTGCTGAAGGGCACCCTGCATTTCAGAACCACAGGAGAGGAGAATTCAGCTGATGTCCTCAAGTATGCACACACAGCATCGTGCAGTTTAAAAGCCCAGCTTTTCAAAATGAGGCCCAGGCAACCAGCAACCTGTTCTCTGTGTCTATGTGTTCGGTTTTGTTTCATTTTAGATGAAATGAATGAAGAGGGTCAAAAGGGACAAACTTCCAGTGATAAAACAAGTCCTGAGGATGCAATGGTGACTACAGTTCACAATGCTGTATTGTATATTTGGAAGCTGCTAAGAGAGTACATCTTAAAAGTTCTCATCACAAGAAAGAAAATGTTTGATTATGCATGGTGATGGATGTTAACCAGACTTATTGTGATCATTTCATAATCTATACATGCATCAAGTCATTATATTGTACACTTGAAACTAGTACAATGTTACATGTCAATTATATCTCAATTCAAAAAAATAGCTTTCCTATGCCATCTACCAATTCAGTATTTGTCTGGATTAATAAGCTCATCTTTTAAGATACAGACAGCCTGTGGAGAGAACAAACAGAGCAAACTTTTTACCTACAGTGTCCACAGATTAAATACGCTCAGCAAATTCAGTTGCTCTGAGGAAAAGGAGTTTATGATGGAAGGGTGGGAATGGTACAGAGTAAGGGGGGAAGGCACATTTGGGAAAAAAGAAAACAATCGGGCCCTGATCCATCAGTTCAAAAGTGGGTGGTTTTCTATGTATAAACAACCACCAAGAAGATGAAGAAATTGCTGTCCCTGAAGACATTAGGTCCACGCAATACTGTTCCTGCATTTCTCAGAAGAGGCGGTTGAGGAGGGAGCCAGTTACAGCAGCCCTGATTCCGGGGAGAACTCTAACATAAAGAACTCGGAGAAAGTCTCCTGACTTTGCGTATATCCAGCTCCTTCTACGAAAGCATCTGGTCTCCTAAGACAGCTACGGTGAAGCTGGCCCCCCGCCAGGCCTGAGAGTGGGCAAGGGGCAAGGGAGGCGACAGCAGGAGAATCAGGACATGACAGGACACGATGTGCCCCTATGTCGCCAGCCTCACCCCAGAGCACCATGGGTTGAGCTGACCCAGATGACAGACACCCACATCCCTGTGGAATTGGGACCTGCGGGGAGGGGCACTGGAGGGAAAGACTGTTGCTCGGGAGAAACTGACAACGCAGTCAGCGCTGGACACAGTGACATTCTTTGGCCACCCGGCCGCCTACGCCCCAGCTGGGACTGCAGGCAAAGCCTGGCGCTTCCAGGTTGGGAAGTCACCGAAAGCTGAGGGAAGCATGACAGCCCTCCCTCCAATGGTGGCCGGTGGCCTGGGGACATGGGGAGGAGGGGGATGTAAATGGGGCGGGACACAGGAGGGGCGTGGTGCCAGGCTCTGCCAGGTGCCCACAGCCAAGAGGCTAATTAGGTGGGAGTCAGGATTCAGCCGCCAAGACGGCCAACCAAGAGCTCTTCCATTCAGCCCGCCTGTGAGGGGGGCCTTTCCCTGTCACTGGGCCAAGCATCGTCACTACCAACGACAGGCAAGAAAGGAACCAGCAGGTCACCAAGGTTCGGCAAATGCAAGCTTCCCAGGGCTGGGGAGGCAGGCTGAATTCCTCAGTCTTGACGCACAGACCCCTTGGGCTGGCCGGGCTTTCAGGCTGAAGCAGGAGCCAAAGCCTGGTGTGGCCCAGAGTGGCTGCAGGGGCTCCTTCCTGAGCCCCAAGCCTGGCAGCGGCCACGGGCCCCCAGTAGCGGCTGCTCCAGCCTGGAGGGCAGTCAGAGCTCAGGGCTGCCACAACACAGGAGCTGGGCAAGGCTTCTGGAACGTGCAGGAGCCTGGCCTTGGGGCACACAGGGGGCCTCAGGTTTGGGGACTGCCTGTTTGAATGACGGCTTCACTTAAAAACAAAGAGGGAAGGGGCTTCCCTGGTGGCGCAGTGGTTGAGAATCTGCCTGCCAATGCAGGGGACACGGGTTCGAGCCCTGGTCTGGGAGGATCCCACATGCCACGGAGCAACTAGGCCCGTGAGCCACAATTGCTGAGCCTGCGCGTCTGGAGCCTGTGCTCCGTAACAAGAGAGGCCATGATAGTGAGAGGCCCGCGCACCGCGATGAAGAGTGGCCCCCACTTGCCGCAACTAGAGAAAGCCCTCGCACAGAAACGAAGACCCAACGCAGCCATAAATAAATAAATAAATAAATAAATAAATAAATAATTAATTAAAAAAACAAAAACAAAGAGGGAATAAGCCAGAGCTCCACAGAAATGGATGCATCCTTCTCGGGACTCGAGCTAGGACGCAGCTCTGCTCTTGGGAACAAACACCTTTCTCTGGGCCTGAGGCTGGGTACCCAGAGACAGGGTGGAGGTCCCTGTCCTGAAGGGGTCCCAGGCCCCCACCACCAATGCCTGCTAACCTGAGAACCAGGTAAAAGAGAGCATGATGACGGGGCAGGAGCACAGGGAGAGTCACGGGGGAGTGACAGCCGAGCTCAGCTGTGAAGGTGGATGGGGGTCTCAAGGCCAAAAGGGGGAAAGAATCCCCGCAGCGGGAAAAGGGGCACAAGGGCGTCACAGCTCGGAGCAGCAGCCCCTGGTGGCCTGTGGCTTGATGCGGGGCCAGGAAGAGGCGCCCTGGGGCCAGGCTGAGCTGGCTGCGCCGCCGGGATGGAGCTGCTTTGCGCCCGCCTCTCCTGCTCTGGCTGGAAGGCCCGCAGCCTGCCCCAGCCTGTGCGTCAGGGCTTCGGGACTCAGCAGGCGGCCCCCGCACCAGGGACGGAGTGAAGCCCCTCTTAACGCAGCACCAGCTTGCCCCTCTCCCCTGTTGATCCACCCAGACAACGATGAAATACGCTGTCCCTTTGTGTTGCCTGTTTATTGCCTATCAAAGCCCCTCTCTTCACCTGATTCCCCTGCTGACTGCTGCCCGTTTCCGTTGCCCTTTCCGGCAAATGCCTCTGCAGAGTCGTTGGTGCTTGTGTTCTTCAGTTGCATCTTCTTGTTCTCTCCTAAACCTGCGTCAGGGCGGCTCTCCACCTCCCCCACTCTGTCACCAGAACTGTCCGCGTCAAGGTCACCAGCGGCATCCGGGTTGCTAAATCCAGTCAACATTCTCAGTCCTTAGTCATGTTTTTGATCCATCAGCAATGTTTGAGGGCTCCCCTGGTGCGCAGTGGTTAAGAATCCGCCTGCCAGTGCAGGGGACACGGGTTCGAGCCCTGGTCCGGGAAGATCCCACATGCTGCAGAGCAACTGAGCCTGTGCGCCACAACTACTGAGGCATCACTCTAGAGCCCGCGAGCCACAACTACTGAGCCCTTGTGCCACAATTACTTAGCCCGCGCACCTAGAGCCCATGCTCCGCAACAAGAGAAGCCACCGCCATGAGAAGCCCGCTCACCACAATGAAGAGCAGCCCCCACTCGCCACAACTAGAGAAAGCCCGCGTGCAGCAACGAAGACCCAACGCAGCCAAAAATAAAATTAATTAATTTTTTAAAAAAACTAAAAAAACAACGTTTGACACAATTTCTCACTCCCTCTTCCTTGAAACACTTCCTCCTCTGACCTCCAGGACACCAAAGGCCCTTGTCCTTCCCTCCTGCTCCAATGTTAGCTCTAGGTTTCCTGCAGGTCTCTCCTCCGCCCTCCAGGGACCACCTTGTCCCTCTTCTCGAGCTGACTGACTCTCTTGGTGACCTCATCGAGTCTCGGGGCTTTAAATACCTACAGAAGGCTCGTGACTCCTGAGTGTGTATCTCCAGCAGCTCCAATCTCTCTCCAAAGTCCAGAATCATATACTCAGCTGCCTACTCGTTATCTCCAATTGTGAAATCTAGCAGAATTCTCCAACTCAGCACGTGCAGACCTCCACTGACCCCCATACTGCTCTGCCGGCAGCTTCGCCCCCATCTTGGGTGATGGCAACTATAGACTTTCAGGGGCTTGGGCAACCTTCTCTGCTTCTCTCGCACCCATATCCAGTTCACCAGGAAATCCCGATGGCTCTGCCTTCGGGATGTGTCCGGGATCTGGCCACTTCTCAGCCCCTTCACTGCTCTCTCCTTAGTTGGAACCCCCTTACCTGTCTTCTCATTTACTGCAGTGGCCTCCTAGCTGGACTTCCTGCTTCTCTGATCCTACAAACTACTCTCCACACTGCAGGCCCAGACGTCAGAAGACATCACTGCGCTGCTCAACTCAGACCCGGCAACGGCCAAAATGAAAGCCAAAGTCCTCATAACGGCTTGCAAAACCCTAAAAGCTCCCTCCTCCACTCCACCCCCACCCCTACCCTGACTTCATCTCCTGACGCCCCACCCCCCTTGCACCCCATTTCAGCCTCCTCCTAGTCCCCAGAGGTTCCACTGTAGGGTCCTTGCACTCGTTATTCTCTCCACCAGGAACACTTTTTCCCCCAAATCAAATGACCAACTCCCTCATCTCCTTCAAGTCTTTGCTGAGACATCACCTTCTCTACAAGCCACCCTTGACCACAGTCTGCCCTTCCACCTCAGAATCTCTGATCCTTGTACTGTTTCATTTTTTTTCCATTGCACTTTTAACCTCTAGCACATTAGATAATTTACATATTTATTATACTTACTGTTTATGGATTGTCCAGATGTGAACTCCATGAGAGCGAGGCTTTATTTTTTAGTTGTTTTGTTTTGCTTTGGGTCAGATTTGTTCACTGATGCGTCCCAAGTTTCTAGCACAGTTCTTGGCATATAACAGGCTCTCAATAATTATTCTTGAGTGATGGAATTGAATTAATTATAGTCTCATGACTGCCTTGGACTTTGGTTTTAAGATGCTTATTTGATGGGCAGCAAAATCAAACAAATAAACCATATGATGTCACAGATGATGGCCTGTCATGGAGACTCACAGATGGTGAGAACATGAATTGGAGAGTGGTACACAGAGCACTTTAACTGTAATAATCTTTTTTTATTTTTTCAAGGAGTAGTAGGGATACAGATGTTCATTATATTATTCTCCGTAACTTTTATATGTATGAAAGATTTCATATTTTTTAAAAAATAACAGATATTCAGCAAGTTAGCCGTAACTACTACGTGCTCAGTCCTATGCTAGGTATTGGGCTGGGGAGCAGGTGGGGAGCACAAAGAACACTGGTCCTGCCCTCCGAGAGCTTGATACGTACAGTGAGACAACACAGTAACTTCCAGAACATACGAGGAAGACAGTCCAGGATGCATGGGCAGACGAGTGGTACTGACACTCAGTGGCACAGAAGTTCAGAGGGCACAGAGACGGCTGTGGTCAGAGGGCCCAGGGGACCTTCACAAAGACAGGAGGTCAGCTCTGATGAGCCATGGGAAGGAGAAGACCTCGTGGAGAGCAGGAGGTGCCACGGTGCACTCTCGCAGGAAGCTCGTGTGACAATAACAGAGCATCTGACCCTAGAAACATCTGTCAACCTCACCAGAACTTTTGCATCCGTTCACGGGGTCGCTTGTTCTAGACAACCCACAAAGTCTTTTCTGTTTTGAGGATTCTATAATTCTGTGTGCCAAAATGGCCAATTCACTCAATGCTAGGCACTGAGCGGGCAGAAATGTTTTAAGTGTATAGCCCTTGCCTCAAAGACTTCACAGTCTAATATGGGAGTCCGACATTAGTTGCCTTAACAACCTTGAGAAGAAGATACAATGAAGATGAGGAAACTGAGGCTCAGAGACACGCCAAGGACAAAATACAAACCCGGCCTCCAGGAGCTCCCACTGCAGGGCTGGGTGCCCAGGTAAACAGGAAGCACCATTCTTGGTGACCTCTCCCACCCTGATACGCCTCTGAGCCAGCCAGAGGGCTCTTGCAGGTTATGGTCCTGCCAGCCTGGGGTGGAGTCTGCGAGTCTGCACTTGTGATTAGCGCCCAGGTGACGCTGAGGCTGCCGCTGGTCTGAGGACCGGCACAGGGCTCTCGGACTGCTGACCAGACCATTCAGCAGAGTGCCTGGACCACAGTTAGATCAGCCTAGAATCTCTAGATCAGTGCTTCCCAAACCTGTCAGCACATCAGAGTCACGTGGGCAACTTGTTAATGCCAACAATTTGATTCCATAGGGATGGCATTTGGAATTCCGTAGTCTTTTTTTTTTTTTTTTTTTAAAAAGCAAGTTACTCAGGGATTCTGGTGCGTAGTCTTTTCCAGAAACAACTGTCCCAACTCACCTTCCCAAGACCCCAAGGACCAGCTCTCCCTGCCTCTTCAATGTCTCTGACTCTCTAGCTCCACCTGCCGGATCCATGCTGTCTGTCACAACGACCTCAAAGCTTCCTTCCATTCACAGCTGGACTCGAGCCCGAGAAAACCTCGGGGGTATGATCTGTATAAGGAAGCCTGGCCCGTGACCCAAAAGAAGATGTCTCCCCCACTTTAGCTGGTCTCGATGCCTTAAATTTCTCAGGCTGCAATATAATCCCAAGGTCTCCGAGCCAGGATCCTATTTACCTCTGTATCGTGGGGCTTACCCAAGGGTACAGAAGATAGACCTAGTAAGTGGGCAGTAAAATTTAAATGAAAACTTTGAACTAAACACTGCGTTTTCTTCTATTTTTAGCAAAGGAAAACATCTGGAGAAGAGCAATTTAAATGAGTTTCCTCCTGTGGTTTTCCTCTGGGACACAAAGTGGACAACACCAGAGCCCTGGGTGTCTCGGAGGAAAGGAGAGGAGGGGATATGGGAGAAGGAAAGGGGATGGGGGCTTCTGCAGGGCACTGGCTGTTTGCTAAGCACTTTACAAACACTAGGACTCGGGACCTCAACCTGCTTGCTCATCAGAATCAACTGGAAAATTCACTAACAGTCCTTCTTCCAGGCCCACTCTAACCTGCTGAATCGAAATCTCTAGCGGGAGAACCCAGGACCTTCTCAAAGCTCCCAGGTCATTCTGGTATTTAGGAAGCATGCATTACATCGTTTAACCCTCACAGCAACCCATTTTACAGATGAAGCCACTCTAGCGCAGAGGGACGTTCTGAAGTCACACGGTCAGTAAGCGCCAGAGCCAAAGCAAGGAGAAGGAAGTGGAACCAACCTTTCTGGCGGCATTTTCACAGGAAGCCGAAACATTCAAAATCGTGACAGGAGTAATAGGCTATGACTTTTTACTTTGAATATGCCGGTGTTTCCTTAGGATACATGCTGAGTCAGTGTTCCCAGTTAAGGCATGTTCACCGTGTAGACTTTACCCTGCACGCCCCCAAGTGAGTCATTCTTAGTGTTAAAAAGCCAGGGATGTGGACAGCCTGGCAACCACCAGAATCCACAAAAAGTAAGCCTGGCAAAGAAAATGCTTTTCTTTTTCATAGAATAGTTAGGTTGGCAGATCAGGAGAATATCATACATGCGTGCACACACACACACACACACACACACACAAGGGTATTAAAGGTGTGACCAAGGCATTTGATAAAATCTTTCATGATGCCCCTAAAAGATAGGTTGGTTAATTTGGGTTAGGTAATATAGTAATAAGTACAGCTAGTTAAACTAACATTCCTGAGGAACGTGGAAAGGAGAGCAAGTAAGTCAGATTTCCAGATGTAACAAAATCAGTACATTGGATAACAATTAAAGCACCAAAGGACTCTGACAGGTCTAAATCCAATGAAATGACGTTTAAGACAGATATACTAAGACTCAAGAAGTCAGTTGTGTAACTAGTAGATAGGGAAGGCTTAGCCATCAGCAGTTAACTCTGAATGCTTTGATCTTAGAAAACAGTAAGAGATATATAAGATCTAGAACAAGGAGACGGGGGCCATTGTACATTGCACTGGTCAGATAAAACTTTAAGAAGGACACTAGCAAACTAGAGTCTTCCCAAAGAGTCCAAGTGGGTGTCGACAGAATCAGAAATCATGTCTCACAACAAAGAGCCAGTGGAAGGAACTGAGCGTATCTAGTCTGGAGAAGAAAAGACGAAGCAGGGTCGTGAACGCTGTCTACATACCTTGGAAAAAAGACATAGTCGCTAAAAATGTATATATATAATATAAATAATATATAAAAATATTATACATCATATATTATGATAAAAATTATATTTAATTATTTATATTTTTTATTTATCATAAAATTTATTAGTATATATATATATATATAAATATTATTTATATAATATAAATAATATATAAAAATATTATACATCTATATTTATATTTAATATATACATATAGTATTATTTATTATACTTAAACCTATATATTTAATGCACAAATACATCTTAAATATATTTATAATTAAATAAATTTAGCTATATTTAATATTTTGTTAAATATACTTTTATTTATCTTTGTTAAATATATTTATTTTATTAATACAGCTGACCCTTGAACAATGCAGGGCTTAGGGGCACTGACCCCCGTGCAGTCGAAAACTGGCACAGAACTTTGCAGGTGGCCTTCTGCATCTGCGGTTCTGCGTCGGCAGATCCAGCTAACCGAGGATCGCATCGCAGTATGTAGTTATTGAAAAAAACCCTCACATAAGTGGACCCGCAGAGTTCAAACCTGTCTTGTTCAAGGGTTAACTATATATGGTTAATAATAAGATTGATTTTATTAAATATACATACAAGACTGATTCTGGGTAGCACAGGAGGGTCCAGCTGGAGGCAAGGGTTAACCTTACAAAAAGGTGAATGTTGTTTCCTAAATGCTGGCCTGTAGTTAAGCCGCTCCACCTCCCACTTCCATTCGCGGAGCTGCTTCTCTCCCCCAGATCCTGTCAGGTGCCAGGAAACCAGAGAAACGCAGCAGAGTTTCAAGAAGTTCACCATCCAGTAGCGAAACAAGGCTGCAGAGCTAATTGATACAATGAAGTCAGCTCTAGACTGATGGATACGACGTGCAACCAGCGCCAGAGGAAGGTGGAGTTCATTTGCTCTCCAAGAGTAGACAAGAAATTTCACTAACAAAGTGACCCAGGAATTGGGTTTTGAAGGACAAGTAAGAGCTCGCTGGACAAACAGGTAGGGAGGGAACTTCGTGAACAGGGGGCAAAGGCATGGAGGGGGTGGATTCGGGGAAAACTTGAGAGCTCAGCGTGACTAGAATTGTGTTTTCATGCCTGGATCACCAGGGGAGCTTCTAAGAAAACAGAGACGCGGGGAGCTAAACCCCACAGATTCTGATTCTGTATTATTTGGAAACCCCGTGAGTCTGATGTCCAGGGCTGGGAGTGACGACAGGAGTCCCATGAGGCCAGCTGTGAGTTTAAGACTAGATTAGGTGCCGGCCAGCAAGGACCCTCCCTTCCCATCTAACATTCGAGAAGCCCATATACCAAGAAGTGTTCTTTCATCCAAAAAGTCTCCCAGGGCGGGACCCACGGAGAACAGTATCTCTCCTGCTAACCCACCTCCACCGCCGCGTCACCCCAGGAAGAGGCATCGAGCACCAGGGTCAGTTGAAAAATGACTGTC
Source organism: Balaenoptera musculus (assembly GCF_009873245.2). Classification (NCBI taxonomy): domain Eukaryota; kingdom Metazoa; phylum Chordata; class Mammalia; order Artiodactyla; family Balaenopteridae; genus Balaenoptera; species Balaenoptera musculus. The sequence continues at coordinate 82,234,724 of NC_045797.1, forward strand.
ATTCAAGTGAGACGGTCCTTGCTGGAGAGTCAAATCTCTAACCCTAAGCAACAGGGCTGAGCAGAGACATGAAGCTGGGAGACTGGCTCTGTGAAAGTTAGAGCTCATTCCTGCGAAAGCTTCCAGAGAAAAACAGAAAGGCAGCATTTCCGGTAGAGAGAGCAGATCTTTAGAAGCAGGCATCATGGTTTCACCGCTAGTTGTGAGACCTCAGCCCAGGTAAGTAATCTCTCTAAGCGCCTCTGTGTATAAACTGAGGCCAATAATCCACTCACATGGTACTTAGGAAGACTGATACGACAAAAAGAAAAATGCCTCATCGGTGCCTGGCATACAGAAAGCACTCAGTAAACAGCAACAACAATAATGAACCTGGACGTTTATCATTTTGAAAGCACTTTAAATTATCCATAAATTGCAAATAACTCATACGTTTGCAAAAATACTATTCTACCAGGTGGCCGCTCAGTGTTCAGCCTGTAACACTTACTGTTCTTTCTCTTTCCATCTGGTGACCTCTTACCTGTCTGGCATTTCTAATTGGACAAAACCTAGAAACTTGAGCCCATCTTGCTTCACCTTTAAACGTGAAGTGTCTGCCAAATGTCTATTAATAAACTAAGTTTCTGCCTGGGTCAAATCAGGGGAAGTCACTAGCTAGCCCAAGTCCCCATTTCCTTTATCTTGAACTCCTTTGAAGTTCAAATCACCTTAGATAAAAATAATCCACTCAAGAATTTCAACAAAACTCTCTAATTGTTGGCCAAAATGTTTTGTATATTGATTCAGTTTTCATTTGTCCTGCACTTGTATGGAGCAGAGGGGACGTGGTCCCTTCCCAGGTATGCCCTGTCCTGGGTCCCAGTGTCACACGCCCTCTAGAGGGCATTTCTGGGCCAGGACACCGAACAACAGCAGTTAGATGCTCCCTACGAAGGGCTGCACTTTTACAGAGTAAAGGAGGAATGTGCAGGGCCCGATGGATGTAACAGGACATGGAAACAGGGTCCCCCAGCCATGGCTCCACAGAAGAGCTCAGTGCACCCATCTGAAGTCCAGAGACTGTCACTCCATTTTGCTCCCCAAAGAATTCCAGGCTGTGATTCCAAGATGGTCCACTTGGACGGACCGCAGGAGGTTACCTCCCCCTCCAGGGGGTTCCGACTATGCTGCATGGAGCCCTGGGCGACAGTGAAGAGAGCGAGGGCGGGGACAAGGAGGTGGCCGATGTGGGCGCTTGAGAAGGGAGGGCACCAAACTCGCCATCTTGGCATTTCACAAGTTGCCCCATTTTTACTTCATTTACAGGGAGGGGTCTGCAGATATTTTCATTGATAGCAATGGTTCCGTATCGGGGAACGCAAGCACTGAAAATCGTGGTCAGGCCCAACTCCCCGGGCCACAGCTGGCACACAGGGTCCCTCTGGAGTGCAGAGTGCAGAAAGAGCACCCCTTTGGGTGAACAGATTTCAAAAAGGTGCCCCTTCCTCCCGACTGTCACAGCCACCCTCAGTCCCAGAGCCCAGCAGGCTTGGTGAGCGGAGCGCAGGTTGGCTTTCCGCCCCCGGGTGCCCTTGAGCCAGCACTCTGTGCGGACCGCAAACTGCAGGGCCCTACATGGCAGCCCTGCCGCACCCTCATTCTACACAGTCACCTGATAAGGCTTGAGGAATAGTGAGCTTAGCTCTGCAGAGGGGGCACTCCTGTGCCTGCAGCTGCACAGACAGAGTCTCCTGTGATCTGCAGACAGCCCTGTGGGGGCGGAGGCACAGCGCCAAAGTGACAGCAGGCCTGCTCAAAGCCACACTGTGAGCTTAGAACCTAGACCTCCAGACGATTCAAATTCTTTGTGTTCCTCTCCTACTGAGAGAGACTCTCATTCTCTTCATCCTGGTGACAATAAACTCTTCAAAAGTTCAGAGGCGCCCCTCTTGCCCCCACTTGCTGTCCCTGCTGAAGGAGATGTCACATTCTTCAGCCCCTCCCCCCAGACTACAGACCAAGCAACCAGGAGTGTCACGTTCCCATAACGTCCTGCTTTCCTGTCAATCCTGATACATTCAAAAGACATTAGGTATTCCAAACTTTTGCTTATTGTTTGCTTATATCCTTTAACAAATCCAGAAAGGATCTAAGCAGCTTAGGGAAAAAACTCAAGTAATCAAACTGTTTAAGACTATGATCAAAAGCCACGCAATGGAGCAGGATTTAGAATTAGGGGAGGAAGTGGAGAGAATTATTCCTGAAATCTAGTCTCAGAGCAATCCTGCAATTGGGCACTTAGCAAAGCTCAGCCCCCAGGGCAGCCAGGGCAGAGGGGGAAGATGAGACACAGGGCTCTTGTCTGACAGAAGGACTCATGTCGATTCAGCACCGTTAGACCGCATCCCAACCTTACACCCTGCAAGGAGTGGACTTATGGCAGCTCACACAGGACAGACAACAACAGAAGCTAGCGTCCGACCCACCGGCGCCTCAGGAGCAGGCATCTTCTAGGCCACTCGCATGGGATGGGTATGACCTTTCTGGTGAGCACACGCTCTGCTCACGGCGCCCAGGTGGTGGCCATCCACCCCAGTCCTGTGCCTTTAAACCCGGCCAGCTCACCCCCCAAAACACACCACACAGCCTCTGTCCAGCAGCCAATATCCACGAACTTCAGGCATTCCAGAACACCTCACCTGGGCGAGACCCTCCGGTACCACCCTGTCCTATGAGCCGTCTCCTTTCCCAGAGTCTTTCCTTCCTGACATTCTGGTCTCCGCCTCCCATTTCACCCTTGGGCCTAACTACAGAGCAACCTCTGAAATTTCTTCTTTTTCTTTTTTTTTGGCTGTGCCGCGTGGCTCACAGGGATCTTCTTTCCCCTTCCAGGGATCGAACCCCCGCCCCCTGCAGTGGAAGCGCAGAGTCTGAACCACTGGACCACCAGGGAAGTCCCTACAGAGCCATCGCTAAATTGCTTCTAGGGCCCAGCTACTCTCTGGTTCCTCCCTCTCCAAGTGCATCCCATCCACCCAGGGCAGGGCTGTGGATGACCACACAGTAAGTGCTAGGAGTGGGATCCGGGAGCCTCAGGGCGTAAATGAAGACCAGACCAGGCCAAAGCTCACCATCGAGTGATAAAGACCTGGGGGCTCTCACTTTGTCATCTCTTTCATTCACCTGTTCCTTCAACAAATGCCAAGCACTTGCTGTGTGCCAGGGACCAGTCTTGGAACAACTACAATGAAAGACCGTGTGCCAAGTTCCAAAAAGAGGATGGGGGTTGAGGATGGAGGCACCACTTGCAGCTGGGGTTCCCAGGCAAAGGCTGCACTTGGACAAGGCCTTGAAGGATCAGTGGACGACTGACGGTGGCAACCCCTCCCCCGGGTTCTCTACTGATGGAGTGTTCAACTGTCACCTCCTCAGGGAGATCTGCCCTGACCTCTCCATCTAAAAGCTCGTCATCCTCCCATCCTATGCTCCCTACTTTATTTTATAACCCCGCTCTCCATCTGGCATATAGTTTACTTTTTATTTGCTCATTCTTTTCTCCTCCACCTAGAATGTAAGCTCTAGCGGGGCAGGGATATTCGGCCCTTTTATCTACTGCTTCATCTCCAGTGCCTAGAAAGATGTCTGCCACCTAATAGAAACTTAATGAGTATTTATTACTAGAATGAATAAAGGAATAAAGAGACAGTCATCTTTTATTACTTTTGTTTGGAGGAGCACGGGTGATTAGTGACATAGAATTGTCAACTGTTTATCTTAAGAAAGAAGGAAGGAAGGAAGGTGTCATCTACTATAATAATCACCTCATAAAGGAAAGATACTTTAACCTCCCCAAAGTGGGAAGTGCATTCTCTCAGGATAAATAGTAGTCTTTCCCAAGAAAAGGTCACATCAATGCACACGTCACACAACATTGTCCTAGTCTGTATTTCCACTGTGAATCACTGAAGCCTTTGGCACCATCAGCCGTTCATCCCCAACACCTCCCAACCCTCCAGCTCTGGGTCACAGTGCTGCTTCCTTGAAAAACAGACAAGACGGCCACGTGCCCCTGGCTGGCCCATGCTCCCCAGACGTGCCTGCTCACATGGGGATCATTCTTGACGCTGAAAAAGGGTGGGGTTCCAGCTCTGGAAGCCAGCTCAGAGCCAGGGCCACCCCCTGGATCAGAGAGAACCAGCACAACACCAGCCTGTGGTTCATGAACTTTACAGTTCACGTTGAATTTTCAGTGAAGTTATACTTTTTCCACAGCTCCTTCAACTGCATTTTTCATGCAGCTGCTAAGAGAAAAATCAAATACGGCTCTACAAACCTCACCCCATTTACCTTCACAGTAAGCTAGCCAAGGCGGTTTATCAGCCCCGTTGTAAAGATGAACAGCCCGAGGATCAGAGAGGCTAAGAGCAAGTTGGCGGAGGTGGGGAAAGGGGAGGCACTACGGGTGCAGGGGCGGCCCCACCTCCACCTTCTCGCCTCTGCGGAGTCCGGGGGGTGAGGGCCAGGGGCCAGGAAGTGCGCACCTGCAGCTCTCCAAATCAAAAGCTGCTCCAGGCCTCTTTTCTCTCTTTCTCCCTTCTCAGCCCCCCTTCCCAGCCCTCAGGTTCAGCTCCAGGCCCACCTGCCACAAAAAGCCGACTTCCTGAGCTGCCTCACTCCAGGGGTTTCCATCTCTGAACCTGGCCGCCCTCAGGCTCCAGACCTCACCGTTCAAAGCATAACTAGCCAGCTTTCTGCCACATAATCTGACATTTTAAAATACGAGAACACAAAATTAGACGTGTTGCGTATTACATGATAGACATCATCTCACGTAGTTCTTGGCTCTCTGGCTAGCGCTTCAATTCGAGAGCACGTGCCCTTCTTCTGCAGCCCCGCAGGGCCTAGAGCAGGCAGAGCGGATACCCATGAGTTCCACTGCATCTCTAGGGAGCCCCACAGTTTGCGAAGTGCTTCAACTCACATAGCTCATCTGAGCCTCCCAGCACCAGGCAGAGAAACTGAGCCTCTCGGAGAAATGACCTTGTCCAAGGTCAGATAACTAGTCATTTGGAAAGCTGGGCCCTCAGCCCTGGTTCTGAGACCCTGGGTCCACAGCTCTAGGGCACCCCGGCACTTTGCTTCTCAATAGCACGTATACATGTGCAACAAAACTTGTTGTTGGCAAAGAGTGGAGCCCTCATTATGTTCATACTTTTAATGTAAATGCATTCAATTAATTATACTTTTGGCAAAATAGAGAGGGGGAGAACAAAAAATAAATGTTCAACCGTGCATGGCAATTTCTCTTGCTGTTTTCCAGAGAGGAATGGGATAGAAGATGCAGATCTGCTGTTTCCTCACTGTCTCACTTCCCAGGAGGATCTTAGGGGGCGAACATCGCACATCACGTGAGTATAGTGTTCCAGGAGAGAGGTCACTTGGTGACAAAAAAGCCAATCATGCAAGGCTTAAGAGAGGGAATGGAAATCTGCTTTAAGGCTGCGGGAAACAGGGCCTGTGTTGGATTTAATAAGAACCAGCACTCGTTATGTGCATACTAAGTGCTTTATGGCTTTTAACTCATTGAGTTCTCACAAAATCCTTTTTGCACACAAGGAAAGGCGTCTAAGAAAGGTCAGTCACCAGCTAGCAAGCCGGAGAGCTGGGCATTGAGCCCCAACAGAGAAGCTATTTAATCTATTCCCTTAGTTTTTCTGCTAACATGGCAAGGCATGGTGTCTGCAGGGGCCAGCATCGGCAGGGAACTGGACCACACACAATTTCTGCCCCTTGCACTAGCGCTAGATCCTAGTCTTTGCATGAAACACAGCGCTACCACACAAAGCCCTCCACCCGCTCTAGCCCTGACCGGAGGTGTGGGGGGAGACGACTAGGACCCCTAAGTGGCAGTGAGAAAAGACCTTTGGGAACAAGATGCGGGTGAGGGGACGGCCCTAAAGCCAGGCACGGTGTGGACTTACAGGTGTGGGCCAAGTAGAGTGATGACCCCATTCCAGAGCCAAAGGCTACGAGTAATTACATCAAGACAATAGGTGTAAATCCAACTGACCCAGGCAAAGGTAGCCATGTTAGGAGGTGTGGGCAATGCCAAGATGGAGACACCCTCGCTTCCCTTGGAGCTCACCGCTCAACGGGAGAGAAGAGGCTGTAAATAAGTATGAGACCAGAACAGGCAGGGGGCGGGGAGGGGTGCCAGCTGGAGTCCGAGTTTAAAGGCAGGGTCCCCTGCACTCCAATTCCATAAAGGGAGACAAAATCGGTTTCCATCAGAAACATACAGAACATGAAGCCGAGAAAATTGACGTGTTACTTAACACGAGGGAGGGGGCCCTCAACCTTAAACGCTAGCTGAAACGTTACAGAGATGGTGGCATGTGAACCGGGCCTTAAAGGAAGAGTAGGATTGGGATCATTTGAGAAGGAAGGAACAGCATCTCTCTCTGGGCAAGATGCAGAATGTGTTCCAACAACAGTTTGCTGCTGGGAATTCCCTGGTGGTCCAGGGGTTAGGACTCCGCGCTTTCACTGCCCGAGGGCCTGGGTTCAATCCCTGGCCGGGGAGCAAAATCCTGCAAACCACGCAGCACGGCCAAATAAATAAAGCAGTTGGACGCAAGGAGTTAAATCACAAACAAACGTAATGGCGAGGAATTCAACTTGGACCCAGTAATCACTGATTTTGCTGCATTGAGTTTCCGTGTTCATCCTAAATTTCTGACCCTAGTTAAAGTTCCATCTGCCTCATGGTTGTGTTAGGAGGCCGTGGTGGTTCTCCTGTATGTAGTGGCAGGGTACCGCCTCCAGGGGGCGCTCCAGACCTCCCTGTGACTTCACTTGGAGAGGGATCGGGTGGGCCCAGGACACTGAGAGAAAGAGCAAAGAAGCTGAAAACTCTGCTTCCCGGAGAGGGAGGGTGTTTGGGGACGGCTTCCTAGTTTTCCTCTCTCCGCCTCCCCATCCACACACACCCAGGGGGCTGGTGGTTTCAGGCTGATCCCAGACAGTAGCCTCTTGGGAGCCTCCCTGGACCAGGTGGGCAGACAGGTGTTTCAAGTCGGCTGGGGGTCTAGGGAGAGGTGGACCCTTTCCCTGAGTCTGTCTTTCCATGCCCTCATCACAGTCAGGGGTGCAGGCCCCAGAGGTCCCTGAAGAAAGGAGTCCAGGAGGGTATTATCTGGCTTCTGTCCAGGCTTCCGGTCAGCTTTGCCAAAGGAATTTAGGTAGCAAACATGTGCTCTGAGCAGTTGAGGCCCAAATTCCAGCCCCTGCCCAAGTCTCAGGGGCTGGAGGTGACAGGATGGGTCTGGGGTCCTGACGACCACCTCCCTGGAGACCCAGCTAACATGACTGGCTCAGCGCCTCTGAAGAAAGGCACTCGCTGTGCAGCACAAGGTCATGGTAGGAGAAACAGAGCCGAGAGCAGGAAGGTGAGGCCAGCTTTTGAGAAGCCTTGAATGCTGAGTCAAAATGTCTGGACAAAGACTCCCTCAGAATTCTCTGTATTAGTGGACACAGGGGTCTGGATTTGTGCATTTCCTCCTTACAGTGCCAAGACCCATGGTCCAAATGTGAATGATTTGATTTCTCTTCACTGTGATATTTACAGCCCAACCTGTAACAAGCTATCTTTTTATCGGGTTTAGGTGCTATTATGAATAATAGCTACCATTTACCCAATACCTGTGATTATTATATTATTAGGTATTGTAAGCCCCATTTTACAGATGAGAAAACTAAGGCTCCAGTTAATCAAAACTTGTAAGTGGCAAAACTAGCCCAAGTGGCAAAACTAGCACCCGAGCCCCATGGCTCCCACTTCCTCCACCCCCAGATTCACGCTGGGTCCCACATATTTGGCCCTTGACTGTGTGCTTTCTTTCACAGGCTGGGTGCCTGATCAAGATGAATGTCACCATGCACGCCCCAGCTAAGGAGAACTAAAATCCCAAATGGCCTGAGGAACAAAACCTTCAGACTTAGCTTTAGGGGAACGCCCTGTACTCGCAAAGCCCAGCCTTCACTCAGGCTGAACCCTTGGCTTAGAAGACTTCACCCACCGTGTGCTCTGTTTATTGAAATCCTACCCTTCGCCAAGGCCTGGTTCCAGAGTCAGCTTCTCAAAGACGCCTTCTCCAGCCCTGACAGTAGGAATTCCTCCTGATCTGTGTCCCCATGAACTTGGCAGCTGGCTCGGTGCAGACCCACCCACTCACATTCCGCCTGGACCTCTTGCGGGTAGAGACTAGGTCTCACCCATCTCTGTGCCCCATGGGCCTCTGCACACACTCAGGGCCTGGAGATCAAGCTCACAGTCTCTGGGAAGGGTTGCGGCCAATGTTCAGGTAGCTGGTGCCAACTTAACAGGTGCCTCCCAGGGCTCAGCTGCCAGCTGCCCTTTCCCAGCCCCAGGAATGAAGGGGCACCATGGCGGCCGAGCCACTTCTACCCTTCCCACAAGCAGCCAGCCCAGCCCGGGCTCCTGGCCACAGCAGCTGTGGCTCCCGCCTCTCCCATCCTGCTTGGCCGGCTCGCTTGCAGCCGCCTCCTAAGCTTTCCTGCATGGCAGTCTGTCCATCTGGGCATCTGCCTCAATTTCTTGCTTTGTGTTCCAGTTCTGCTTTGCTGAGCCCCGACTCTGGACCTGGCCCTCCTTTGTCCTCCCAGGGCTGGACCCAGCCCCCAGCAGTGGAAGGAGGCCAGCGCTCTCACTGGAGCCCAGATAGGCTCCCAGGATCCCCGCCCTGCAGCCACCCTTCAGCACAGCAGGTCAGAATCTCCCAGACGTGGGCATCAGCCGGAGCCAAGCCCAAGTTCCCAGGCCCATTTAGACCCCGCACCCGGGGGTGGACACCCCGCAGGAGCCAGCGGGGTCCAGCAACCCGCCCGCCCTTCACCCGCTCCTGCCATGGACGCCTGCCTCTCCCAGGGAGGACGGTCACAGGCGCCACGCAGCGGGGGATCCAGGCCACAGTGGGACAGCCAAGGGGCCTTTGAGGATTTTAGAATCAAGCACACAGGGCGGTGTAAGGGTTGAAATAAAAAGGGACTAGAGGCTTTGAAATCCTTTCTGTGGCTTAACTATAATGAGCCTTCAGGGAAAAGAAGCACGACCTCCGTTTACAAAGTTCCCAGACTACCTCCCGAGGGGTGGGATGACTGGCATTTTACTATCTTATTTACAGTTTGCTGTAGATTCTAAATCTTCTGTAATAAACATACTTTTATAACCAGGAAAAATAACTGATAATCCAAGGACATAAGCAGAAAGCAGATATCGTCAGAGCTTCCTCGGATCACAGCGGCCATGGGGTACCAGGGATGACAGACAAGCTGGGCTGCCATCCTGTCTCTGTCTTCCACCGGCCCCCAAGCTGCGGCGGGCAAGTCCCAACTTCAAAGCCTCAGTGTGCTCGGCTGTCAAATTGGAATGACAGTGTCGGCCTGGGCTGTACAAGAGAGATATCCACGATAATAAAACTTCCATCCCAGGGCCGGGGAGACTCGGTCCCAGAGTGGGCCTGGGAGAGGTTTCTGAGAGCCCTCCCCACGCGGGAGAAGTAGGGGCGCTTCTCAGGCAGCACGGGGCTGCTCTGTCCAAGAGAGATATTCCAGGAATGGAAATGAGACACAGCCATCTTAATCCCCAGCTAACCACAAAACCGTCCCTTTAGCCAGAGTGTGGGTGCCATTGATCTGCACAGCGCTGCTGGGGGAGGTCCCGCTCCTGTCCTCAGCCTGCAGAGGGAGGCTCCTTGACCAGTCTCCTCTGCAAGCATCTGTCCACCCAGGAAACACCGGCCCAAAGGGCCAAGCGGCAAATGGTGGGACCAGAACCCAGATGCTCTTTCTCTCTCGGCCCCCCGCCCCCGGCCCCCCGCATTTTGACCCGAGCACCAACAGCAAGGTCCCTCGCCCCTGCAGGGAAAGGAGCCGCCCTGCGGGGGGAACGTGCCCGAAGGGCAAGCGACAGGTTCTTTGGGGAGCCAGCAGCCAGGAGGCTCGTCTGCCCCGCGCACGCCATGCCCTCACCCGCTTCCAGTGGGGAGCAGACGGCCCCAGGCTCTCTCTGCCTGCAGGGCGTGTGGAACCTTCCAGTGCCGGCCCAGCCCCTGCAGCTGAGGAGAGTCACAGGCGTCCTAGATGCCATTCGGGGTGGGAGATTAACACATTGTCTTCACTGCAGCCAAACCTCCAGCCTTTGGAAGAAACGACAAGGCCTGACTCTAGCCCAGGCTCCATCCTCGGTCCCCGCTTCCACTTGGGGTTATCTGAACACCCTCTGCTCTTGCTTTGCGGCTTTACATGAAAATAACTACCTTTGAACAAAGCCTCGGCATCTAGGATGAGATCCAGAAAAGGCCGGATGGTGCAGCCACTGGCTTTGGAGTCCAGTGGCACTCACAGCACACACGTCACACTCTCTGAGACAACCATGCTTAAATGACTGTGTCGGTCCAGTAACTTCAACACTCAGGGCCTCCCTCCTCTCCCGCATGCAGACACAGAAGACAACAAGAGGTCCCAGCACTGTGCCTGGCGAGCGGGAGCCGTCAAATAACTGCCCGTCTTGAGGCTCAAAGCAATCACTATTTCTCTCCATCCAAGGCAAAGAAAAAAGCCTTCACTTCTTGAATAAGTTCTAAACCCTCTTCTATAAATGCAGCCTCCATAGCAGGGGCCCGTGGGCAGCAGCTGGTCCTGTCACTCATTTGAAGAAGTAGGAATGCACAAATCCTCCGTGAGACCCGCAGGTCCCATCAGCGCGCCTCAGCTGGGGGAGGAGGGGGTGTGGTTTGCGAGTGGCCACGCCCTGGCCCTTACCCATGACCAAGGTGAGTCCGGGCGGCTCTTGCCCTGTGAGGGCTCCCAGGTGGAGCTGCAGGCGCGGTCCTGTTCCTCCATGGCCGGGCCCGAGGGATGCCAGCCGCCTCCTCACCCAGTGCCCGGAGAGCAGTGTCTGCAGCGGCTAATTTCAGGAGCTGGGAGGCTGGGCTGGCGACACCAAGCCCAGAGCAGGCGGCTTCTCTTTACACCCAGGAGCCTGGCCAAGTCACAAGGCTCAGGAAGAGAGCAGGGTGCTGAATTGCAATTCCTCTCCCACCTGGGACCGGCTAACAAAACAACACCGGGACACCTCCCGTTCCCTGAAGGATGCAGAGATTTCCCGCAGATGCCAGTTTCTCTAGACTTTTTGAGAAGGACGCCCGGTGAGGGGGCGTGACCCCTGCCGGCCGGCGACTGGCCATTCTCTCCTCACCAGCTCTGAGGAATCAGGAGTAAGACTCAGAGATTGACTAACTTCCCCAAGGTCACAGCAACAGAGGACAGAACTGGGATTCAAACCCACGAGTGCCGCCTCCAGAGGGGATTTGAGGGGAGGAGGGGATTTAAGGGAGGGACCACCTCACATGCTGCGTGCAGGGAACCTTGCAAAAAAAGCTGTGCAGATCGTTTCCTCACTTTCTATTCACTTTCTTCCCTACCAGCGCGCCCCACAAAAGCTACGGGGAATCCTTTCTCTCCGTGCCTGGGCACCCCTCGGGGAGTCAGGAAGGCTGGGGTTGGTGGCCTCCCTTCCCCAGTGGGCCACCACCGTCACCTCCATCATGCTCAGCAGCAACATCACGACCATTCGCTGGATTTGAATGCCCCACACACACCAGGAAGCTGCTTTCTGGTACGTATTTTGCACCTAAGGTTATGGAAGTCAAATAAGGAGCGTGAAGAGCTGGTCTTGGGTCACAAAGCGGGAAGTGACAAAGCAGGGTCAGCCTGATCCCACACGTGGTGCTTGAAATGTGGTTCTCATCCTGCCGGGAGTCGTGGGTTTGTGCTGATGGGGCTGGGCTTCCAGGAGCGGAGGGCGGGAGGGAAGGTGTTCTGGGTGGGGTGGGAGGGCGGGGCGGGGGCGGGGGGAGAGGAGGGGGAGGGGAGGGGGAGGGGAGGGGAGAGGAGGGGGAGGGGAGAGGAGGGGAGGGGAGGGGAGAGGAGGGGGAGGGGAGGGGAGGGGAGGGGAGAGGAGGGGGAGGGGAGAGGAGGGGAGAGGAGGGGGAGGGGAGGGGGAGGGGAGGGGAGAGGAGGGGGAGGGGAGAGGAGGGGGAGGGGAGAGGAGGGGAGGGGAGGGGAGAGGAGGGGGAGGGGAGGGGAGGGGAGAGGAGGGGGAGGGGAGGGGAGGGGGAGGGGGGAGGGGAGGGTTCCAGGGCACGCTGCAGGCATGCGTGCAGAGGCTCCGATCCAGTTTGACAGGGACTGAGGGAGACAACTTTCCTGACTCTTAGCACAGAGGGACCCCTCGCCCCACTTGTCTCCCAGAGCTGCTGTCCCTACAGCCTGTGACGCTAAGACCAACCACCTCCTGAAGTCTCTCAACTCTGCTCCATGGGCCGAGAAGCACCTTTTCTGGTCCTCCACCTCCTCCCCAGCCAGGCCTTCTCCCATTCCACTCGCTTCACTCTTCTTCCTCCTTCCCTCCGGAGGAGACCCTGACCAGGAATCCATCCGGAGCTGTGCTGAGAGCGGCGTGGGCGAATATATGAAAGGTGCCTGGCGTGTCCTATCTAGCACGATGGGTATAATGACCTCCCTTTACAGGCTGGGGCCAGTGGCTGTCCCGGCGCTGCATCTAGGAGGGAGCAGGGCGGTCCTCAGCCCCCGGCTTCCGCACTCCCAGGTCACCACGCTCCTGGCCACACTGTACCGCTGGCCCTCCTCCCACTGGGGAAGAGCAGAAAAGGTAGGGAGACCCCCACCAGCCCAGCCCTGGAATGGCTCCCACATGTCCTCAACGGAAGGGAGAAGGTAACACTTTAAGACATCTATACTGAGCTGGGTCCCCACCACTCTTACTAGTTTTAATTCATCCTGTGGGGATATTTTGAAAACTTCATGACTGACGAGGGATAAGACCGTAATTACACCTGGTCGCAGTGAACATTTAGCCTAGATGCACACAGCCACACAGGAGCAGTCACTCTGCACACAGCACACCGGCGTCACTGCATCCATCCTGAGGCGCCGTCACGTGGCGCCTCGGGATGAACAAGGCGGGAGAGGCGTGGTCCTCGGGGCTCTGGGCCCAGGCGGGTGTCTCAACCCGGCTGGCAGGGAGGTCAGGCTGATGGGTGTCCTGCTGCTATGTCAGGCCGCTGACAGCCAACACTGGCTTGGCTGGCGTGCCTAGAGATGGGGACGTGAGTGTTGACGTGGCTCCCGGAAGCTCCATGTGATGACTGAACCTCATCACCTGAGTCACACAGACCTGGGCCCTGGGGCTGACTCGGCCCCTGGAAGCTGTTCTGACTCAGGCCTTTAAGAACCTTTGTTTCCTTATCTGGGAAACACAGGGATAAAGATAGTCTCTCCACCATAGGGCTGTTGTGGGGATACTGAGTCCAGGCACGGAGAGCCCTTGACACAACGCCTGGCGCGTATCAGACCCTCAAAAAGCCGTAACAACTATTAATCCTCACAGTAACTTTGAGGTGGGTATTAATAGCTCCATTTTACAGGTAAAGAAGTGGAGGCTCTGTTTTATTTTGTACTTCTGTTGGCCACACTCTCCAACAACTTGTCCTCCACTGGAGCTTCTGAGGACTCCCTCGCTGCCCCAAGGGACCACGGCCAGGACCATGCTGGACTGCCCCTGAAACACTGCCCCTGCATGCTCCTGGCTGCAGGAATCCACAGGGCACTCCTTTCTCCCAGACTGCCAGGCCCAGGGTCTGGGAGTCTCCTGCGAGGCCCCACAAGAGCACCTTGGATGTTCCCATTGCTAAACCTTAGCTCGTGCTATGACCCCTTCCTGGAATGCCTTTCCAAAAGTGTCCACTTTCTAGGCCCAGGTCAAACTGAATTCTTCCTCCACGGAGCCTTCCCTGATCTCTCCACTCCATAAGGACGTTTCCATGCTCTGACCTTCGAGATAAAGGATGCAAGGTCGGGACTGACATTTCAAGCATCTTCCATGAGCCAAGTGCTTTCCTCACACGTATCATCTCGAAGTCCCAGGGTTAGGTGTTGTCATTTCCCAGATGAAACAGACTCAGAGGGGCTCACCTGGCCAGGAAGAGGTGGAGCTCAGAATTCTCACCATCCACTCCCCTTATCCGACACTTAGCGTGTGCTGGGGCAGGTGAGTTACCTGTGAGTTTATGTCTCATTATCTCAACCACTGTAGGCACAGGGTCCAGGCCTGACTCATCTTTAGCTCCACTAGTACCTCACACAGTAGGGTGACACAGCATGTGAAAAAGTCACATCTGCTTTTTTTAAATTAATAAACAATTTTTTAGAGCGGTTTAGGTTCACAGCAAAATTGAGCTGAAAATACAGTTTCCATGTAGTCCCTGTTCCCACACATGTACAACCTTCCCCACTATCAAAATCCCACACCAGGGGGGTACATTTTTTACAATCAGCGAACCTGTACTGACAGATCATTATCCCTCAAAGTCCATAAGTTACATTAAGGTTCACTCCTGGTATTTCACATTCTATGGTTTTGACAAATGTCTAATGACATGTATCCACCACTGGAATCATACAGAGGAGTTTCACTGCCATGAATGTCCTCTGTCCTCAGCTGTCACCTCTCCCTCCCTCCATGTCTTTTCATGACTTGAGAGTTCTTTTATTTTTAGTGCTGCATAATATTCCAGTGTCTGGATGTACCACAGTTTATCCACTCACCTACTGAAGGTCATCTTGGTTGCTTCTAAGTTTTGCAACTATAAATAAAGCTTCTATAAACATCTCTGTGAGGGTTTTTGTGTGGACACAAATTTTCAGCTCCTTTGGATAAATGCCAAGGAGCACAATTGCTGGCTTGTATGGTAGGAGGAAGTTTAGTTTTGTAAGAAACCACCAAACTGTCTTCCAAAGTGGCTGCACCATTTTGCATTTCCCACGAGCAATGAATGAGCATTCCCGTTGCTCCACACCCTCACCAGCATTTGGTGTTGTCAGTGTCCCAGATTTTGGCCTTTCTAATAGGTGTCTGATGGTAGCTCATGTTTGTTTTCACTTGCATTTCCCTGATGACACATGATGTGGAGCAACTTTTTATGTTTATTTGCCATCTGTATATCTTCTTTGGTGAGGTGTCTGTTGAGGTCTTTGGCGCATTTTTAATCTAACTGAGCGTTAAGAATTCTGTGTATATTTTGGATAACAGTCTTTTATCATGCACATACACTAGATTTGTCAAGGTCGTAGCTGAGAACAGATGGGAGACTGGAGCTGGGTCAAGGCCTGACAAGGCAGCTGTTTACAAGGATATGGGGAGGGGTGAAGAAGACTGGCAGGGGGTGGTGGCGGGACCTAGGCCAGCCAGGGGAGGGGCTGAGGCCAGGCTTGGGTTGAGGCGAAAAGAGGGGAGTCAGTGACCTGAGGTGTATGAGGCAGGATATCGGCCTCCAAAGTGTCCAGGTCCTAATCCCCCAAACCTGCGGATATGTCACACTACACAGGATATGTTACATCTTCTGCCTCCCTCTCTCTCTCTCTGTCCCTGTCTCTCTGTATCTCTCTGTCTCTCTGTGTCGCTCTCTCTCTCATAGACACACACACACACACACACACACACACACACACAATGACTCTCTGTTGTTCTCATGAAAGTAAACTCTGTTTCTCTGAGTCAGAAAACCCCACCATGACTCACTCCTGGAGTGAGGGAAACAGGGAATTAACTGTCTTTTTTTCAAGGTTGAAGCAGCAAATAATCTCTCCGGGTTATTTGTTGGCATCAATAACCATCAGGTTATTTGTCGGCTGATTAGGGATCGGAAATTGTCTTAGTCGGCTCAAGCTACAGAACAGCGTACCATAGGCTGGGTGGCTTAAACAGCAGAAATTTATTTTCTCACAGTACTGGAGGCTGCAAGTCCAAGATTTAGGTGCCAACAGATTTGGCTCCTGGTGCGAGCTCTCTTCCTGGCTTGCAGAATATCTCCTCCTCACTGTGTCCTCATGTGGCAGAAAGACAGAAAGAGACAGAGAGAGAGGGAGGGAGGCAGCTCTCTGATGTCTCCTCTTATACGGACACTAATCACCCTCATGACCTCGTTTAACCCTAATTACTTCCTCACTCCACATACAGTCACTAAGGCTTCAACAATTGGGGAGGGGCGACACAGTTCAATCCATAGCAGAAGCCCCCAGGATGGGATCCTACAAGCAACAGGCAAGAAAGTCAGGAACCTGAGCACACAAAGCAAGCAGAAAACCCCGATTCCTGGCCTCAGAGACCCCCTTGCCTGGCCAGGAAGCCTTGTCAATACTTGACACTACTGCCCGGACAGCCCAAAGCAGGGCAACATTCCACCTCTGGCATCCCTGCACTCAGAACTGCTGCCCTTCCATAACTGCCCACCCCTGGCAGCGCCCTCCAGCTCTGAGTGGTTCTGAATTATTTGCTGCACAATTAGAGATGGAGGAATTTAGCCTGGTCTGTGGCTAAACAGGAAAGCCAAGATTTTGATTCTTTTTTTTTTTTTTTTAAGTCAGCAGGGAGCTTTCTTTTATTTATTTTTATTTTTTATTTATTTATTTTTGGCTGCGTTGGGTCTTCGTTGCTGCGCGCGGGCTTTCTCTAGTTGTGGCGATCGGGGGCTGCTCTTCGTTGCGGTGCGTGGGCTTCTCGTGGCGGTGGCTTCTCTTGTTGTGGATCACGGGTTCTAGGCACGCGGGCTTCAGCAGTTGTAGCTCACGGGCTCTAGAGCGCAGGCTCAGTAGTTGTGGCACACGGGCTTAGTTGCTCCGCAGCATGTGGGATCTTCCCAGACCAGGGCTCGAACCCGTGTCCCCTGCATTGGCAGGCGGATTCTTAACCACTGCGCCACCAGGGAAGCCCCAAGATTTTGATTCTAACATAGACAGTGGGGGTTATCAAGGATCAGAGTCTTCCAATACAGGCTGAAACCAATCTTGACACAAGTGATGTTTGTATTCAGAGGCAAAAGTAAGTTCTTGTGGGTATTGAAGAAGCAAGCGCTAGTCTCAGAGCATCTATGCACAGATACACTCTCTAGGAAGAGTTTCAGGTTAGCGGGACCATGCATGAGATTTACAACCAGAGGGCACATCAGTCATTCTCCTCTGTCCCCCTGGGTGAAGATAGAAACTCCAAGTCCTCTGCACACATCTGTAAGGGGAACCGACTGGGTGCGTCATTGGTGCTGAATCTTCCTCCTCACTCAGTAACTGCATTTCACTATCCTCCTCTGACCTGGCTGGAGAGGCCCAACCACAGAAGATACAAAGGAAATTCTCCTCTTTCTACATGACACAGGATGCTTACTGTCCTTAAAAGGCAACAATACCTCTTCATGTCTTTGATGGTGTGTCCTGGAGAATGGACTCACCCCCAATAGCACCACAAATGAAAAACCAGAGACTGCCCCCTTTTTGTTGGAGCTTCTCTACCTCAAAAGTGTTAAGAATTTAACTCCTTGAAGTGACAGCCTGGGAACTCCAGCCCTGAAGATTCCTATCTGCTCTGTGCTCTAACCCAAAGAGGTAAGAAAAACAGATCATAGTATTTTTCATTCCTCATTTTCAGAGAGTAAACTAGGCTAAGAGAGATAGGTGGCCTGTCCAAGACACACAACCAGTGAACAGCAGAGATGAGACTTGGACCCACCTCTTCCAACTCCACCCCGGGGTCTCTCCACTCTTCCAGACTAGACCTTGGGAGACTAAGACCTTGGAGAATTCGTCCAAAGGGAAGCAGGAACTTGCCCGTTCTCAGGTCCTACAGGCCTGATTGAGCTACGTGAAACCCAGTAAAAAGTTAAAAATTTATTAATATTGGTTAGTTGCTTTAAAGAAAATTTGTCTAAAACTCATATGTATGGAATCCTTGTGATGGACTGAATTGTGTCCACTCAAAACATATATGTTGGGACTTCCCTGGTGGCACAGTGGATAAGACTCGTGCTCCCAATGCAGGGGACCTGGGTTCGATCCCTGGTCAGGGAACTAGATCCCACATGCATGCCATAACTAAGAGTTCTCATGCCACAACTAAGGAGCCACATGCTGCAATTAAGGAGCTGGTGAGCTGCAACTAAGCAGCCGTGGAGCTGCAACTAAGGAGCCCACCTGCCACAACTAAGACCCCATGCAACCAAATAAATAAATATTTTAAAAATTTAAAATATATATATATATATATATATATATATATATATATATATATATATATGTTGAAGCCCTAGCCCCCAAAGTGACTGTAAGGTTATATATCCAAATGGAAGAATCAAATATCACTGGGCCATAACAACTTTGCTGAAGACAAAAAATCAGGAGACCTGGTTCTGGCCCTAAATGTCCGGGGATCTAAGGGTGAGATAAGAAAGCCTCCACAAGGCCCTTTCAGTTCTAAAGTTCTGGTGTTCTGGAAGGGCTTAGGAAAGAGACCAATGGAAGGTTTTGAAACATGCTAAACATACTTCTTTTCCCTTCCTGACACTGCTCCATGAGAATACATTCTTGAAGGACCGGGGAAGCGTGATATCATGAGGAGGCATCTGACAGTGACAAAGGAGTCCTTGAGGTTATTAGTGTGGCACTGAAACAGCCTTTAACAAGAAGATGAAAGAGTGCTTTAGCAAGAAGAATGACAGCTGCAAAATGCTGAACTGCAGGCAAGTTCTTGATCAGTTGTCCTTGGGACTATACACACAGACAGTAGCACAGCACAGGGGCACGCAGTGCATGTGGGATGCCTACTTATGCTGCAGTGCAGAGTTTCACACAGATTCACCCACTTCATCTTCACAGAGATTCTGCAATGTAGATAATATTTTTTAAATGCAGAAATGGATTGAGAGAGGGTTAAAAAATAACTTGCCCAAGGTCACACAGCTAGTACGTGAAGGCGTCTGGCCCAACGCATGTCTCTCAGGTCCCAAAAGGAGCCGACCGTCCACCCAGCGCGTGTTTCCCTGCGTGGAACTGAACTGAGAAACGTGAGCGCAGCTACCGGGCCTACCCTCGCGGTCCTGCGCTGGCGCAGGGGCGCCCTTCGCGGGGCGTGTCCTCCCGTTCCGGAGGTTCCCAGAGAGGAGGCGGCGCTGGCTCACGGGGCAGCTCGCCCAGTCTCCGGGCAGGGAGAGGGAGGGAGTGCGGCCGCGGGAGCGGGATGGAGACCAGCAGCCCGCGGCCCCCGGGGCCCAGCCCCAGCCCCGCGCCGGGCCTGGACGCCCGGCTGGGCGTGGACACGCGCCTCTGGGCCAAGGTGCTCTTCAGCGCGCTCTACTCGCTCATCTTCGCGCTGGGCACGGCGGGCAATGCGCTGTCCGTGCACGTGGTGCTGAAGGCGCGGGCCGGGCCCCCCGGGCGCCTGCGCTGCCACGTGCTCAGCCTGGCGCTCTCCGCCCTGCTGCTGCTGCTGGTCGGCGTGCCCATGGAGCTCTACAACTTTGTGTGGTTCCACTACCCCTGGGTCTTCGGCGACCTGGGCTGCCGCGCCTACTATTTCGTGCGCGAGCTGTGCGCCTACGCCACGGTGCTCAGCGTGGCCAGCCTGAGCGCCGAGCGCTGCCTGGCCGTCTGCCAGCCGCTGCGCGCCCGAAGCCTGCTGACGCCGCGCAGGACCCGCCGCCTGCTGTCCCTCGTCTGGGCCGCCTCGCTCGGCCTGGCCCTGCCCACGGCAATCGTCATGGGGCAGAAGCACGAGCTGGAGACGGCCGGCGGGCAGCCGGAGCCCGCCTCGCGCGTGTGCACCGTGCTGGTTAGCCGTACCACGCTGCAGGTCTTCATCCAGGTAAGCGGGAGGGGCGACCCTACAGCCTGTGTTTTCATCTCTCATACTGGAGACCAGTCAGAAAGTTGGGTCTCATTGCCCCATTTTACAAAGAACTTGTGGAGAGACTCGGCTAAAGTGAAACACTAAGAGAAGTCCAAACAAGAATGAAATGTTGCCATTTGCAGCAACATGGATGGACCTAGAGATTATCACACTAAATGAAGTAAGTCAGAGAAAGACAAATATTATATGGTATCGCTTATACGTGGAATCTAAAACATAATACAAATGAATATATATACAAAACAGAAACAGACTCTCAGACATAGAAAACAAATTTATGGTTACCAAAGGGGAAAGGGAGGGGAGAGGGATAAATTAGGAGTATGCAATTAACAGATAAAAACTACTATATATAAAATAGGTAAGCAACAAGGATTTGCTGTATAGCACAGGGAACTATATTCAACATCTTGTAATAACCTATATGGAAAATAAAAAAATATATGTATGTATAACTGAATCACTTTGCTGTATACCTCAAACTAACACAGTATTGTAAATCAACTATACCTCAATAAAAAAAATAATGAAGAGAAGTCCAGATTTGAATTCAAAATTAACTCTGAAGTCTTCCCACTCTTGCAGGAGTGGTGAGCAAATGTGACGGGGTATAAGAATTACCCTGAGAGCAGGTAAAAATATAGATTTCAGGACCCACCCTAGGCTTCTGCTTTTTTATTATCAGCAAAACTAGTCATCTTTAGCCCCATGACAAGAACATGAAAGAACAACTAGTTTATTGGGACGTTGTGCAGATATAAGAAGAGGCCTGAACATTCAACATTAATGAAGGGTTTCAAAAGAAATACACATATCCACTGCAGCCTTACTGAGAATATGGAAAAATGTGAAGTTAAACCCAATAAGAAAACATTCCACTTCCTTTCAAAGTGGCTTACTATGGTCCCTATAAGGAGAATAACTCAAAGCTGGCTAGGCAGGATCCCTAATTTTTAGAAAATCCACTTCCTATATCAGACATTTTTGCAAGTTGTCCAATTCCTTACCCCAGTCTGGACCTGATGATAAAGGAGACCAAAACAACAAACACCAAAACCCACCAACAGTAACCATACTAATGGAACTGGTCCTGCAGGGAATCAAGGCAGCCGTCAGAATAAGGGAGCCCACTGACAACAGTGGGAGTGGCTCCTCCTAGCGCTGCACCAGGTGGACTAATTGTGACCTCAGACCTCAGCGGTCTGCCCACATGCTGCCTGCCCCAGCCCTGGCCCAAGCACCTCCTGGCCACAGGGCAGCACGGGGCAGCACTCATCTACCTCCCAGCAGCTCAGCTGCCTCCGGATTGTGAGCTGCAGGGAATCAGTCAGCAGAACAGTCAGTGCACTACTGCTCCTGCCCGAGGCCTGACCGCCCGGCTCCCGCTGCACACTGCTGTGGCCCCGCCAATGGACTAACAGCCCCAGGCTCAAAAGACCTGGTTGTCAAGTTCCACCACGCTTCACAGACTGGGGCAGTGGCTTCCAGGCTGTACTTATTTTGGAGTTAGGCCTGAGAGAGGAAAAAGTGTCAAGCAATGTTTGTGCTGCAGATATGCTACTTTCAACGTTTACTTTACTGGTACGGACCAACCAATGAGATGAAAGCCATGAAGTGTTCGTGGGCCAAGCTTTTGACATTATATGTAGTGAATTCTTTCAGTGTACCAGTGTTGTTTGACAAATGGTATATGTCAAAAATGTTTCACTTGAGATGTACAGTCTGTGTTAACGAAATAACCAGACTCAAATTATTTTGGCCCACCTTTCTTTTTAGTGTCTTATCAGTGAGTTGATTCATTATCCACATGAATCAATGCTTTTTGACCAAGGAAACTGCTCAGAGTTTTTGAAAGTAGAAAAAGCTGCAAGGGCATACCTTGTTTTACTGCTCTTAGCTTTACTGTGTTTTTTTACAAATTGAAGGTTTGTGGCAACCCTGAGTTGAGCAAGTCTATCAGCACCATTCTTCCAGCAGCGTTTGCTCATTTCATGTCTGTGTCATATTTTGGTAATTCTCGCAATATTTCAAATAAAGGTTACAACAGCAATAAAGATTATGACACACTGAAGGCTCAGGTAATGGTTAGCAATTTTTAGCAACAGAGTGTTTTTACATTAATGTATGTACATTGGTTTTTTTAGACATAATGCTATTCCACACTTAATAGACTACAGTATAGGGTAAACATAACTTTCATATGCACTAGGAAACAAAAAAATTCGTGTGACTTGAATTTATTGCAATATTCACTTTATTGCAGTGGTCTGGAACCAAACCCGCAATATCTCCAGGTATGCCTTGATAGTTCTTCTAGAAAGATCTCAAAGGTCCCAAAGATTAATTACTAACTTATGAATATATGTTTTACCTTCAATTTCTGTCTTGACTGGTACTAAAGTTACAGCTTGATAGTAAGTATATTGTCAATAAAAACCTGTTTGGTTCCACAACAAACTTAAAATGATCGTCATGTACAGTGTTTTATTTTTCTCTAGGTGTTGCTGACTTGTGAGCGTGCATTAAGATGAAAAAAGCCTGAATGATAACTCCTTACAAAGGTGCAGCACCCAACTGAGACATTTTGTGATGAATTTTTTTTTTTGTCGTGGCCATACACTTGCGGGATCTTAGTTCCCTGATCGGGATGGAACCCATGCCCCCTGCGGTGGAAGCGCAGAGTCCTAACCGCTGGACTGCCAGGGAAGTCCCCATTTTTTTTGCACTGATTTTAAAGTGCTATTAAAATGTTTCATTTTTTTTCAGTGTTTGCAGAGGGAAAGAACTGAGGAGGAGAAAACCCTATAACACATGTATTTTGAATTTGAAAAATTAAACATTTAAAACACAAGGTATATAAACTTGTTTTTCATAAATCAAACAACATCAAATAATAACACAAGACCTATACTGTACAACGGCTGCTCCCTCCCTGCTCCTCCCTGCTCTGACTTCTAGTCTCTGCCTATACTGTAAAACGGCTGCTCCCTCCCTGCTCCTCCCTGCTCTGACTTCTAGCCTCTGCCTATACTGTACAACGGCTGCTCCCTCCCTGCTCCTCCCTGCTCCTCCCTGCTCCTCCCTGCTCCCTCCCTGCTCCTCCCTGCTCCTCCCTGCTCTGACTTCTAGTCTCTGCCTATACTGTACAACGGCTGCTCCCTCCCTGCTCCCTCCCTGCTCCCTCCCTGCTCCTCCCTGCTCCCTCCCTGCTCCTCCCTGCTCCTCCCTGCTCTGACTTCTAGTCTCTGCCTATACTGTACAACGGCTGCTCCCTCCCTGCTCCTCCCTGCTCCCTCCCTGCTCCCTCCCTGCTCCTCCCTGCTCCCTCCCTGCTCCTCCCTGCTTCCTCCCTGCTCCTCCCTGCTCCCTCCCTGCTCCTCCCTGCTCCTCCCTGCTCCCTCCCTGCTCCTCCCCGCTCCTCCCTGCTCCTCCCCGCTCCCTCCCTGCTCCTCCCTGCTCCTCCCCGCTCCCTCCCTGCTCCTCCCTGCTCCTCCCTGCTCCCTCCCTGCTCCTCCCTGCTCCTCCCTGCTCCCTCCCTGCTCCTCCCTGCTCCCTCCCTGCTCCTCCCTGCTCCTCCCTGCTCTGACTTCTAGCCTCTGGTCTGGAGGCACCGTCCACTCTGACGTAACTCCCGCTACCTTTTGCCTACATCTTCCAAAGAATACGCCTGCTTTATCTGTCAGCCTTAAATTTATCCACTGACTTCTACCTGTAGAAAATGAATACGTCATTCTTTTACATTCCCATCCCTGCCCTCCACACCCCACATTCACACACACTTCCTCTCACCGTCCTTTCAGTATAATTATGTCATGGTATTTGGTTAGATTCATGGTCAATATTTATTTTATTGTGACTATGTAAAATTCTTCACTGATGAGCCAGGTTGTATATTTTTGGGTTTTGCCCTTTCCGATATTACAATATTATCTCCAGTATTCGTTTTCCTTGCAGTTAATGATGAATAGCCTTTTTTCCCTCTCATTTGCTTAGTTTCCTATCTATTGCTAACTCATTTTTCCTTCTCTACCAGAAGTATAAATACTATTTCAATATGTTCAGACCCATGAGGTAATCTACCAGCTTCATCTTGTATTCTTCAGTCATCCCTGGAGCCCTATCTTCTGCTCCAGCCTCACTGGGTGCACAGCTGGCACCTTGCCAATGCCACCCCATCTCTCTGCTCCTCTGTGGGACACTGATTTGGGGATCCCAGCTCTCCCTCTGTATTTGTTCATAACCTTATTTTGATGGAACATATGCTCTTGTAACCTCCTGCGACCTGAGAGAAAGTTCATAGAGGGTAAAAAAATTTTTAAGAATTTGCATGTCTGAAAATGTTTCATTTTATCCTTGCGTTTCTCATAATATGGCTGGGCAGAAAGTTATAAGATGGAAATCATTTTCCTCACACATTGTGAAGCATCACTATTATTTTCTAGCTTCTTCCACTGTTGCTTTGAGTGAGTCTAATGCCATTCTGGTTCCCCATCCTTTGTATGTGCCATCTTATCCCTTTGGAAGCTTTCAAGACTTTCTCTTTGTCTCCAGGTGCTAAAATTCATAAGAACATGCCTTGACGTGGATTTATTTTCATTCATTGTTCTGAGTAGCCAAGCGCTTTTCAGTCTAGAAGCTCATATTCCTCCATTTTGGGAAATCTTTCTTAAACGTGGTTTTGGTTGTGTGTTTTTTTGTTGTTGTTATAATTTCCTCCCCCCTGTTTTCTCTATTCTTTTTCTTTCTAGAATGGCTATTATTTAGATGGTGAGCATCCTAAACATTCCAAATTTTCTTATCTTTTCTATTTTCATTGCTCTCTCCTTACTTTCTGAGAATTTTCTTGACTTCCTCTTGTAAACCTGCTGTCACCACACCCCTGCCACACACCCCCTCTCCTGCTGCTACAGATTCCTGGGCCCTTGAGCCCGGCCTGATGACCAGAGTATCACTGAGCCTTGGTGATACCTCCATAACCTTTGGAATTACCTTTTCCAGGTGAATGTGCTGGTGTCCTTTGTGCTCCCCTTGGCATTAACTGCTTTCCTCAGCGGGGTCACCGTGAGCCACCTGGAGGCCCTGTGCTCCCAGGGGCCATCCCCTTCTGCCCCCGGCAGCTCTGCCCCCAGCCACCTGAAGCTAATGAGCAAGGAGAGGAGGACACTGGCCCTGGGAGGCCAGGCCGCCCTGGTGAGACACAAGGACTCCGGCCGGACCCGTGGCCTCCGGCGCAGCATCCAAGTTCTCAGTTAAGTGCCCGGTAACACCGCCCAGAGAGGGAGGGCCAGATCCAGGGCTGCCTCCACCAATACCTGGCCACGTGACCTTGAGCAAGTTACTGCCTCCCTCTAGCACTCAGTTTTCTCTTTGCCCCGGGGAGTTATATAGTCACCAATAGGCTTCTGTGAGGTACAGCAGTAGAATTAAAGGAAAGAATGGGAATTGTGCACGTGAACCCCCCATCTGCTCCAGGGAGTGGCGCACAGAGACAAGCAGATGCCTGGCTGCTTTTCAGGGCGTCTGGCCATACAGATGGACGCAAGGAGCAAATGTAGTTAAGGACCCACAGACCAGCAACAGTGGACTCAGACCAGCTGGGTCTCCAAATCCAGCTCTCCACTAACTCTCTACTGTTCCTAAAGTGACATCGATCAGTGTGTTTGCTTTTCTAAGTATCTGGGCAAACTTGGCTTTGTAAGGGCAACTTTAAAGGCACAGGAAAACAGAGGTCTTTCCAAGCACCTGCTGTGACCCAGGAACTCACGACGGTCTGGGAGGATGGAGTAAGGGAGAGGGTCTCCTCTGTCATCAATGCCACGGTCTTGTGGGCAGGACCAAAATATAAGAGCCAAGTGCAATGTGATGTGACAAGTAACAAAGGCAGCACATGAAGGGCCTGGATTTCCTTCCATAGACAACGGGCTGTCATGGAAAGAGCTGGTGTCCAGAATTGCTCTTGAGATATATGTGCTCAGCAGTCTTAGAGGACAGGCTATCCAAGTTTGAGAAGTTTGCTTCTCAAACTTCTGTGTGCACAAGAATGATGTGAACAGTTGTAAGACGCAGACCACTGGCCCCCAGCCCAGAGATTCTGATTCAGCCGGTCTGAGATGTGCCTGAGATTTTACGTTTCTAACAAGCTCCCCGCTGAGGTGGACACTGCTGGTCCAGGGGCCACAGTGGAGTAGAGAGAGAATGGGTTTGCCACTCAGGGTAGGAGTAGAAGAAAGGAAGGGAAGAGGGAGAAGGTTGGGGACACTGGGGCCACTTAGGAGACTGCTGTCAGAGTCCAGTGGAGGGAAGACACGGGCCCCTTAGGGTGGGCACAGGGGAAGTGAGGAGGAAGGAATGGAGAGGGAGATGTTAGGGAGAAGCTGTTTAATAGATTGGATCTTGGGGGTAATGGAAAAAGAAGAAGACTCTGTGGCTTATGACGTGAGTGCCAGTTGGATGGTGGTGCCATCAGTCAATCAGGAAAAGGGATAGAAGAGGGAGGGGCCTTATAAGGCGGAAGGACATTTGAGTTCTGTTGTCCACGCAGTCAGACAACCAAGTGGGAATATCTAGCCCTGAGTTGGGAGTATTTTCTAGTGGCCAGGAGCTTATAGATATTGTAGCAGTTTCTAGAAGCATGTCAGTGGACAGGTCAGGATTAAAGACATTCACTCAGAGGACAGGGTAACACCAGGTTGGGGGACAGAGCCAGGTAAGGGTGTGTCAGATAACCTCAAAGTCCCCTTCCAACCCCTAGACTCCAGGAGCAAGTTCAAGGGAAATGCTCTCGTCACCTTGGGCAGCTTCCTCCCCAGAGATGGCATAACTGCTACGTGCTTCCTGTCTGTCTGTCTCTCCCCGGTCATGCGGCAGCCGTCCTGGCTGTGCATGTCGTCTGCTAGATGCCGTACCGTGCCCGCAGGCTCATGTACCGCTATGTCCCCGACAACGGGTGGACAGAGTGAGTGAGGGGAGGAGCCCCGGCACACAGGGAGGGGCCGCCGGGCGGGGCCAGGGCTGCCTCTGCTCTCCGCAGGGACCCCCAGTTGCTGGGTTCCCCAGAACTCTGGCCTCCTTTCTATCTGGTCCTGCCCAGTCTGTTATCCCAAAGGCTCCCAGCTCAGGGTGGGGAACAGAGCATGATCCAGAAACCTCTCTGAACTGGTCAGGCCACGTGAGTGGTAGTCAGGGTTATGGGCATCCTGACTTCAGGACGGAGAGCGGCCTACAGGTAGGGAGTGGGGGAAAGGCCATGTTCGTACAAGGAGAGAGGGAAGAAGCCTCAGAGCTGTGATTCCATGAGCTAACAGAGGCCCCTTAGAGACCAGACCATGCACACCCTTTTTACGACACGACTGGAGAAAAGCAAAGCAGAGAATCCCTTATCTTCCTTTTGGAAATCACTATGCCTCGATCATAAGGGAAAGTCAAACATCTGAGAGGACAGCGATCCCATGTGGCCTCCAAGGAGATAGCTGTGTCAACAGATGGCTCCTTCTCGAGAGCTGCTAGTGTCCCCCCCCGACCCCCACGTGCACACACATGCACACACGCAGCCGCTCCCACGGCGACAAGGGGCGCAGCTTCTCAGAAGGACTTTCTCCTCTTAGTGAAGCCGCATCTCCTTGACCGCACCCAGCAGCACGAGGCTCCCAGTGTCTCAGCGGGCCGGCCAGTGGCCCCCGTCCACCAGCAGGTGTGCCCTTCACTGTGCAGGTGACCGGGCCGGGCGGCCAGGAACAGGGACTCAAAGGCTGGGCGGAGCAAGTCAGCCAAGGGCAGCTGGTGTGATGGAACGTCTCTTGCATTCACACTGAGCTTCCCGATAGCAGGAAGCAGGCCTTCCTCACCCAGCCGTGTGGAAGGGGAGACACTCCCAGCAGGAAGGGGAGGATGCCACGGGCAGGCGGCAGGCCCCCTAACCTGCCTTCCGGGTTTCTCTTCCAGCAAGCTCTACGATTTCTATCACTACTTCTACCTGGTGACAAACACGCTTTTCTACGTCAGCTCGGCGGTGACCCCTGTGCTGTACAATGCTGTGTCCTCCTCCTTCAGAAAACTCTTCCTGGAAGCCCTCAGCTCCCTGTATCGAGAGCACCAGCCCATGAAGCCATTCCCCCCGGGGGCCCCGGAGCCCCGCCCTAGTGGACACAGCCTCCGGCTCTGGGGCTCCCCCAGGAACCCTGGCCTGGATGAAATCGAAGAATGAGCAGAGTAACACTGGCTGCACCGCCATCTAGCATTCAGATGAGCAATTCCATCACTAATAACTCAAGCCCTGCCGTCAGGCGGACCTGCAGGGACCCCCAGCTCTGCCACTTACCAGCTGCATACCTGCAGGCAAGTCACTTACACCTCTCAGCCTCAGTCTCCTCATCTGTATGATGGAAATGAACAGTACCCATCTTTCCTGTTGTCTGAAGATTAAACGCTTAGCACAGTGCCTGGTGCATAATAAAGAATATATTTTCACTGGCATTATTTTTGTTGCTATTGTTATTACTATTATTACTATAGTTATTGCTGTTTTTCTGCTCTCCTGAATTTCCGCAAATGACAAATCAACAGTGCCCAGAGCTGACTGCCTTGTTAGATCACATGAGCTGTAGTAAAATCGTCCAGTCGCTCCAAGTAAGGGAGCAGCCGTTCACCCCAGCAGGAGCGTTCTGTGGGCTCTAGAGAGCCTGGAGTCACCAGCTGCCCTCTCTGGCCTCGGGCCTGTGTGTCTGCCTGACGTGAGGCGGCCGGTGCAGCCGTGGGACGACGGCAGGGCTGCCTGCTCTGGAGAACAGCCCCACAGACGTGCTCTGGCCAGCAGTGTTCGGAAAGGTTGCATTTCCATTCTTCTTGTCAGAGCAGGCTCCCTCCATTTCCCCGCAGGCCTCAGACCCTCTCCTGCCTGCACAGGGCCCAGTCCTGCTTGACGCGGCCGGCCTTGCCCCCGAAGGCTTGTGAGGCCTGAGCCCAGAGAGAAAGGGTGGTTTTCCTGTCTGTTGCCATTGAAGCCACAGATCTGCAAAGGGGCAGGAAGAGAAAAGTGAAGCGCAGAGCAGAAGGGCCAAGAAAAGGTTTCTGGGGCTTCCCTGGTGGCGCAGTGGTTAAGAATCCGCCTGCCAATGCAGGGGACACGGGTTCGAGCCCTGGTCTGGGAAGATCCCACATGCTGCGGAGCAACTAAGCCCGTGCGCCACAGCTACTGAGCCTGCGCTCTAGAGCCCGCGAGACACAACTACTGAAGCCCGCAAGCCACAACTACTGAAGCCCATGCGCCTAGAGCCCGTGCTCCGCAACAAGAGAAGCCACCGCCATGAGAAGCCCGCGCATCGCAACGAAGAGCAGCCCCCGCTCACCACAACTAGAGAAAAGTCCGCGCCGCAGCAACGAAGACCCAATGCAGCCAAAAATAAATAAATAAATAAAATTTAAAAAGATAAAAAGATTCTTTCTGATTAACTGTGCTGACGTTTCCCTGAACTCCGCCCATCACTCACCCTGGTCCCCAGTCCTGGAACCAGCACCTGTGCACACACATCACAGGCAAACGTCACACAGATACATCCCACACACATCACGCACACACACATACACGCACACGTATCACACCACACACCTCACGCACACTACACGCACACACGCCTGGGCGAGTACCCTGTTGGAGGTGGAAGCTAGAGCAGGCAAAGGAAGACAGGAAAGGTGGCCAGGAGGAAGGCCCAGCCCGGGCACACGGCCTGGGGTGCTGTGCAGTGGCCACTGCATGACCGGGAGGTGACCGTCCCGGCCCCCAGCCCCCAAGCCCTTGAGAAAAGGCCAGAGGCGATGACAACACACTTCAGAGAGAGCCTACACAGAGCCCACCACCCTCCTTGTCAGGGAGAGGAAGGGCCACCTGGAAAGAAGGAGCCACACCGTGCTGGTCTTGGGAACCTCTCGTCAGGCGGCTCTGAGGGTCGGGCACGAGATCGCCCGGTGGATGGAAGAGGACGGACTCCAGACCGACACGTGGAGGGTGGGCGCCCCTTCTCTGCCCCGTGTGCCTGGGCTCCGCCGCACTGGCTGAGGATCCCTGTGGGCTGACCTTAAAGGCCCATCTCTGGAGCTCCTTAGTGAAGGCGGGGGAGGGCACCCTCCTTCATTCTAGCGAAAGCTCACAGAGCACCGTGAAGTAGGAAAGAGCAATAAGCGGCTCAAAATACAAACTTTGGTGCAGCTCCATTAGGGGGTACAGAAGCAATTGAATCAGCAGGGTCCAGTCGGCCCAGGACTCGGGCCCCGGCCTGGGGCAGACCTGGTTTGGGGCCTGGCCTCATCACTTGGATGAGCCCACCCTGGGCAGAGGAATTTCCCTGAGCCTGTTTTTTCATCTATAAAACTGGTGGAGCAAAAGCCCTTAAATCCAGTTTTTAAAAATAATTTAGATCAGCAAAAACTGACTTGGATTTGAAGCAATGTGCAGCCCTTAGTTATCCTTCTTCATAGAAGTATATGTACATTTTGCTGCAGAAACGTGAATGTGTCTGATTACGGGATGCTCCCAGTTCCTGCGTGTCAGCTCGGGCTGCCATCACCAAACAACACAGAC
The DNA here is from genome assembly GCF_009873245.2 of Balaenoptera musculus. NCBI lineage: Eukaryota > Metazoa > Chordata > Mammalia > Artiodactyla > Balaenopteridae > Balaenoptera > Balaenoptera musculus. The sequence goes on from NC_045797.1 coordinate 82,265,113, forward strand.
TGGGGGACTTACACAACAGACGTTTATTTTCTCCCAGCTTTGGAGGCTGCAAAGATCAAGGTGCTGACAAGTTTATATTTCATTCTGAGGCTTCTCCTGGCTAGTGGGCAGCGGCCATCTCGCTGTGTGTCCACATGACCTTTGTGCGTGTGTCGGGGGAGAGAGAGAGCCCTCAGGCGTCTCTTCTTACAAGGACACTAATCCTGCTGGATCAGGGCCCCATCTTTATGACCTCATTATGATGAACTTACTTCATCAGTAATAAACCTGAATTACTTCCTTAGAGGCCCCATGTCCAGATACAGCCATAGTGGGGGTTATGCCTTCAACATATGAATTTTGAGGGATGCCAACATTAAGTCCATAACACCCTGTTCGGGTTGCTGTGGTCAGTGGTATATGAACCATGTTACTTTTCAAAAAGTCAAATACTCTGAATTGCAAAATATTGATACATCTGATCCCAAGGGTTTCAGATCAGAGATTATGCATATATAGTACCTAATAATCAATTCGTAATGATGAAATGAGAAAGAATGAAAAGCTCCAATCACAGTGCCTGGCATACAGTAAATGCCCAATAAATACTAGTTGTCACTATTGTCATTGTCATCACTCTAGACCTCAAACTGGGTAAAACCTGGTAACTGGGTAAACCCTTACAGGAGGCCCTGTGAATAGCAAAGAACAGCAGGACCAAAATTTAAAGAAAAACATATCGAGAAAACAATTTAAGAAAACATGAACGATACATAAGGAGTGACTTTACATGTTATCCAAAGATCTCATGCAAATCATTAAGGAAAACACCAAGACCTCAAAGGCCAAGAAACACAACAGAGGAAATACGTTCAGCCTCAAAAGTTCCTAAAGAAACAACGATCTAAACAATAGTGATGCAACATTTTATGGCGAATACATTCATTTCAAAATGTCAATGACAACAGCCCATATTGCCACCAGAAACCAGGTGTGACCGATGTGCTCAGACAGTGGAGGGAGAGAAAATCAGAGTGCCCTCCTAGAAAGGAAACAGACAAGAAACTTTGGAAGCTAGAGAAATGTTCAAAAACTTAGAGCCTATGTTTCACCTGCTGGAATTTTCCTTTAAGGCAGTTTGCCAAGGAAGAAAAGCCCCTCTGTGGGCACACAGGTGTGTTGCCATGCTCTTCATGGGGCATTTACCAGCAGGCTCTGGACCAAGCAGGTTAATCACTCATGATGCCTGCCCCTTACATCCTGCCTGGAAACGCTGTTATTACTTTTGTCATTTCACATGTGGGGAAATGGAAGCAAAGAGAGGTTAAGACAAGTCTTGCCCCATTACTTGGAAACTCAGACTCAGGACAGGTACGCCCCGCTGCATCACACTGCTTCCCAAGAGTCTGATGACAAAAGATGATAAGAAACTAAAGGCTCAGCCTTAAGGAATCGAATGATTCATGATCATCTATTCAAACAAATCCTATGTGTTAGGCCACCATAAACAAATAATAAGACGTACTTAGCAATATAAACATATTGTGGTTTTACTATTAACTAAACAGGGAAACAGAATGCAAAATTATAGTATGCACAAGTCACTCCGATTCAGAGAAAAGGTCCAGAATGAGGCACTTAGAAGATGGTGAGCTTGCTATGGAGGCATGAGTGACCTAAGAATAAGGGTGGTTTCTGCCACCTTCATCCCAGGATCTGAGTTTAGTGCCTGGCACGCAGCAGACACTCAGAAATGTCTGGTAGAAAAAGGACTATAAAACTTTTTTTTTTTTTTCCTAATTTGTTGGCATAATGTTGTTTGTATAATATCTAAATAACAAATTTCAAATAGAAATCAAATTCCCCTTGCTGGGGCCCCAGGTAGAAGCACTGGGCATTGACTAAAGCACCTGCAGTCCAGGCTCACACAGGCCTGGAGATGAATCCTGCCTCTGTCACTTGTCAGCAAATTCCTTCACCTGCTGGGGCCTCCTGCCCACATCTGTGAAACAGACATGATAACAACTATCCTCTGGATGTGAAGAATTAAATGACATCAAACATATGAAAAAATGCTTGGAAAAGTGTGTACGTAGCACTTAAAGAGCTCAATGGGTAGTAGCCGTTATTAATATAAAGGGAAGCTCTTGGCTCCTGAATGCAGCCTATCTTTACAATCCTGTATTTTTTAAATTTATTTATTTAACTTATTTATTTTTGGCTGCGTTGGGTCTTCGTTGCTGCACGCGGGCTTTCTCTAGTTGCGGTGAGGAGGGGCTACTCTTCGTTGCAGTGCGCGGGCTTCTCACTGCGGTGGCTTCTCTTGTTGTGGAGCGTGGGCTCTAGGCGCGTGGGCTTCAGTAGTTGCAGCACGGAGGCTCAGTAGTTGTGGCTCGTGGGCTCTAGAGCACAGGCTCAGTAGTTGTGGCGCATGGGCTTAGTTGCTCCGCGTCATGTGGGATCTTCCCGGACGAGGGATTGAACCCGTGTCCCCTGCATTGGCGGGCGGATTCTTAACCACTGCGCCCCCAACCAGGGAAGTCCTACAATTCTGTGTTTTAAAAAAATAAGCTATATCTATTTGTGTGGTTGTTTGGTCTACTTGTTTGCCTGCTTGGCCAAGATCAAGAGACCCCAAAAGTGTTCCTTTCCTAAGTCTTAGTCTTATAGCCACGACAACCTCATACCAGGATCCTAGGAAGCCTTTGCCAAACTTTGCCAAACTTTGAAAGATGAAGTATGCATTGCCCACCTGTGTTGATTTCCTAGGGCTTGCATGTAACAAAGTGCCACAAGGTAGTGGGCTTAAAACAACAGAAATTTATCCTCTCACAGTTCTGGAAGCTACAAGCTCAATATCAAGGTGTCAGCCGGCTATGCCCTCCTAAGGCTCTAGTGAAGAATCCTTCCTTGTCTCCCAGCTTCTGTTGGTTCCCAGCAATCCCTGGAATTCTTTAGTTTGTAGATTGATCACTCCAGTCTCTGTCTCCACGGCCCCATGGCGTTCTCCCTCTGTTTCTCTTTATTGTCTTCTTATAAAGACACCAGTCACACTGGATTAGGGCCCCACTTCACTCCAATATGACCTCATCTCAACTAATTACATCACAACAACCCTATTTCCAATTAAACTCACATTCTGAACGACTGGGGGTTACAACTTCAGTATATCTTTTTGGGGGACACAATTCAACTCACAACACCACCCAAAGCCCACCCTTCTTGGTAGGGTGGATTGCCACCCCTAGGAAACACCCTTTCATAGAGCAAAAGATCCTAAGAGAGAAAAATTGGTGCTCGCCTGAGTTCTAGAATTGAAAGGCAAAAGGAAACTGGGACAGTCTATTCGGTGAATGACAAATGCAGTCTTAGAATTTCTGTTTCTTCCCTAGACCTGAAGGGCTTGACAACTCTGCACTGGCCTTCCCAACTGGTTTGCTAATTAAAATGCTAATTCCTTCTGAGCTGGAAGTCTGCCTAAGCAAGTAGACTGAAAAAGAAACAGCAGCCGTAGACACTGGACTTGCCCTTGGTTCATGGTTTTCCCTTAAAGAAGAGCTGTCTGCAGAATCTGAAGCCAGACGTGGGAGGTTTGATGCAAACCTCTTTATTGAAAGTGGTTTCTAAACCTTAATGCTGGGATTGCCTAGACTCTGGATGGCACATAATGTGGTGCATTTGGTACATGCTTGAATCCAGCACCACATTCAACAGGCAACCCAGTGAGAAAATTCTGGATCAGTATTTTTTATTGCACACAGAGTCTTAGGAGCCAACAGTGCCTTGTAATATACAGCATTTGGGGGAAGTAAATAACTCAAGATAGCACACAGCTGTGATGTTAGTGAAACCATCCTTACACCTGCAGGCATGAATCTAGATTTGTTCGGTCACTTGAGAGGTGTGTGATCTCAGACAAGTCACTTAGCCTCTCTGAGCCCTAGTTTCTTACTCTGTAAAATGATACCAGTGATATCGACTTCAAGTGTGACTGTGACGACTAAATGAAATAACGGACAAGTAGCCATCTGGTAAAACGCCTAACCATAGTAGATGCTCAACAAAGTTTGCTACTCACTGTTGCTGACTTCACAGCTAACATAGTCTCCAGGGAGCTGGATGACTTGGCAAAGGAGCCAAGGCATGAACCCAAGTCTCCCGATTTCAGATTCCGTGCGCTCTGCCACATCCTGCGTCAAGAACTCAGACATCCATATAAATGTTGCTCTTGTAGCATGATTTCTCCTCCTTTGCTGCAAGAGTCGTAAATTGCTGAAAGTTTTCAGGAAAAAAAGAATCAGTTTTTTGGTGTGTACTTATTATTCTTATCTGGTTTTGGGGTGACTGTTATATCTGGCCTTTCAGAAGTACAGGATTCCATATTTCCCAGTGTTCTGGGAGAGTTTTTATTTTATGGCGGTAAAATACACATACAATTGGCTGTTAGTGACATGTAGCACATTCACTGTTATGCAACCCTCACTGCTATCTAGCTCCAGTCCATTTTCTGGAATTTTTATTACACAAGAATTCTCTCCTCTTTGAAGGTGAATTACTTTAGACCAAACATATTACTGTGTCAACCAACTCTCATTTCTGTGGGTCTTCTTTGTCTGCTTCTGCGACAGACATACTAGTCTCCATTTATGACTACACAGTTTACCCACCTTCTCGTGTTTCTCACAGTTCTTTATATTTCATAGCGATGTTGGCATGTCTACAACATGTCGGGACAGTCGCACCCCTCTGGGTAGAACTTTGAATTTTAACTTAAAATATCTCGTTGCCTATTTTTTTTTTTTTAAACCTGGCTTAATAAAAGACAGGTTGTTTGTTTATTTATTTATGGCTGTGTTGGGTCTTCATTTCTGCGCAAGGGCTTTCTCCAGTTGCGGCGAGCGGGGGCCACTCTTCATCGCAGTGCGCGGGCCTCTCACTGTTACGGCCTCTCTTGTTGCGGAGCACAGGCTCCAGACGCGCAGGCTGAGTAGTTGTGGCTCACGGGCCCAGTTGCTCCGCGGCATGTGGGATCCTCCCAGACCAGGGCTCGAACCCGTGTCCCCTGCATTGGCAGGCAGATTCTCAACCACTGTGCCACCAGGGAAGCCCCCACCTATTTAATTTTTAAACATGGAGTCCTAGTCTGATTAGCTTTCTTGACCCAATCTGAGAGCCTCATCTGTTGTTAGGTGACTTTAATTCATTTATAATTATTTTGATTATTGATAGGTTTGGATGTGTTTCCTATTTACCAAGCTTTCTTGCTGTTTATCCCCTCCCCAGCCTGCTCTTACCTCATACACTTGTCAGTGCTACCTTTCCCTTTAATGTTTTAGATATTGGACATCCTGTTTTTTCCTTCTAGCAGCTTCTCTAAAAGTTTTTAACACATATATTTAAATATTCCTTTTCCATTAACATGTTAATCACTTCTGCCCCATTAAACCAGGAATTTTTGCTCAATTTCACTCATTTTATCAGCTCCTCCATCACTGACCACTCCCATGTTGGGATCAGGTAAGATAGAAGAGATTCATTCGTTCATTCAATGGGCATCTCACGGTCCCTACAGTTTGCTGGGCATCATCAAGGCTCTGGGAACAGAGCAGTGGAATTGTCTCATAAAATTCCTGCTTTGGTGGGGAAAGACCAAAAAAACAAAAGACAGCTAAACAAACTGTGTTCTGTTAGTAGGTACTCTCAATCAGGGATGACCTCACTGAGGAGGTGGCCTTTGAGTAGTAAGGACCCAGTGGAAGCGAGGGAGGGACCCAAGCGGATGTGAGGGGGAGGAGCGCTCCGGGCAGAGGTGGGTGCTGGCCTGGCAGTGGCCAAGGTGGTCCAGGAGGGCCAGGCAGCTGACATGCAGTAAGCAAAGGGAGAAGTTAAGGGTCAGCAGAGATCAGGAACATCCCTTTGTACTGCCGTCTTAAAGACTTTCTCAACTGCACCTTCCAGCTGTCTCTTTCGCTCTTGAGCTGGTCTATTTCATCCGCCTACTGAGGTTTGAATTTCCAAGATCTGTACCTGATCTTGTTTTGTTCTGGATGCAATATATTCTTTTTCCCTGAACTTAATTACACTTGGTTGATGGGATTCCGTCTGCTGTATTGACTCTTCATGGAGCTCATCACCTCTCCCTCTATAACATTTCCTGTATTTTTGTTATGAGTTTTAGTTGTGCGTTTATTTCCGTACTAGGGAGCTCCTGTTTGCTATTTACTGCCTCAAGTGACTGTGGGGACAGGACACTGCGGTGGCGACAGGGTGCCGACAGCTTGGCTTCACAAAGGCCTGGGGACCCGCCCCCTGCTTGGGGCTCCACACTCCGGGCCTGAGCCTCAACCAATCCGCTGCTCAGCCCAGGTTGGTTGCGGGGTGGGGAGCGCGGCAGGGAGGGCTGGGAGGCGACTTCCCCTGTGAACGACCCTGCCAAGCGCCCAGGCCCGCTGCCTGCTTCTTTAGTCACTCGGAAGCTCAGGGCGCCCCTGAAAGCATCCTCCTGTGTGGCAGGCTTCTCTGCACGCTTTGGGCCACTGTTTCTTCCATTTCTGTCTGTCTTTTCTCTTTCAGGGATTCCTCCACATCTTAATATACCCTTATTTTTATGGATTTGTTCTTCTTTCCTTTCCAAAACTGTCCTCCCGTCATTCATTGAGATTTTAAGCAGGTATTAGCCCCCCAGGACCACTGGCCACACACACTACTTCCTCCCAAAACAAGGCAACTCATTCCCAGCAAAGAAACAATCCATGCATCACAGATTCTATTTGTAAGGCTGGAGCAAATACAAATACTCGTTTGGTTTTTTTTCCCCAAGTTTAAATTAACCAATAAAATGGGGAAAGCAGCCCAGAAGCCGCCAGAAGCCACCATTTATAAAAGACAAGTAGAACTAAAGAAGGTAAGTTTTTATTCCAAGATAGGAATAATGACATATACAAAGTGATCATTTTAGAAACACTGATCTAAATCTTTTATACTCATGGACTTTTTTTCTTAGGGAAGAAAAGATTGACGTTAACTCTTTGGCATCATCTCTGAAAAGAATTTCTTCTCGGATTGTTATCCATTAGAGTGCTTTAAACGTCTAAGATGGATGGATGAGAGTGCATCCTGCTGATTCATTTCTGACGACCTTTAAACTCTTCCTTTGGTTACGGGCCACTCCATAAGCAATGTGGTGGGGACATGGACCCCAGAGTCTGCCTCTGCTTCTCTCCGGCTGTGTGATCTTGGTGAGATGCGCTCTCTACATCTCAACTGTCTCATCTTTGAAATGGGAAGAATAATTCCACGCACGTGGGCTGCTGGAAGGGTTAAGCAAGATCGTAACTGTGAAAGCACCTGGCCCAAGGCCCAGCCTCTAGGGGGCCCTCTAACACGCTGGTTTAAAAAACATCCCAGCACAAGCGAGAGCGTGGGCATCACAGAACATCGCTGCTGCCTTGTCTGTCCCCCTTCCTCTCCTGTCAGGGACCAAACATTCGTAAGAGAAGACAAGCGATTCAAGGAACTAAAAACTGAGCTTCAATAAATTAGAGTCAGAAGTCTAGTTCTTATCAACAATTTTCTACATCGCTTTAGTTGTTCTCATTGTTTGTTTCAAGTAAGCCATTTGGTCCTCTTTCCTTTGTAAGGCAAATTCTATTTCTCAAGGTCAATCTCTGTAACCCTAATTTCCTTCCTGAAACCCCTGTAGTTTTTAAAAGTTTCTTTTCACTTTTGCCCTTTCTAAGAGGTAGGGTATTTACCCTATACTATTTTAATAGAATCGTATCTGCTCTGAAGTGAAACTATTTGTTTTACTTTATTAAAGTCGATGCCTTTGGGCTAGCTTCTAAAAGAGTAAACTTACATAATTCTTATGAAGTGAACCTATTTCATTTTTTCTTGTCTCCAGCCTTTACAGTTAAAAGGTTCTTTTGGAATATTACTCTGTAGTAGGTTATAGAGAAACCTACAGAGCCAACATCATATCCATCATCTGAAATGCTGGCACCTGTACAAGATAAGCCAAGGGGGGATCCTTCAGAGCTAAGAGAAAAGTCAAGTCTGTCCATGGAAGCATACGGATGATGTGACAGCAGGCAAAACTTTGTTCTTCACATGATGGACTTTGACACAGGCCAAGGCAATGGGGTCTGCGCCGGAACCTAGGGGCCTTTGGTTTGAGTTCCTGCTCACTGCCCACTCATCCCCGTCGGTCTCAGTAAGTCTCGGTCCATCTCTGGGCCTCGGTTCCCTGGCACCTACCATGAGGGGGTGGCCAACAGACACCTCTGGGTCCCGTCCCAGTCCAGACACTCCGTGGTTCCTATTCTTCCTTTAGCCTCAGCAGCCTGAGGTTCTGAAGACCCCCCCCCTCAGATATGTCTCCCTCAGATGTGTCGTCCGGTCAGAAAGAAGAGGGGTCGGTCCTCCTTGGCATTGGCAGTCTGGAATTCATCTCGCAGCCGAAACTGCCACTCATCTTCCAGCTCCAGGCGGACAACCGTCTGGCGGAGTGAGTTGCGGTCCTGACAGATCACACACAAGGTGGCACCTGTGTGGACAACAGCAGAGGTATGTGAAGAAAACAGGGGAGTTTCTCCAAAGGAAAGGTACCGCCTGGCTGCTATTTGCAAGAACAAAATATGCTGCTGCTTGCAAGGGAAGGACTGATGTCCGCGTGAGCTCTTGTTTCCTTGGGGATGCTTCTTAATTCTTAGCAAGACAGTGAGATTGTGATTTGGCAGGTCTGGCAGATGAGACAACATGGAACCAAGAAACACTGGCAAAGAAGTGAGCAGAGGGGGAGAAGGAGACAGACTCGCAGGATCACAAACCAACATCCTTGGCTCCAGCCCCTGCCGGGAAGCGCCCCACCCTGCCCCTCCAGCCCAACCCTCCCTCTGCACCCATCCCAGCCGGCCACCCGCCCAGGCTCCACGCACCTCCTGACTCTCCCTCTGCTGAGGCAACGTGGATTCTCCCGCCTCTCGACGCCTAGCGTTCATCAGTAATCATGCGCGCTCGTTCTCGCTACCTACCTCCCTACCTACACGTCCTATCCTCCTATTAGACGAAATGTTTCCCAAGAGCAGAGAATGTTGTGGAAACCTCTGACTATTTCCCCAAAGCTTATGCAACGTTGGTGCTCACTAAACACCTGGTAGAGAGGAAGGTCAGAGTCAAGGCCAACCAAGGAAAAGTGAAGCTCGATTAGGGATCCCAGCTGGATTGGAAAGAATGTGTTTAAGTCACACAGAATGAATGTTTCTCACTCTCAACCACTCTAGCACGAAAACACCTACAGAGGGAGAAAGATTAGAAGAAAAGTAAAGATGCATGTGGCATCCCAAGACAAGGAAGAAGAACTCATCCACCAAGAAGGAAAAACGTCTGAGGGGATTTGCATGCTTAGGCTAAGAGCCTGGCTTGAAAAGCAACAGAAAAGTTGAAAATATCTGCTAGTCACCAAAAAGAAAGGGGCTGTGTCTTGTCTCTATGCAAACAGGTAGAGGGGGAAAGAGCTGCCCTGGGATCCCATCCCAGCCTTCTTGTGCTCCCCTGGATGGTCGGGGAAGTCACGCACCCTGAGCCTCAGTTTACCCGTTGGCAAGAAGGACTAGGGCCAGAGGTCACCTCCGCAGAGGTGCCAGGTGACGACAGCCATTCAAGTCAAGATCCACGGTAAGAGTACGGGAAGTTACCTTTCAGAAAATGAAACTTTTTCAAAAAGCCAGCTCCCACAAAAGAGTCACAGAGGTACAGCAGAAGTCCACTAAACAGGAAGTCGGAGCAGCTGATGTTTAAAGAGTGGGGCCTGGAGCTCACATAACACACAGAGATCTGAAAAGAAAGGAACCCAAGAGAAAATGTCATTTTCCATGAAATACTCCATGACATTGTGTTAGGGCTTTGCATCTAGCAAATACTAACTGCCAGGTCAGGCTCAGACTTGGAGGAACAGAAACAATATTTAACGTTATTTCCAAATCTAGATCCTAACACTCAACTCCAAGACTTATCCAGATTTATCTATTCATTAATTCATTTGAGAATCAGAAATGTTTAGCATCAGAAGTGGGTTTGATTCTTAACTTCTTATATCGGGGCCAAACCACTTCGGTCCTCTCAGCCTTTATCTTACCAGCTGTAAAGTGGGGTCATACCGGAGCCGAAGTAGTGGAGTGGTTCTAATTCCAAGTCCTGGGTTCTGACGCACGTGTTTAGGAACTTCCCGGATTTGTGGACTCGACAGCGCCCCCTCTGACAGTTACCTGAGACCCCAGGTTAAGGTAGCCGTCGACGGACAGCACGGGGTGGCCGTGATTCCTCAGGGAGAGCGGGAAGAAGCGGTGGCTGTGGTGCTGCAGGAACTTCTCCAGCAGGAGCTGCGCGGGGGCCGCGAGGAGCGTGTGCTTGCTGTCGGGGGCGCAGATGTACTGGGCCGGCACGATGGCCATGGGGCTGTCAGACACCTGCGCGGGGAAGGGCGGGTGTCAGCCACTCCCAGCCACCCTGAGCAGGGACCCGGGGCGGGTGGCCCCGTCGTGGAAGGCTGTGCCGTGGAGCAGCGATGTGAGAACACATGACTTCCACGGTGAAGTTCTCCATTAAGAAAAATTAGGTTTAACCGAAGTGGGACGTGTGAAAACTGATCACGTGATTGATCAGAATCGTAGACACTGACCATTCCACGCCGAATATTGGCTGCCTGGTCTAGAAAAAAATAAGGGAATCCATGGACCTTGGGAACGTTCCCCCAAATCCAGGGATGCAAACCTCTGGGAACGACCAATCTCCCCTTGACCCCCAGACCCTATCTGCCTCCTGTCCAGCCACATGGCCCCTGCTCTCCACGGCCCAGCCATCTGGGCCCGCCATCTCTCGTTCCATCACCAACATACTTCCCATGCTACAGCCAGAGAGACTGTGGATGTAAATCATGCTAATCAAACCCTCTGCTGGATACCCTTCAGTGGGTTCTTGTTACTCCTACAGAAAAGTCTAGAACCTTCCCACAGCGGATAAGGTCCTGCCTACTTCTCCAGCTCATCTCTGACACTCTGCCCCATGGATCGGAGGGACCTTCAAGGCAGGGGTGTGCCAGCTCCGTATGGGTTCCTGGAAGACACAGATCTCCGAAGGCTCGCTGTGACTTTGCATCTGAAATGCCCAGGTCTGCCCTGCCAGGACCGAAACAATCAGATCACGTCTCTGCCCATCTGGAGGCCGGCTCCAGGACAGATGGCACAGCCACCAAGCTAGCCCGTCAGTGCCATTCAGACAGTGTTTGGCAGCACTGTCCCAGGGGCTCCGAGAAGAGCACGGTACCACACCTGCCCCCCAAGGGGCTCTGTTGGGCAGAAAAGCCGGACAAGTGAACAGCAAAGATGGTGACAGAGATGAGCTCAGGAAACCAATGGGGAGAGAGAGTGCGGGCAGGCAAGGGCGCACAGGAGGGCTGGTGGCGCGTGTGCGCTGGGGGGGACACACGGGAAACCAGTTAGAGTCGGAGATCAGAAGGGAAACCTCACGGAGTCTTTCCCTTCCCAGGGCTCCCAGCCGGAAACCTTTCCTAATACTTCCCAGCAGTCAAGCCCACCCCACTGACTCAAAGGCGCCCGGGTGGCCTCCCTGCCAGCTTTCCCACCACGGACAGCAGCCCCCTCTAGGCACACGGCCACACCCACCTTGGACGTGATGTGGAAGGACCTGTGCCCGCCCACCGCAATCTGCTTCTTCATCACACTGAAGCGGTTGAACCGGCAGAGCAGGAGGCCGGCGCTGTGCACCCGCAGGTTGAAGTCCACATCATCACACATGAACCTGCCCAGAACCAGAGGAGGGGGCGGGTCGGACTGGAGGCAGCTCACACACCCCCAGTCACGCCCCTACCAGACACGTGGAGTGTGCACCCCTGTACTGGGGGCTGGGAAGGCGGAGCAGGCTCGCTCCTGCCCCAAAGACCTTCCTCTGGGAGGCACAGAAGGCAAACCGAGAAGGAAAGCAGGACAAGCTGTGATGCGCCTGCACCAGGAAAGCAGGGTGCACCCCAGGCTTACACTACAGAAGCACTGCCACCTGTGGACCAGGCACGACATGCCAGGCACCGTGAGGGGGACTTGACAAACACCACTTCATCTATTTGCTGAAAAGAAAACAACCGACCTCCCAAAGTAAAAATATTAGCCACTTTTTACAGCTGAAGAAGACAAGACTCAGAGATGGCAAGTCATCTGCCTAAATTGCAAAGCTGACAAGTGGCAGAACCCAAATTCCTAGCAGGTCAGTCTGGCTCCAGAATGGACACTCCTGTCTGGGCCCTCTCGGGGGTGTGCCCACTGCCTGGCAGGTAGAGGGCTCAATAAACATTAGTGATTAGATTCTTCTCGTGATGTGAGCATTTCTGCATACATCTGTAGAGAGTGACACAGGGAAATTACAGTTTCCTTCAGTGCTAACGCTCCTAAAAAGTGATGTGTTCAGAGAAGGAGCCAAAAAAGCAAGAGAGACAACACCCAGTAGCATTTAAGTCATTAAATAAGGTACCATGTGAATTGAGGAAGGAAGTTGAATGGTCTTAGGCAAATCTGCCCTAAAATTATACAACAAAAATACCAAAAAAAAACCATGAGGGGGCTTCCCTGGTGGCGCAGTGGTTGAGAATCTGCCTGCCAATGCAGGGGACACGGGTTCGAGCCCTGGTCTGGGAAGATCCCACATGCTGCGGAGCAACTAGGCCCGTGAGCCACAACTACTGAGCCTGCGCGTCTGGAGCCTGTGCTCCGCAATAAGAGAGGCCGTGACAGTGAGAGGCCCACGCACCGCGATGAAGAGTGGCCCCCGCTTGCCGCAACTGGAGAAAGTCTTCGCACAGAAACGAAGACCCAACGCAGCCAAAAATAAATAAATAAATAAATAAATAATTCCCATTTAAAAAAAAAACACAAAACCCATAAGGGCTGCAAGCAAGGGACCAGGCCAATGCTACGTACGGGTGAAAAGGCTCTGGTTTCGTTGGCCCTGGAGGGCAAGGATGGAGCAGCTACCCGCCAGGAGTAAGGCTGCCCCTCACGGAGGGCCCTGGGACCGTGGGCTGAGCTGACAGCCAAGGTGGCGCAGGAGCTCACCGATTCTGGTTGTACTGCACGTTCTGGGTCAAGTCCACGTTCAGGATGACGAAGTCGTGCACGTGGCAGCGGGAGAAGGGCTCGCGCACCTCGTGGCTCCCGGTCTTGCTGGACCACTTGCGCATGCCGATCAGGGCGTAGTGAGTGATGTTGGGGGAAGTCTCAATGTGCTGCATGATGTGCTTCAGGGAAACATTTCTTTCCGACCAGGAAAATTCCCTGTTCGAAGGAAGGAGACGGACATCCCTCGGTTGGCATGCAGACAACAGCAAGGCCCTCTGGACCAGGCTGGCCAGGATGCTGCTTTGCCCTGAACGTGCCGGGCGGGGTGGTGCAGAAGGAACCCCTCACAACCACCAGGCACCGTGCCCAGCACTTCAGATTCACTGTCATCGATCCTCGCAGCAATCCTATGACACAGGCATATCATCCCCATTTTACAGATGAGGAAAAAGAGGCTCTGGATAACTTGCCCAGTGTCACGTGACAGAGCTTGGCTTGAACGGTGTTGTCTGTCTCCGGAGCCCACAATCTCTGCGTCTGCCAAACCACCTCGCGTTTCCAGTGTCAATTCCAAGTGAGGTGGGGGGAGGGAAGGAGGCAGCGTGTAAACACCTCCCACCCCACCCTGCCGGTGACTGAAGTCCGTGAAGACAGTGAGGGCCACCCGACGACCAGGGAGGGCTGCTGAAGGGGGCAACCCCAGGGCTGGGAGCTGGGGTGACAAGAGCTCTGTCTGTGAGACCCAGGGAAGTGGCTCAACTTCTCTGCATCTCAGCTTCCTTTTCCCCAACTGAGGGGCTTCAACGAAACTCTCTAAGGCCCCAGCCAGCTCTGACACGCCAGGACTTGAACGGCTGCTGCAGAACGAAATTCAGAAAGGCAGAGGGAAAAGCTCGGTTCTCTTCCACATCGCTGCCCTAGCCGAGCTCTTGCCCTCGGACGCGTGACAGTGAGAATACTGAAAGCACGGTGACTGCCGTCCTCATGCGTGTGCAGCTCTATCAGACAGAAAACATTTTTTTCTAGAAGAGCAGTGGTGTTAATGGTAATTGTTACATTAGAACTCACTAACACAGAAGAGGTGGACCAACCTCAAAAGTTGCCTCTCAAAAAAACAAGCCAAAAAATCAAGCTGTTTCTCAAAAAAAAAAAAAAAAAAAAAATCAAGCCAAAAATAAAGGCTAAGTTGCAACACTCATGGTAAAACCACACAGAAATATTTTGCCAATGATGTTCAGATGCAGCTGGATCTCCTGAGCCTTTCCTACACTGTGCTGCTCCACTGCCCACGACCGGGCACACAGTTCATGGTTTAATTAATCCTTGTAACAAACTTCTAGCACAAGTTTAAGTGCCCCTTTGAAAGACGAGGAATCTAGAACCCCAAAACGAGTCATTTCCCTAATGTCACACAACAAATAAAAATAGAGCTTCACGTTAGGAGGCGGCTGGGGGGAGGGAGGAGGGACGGGAAGGTTCTGGGGTGCCAGTGCTGGTCGTTTCTTCATCAGGGAGTTTGTCAGGTGTGTGTGTTCTGTTTGTGAAAATACCTGGGTATGTATTATTCTTTCCTTTTCGCATATATTTGATGTTGAATATATATTGCATTATTTTCTGTATGTATTACACCTCAGTAACGTTTTTTAAATTAAGAACTCAAAGTAAAGCTTGGAACGTGAGCCCACCACACGCAGGGCTCTGTCCACTGCACACCACACCTTCCAGCATGAGGCGCCCTCTGGGGTCCTCGAAGGGCGGACGAGAACCCCCCACCGAGAAGAGAGCGCGTGCACTTGTCTTACTGGTGGGGTGAGCGTGTGGGCTCTCACCTGCTTCTCTCCCCAGCACCGTCGACGTCCACCACGTTCCACATCACGCAGGAGTCATCAGAAATCACGATGAAAGGCCAGATGTCCTGCGGCTTGATCCCCAGCTCCTCCTGCCGGTTCCGTTCCAGCTCCAGGTTGTGGTAAGACAGCTCCTTGATCAGGAAATGGGCGGCGCCTGACACGGGCAAACGACCCCGACTCAGGTCAGTCCCAGGCCGACGACCAGCCAGGACAAAGCCCCAGTGAGGAGAGAACGTGACGGAAGCCCATCGAGGCCCCCGCCCCGCCAGCTCCTGGGGGTCCTGACCTGTAGCCCTCACCCACCCACTGTAGGCTGTTGACTTGGCAGAATTCTAGGGCAGAAAACACTCCTCTCCAATTTGCACACACATCGCCTTCTCCTTGCTTTTCTAACAGCTGAGAACATGAATAAATCAATAACCAAGCATCGAGGACAAAAAGAATAGTCACATCAAAATAGCTTTAAACGCCAAAAAGCTTAATGAGAAAGGTCTTTCATCTCTACGCGGACAAAAACTGTCTCTCGCCATCTGCCTGTACGAGGGTGCGGTCAGCAGCCACGGCGGTCGCTGACCTTCAGCACACGCTGAAGGGAGTTCAGGGTGGCGATCAGGAAGGAGGCAGTCTGTGCTCTGGGAAAAACTGGCAGAACAGGCCTTCAGAGAGTTAGGTATTTTTCAGGAGGCGATTTTATGAGCCCAATTTCTTGCCTCGTCTCCCATGTAGAAAAGCACGAAAACCACTAACAGAGATATCTGCTCCCAGTGACCAGCGGCGTTCCTCTGCCAACAGGCGTGCCTGGCTGCGTGCATCTCCCTTCATCAAAACCCCATATACACTGACCTCCCCCCTTATCTCATTGGAGCAGTTCCTCAGAGCTATCTGACAGGCCGTCTCCCAAGCTCTAGTCTTCATTTTGCCCCAAATAAAACTTAACTCACGACTCTCCCATTGTGCATCGACATCTAGAACATTCTCTCAAGTCTCCATTCACAGAAAGTTTACAGAGTGGGGCACGTTTAAAAAGGCCTACCAACTCCAGCGCTGTTGAAGATACTCGGAAGCACCAGCATGATGTGGTTGGGCCAGTATTTCTTATAAATCGCCATTTCGTACTCCTTGACAACTAGCACGTGCAAATGGTTGGCACCATCCATCGCGTGGTACAGGTTAAAGAGCCCGTGCTCGTGACGGCCAGTTGTGGGAGTGAACGTCGGGCTTTTTATGTATTCGTGACTCTGCAGAGCACGGGCATAAAGAAGCAAGTGTTTGTCAGCATGGCCACAATTATTCCCCTCCCTTTAAAATGTGACTTTGCGGGGCTTCCCTTGTGGCGCAGTGGTTGAGAATCTGCCTGCCAATGCAGGGGACACGGGTTCGATCCCTGGTCCGGGAAGATCCCACATGCCGCGGAGCAACTAAGCCCGTGCACCACAACTACTGAGCCTGCACTCTAGAACCCGTAAGCCACAACTACTGAGCCCGCGGGCCGCAACTACTGAAGCCCGCGCGCCTAGGGCCCGTGCTCCACAACGAGAGAAGCCACCGCAATGAGAAACCCGTGCACTGCAACAAAGAGTAGCCCCCGCTCGCCACAACTCGAGAAAGCCTGTGTGCAGCAACGAAGACCCAACACAGCCAAAAACAAATAAATAAATTAAAAAAAAAAATGTGACTTTGCAGCCTCTTCCATCAAAAGATGGCATCTATTTCCACACTCCTTGCATCTGGCTTAGCCTTGGGACTTGCTTTTATGGATAAGATGCAGTAAAAATGACAGCGTGCCAGTTCCAAGCCTGGCCTCCAGAGGCCTGACACATTCTGCCTTCTCTCTGAACCCTCCCAGGAAGAAGCCCGGGCTAGCCTGCTGGAGAAGGAGAGGCCGCAGGGAACAGACACGGGCATCCCTAGCCCAGCCAGCCCCCCGCCAACCTGGTAACTAACCTCGGACACAAGTGAGAGCAAGCCACCCCAGGATAACCACCCAGCAGAACTGAGTCCAAACTGCTGGCCCACAGAATCAGAAGCTAAGTACATGCTTGTTCGGAAATGGTTTGTTAGGTGAGCAAAACTAACAGGTATATATCGATTACCCAAATTCATTAACCTCTCCTATTAGCACCCAACATCGTGCTCTGAGTACACGTTATTCCTGTATGACTTAAATCCCTCTATTGTAGCCATACAGCCTAGCTACTCATACACTCAGGCTATGAATCTTTTATATAAATAACTGTGTTTTCTTTCACTCTTTTCTCAGCAATAGGTTCCGCTGGCCAAGCTTCCAGCTAGGTCTTCCGTTCCTTCTCGATTCCTCAAAGTACTTGCTACAAAGCTGTGCATACAGCTGATGCTCATAACCAGTTCTTTTTTTTTTTGTAAAGTTATTTATTTATTTATGGCTGTGTTGGGTCTTCATCGCTGCGCGCGGGCTTTCTCTAGTTGCGGTGAGCGGGGGCTGCTCTTCATCGCAGTGCGCGGGCTTCTCATTGCGGTGGCTCATCTTATCGCGGAGCACGGGCTCTAGGCGTGCGGGCTTCAGTAGTTGTGGCATGCGGGCTCAGTAGTTGTGGCATGCGGGCTCAGTAGTTGTGGCTCATGGGCTTAGTTGCTCCGCGGCATGTGGGATCTTCCCTGACCAGGGCTCGAACCTGTGTCCCCTGCATTGGCAGGCGGATTCTTAACCACTGCGCCACCAGGGAAGTCCCTCGTAACCAGTTCTGATGGGAACCACCTGGAAAAGCTAGTGGAGTAACTGATAAAGGCTCAAGCACCTTATAGTAAAGGCCTCACTGCCACTTTACAAATGTTTTCATTCTTGATAATAGCCTGCTGGGTCTGCAAGGCTGGGTTCAGCTCTGGGCATGCCTGGCCCTCTGGAGAAGGAACAGCAGAGCTGTACACAAGGTCCTTGGGGCTGGGGCTGGGGCTGGGGAAGGGGCGGCAGGTTGACTCTGAGGTTGTCAGGCTGGAACTGTCAAACCAAGCGCCCCTAAGAATGGCGGCCAGAGAGACGATGGATTATTAGGAACAATCTCCTCGGAAGAGAGATTTCTCCTTTAGAGATATACGTTGAAATATTTACAAATGAAATGACGCAATGTCTGAGATTCGCTTCCAAGTAACACAGGAAGGCAGGTGAAGAGAGATGGCTTGATGAAGCAAGACTGGCCTTGAGTGAATAACCGCTGAGGTTGGGTAATCAGCCCTGGGGGAATCATTATACTATTCCGCCATCTTAGCCTGTTTCAAATGTTCCACAAGAGACAGCATGAAAGAAAAGATAGTGGAAGGGACGAACATTTACTGGCCCTTGTTATCTTCCAGGTACTGTGCTGGTGCCTGACGTTGTTTATTCCATACAATTCTCACCACAAGCTTTTGCAAGAGTTATTATTGCCCAAAGCTTACAGATGAGGAAACTGAGGCTGAGAGACATCAAGTGACAGCATGACGTCAAACGTGACTCAAATTTGACTCTGAGTGACCACAAAGCCCATGTGCTCCCCAGCCGCCTCCAAGTTCAGTCACCATGTTCGTCTCTCCCCGCCACACCCCACCCCATGTGCCCGACTCATCAAGAACCACAGTCTCTGGGTCTCCAGCTCAGAGGTCCCTTGCAGCCACTTTGATCTGACCCCCGGGGACTCGAAGCCAGTACCTTGTCCGTGACGAGGGGCAGCCGCATGCTCTCCAGCTGGCCTCCGGGTTGGCTGAAGACAAAGTGGTGCTCCTTGGACTTGGGGATGATGAAGTGGAGCTGGATCTCCTCTCCTAGCATGGAGTAAGAGAAGGCAAAGGCGTGCAGGGTGGACTCATAGAGCTGAGGTGCGAGGGGGAAAGCACAGAGCTTGCCATCAGAGTCTGGCCTGACTTCCCAGAAGAACCCAGGCCCGCCGTGGCCATGACTACACAGAGGTCGCTGCCACCTCTGCCCCAGGCTGACGCCAGGACACGGTGTGGACGCCCAGGTCTCGCGAGGGGACAAACACACCTGAGGCCACACCCACTCGGCCAGCGGCTGCTCCCGTCCTGGTGCTGACCGTGCTTCACCCAGCAACGCCACCTCTGCCGCCCAGCCCTACCCGACGCTGGATTCGACCCAGAGGTGCGCTGGGTTACCAACTAAAGCATTCACGTGCCAGATCACATTTTTAATTGTAACAAAGGTTACCTTCCCACCATAGGTAATATGTGTAACAGCATAGTAATAAGACAGTAACTGTGAACTTGTGCGCGTCTATCTCACGCACCACGTCCAGGCCCCCTCCCGTCTCCTTGGCGTTAAAATTAACAATCTATGAAGCAATTAACAACCCTATGTCCTCACCCGCCCTTGGTGGACATGGAAACTGACACCCACGGGTCTTGGGCTCACTCCGATCCCCAGTCTAGCCTCACCTCTAGTCACTTTGTCCAAGGAGCCCTCCCCTCACCCAGTCACCGTGCCCGCACTGCTCTCTGGTGCGACCCCCCAGCCCAGCTTTTCCCAGGCCACGCTTATGCCTCCTTCAGTTCTCAGCTCAGGCGTCCACAGAGGGGTCTTCCCTGACCCTCAGCCTCCATCTGACAGCCCCTCCTGCAGACGTGCAGCTAGCCTGTGCTGTGCCCTCCCAGGAACCACGGGGGCCAGGGGAGGGCCAATGCGGGCTGGGACACACCGGCTGTGAAGTCCTACTGTGGCTCTACTTTGAGAGCAGAGATGAGGGAGAAACAGATTCTGACCTGGGGAGGGAACACAGAGGGTCGTAACTGAGGAATCTCCTAAGACTTCCTCTCAGGGAGCCTTGAGCGATGAAGGAAGAAGAAGAGAACAAGCAGAGGCAGGGAAATGCCAGCAGGGGGCCAGCGTGTACCCCTCAGTGCTCCTCACAGGGCCTGGTTTCATGTCCCCTGAAAGTGTGGCCCTCCAGACCCAAGCGCTTGCACACAGACCTGGCTCGCCGGCCAGAGCTCAAACCCACCCTCGTCCTTCTCCCTCATGCTTCATTCATTCCTTCACTGCAGACCCTGAAGTGACCAGGGACTGAATGAACCCTTTGAGTCTCTCCAGGTCTTTAAATTTCAAAATCAAGACAATGTTTTTCACTTATATGTTTCTCTGCCTTGAAAGAAAAGCTTCATCTCCGAGGGAAAAAATGTTAGGAGAATTATTCTGCAGCAAATAGGATTTCTGATTATTTTAATCCTTTGAAAAACCGCTCATATGTATTTTCTAATTTCGTCTACAGTAAAATTACATCGTTTAAAAAAATCTGTGCTAAAAGAAGACGGGTGCTACTTCAGTGGAAGCTGAGCTCAAGGTCGAGCAGATTCGGGAAAATTAAAGCTACTGTCTGCTGTTTCCCTCTGTAAAGGGGACAGACAGAGCAGGCCAATGCTCTTGCCACCTTTGGGCCTTTCTGGGGCATCCACTCATGTATATATGAGTATGTAAGTCGTATAGAGAAGTATAAATTAACTCATGCTGTGATAGCTATCAGTGTAGGTAAAACAATGTTGTTATCTTTTTGTTATTTCTTGGATGATTATTCATTTGGGTGTAAATCCTGACAGCAGTGGAAGGCCTCCTACTGATAGGACAATAGTGAGAATAAGGGTTGTGATGATGGGTATTTTATTTCATGCGTGTGATAGTGATAATATGGTGCTGGCTGAACCGTAAATAAATCATTATGATATGCATACTGACTGGAATTGATTTGACTTAATGAGCTATGTACAATTAATAAATATATGTACTATGTAATACCAATGATTTAATGTAAATGCTTATAAGCATGGGGTAAATAAAGTACGATTATACATATTATGTATTGTGTACCATATGATGTATATGTACTTGTATACGTGAATATACATATAATGCATGAAGTACGTAACAATTTATGGGGGAAAAGTATGTAAAAACAAAGTTTGCCGCACAGGTGTCTGACTGGCTCCCATCAGCTGCTGCCCCCTCCTCCTCTTTCCCCAATTGGGTCTGAGATGAAAAGAAATACTAAGTGTAAAATGGGAGGTGCCGCTGGAGCGGGGGCTCCGTCCTACCTGGTAGCGGGGGTGGAAGCCCATATACTGGTGGCACTGCTCGCAGTGGTGGTACGTGTTGTATGCCGCGTACTTGGAGAGCCTCATCCGCGCCGTCTGGCGCCGCACGTAGAGGTCCTCCGGCTTCCGGTGTGTCCCTCTGTCTGCACGAAATCCCCAGCATTAAAGAACAGCAGGAGGCACAGCCCACGTTCTCTCCCCTGCTTACTCACAGGGAACCACGGTAACAGGACTTTGTGCGATCACCTCTCACCTATCTGCCCCAAGGTGACTCAGCTGGTCAGAAAGGACAGAGTCTCAGTGGGATAAACTGAAGGCTACGTTCACATGGCGTCTTATGCATGCGCCTATGCATGGTTCATAAACATATTCAAGGATTCGCTACGTGACAATGTAAATCGATCGCCAACATAATATGCAAATACAGTAAACACATGAATCACCTCCAGGTTTTCAAATGACTTAGCAAAATTAAGATTTTAACAGTCAACCTCCATTTGAGAAGGTCTGCTATGTGAAGAAACCTTCAGTAAAAGTGATCTGCTTGGGCTTCCCTGGTGGCGCAGTGGTTAAGAATCCGCCTGCCAATGCAGGGGACATGGGTTTGAGCCCTGGTCCGGGAGGATCCCACATGCCACGGAGCAACTAAGCCCGTGTGCCACAACTACTGAGCCTGCGCTCTCGAGCCCGTGAGCCACAACTACTGAAGCCCGTGTGCCACAACTACTGAAGCCTGCGTGCCTAGAGCCTGTGCTCCACAACAAGAGAAGCCACTGCAATGAAAAACCCTTGCACCGCAACGAAGAGTAGCCCCTGCTTGCTGCAACTAGAGAAAGCCAGCGCACAGCACGGAAGACCCAACGCAGCCAATAAAATAATAAATAAATAAATAATAAATAAAATAATCTTTAAAAAAAAAAGTGATCTGCTCTGAGAACAACGAAGATAAATGGTTGGTTTGACAAGGAGACCGGTGAGTATTTTCCTCTCACGCTGCATTCACCAAACTTCCCTAGTCAGTGCTTATAATCACACCGGCCACTCATGTCCGATGTTTCCTGCCAGTGACCCTGAAACCCAGCAGGGTCATAATACTGTGGAAGTTAGCAGTCCCTGAAGAAGGAGCGAGAAAATGAGAGACCAAGGGCAGAAAGGGAAATAGGTGCATTTTGTTACAATCCAAATTCATAGAGAAACATACAAGTCTTTTTCCTCTATTGACCAGAACCTTCAGAATACTCCGATCATGATAAACCACCAAGAGGGTCCTCACCGTTATTCAGCACCAACCGAGCCGTGAGTCTCCCCTCGTGAGGTCCGTGAAGAGCCCTTCCTGCCAGGTGAGGTGGTGACCTCAGCTCTCCACCAGGCACTGTCGGTTCACTCACCACCACCAGATAGATAAGTTCATCACTAACAAAATTCAGCTCATCCCTTTAAGAGGTTATTCCCACGTGCTCTGGAAGAAGGTGGCAGCAAGAGATTTAAAAATCTGACCTTCGTTCTTTATGCTCTGATGGTGTGAACAGATCAGACTGGCATCCTCATACTTCGGGTCGTGAATAATGTAGTCAAAAGGCAACTTCTTGAACAGCTCCAGGTCCGGCCAGGGGTCACTGAGCTGGAGGTAATGCCAATCTGATTCTTCTCTGAGGTCTACAGGATCAGTAGAAACACAGATATATGACAAAACAGGAAGTGAGAAGGATTTATGTCAAATGTGCACAAGGATGATGGTAGGAGTGGAATTGATACTGAGTCTACAGGTTACCAGGGGAACTCCACTGGATCTCAAATACTCTGACACCCGTCCCATTTTTCAGGATTGTTCTAATTCGCAAGAAGGTGCATTCAGATCTATCTCTATCCAGACAAACAGCCTTATGCTGTGTTTCCTATGGGATGGGGTTGCTCTTCTAACTTACACTGACTTCCACTCCTGGCAGTATACCTACCCCTGGGCTCTGGGCTTCTCCCCAGCACCATCCCCCAAATATACCACACTGGTCCCCACCGCTGGCAGAACTTAATGTAGTTCTCTCTCTTGCTCTTATATCTAAATGCTACCCAGCCAGTAAGGCCCAACTCCTATCACTTCACCTCTAGAAAGCCTCTCCTGAATGCTCAGGTACACTGGTTTCTCCCTTCTGAATGCCACCACTACTCATGGCCCAATCCACATTTTCACATTTGCAGTGTATCACCCTACATTAGAATTGGTGTAGTCTACAGTGCTCACTGAATGCTTGTTGGCTAAAAGGTAAAAAAAATCTAGTTGGTCCAACTCAAACTTATGTAACATATTGATTTACATCAATTGATCAACATCATTTACATCATATTGATTTTACATATTTGATATGACATATATATAGTATAGATGATATTGATATATATCTATATATCTATATCAATGTATCCTACTATATATATATATATATGGGCAGAGTATATGTCCATAAGAAACGGAAAAAATAAGGAAAGAAGAGGGAGAGGAACATTTATTCTGTATTTAATAGGTGCTCAGTGCTTCATATGTGTAACATCCGTTAATCTTCACAACATCCTGTAAAACAGAAATTACACACATTTTGCCAAGGAGAAACCCAAGGCAATAAGAGAGTATTTAAGAAAATGAGGCTTTGAAGTTTAACAAACTGGATTCAAATCCTCTTTATCATTGGTATATCCAACAAAATGAGGAGACAGAAATTCAGACCTGTTGACTTTCATTTGTAAAATGGTTTCAGACTGTGGGGAAACGGTGGAAAGCTCAGAGTTTCGATGAAGAGCCTCTTTGCCTTCTCCTTCAAAGGAAAGAACAAGGACTGGATGGGCTTCCTTGGTTCTAAATTTTCTCCAAGTCAAACACAGCAAGCGTATCTAAAAAAGTTCTGTGTATCCAAATGACAGGATTTCCTTCTTTGTCAAGGCTGAATACATTGCCAGTATATACTCCATCGTTATCCACTCAACTGCTGATGGACTTCTGTTCATTAATGGACAACATATGGTTGTTTCTATATCTTGGCTGTTGTGAATAACGCTGCTGAACACAGTAACTATGTGAGGTGATGAATATGTTCATTAGCGTGATTGCGGTGATTACTTCACAAGGTATACGTGTATCAAATCATCCAGCTGTACAGCTTAAACGTACATAATACAAGTTGCTGTTACAAGCTTACTGGGGCCCCTTCTCTAACACACGACTCCTTACACAAATCTTCATCCCCAAAGCAATGGATTCCTTTACCAGACCAAGTTTCTGAGCCACTGGAGGGGCGTTGGAAGAGGAATGGAGGAGGTATTCTACAATAAGCATGAACAGCTGTTCAAAGAGTCTTACCTTAATCAGGGTAAATTCTGTTCTGTGAATGAGAAGAAAAGGCTATTCCCTGCATAGCATATGTTTCCATTTTGCCCCAAGATGTTGACCTATGCGCTCAGGAGCCTGAGAGGGAAACGTTCCCCTGATGGACAACCCCGCTTTCTAGAGGCAGCAATGAAATCTAGTTTGGTTCCAGCTCTGCCACCTCCCAGCTGGACCCCTGAACATGTTATTCCGGAACCGAATAACAGTATCCATCTCGTGGTGTGGCATAGGAAACGAAACGTGGTGATTTACGTAAACCATCTAGCACAGTGGTTGACGTTTGTAAGGTGCGCAGTAAACAGCAGGTATTTTTAGTATCGTAATTTTATCTCCCACCAAGGCCTCCCAGGCTCTATTCTAGGACTGAGCAAAATGGCTACAAGGTTAAGATAAAAGCAGCCCTACAAGGCCCTTGGGAGGAGTCAGATCATTAATCTGAGAATTCCATCTTCAAAGTAAAAGATACAGCGGAAGTCACTTGAGAAACCGACTAAAGATGATTCCAAGCCCAAGCCTCATCAGCAGGTAACTCACTGATATTGATCTCTTCTTCATCGTAAACATCCACTTCCGTCAGCCGAATGAGCATTCTGGGACAAAATGCTGAGGAATTGCAGGTAGGCGCCTGTCTTCCCGATCTGTAGAGACGGCAAAACAGGAGCCAGCCTCAGTAAGCCCTGCCTACGTGCAGGTGCTGACTGAGCACCTCACATGCCTCCACTCCTCCACCTCTTTTAACCATCTCACCTAATGAAAGGAGGCTGGGGGGATGCAAAGTCATTTGAGGGAAAATGTGGCCTGAAGAAGCATGGCAGGCAGACAGATGAACTCCGTGGGCAGGAGACCCACCTGCTTATAAATCATTGCAAATGTCTTTCCAGATTTTAACTGGCCACGTTGTTTAAGCTGTTAGAAGTAGGACTCCATCAGGAGCCGAACAAAGGTTGCTTCAAAAAAAAATGAACTGACATTTCAATAATGTCTTAAAAGAGTCTTGCGTAATTGCAAATTGCTATCTTATATTAACTGATATAGCTATAGTAAGACAACAAAATTCACTGTGCGGGACATAAAAGGCTGGCATCACACTTCTCTCCTCCTAAGGCCAGGAAAAGAAATAAAATGATTTTTCTCTTCTTCCTTCTCTTTCTTCTTGTTTTAGACAGTCCCCTGCCCCCTCAAGCCCAGCACCAGGCCCGTATACTATTGGTCTGAGTTCACTGAGTTCACAACTGGTTACGTGGGTACCTGTGGGCTATCCTCGCCTCCCTCCACCCTGGTGCGCTAAGAATGTGCTCTCCAAGTTCTTAGCTCAACGCCTGGTTCACAGCAAGTATTCGACAAATGCTGATGAATGTAAATAACTATTTTTATTTTTTTGGCGGTGCGCATGGCATGTGGGATCTTAGCTCCCTGACCAGGGATGGAACCCACACCCCCGGCAGTGGAAGTGCGGAGTCTTAACCACTGGACTGCTAGGGAAGTCCCGGAAATAACTAACCCGTTTAAAAATAAAATATGAAACACAACTGGGGGAGCTTTAGAGAAAATATATGCAATACATATAATTGACAAAGGATTAAAATTTATAATCTAAAGAACAAAGCCAAAGAAGAAGAGTCAAATGGACTGGGCTTCCCTGGTGGCTCAGTGGTTAAGAATCTGCCTGCCAATGCAGGGGACACGGGTTCGAGCCCTGGTCTGGGAGGATCCCACAAGCCACAGAGCAACTAGGCCCGTGAGCCACAACTACTGAGCCTGCGCACCTGGAGACTGTGCTCCGCAACAAGAGAGGCCGAGACAGTGAGAGGCCCGCGCACCACGATGAAGAGGGGCCCCCACTCGCCGCAACTAGAGAAAGCCCTCGCACAGAAACGAAGACCCAACACGGCCATAAATTAATTAATTAATTTAAAAAAAAAAAAGTCAAATGGACTAAAGGAAAAATAAGAGAAACAAAACCAGAAAGTCACTGTAAAAGAAGTACCAATGACCAATAAATATATTAAAATATATTCACCCTTACTATTATACTAGAAATATACTATTTCTCCCCTATCAAAAAGGCAAAAATTTTTAAAGATTGATAACATTCAGTAATGTGAGGGGTATGGAGAAACCAGGAATCCTTTTTAAAAAACATTTTATTTTTTCCTATTTTTTTAACTTACGAAAAGCACTATATACTCATTTAAAAGTTCAAGAAATACAGATCAATAAAAAAGTAGAATGGTCACAAATTCCAGTCCCCCCCGCCCCCAAGCTCTCCTATCAGGGATTTTTTAGATATTTTCACACACGCAGACACATACACACACTGATTTTTTTCATAATTGATATGACACCATGTATATATTATTCTGCAACTTGATCTTTAAAATGTAAATATCTTAGAGAAATTTCAGTGTCAGTATATAAAGATCTACTGAATAGTTCAAACTTTCTGTGGCTGAATTGCATGATATCGTTGTGTTCAAATATATTCAACCAAACTTGACCAATGCAACTTAAGTTGCTTCCAGTCTGTTTTTTAACTACTGTAAACAATATAAAAATGAGCATTCTTATACATATTTTTGTGGGTTTGTGTTTCTTGGGGTAGGTACCTGGCAGGGGAATGAACATTCGGTGTGAAAAGGAAACATGTCCTGAATTGGGACAGTGATGATGGTGGCGACAGTAACAATGCTTTCCAGGGGTCAGGCCACGTTCCAGGTGCCCTACAATTATCCTCTTGTTTAGCACTCCTGTTTTTGTGATAGAGGGGCTATCATCTTCCTCCTTCTCAGATGAGGACAGTGAGGCAGAGAGAAGGCTGGAACCGGCCCAGGGCTCCGGTGATGTTTTAGTCCGAATCCAAGCCCAGGCAGTTCACTGTAGGGCACACCCTCCAGCCCTGCCCTGTCTGGCCGAGCCCCCTCCCAAGACCCCAAACCAACCTCGTGCGTCCTCCTTACACGCTCACGACACCCGACACTCACACCGCCCAGGTTTCTCCACGGTTGACAGGTGAAACGGTCTTTTGTTGTCAGAAAAACACAAAGAGCTGGGAGGTGGAGACAGGTTTTCCTCACCTCCCTGTTCAGTTTCACCAAAATCTTGCAGGGCAGAAACAGGCGTTGGCCTCCATTGTCAGAGTGGGAGGGAACCGCAGACTGGCCATGAGGACCGAATGCAATCACGTGGGAAATGCAGAATCGTTGTCTGAAGGAGCAAGAAGCACCCGCAGAGAACTCCTCCACCCACACACCACGCAGAAGGAAACTGGGGTCAGACGATGGAGGTCACCCAGCCGTCCACCTGCCCACTTAGGGCCATCCGAGATTCTACCGCGGGAAGGCAGGTGTGAATAAGCCCCAAACCTGCCTCTGGGCGCGAACACAAGCCCCGCGGAGCCCGGGCGCACGGGGCGGCACCCACCTGGGGGGGCCCGCTGAGCAGCAGCCGGCGCGGGTGGAAGCCGTCCACGCGGCCCTCGGCGCGGCTGCCGTAGTCCATGTGGCTGGGCCGGGGCACCGTCCACTGCCGGTAGTACAGTGACTGCTCTGTGGACGTCATGGTCTTGCTGAGCAGGGGCCGGAACGAGCTGGCCCACATGACCGAGTGCGAGGGCAGGAGCGAGGAGGCCTTGGGAAGGCCGCTGCCGTCGGTGGACGTGACCATGTCGTACACCAGCTTGGGCAGGAAGACCACAGGCGGCCGCCGGCAGGCCTTGCTCGCGGAGCACTGGGCGGCCTGCAGGACGAGCGGGCCGGCGGCGGGCATCGCGGACGAGGAGGGCGAGCCCGAGGAGGACGATGAGGGCGCTGACACCTGGATGCTCCACTGGCCGGTCTTGAGGCCGGGGGCCGGCTGGGGGCCCGGCCCGGGGCTGCGCCTGCTGATGACCGCCGGCGGCCCCCGCCCGGCCCGGAGCCACTGTCTCTCTCCCGGGGCCCTGCCCTCCTCCGCGGGGCCGCAGGGCTGAGGCGATCGGGCCCGGTCCCCCCGCGAGGGCCCCGCCGGCTGAGCCTGAGCCGGGGACTCGCCGCACCGCGCTGAGCCTGGGGAGAGAGGGTCCCGTCAGTCAGGGCCCCGGACCCGCCGCTCCTGCTTCTGCAGCACTAACTCCCGTTTACCTGCAACGACTGGGAATTTCCGTCAATGCCGTCCCACCTCTGGTTAAATACAGACTCTGTCCTTCTGACAAAGCCAAGAGGCACCGCGGGGAGACAGCCAGCACGGCTCCCTGGCCCCGTACACGTCGCAAAGGCCTCTCCTCTGCACCCCCCGCCCGATCTGTTCCAGAACCCTCACCTGCAGCGCCCAGCCTACACTCCCGCTTCTGTGCAGGTGGGTCCTGGAGCTCCGATCTCCCCTCTGCACAGCACAGTGGTGCTTCTGGTTCAAAGCAGCAAAACTCACAGGACTGAAAAGGCTTGACTCTAACGCTACAACCACTTAACTTCTAGAAGAACTCAAGACGGAAAATGCAGTACGCACAGCCGCTACCCAAACACGGGGTTTCTTTTGCCCTTTTCCCCACGTGGACCATGTTGAAAGGCAAGATGAGTGTGGGTCCCCGGACACCGAGGAGCAGCGTTGTCTTTTGTATCAATCCAGCCACATCTGCCTGGGGCACGCGTGCCAGCTCCGAGCAACCCCGAGGACCTCAGGCGCCACGGGAACCACATCTCTGTCTTAGCTCTGCTGTTTTCCCGGAGACGAGGGGAGCTGCCTCCCAGGCCACCCTCCCCAGACCCCGCCCCACGACACTTGCTTCAGCCTGCCTGCTGCGCACCACACCGCTCAGCCAACCTCCCCACTGGATCCCAGCTCCCCAGCAAGGCTCTGACTCAGCCCCGCGGCCTGCGTCTTGCTTGGTTACAGGCTGCTCGTGGACAGAGGAAATGCAGCAGCGGCCTGTCCCCCTAGGCTAAAGGCCTGACTCCTGCTAAAATGCCTCTTCCCCGGCCAAGCCACCCGAGGTGATCAGCTCAGAGGCAGCGGACGAGCTAAGGACCAGGGTCGGGGAGGCTATGAGGACCTGGGCATCTGGCCCGGGGGAGGGACAGGTGGCCACAAAGGACGTGAAAGGGGCATGAGGTTCCAAAAGTAGACCACGGGGACCCAAATGTTTTCACCCACGTGCTAGGTTGTGAGGCCCAGACTGGGAGGACCCGGAGGACGGAGATCCACAATGATGCTTCTCTCCGTCCACCGGCCCTGACCTCAGTCATTCTGCCCCGGTTGAGTCCAGGGGGACTGTCAGTCTATAAAAGAGCGACCCAGCCCCTCCCAGGCTGACTCGTCTGACCCCGCCCCCCGCTCTTGACTCCTGTGGCCAAGGCTCCCCTCCCTGGACCTCCTGAAATGTGGGAGTTACACCGAAGGCCACAGGAAGCATCTCATCAGCGACACGGGAAGCATCTCATCAGAGACACAGGAAGCATCTCATCAGAGACACGGGAAGCATCTCATCAGAGACCCCTAAGATCCCAGGACCCTCTGAGGAATTATAAAAAGTCACCTCACCGGAAGGGAAGGCTGGCTGGCAGCCTGGGCAATCTACTCCACCTGAAGACACTGCACAGACCTGCGTGTGCCAGAACCTTCTAGAAAGCTGTCAGCCCAGGATCAGAGAAGAACAAAGCACCACATCTCTCTATTCTAACGGCACAGATCATCCACTCCTCAGGTGCCCCCCTGGTACCCTGGGCTCCCTCTAGTGCTTGGGGCAGAAGGATAACAAGCTGCAGCATTTGGCTTTTCTGACCGACTCTAGCCTGTAAATCAGACCTTTCTTCTACCACAGAGACCAGGCTCATGTTAAGGAGGCCTCGTCTCACTCCCTCTGTGCACACCTGTGAGGGAGAGCCCCACCACCGGCCCACTGTTATCCGTGGGCAGGTGGGGAGGGGGAAGGAGAAAGGAAACCAAAGAAGGCCCCAAGCCAAACGCCCGGATGTGCTCCGACCTTTGCAGCCACGCCCTGACCCTGAGCTGTAACCCTGGGACCACTCACTGCACCCAAGCACCACACACGCCTTCAGGCCCCAAGCCTCCTCTACCTGTGAAGTCTCCTCCACCTGGAATACCTTCTCCTGCACTGGAAAGCCTTCTCCTGCAAGGCCCAAAGGCCAGCTGCTCTCTGAAACCTGCAGAGATCACACCCTACCCCTAAATCTGCCCCACCTGAGACAAAATTAATTACTTCCTCATATGCATAACCGTAACACCTCACGGGTGTGAATATGCGTGCAGAAAAAATACAGCAGCCCCTACTGCAACATAACCTGGTCCAAAGGAACAATGGTTTCCTTGAGAGCAGGTCCATATCTAATTGGTCTCTCAATGCCCTGAGCCAGGTAGAGAGTAGGTTCTCCGTAAATGCTTGTGGTGGGAAGACATGCGATATGTCTCACGTGTGCCCGTCCTGACTGCTCCTGAGGCCGAGGCATCCCTCAGAGCAGAGGCCTGGAGCGCTTCATCCACATTCCCCGCTCCCTCCACCAAAGTGTGGTCCAGGTCCAGGGGTCAGTGACACTTGCTAACTTTTGTTATTTCTCCCCCAGTGAAGTCTTCTGTGTCCACTTCTCTCCGCCCTCAGACTCGACAAGAACACTCACCCAGCTCCTCTCCCCTGATTCCCCAAACCAACAGCTGCCTGTAGAGCACAGAGGGAGGGCCCTCTGACACCACCCGGCACAGGCCCTGCGGGGGCAGAGGCCACGACCTCCTCCTGGGAAGGACCTCCCACTCCCCGCCCAAGTCCAGAAAGACGCGTACTCTCTAGAAAGGCCAGTTCTTCGTAGATCCCTTCTCTTTCCAGTTCTCGTAGAAAATAAAGGATCTCTTTTCATTCTTTGAAATCTCAAAAAACTAAAATGGTCCAATTGTGGGATCTTTACCCCTTGGAGACTTACTGGATGCCTTAGAGGAGAGGGATGAAGACGCGGAGTCATGGGAGCAGGAGCGTTCTCTCTTCACGGGGCTCTTCTTCTCTGATGTGGAGCCTGGTTCAAAACACACACACTGAAGAGGCCTCGTAATCACGGTCCTGTACATTCCCCCAGCACTTCACAGTTTACAAAGTGCATTCACACATATCATCTCTGATCTGTCCACCCACCACCCAACCACCCATCCATCCCTCCATCCATCCATCCCTCCATCCATCCCTCCCTCCATCCATCCCTCCATCTGTCCATCCCTCCCTCCATCCCTCCATCCCTCCGTCCATCCCTCCATCCATCCCTCCATCCGTCCATCCGTCCATCCCTCCATCCCTCCCTCCATCCATCCATCCCTCCATCCATCCATCCCTCCACCCATCCCTCCATCCGTCCATCCCTCCATCCGTCCGTCCCTCCCTCCATCTCTCCATCCGTCCATCCCTCCATCCCTCCCTCCATCCATCCATCCATCCCTCCATCCATCCATCCATCCATCCATCCACGTTCCCAGGCATCCTCCTCTGAGGCAGTGCTGAGGAGACAGGTGTACAACACAGAGCAGGCCAGTGAGGCACTGGTGGGTCAGTGAGGCTCCTGCCCAGGGGTCACAGCTACAGGACAGAGTAAGGAGAGCAAAGAGGGAGGAGCCCAGGGGCCAGGTGCCCACCCAGCAGGGAGAAGCAGGAGCAGGGAAACATCCTGGGAAAGGTGACCCTGATCCCGGTTCTGAAGGGCCGGCAGGGATTTCCAGGTGAAGCACGGAGCAGAGGGAACTCGAGTGGCCGGGAGAACGCCTGTGTGGCCCAGAGGTGACAGAGCAGGGCACATTCATGAGATGAGTGTGGCCAAGAGCCCGGGGTGCGGCGTAGGGGCCGGAAGCCAAGAGGAACGAATGGGGAAAGGACGGAGGTGGGTCGGGAGATTCCAGGAGTGTGGATTCACTCCACGGGCAGTTTCATGTCAGGGTCCCATTCACGTCCGTGAAAGGTTCCTACAGCACCAGGCGGGTCTTTCCACCCCACTTTACAGACGAGTCATCTGAGGCTTGGAGAGGTGACGTGACCTGTCCAAAGCCACACAGCCAGAGATGGAGGGGGAAGAGCGTCCTCATCTTCCAGCTCTCCATCTCTCTCTCTGCTACACCAAACCCCACGAATCCCTTGCATATTTGTAGTAGCAGCTTTTTATTTTCTCTCGCTATCCTGTTGACTACAGCCAAATGCCTTGCATTGCTCCGATTTATGTGTCCTATTAAAATACATGGCGTTGAACTCTGATGTCTGCAAACGAAACTAGCCTGTTTTCATAAATCTCAATAAGGGACAGATCCTGTTAATTCACATACAGGAAACAAGCGAGTGAACCTTAAACCAGGCAGTAATTCCGCCAGCAATTCAAACAAGGCATGAACTTAAAGCCTAGGAAATCTCCATTTTTCTTCCTACTCTTTAAGAATTCTAGAGCTACAAAGAACCTGTTGGGATTTCCATCTTCTCACATCACCAAAAATGAGGGGGAGAAAGCAAAATCTGAAATCGTTGAGGGATTTCCCCCAAAGACGTGTCCAGATGGCTCTCATCGGGAGCTGCTGACCAGTAGACGGGCCCAGGGCCGCGCTGCGTGCGGGACAGGTGTCTAGACCGGCCCTCCCCACCTTCCGTCACCAGCTCCTCATCCTCGTTGTCTGTGCTGCTCAGCTTTTCAGCGTCGCTCTCCAAGGCCTCACTCCGGGCCCCCTTCTCCAGGGGAGCCTCGCTGCTCACAAAGTAAGCGGCCAGGCCCAGCTCCTGCTCCAATGCCGTCCTCACCAGGCAGGAGGAGTTTATGAGCCGCAGGTCACAGTACCGCAGAGACCTGGGAGGAAACGGAAGAAGGGCTCGACTGCCTTCTACAGAGGAGGTACCGCTTGCACTGGGGACCAGCACCCTGCCTTCCTCATTAGGCCCCTAGGACTCGTGCAAACGGAGAAGCAAACAGCATCACTGGAACCCCTGAGCAACAACGTCTGTTTGACTGCAAGTCTCTGGGGGCCCCTGCCGTGGATCTAGCCCCGTGCTGCTTGGAATCAAAGGAACACTGACTTTCAGGTCAGACAAAAATGAGGCTTGAACCCCTGCCCTGCCACTTCCTGGTGACAGACCCTCGACAAGCTGGGCACCTTCTTGGAGGCTCAGATGTTTTTCAAACGAAAGATGGCCATGAATATTAATAACCATCTCCGTGCACTGCTGGGAGAAATATATGTAATAAGTGGGTATTTGATTATTCCATCAACATTTAAAATGTGCCCAAGACTATGCCTCATGCAAGGGAGAGGATGGTGATCAAGTCATCGCCATACTGGAAACGAGAGTCTGCCTGGGAAGACATGCCAATGAGTCACGACACACGTGGAGGTGTGGGCACAGAGGGCAGGCTGGGGCAGGGCTCGCAGCTGTGCGGGGGAAACAGCAGAGGGCTTGGAGACAGGCAGATGCGGGGTGCAGTTAGGCTTTTACTAAAGCAAATGACCTTTCATTTGCTCATCTATAAAACAGGGGAGTAATACTATGGTCGTAGGTGCAAATGCTAGATTAAAAGTCTAGCCCAGTGCCTGATACAAAAAGTAAATGCTTGCTCAATGTTAAGAGAGACTAAGACATTGTCTTAGTCCTTATGGAGCTGAGGAATAGAAGACTTGATCCGTGACACGGCAACAACCGAGGTTGAACCCTGTGCGGACACTTTTACCCGGCCTGTGAGTACGCGGCGCGAGGTGGCCCTTGCGTAAGTGTCATGTGGCCAAGCGGCAAGAAGCCGGGCGGCCCTGGAGTCCGCCATGCGGCGCACTGGCTTAATCTCTGTAAGCCTCAGCTTCCTCATCGGCTACAGGGCCTCCACCCACGGAGCCCGGCAAGAGTCCCCACATCCCCCACCACGAGCCTGGGGGGTGCCTGTCTGAGAATTAGGAAAAGCTGCCCAGGCCTCAGACGCATTTCACTGACATTTGCTAGAAAACGGTCACCATAAAGATACACATCTATGATGACTTTGATGTGAAGGCATTCCCAAGAGTCGGGCAGGGGAAGCTTGACCTGGCAAAGCCCCCAGCGGCGAGCCCGGGCAACTGGCTCCTCAGAGACCCCCAGGCGCACAGTCCCTCCCCACTCACCTCGGTAAGGACTCCCCATGTGGGTCCATCCCACTGAAGATCAGGATGCAAGGCAGGCCCTCCAACTCCAAGTATGTCTGAGGCCTCCACTCCGCATCCTCAATTTTCTGCCACATCTGCAGGTAATTAAAAAGAAAGCTGTAAGACTTCTTACTTTCCAACCAGCCCAGCTCCAAGGGAACCTTGATATCCTTCTGCTGATTTAAAGCTCTTGCAATGCCTCGCTGGATTTTTATCAAATTTAAACTGCAAACAAGCATACCATTGGCTTCACCACGGGACTCCCAGCCACACAGAACACTGCCTGGCACTTATCAACTGTCAAGAAATATCTGCCAACTGACTGCCTGATTCTTTGCGAGACAGTGTATATCCTCAACTGTCTAACATTTGGTACTATGTTCTCTCCATTGTGGGGCTGTGCCTTCACAGTTCCTTCCCAATTATTCTCTCAGTATTCTTACCCTAACCCTTTTGCATCCTCCGTCACCTGTACGTTTAGTGAAAGGCGATTACGGTCCAGGCACTGTGCTAGTTTGGGGGGCTGAGATGTGTGGGGCTGTCCTTGCCCTTCTCTGCTGGGGGAGGAGCCAGATGACAGGCAGGTAAAACAGAACTTGCCCCAGGTTGGGGGGGTGCGGGGGGACAAGTAGGGGGAAGGGCAGCTTCCTGAAAGAAGAAAAGACGCTGGGGACTTCCCTGGGGGTGCAGTGGTTAAGAATCCTCCTGCCAGTGCAGGGGACACGGGTTCGAGCCCTGGTCCAGGAAGATCCCACATGCCGTGGAGCAACTAAGCCCGTGTGCCACAACTACTGAGCCTGCGCTCTAGAGCCCATGAGCCACAACTACTGAGCCCACATGCCACAACTACTGAGCCCGCGAGCCACAACTACTGAGCCCGTGAGCCACAACTACTGAAGCCTGCATGCCTAGAGCCCACGCACTGCAACAAAGAGTAGCCCCTGCTCACCGCAACTAGAGAAAGCCCACGCGCAGCAACGAAGACCCAACGCAGTCAAAAATAAATAAATTTTAAAAAATTTAAAAAAAAAAGACACTGAGTTGAATTCTGCAGATTGATAGGCATCAGCTAAATAAACAAGAAGAAGAAGAAATGAGGGCTTCCCTGGTGGCGCAGTGGTTGAGAATCTGCCTGCCAATGCAGGGGACACGGGTTTGAGCCCTGGTCTGGGAAGATGCCACATGCCCGTGGAGCGGCTGGGCCTGTGAGCCACGGCTACTGAGCCTGCGCATCTGGAGCCTGTGCTCCGCAACAGGAGAGGCCGTGACAGTGGGAGGCCCGCGCACCACGATGAAGAGTGGCCCCCCGCTCGCCGCAACTGGCGAAAGCCCTCGCACAGAAACGAAGACCCAACGCACCCAATAAATAAATAAAGAAATAAATTTATAAAAAAAAAAAAAAAAAGAAGAAGAAGAAATGAATCCCCAGAAAGAAATAAAATCAAGCTACAACCCAGAAGTTTGAAAGAGCAGTGTGTTTTGGGGGGGGTGCAGCTTTTATAAGTAATGTGGTACAGCTGCACTGAAAGCTGCAGGTAGGCACGTGGCAAGAGAGGCAGCTGGAGGGGTGGGCCGGTATGCAGAGGCCACGATGGACCGATGGACCGCGATGGGACCTTAAGGAGTTTGTCGCCACCCCACTCCCTCTCCTCCCTTCCCCCTGGTGGTCCCGCCCCACCGCCCTCCCAGGAGTCTCTCCCCACTCCTGTCCCACCTTGAGCTGCTTCAAGAAGTGCTTCCCGATGGTGATGCCAGAGCTGGGGTTGCCCAGGATGATCTCAAAGTGCTCCTCCAGGGCCAGCTGCGCCCGCACGTGGGCCAGCCGTTCGTAGGCCACGGCCGCCAGCGGGGAGCAGGGCACCCGCAGCAGGACCATGAGCCCGTGGCCGCAGGGGCACTGCTTCGGGGAGTTGATGAGGTTCTGCGTGATCTCCAGCGTCTCCACCGATGTGTAGTTCTTCATCTGAGAGAGGCCACTCACGGCCATCATCGCGGCCGTGTAGTGCTGCACGAGAACAAAGGTCCTGATCACCGCGCTGTGCAGGCGGGGGAACCTGCAAGGAACAGAGAGAGACCACGTCGTGACCCAGGGCTGCCACCCCCAAGGATGCCCAGAGAGCTCCGAGAGAGAAAGGCCTTTCCGGGGCAAACAAGTAACCCAGACACCTGCCATCTCGGGCACAGGCAACTCCTGGATCACAAACAAGTGGTGTTGCCTTTTGAAGCTGGTTGTTTACAACCTGAAATTGAAGTCTTCCTTAGAAGTCAAGTCAAAAACTGCTTTATCATTTCCAGCTGAGAAACAAGCAAAGTTTTGCTGTTGCTGCTGGCGCATACTAGCTGCTCAATAAACATCTGTTCAATGACTAGATGAATGAGTAAAATAAATGCCCATCATCAGCTTAATTTATGTTTCCATGAGTTAGGTAATTTGCTCCAGGTTCCCACTGGCAATAAGAGAACCATCAGTAATCAGTATGTAAGTGCAGCTACCACGTACCCCAGATCTGGGGGGGACCATCCTAAAGGCATATCATTCATTTCATGTACAGTGAGTTATTAGAAATGTAACTAATGTGATTTTAATTTGACAGATGAATTACAAATCCAAACACAGGCAGTCAAACCAAGAATCCTAGTTTTTGTTTCAGAAGCTGTGGTCACACGAAGGGGGAGACCCCTCCCACAACCACGTGCACTGCCAGAGCAGCTCTGACCCCTGTGCCAGAGACAGACCCCAGAACACCACGAGAAAAACCCAAGTCACTGTATGTCACTCTGCGTTTCTCAGTAGGAATAGACAAATTGATGTTCCGTTTATAGGCAATGCTCTTGGGAGTTTATTTAGATGGAATGAGTCCCCTGACTCAGTGGCTTTTTGGAGCAAAGATAAAGTAGTTTCTTGACCTACAAAGATAGGAACCTTCCCACGGCCATGTCACCCTGTGAGTTCTATCAGGGCAGCCAGCTCACCTTCCAACAGCATCTCTGATATCTTCTCCTGCCCATCGTTATACTTCTGTTCATTCTTTCGCCTTAGCACTCAACTACTTTATGGCTTCTATGAACAGAAGAGTTGGCCTGGCAAACTTGCCAATACCAGTGCTGTCTTGGGAAGGCATTAAGGGTCTGCAGGTTCTGGCACAAAGGGGACCAGTGGCCCAAGCACTGCTTTACCCTGCCCCTGGTGCACTGGCCAAGTAGTGCCCAGGAAGAAAGAGAGCAGAGTGGAAAATGCATTGTCTCCACTCTCTACAGCACTACCCCAGCTGTGGTGGCCCCTTGTCACCTTGAGCAAGGTAAGAAGAGCAAGATGTCACTTAGGGAGAAGCACACTCTTCTCCCCACCTCCAACATCTGCTTTCAACTCTGCTCAAAGGACAAGCAGAGACTTCTGCTTCTGGCCAAGACAGAGTAACAGGGACTAGATTTATTTTTCCATCAGAAATAACTAAAAATCTGGATAAATAGAAGAACCAACAGTGTTTCAAGACACTGAGCAATGAAAGACAGTGATCCTTCGAAATGGAAAAGAAATTAGGTGAGCCTCCCGTTTCTACCTGGAAAGAGTTCCCAGGATTGCTCGGGAAGGAGGAACCCAGGCAAGCCCCAGTGTCTCCCTGAGTTGAGGAAAGATCTGGAGTCCAGGGAAACCAAGGCAGCCAGAGTTCATGGGGGAAATTACCAAAGAGGAGAGAACTGCACAGATAGAGAACTCAGGAGAGCGGCAGAGGGTCCCATTCAAATCCACAGCTAAGTAGTGATCAGTGCATATATGTGAGAAAACTACCCAAAGCCAAGAAAACGACCATCCAAAAGGATTAGAGGGAACAATACTTCAAACTCACATAGGGCTTGGAATAGTTCCTGTTCCCATCACCAGTGTGGAAGACATCAAAATTCATGAAATATTGTAGAGTACTTAGAGGGTTTCACTTCAGTAGTGAACAAAATTAGCCCTAGACTAAAAACTGCTCAGGTCCTGCCTAACAAAGTTTAAAAGCAAAACCTGAAAGAATTAAACTGTTTCCAAGGAACTTAACTGTATCTCAGAACAAAGCTTAAGAAGATTTATAGGAATACAAATATATCCAGCACCCAATGAGGTAAAATTCACAATGTCTGGCATCCTCTCAAAAATTACCAGATATGTAAAGAAGCAGAAAAACACAACCCTTAATAAGGAGGGGGGAAAATCAACCAATAGAAACTGACCCAGAAACAACACAGATGACAGTATTAGTAGAGAAGAACATTAAAACAATTATTATAACTATATTCCATATGTTTAAGAAGATACAGGAAAAATCGAGCATTTTAAATGGAAACATAAAAAAGACTCAGATTCTAGAGATGAAAACTAAAATGTCTGAGACAGAAAAAAAACTGGATCCTGAATTCTCATGGGAGCTACCATCTTGGTATTTGGCCCAGCCCTGCCAGCTACAATGGATCAGTTCAGGAATGGCTACCTGACCCAGGATGGGTCATCAGGCTTTTCTTGGGATTTTTCAAACTATTTATAAGAATCAGTCCCCTTCTAGAACCTGGACAATATGAAGTTCAGCAGCAGCTAGGGATGATGTTGTCAGCACATGGAAGAAACCAGTGTGTGATGAGATACAATAAAGCTAACACAGAGAAAAATACCAAAGACAAGACAACACAGTCTTGGCAGTGTTTAATACCTAACTTAAGTTGTTCCTGAAACCAGCTGCATCTAGTTCTGTGGTTTATTTATTCAACCTCTCCTTTTATTTCATGACAGTGCATTCCTCTCCCTTTCCTAAAGTAGTTCAAGTTGGGTTTCAGTCACTTGCAAGGAACAGTCCTGATTAATAAACAAACACAAGTAACAATTTATTATCAATTTGTCAGTGTGTACATTCATGGATGTGCTACCTGAAATTGCCTTTCTTCTTCTCTTAGGAACTTTGTTATATGACTATTTTGCTTTTGTGAAAAATAAAAATATAAATATAAATAAACTGGATGTGACTGACAGCAGAAAAAAAACACTAGTAAACTTGAAATCATAACAATAGAAATGATCTAAAATGAAACAGAGGGAAACAGAAAATAATGACTATAGCATCGGAGAGCTATGGAACAACTTCAAGTAGGCTAATATATGTACAGTTGGATTACTCTAAAAGGGGAAAGGAGAGATGTAGAAAAAAATTTTTGAGGAAATAATGACTAAAATTTTTTCGTATTTGATGAAAATTCAATTAACTCAAGAAACATGAAGAAAACCACACCAAGGCCTATCTTAATCAAATTGCTTAAAATCAGTGATAAATTTAAAACATTTTGAAGTAGCCGGGGTTGGGAGGGAGTGGTGGGGAAGAGAGGTCATTACACAGAGAGAAACAAAGGCGATGATGACAGCAGACTTCTGGTTTGAAACAATGTATGTCAGAAGATAGTAGAGCAACATCTTTAATACTTTGAAAGAAAAAAGTCAACCTAAATTTTATACCCAGGGAAAATATCTTTCAAAAATGAGGCAAAATAAAGACTTTTAAAGACATATAAAAGCTGAAAGAATTCATCACCAGCAGACCTTCCTGCCAAGAAATGTTAAGGAATGTCCTTTGGACAGAAGGAAAATGATGCCGGACAAAAATCTGGATCTACACAAATGAATGAAGAGCACTGGAAGTATTAACTATGTGCATAAATAAAAAAGGAGGTTTTAAAAAATATTCTTATTTAAATATCTTTAAAAGATGATCGACTGCCTAAAGCAAATGTGATTTATTGGGAAGTTTATAACATATATAAGTAAAATGTATGATAACAAAAGCACAAAGCCTAGGAGGAGAGAAATGGAAACATACTATTGTAAGAATCTTATACAGTAAGTGGTACAATATCACTTGAAAGTAGACTGTTCAGGCAGGTTCCATGATTTGCCTAAAGTTAAAACTAATAAAGAGTAGAGCCAGGATGTATGGTGCCATGATCACTCTGGCCTTCTACCAGCTGTGAGAGCTCGCTCCATACAGTTTAGTAGGTCTACTGTTTTGGACTTAAGTGACCAGGATTTGGTCTGGCTTCACTACAAACACCCCACATGACTTTGGGCAAGTGACCTAACCCAAGTCGTTGTTTCTTTCTCTATCAAATGGGGGAATAACAGTGTCTCCTATCTCACTGTGCCATTGTGAGGATTATTTTAGGCAATAAATGGAAAATACTGGCCCAACGTCTACAGATCCCTAAGCGCTCAGCACATGTCTGCTGCACGAGGAGAAGCCGGGGAGCCGGGCAGAGAAGCAGAGGCGGGACAAAGGTCAGTTCTCACAGCCTTAGTGTAAAATCTTGGAGCGTGTCTTCCCTCCGCAAGGTTCTGAGAGCTCGGCTGACAGTCCACGAGTTGGAGAAGTGGCCTGACTAAACCCACCAGCATCAGAGCTGAAAGGGATTCAGTTCCCCAAAGGGTGCTCTGGGGAACACTAATCCCATGAGACAATGGAGATGCCACACGCTCTAGCCGTCTCTTGGAGATTTATAGCACACGTGGCACATTGAAGGCTTTGAGAACTCTCATTGGGAGAAGAATCCTTTGTTAAACGTAAGGTTTATCAGACACACATGACCATGGAACCTCTCGTGACGTAACAACTATTAGCATCCAGCAGTGTAGCTTGGGAAGTACATGTCTAATTCAATCCCTTTGTCAGCAAGTGACACAAATGAGGTGCCATGAGGGGAGATGGCAGAGCTCAGTTCAACACCCACAATTGGCGGCAGAGCCATTCATTTTGTTTTGTATTAGACAGTCTGTAAAGCTTGGCCTGGCTTTTCCACGTATAAACGGTGTGGATGTCGGCACTTAACCTCCCTGAGCCTCAGTTTCCTCATCTGTAAAATGGCAGCGCTGATATCCACCTCAGGGGTCTGCTGTGACAGGGTTGAAAAGGTAGCACTGACTCTGGGTTCACACCCAGTTCTGTCACTTGCTAGACGTGTGGCCTGAGAAAGTCATGGGGTCTCCCTGAGTCTCAGTTT
This sequence comes from Balaenoptera musculus, assembly GCF_009873245.2. Classification (NCBI taxonomy): domain Eukaryota; kingdom Metazoa; phylum Chordata; class Mammalia; order Artiodactyla; family Balaenopteridae; genus Balaenoptera; species Balaenoptera musculus. The sequence goes on from NC_045797.1 coordinate 82,306,614, forward strand.
ATTTGCAAAATGGGAATAAAAATAGCAACTGGGGCTTCCCTGGTGGCGCAGTGGTTGAGAATCTGCCTGCTAATGCAGGGGACACGGGTTTGAGCCCTGGTCTGGGAAGATCCCACATGCCACAGAGCGGCTGGGCCCGTGAGCCACAACTACTGAGCCTGCGCGTCTGGAGCCTGTGCCCCGCAACGGGAGGGGCCACGATAGTGAAAGGCCCGCGCACCGCGATGAAGAGCGGTCCCCGCACCGCGACAAAGAGTGGCCCCCACTTGCCGCAACTAGAGGAAGCCCTCGCACGAACCGAAGACCCAGCACAGCCAAAAATAAATAAATAAATAAAAATAAAAGTAGCTATAAAAAAAAAAAAATAGCAACTGGCTCAGAGAGGTCGGGAGGACTAAATAACATGATGAATGTAAGAAGAGTGACTGGCACAAAATAAGCACACCGTAGATGACATGCAAAGGAAATAAAGACAAAGCCAACTGACCGCCACTCTCTCTTCCTTTACACCTTTTGCTATCTTATCTCCCATTTTCTTGCTCTCCCTTGAGTCTCAGACATGCAATCCCACATTCTAGCATATTTCTGCCCATTCTCATCTCTCAAATTTTCTGGAACAACATCACCGGCCCAAAAAGGCAAGACGAGAAATAAACCAGGATCCCTTTAATGGAGGGACTGAGTCACCCAGGAAGGGAGAGAGGTGGCCCCCTCCCTGGAATTCCCTGGCTGCACATTCCTCACCTTGCACTTGACTACGGAGCATTTTTAGTAACTTCAAGAGAGACGGGTACCTTTTTCCCAATGCGGTGACCATGGCCTCAAAGGAGCTGTCATATCTCAGCAAGGGGAGGCTGTGTCCTGAGAGGGTGGACTCAATGAACTCGGACAGCCCGAAGTACTTCTTATTCTCAGGATACAAGTCCACTCCCTAAAACAGAAGCGCATCGGTCACGCAAACATTGCCTTTGTGGGGACTGAAAGGGTCACACTCCAGGCGCACAGATGACCTGGACGGGCATCTTGATCTGAACCGTGCTGACTGCAATCCCCTGGATGACGTTTTATAATTGTCTTTCCTCTGCGGCCCCAGAGCACGGCGCACTCCACGCGTAAGGGCCGGCGTCTCCCCATCGGTCAAGACTTTTCCATTCAGCTGACCCCAGTGCCTTTGCCAAGAAGAAAATCAGCCTCTTTTTTTTTTTTTAAACACACAACTTCCTTTGTTAAAATTGCTTCTTTCCAACAATTTTCGCTGGTTTTAGGAATAGACAAATCAACTGTTTTGCATTCAGCTGCTATTAAATCAGCAGAAAGAAATGCATTCATCCAACCAATTTTACCCACACTGATATAAAATTCCTCCCAAACTAACATCAGAGCTCATCAAACTTCAGAGCACAGCAAAGTTGGGGGGGGGGGATGCTAAAATTACAAAGGCATGAATTTCATCCTTAAGTAGCACAGCGGTTAAACATGAGGGCCGTGGATTTCACTGGACTGGGTCATATCCTGGCTCCAGAACCTTCTAGCTGCATGGCTTTAGGCAAGCGGCTTCACCCCTCCCCTCTGCCTCATTTTCCCCATTTGTAAATCGGAAATCATCCTAGCACATGTGTCTTATCTGAGTTCATACGATAAAGCACTTGGAACAGTGCCTGCCTGGCTCACGGGAAGCGCTACATAAAAACAAATGCCGTTGCTACCTCTGATTCTGAATCGGCGGGAAGGAAGCCAAGCATCAGCACCTTTAGAAGTTCCTCGGATGATTCCGAGACACTCCGAAAAAGTCCGCAACTTGATGTCTACTTATTGCTTGTGTAATTAGGTGGAATCCAACCACCAGATTTCTCAAATTACCAGAATGACTTCTGTCTTCTATTTTGATGAGAAAATGGCAGGTGATAAGCTGAAATAAAACTCACCAGGGTTTGTGGACATGTGTTCAGTTTGAGGAAGGAGATTTTGAACCTTGCTGCTGAAGGATGCAGGGGTAGGAAAGCCAAGAACATTTCCAGGGCTTCTAGACAAACTTAGGAGTTACCCCATGTGGAGTCCAAATCCCCACAGCCCTAGAGGGCTGTACGTCCAACACCAGGAGAGCAGGTGTTCAGAACGCTGCTCAGAGAGCTTCAGTCGCCAGAGAAACAGTAAACCAACTGTGTTGCATTACATGCTCTAAGACAGGGAGCCAACAAATGCACACAGGAAGGTTTCTAAAGACCAAGAAGGGTTTAAATCTAATCCTGGGGAGAATCAAAGATCCAAGGAGCTGGAACCCACTGACCCTCAACTGGGCTAGTCAGTCAAGTCTTTAGGTGAACGGGATCTCTCCCAACGCAAGGTCATTGCTACAGTGGGCCCAGCAGCCTGGGACACTCACATTACTGTAGGAGGCCGGCCAGTGTATCTCGTTGTAAGGGCTGATGAGGGTGTGCTGCGTCTGCAGTGCGTACGGGAAGGAGGTCACGTGGAGCGTCACGATGTTGGGGGCCTCCTTCACCTCCTTGCAGTTGAGCAATCTGTCCACCAGCCCCACGGACGGGTCACTCTGGGAGTAGAGGTCGTGAACAGCGCTACTGAGGGAGCAAAAGGGGGAGAAGAAACGATAAGCAGAATGGCAAGCACTGTCCTGTCATTTGATGACAATCAAGCAGTTGGATCAATTGACAGTGAGCCTCCCAACGCTGGCAACAATCGAAGCTTAGGGCTCTGCCCATGACTAGGAAAATGAAATCTTTAAATATGACTGCACTTCAGGTACCCTTCAGGGACTCCCCTGAATACTCATGACTTATTAAAAGCTTGGCTGGGGGAACAGTGTCTACAGAGGATTGCTGGCGAGATACACAATCCACCTGCTTCTCTAGCACAGGGATGCTCAGCCAGGAGTTGTCAATGAGTCGCCTTTTCTCCCTTGGCCCCATCTGACTGTACACCTGCCTCCTTAAATTCTTTTCTCCAACAGTCCTACTGATCTTGAAATGACCCAAAGAGGACATAACATGGTAAATTCTATACTAAATTTTAAAGTATAGGATCAGGAATGGGAAGCATTTTGGACAAGGGGCCGAGGAGACAAGTGCGTCTCAGCCTTTCTCAGTGGGTCAATGGTCTCAGCATTCTTGTCTGTAAATCTAGGGGGACAGGAAAAAAATCAGTGCTTCACCTTTTGGGTGGCAGGTAGCCACTCTGAGAAACCTACCCACCAAATGGATATGTACAATTTAGCTTTTTATATACTTCAGAATGTTCAAATTCCCCCACGCCCATACATGGACGCGAGAATGTAAACCCTTTAACTGGGTGAAATTTAAGGCTCTGGCCAGCCCTGAGCTTCTGCCCCTGCGCTAAATCAAAGCCTTCCTCCGATACCCGACCCACAATCTTCTTTCCCACCTCATCCACGTCAGCGGCAGTGTCTAAACACACAACCCCAAGGCCAGTCTCACGGAGATGACCAATCCTGGTAAACACCCAGGAATCCTGCCAGACTCCAGACTTGACACCATCTGAAATTCATCTAGATTTATGTTCATTTGAATTGAGAAAGTAACATCTCCCCTGGGAAGGGCACCAGCTGTGACCCATGGTGTCCAGAGCCAATGGGGCTCCATCAGGAAGGGGCCTGGGCAGAGCTACTCCCATCCGGATCCCTTCCCGGCACCTGTTGCTCTGCCACTGATACCCTCCCTCCCCCACCCCAGCCTGCGACATTGAGCGAGATGCTTCTCTTCTCTAGTTTCCATAATGGTACCTTTCAGAGGCTGCACTAGATGATCCCTCAGGTAACTTCCGGTCCTAAGGTCTGAAATACACCCACAGCATCTGCCTACAAATGCCAAGCCCCCAACACCATTCATCTTTTTAACACTTATACCCACAGTATCATCCATACATATTCATTCAAAGAAGGGAAATGCCAGCCCTGCCATGTGCCGACACCAGGCTAACCTCACGAGATCCCAGTGGGCGTGGTCGTGGATGAGGACGAAGAGCGTGTGTGGATTCTGAAAGGAGTTTTGCAGAAAGGCCTTGAATTTTGTCTGCGCCTCGGCATCTAGCTTCAAAACATACTGCTCGACCCTCTGCTTGGTCATGTGCTCCTTTTCCAAGCCAAGCTCCAGCAAAACCCCTGCAACACAGTGAAAATGCATCCGTAACTCCAAAGATGGTCATGAGTTCTTCACGCAGCAACAGACACTTGAGGAGCATCTCGCATACGGCAGGCTCCTTGCTGGGACCGGAGGCTGCGGGGATGCAGGAGGAACGTGTGAGTCAGGCAGGCCGATGCCCGTGCAAGCGACTGTCGTGTCACCGCCTGCAGGAGCAGGGCCTGGAGGTGGGCCTGCTCCCCAGCGCGGTATGTACACAGCCCACCCAGGGGCACAGCAGAGCTGCCTCCGTGAAGCAGCCGAGCCCAGCATGGGTGACTGAAGGAAAGGGAAAGGTCCCCTCTCACCCACCAAAATCATCTCCAGCCTGAATGCCACCAGGTCTTAGGTTAGAGCACTCAGAGTGAACCCTCCGAGTGAAGACACTGACTCTCTGTGTGGTTCATGTTTAATCCCCTTGAAAGCACAAGGAAAATACATTAAGTTGAAGCCAGATATCGGGACATACTTCACTGACCTGAGTGGGACAGAGGGAACATTCAAGTCATGTTCTACCTTTAACAGATTATAAAATAGTGGACAAGTCGCTTCCTCTGGGCATGAGTTTCATGAGCTATGAAACCGGGGTGTTAATACGGCACCCTCTACTTTAGAAGTAAAGACGGTGTTAGAATCCAAATCTGAATGCAAACAGATCAAAGCTTCTCCACACAGACCTCACACTTGCCCCTGAAAGGCCCGTACCTGAATGCCAGACGTGGAACAGGGTCTGCTGGTAGGTCACTTCTGAGGGTGGAATACAAATCAGAAAGTCCACCTTCTCAAAGGATCCTAAGTCCAGATTCTGGGTGCTGGAATCTGCGATTGAACACACGTGGGAGAGGAGCTTCTGGGCCACGGCCAGCTGGAAGGGCCAGATGCGGTGAGGTTCCAGATGGTAACCTGGAACCAGAGCCCCCATCAAGGTGAGGTGCACGCCAGCAGATGGCTACGGCCCTGGACCTCTGCTAGGGGATCAAGCAGGCGGCCCCCGTCTGGCACACAAAGTGACGAGGGGCCCCCGTCTGGCACACAAAGTGATGAGGGAACGGGGAAAACACCAATACTGACTGAGCGCCTGCTCCGGGCTACCCACCGTGATGGTCATTTCACACCCTTTTCCTAATTTAAAAATAAAAGGATGAATAGCACTCGGGGAGCACAGAGGCTGTGACCTGCTCCACCTGGACGGGACAAGGATGGCATCCCAGGGAAGCTGATGCTGAGATTGGATTTTGGAAGAGGCTACAGGTTCTCTGGAAGAGGAGGAGACCATCACAGCCCTTCAGGAACTCAGAATGAATGAAGTATTTCAACAATGCATCGACAAACTGGAAATCAACAGAGAAATGTGCCGTCTCAGGAAAACTGTACAGATGTACGTTTCAGGGTAAAATGAGACTGTTATCATCAAAGACTAAAATTAAAATTAGACATTAGGTCTACTGGATTCTAAGGAGATGCCCTGCCCGCCGGAGGTGCCTCTACCTTTGCTTCCTTGCAGCCCCTGGGGGCCCTGGAGGCTGCCTCAGCAGCCCAGAGCTTGGCCACCAGCGCCCCGGCGTCACTCACTTGTGCATACTGGTGTCCCGCCGACGTCTAGGGATGCTGATTTGGTGACAGAGGAGGCAGTAAGTGAGGAAGAAATCTGGCCTTGATTTTCCTGATGAAATTTGTCCAGCAAAATATCAATGTCGCCCTCTGCCCAAAACGGAGAGAATAACAGAAATGGGTTTTCCGTCTCAGTGAAACTCGGCAAGCATCTATGGAACACCCCCTGTGTATCAGGCACTGTCCTGGGCCTGGGGCACCAGAGATAGGGTGGCCCATCCTGTCAAGGAGCCCACAGCCCAGGAAGGCAGATGTGCTAAAGAAAATTACATTATGACCCAGAAGGTGCCAGGACAGAAAGAAAGAAGAGCGAGATGCCAAAGGTCAGGAGGTAGGGGTCTGAGCACATCTTGGAGAAGGAGGGGCCGGCAAGAGTTTCTGGGAGGAAATGGGGTGAGTCTGGTAGGGTGAGCGGCCAGGAAAAGAAGGGAGACGGGCACTCAAGGCACAGGACACACAGAATGAGGCACAGAGAATACACTTCTCCAGTGAGAAGCTTTAAGCAACACAGAGCGGGAGGCAGGAGGGTGATGGACAGAGCCGGAGAGGTACGGAGAACCAGGCACAAGGCCCTTGTGTGCCCCCAAAGGACGAAACCACAAAGCCGCCACCTAGAGAACCCACAGCCAGAGCAGGAAACAGCCAGCCAGAGACCCCACAGCTGGAAGGGCCGCCCACACATGTAAACCCAGGCCAGCCTCAGCAGGTCACGGGGGGTGGGCTCCATCCCCCGAGATGACCTTGCCCTTGGTGTCTTTCTCATCAATTTATGAATTTTCACCTGTCTCACTACAAGCCTACCTGGACAGAGGGTGCTAAAAAAGGCTCCCAGAGAGTCCACTTTCCCCGTAACCAGCTCATAATTGACTTCTTTCTGGTACTCGGCTGGGGTGAGAAGGCTCTCAGAAAGAATCCGGGCTTGGTATTTTCCTGGAAAACAAACAACAGTTTGGACTGGGCCCTCCGCTTAGAATTAGCACGTGAGCTCCTCAATGGCAGGGTCTGTGCCTGAATCTCTTTCTCCCTCCATCCCGCAAGCCCAGCGCCATGCCTGGCTAACAGCAGGGCTTCCTGCTGGTGAAATGAATAAAGGGTACACACCCCCCCGGGCCCAGTTTAGTAGTTGGGATAATAAGAGGGAAATCCCTGAGTATGGGCTTTGGAACCTGACTCTCTCCCCACTTAACTCGCTGTGTAACCTAGGCTGACCCAGTTTCCTCATCTGGAATTCGTGGCTAAAAGTATCATCTACTTCACAGGACTATTGTGAGGATAAAACAAGACAATGTTTATAAAATATTCAGCCCAATGCCTGACACAGCAGGGGCTCGAGGTTTATTACTAAAGATATTACTGAAATCAATGGAAAGAATTTATTAAAAACACAGGTGTTTAAGATGAAGGAATGCCAAGAGATCACTGGGACCCTGCATAGTTACTGCAATCCTCCATCCCTCCCCCCTCCCCCCGGGACATTCTGCGCTGTTTGGTGTCTGTCTCCCCACCAGAACGCACGCTCCAGGAAAGCAGGGACATCACTCCTGCGTCCCCAGCCCCCAGAACAGTGACTGCACATAGTAGGGCTTCAATACACGTTTTTATAATTAGCTAATTGGCTCATTAACCCACACAACACAAGAAGGCCATTATTTATTTTTTTTCATCTCCATTAGGTGGTTGAAGAAGCTGAGGGCCAGAGTCATTAAACCACAGACCAGCAGGTGCACGGGGGACCCAGGTTTTCCCTGCATCTATCCAGATCCAAACCTGCCCCCAGTCTCTCTAGAGAAAGGGGAACGGCTCACCTTCTATGCCAGGAGGGATGGAATTTTTCCCGAAGCACACTATTCAGGGCACACCAGGGGCTACTGTGCGCTAACGGCTGTTACTAACCAGCGCAGCTGCAAACCCGGGGCCACGAGAGGCAAAAGGGGGCAACGGCAAAGGAGGGCTTCTGGGCATCACCAGACTGCTCTCCCGGCAGCCCAGCGGCGGGGCCCAGCCTCACCGGTGACGGCGATGCAGGAGTCGATGGCGGCGCTCCGGCAGGCGCAGATGATCACCACGTAGTTGGTCTTGGCCAGCTTGCCCTCGATGAGCAGGCGGAACATCTCAGAGAGGCCCTCGGCCAGGGAGTAGGTGCACTCGATGATGTGCACGCTGTCGTTGCAGGAGCTGGCGGCCAGGCCGGCCAGCCAGGGCAGCTGCGCTGAGGTGACGGGCGCCACGGCCCCAGGCGCCGGCGGGACGGGCTGCGGTGGCACCTGCTGGTACTGCCGGATCTCCGTCAGGTGCGACTCCCGCCAGGAGCGCAGGAAGATCTGCTCCAGGTCCTCCATCAGGGGCACCTGGTCCGCCGCTGGCAATGACAAGGCGGGCGGAAGGGGCCTCAGCACCTGCCCCATGCGGCAGCTTCACACCAACATAACCGGGCCGTGCTGGGGAAATGCGTGTAAACGAACTCTCAAATAACACAACCTAAGTGATTAACGTTAAATGGCATGCGAGACAGCTGGGAAATAGAGGGAGGTGATAAAAGCAGCCCTCATCTCACCATCCTAACAGAACCACTACTATTTTTGTATGTTTCTCCATCTTTTTTTTTCCACGTGCGGGTTTTACATCGTTATAATGCTTGCGGGCCTATGACTTCAAGGCGTGTCTGCCTTCCTCACCATCACGCCACAGTCACGCTTGCATGATGTTTACGGCCTTCATCAACAGCACTGTTAACGGGCACTGGTAACGTGGAGGCACCATCACGGACTGAGCAATGCTGATGTACTGTTGACCCCTGTACTGCTTCCAAATAAGCACATTTATAAATACTTCTGCAATACACAGCTTTATGTATAGGACATTCCTTAGCCTAAATGCTCTAAATTGGGCTTACAGAGCCAACTAATACATATCATCAGACTGTCTCCAGATGGTTTGAATGTCTCAACGTTCCATGACACTAATGACACACGATAACACTGGTTCTCCTGCACCCTTAGCTCCACTGGACAGCATCGTTTGGGTTGTCACCATCAGGTTAGTTGAGAAAAGCACCACTTGTTTCATGTGTTAATTTTGTATCTCTTTGATGACTAGTGAGATTGAGTACCTTCAATGTTTTCTTCCCTACGGGTATTTTCTGGTTGATGTGTCAAAATTTCATATTTGGGTGAGCTGGAGGAAAGAGCACCACGCTTCGATTTAGAAGATGTGTCTCCATCCAGCTCCACCCAGCACCAGCTGTGCAGCCTTGAGCTGTCTTAGCTTGAGCAAGAGTGGTACCCTGGGCAAGGGAGGTGGTGGTGATGGAGAAGGTGGGCGAGGTTGGATTCAGGACGAAGCCGGGCTTACTGATGGATTGGATGTGGATTGCAAGAGTGAGAAAGAGAAACACATCCACATTTTCCCAGATTCCGGACAGCCCTAAGCAGCACGCTCGAGGGTTCCTCCCTACCTGCTCCATCTCTGTCTCCTCCGGGTCCCTGAATGCTGAGTGTCCCAGGGCTCAAACCTTGGCACTTTCCTCCATCCACCACCCCTCCCAGTCTCTCATCCAGCCTCACAGCTCTAATATAGATCATCACTGAGCCCGTGTTTCCTAAATTTGTATCTATAGCTGCAACCTCTCCCTGGGGCTCAAGACCCGCACATCCAAATCCTTGACTTGGCCCACCTGGCTGCCCCATCAGCAGCTCAAACTTGAAATTGCCGAGACAGGACTTCCGCTCATCCTCCAGCGCCACGGCTCACCGGGTTGCTCAGGCCAAAATGCAAGTGCCATCTCTCCCTCACGTCCCTCAGACAGACAGCCCACCATCCTGACCTTCAGAATCTCTCCCCTGTGGCCGTCAGTGGTCCAAGCCACCACCTGCCTTCACTGGGACGACTGCACCATCTGGCCACACATGGCAGCCCATGTGGTCTTCTTGAAATGAAAGTCAGATCATATCTGTCCCCTGCCTAAAACATTGCAGTGGTGCTATGGACTGAATTGTGTCTCCCCCCAAATTCGTATGTTTAAGTATTAGCCCCCAATACGACTTATTTAGTGATAGGGCCTTTAAAGAAGTAGCTAAGTGAGGTCAGAAGGGTGGGGCCCTAAGCCAGTAGGACTGGTGGCCCTGTAAGAAGAGGAGGCGACACCAGAGCTCACCCTCTGTCCCCACACACATGCACAGAGGAGGATACAGGGAGAAGGCAGCCGTCTGCAAGCCAGGAAGAGAGGCCTCACCAGAACCCAACCTTGCTGCCACCCTCATCTTGGATTTCCAGCCTCCAGAACTGTGAGAAGATAAATTTCTGAGGTTTAATCACACAGTCTGTAGCATTTTGTTATGGCAGCCTGAGCAGACAAATACAAAGTGTTTCTCAGTGTGTCTAAAATATGAACCCTTGACCTTAGCCTGAGGCCCTACCCCCTCTCTGACAGCACCCTCACTGTCATGCTCTCACTCTGCAGCCGCCCTGGCTCCCACTGACCTGGGGCTCCATGCTCCAGCCCCGCCTGCCGCCCACCCATCCTCCCCGCTCTGCCTCCCTCAGATCTTCATAAGGCTGGATCCTTCTCATCACTCGGGTCTCGACCCAAACGCCATCTCCTCACGGAGGCCTTTTCTGACAACCTGAAACAACCCCACAATCACATACCCCACCTCCCTCTGCTTACTTTCCACTTGTTTACTGTTTCTCTCTCCCACTAGGATACAGTCTCCTTGAGGGCAAAGCCATTGTTTTATTCCTGCTGTATCTCTGCGCCTAGAAGGGCAGGGAAATCATTTTTGAATTCCCACTGTAGATTTTGACCTACTTTAAGGCCTTTCCAGCCCCTCGGGGTAGAGACCACTGCAGTGACCTGATAGCAGAGGCGGTCTTCACAAGGGTTCCAAGAGAGGGTCAGCGATCAAGGCTTGTGTGGTTCCCGCCTTTAGCGATTATTCCACCAGTGGTTCCCACGAAATGGGAGGGAGACTCACCCAGCTGGACGAGATAGTAGACGGTCAGCAGGAGCTGCATCTCCTCTGAGATGGGCTGTATCGTGGAGGCCCCATACTGTCCATATGCTCTGGAGATAGACTGGGAGTTCTGGTAGCACGTGTACAGGAGAGGGCTCACGACGACATCATTCAGGTTCCCACAGAGGTAAGGGAAGTGCCCGTGGCCTGGGGGAGGAGAAACAGCACCCGCTTGGCCCCTGGCCTCGGGCACAAGGCGTGGTCCCCACATGTGGGGGGATCTCTGAATGCGAGGGCGTGAAAACAGGCAGGCCAGTTGCACCTGGGGTAACTCAAGTGCTCCTTTCCAGGAAATCTTGAACCCCCAGCCCTTGCTGATTTGTGCACCTGCTCTGAGAACAGACAGGGGCTGTAGCATTTGCTTGTTCATTTAGTCCAATCCCCTATTTTACAGCCAAGCAAGCCCAGGCCCAGAGGGAACTGCCAAAGCTGAACAGCCATCGCCTGTGCTGCTCCTTTGGCTCTGACTCTAGAAATTTCACGCAGGCAACACCTACCAGATCTTTGCCAGGCCTGCGCCAGCCCGAGCCTCCCCAACTCCCCGTGTTGGATTCTGCCTCCCAGTCCCCCAGAACTCTCTGACAAGCTGAGTTAGGAAAATAAATCACTGTACAAACCAGAGACTCCAAATACTGACAGAACTTGACAAATGCTTTAGCGAATGTTACAAGATTAATTCTGATGGCAACTCTCAGAGGTGGGACAGCCCAGGCCAGTTCCAAACCGCCTCTGCACCATTTATTAACTATGTGACCCTCAGCAAGAAGCTTAACTTCCCTAAGCCTCAGTCTCCACCTCTGTAGAACAGGGTGGAGAAAATCGAGCCCTCGTGTGGTTGCTGAGATGATCAAGTGTGGTTAAGCGTGTGCGTGGCATCTTGTGTTCAGAAGGTCTCCATTTATTCACCCAACACACACTTGGTGGACGCCTGCCGTGTGCTGTGTACGGGCCTCACACTCGGCTCTGGGGGAAGATCTGGTGACTGGGGCACAGTTCATGTCCTCCAGGAAATTGATTCCCAGACTTGAGGGTGCATGAGGGTCCCCTGAAGGCTTCCTAAAACACAGGTTGCTGGGCCCCACCACAGAGCTTCTGATTCGGATTCCGGGATGGGCCTGGGAATTCACACCTCTACTGAGGTCCCAGGTGATGCTGGTTTTGCTGGTCCAGGGACCACAATTTGGGTAGCATTGTTCACAAACATTATGGTTTATAAGAGGCAATGAAAAGAATTACTATTAAAAGAAGGATGTGAAATTTGTCATGAAAGAGGCACAGAGAAGCTACAACGGGGCCCAGATAAAAGGGAATCTGAGGGGCTTCCCTGGTGGTGCAGTGGTTAAGAATCCGCCTGCCAATGCAGGGGACACGGGTTTGATCTCTGGTCCAGGAAGATCCCACATGCTGTGGAACAACTAAGCCCGTGAGCCACAACTACTGAGCCCGTGTGCCGCAACTACTGAAGCCCACACGCCTAGAGCCCGTGCTCTGCAACAAGAGGAGCCACCACAATGAGAAGCCTGCACACTGCAACAAAGAGTAGCCCCCGCTTGCTGCAACTAGCCTCACGCCCAGTTCAAAACCCAGACCTGCACCCTTCTTCCTGAATACCCTGTCCATTTTTTTTTTAGGATAAAGAAAGGAGTACCCGCTCCTATTTCATAATTAAGAGTAAGATACCTCCCCACTTTCCTACCACCCTCTCTCCTCTGGTCCTACAAACATGATACCAAATAGTGTTCACTCTACTCAATACTATGTAATGGCCTATATGAGAAAAGAATCTAAAAAAGAGTGGATATATGTATACGTACAACTGATTCACTTCGCTGTACACCTAAAACTAACACAACATTGTAAATCAACTATACTCCTATAAACATTTTTTAAAGTTTATGCCATCTAATAATAACAGAAAAAATAAAAATTAAAAAATGAAAAATAAAATAAAAAAATGAAAAAAACCCCACAGTGCGCAGTTATTTAAGAAGGACCTGAATGTGTGAGTGTGTGTGTGTGTGTGAGTGTGTGTGTGTGTGTGTGTGTGTGTGTGTGTGTGAGACTCCGTGCCAGCCCACGGAACTGGCCAGGACCATCATCAAACAAGCCCTGCCGAATCCTCACGTTTCAAGGGCTCCCGCTTCATTAGGAAGGAATTTCCTTAGTTGAGCCACAAATTGACCTCCAACCACGTACATAAGCCCACAGAATAGAGGTCAAATCTGGTCTTGTTTCATGCTTCTGCCTGGTGACCATGGCTATCTTTGCCCAAAGTCAGATTTCATGGCCCAAAAATACTAGCGGTCACAGGACAACCCGCCAGACCAGGGGCCTGACAAATCGGCAAGGGGCTGATGGCCCATCTCTCACCCACGGTGCTCAGCCCTGGGCCTGGTACCATGGCAGGAGCCGAGTGAGGCTGAGAGAGGGACTGATTGAAGGAACAAATGAATAAGCAAACGGTCGTCACGGAACAGGATCGCCTCACTTGGGCTCATTGTAGAAAACCGTGACAAGCTCTGAAACTCTGGGGCCTGATCAGGGGCTACCCCAGGGACCGGGCTGCTTGGTTCTCTCATTGCCCCGGAAAGGATTTGAGAGTTTTCCCAGGAGGACCCCTTGGTGTGGAGCCAGACTGGGAGCACGTGTCATGTTGCCTGTTTCTCGTGCGCCCCCTGGGCTCCCCGACTTCCACCACTCGTCACACTGCTGTACTTGCCTTTAAAGATCACTGGCTTGGCCTTGCATATTTTCAGCAAGTTGTCGGGAATGGACACTGGTTCTCCGGAGGCCACAACGGGAAAGGTGACTGAAGCCGGTCCCACCAAGCCAACCTGGGGCATGCAGGTCACGCCTGTGCTCTCTAGGGACACGCCGAGAGCGTTAGGAAGACACGTCAGACAAATCATCCACCTCTGGCAGACCTGCCGTCAGGCTGGCCAACACGTCTGCTACAGCTTGACCAGTTCTCTGCTTATGGGAGCATCCAAGTCCGGGAATCACAGATTCCTGAGGTCAAAGCATCTTAAAGGTCACTGGGTCCCCCTTCCCCACCAAACAACCCAGTCTCCTCCTCTCGATATCCCTGCCAAGTGACAGGCAAGCCTTTTAAAAAATTCCTCTAGGATCAGAGAACTCAGTACTGTACATGGATCCTGGGCTTTGTTAAGCAAGTCTAATATACGAGAAAGAGAATCTTTTGTTATACCCAAGTCTGCCTCCCTAGAACTTTCTCACCAATACACACAAAAGCACATGTAAACGCACACACACACCACCAGCAGCACCACCACCGCGAGTACCCAAGCCTTGGACTTGGGGCAAGGATTTCGTCACTTACCATACTTAGCTCTGCTCCCACCACCCTGGGGGTAACCACCATCCGCAGCTGATGGAGATTCTGGAGACCATCCTTTGTGGCGTTTTTTGGGGGGCCCGGAGTTTGATAAGATACCTAGACAACATTCAGAGCATGGATTAGGCTGTCACTAGGGATGGGCTTCAATACAACGTTCCCCTGAACTGGAGCACGCTTACTTGTAATTTTTTAAATCACAGTTTCACAATGGGTTTTAGCATCTAGTGAAGTATCTAGGCATAAGGAAATATCCCATCGACCTTCGTAAACGTTTTATCCCAAAGCTGTGCAAGTGTCTAAGCTTTAGCTCTCCGAGCATTACCTCCTTCATCTTTACAGTGGGATAATAAAACCTACTCTGAAAGGTGGTTTGATCAGGACTAAAGAGAATATATGTAAAGCACAGAGTTTGGGTCCAATAAATGATGGCCACCAAGACCCACATCACCATCATCATCTACACATTCCAGTAAATTAATACGTGTTTCTGTAGACAAGCTGCAGCCGCATTCAACTTACCGCCACAGTTTCACCACTTGGGGGCAGTACTGATCCACCTGTGCACCTCTCCCCACCCCCGGCCTCGAAAGCTAATTTCAGACTAACAAAATGATGGGGGACAGAAGCTGGTACCCACTGCTGTTAATGAGTCATCCCGGCCCACGGCAGGGAACAGCATGAGCATGCCTCATGCTCTGTTCTTGGATTATTCAAAATATCAAGAATTGGTTACCGTATTTTTTGGGACCCATCCAACACAAAATTTCCCCTACATTTAAGAGCTCCGCGTTCAACCATGATACATTAAAGTTTAAATTTTAAAACTCTCTATTCCCAGATGCAACCCCATCCCAAGGAAACCAGAACCCCAGCATGTCCAGATGCCTTCTGATGACCCACGAGCTCCTGGTGATTCTAAACCACAACCAGGGTTGAGAACCACCGGTTTAGAGCAATGTTTCTCCAAGTCTGGCCTGAGACAAAGCTGGACAGAACCAGTGGGAGCTTGTTCAAAGTGTCTGCTCCTGGACACCCCTCAACCTACAGAAGCAGACCTCTGGAAGTGAAAGAAAACACTTCGTTCGCAAGCACCCTGGTTATGCTGAGGCGCACTGCAGTCTGAGAACCATTCCTTTAGTCTTTTAAAAGTAATCCAAGGTTATTTTCACCTCTTCTTTAGACCGACTGAAAATGAATGAAATGAAGTGAATAAAATGTTAAAAACGTGAAGTTCTTTGTTTGCAAAGAGCTTTCCAGCAGGTGGGCTCCTCTGATCCCCGCGACCTCTGAGGCAGCTCCTGCTATGTTTGTTCCATTTAGAATCACATCTTCACCTCCCCGAACATCTGTCCTCAAGAGCCGGTAGAAGAGCTCCCACAAAGACTGAGATGCCAGCTCCTCTAAAAACCACGTTAAACTACCAAAGCAGGGAGGGCAGTGGGATTGGGCCTCGGTACTAAGGATGGAAGATCTGCAGGTATTTTCTCCCTTTGGGATGCTAACGCTGTCTCTAGGTGGACTCTGAGCTCATGACCTCTGCCAAAATGATGTCACCAGGAGCCGCCCCTGTGGACCATCTATTTCTGGCCATGTGTCCTGGTAGTGGGGAGGGGGACCCTATTTGGCACTTCGGGGGAGACAAGCCTTCATCATATAGCCCACTTCCTGCAGGCACTGCACATCCGGACCCTGAGCTGGGACAACCAAAGAAAGGATCCTGCACATTTCCTAACTCCCTCCCCCACCCTACCACCCCCCCCAATCCCGCAGGCGCAGCACTTCCGCCGCGAACCACTGAGCGACAGCCCCCAAGCCCTGGTTAAACACTCCTTGTAGCTTCAGAAGCAGTTTCTTAAAACTGATTCCAGCTCTCCCCAGAGCAGGCGTGAGGCACAGGACCTCCGATGCTCCAGCTGTGCCCTTAATGGTGCAACCACACTCCGCCAGCATCCATGGCGCCCTCCGGACCAGGCTCTGCGGAGTATCTGGGCTCCCGGAAAACATGATGACGGCCCTGCTCCCAGGAACTTCATAGGCCCGACAGACACAAATGGCCGCGGAACAGAGCCTGACACCTGAGGGTCACAAGGAGGGAGCGCTCCTACGAGGAGGAGGTGACACCTGAGCTAAGCTCTGAAGGGCAGGTATAGAAGGTGGGTGGTGAGAGCCCTTCAAGGGCATGGATGTGTGACCAGGGCATAGAGACAGGATGCGGAGGCCACTGAGCTGTACCCAATGCAGCCAGGGTACGAGTACTTAAGTAGAAAGAGTGGGGAATGAGCGAGTTCAAAAGGTTGGTTGGGGCCAGATTCCGGAAGTTTCCAGCATCACGCTAGGGAACTGGGGCTCTATTTCCCATGCCCCTCCAAGGAAACACATTCATTCACCACAGAAGGAGCCTCAGGTTGGGTCCCCAGAGCCAACCTCGTAGGGCCCAGGCCGAAGGATGTCCTCTGTCCCTGCTGCCCGGGGCGGATGCACCCAGGCCTCGGTGCAGGGGGGGGAGGTACCAGCAGCACAGTCTCCCGTCACCGTCCCCAGAGGCCCAGTCCTCAGCCACTGGCCGCCCTAAATTTAGCACCTCACCGAGAAGAAACAGTCTTGGGAGGAAAAGTGGGTGCCTGCCTGGGGTTCCTCACACTGGGGAAGTTACGGGGATTTGACTCCAGAATGGACACTCTGGTCAGGACTGGGAAGGCTCAGATCCAAGTCAGAAAAGATATCGTTCCTTCAACTAAGAGGGAGACAATTCCCCCACCAGGGGAGTCCTCCGCCAGCCATGTCACGGAAGCGGGGAAGCCTGTCAAGCAGGCTGGTGTCTCTCTGGGCCACACTTTCCTTCTCTGTAAGGCAGGTCGGACTAGACGGCTTCTGGGCCCTCTTCCAGCGATGCCCTCGGGTCCTAATATTCCATTTAGCTGTGTGCACGCAGGAGGGAGGAGAGAGGTAAGACTGGCCTATCAAATGGCTCCAGGTAAGCACGGAGGGAGAGCGCCGAACGTGGGGTCCCCGGACTGCTCCGACTCTTCCTCAACCCACAGCCTCCACTCCAGCAGGAGGCCTGCTTCACCCCTTCACTCGCTTTTCTCACTCGGACCCTCACCTCCTCATCCCTCTTCCTCACTTCCTCCCATACCGTCTCTAATTAATGCTTCCCCAACTGTCAGCCGCAGCTCAGCTGTCACCTCCGCCAGGAAGCCCTCCCTGAAAAGACCAGCTCAGTGATGGTGTTGATGCAGGTGGCAATAATGGCGCCCCTTAGTGAGCTGCCAGTTGTGCCCTGAATTTCCATACAGCGCCTCATCTAACCTCCTCAACTGCCCTCAGAGCAGAATTCTCATCTCCTGATGAGAGAATGTTTAGCCAGGAGACTTGATCCCCTGACAGAGCTGGGTTTTGAATTCTTGTTCATCTGATTCTGGAGCCCCTGTCTTCCCATGACACCACGTGGCCCCATTTCTCCAGAACTCTCCAGCCCTCACGGCGGGCGGCCCACAATGCGACAGGTCACCCGCCCATACGGGGCTCCCACTGTGTCTTGGCAGACACACCCACCACCCAAGTCGGGGGCCGAAGCCAGGGCCCCCCAGCGCCAGGGCCTGAGCACAGCGCCGTGGACTCAGGAGGTACCTGCTGGCCTGGCCTGACTCTCCTTCCAAGCCCCCCAATTCCAGGAGGCTCAGGGGCCTCAGCACGGGGGCTCCCCCATCCTCCCACCCCGCCACCGTCTCGACCCAGAGCAGAGTAAGGCCCCCGAACGGGACGGGCAAGGCTACCTAAGGCCGAGGGACGCGGCACGGCGGACAGGCTGTGCTTCACCAGCGGCTGGTGCTTCGGGGAATCTTTGCCGTTGAAAACAGCCAGACCCACGGCTGCGGTTAGCGAGGCGTGATCGGAGGCTGGTCCTGACAGCAGAGAGAAAGAGGGGAGAGGGCAGGGCACTCTGTGAGCCCAGCAAGCAGGAAATGACTCTTCCTCCAGTTTACAAATTAGCCTTTCACTGACGCGGCCCATCGGGGGTCAGAACTCTTGCCAGAGTGATTCTGCCCCCCGGAGAAAGCACAGACACACACGGACAGGCACACACGCATATGTGCACACACAGGCACACACACTCCTGCGCGTGCTTTACTGAGCACGCCCAGTGAGAGAAGGGCCAGCGGGGCCCCTGGATTCCGGGAGCACCCCTGCACCTGCTCCACCCCCCTTCCACCTTCTCGCTCACCCTCCTGAGTTCAGGGTCATGTCAAACATGCTCAGGAAAGCAGTCAGGTTTGCCATCGCCCAGATCCAGGCTGCCCACAGGGCCTGGGGCTCCCCGGGCCCGAGGAGAATTCTGGGGGCAACTGGGGGCTGTGGTCTTCTAAGTCACCCACATCAGCCAGAATGATCTGGAAGGTACTCCAGACTCAGGAGTAGCACAAAACGTCTCCTGTGTTGAGGCGGCATGGTGAGGGAGTTAAGGGTGGGTTCTGAAGCCAGACGACCTGTGACTGAGCCCCAGCTCTGCTGCGTACTTGCTGTGCAACCTTCCTTAACTTACGTCACCTCCCATTGTTCTCATCTAGACAATGGAGGTAATAACAGAGCCACTGTGAGGACGACATGAGTTAACAGAAGGTCATAAGCACAAAGTATTTGCTATTACTATCATCACACTCAATTCTCACAATCACCCTGCAAATTAGACAGAAAAGATTTTCTCCATCTGTACGGATGAGGAAATGGAGATTCAAAGAGTTAAAATGAGTGGCCCCAAATCACTTGGCTAGCAGGCAGCAGTGCTGGAACTCACACCAAGGTGTTGTGACAACAAAAACAGTGATCCCTCCAGCTGCCAAGGTGTGACAGGCCCCAGGTGGCCCGGGCACAGTGAGGACAACAGCAGACACCACGTGGAAGGGGGGACACGGTGCCTCTGGAGGAGAGCGTTTTCCCAGCCCAGGTGCAGCCTCTTCGCTATGGATTGTGAGTCACATGGGGCAAGGGCCCGGGTCCCCTCGACAGAGCCCCTGGGCAGGAGGAATAACAACCACCAACCCACCAGAGGGCTTGGGAAGGAGGCTGCTATCTCCTTGATAACAGCTGTCGTGCTTATCAGGTCTGTTCAGCGTGGCAAATGCAGAGTTCATGAACCAGAAATGCCTGTATCGAATCCTACTGCCCGTGAGATCCTATGCAAGCATCTTTGTGCCTCAATTTCCAAGTCAGAACACTGGGGAAACTAAAGCCCACTCCTGGCACCTCCGGCATTGAGGAAACTAAAGCCCACTCCTGGCACCTCCGGCGCTGCCCCATCACCTCACCTGCCTGCGGTGCTCCCAGGGGGATGCTCGGGGTCGTCCCCGGACCAGGCTCGCTGGGGAAGGGAGCTGGCGGCCCAGAGCTCTCCAGCGGTGGGAACAGAGAGCTGGAACACGCACTGGCGGAGGCCTGCCGGCTTCTGAACTCTGCGGGGAAGATGCACACGTGAAAACCAACCCACTGCTCCTCCCCAACAGTGTGAGATGACTTCCTAGACCGGAATCTGTCCTGTAGGAGAGCCAGGTACAGAGACGATCACAATGGTGCCAAGGCCATCCTAGTCTCTTCTTTGCTGTAGCCAGGGGGAAGGAGGGGGTGCGACGTGCCCCAGGCTCAGTGCCAAAGGCAGGGGATCCATCTGAGGGACAGCTCTTCTGCCAGGAGCAGGAGTGATAGTGACCATTTGGGAAAAAGACAGAAACACATGATACAAACAAGACCTTCCATCGCCGCCCTTCAAGTGCAAGGGAAGAACAGAGCCTTACTCAAGGTAAAGGAACAGCTAATACCGTCCTCCAGCCCCTAAATCACTCTCTGTCCGGAAGATTAACTCCCAGGAGTACTTGGTCACAGCAAGTGATCAAAGACTCTTATCTGGTCCCACAAGGGGAAGAAGAACCACTGCCTCCCCAGGACGTAGAAAATGACAGGCATGTACGCAGTAGGAGCTCAAGAAATATTTACTGAGCCATGCAAGAACAGGAGAGGGGCGGGGAGAGGAGTGATGGGAGGGGACAGGGGAAGAACGTCCAGAGCCAGCCCCTCCTGAAGCCCTCTGCTCTACTTGCAGAAGCTGGCTGGGAGATTCCAGGTGACCAGAGTGAACCTACGCAGACAAGTGAGGGACAACAGTCTGGCTCTCCCGGGCACCTCGCGGAGACCGCTCCTAGGACACGTCCCTCCCCAGCTGTTTGTGGGGGGGTGGGGGGGATCTCAGAGAGTACCTGGGCCTGGGAAATCCAGCCCCTCCCTCTGCGCCTATAGCTGACTGCAGCCATGAGAACACGGGGAGACAGAGAAGGGCGGAGTGTGGCCCTTCCCTAAAG
Organism: Balaenoptera musculus; assembly: GCF_009873245.2. Classification (NCBI taxonomy): domain Eukaryota; kingdom Metazoa; phylum Chordata; class Mammalia; order Artiodactyla; family Balaenopteridae; genus Balaenoptera; species Balaenoptera musculus. Next base: position 82,327,099 of record NC_045797.1, read on the forward strand.
CGGGAGCCCACTCACTTCTGCGAGGACCAGCACCGGGAAGCTGGTCTTTCTCTTCACAGTCAACAGGCTGTGGGGCGGGAAGGGGGCCTATTTGAGCTGAATTTTCTCTAAGTCAGGGTTTCTCAACTTTGGCGCCATTGACTCTGGGTTGCACACTTCTTTGGAGGGGTGCTGCCCCGGGCACTGCACAATTTAGCAGCGTCCCTGGCCCCACCCACGAGATGCCAGCGGCCCTCAGCACTCATGATGATCAACAGTGTCTCCACACATTGCCAAATATCCCCTGGGGGACAAAACCACCCCCGGCTGAGAACCTTGCCCCAAATACTTGCCACGAGAAGGCACAGCACAGTGTGGCCCTGTGTCAGCTTTGAAGGCTCCCATAAATTAGGCTGATACTATAAACTAGATGCCCGTAGTGCAAAGTCACGTTGTAATTTCCCAGGACTGTAGCATCTAGTTTATAGTGTCAGCCTAATTGTATGGGCGCTTTCAAGGCTGACACAGGGCCACACTGTGCTGTGCCTTCTTGTGGCAAGTATTTGGGGCAAGGTTCTCAGCCGGGGGTGGTTCTGTCCCCCGGGGTATATTTGGCAATGTCTGGAGACACTGTTGATCATCAGGAGCGCTGAGAGCCGCTGGCATCTCGTGGTTGGGGGCCAGGGATGCTGTTAAATCGTGCAGTGCCCTATTGAGAACAGTACGGAGGGTCCTTAAAAAACTAAAAGTAGAATTACCATATGACCCAGCAATCCCACTACTGGGCATATACCCAGAGAAAACCATAATTCAAAAAGACACTTGCACCCCGATGTTCATTGCAGCACTATTTGCAATAGCCAGGTCATGGAAACAACCTAGATGCCCATTGACAGACGAATGGATAAAGAAGATGTGGTACATATATACAATGGAATATTACTCAGCCATAAAAAGGAAAGAAATTGGGTCATTTGTAGAGACGTGGCTGGATCTAGAGACTGTCATACAGAGTGAAGTAAGTCAGAAAGAGAAAAACAAATATCGTATATTAACACATATGTGGAATCTAGAAAAATGGTACAGATGAACCGTTTTGCAGGGCAGAAATAGAGACACAGATGTAGAGAACAAACGTATGGACACCAAGGGGGGAAAGCAGGCGGAGGGGGGATGGGATGAATTGGGAGACTGGGATTGACACATATACACTAATATGTATAAAATAGATAACTAATAAGAACGTGCTGCATAAAAAAATAAAATTCAAAACAAAAAAAATTTTAACAGGGCTGACGTGTTGCCCGAAACCACGCCCACTGCAGAGCAGTCTCGGCCCAGAGTCCTGCCGACAGGCCCCTGGCTCGCTTGGAGGCGCCCCCTTCTCACGCCCCACCCCCTTAGAGCTGTTCACCTGAGCCTTTCCAGCAAATGAGAGGCCCTTTGGTCAGAGTTCCTTGTGCGTTGCGGATCAGGTAATATTTCAAGTGTTTCTGCTTCTTGGGCTGGGTGGTCACCTTCAGGTTCATGTGACTGGAGAACTCTGTGAAGTAACAGAAGCCTTTCTTCCCACAGCCAACGCAGTTCCCAGAGAAACCTGGGGAGGAAAAAACCATGACCATCCCCATCTTACACCAAAGTCCCTCCAAGTGGTACATCGTCCACTAGGCATTCACAATCTATACCACACCAGCAGGGAAGTCCACGGGGCAAAGGTCCCTGTCAGCTCCTGGTGGCCCAGGGGTCAAGATGACCTTGATGCAAACAGGAGGACCAAGTGGACTTGGTCGTAGAGCTGAGCCCAGGCAAGCTTGGAAGACTGAACTCGCTTAGGGGCCTATTTAAAGCCTCTGCGTCCTATGGCACAGGACAAGAACTGTCCCATTCAACTGTCTACACTGACCGAGCACCTGCAATAATTTGCTGTGTCCGCATCTCCTTCAAGGCTGGCCACAGAATCTCAAAGCAATCAGACCCCTGAGACTGGATGCATTGGGAGTCCTCTTCAGAGTCCAAAGTTCCCTCTGGGAATCAAGTAAGTTGATCCCACGAGTTGCAGAGAAGAAATCAAGAGCTCCACCAGGGCGCTCTTGATGCAAGAGCCAGGGCGGTGGTGAGTGAAATCTATGGCCCCAGCAGCCGCGGAGTGGAGACACTCGGCTAAAACGTGGTGGTCTATGTCAGCGTCCTGCTGCCTGAGGCCAGAGGGGGCCTTTCTGGGAGATGACAGAGTTCAGCTCTGAGGCTCTGGGAAGGCTGGCTTTATAGAGGCAATGACAAAACCACCTCCCGTGAACTATTAAAATCCAGAGAACGTGCTTGAAAGACCTTTACATACTGTAAAGTCTATTCAAACTGGACTCAACAGAACTGTTGGTTAACACCAGAGAAATGTGATGATTTAGGTTTTCTATCTGGTGACCCTTCTGGTTTAAGTTCGCTATCTCACAAAGGCCTTCCCTATGACCTTGCCTCGTCCACTGGTACATCTGGTTTCTAAGGAGCAAGGTCCTTTGGCAGGAGAGACCCTGAAGCTGAGACTAACTTATTTTATCGTATGCTCTGGCTGACAAGTTTACAAAGGGCATTTCAACTTAGGCCAGGAGGACCATGGGGTTCTGTGCGTAAGCTCTGCTTTTAAAGGGGATAATCCAGAGGCCTCTGGCTACTGTCCAAAATAACATCAGTTTGTGAAGGTTCAAAACATCTCTCCACAGAGAAAGAAGACGTCTATATTACAGAAACCTTCTGGATTCTCTGACTGATTTTAAGCAAATTTAATATTCCTTAAAAGGCATTAGAAATAAAGACAAATCTCTTGGTCTAAGAAGGCAGGCACAGGTTAGTTTATCCTTCCAAACTCCTATCCCCTCTGTACCAGAGAAACAGATAAGGTACCGAAGAAATGCCAACACCATGCTCTATGTTTACTTGTTGTTAAAGGGACAGGGAGGAAACTGCCATGCAGAGAAAACCAACAGCCTTCTTGCCATTTACGGTCACCCAGACAGGGCACTCAGCTTAACTGACACAACCACCAGTCAGTCAGGACAGCAAAAGCTTCTTTTGGGAAATGAGAACCAGAGAGGTTAAGTAGTTGTCCAGTGTAGATCCAGAAAGCGATGCACGAATTCTAGCATGAGAATGGAGTGTAGACCCAGAAGCATGGCCTTCAAGGCTGCACCCCAATGGCCCCCATCCTCGCCTCCTGCTTTACCTCCCGTTCCTCCTACTATTGTGCCGAACTCCCAACTGGACTTTATATTGCTGACGGTTCTTATAACTTCTCCCTTAGTGTTAGAGTTACTGAAATTTGTGTATTTTCCTCCATAAATATCGCCATGCTTCCAAAGGACCGGGAGCACGGTATGTCTGTGGGGAGGCATGGGTCGTGTCTGTGTGTGTAAGTGTGTGTATACAAACTAGTGCCTGACACAGGAGAGGCAGCAAATATTGGGAGGGAAGGAGGAGAGAGGAAACAAGATAACTGTCAAAGTGAACACTTAGCATCTCCGCATACATTTTGATAGGCTTTTGTTTTCTAATGTTTTAATGTTTCTAATGTTTTCTAACTTTATCATCTAATGTTTTTATTTATTCTTTGGTCTCCAACCTGGGCACCTTGAGATAAACAGCTCAACTGCCATCTAAGAATGAGGCCCTGAGAAAACCTCCACGCTCCCTGGAAGGGATTCTGACCCTGAGGGTTGAAAAGATGATGAACAAGAAACAGAACTGCACAACCAAGGATGCTCAGAGCACTTCACCAAGGCCAGCACTGCCATCCCTTTCCAGAAATAGTTGAATAGCTTACAGGCCTTTGTCCTATGACAACTGTGGACTGTGGGACCATGGCTCCATTCCAGAAGCAGGGAGGGGGCCACAGACGAGAAGGGGCTCCTCCTTGTGGTTCAGAAATAAAAGTGGAGACCCCGGCCCTTCCAGGACAGTAAGGACAGGCACACCTCGTTCTACTGCCCGTGCCTCTGCTTCTTCATATCTAAATGCTAGGTAGTAACACCTCGCTCACCTAACTCATTTTAACTAGGACACTTTCTCGCACATGAGAAGTGCTCTTACTGTAGCCGCTGTCAGGTTCATTTGCTGCTGCTGCTGCTGTCTTTCTCCAACTGGCAATCCACCCATTTTTCATGACCCAACTCCATCACCACATACTCTGAGATACTCTCCCATCCCTGGGAGTCCGTATGTCCTTTGGGATCCTCTAGCGCCTTAAGCCCTAGGCTGGGACCTGCTGCACAGAGATTTCTGTGGCCATGGGTGCGGATCTCCGAGCTGAGTCCTGGTTGGCCTGTGTCCTCCCACAGGCCCTGAGCTCCCAGGAAGGACCAGGTCCCACTTGGCTTTGGGGCCCTGGGCTGAATTTAAAGTCCACCTTCAGTTTGGGGTTATACATTCCATAAATGCTTAATTATTTGCATTCTGGATGCACAAAGAGCTTGTTTACTCCCATGTCGGAAATGAACAATCTAGCTAGATGTTTTCTTCTCCTATGTCTTAGCTATCAGCCAATTTCGAAGAATTACTATCAGAAAACTGAAACACCCACCTAGGTTTTCATTTTTTCACTTTCTCAGACCAAATCCCTCAGTTGATTCAAACTCACTAAAACAACGCTCCCTTCATTATAAATTATGGGGCGGAGAGGCACCGAAAGCTGTTGCTTCCCCCAAGATATTCCATGGCCTCCACTTTATAGGTCACTAAACAGCGCTGAGCCCCGGCCCCCAGAGGGCTGCAGGGCCACCTTCTCCTGTGCAGCCATCAGGGTTAATTGCAGGAAACCTAAACAGCGCTAAGTGTGCAAGCTGAGAGCATAAAGTTATTTTAAGAGAAGAAAGCGACGGTTATTACCAGCCGGCCCTTGTTACCCACCTCCGATGGCTTTTTGGCAAGCAATTAACAAAGACCCCACTTCCTCTAAGCTCCCCGCCTGAGGGGTTGAAGCTGTTCCTGGGCTGGTGGTGAATGAACTGAAAGATTCTTGTCTCCACATTTCGAGACCCAGAGCCTCCTTGATTTACTACGCTCGCAATTCCTTTACAGTCACAAAGGGGAGGAATTCAGGCAAACCCCCAGCCACGGCCAGATCAAACACGAACCAAGGCACCCGGCCATCTTCCCCACTCATTTTGTCCTAAGCGGCCTTGATAAGCAAATTAAATCTGAGACGCAATGACTGTGGGTTTCCTTGGTAGAGTGAATTTTCTGGATTATTCTTGCTTTCAAAAACTAGTTACGATATCTATTTTACACATGGTAGGGTAGATAGCTAGTGGGAACCTGCTGTATAGCACAGGGAGATCAGCTCCGTGCTCTGTGGTGACCTAGATGGGTGGGATGGGTGGGGGGGAGGGAGGTCCCAGAGGGAGGGTATATATATATATATACATAGAGCTGATTCACTTCATTGTACAGCAGGAACTAACACAACATTGTAAAGCAATTATACTCCAATTAAAAAAAAAAAACAAACCAGTTACGATACAGGCCATTACAGAGTACTGAGTAGAGTTCCCTGTGCTATACAGCAGGTCCTTATTAGTTATCTATTTTATACATAGTAGTGTGTGTATGTCAGTCCCAATCTCCCAATTTATCCCTCCTCCACCTTAAGAATCTAAAAAACAAAAAAAAGAGTGGATATGTGTACATGTATAACTGATTCACTTTGCTGTACACCTGAAACTAACACAACACTGTAAATCAACTATACTCCAATGAAAATTTTAAAAAAACAAAAACCAGTTACGATAAGCCCATGGAGCTGCCTTAAGAGAGTACTGGCCACAACTTTCTCTCCCCCTGGTCGCTGCCCCAGAGCCATGTCCGTCCCTCCAGTGAGCGTCCGTCTGCCGTGTTTCAGAGTTTACGCACCACTGTGTCCCCGCGGCCCTCGTGGCAGGAACCGCTTCTGTTTCTTCTCTGGGTCAATCCTCGCTCTCCCCTCCCCACCTCCACCCTTCGGTCCTTCGCACAGAGCTTCAGACATAATACCTCCTCAATAAATATCCACCGCGGTACGTTTACCTACCCAGCTTTGGGGGCCGTATCAAGCACAAAAGTGAGGTTTAAATGTCTGTACACATGGAAAGTGCAGAAGGAACTGGGGAGCAGGGCGAGCCAGCTTGCTGGGCTCTCGGTCCAAACCTCACGTCTCCCCTGATTTTGCTCCACGAATGGGGGAGTGAGCTGAGCACAGGGCCAGGCACACAGAAGGAGCTCAATAAAAGCCTGAGCAAAGGGGAGCCGGGCTTCATAAGGCTTGCCCTCAACTCTGCACTGCAGCTGGGACCCCCTGGGCCAGCGGTGGCTCCAAAGATCAAAGCCACAGCTTCCCTAGGCTGACCTCGACCAGGTACGGGACCGTGGGGTGCGGTAGTTAGAGGGTACAATCTGGAACCAGGAAGACCTGAGTTTGAATCCTGACGCTGTTCCTTTACTTGTGCGCCCTTGGGCAAGTGCATTAACAGGTCCAAGCACACCTATTAAGCCAGGATAAGAATGACGGGCTGGTGAGAGGTAAAGTGAAGGAGAGAACGGTAGAGGGTGCCCGGCCGTTCCCCAGGACGTGACTGTCCAGGAGGTAGGGCCACGTGCTCGGGCTTCTTCTCCTCCTGCCTCGTGTCTGCTGGCTTCCAAGAGCATCTAGGACAGGGTTTGGATCGCATTCCTGACACAGTAGGCACTTAGGAAAGGTCTGACGAATACGTGTACAAGAAGAATTAGTGCTGATGGGCTTTCTACAGGAAGGTAGTCAGGTTTTCAAAATAACTCTCATCTGCATTCTATTCCACAAAGAAATAGCCCACAGAATGACGAATAAACAGGGTTGTGTGCCATGCTGATGAAGAGGCTCAAAGGTGGCCTGTCCCCCAAGGGGACCAACGGCCCTCCTTGTGCCCACCCGCCATGCGGCCGGAGCCGCAGAGAGGAGCAGGGGAGAAACTCACCAAGAAGGGCGTTGTGTCCATCGTCATCCGGCAAGAACCTCTTGTCAACGGCACACACCAGGAGATGGTCCGGCAGGCTGGGGGACTTGGCGCCCACCAGGAGGAAGCCCGCAGGGACATCGATCGGCTCGCTGGAGATGGAGACGAGACGCAGGTCCTTCCCTGCCTGGCAGAACCCTAGGAGGGACGGACAGGCTCACACGCTGCCCAGCGAGGGGCTCCCACGGAACCAGGATCCACGCGGGCAAAGGGGTGACAAGAGTCTGGACTCGTAATCAGCCACTCTGCCGCTGGGCCTGGCTGACTTTCAGGTTAATTCTGAGAACGCTCTGAAGTACATTACCCTTACATACTTTTCACTTGCCAATCACAACCATTCACAACAATCAAGTGATTGGGAAGAATAAAAAATTTTAAAAATTAATTCATTACTCATGACGCTTAACCACATGCTGTTTTTATGACTCTCGGTGTCACCGTATAATACACATTAATGTAAAATGAAGCTCAGCAGGAAAGAAGGGTAGACCAGTGATGGTAAATTAAAATGTAGACAAGATAAATCCGTAAGGGACTGTAAGCTGATGTCTTCTCCACCCTATATTTTATGTGTATGAGGCAGGGGCACATGGCAGGAATACAGGCTGAGGACCGGGTGACGCTGGTGGCCTCAGAGGGGCCTCATCAGCAGAGGGAGACTTTCACTCTACACACATGAACTTTTGTACTTCAGAGCTTTTAAATATATTTCCTATTTAAAAATTAAGTGTCCAAAAATATTTAGGAAAAAAATGAAGAAGAGGGAAACAGCTGAGATTTATTTGGATGGGCCCTTTCTGGGAATCTCTCTCCCTGAAGGCACACTGAGCCGGATGCCCTCTGGTTTTCCATCTTTAGTTATCGATAGGGACGATGAGAGTTAACGTGAACCCTGATGATCCCAAGGCCTTCCCTGCAAAACTCTATGGTACTTTAAGAAGACTCCCCTCTGGTGTATCTGCTTTACCGTTTACAAGGCACTAGCTCCGAGTTCTCGCATCTGCCCCTGGGCGAAGCAGGAAGAGGCACCCACTGTGTACAGCACCAGGTGGGAGAAGCCCTGGAAAGTTCTCATTTGAGAGGTCAAGTCATTTGCTCACAGCTGCTGGGAGGGGGGGGGTCAGGATGGAGCTTGGGGTGGTTCCCCTGCGTCATCTTGGGGAAGTTAAACCAATTCCCACAGGTGAGGTCAAGGGCCCAGCAGGTCTTTACCTCCATGACCCAGGCCCCTCCCAGTCTGCACAGCATCCCCTTCCTTCTGAAGAGCTGGAGGAAAAAAGGCCGTGGGCAGTCAATGTTCACTGTGTTCACCTGGAAATTCTTTGAAAATCACGGTAGTGACCACCGGAGAGTTTGCCATTCTCTTATTTAATTAGGCGGCCTTTTAGCTCTTGGACACCAGAAGTCCTACATCATGAAGAGCTACTGTATCTGTTTCCCTTTTCCTGGAAGAGCAGCCCCAGGGAGGGCTGACTCCCTCCCCTGCCGGCCATCGTGCACAAGGTCAAGTCCAGGCCCCCAGGCAGGGTGCATGGGGCCTCCACGGCCCGTCTCATCACTTATCCAAGGCCTGCCTGGCCACCCCTCAGGCCCCTACCTACATAAACTAGTAGCAGTTCCCCAGACGGGCGGCGTTCCCACTCCTCTAAGCCTTTGCACCTGCTGTTCCTCTGTCGGGAATATCCCACTCCCCCAGCCCTCCCTCGGTCTCCTGGCTAACTCCTACCGATCCTCCAAAACCCACATAAAGGGCCAGCTCCTCCAGGAGGCCTTTCCCCAAACCCTCCACCAGCATTGGGAGCATCTCCCGTGCTCCCACGGACCCCTGCTGGCCCAGACCACCCCAACCTCCCAGCACTTTCTACACTGGGTGCAGAGGGTCTGCTCACATAGCTTCGCTACACTGGGAGCTCTTGGACCTTTTATCTCCATATTTTCAGAGCAGGGGCTCAATAATTATTTTAATCAATTAACTGACCAACTAAGTAGTGACACCTCTTGACTGGTATGGTGACGGGACAGGTGAACTTCCAACCAGCCAGCGCGTTTGCCAGGCAGGGGAGGAGCAGAACCAAAAGTGCCCTCCAAGACCCTCAAGCGCAGAGCACAGGCTCCCATCGCTGAACAAAGGTGCCACCGCACCCGGCATCTCCAAGCCTCGGGTCCTCAACGGCCAAATGAGGATAATCTTACGGACTGTACAGCGTTCCTGAGACAACGTACTGATATATCTGCCTTTTCAACAGTAAAGTAGCCACAGATGTGAAAGATTATTCCTACTCATCAATGCTGATATAAATACACGGTGGAAGCCGACCTCAGCTGGGATATTCTACTTTTTAAACGGCCGATGGAGAAAAATTAACTTTTGGATCTGAATGCATTTGTAACGGTGAGGCTGTCCCAAGAGTGACTGAGGATGGTCAGCCTGACGGGGCCCCACGCGGTGTAGCCAGTGCTGCTGGGACGGGAGGGCCCGCCTGGCCACGACATGTTGGCGACGCGGGCACGGCTCACACCTCGGGGCCCCTCGGCGCGCAGCCTGGCGGGCATCTCACCGTCCGTGGTGCAACATCCTTCGGGCGGGGGGTGCATCTGGTAGGGGTTTGGGGGGCAGCTCTGTTCCAGCCCCCCTTCCCCCTCCTCTTCTTCTTCATTGTCCACTCGGCTTCCACCTAGACGCGGGAAAGGAGAGCAATGAGCAGGGCGGAAGTGAGTACACAGCCAGTCTCGGCTCGCTGGTAACTAACCAGTCCTCACAGACACGCTATTTAAGGAGGGCGTTACCACCCTTCTTTACTCGCGGTGAAGGCCAAGGCTCACTCAGGCTGGAAGTCCTTCCCAAGGTCACAGACTCGGGCTCCAAGCCTGGCCTTGTGACTCCAAATGCAGGTCCACGTCACCTCCCAGCCCCCAGAGCCACACACGTCTGCGCGAGCAGCAGGGCTCAGTACGGACATTGCTGTCAACAAGGACTGAGCATGAAGCCTGCACACGGTAGGCGCTCCAAAACCATCTGTGCGGGAGGAACCACGGCGTAACATAAGGCCCATTTTGCAGCTAAGGAAACTGAGGTTCAGAGAGACCCAGTGATGCAACAAGCCGTTAAGCAGCACAGCCGGAATGTTCCCAGTTATACCCAACGCCCAAGCTGCTCTTCTTGCCACTAACTGCATCGCTTGGTTTAGAACCCAAAGTCCAGTGTGAACAGCCTTTACATTGAATAAGAGAGGAGTGAAGCTCTATGCTGTTATTTATCCCCAAGGGAAAACTGGATGTATACAAACCAGAAATGCGAACACCCGAACGTACCACACTCACCAAAAAAAGCCATCCCAGAGCAGGCCAAGTGACTTTAAGACTTTAGGAAACTTTTTTTAAGTGAAATAGTATTTTAGGAGCAATGGCAAATGTGGAAACGGCCAGGAGAGCCAGGAATTGGCCAGGAAAATCCCACTCCCCCTGTGTGTGACCTTCATCACAGCAATAAAAGAGTTGGTCTTCCCCACAGGCTCTCAGCTCCTGGAGAGTATGGGCCCTGCCCTTATTCTGTAACCCAGGCACCCAACAGAATGCCTCGCACGGGAAACTACTTCCCAACTGGTCTGAGCACACACAGTTATACCTTATTTACCCAGCCTGCTAGAGAAAGAGGGTTTCACATCAACAAATTTACAAACTCCTTCTAACTTCTTTTAACTTCTTTGGGTAAAAAAATCCTTCTATCTTTAAATGTCATTTAATAAATAGAATCCAGATTTCCTCATGGAATAGGGTCGTTACAAGCATCCTTAGATACACTAGGCCAGGAGACGGTTGCTTCTTCCTGTTTTGTTTCTCTGTATCCTCCTCTAGTGCTGACCCCTTTGCTGCCATTCCTTCTACTCTCATCTTAGTTGGCTCTCACACTCTCCATCCATCCAGTGGGTTACGTGGCTTTAGGTTAATGATGAAATTGTGTGCAGCAGAAAAAGATCGACTAGGAATCTGGGAACTCGAGTTTTAGTCCTTGGGTCTGCCATTGTCTGGGTGGCCACAGAAAAGTTACTTAACCTCTCTGTGCGTCAGATCCTGCATCTTTAAAATGAGGTGGTCATAGAAGGTCACTTTGAGCTGTGACAGTCTATGTGGGGATATATGGCTCTCAGAGTTGCACAGAACATTCCAGGTGTGATTTAATCAGTACAGGGTGCTGGGAGCATAACCTCAGGGTGGTCACCATTCTAAAGGTGCCGGAAGGACAAGAGGCAGAAGAAACTAACATCTTAGGCCGGCCCAGGCCCATGGACCTTGGGGAGGTCACGGCAGGAAGTGAGCAAGAATTCCTAGTGTCTCCATCCCTCCAGGACCAGAGGACACAGAGGTGGCGGGGAGGCTGTAAAAAGATTACCCAGGAAAAACACAAAGGGAGTTGGAGGGATAAACTCCAGAGCCTCCTTCAGACGCTTCCTTCCTGCCATTAAATGCAGGCAGGGATGGTTTCAGCAGAAGGTAGAGTCACGCCCAGACCCCAGGTGCCAGCCATGCAGCTCGGGTCCCCACAGGGACTCAAATCATCCTTTGGCCGTCTATGGAGTACGTGGCTTACAAGGCTGCCTGCCAAATCAAGACTAGTCTGTAAGCCAGAGACTCGGCTCCAGGGGCTCAGGGCGGGGGGACAGCAAAGCACCAACAATTAGAGTGAAAGGGGGAGAGAAAGCCCGGGACTTCGGAGCTCTGAGGGCACACACAGGAATGTCTGCCCGTTATTCCGTTCAACCAAAAAGAAGAGGAATCCAGACTCTCCGAAAGAATGAAAGAAGAGGGTCTTAAGCCTCTGAAAGTCAAAGAAAGGGCTCAAAATCCAGTCGCTGCCAAGAAAGCAGGATTAAAGGTCAAAGGTCTACATCAGACATTCCAGGGTCTTTGATGGAATCCTTCAGTCAGCATCAAGCCCAAGGAGACTTCCTAACCAGGGCCAGACTAAACCAGACTGTTTACCAAGGTCTCCTGGCAGGATGAGAGCTTTATAATGGCCCGAGACAAAACCAACCGGACTGGGAGCTCAGGACCTTAAAACTCAACCACAGGAATCCAGAGGTTCCACAGCTGCACTGCACCCCATACAGTATGAGGGTATTTGTTTTAATGTTTAGAGTAAATTTTGTTTTCTTTCCATGAGAAGAAACCGTATGACATTCTGAGTGGGTGGGATTACAGGAATTTACCTGCATCTTGTTTAATAAATAAATACTTAGCCCCAAATACTGGGTTTGTATTTGTTTTGTTTGGTTGGCCTTCCTTTAAAAAAAAAATAACATGTAAAAGATATTTCCCCTAGAAAGAGGGGGTAATACCCCTAATTCGTAGAACAAAGTAACAAGGGCCCTCTGAATCGCCCTCACAAATACAGAAAATGTTAACAGATCAAGACGTGTTTGGGGTACCAGCACCCTGGTCATTAAAAGCATCCTTAATGTTACTGTCTGAGGAAGGACAGCAGTAAGATAAGAGACCTGATAGAGAGACAGACTGACAAAACAAGCCCTCTGCACCACGTTCTATGATGCAGAAACCAGAGGCTCAAGCCTAGTGCTTGGTTGATGGTGACATTTAGCAAATCGACAAGAGTCTCCCCCTTTTCACCAACCCCCTCCTCCATCCTCCCAGTACTAGAGAAACAAAATCTCGGAGGATTTCTCTATGCTGTTTGCCAGACATATGGGAAAATCATAGAGAGGGCCTGCTCTGGTTTTCATACCAACATGAGGGGCTGACCAAGCCGGCTGACAGCTGGCAGGGAGGCTTTGGCACTCAACATGGGGTCCCAGGCCACTAAAGCCTCCAAGCTGTCCCTGGAAAGCGCCACGTGATGAGGGCAGATGAGGGCATCCCAAGGAATCAATGTTCGGGATGTAGCCTCCCGTTTAGAGGCCAGCAAAGGTTGTCTATAGAGAGCTTCGACCCCAGGAAAAGCTGACTGGGTAACTCCAGGGCTTTCTCCCCACCTGTCCCTAGGTGAACATCCTTCAAAACGTCAAATCCATCTTCCATCTTCCCAAATCATGGGATTTAATTACCGGTGGAGGTAAAAGCACTTTGTTGATTTTAAGGTGCCATTCGAATGTACTAAATTATTTATCATTATATTGTTCACTTATCATTAGCAACAAAGCCTTTCAATACTATAAGAAGTTAAGGATGACCATTTAATACGTATTTCACAAAAGTCTTTCAGCTAGCTGAAAACACAGTCTACAAGAGATCCCCCAGTTATTTCTCAAATGCCCCCAATGTCACAGTAATGCTTCCTGTGCCGGAAAACCTTGGTACTTTCGACGTGAATACCAGAGAATTCTTGGGCTTCCTAATTCGTGCTTTTGATCACAATCTACTTTCACCCAGACCCAGATCCAGTTCCTTTAGGTCCTTAGCGATTGCTATTTGCAAGCTTAATTTTGTAAGGACGTTTTAAATAGTGACACAAGGAATGCCTCCCTGCTAGAAAAAGGGACTATCAGACATCACACGAGGCCCTCTGAGCCTCATTTTCCCTTATGTGCAACCGTCCCCAGCCCACCATCCCCGCCCTGCACGCACACACATATCATGATCACCCCAAGACAGGACCCGGCATACTGCATGCTTCGTTAATTAGTTAACTTTTGTTTTAAACCACAGCCCTCTTTCACTTCAAAAGCTAAGAGAAGCGTGCAGGTAACTTCGTGTGAAAGACAAAGTGACAAAAAGAACTTCCTTTAGCAACAACTCTCATACTTTGGATTGCTGTGGGTTACTTTTGACATGAAAATACATGACTACAAAAAATACAAAGGAAAGATTGAAAAATACAACCAGTTTATTCTCTGGATAATTAAGTAAACCCTAAACTTAACCCCATGCCTGAAGATAATTTATTCCCGGCACATGTTAAATCTATAAGGGTTTGTTCTTGGTTTTTAACAGTTTCTAGAGGGCTCTTGTAACTGCTATGACAAAGAAAAACTACCTGCACTCCTTTACAAAGATATGGCCACAAATCACAAAGAGAAAAAATATATAACTGAGGGTCAAAAGCATGTTAAAATGTCTTACTTATCCAAGTGAGACCATCAAACCTTTTAATACGAGTATAAGTAACAAGCAATTCAGAACAGGCTAACACGGCTCTTTCTTTCTCCTACTAGTCCAATGAATCATTTTATTCCTTGCAACTTCATGGCTGAAACTTATTTTCGTTTTAGCCAAGTAAGGATGGGATGCACGTGCAACGTTCTCTTTCCTAATAATTCTGTGCTTCCAGACCCAACAGTTTCTACAGTTTCCTCAGAAGAGGAAAGAGTTTTCCAGTGCCACTGCTAACATTCTCACACACGGTAAGAGAAAGGCAAGAACGCATCTCCTACCTTCTAGAGCGGAAAGCTGCTGCTCTGCTTCCAAGTACAACTGGGAGAAGACGGGCCTGGGTACCAGGCTGTTGGAACGCAGTGAGGCCTCGATGGAGTTGTGCAGGACCTCCTCAAACCGCGTGGTCTTCAGCTGTCCAGCGTAAGAGTTTCCCATCTCCAAGAGAGGCGAAGCAGTCTTCTGTTTAAAATGGCATTTCAGTTTCAGTTAAAAAGACAGACCCCGAGCATGAAGCCCAAAGGTAGAAAGGATCCCCACTGCAAGGAGGGGAGAGGGCCGCGTGTCCCCCGCTCAGCCAAGACGAGGAGCAGGCAGCTCTCAGCTACAGCTCCTGCCGGGCAATTACAGGAAGTTATATAAGTAACAGCTTTCTCTAATATAGCACTCAGAGAGCAGAGCCTGACACCTCTTAGGAGATTTTACTAGAAACTGGCTCTTAGTCATCTGCAGGTTTCACAGACCCCCCAGCTTTTCCCTGAGTGGTGATCCTGCTTTTTGAGAGACCCCAGACAAATGACGCTTTCTTTTCCTTGACTTGAAGAAGAATAGCCCTGCGCCACTTGATGTGTGTGACGGCGGCTGACAATGCAGCGACCCATGACAACCAGTCCCCAATTTCAGGATTACGGGACTCGGCCTCCCCTCACCTTCTCAGGAGGAAGGCTAGCAAGCAGATTTCCCCTCATTGCCTCCTCTGCTAAAAGGCCAATCGTGAACACTTCCTCTAAAATGTTTTTAGTTTATTATGTTTCCATTAGACAAGTGATGCAGAATTACATCTGGGAATCTGGAAATTACAGAAGAGGGTGGAAAAGCAGGAGGAAAATCACTATGTCCATCCCCCAAGATAACCACTGTGATTTTTTTTTTTTTGGTAGCAGCTTAAGATCTAATTCACATAACACCCCATTCATCCACTATATGTAAAAGAGATAAACAACAAGGTCCTACTGTATAGCATAGGGAACTATATCCTATATCTTGTAATAACCTATAATGGAAAAGAATACAAAAAAGAAGATATATATGTATAACTGAATCACTTTGCTGTACACTAGAAACTAATACATGGTAAATCAACTATGCCTCAATTTTTTAAAAAAAGGTACAACTCAGTGGTTTTTAGTATATTCCCATCACACAATTGATTTTAGAACATCTGTCATCACCCCCAAAAGAAATCTCATACCCTTTGGCCGTCACCCCTAAGTCCCCAATCCTGCAGCCATAGGCAGCCACTGATTTACTTTATGTCTATAGACATGTTAACAGAATCATACAGTATGTGGTCCTTCCTTCCGTTAGCGCAACGTCTTTACCACTCCTCTGTGTTAAGCGCGCGTCAGTACTCCATTCTCTCTGACACTTTGATGCATTCTTTCCAGACTTAATTCTCTGGGGGGCAGGAGGGAGCTGGGAGACTGTATCCACATGGTTCTAATCCCTTTATGATACAATTTTTGATTCTGCTCTTTTCATCTGACATAAACATTTCACCCAAACCTCTTACAAATGCTGTTAGAACCATTTTAATGGCTGCATCGCATTCCATTGAGCGAAGGTTCAGGTATTTGCTAAGACATTTCTCTGGGATCAGACATACGGTTAAATCCCTATATTTAGTGCTTCCTAAGAACTGGCATTTAAATGTATATTCCTTCCTAACGTTTGCTGTTTATTTTCTATTTCATTTCGTTTTTTGTTTAGATCTCCCTTTTTTTATTTCCTTTTGGTTTAATTTGTTGTACTTTTACCAAACTTCTTAAAATGACTACTTTATCATCATCTTTATTTTCCATCTTACTGCTTTGATAACGAAGATATTTAGGGCTATACATTTTCCTCTGGGTACCTCTTGTGCTGTGGCCCCTAGGTTTAGTGTGAAGTGTTCCCCTTTCCATCTCTTTTTAGACAGTTTATGATCTCCCTTTTGAGTAGGTTTAATTTCTAAATAGTCAGAATTTGGGAGGAAGAAGGATTAGCCTTATATTATTTATTTATTTCTAATTTGTATTGGATAATCACGACTGTGGCGTTTAAAAACTCTACTTTTAAAATTTGTTAAGGGTTTCTTTTTGACAGGTGCCAGATGGATTTTTACAAATATGCTGTCATATGAGAAAAGATTAAACTCTCTTCAAGGTATGAAAGTAGACTATTCAACTTTTCTACATCCTCATATATTTCATGCCTCCTCTACTATTAATGCCCAAAGTGGCATTTGACTTCAAAATAGCACAAGGTGGGGAATTCCCTGGTGGTCCAGAGGTTAGGACTCCACGCTTCCACTGTAGGGGGCCCAGGTTCAATCCCTGGTCGGGGAACTAAGATCCTGCAAGTTGCATGGCGCAGCCAAAAAAAAAAAACAAAAATAGCACAAATGCCATCCTCGACATGACCACAGGACACTGGCTTCCTGCTTCATTACAGTGACACACACACACTCGGTCACCCAAGTTGTGAGACTGGCTTCACATCCCAGGCACCTCCTTACACATCACTTTGACTTAAGATGTATATAAGAAATTCCCCTTGTCCTTGTTCTGTAGGTGGCTAAGCAATTTCAAGATGGGACCGTTGGTGCCCTAAGGAGCTCTGGTTTCCCTCCTGAGGGTAAAATGGGCCGGTGTCATCAGGTTGATTTTCTGCCTTCTGTTGTAAGAAAGGTTCAGAAGGTTCAGGCTTCCTTCTTCCAACTAAAAGTAAATGGAAACCATTAAACACTTCCTGCTTGGGGCAATAACTCCTGAGCACAGGGCCTCCCCTCGGTCAGCCCCTGCTTACAGCCTGGGGAAATGAGCTGGTGGGAGGATTGCTTCAGGAATTAGCCCAAACAAAAAGAAAGCGCTCCTGAAAGGGAGAGGGGAGCGGCTGGAGCCACCTAATAGCCTGAGTCAGAGGCGGCTCCCGGGCCCTCTGCCTTTTCTCTTGACCCACAGCCTCCTTCAGTACATAAATGAGGGATTACGGGCCACACGTGGGGACGCCTGTGTCCGTTTCCATTCAGGGTGGTCCATGGAAAGCTGCCGCCAATTAATAACATCACGAATGCCTCCTGTTTCTATAGATCTTTGTCTGAAGAGCTTAACGCACACAGGAAGCAGCTTTACTTCTGGCCCATTTTACCTGGAGCCCCTGCAGAATGATGCTCAGTGGTTGAAAGAAATGCTCAGGGCATCCAGACCCTCCCTTCCCAAGGTCCTGGGCCGCTCACCTGGCAGCTGATGGGCACCCTGAGCCCAGAGGACTCCAGCGGTTAAGGCAGAGCAATGCCTGGTGTGGACAGAGCAGTAAAGAGGAAGAAAGAAAACAAATATCGTCCGGCTCCCGTGTGCCAGGCACCTTGCTCAATACACTTGGTAGCCGCGTGAGGGATATTATGAAGCCCATCATAAGGATGGCAAATCCAAGTCTCAGAGATGATAAGTAACCTGAAAGAACTCTTGTTGAAAGAAAATAGAATTGGGGGTGGGGGGAAGGAGAAGGGGAAGGGGAGGGAAAGAGGGAAGGAGGGAAGGAGAAACACAGAAGGGACAAGGGCGTAGATAGAAGAATGCTCACACTCAAAAAACTGGAAATTGTATTTTACAACCCTAAGCAAACATCAAAGCTTTAATGCCTAGAAGCAAATAGTGAGAGAGACAGTGACCCCACTCCCGATCTAATGAGGCATTTGAAATCCTAAGTAAATGCTGGTAACTGAGGATGGGGAAGGAAACTGAGAATCATATGACAATGCTCTGGCCCTTGTTGTTAGTCCTACTGGACCACAATCGAATGGTGTGGAAAATTCCTACCTACACCTGGCAGTGCACCAGCTCACAGACAAGACCACCTGCCAGTGAGGAGTTAGGGCTCAGGGGGCAGACAGAGCAGGCTGAGATGGAGGCCCAGCTGGGGCTCGCTGGCGTGCTAGGATCCCACAACTGTCACACGGGGAACTAAAGAGCCAGAGAGAGGACAGCCTCGCTCAGGGTCAAACACCAAAGCCAAACTCCTCCCCAAAGCCTCGTGGATCCAGGGCGACACCTGTGACCTCCCGGGACTGGGTTCTACCACTCGCTCCCTGGGAACGGCCTCTTTGCTCGTCTCCTGTTGCAGTTACTCAAGTCTGCAAACTGCGGGGATTCCTTTCCCACCCTGACACGTCACACTCTGCTGCCTGCCTTCCAAGGCCTGGCCCAGCCCCTCCCAATGCTGGTGTGTGATGCTCTTCAACCACAGAATCTGAAGCAGTGCCCATCACCGCAGCGACGACGGTCAAACCACGGGCTTCACCTTAATGCACAGGAGACTGGTATAGTAGACGAAGAGAGCATGTGTGGCTCACCGGGCCTCAGTATTCTCATCTGTAAAATGGGCTCTTTGAAGGACTCACTGGTCATCACAGACAGCAGAAGACACAGAGTGTGAAAGTGCCTAGCAGAGCACCTGGTAGTCAGTGCATGACCATTCATTTCTAGCTAAATCTGAACAGGCATGTGAAAAGATAAGAACTTCAAATCATAAGTGACAAGGGACAAAAAGTGCTATAGTCCATAATTCCTACAACGTAAGGTGGGGGCAGGGGTCTTGGGGAGAATCAGTGAGAACTCAGGCGGTCCAAAGGGGCTGGTACCCAAAGTGGGCCAAAAAGGAAGAGTAGGATATTTTTGGCCAAAAATTGGGACTAGCATTTGGGAAAGAAACAGGAGGGTACACAGGCAGGAAAGCTCCACGAATACACACATGCTCTAGAAAAAGAAAATAAGTGCATTTGATGAGTAGTAAAGGTGGCACCATGATAGGAAAAAAACCAAAGCTGAGTGTAAAAATTAGACATTGTTTTAGTAGGCAACAGCCCTGAAGCTTCAGAACTAGGGATTTATGTTGATAAAGGTGATGTTTTAAGCAGGTCAGCTGGACAGGGATGTTTGGAAGAAAATTGGAGGGAAGACCCGGAGGCAGGAGGCCTGGTGGAGATAAATTAGGAGCTTGGGATTAACATACACACACTACTGTATATAAAAGAGACAAATAACAAGGACCTACTGCAGAGCACAGGGAACTCGATAGTCAATATCTCGTAATAACCTATGATGGAAAAGAATCTGAAAAGAATAGATATATATAAATATGTATAACTGAATCACTTTGCTGTACACTTGAAACAACATTGTACATTAACTATACTTCAATAAAGAAATAAAAATAAAAACAGCCTTTGCTCACTTCCTGTCTCTGTGTCACATGTTGGTAATTCTCACTATATTTCCAACCCTCCGCCAGCAAAAATATTATGACTCACTGAAGGCTCAGATGATGGTTCGCATTTTTTAGCAATAAAGTACTTTTTAATTGGGGTACATACATTGTTTTAGACACAATGCTATTGCACACTTAATAGACTACAGTATAAACATAACATTTATATGCACTAAGGAACCAAAAAATTCATGTGATTCACTTTATTGCAGTGGCCTGGAACTGAACCTGCAATATCTCCAAGGTGTGCCTATAACTATTTTGGAAGATGGGGAAAGGAAAAAGGTGGGTACACACATGTGTTTGGCGGGGAGGAGGAAAGAGGTGTGAGAACCCTCAGTTCTCATTCCATGGTAAGAATGAAAAGATGGTCGAGGAATAATCAAGAAAGTGCAACATCAGTTATTATTTGTAAATAAAGCGGTAAATTCCAGAAAATTAAAGAAAAAGAAAGAATTAAGAGATGGTTGCCTCTAGGTAGCAGGAATTGGAGTGGAAATAGGTGAGAAGGAGATCACTGGTTTTCAGTTTAAAGTTTATAACATTTAACTTTTTAGACTGTGTGCATTTTTACGTTTATTAAAAGCTGAAGGTTACATTTTTTAAAATTAGTGAAATGCAGGCTTTATGTATATCCATTTTTATAATGGATGATGGGCATTGCACAGCACCTCAGTAGGAGAGCAACTGAAGATCTTGGTGAACTACAGACCTACAGCAAAGGCAGGCCACCCTGCTAAGCATCTCCACAAGCATCACTGAATTTAATCCTAGCAACAATCCTTTCTGGTCATTATTTCTCTCCCTACTTGTATCCCTATTTTACAGATGAAGAAACTAAGGCTCAGGGAGGTTGGGAGACCTGTCTAATGACACACAGCTAGTGCCTGGTCTGGAATTAAAAGCCCATCTCCAAGAATCTCTTCCATGAAAAGTAGTATTTAAGAAGTTTGAACTAGCAGAATTGAAAAATCTCAGACATCCTCAGTTTAAAGGTTATAAACTTGTATTACCATTACCTTCTAGTGTTTTTTTCCAGTCGTGTCAAGACATTTCCCAGTTTTACAGAATGCTATGGCATTCCTCAAAACTTCTAGAGGCTAGCACTGGAGAGTCGGTCTCACGACACTAAGCATGCACACACATCCAGAACTGGACATCCTTCCAGGCTGTGTTCTCGTTGGTACTCTGGGAGCCCATAAAACCCTGTAATTATTCATAGGAGAAGGTTCTTCCTATACTCACTGAACCCCATGACCGACCTTATAAAAGTCCCGATTATAGTACTTACATACATAGTACAGCATTACATCCAAAGTGAACAAAAAAAGAAAATATAAAAACCTCTGTTCATATCTATTTTACCTAATCATTATATTATTTTTCAGTGTATGTTTTATAATGTAAATAATATACAGGATATACTGCAGTCCACGTATGCAATTTATAAATCAACAGACAGATATATACATATATATGAGGGGCAACCCGAGTTTGAATGAAAGAATAAGAAAACCAATATTTGTTTAGTATCTCTTTTGCGCCAGCAGTTCTGTGACAAAAGTACTATTGTCTTCATTTTGCAGGTGAAGAGACTGTGTCTGGGATTTAAAAGCATTTATTGTCTTCACATCTTTATTATTTCCTTTAGCAACAGAAACCCCAAGAACATTTTAAGTAATAATCAAAATAATAGTCATCATAACTTACTAGGGCCACTTTGTGCAGACACCTTTCTTAGTTTACATTTATCACTTATTCCATCTTCACCATGGCCCTAAAATGCACATAGCATGGTTCTCATTTTATATATTAGGAAACTGAGGCAGGATGAGATTAAGTGACTTGTGCAAGGTCTCACATTTGGGACAATTTTAGAATGTCGAATGATGGCCCAAAGCAAGGGAATCTTTGCTTTCAATGACATCGGTGACTTCAGAAAAGGGAGCATTTTTTAAAGTTCTTGTTTTTGTTTTTTTAATGGTGTCCACTTGTCCAGCCATGCCAAAACTTTTGATTAGAAGAGGACTGCCTTAGGTTCTTCCTTAGTGGTACTCTACCAAGAGGGGAGCTGCCATGACGAGAAAACACAGCATCAGCAGCTGAAAGGCCCCATTTAAAAAGACACATTTCTAGCCAGACAAAGAAACCCAAGAGCATTCTAAGAATGCTACCTGAAGACAGGTCTCCCCGAGGGAGAAGGGCGAGCAGGCTCGGTGCTGCTTCAAGACACAGGCAGAACAAACAAGTAATCAGCGGGCCGGCCAGCCAGGGCCTGGACAGTGTCCGCCTCTCTGACAGCCCGAATGGCCCTTTCCTGGAGATTAAAGCAGGGATTAAACTAGACTCCAGTCCTTTCAAAGAAAAACATTCTCGTTCCGGCCTCTCCTTGAAGTGACCTTTTTCCTTTTCCTTTCTTTTTTTTAAAGAATAGACTATCAAAAGTTTTGGGGAATACCCTGGCGGTCCAGTGGTTAGGACTCCGCGCTTCCACTGCAGGGGGCACAGGTTCCATCCCTGGTCGGGGAACGAAGATCCCACAAGCCGCGCAGTGTGGCAAAAAAAAAAAAGAACATCAAAAGTTTTGCCCAAGAGACAGAAAATCCATTTCACTTAAAAAGCTCACTGACACTTACTGGGAACCCTGAAGAGCTTCCGTGTCCAGCTAAACTCTGGGTCCACAAAGATTTGCCTGTTCCTTTCTGAGCACCTTTCCACTTTGCCTTTTGTCAGTCAAGTAACGAGGCACCTCTGCTTAAGCCCAGAGCTCGCACCTGTCAACAACAGTTATTGGCTCCTGGAATGGCTGGAACTCACTTCCTAAGGATGACACCCAGCTCTGTGCACCCCTGGCTACTGCACACTGGTCATTCTGCTCATAAAAATAAAGCTACCACCTCCCCCTGCTGCTCGCCCATCGGGGCCGGCTCTCCCCCTTCCCCAGAGGGATCCTCACCCTCATCCCGTTTCCTCCAGACGTCCAGAGGCGCACATCGTCGGCTGGGTCCCTCTGTGTGTGGAGACTGAGGCCAGCGATGTGCTGGGGGAAAGCTCTTGGGTTCTCAGCCATGGTGTCGACTTAGATCAAAACCAGCAGGACTCTCAGAGAGGGCCCTGCAGGTCCCTTTGAGTTATAAGATAATAAACCCCTCAGTAAAGTTGGACTTTACCAACTTCAAACAATTTTTCAAACGCAAAAGCGTTCATAATCTGCCTGCTGGATAGTAAAAAGCATGTACTTTGGAATAAGGCCACCAGGGGCTTCATTTATGACTATGCTTCTTTTGAGCTGTGTGGCCTTGGGCAAGTTACCTAACCTCTCTGAACCTCCATTTCTTCATTTGTAAAATGAGGATAATACGAACCACCTCCCAGAGTTGTAATGAGGGTTAAATGAACTAACATATATAGAGTTGTTGGCACATAGTAGGTGTTAATAAATTCTAGTTTTCTCTCTTAAATTGGAATTAACTGCTCCTAATTCTAATTTCTAGATGCTAACCAGAGATCTTAACTTGATTCACTGTACTCCGATAGCAATAATTAAACTGGCTTCCTTTAGGGGTACACCAATTGCAATGTGCCTATGCAAGTAGATGGCATTTCCACACTGCTTATCCCCCTTCCTCTCAAGACTTGAAGCCACTTGACAACAGAAACTATGCTAGTCAATTCTTTATTTCCCATAAATACTGCAGGTCCCGGATAATAACTCCTAAAAGGAGGCAGAGGGAGACGGAAAGGGAGAGGGAGACCACCTGTTCAAGGTTATAGTGAGGACGGCAAAGAAACGGAGCGTGGTCCTGTGTGAGAGCATCACATGGAGACTCAGAAGCCCCAGGTGTACCAAGCAGACGCATCTGAGGTTTTCATTTCAGACCCCAGGATGCCATCACTGTTACAGTTCCAGAAAGTGTATTAGCTAATGCCTCCCTGCCTGTTCAGGTACTACCTGAACTCACCTGATTGTTTTCCATCCCAAGCAGGGTCAGAGGGGAGCCCTTCCCGTGAGCATCAAAGTTCAAGATGTGCACTTCTGTTCTTTCCTCATGAACACTCTGCTACCCCATGGGCCCTGTTTGTGCCTGTTCTTCCCCGGGCTCACACTGCGGCCAGCATTCATGGCTTCCTCTCCTCCACCCCCAGCACTCTGCACACACCTCACCTCACTGGGCTCCGGGTTTCTCCCCCTAAAGCCACACAGAGTGTGTCTGCGTTTCCCCCGCCTCCTCGGGGGCTTGAACTGCTGGATGGAGCAACCAAGCTCACTCATTCCCCACGGAGCCCAGAACAGTTTCTTTGGAGCAGATCTGGCAAAGGATCAGCTATTGACTCTGCTCATTACCCCAGGCGGCCAGAGACCCCACTCGCCCTCCACCCGGGCCACCCCAGGCTCAAAGAGAAGACACAGCTGGAGGCCTTCAAGGTCTCAGAACCAAGTTCAGACAGCCAGGTCTGTCCTAAGCCACAAATCGACAACGCCGAGCCTGTTCTCTGCTTCATGAGAAACAGTGAGCCTTCCCCTTAGATTCATGGTTTTGCCCTAAAGTTAAATGCTTAAATAGTCTAATTTGGATACATGGCAGTCATATTTCATTCCTACTTGGAGCTAAGGGTGAAAGTGAAAGACACAGAGTCCCTGACCTGGAGAAACTCACGGGTAGGGAGGAAGTGCAGGTAAACAAGGCAGTGTGACCGTTGCCTTAGCAGGGATTTAGGCAAGAGGGCAGCTCAAAAGGAAACAGAGATGGGCATGGAAGGTTCTATCTCAAGTCAATCTCAGGGTAACTCCCAGAAAAGCTGAATCTGGGGGATAAGCACAGGTTTGCCAGCTGAATATAAGAAAGGGCATTCGGGCAGGAGGAGGGCAACACACCCAGGCTTGACCCGGGGGTGACACCCACGTGTGATTGGGGAACACAGGTCCTTCCAGATGCTGCAGCGTGGTAGGGAGCGGGGGGGGGGGGGGGGGGGCGGGGTATAGAAGGGTGATGAGGGCCAGTCTAGACTAAGCCCTGTGAACACACATTCAGATTTAACCCTGTAGAGTCAGGCAAGGACTTTAAGCTGGCTGGATCAGACTGTGAGAGAGATTACCTAGGCTTCCTAAGGAGGAATATAGGAGAATATTGCAATACACTGAGACTCAAGGAGGACACAAAGACTGGCTCATGTGGAGGCTGAGGAAGAGGGGAGACTAGGCTTTAGAAAGAGGAGGAAGTCGGTGGTGTCACCATTGCAATGCAGAAGGACAGGGGCCGCGGGAGGTCTGAGGAGCCCAGGGCGCCAGGTGTTCAGGACCCTCCAGCCATCCCCTTGCTTGCGATCTGTTCCCTCACAAGCATCTGCTGAGCTACGTGCAAAATGGGGCTGGTACCCACTTGTCTTTGTCCTCTGTCTCCTCTCAGCCTCGCCTGGAGAGGTGACCAAGGGCAGAGAAGAAAGCGTCCGTGCCCTGGAGTCAAAGCCGGAGTTCAAGTCCATGAAAGAGAAGACCCATCCACAGCCGCCGTCAGGCCTCTCTTCCCCTCCCTTTGCCATCTGCCTCCGTTCTGAATCACATCCAAAACACACCTGTGGTCCTCAGACCCTCTCACCTGTCCCTCTCTGGAGACAGCCCTCCCCCGGAATCCCTGCTGACCTCAGGGCCTCCCGGAAGGTAACCATCAATGCCCCAAATTCCAGCTCAGATCTGAGCTGCCACTAACCCCTGTTCCTTCCTTCTCCCACATCCCTACAGCAAAAGTTAAGAATTCTTCAGCCAGGGCTTCCCTGGTGGCGCAGTGGTTGAGAATCTGCCTGCCAATGCAGGGGACACAGGTTCGAGCCCTGGTCTGGGAAGATCCCACATGCCGCGGAGCAACTAGGCCCGTGAGCCACAACTACTGAGCCTGTGTGTCTGGAGCCTGTGCTCCGCAACAAGAGAGGCTGCGACAGTGAGAGGCCCGCGCACCGCGATGAAGAGTGGCCCCCGTTCTCCGCAACTGGAGAAAGCCCTCGCACAGAAACGAAGACCCAACACAGCCAAAAATAAATAAATAATTAATTAATTTTAAAAAAAAGAATCCTTCAGCCGACACACAAGTATGGTGATTTATTTCTTATGAGACCAAAGTTTCGGAAAACAAAACAAAAGCAAAGCCCTCTCAAGACTGCATTTCCAACCTCCTCCTGTACCTCCCGCGGCACGGTGGGCCCTCGCGCATGAGGAATGGCTGTGATGCTCTAGGAGAGGAGGAAGAGTCAGCCCCGAATATACGATGTGGCCATAAACGCATCCAGACGGCAGGATGGTCTCCTACAAACTCTTTGAGGTCCTCCTGGCAGGAAACAGCATTCTAATGTAGATTTCTGCGATTTTCCCTGGAGGAACTCATAAACTCCGCAGGTGCTGTTTGATGACCAAAAGCCGGGCTAAGGGCTTGACTGCTGTCTAATCTGCTTGTCTCTCTGACCGGGACTGTCCTGTCTCCGCCGCCAGAGCAGCACGCCACCCAGACATCTGTCCACACAAGGTCAGATGGCGCCTTCCTCTGGGACCCTGCTTCAGCTCTCTGGAATGGAACGACAAAGCAAACGCGATGTCCCCACCCCCAGTTGCAGGGAGAACGGAATGGGAGAGAAGCAGCTTCTGAATAAAGCCAGGGAAGATTCTCAGGGAAGAAGAAACCATGGAAAAACTTCTCTCCAGAACCCACCAGGCAGGATCTGGAGAGTATTTCCTTAGCACATCATTTATAACTAGACTCGCCGCTGCTTGGTGTCTACCTTGTGCAAAACTAATTAGTTCTAACCCCTTTAGATACCATTTTCAACAGCAAAATCAGGAAATGAGTTCATTAGGTGGATTCCACTCGGCTTACTGAAAAGGCAAATGCTTTGCCGTTATTCCACTTGACACGGGCCAGTGCCGTCTCTATCATCAGCCAAAACGCCAACGCCAACCTCTCCAACCCCCCAAAGCGGGTGCTCCGCTCCCCACGTCGAGCACACCGTACCTTACAAGAAGCTGGTCATTTCAGGCAGCCAGAAGCCAACCAGGCAGGAGCAGGCTGAGCCCAGTGAAGGGCGAGCGCTTGCTGAGCCCCTGCCTCCCGGGCTGTGCCTTTGATCGTGCGGGGAGCCCTTAATGCCCCCAAGAACCGTGCCAAGCGCTCGGTCAGCCTGACACCCTGGCTCCGTGGCCCCCGCCCTGGGAGGCAGTGGCAGTCAAGCCAGCCAGGGGAAAGGTTTCAAAGGCAGTATCTGCTCCCGAGGCTACAACAACAACCAGGAGGGAAAGAAAAAAAAAAAAAAAAAAAAAAAACAAGCCAGCAGCAGACTTTCCAAGCTGAGCTCCCTCTGCCCCAGGCTCCTGCTGGGTCAGACGGCAAATGCCATGGTTTTTCCATCTTCTTAGCGCTGAAGTGTTTTACTGGGTCAAAGTGCTCACCATGCAGGTACATACCAATCTGTCGGTCTAACCACCAGCAGTTAAACCGAGTCTTTTCAAACATGAAAGTTCTGTACTTGGCCTGGAACCCGCGTCCTCTTGAGCAGAGAACAAAGGGTCAGGGAAGAGCACGGGCTTTGCCATGGGAATCGGGCAGTCCGCTTGGCCACG
Source organism: Balaenoptera musculus (assembly GCF_009873245.2). Classification (NCBI taxonomy): domain Eukaryota; kingdom Metazoa; phylum Chordata; class Mammalia; order Artiodactyla; family Balaenopteridae; genus Balaenoptera; species Balaenoptera musculus. The sequence continues at coordinate 82,354,324 of NC_045797.1, forward strand.
GGAGGACCGCAGGTGTGGCACTGACCCCGAGAAGCACGTGCCCCTCCAAACAACCGCCTCCGTGAATAGCGAGGAACACAACCCGGCCAGGAGAAGTCCCCTGAGGGTCACAGTGGCTCGTTCTTAAACTTATTGTATTTAAGTCATTTCCACCACGCTGGAAATCATGAAAACACCAGCTCTTGTCCGGACCTTCCTACACATCCCTGTTGCAACTAACATTTGGAAATCCAGGAATCCTGCTCAAATCCTAACTGAAAAAGGGAAGACAAGAAATCATGGGAGCCCCCTTCTTTTGTGCTAAATCCCTCTAACTTTGATTTTTATCTTCTTTCCACGGTCTTTTATTTGCCCACCAAGAGGACATGGATAGGACCCAGGGGGATCCATGTCATCTGCCTTTTGTGCCAAAGCCCAAAGGACTGTATTATTCTTGTTGGTGCCCCAGTCAGCAAAGAGAGTTCTCAGCTGTTTCGAGGCCCCGTCCTCAAAACCACCATGCGGTGGAAGGAAGAGCCCCATGTCTCGGACCTACTCCTCCCCAGGCTGAGCCCCATCTCCCTAGCAAGGCAAGTGGAGACCCCACCTGCCCCCAGGCCTTCACAGAGGGGCAGGGCCACGCCCCCTGGTGGCTCTGCTTGAATGAGGCTGCAGGAGTCGAAGCAAAGCCTGGCGCGGCTTCACTCACGGCAGGGGGGGGAGCAGCTCAGGTCTGAGGACGCTTGGGGACTGGAGAGGGGGTGACCCTGCATGGAGTGCCTACCACCGTCCACCGCTCAGAGCACTGTCTGTAATGGTGGGAAACTGGACACCCCAGACATGTCCAACAGGAAAGGGAGGTTTAATGCAGCCTCTGATATCCACATGCATGTGGCTTTGTGCATGAAGTTTTTAAACCATATGGATATCCTTAGGGTACAACATGCAGCAAGAAAAAGATTTTAACTTGTTATAGAAATATAAAGAGAGGAATACATGTATACACATACATGTAATACAATGTACTGATAAATGATATCTTATTATATAGAGATCCATCAAGAGAGATATATCCTGGGTCTGGCCCAGGCTTGGGTTTGAATCCTGAGTTACTGGACATTTTACCCTGAGCAACTTACCTAACCTTTATGTGCCTCAGTTTCCCCGATCTGATAAAAGGGATAAAAGTACCTGTTTCTTAGTGTTGTTGTGTGGATTCCATGAATGAATATGCAGAGGGTACTTGGAACACTGAATGGCACATATACAATACTTACTATATAGGCCATGATAATAGTAACAACTATTATCATTGCTAAGCTTTCGGCCTGTAAATAAATAAATAAAATGCTTAAGAGAGATTGAAAAAAAAATGTCTACAGTGGTTGCCTCTAAGTGAAAGAATTCAAGATTTTTTAATGCTTCTTTAATCTTTTCCATAGTTTGCTAATTTTAAATTGCCATAAATTATCATCATCACGAGGAGAAAATGAGCAAAGAAAGAACTGCCTTCATCAGGCCTGTATTACAATACCTTTGAACTGACCGTGCTTTCCCATTGCTGTCAAAATAGGCTTCGGATGTGAAAATAACATTGGGGTGCCTGCACAGGAGAGAGAGCTCGCCCCAGTGGCAGCTCTGATGGTGTTTCTGGTGTGAGTCTTCCTGCTGAATTTACATCTGCAAATCTGTGCTCAATGCCAATATATCTCCTTGCCATATATATCTATCTCCCTCTCTTCTGTTCCATATCAAATGCTGTTCTCCCCCACCCACCCCTCGGCCAAGTCCCTTCCACCTTCCATGACGTGACAAGCATGGACAGATTCACTGTACCAGCAGCCAACTGTGTTGGCTTTTTCTCTGTGACCACAAAGGCTTGAAGCGATTACCTTCAAAAAGCAAAAACTCTCTACCTGTCCAACAAAGTGTCCTGGAGACTGTGATAACCACCATTAACAAACAGATAGGCCTTGGCTTTTACAAAATGTTTCCCTGAGAGTTTTTCAGATCACTTTAGGTCTCCTTTACTTGTACAGACTGTGAGGGGCTGGTTCTGCCCGATGCCGATTGCTCATGCCTCCGGTGCTTTGTGCAGGCTGTGTGTTCTGTCTGCCTGGGAAGCCCTTACCCCTCATTCATGATATGAACTCCTATTCATACTTCAAAACCTAGTTCATACATCTCTTCTGTTGTGTGATGGACCTGACTTCCCTAAACAGACCTGAGCACTTCTGCCTTTGTTCAGGTTTAACGAAACTCCAGAAGCCAGACTAAAGAGAGGACTTGTGGCTAATACAAGGCAAGTAACTAGAGGAAGCCAGTCGGCCCTACAGAAACCCAGACTCGGGCCTCTGGCATGTGTTAGTTGAAAACAGGGGACTTCTTTGAAATATTGTGTACAGAGCATTTGACCCCTCCACCTCCCACCCGACGGCCACATGCAGCGTTCCAGGACTCAGGTGTGCACCACTGGCAAAACACATGAAATCAATTAAATTGAATCAACAGAGAAGAACTAGGGCCACTAACATAGACACAGTCTGGCATTTAGAGACCTCCAAAATACGAGTTGATGCTGTCCTGAGCACCCAAAAAGCAACACCTATGGACACAAAACTCCCAGCCGACTGTCTCTTTCTTAAACCCACATGAAAATCCAAGGGTCACCTGGCATCTGAAGAAGGACTGAAGCATGAAAGAACATCCAGGAGAAGGAACGATACTAAAGCAACCTGAGAAAAAAACAAGGCTACATAAAGAATTTTTTTAAAAACTCTAATTATTATCCTCTGAGAGACTGGGGGGAGACACACTGTGTCACCGAGTCCATTCACTGAGAGACCCAAAAATCACAGAGGAAGAGTTCTTAGAGATACCCCAGTCCATCCTCTGGTTTAGAGCTGACGGACAGTCTTAGTCCACTCAGGCTGCTGTAACAAAAATACCGCAGACTGCATGGCTCAAACAGCAAACATTTATTTCTCCAGTTCTGGAGGCTGGGAAGTCCAAGACCAAGGTGCCAGCAGATCTGGTATCTGGTGAGAGCCCATTTCTTGGTTCACAGATGGACCATCTTCTCCCTGTGGCAGAAGGGACAAGAGAGCTCTCTGGGGTCTCTTTTAAAAGGGCACTAATCCAGACTTCCCTGGTGGTGCAGTGGTTAAGAATCCACCTGCCAATGCAGGGGACACAGGTTCGATCCCTGGTCTGGGAAGATCCCATATGCCACGGAGCAACTAAGCCCGTGCGTCACAACTATTGAGCCCACATGCCACAACTACTGAGCCCGTGTGCCGCAACTATTGAGCCTGCGTGCCACAACTACTGAAGGCTGTGTGCTCTAGGGCCCACGTGCCGCAACTACTGAGTCCGCATGCTACAACTACTGAAGCCCACGCACCTAGAGCCCATGCTCTGCAACAAGAGAAGCCACCGCAATGAGAAGCCCGCGCACCGCAACAAAGAGTAGTGCCCGCTCGCCACAACTGGAGAAAGCCTGCGCAGCAAGGAAGACCCAATGCAGCCAAAAATAAAAACAAATAAATAAAAGGGCACTAATCTCATTCCTGAGGGCTCCACCCTCATGACCTAATCACCTCCCAAAGGCCCCACCTCCCAATACCATCACATTGGAGGATAGGTTTCAACATATGAATTTGGGAGGGACACATACATTTAGTCTCTAGTAGGGACCCTAACTAGAGAGCTGAGTGGAAAAGCTACAGGTATGGAAGCCACACACATTTTGATATGTAAGAGTTTGCATATTCTGCTATGTTGTCCTACATACAGTCAGTTCTGCTATGACACTTGTTTTTAAACCACAAATCTGTACCAACGGATTAATATTTTGTGAATTTTGTGTGCCCTTAGGTGTGATTTCCTCTGCAAGAAACACTAAGGTGAATGCAGAAAAAAGGTGCCCGGCTGAAGTGAGCTGCTTAGGAATACACAAAACCACACACCTCAAACACCTACCAGCCACCTCCAAGCTCTGCGTGTATTACGAGCCACGCCCATCCACAGCTGGTGTTAGAACTTTCTATATGATTCCACATCTCCCTCCTTCCTCTACTTCACAGTAACTCACAGCTGCAACCCTTCCAATGCCCATTTCCACACAAAACTCTATTTATCTTGCACTTCTAGGTAAAGTTCCATATTTATTGCACCATTTGTGTATTTCTTAACCATTTCTCATATGTAAAACTGTGCTTCCCTTTTCTATTAGGCGTTTACCTCTTTTTCTTTCAATATGTCATTGATGAAATTTTTTTGAGTCCTGTGCCTGTAATCCCATCTTTCCCACGAATCCTGTGGTTTTTATTGTGCGATTTTTCATGATTCAGTGATTTTTAGAAACATATGTCTCATTATATCAGAACTGACCATATGACTGTATTTCTGCATCCCAACTACATTTGCAGGAGTTCCTCTGATACTTGGGGTGGGGCGGGGTTGGGGGGAAAACAAAGAGCATGGCATGCCGATTCTGGTTTGGAAAATTTGGTCACCACCACTGAATTGCACACCAGTCACGCCAAGCTCATTCTTTCTGGCAACCCCAGAACTTTCATCAGCTGCTTGGCCTTTTCCCTGCACTGACCAAACTGGAGTCTCTCCCTGGGGTAGAGCCAGTTGCTGGGTTTTGTCAGTATAAAAGAAATGTGTATATCATACGGGTTTTTTCTCTCCATCAAATACAAAATAAAATTCAAGCATAATTAATGAAATCTCCATTCCTGGCTTTTGATTATGGGGAAGCAGCTATGCAGCTGGTGCCTGGGTTCCCATCCCGGCCCCTCACCGGCCTGTTGCTGTGTGACCTCAGGCAGCTCCTGAACTCTCTGAGTTCGCTTCCTCCCCCATAAATGGAGATTAACGAGGCTTACTTCAAAGGGGTTTTGTGAGTTTCAAATAAGATAATGTAGTGAAGTATTTAGCACAGTGGCTGACACTTCATTGTTTTTCCTCCTTTTTTTTTTTTTTTGTCACGGTCAAGCTGATCTTTTTGCTGATCACAAACTTATTCCCTCATCCATGTCTTATGTTATTTGCCTACATTGAAATCCTCTCGCCTCCCTCACTGCTACTCAAATTTGGAGCTTAAAAATTGCAAAAAATGAATAACTGGGTGGTACACAATCTCAAGTTTTGGGCTCATACTGGCCATGTTCTCGCCTCTGCTTTTCCCCTCCATGAGCTTGGAGTAATCATGCATTCACTCACTCAACATTTGCCAGATGCCTACCTTACATACACACTGGGTATTTGAGTGACTTAATTTTCCAGAGCCTATTTTCTCAGCAAAATGAGGATAATAATACCTATATCATAAGATTGTTGGAAGGCTTAAATGACACAAGGACCATAAAGCACGTTTTACACTGTCTAGCACACAATCGGTGCTCAAAAATGGTAGCTTTTATTGGCATCACCATGATGAAAATGACTAAGCCACAGCCCTGCTCTGAGGGAGCTTAAACCCTGATAACGTGAAGACCCCTCCCTGCTGTACTGGTGCAGCCGAGCAGATCCTACGCTGGGAAGATCCGCAAACTTCTCTCCTCCTACAGACCCAAACAAGCTGGAGCAAATGTTCCACTGGCGACGAAACAATGAGTCTGATTATGAGCGCATGTGACTGAAAAGGCAGCAAGCTAGCTTAGGTATGATTCATCATCGTCTGCCGCAGTAATTAGAAGTATTTTGGTTGGTTCTAGGTCAGAATGACCCAGTTACTGCACTTTTTTTTTTTTTTCACTGCTAAAGTTTGTGGTGAACCTTAAAACAAAAACTAAAGACTTAGGAAAAGATAGCTCCTTTGTGGCTTTTGCTCGGAGTCAGGACATTATCAGCTCTGCCTTTCAGAAGCAAGCCCCCATCGGGGAAGCCATTAACGCTCCATCTTTAATTTTACTAGACACAAGAATAATTTTCATGGATGCTGGAGCTCCTGGAAACCTATCCTGCCCATCTGTTTCCCAAGCTCCTAGCACAAAATAACAACCATGAGAGTATTTAGTGATGAGGTGCTCCTATAGGCAGTAAGAAAAAAGAGAATTAATGACCCTAAATATCTGATGGTTGCTAAACTCTCCAGGAGTTAATGAACCTTTCCCACTTTATTCTGGCTAATGTTGACTCATTAGCAAGAGAGTTCCTTACATACTTAATATGAGACATTTAAATGACAAAAAGCATGAAAAAATGATAGAAAGCAGAGAAAGTATATTACATCCTTAGTACCTACTACAGTTGCGGGTTTTAAACTGCATAGAAAAAAGACTGGAAGGAAATACACTGAAATGTTAACAGTGGATGTTTTCCCTGGTGGGGGTAAGGGAACTCTTCCATCTTCAAAGGTCTAATACAGATTTGGCAATTTCATTATTTTTTAGAGTTTCTTCCCTTTATTTTCAAATGAAAAAGATCCTCTGAATCTTGGCAAATGGGAATTTTCAAAGTCATTGTGCAAAACAAACATATAAAGTAGGAGAAAATAAAAATATTTAGAGTCTTCTGATTATTTTTGAAGGTAATAACTATACTGCAAGACAATTCTGTACTTCTAGTGACCAAAGTCACATTTTAGTAATGTTAAGAATTGTCCAAGCCAGTTGAAAAAAATTGCCAAGGGCTAATTCTTCATCCAACCAAATTACCGAATCTAATTACTTCCAATCTAAAAGAAGCTATCTGGTCATTCTTTTAGAATAAATATCTATAGCTAGCAAAGAAAAAAGTGAAATTTGACAAACGTATATAATTTCATATGAGTATTGGTGTTAAGGATTTCTCCCCAAAATACAGACTTAGTAGCACTTAATGCTTGCAGACAGAGCATTGCTTGGCAAAGAACTATATAAAATATTCTATGATCACAGGTTTTACAGTTGGAGGGTACTTAAAACTATCACCCAGTCCAACCTTCTGCCTTATAATAAGAAACTTATATCATTTTAAAAGCAAGGAATAGAACATTTAATCCAAACAAATAATTCTGCTACTTTCAACTAGGGTGCTTGCATTTTATAAATTCTTGCCTTTTATGGATGGATTTGAAAGAGATTTCTGCCACTCATTAACTTTGATGTAAATGTGAATTCGAAGTAGATGTAAAGTGACAGGTCTGCAACCTTGAAAAGTCATCATTCTTCTGTTCTACCAGAGTAGTGACCCCTGGATTTTTGTGATCCATTCCTCACACACAACAGCACGCTCATGAATTCAGGGCCCTTTCCCAGTGTGGAGAGCTGCAACTGGTGTGTCCAACCCCATCTCTGCTGCACTGTTTCCTTGAGCAAGTTCTGGATTGGATAAAGGTTGACTTTATAGCCTGAGAAAGACTGATTCTGAAATCTTGTGGGTTTACTCCACTCCATAGCTGTTTGCGTGTCAATGCAGAAAAGAGATAAGCCTTCAAAACAGTTAAAGGAAAGGGAAACTAAGAGATTTGGGGAATCCTTATCAGCAGAACTATCAAGCTGGCAGACTTTGTTCAACTACTGATGGAATTGGGATTAGGTGACACATCCTGCCTTTTTCTTTCACAACACTCATGACACCAACAATGCACGCTGCGGTATCTGTCTTCCCACAGGACCGTGAACTCCATGAGAGCAAAGACCACGTCTGTTTTGTTGATTACAGACTCTCCAGAGCCCAGCCCATGTCTGGCTGTCTAACTGAATGAATGAGTGCAGTCCTGCTATTTAGAGAGGCTGACCAGCAGAAAAGATAGGTCAGGAGACATGCCGTCCATCCAACCTACCAGGTGCCCAAGTTTACTCTTGGATCAAGTTTCACCACAAGACATTTTCAACCCAATTAACTTGGTCCCTCATGGAGTCATCTGCCCAGAGTTGCACTGTGACATTGTAACTTTGGCTTTTTTTCAACACCATCGTGGAAAACAGCCATATGGAACTGGCTTTGGCATTTGCTATCAAATTAAGTCCACTGTGTCATAATATCATTTATATGAGGTCCCACAGTAGAAATTGATTTAAGAATTTAATGGGGGAGGGGAGATCTTTCCCCTGAAAAAGTGGCATGTCTCTTCTTTTCTCATAATATGCCTACTACCATTTACCACTTCCCCATTTTACACTGATCACCAGATAAACAGTGATAAATGCATACAAAAAAAATAAGCAATGGCTAATTTTAGGGAAAACAAAAGCTATGCAGGAAAAAGATAAAACTAATAGTAGTACATACCTGGCTCAGCCGTCAAACTGTTTACATGGCCATATTCATGCATACATTGAATTGAGCTATCAAACACTATAAATAACTATATTGGAATAGAGGGCAAGATGTGTGTATCTGTATGGGAAGAATGGGGCATATATGCAAGAGGGCAAAGTCCTTATCTTCCACACTGGGAAGTTAATAAATATTATTTAAAATTCAAGAATCAAGAAGTAGCAAAGAGGCTTCCCTGGTGGCGCAGTGGTTGAGAATCTGCCTGCCAATGCAGGGGACACGGGTTCGAGCCCTGGTCTGGGAAGATCCCACATGCCGCGGAGCAACTAGGCCCGTGAGCCACAATTTACTGAGCCTGCGCGTCTGGAGCCTGTGCTCCGCAACAAGAGAGGCCACGACAGTGAGAGGCCCGCGCACCGCGATGAAGAGTGGCCCCCACTTGCCGCAATTAGAGAAAGCCCTCGCGCAGAGACGAAGACCCAACAGAGCCATAAATAAATAAATAAATAAACCCAAAAGAAGTTAAAAAAAAAAAAAAAGTAAATGCTATTTAAAAAAAAAAAAAGAAGTAGCAAAGTATGTTCTTTAGAAATGGCAAAAGAGTTACTAAAAGAATCATTTAAAAGGATTGAAAGTTATTGCCTCCCAAGAATAAGATAAGGAGGAAGGAGCGGGCAGTTGCGGAGAATAAGACTGCCATTAGTATTCGACGTACAATATCTTATTTAATCTCCACTAAAATTCTTACCTTACTAATGAGAAAACTAAGGCTTGTAGACATTAACCAAGATCGCATAGCTAGTAAGTGAAGCTCAGATTTTAATGCAGGTTTCCTGATATCCAAAACTCATGATCTCTCCACTACATTATGTTCTCTCTCTTATTCTCCTATTAAAGGAACTTGTGACATAAAGGAAGAAAGCTTAGAGTCATGTGGTGTCATAAAATGCCATATGATGCAAAGAAAGAAAAAAAGGTGGCAAAGATGAGGAAGAGTGAAGGACAATGCTTAAAACCATTCATAAAACTAGTTACGGGCTTCCCTGGTGGCACAGTGGTTAAGAATCCTCCTGCCAATGCAGGCGACATGGGTTCGAGCCCTGGTCCGGAAAGATCCCACATGCTGCGGAGCAACCAAGCCCGTGCACCACAACTACTGAGCCCATGTGCCACAACTACTGAGCCTGCGCTCTAGAGCCCGTGGGCCACAACCACTGAGCCCGCGTGCCTAGAGCCCGTGCTCCTCAACAAGAGAAGCCACTGCCATGAGAAGCCCACACACTGCAACGAAGAGTAGCCCCCACTCTCTGCAACTACAGAAAGCCCGTGTGCAGCAATGAAGACCCAACACAGCCAACAATAAATAAATTAAATAAATAAATTTAAAAAAAAACAACTAGTTACATTAGTAATTAATCCACATGAACTCAAGCCCTCAATGGATCTTTTTTTCACTAGAGCAAACTAAGTTGGCATTGATAAAAGTGAGTCTTTGATAAAACCCTGGCAAGTGTCCGACCCCTCTATGTGACTTGGTGCCAGGCCTCCATCTCATGCCACATCCTATGGGGCTGGCCTGTGCCCGGCTGGGCAGTCCTGGCCTGAGGAGAGGTGGTTGTACCCCAGCAGGTGCTTCCTCTCAGCACTAGAGACAGGATTTCTGTCTGAACACAGCCTCCTGTGTCTTTGCCAAATGGCTAATGAAAGAAGCCCGAGTAGACCTACAGGGTATGTCATTCCAGAAGGAAATAGTCACAAGAAAGAGAATGTGACCAAGACAACTTTAAAAAAGGTCACACGAAACACATTTACATGGACAGAGTCATGTCAGTGTGACCTCAGGGAAGCACCTCACATACCCATCATGATATTTCATTGCCTGTTACAGAAACCCAACCACAGTGGCTCAACCCAAGAGGAGCTCACTCTTCCCATGTAACTAGAAGCCTGCAGGGAGCTAGTCCAGAGCTGGGGTGGCCTTCTGACAATGACATTCAATACCAGAGCTCCTTCTGCCTTGGAAGGCAGCCACTGAAGTTCACAATCCAGACTGGAGGAAAGGAGATAAAGCAAAAGATAAAAGGAGCAGGGCTTCTTCACCAGGAAAACAACTGTTTTCCAAGGAGTCCCACCCAATAGATTTCTGCTGATAAAACACTGGCTGGAACTTGGCCTTAGGGCCACCTACACTGCAATGGAGCCTGAGAAATTGGGTTTTTAGCCAGGCGCTTTGCTATCCTGAACAAAATCAGGGTTTCCATTAGTCAGGAATAAGGAAAGGGATGGACAGAACCGTCTGCCACGGGCTGCAATGAGTCCAGCGTCTGTTCAGCCAGTGACAAGAAGATGTGTGATGTGTTTTGGAAAGCACAGCATGAAAAGTAGTGATAAGACCAAAACAGAGCAAGGCCAAATCTGTCCCAGACAATGAGGTCATGCTGACCTTCCGGGGAGAAGAAGATGTTCAGACAGGACATGGTACTGCAAGGCAAATGCAAAAACATCAAAGTGCTATTTTACAAGCCTGCAGAGGTGGCTATTTTAAGTATTGATTCTCCACCTGATAAGGCGGGCACACGAACTGCCCCCAGAGGATCCTTCTGCTGGGCATCTGACACATCACTTCACTTCATCCTCATGCAGTCCTATGAGACCAACAGGAGAGGAAACAGGAGGGCCAGAGAGACGGATGTCTTGCCCAAGGAAACACACACCAGTAAGAGGCAGAGGTGGGATCTGAAAGCAGATCGATCATGCTCCCGAGCCTGTGGTCTCTCCACCTTTCCTCTGGTCCAGTATAACCTTTGGATACTGGACACCAGCCTGCGGAGCTGGGCGAGATTCTGCCACTGTTGTGCTCCACCCAGACGTCTGGGTACCGAGCCAGACAGAGCTTCAGATCACCTGTGAGTCTAAAGTGAGTTGTTTCCGTAGGTTTTAGCCTTGGTGAAATAAAGGACACCGGCCAAAGGGCGGACCGGATAGATGACCCGCATTAATCGACACCCCTGCCACTTCCCAGCTGCAGCGTGGACGAACCTCATCTTGTCCGATGCCCTAACCCTGGGCTTCTGAAACTCTCAACTCAATGTCTGAGCACAAATGAGGAGCCCCAGAAAGAAGAGAGACTTCACCCTACTGAAAAGAAAGGAAATCGCCGCCACTTACCCGGACAATCCAAATTTACCTTTAAATGAGCATGACTTTCTCCTCTCCTGAATTTATTTTTAAGTGTTCATTTTCAACTCTCAATGACTGTAAAGTCATAAACTCCCACCTAACCGGACTCTCCGGTTCCTGATGACCTTGACATGAGACACCTATCTGGAAAGAGGCCCCCGTGCTTCCTGGGCAGGTCATCTACCCCTGTTTGCAGGAGATAAAAGAGCGCCATGGCCAGTGATTAAATATGCATGTACCATTTTGTTAGAGTGACCGGTTCCTTTTTTTCCTTTGCTCTTGAAGAAAAAGCACTAAATCGCTTTCTCTAGTAAAATGCCCACAGGCAAGGAAAAGAAAAACAACCACTCCTAGGAAAACTCTCTGGGTCCTGTGAAGTTCTCAGCAGCTTTTAATTACTCCTCAGTGTTTTGCTACCAGTTGTTAAAGGTAACAGAAACAAGAATTACATTAGCACATTAAAACAAGAGGATCTAGCCCTGCACTAGACGGAGACTAACATATAAAACGAGATGAGTATGTGGGAAGGTCCCTTTGAACAATGACTATAAAGGCAGGAAGCCAACTTATACTGGGTGATAATAAACTACCAAGAATTGTGTTTTTTTTTAAATGGTGCTGTTTTATCATTCTGACTTTATTTATTTATTTATTAAATATTTGTTTATTTATTTATTTGGTTGTGCCGGGTCTTAGTTGCAGCAGGCGGGCTCCTTAGTTGCGGCACATGGGCTCCTTAGTTGCGGCATGCATGTGGGATCTCGTTCCCTGACCAGGGATCGAACCTGGGCCCCCTGCATTGGGAGCTCGGAGTCTTAACCACTGCGCCACCAGCGAAGTCCCCACCAAGCACTTTAATTTAGTCTTCAATAACTGAGTGGGGAAGGCGGCTTTTTTCTATAATCATTGTCGCCCTTTTTCACAGATAGAGAAGCTGAGCCTGGCCACCACAGGAACACACAGGAAATGATAGTAGAACCAAGGGTGTAACTGACTCCATACTCTGGCACACCTGCTCCACCGTCGGTTTAAAAAAAATTCACAAAATGGACATGTCCGGGACTGTTCATTTATAATAGCATATTTTCCAAATGCCTGAAAGTTTCCAATAAATTGCTCTCTTATAGGTATTTTGTAAGAGTTTTCAGGGAGCCATGACCTTTTGGGGACTTCCAAAAGGAGAAGCAAGTGGAAAAGTGTTTGCAAACACAAGAAGGACGTGTTGGAAAAGTCACTCACCCACTGAACGACATCAGTCATGAGCCAGAAAAGAAGAACATCGTACATGCATAGATTTTTGTTAATCTGATGATTTCTTGAAGAACAGACTTTTAAAAATGGACGAGCGAATATGCTATAATTCCTTATAATGTCTTAGTAAAGGGCTCCATGCTGTTCCAAAACACATGTTGCCTTGGTGATGCCTGTGACAGTAGCCTGGGGCCCCCAGGAGGACAGAGGGAGCCCTGCCGGGACAGGTAGAGGGACCACCTGAGGAAAGTGCCACAATGGGGATTATTCTACAGGTGAGGAGCTAAAACTCAGAAATGTACCAGGGACCCCCTAGTGGTGGACTGTCTGAGCCCCACATCAAGCCCAGTTTCCAGGGAAAACTGCCATGAGGACGCGCCAGTGAAAGGGGTGAAAGATGGGTGTGTGCTCACCAGGCTGACAAGAGCAGGAAAAATGGGGCAAAGTGACTGAGGTGTCACAGACCCGGGGTCCTGGGAGAAAAGTGCGAACCCGTGGCCACAGGAGCCCAGGAGGCTGGGAAGCGAACATAGTAGGCACACAGGGCCATGCCCAGAGCCACACGCATCCTCTCTGAGGGCGAGGGGCAGGGTGTGGCCCACCATGTCTGTCCACAACCCACAACACGTGAACAGCTCCACTGACCAGCTCACTCTCCATTCAGGCAAATGATCTCAACTATGCCGGCACCACTCCTAAAAAAATCTGCTCCCAGTAGCATGGGCATTTGATTATATCCTCTTGGTTTGATCAACAGAGACGGTCAGTTCAGAATGTAGAGCCAACACAAAATCCAAGTTGAAGCCAAGCATCTCCTACCAGTGAATGGGTGGGTCATTCAATTACCATGTTTCCAACCCCATTTATGCTGCCCACATGCAATTTGGGGAGGTCCTTAGGTCCAGCTGAGGAGGCAGGGCGAAGACCCATAAATCTGAAGTCATATATGTAATTATGATGCCCAAGTTTATCCCGGGGACAAGCTTCTCTGCAGGATGAAGTAAACCGCAGATCAAGTACAAGGTGGTTGACCGCCTTGGGAGAAAGAGAAGAAGCGCCCCTCCCACCTCCGTGCTTTCGCCACTGATGTCCACGCCCCACCCCAGGAAGGCCCTTCTTCCATGTCACTGCCTATTAAAGTCCTAAGCACCTTTCAAGTCAAGAAGGTAACTGTCATGAGATGAATTGTGTCTTCTAAAATCCATAACCCTCAACACCTCAGAGTGTGACCTTATTAGGAAATAGGGTTATTGCAGATGTAATTCGTTAAGATGAGGTCATCCTGGAGGAGGGGAGCCCCTAGTGTAATCTGACTGGTGTCCTTATAAAAGGGGAAATTTGGACACAGACATGCACACACGGAGAATACCGTGTTAATACTGGAGTTATGCCATCACAAGCCAAGGAATTACCAGAAGCTAGAAGTGGGGCCTGGAACAGATCCTTCCCTAGTGCTCCAGAGGGAACTCAGGTGCCACCCTGAAATTGGACTTCCAGAGATACTGCATTTTTGTGTTTCAAGCCACTCAGTTGTGGTACCCTGTTACGGCAGCCCAGGGAAGCTAGTACAGTGAGACTGTGTTAGTCCACTCAGGCTCCTATAACAAAATACCACAGATCGGGTGGCTTATAAACAATAAATTTACTTCTGTCAGTTCTGGAGGCTGGGAGTCCAAGATCAGGGTGCCAGCAGGGTTGGGCTCTGGTGAGAGCTCTCGTCTAGGTTGAAGACTGCCGTCTTCTCACTGTGTCCTCATACAGCAGAAGGGACAAGGGAGCTCTCTGGGGTCTCCTTTATAAGGGCACTGATCCCCTTCATGAAAGCTCCACCCTCACGCCCAAATTCCCCCCCAAAGTTCCCGCCACAATACCATCACATTGGGGTTAGGTTTCAACATACGAATTTCGGGGAACACAGAAATTCAGTCCATAGCAATGGCTTAAACCTTATCTTCACCAAGAGGACTTTTCAGATTCTACTGACCAAGCTCCCAAAAGAAGGGGGTCTCCTGCCCTGCCTTTGCTGTAGGATTTCCATTTCAAATAAGAGACTCCACCTCCCCTGCAGAGTGGGGAGAAGGAACTTGCACGGAATGACTCAAAAGGAGTAATTGGGCCAAATCTCTCTCTTATTAGTTTGAACCGAGAGATGCAGAGGGAGAACAGAACCGGAAGGAGGAGGCACGTGGTCTGCTGCCGAGACACAGCTCCCTAGACACCCCCAGTGTGAAGCTCTCCCTTACACAGGGCCACCCACTCCAAGGTCTAGCCAGGGGCGGGGTGGGCCGGGAGAATCAGCCAGGCCTTCGGCTCACACCTTAACCAGACAGGCCAACAGCCCCGGCAGAAATGAAGGTGAGACTCTGGTCTCCGTCCGCCTGATTCTCCATCCATTGCAGCTGGAAGCTGGGTAAGGAAAAGAAGGTGGCATCAGCCCCTGAGTCCCGACGGGAAAGCACAGCAGGGCTTGAAGCCCACGAGTGATGAGACTGGACTCGTGTTTTGGATGCACTGGGCATGCATTGGTGGGAATGTGACCCACCATGGAGACCTGACCAGAGAAGAGAAACCGAGGACCTGCCCCAGAGCAGTCACAGGGAGAGAGAGAACAGGTCCCTCCCCAAAAGACATGCACAGAGGATTACAGGGAAACCTACAGCATGCCGTACCCACCAGTGGTGGAGGCAAGGAAGGACGCCCAAGTTCTGGGGATGGAATCAGCGCATTCAGGAGGAGCCGGGACAGGGAGACCATGAGGAGGTCGTCGTGGACGGCACGCATCTGGGGACACCAGAAGGGAGTGGGACACCCAAGTCTGAAAACAGCCAGCACTGGTCGTGCTGTTGTCAGGAAACCCACCAAGTCCTGCAAGATAGGTCACCCCGCTTTTCCACCTAAAACACCCAGGTGACGGATTTGCCAGGATAGTTTGAAAATAATAGACCACTGAGCTGTGACTAGGCTTCTCTGGGGCTGTGTTCCAAAGCGTACCCGATGCATGGTCGTCCGAGGCTAACTAAGCGTCTCCACGTGGCCTCGCAATCACAAAGGCTGGAGAAGGTGAGCAAACGTCCTCTGCCCCGCAGGAGTCTGAAGTGTTTCACAAAACGCTAGTAGGATGGATGAATTAAGAATAATGTCAGAGGATTTCGCCTCTGCTCTCAGATAAATGTGCTGTCACCCCCTGTTCCCAGAGGAGGGGCTGATGAATGATCACTCTGCCCAGAGAACATCTGCTCTGTCCTTTTAGGCAGCATTCCTCTCGGGGAGACACAGGAGGGGACGGCGATATGGCCACCTTGAAGCCGCCAGATCAGTGCCCCCTGCCCTGCCCTCTGCACGGAGCTCCTATGGAGATCCTCACGTCTCAAAGGGCTTCCAGCAGAGCAAGAGCCGAGATGGTGCCAGAGAAAACCTCACAGGGGCTGAGATACAAGGGAAAAGGGATAGAGAGGGAGACGTTGCCTCGTTCATATCTCTGTCATTTAAGATAAAGAAGCAACCTATTATCTTCTTGGAAAGTCCCAGGCTTGGAGATAATATGGTCTTCATTCAGTCATTTTTTTCCCTACTTGCCACATTTTCTTCTCATTATCCTTAGACTCTTGAGCTCTTTGAGAGCATGGTCTGTATCTGACTCAATCTCTTGTTACCTCAGCACTGGCCATAATACCAGGCACATTGTACTCTTCAGAGAACACCTAATGGAGGACTGAGTGAGCGAGTGGATTGGTGTATGGGTCAGTGAATGGAAGGATAAATAAGTGGATGGATGGATGGATGGATGGATGGATGGATGGATGGATGGGCAGTTGAATGGATGGCTGTGTGGGTAGGTAGATGGGTACATGGATGGATGGGTGGATGGGCAGATGGATGGATGTGTGGATAGGTCAGTGAACGGATGGATAAATAAGTGGATGGGTGGATGGATGGATGGATAGATAGACGATGGATGGATGGATGTGTGGGTTGGTGGATGGATGGGTGGATAAATGGTTGAATGAATGGATGGATAATGGAGAGGCAGATGCGTGAACGCGTTAAGAGAGTGGGTGGGTAGATAGGTGGCTGGCTGGCTGGATGGATGGGATGAATGGATCAATGGATGAGTGGGTAGATAGATGGATGGATGAATGGATGGATGGCTGGATGGATTGGTAGATGTATGGATGATGAACAAATGGATGGTTGGATAGATGGTTGAGTGGGTAGAGGGATAGATTCAACAAGCAGCTCTAAAGTACCTACTCTGTGCCAAGCACAGTGCTAGGCACTGGACACATAGAGATGGACGGCACCTGCTCTCAACTTCAAAGGAACTCACAACCCAATAGGGCAAAATGCCATATTACTAAATCAATACATGATAAGTGCTATGACAAAGGGAAGGAGTAATGGTCTCAGCATAGAGATCAGCTGTACAGATTGAGTCCTGAAAGATACACAAGTGTCTCTTGGTCACTGTATTCAGCACCTGATTTCCCAAAACTTCAGTGGCATTCCTTCGGCCCAACTGAAATCTCCAAAGAGTTCATTCCAGTTCTTCCCCTCTAACGAGCTCCCTGCAATCAATCAATACCCCTTCCCTTTTCCTTGACAAGCATTTCTGTGGGCCAACCCCCTCCTGGAAAAAGCAGTTAAACAGCACATACATCTGAAGACACAACACTGACATTTGATAATAGAAATATGGCCGTGGTATGTGAGCAAAGAGGTGGACACCCACTGGACGGGTGTTAAGATTTGGAGTCAGAGTCTCCAGCTGGTGAATTATAAGCTCAACAAAGCCATAGAACTTGGGAAAATAACTTATTTTCTCTAATTCTCAGGTTTCCCCAATTCAAAATAGGTTAACATGGTAACAGCTACACAATAGGATTGATGAAAGGATTACACGAGAACTATAGTAAACAAGCCTAGCCCGGAAGGCAGCACGTACACATTTGGCCCTCAGTGTCCACTGCTTATCATCTGTGTCCCGGGATTTGGAGACACCATTCATTTCCCGTCGTCTTTGGACGTATAGATCCAACTCTACACCATCTGGCCCAGGCTCCCGATCAGAAACATTCTTTCCTCCACCCATCCCCACTGATCCAACTGAACCTTCCAGAGTTATTCTCACTCCTGTTCTGTCAGAGTTAGAAGGAGATCTGTCTTCCCCGCTCTAGTCTACGAGCTCCTAAGGGCAGAGACCAGAACCCATTCGGCTCCTCAGCTCCTGAGCACGGTTCAGTACCTGGCACAGGCTACTATTCAGAAAATACGGGCTGAATGAAACCACAAACGTGCCGTTGCCACCAGTCCTGCTATAGCCCACGTGACGGCAGCGGGACATACCAAGCCAGAATGCCCACCAACACGTCACACTCAGTACCAAGAAGAGCCAGGCCTGGGAAGTTACTTCACAAACACTGGTTTATTTCATAAAAGCTAAGTAAGTGTGAAGTACTACAAAGAAGCCACTGTTCCTATTTTTGTAAAGCAAGACCAAGAACCCTCAATGAATTGGAAATCTTGGGAAATAGGATGTTCCTATTCATTTAGGTTTCTGGTGAATCCGAACAAAACTCCAACCCAGGGCTACAGAAGTTCAGGAAAGGGAGAAAATTCTATCAGCTAAGGGGACCAGGCAAGGCATCCTGAAGGAAGTGGGCCTTGAAGGGTGACTAAGAGGTTCCCTAGGAGCCCAGGTCTGTGCTGGGGACTCAGAGAGCCCAATTTGTGGCAGAGATCTTGAATGTTGCTCCTGGAAAAACTAGTCCCAATGGCCGAGCTACTTAAAACTTCCTTCCCTGAGAAGGCCATCCTTCGATTCTGGGACCGAAATCCCTCAAGGGTGACATAGAGGCCCTTACTCTTCCCACACTGGGACCAAATTAAAGAGACCCAGCACTCTGTCAGGGAGATTAGCTGTGGGTCCCTAATCGACCCCCAGGATGGGTGAAAAAATAGCCTTCCTTGGGAAATTAAACAGAAAAGATATACCTGAAACTAACACAACACTGTAAATCAAATATACTTCAATAAAAAATTTTAATCCTATATATGAAGCTGTAAATTGCAACCATATAACTTAGCAAAACTTTAGGACATAAGAAATCAAATAAAAATGACATAAGTATATTTAAAAAAAAAGATTTGATGAATCTGCAGAGCTTTCTGGAACCATACCCTGCCTACCTACACAGTCTCGTTTATGAAAAACAAACAGGAAAACGATCAGGTCCAATTAAGCCTATTATTTTTAAACTTTTCCATTCCGCTCAAGAACAGGGAAGCCCTGACTTTATCAAAAAGTCCGTTCCCAGGCAGATGGAGTGATGAAAGAACCCACAGCCATCTTCCCACAGCCCCTGGGTTCCTTTACCCAAGCTGCTCCAGCAACTGAAGGAGGGTCATTTTGACCCGATTATCTTTGTGTATAAAACTTAAATCATATTCACTCAAGTAAAGCATAAAACTAGCTAAACTGTGCAAAATGTCTGGGGAGTTGTTCGGAAGAGGCATTTCTTTCATTCTGTTCTCGAGAGGACCCTTCAGATCCAACGTCAGGTCATTAATCACATAGGGAAAGAGGTTCAGGGGTAGATACATTGCTCCTATGACAGCTGATGGGACAAACAACCCGACCCAGGTTATCGACTCTCACCTCACTGCGCCTCCCATCAAAACTAGGGGCTCTTCTACTGGGTTGCCCAAAAAGTTCATTCCGGTTTTTCCTCTACTTTCCCCAGTATTTATTTTGGGAAAGAACAAAGAATCGTTTTTTCCATATGCCTATTTACATATGCCCCCACCATGATCTCCATGGAGAGGAAAAAGAAAGATAAATATCTCCCTCCAGGAACACAAATAAGCATGCCCTGGATAAAGAAGATGCAACGCCTCCCTTCCACCCACCTCACCTCCCCACCCTCCTCCCCCCTCCCCCCTCCCCCCCAGCACACAATGGAATACTGCTCACCACCGCCCCCCAAGAAAAAAGATTATGCTAAGAGAAATAAGTCTGACAAAAAGACAGATCCCATATGATATCACTTCTATGTGGAATCTAAAAAATGACAGCAACGTAGTGAATATATACACAACAGAGGACAAGTTAGTGGGTTGCCAGTGGGCAGCACCTTGCAGAAAAACCTGAAGGAACTTTTTGGCCAACCCAATACAATACTGGGGCCTAGAAGCTCAAGACTAATTTTGTTCTAAAGCCTTAGGAAACCAGCAAATCTCCCCGTGCCCTGGTGTCGCCAAGAAAATCCTGGCAGGAGTCACATCTGTTTAATGCATCACTAAATGCCCAGGGCTGGGCTTCCCTGGTGGCGCAGTGGTTGAGAGTCTGCCTGCCAATGCAGGGGACACGGGTTCGAGCCCTGGTCTGGGAAGATCCCACATGCCGTGGAGCAACTGGGCCCGTGAGCCACAACTACTGAGCCTGCGCGTCTGGAGCCTGTGCTCCGCTAGAAGAGACGCCGCGACAGTGAGAGGCCCGCGCACCGCGATGAAGAGTGGCCCCCACTTGCCGCAACTAGAGAAAGCCCTCGCACAGAAACGAAGACCCAACGCAGCCATAAATAAATAAATAAATTTATTTTAAAAAAAAAATGTCTAAATGCCCAGGGCTTAGCCCATAGTAAGCACTCAATAAATATTTGTTGAGTGAATCAATTTGTATTTATAGGGAGAGTTGCTTCTTTCATTTTTAAAAAAAATTTTCCACTTCAGCCCCATAAAAAATGATAGTTTCTTTCTTCGAGTTCTACTTACCTGAAGGATGGTTCTAAGAAACGAGCTCTTCCACAGGAGCCAGGGGTCGACGGCGCGCCTCGGGCGGGGCGGGGCGGGGCCTAAACGCCTTGTAACGTGGACAGAATGTTATTCAAAATAGTGGTCGCAAAGCAAAGGGCGGTCAGCCCCCCGAGGCGGAAAAAACAGTGGGTAGAAAAAAATATAAAAATACGAAAGTCTGGGGACTTCCCTGGTGGTCCAGTTGCTAAGACTCAGCGCTCCCAAGGCAGGGGGGGGGGGGCCCGGGTTCGATCCCTGGTCGGGGAACTAGATCCCGCATACGTGCCGCAACTAAAAGATCCCGCGTGCCCCAGCTAAGACCCAGCGCAGGCAAAAAAAAAAATACAGAAGTTTCATTCTGATCCATAGAAATGTAGCATCTGTGTCCCTCCCAAAACTTCTAAAAATGAAAATAAAAGAAGTTAAAGACGCTGTTGCTAGAGATGGCAGAGGCAAAGAGCCCTTTTTCAAATGAAGGTACCGAATGCCACTAAACCCTTCAATTGAAAAAGGGGCCACTTTATGTCATATAATGTTCACCTCAATTTAAAAAAAAAAAAAAAGCCTTTACATTTCCGACATTGTTTTCACGTACAACTCCATCGCCTTGTGCCATGGAAATTCCACCAGCCGCGGGCTAGAAATTCCCTGGTGACGGAGAGCGAGTGAGACTGAAGCAAGATTTTTCTTCTAGGAACACAGGTGCCAAAGTGACGGGCAGGGAGAAAAGTCTCACTGACGGTAACAGAGGCCACGTCTATGGAGGTCCTCACTGCAGACCAGTGCTGGGCCACTACCTGAGGTGTATTATCTCATTTAATCCCCACAACAATCCTAAGAGAAGGGACTATGGTTATTACCCCAGCTTGGAGCTGAGAATACTTATCTAAGAGACTTGGGGCATCTACGAGGAGCGTCTGCGTTAGGACAGGTGTGGGCTCACTGTTTAATTAGGAATGGGTCCTGTTCCCAAGAAGCTCAGGAAGCAGAGGAGACAATGGACGCGGGGGAGGAAGCCCCACGGGGGAGAGTATTAGGCGTACAGGTGAGACTAGGAGCTGCTCGCCTGTGTGAACCCCCAGCCGCCCCTCCCGCACCCAAGTGGCCTTCAGATTTTGTCTGATCCCTCCTCAGAAAGGCATCCAGCTTCTCCTGAGACCTAGCTCCTCTTGCCATTTCCACTCCACACTCAATGTGCCCCTCTTTGAGCTGGCCTCGCCCTGAATTCACCCTCCTGTCTTTCCCTGCCTTTCCCCTGCACCTGGAACGCCATCCCCCGACCTGTTCTCATGCCCTCCTTGATTTTCAGGGTTCCATCTTTACTGGCTACGTCATCTTGGGGAAAACTTCACTTCCGTGAGCCTCAGCTCAGATGGGGATGATGGTGTAACATTAAGAAAGCTCTGCCCCCTGGAAAAATGTTTGATGGGAAGCGGAGAGGGTGATCTTCTGCTGCCCCTTCATTGAAATCTCGCTCCCAAGGCCATCCACCAGGGAGAAGCTCTGCTCTCAGAGAGACTGCTGTGGGGAGGTG
Organism: Balaenoptera musculus; assembly: GCF_009873245.2. Taxonomy (NCBI): domain Eukaryota; kingdom Metazoa; phylum Chordata; class Mammalia; order Artiodactyla; family Balaenopteridae; genus Balaenoptera; species Balaenoptera musculus. The sequence continues at coordinate 82,376,273 of NC_045797.1, forward strand.
AGCCCCATACCTGGGCCATTGGCCAGAGGAGGGCAATTTGAGCACCAAAAAGAATAATTACTTCTCAGAACTGAGCCCACTGACTATGCTAAAAAGCCATACCTTCATAACAATACTAAAAAAATACTCATTGGTTGGCTTTGGAGGATGCGAGGGAACCAACTCATTATCCAGAAAACCGGTAGTTGAAGAGCCAAGCGCTTCTGCTGCCTTTCCTGTGTGATCTGTGTTCCAGGGTAGCCAAGTAGCTGATAATGAAGAGTCCTTTATAAAAGAATTCCAGCAAATAAGTGAAGAAGGAATTCCAAATTAGCGTATCATCATTTTGCAATCCCTCATGAATTGGCAGTGACTGTCACTTGTGGCTAAATCCAGTGCTGAAAGGCTGATGGGGAATTTATAAATGGGTAGATCAGGCTGACAATCCCTGAACCCACTGGCCAATCCTAACGTCAGAAAGGGGGACACTCAAGACGCGATGTGCCTCCCAGTGAGATGCAGTGTAAGGTACACACCATCACTCGGACACCTCTGGCCAAACACTGAACCTGAATCTGATCAAGCGTCTATATCAAACCACCAATTTACTGATTATACAGGGACAAAGTTACATACTAAACAACAGCCCAGTGATGCAATCAGCAAAATCCAGAAAGAAGGGAAATGCAAAAGGTCAGTGACCTGCTGGTTTCAACAAATAAATGGCAAGGAAAAAGGAAAAACTGTTATCAATCAAAAGAGTCCTAAGAGACTTATCAATAAAATGCAACACATGGACCTCATTTGGATCCTGATTCCAAAAAACAAATCAACTGCAAAAGCATGTCAATGAAACATCAGGCGAAATTGAATACTAACTGGATATTTGGGATAATAAGGAACTACTGTTAATTTTTTATTTCATGTGAAACGGTTTCTTGAAAAGAGAATAACCTTTCGAGATAACACACAAAAATATTTTTGGGTGAGAACAGTTTTACCTGGGATTTGCTTAAAAATAATCCAGCAGGGAAAAGAAAACTGTTGGTAGGACAGACAAAACAAAATTGTCCATGTGTTGCTAATTTTTAAGGTGGAAATTCATACAATTGTCCCTTGGTATGCAGAGGGGATGGGTTCCAGGACCCCTGTCAGATACCAAAATCCACAGATGCTCAAGTCCCCTCATATAAAAATGGCATAATATTTGCACGTAACCTATGCACACCCTCCCGAATACTTTAAGTCATCTCTAGATTACTTATGATCCTAATACAATGTAAGTACTATGGAAATAGTTGCCAAGCAGCAAAATCTAGCTTTGTTTTTTGGAGCTTTCTGGAATTCTTTTCCAAATATTTTCAGTCCACGCTTGGTTGAATCCTAGGAAGGTGGAATCTGAGGATATGGAGGACAGACTGTATGTAAGGCGTTCATTATAATAGTCTTGTTTCTTTTTGTGTATGTTAAAATTGTCCATAATAAAAGATGGAAAGGGGAAAAAAGCAGATTTGGCCCTGAAACTTTGGACTTAAGGGAAATGGTTATTTTCTGGCAAATCAAAGGGAAAGGGAAAAAGTTTGGATTTACCTTTCAGGCAGAGAGTCTCTGGGTACAGAAGACAACCTCAAAGGACATTTTGGGCGGGCAACAGAAAGATTAACCTGGCAAATGATGATGTAAAAGGTGTAGATCTAGAAAGAAATGGTCTTCAACACGTATTGAAGCCAAATCTCTATAGTTTATGTTGGCTTTGAAAGGATGTTTTGTTGTTTTGTTTTCTTCCATTCTAAATACGGGTTTAGTCTACACTGTCCTGGAAAGTGACTGTTTGTTCCTGGAAGGATTGTGTGTTCTTGTTCAGGCACATAAAAGTGGGAGTGGTCATCAAAGATGTCAGGAAGGGCGGGAAAACAAGTCTTCCCCAGGCAAGGTGAAGGACGGAGGGGAGACCATGCTCAGAAAGCCTCTTCTGTTGAAGAGCCCGTGGGGTGCTGTTGTCTGCTGGAAAACAAAGACTCTGGGAAACGTTTCCCATGCAGGGAGTGGGGAGGGGCAGCTGAGGGCAAGGCCAGCCCTGGTTGTAAGGGGTGGGGTTTTCCCTCCCAAAGGAAATAGAAACTCCGACTGCCAAGAATCTCTGGAGAAGGAAGATCTACGGGTGGAAAGTGGCCTAGGAGAGCAGGCCTGGGACTTGGGACAGTGGGGACAGTGGGGACAGTGGGGACAGTGGGGCAGCCTGGGGGGCCTGCTTGTGGTCATTCTCTCTCTCTACCCCTCTCTCTCCCTCTCTCTCCTCCCCCCTCCACTTGCTGGAGAAGAGGGCAAACCTTCACCACTGGAGAAACGGCCTAGAAACCGTCTAGGAGTCTCTGAAAACATATCTCATACATGGTTTTGTGTTTTCCAGACTACAATGCCCTCCTGGGATAATTTCTTCAATACGTTACTGGAAAGCAATACAGCCCTGGTTTAGATGAGTTAAATGAAAAGAATTAAAGGGCCAGAATCCCCACTTAGAAGAATTTCAGAAAGGAGAAAATAGACTTTTTCCTGCCCACTCCAAGGCCAGCATGATGACAGCGGCAACAAGTCAACAGTTCCGTGGTCTCAGGACCCCAGCCTCAAGTGGAGGCAGCCAAAGGACAGGCTCGGCGTGGACCACTGCTGATGTGGGGCTCGACCCGGCTCTCAGAGGGGGCAGGGACTTTGAGAAGCAGAGCCTCTGCCTGTATAGCTGGGAGCTCCATGCCCGGGGACTCCTGGATCAGAAATCATGATACCCATTTCACAGAACAGCAAGTTCTGGGCAACTTCTTTAAAATAGTAGAACACGGTATGCATACTCACTATCATCGTTTCTTAGTATCAAATGTAAGGCAGCTGATCCAGCACCTAGAACAGAGTAGACAGTCACTTTTGCTGCTATTACTATGCTTTTGTTGTTACTATGGACTCATCAAGAGGAAATGTCAATGCTTGTTATATCACCTACTCAGCAAAACTGGTATAGTATATTTTTAATTTCTTGATTCAATGAGTTATTAATTATTGTGCAATTTTGTATCAAAATCAGTAGATTTAATTCACACAAGACACATAAAGTGACATAAATACTTTGCATTTAAGACAATGGCTCGGGGGGATAAATTGGGAATTTGGGATTAACAGATACACACCACTATATGTAAAATAGATAAATGACAAGGATCTACTGTATAGCACAGGGAACTATATTCAATACCTTGTAATAACCTATAATGGAAATGAATCTGAAAAAGAATAGATATATACATATGTGTGTGTGTACATGTGTGTGTACATGTGTGTGTGTATATATATGTATGTGTGTGTGTGTGTATATATATATGTATATATATATATATATATAAAACTGAACCACTTTGCTGTACACCTGAAACATTGTTAATCAACTATACTTCAAAAATAAAAAATAGGGACTTCCCTGGTGGTGCAGTGGTTAAGAGTCCGCCTGCCAGTGCAGGGGACACGGGTTTGATCCCTGGTCCAGGAAGATCCCATGTGCCGCGGAGCAACTAAGCCTGCGAGTCACAACTCCTGAGCCCACGTGCCACAACTACTGAAGCCCGCGCGCCTAGAGCCTGTGCTCTGCAACAAGAGAAGCCACCGCGATGAGAAGCCCACAAATCACAACGAAGAGTAGCCCCCGCTCGCCACAACTAGAGAAAGCTCACGCACAGCAATGAAGACCCAACGCAGCCAAAAATAATAAATAAATACATAAATACATAAGTAACAAAAATAAATAAAAATAAAAAGACAATGGCTACTGTGGGTGACTCTCTGATCCTTAAAGTTCTGAAAACCAAAGTGTTATATCCCCAGCACATTCCGCCACAGCGCACGGCCGTGTGTCTGGAATATTGGAACCGTCCACACCAAAGCAAAGGATGCAGAGTCAGGAGCCCTGGATTCAGACCTGCTGCACGTACTCTGTGTCCTCGAGCCAGTTACTTAACCTCTCCAGGTTTCCCTTACCTCTCCTGGAAAATAGGGCTGATAGAGGCCTGTCGCAAGTTTTTTGTCAGGAGTAGAACGAGCGATCAGGAGGTGCTCAGAGCCATGCCTGGCTCACATCAGGAACCAAACACCAGGAGCTGGGAGGGGCGGCGGCGGCGGCAGGGCTGGTCTTCTCCTCCTCGCTCTACCTGCTCTGTCTCAGGACGGACACCTGCCCTGAGATGACACCTTCCTCATCTCCAAGTCCAGCCGCCTCATTTGTATGGAAAATGAGACCCCAGAGGACTTCTTCACTGTTAACACTGGCTGTAAACTAAACTGAAGATATTCAGTTAACACGTAATTCTTTTTAAAAAATTGGACCTCCACCAGGAATGTCCTTTCCCCTTCACATAACCCAAGAGTACGTCTCTTTAAAGTATTAACTCAGGTGACCTTTCTCCACGAAGCTCTTTGAGACATTTCCACCCAAAAGGGCCCCTTCTTACCCCCGCATCTGCATGTTACCCCTTATGGTACTTTGCCCCCTTCTCCTACCAGCCAAGCTGCAAGCCCCAGGCCACATTCTTTCTTTCCTCCCAGCACACGTCACAGCATCTAAGCATAACGAACTTTTAATAAATGAATAAAGGAAAGAGAGGGAGAACTATAAGATTATTTCTATTTGTACACTTTGGGGAAAGCCACCACCAATTCCTAGCTAATTGTAAAGGCATCTGGTCTACTGGAAAAATAATAAATACACCACACGACACCCTAATGTCCTCCATTGGCCACAGTAGGTTTCTCATAACCTAATTAACAAAATACCACGGATCTGGGGAGGATGTGCAAAAAGGCCTGCCATCAGTCGTGGGAAGAGAAGCTTAGATTCATGGGCCGGAGGGGCCGTCATCACTGGCCTTACTGATGAGAAAGTGTGGCTGGTTCCCCTTAGGCCATTAACACAGGCTCGGTCCCCAGAGAAGCCATCTGCACACAGCCCGGCAGTTCCCCCCCTGGCTCAGCCGCTTGTTCACCACCTGCTTACACAGCCGGCTCCCTTCCGAAGGATAGGAAATCCCAGCATCTTCACTCAAGCAAAGACTGAGGGAAGAATGCATCATGGTTAGAAACAACCCTCCCACGCCACGAGGGATGGTATCGCTGAACGGGACCGACATTACCTCGTCCCATCTCCTCGCTTTCCAGGTGAGGAAATCCCGTCCAAAGAGCTTCCCTGGGAAGCCCAAGGAAGTCAGTGACTAAATCTTGCCTAAGGCCTGATTCCCATCCCTGCCACTTTAAGGAAACAAACATATAAGAACATCCACAGTACACATGTTCATGTTATACTTTCAGAAAATATTCTCTTCCATGTATATGATGTACATGGCACACGTTCATATATACAAGGACATTTCTAAATTTCTTTTTAAACACACCACAGCCATCCCAGGCTTGTGGAGAAAGGAGGGCCCTTATGTGTGGGCATAGACGCCTCTCCTACTTGACCTTTTCAGGATTAAATGAATTTAATCTACCAAGTGACCCCAAAGGTGAGGGCACAGAGGTATATCTTCTAATTATCCATCCATCTTGAGATGTCTGTGCCCAGAGATCAAGGCCCTGAAACTCACCTGGGAACAGGATTCAGGAAGTGAATGATGTGAACCCCTGTTCCATTTGCCTCTGCTCATGGGAGGGAGAGCCAGACTGCCCTCTTTCAGGGACTCTACAGATGTCCCCCCACCTCCCCCTACCCATCACACACACACACACACACATACACACACATACACACACACACACACACACAACAGGGAAGGAAGAAGACAGGGAGGAAAGAGGCTCCTTCCCTTGTCGAACTGGATGGAAAAATCAGAAAATCTGAATCTAGTTGCAGCATCTATGAACGTCAGACCCTCTGATTTGGTCCCTTGACTCATCAAAGAAGCGGAAGTCAGGAGACCTGGAGTTGAGGAAAGCAAAGGAAGAAGCAGGTGCTGGCTTCTCTCCAGCTGTGTGTGTAACACAACAGATGCTTGCCAGGTGCTTTGGGTCCCAGGTGTGCTGAGCTGGGAAGTGCAGAGTAAATCCTTCCTCCCCTGCCATCAAAGACCTAGGGCTCACTTGTGTTGATGTGGTTACACTTAATACTACCTTTCCCCCAAATCATCGGGTCGACAATAAGCCTCAAACAGCGTAGAAAAGAGAGATCAGTGAGTATCTGCAAACATAGGGGAAGTTTCTTGGAAGACTGGGACTCTGTTGGATTTTCACACGGGGAGGGTGTGGACAAGGAAGAGGGCATCATCCCATTAACGGTCCTCAGTGCCTCAAATTCTCGCGATGTTACAGGTCTTGCAATAGAGGAAAGACATAGTGGAAATACCAATCATGGCTACTGTCTGAAAAAGCTCACCGCTGACTCCCAATCCCTGTGGCTAAATCTCCACTGGAGGTCCCCCGGAAGACCACCTGGAGGCCAGCTCAGAAAACTGAAGGCTAGACCGCCCCCCAGCCCCCTTCAGCTCCATCTGCTGTCACATTCAAAGGCCTGGAAGAAAGCTTCATGGAGAACATCAAGTTTTCAGAGGCAGCTTGCAAAGGACACAGAGTCGGGGGACAGCCCACTGACCTGGCCACGGCTCCCCACACCCGCCCCAGCCCCTGAAGCCCCGGCAGCAGCTTCCCATCGCTCTGTGGTTAACCTCTCTCATCTTTAACAAACCCCAAAAGGTTGTCCGGGCAGGTCCCCGCCTGCCCAGCAGGCTGCACACCTCTGCCCTCCAGACATCCACCCCACCGCCTCCATCGCAGGCACGGGCCGCAGGGCTGAGCCCTGCAATGCTCACATTGCTTCCTGGGTCAGGACAAACCTCCTCCACACCCACCGCCACACCCCCTAGTCCTGCAGTTATTGCCAAGTCCTCTTCAGATCAAGTTCCAATCTAGGTCACGTTTCTTTGCTCTCTGCTCTCTGGAACTTTCTTCCTATCTGAGTGCATCCCTCCTCATTCATTCAGGGATCGTGTGATAAAGTCTGTCTCCCCCAGCTCAGCTGAACAGACACACACACACAGGCGCCACGGCGGGGTTGGCCCACCAGTCTGTCCCCGGCGCCTGACACACGGCGGGCGTTCGATAAATAATTGTTGCAGCAATAAGCAAACGTGGCAGCTTTGATGCCAGCCTGTCACTTCTTCATCACAGAACTACAAGTAAATTGCTCTGTCTCTCTGCCCCCTTGCACCACCCCTGAATGTCTGCCAACACTAAACATTATCATCTCCCCCCATTTAATAGTTATTAGTAGCATACTTTACTACTGCTTTCCTCCCAACGTCTGTTTACAGGTGAGTTCAACCACTTTCATCATGTGTCATAATTCATCGATTTGTTATTATTGGATTTCCTCAAGGACAAAATCAATATTCTGGTGCTGTGTCTATTCTTGATCGTGATCTTGGTGAATGTGTGCCTTTCTCTAAACTCATTATATATAATACAGAGATTTGGAAATGTTTTTGTTACATCACTGCAAAAAGAATATCGTATCAATATTAGAAGTTGGAAAGAAATATTGTCATTCCACTAAAGTATATCAAGATCTAAAGAGGGCTTCCCTGGTGGCGCAGTGGTTGAGAATCTGCCTGCCAATGCAGGGGACACGGGTTCGAGCCCTGGTCTGGGAGGATACCACATGCCGCGGAGCAACTGGGCCCGTGAGCCACAACTACTGAGCCTGCGCGTCTGGAGCCTGTGCTCTGCAACAAGAGAGGCCGCGATAGTGAGAGGCCCGCGCACCGCGATGAAGAGTGGCCCCCGCTTGCCGCAATTGGAGAAAGCCCTCGCACAGAAACGAAGACCCAACACAGCCATAAATTAATCAATTAATTAATTAATTAAATTTTTTAAAAAAGGATCTAAAGAGAATTTTAAGATAATAAGTAGCAGCTGCTGCTACACTAACGTTCTGGCTGGCTGATGAGTCTCTGTTTCTACCACATCAGGAATTACTAAGGTTAGGAAGTAGCCCCCTTTTTTTTTTTTAATTATTTTTTCCCCACAGAAGTACCTCGCGAGAATTTCTGAGGAAACCAATAAAACAGTAAATGACATCGTCCAACAGCTTTAGGACTACAAGGGTGTCTGTGCTGGGAGGTCATCTCTGACCTCGGGCATGTGTGAAACCTCTATCCAAGCTGGGGCTGAGATGAGGCCCCTACAACCACAACGTGGTCCCTTAACCCTCTGGAAAGCTCTTGTATCAGTCGGCCCCACTGCCCCTCCTTTTCCAGCTCTGTCTATGAAGCCTGCACGCCCCCCGCCCCAGAGACTGGACAACCCAGTGGCACCAACACAGCCTTGAGGCTGCATAGACTTCAATTTGAATCCCAGTTGACCCCTTCAAGCTGCATGACCCTGTCCTTGGGGCTTTCTCAGCCTCTGGTCCTCAACTCTGAAGTAGAGACAATAAAACTTACCTCTGCGGGCTTGTTAGGAGCATTAAATCATGCATCCTTTCTATAAGCCCTATAGAACCCCCTATAAGCCTTCACTATATGAAGTGCTACAGATGAAATGATGCATAAAGTAGATGGAGATACAGATGAAGTACTTGATACAATGTTTGTGGCCAGTAAATATTTTCATCCTCTTTGTTATTATTGCCTTTATTCAGATTCACTAATAAAGGAGCAAACAGCTGAACTGAGGGAGGCGCCAAGTTGTACTGGTTCTGTAAACTTACAAGGAAATCCAGGCTCTAATGAGTAAAAAAAAAAAAAAAAAAAAAAAAAAATCAGTTCCACCCAAACATAAATAGAAAAGGAACCCTAAGAGTATGATTCCTGGGAATTCCCTGGCAGTCCAAGGGTTAGGACTCTGCACTCTCACTGCCGAGGACCCGGGTTTGATCCCTGGTCGGGGAACTAAGATCCCACAAGCCACACAGCATGGCCAAAAAAAAAAAAAATTATGATTCCTGAAAACAAAATAAAGCAAACCTAACAGGAAGCATCTCAAAATTATCTCTTCCTTTGGTAAAAGTATAATATAAAATAGTATCTAAAAGCACCTTCCCTTAGTAATGAACTGGGTTACAGTAATTCAGGAAACCTGTCTAAAATTCTTCACATCCCATCATGGAAAGAATCCCATAGAGGAAACAAGACGCCGTCCTCTCAGTCACATCCTTTTGCCTCTCAGCTCCCACCACCACCGCGGCAATTTACTCTAAAGAACTTGGGACCTATGTGAATAACTGCAAAGTCTTAGGGCACACCACTGAATTAAAGGGGTTGAACGTGTTCATTGGCCAGGAGACTGCAGCACTCAGCTGGGGTCCCATGGGTGCCGAGTGATGGAGCCCGGTTTCCTGCCTTCAAAATCTGGGCAATCCATGCAGGGAAGGTGCAGGTAAACAGGAGATGACATTCAGTGTGGTCAGGACAAAGAGCCTGGCACAGCGCTTGACCGAGGACTCTAAGATGGGACCAAAAACCTGAGCCCGGCATCACGGCCAAGTCACATCATAGATGAAAATGTGGAGTAAAATGGTATCTCATGATCTGTTACATTTACATCGCAGGCTAACACCAAAATCAAACTAGTTTGCCAGGACTCTCTACACTTTCTCTCTCAATGTTTCTTAGCCAAAAGTTGGCCTAGGAAAATGCACCGGGGACCGATCTGCTGTCCCCCTCGTGAGCCTTTCCGCCACAGAGGTGCCCGTGTGTTCAGAAGCCTGACCAGGATCCCTTCCCTGCTGTAAAGATGTCAAGCATCCACTATTTGTTCAGCAAAACTGAGTCAGTCTCAGCGGTTCCCTTATTCCAAGCGGCCAGAACCATTTGAACTAGCAAAGTAACCATCTATTACTTGAACATACCTTTACAAAGTTCCTACAATAAACAAAAGCAGGTAATTTTATACACAATGTTTTAGTTGCTACAATAAGAATTGTTTGCTAAGCAACAAAGGTAACAATACCATCTTAATATTTTTAAGCAACAATTCTAAAATGTAAAGAAATTATGTAAAAATGACATGATAGAATACTCTGCAGATATCAAAATTTGTGCAGTAGAATGTTTACAGCAATGACATGGTTGACAAGTCCTAGCACACCTACAGGGAAACTGTATGCACAGGAGGATAGCATTTTTTTGTAAAATTTCTATTGTATGTGAACATGAAAAAGACAAGAAGAACTTCCCAAAAGGCAAACAATGGTTATTTCTAGGTGGAGGAATTACAGTTTTGGGTTTTGTATTTTTCTGTGTTTTATAACTTTTCTGCAATTAACACACATAACGTAAAGAAATATAAAGAAAATGCTTTTAATCTTTTAATTAGGTAAGTAAACAAATTTTTTCTCAGAACAAAACAGAGAGACGGATGTACATGGCTAATGCAAATACTACTGATCCGCTCTTACGTGGAATTAATAGTGGGACGGAAGGCAGGGGCTCTGCTCTCCAGGGCTTCCTGTGGGGAGACCCCTTCCACAGTCAGGGCAAAGGATAGGGCCAGACAACAGTGTTTAAACATGTCTTTGATGTCCCCAGCCATGATCCTGGACAGCTGAGCAGCGGAAATAAAAGATCATTCTGGCAGCTCTGGTCCCACCGGCCTTGGTACCCCACCTTTGGGTGCGGCTGCATTTGCCAGCGCTGACCTGGGCCCTCACACACACAGGCCTCATCTGCGGCACGATCCGCAGTGTCAAAACCTCTCTCCAGATGCAGCCAATGAGAGAACAATTTCTTTTTTTCTTTTCTTTTTTTTCCAAACCAGCTTTGTGTCTTGATGGTCCAGCTGGTGAAAGAAATGAGAAAAAAAAAAAAAATCTTCCTTCCAAAATTAATAATTTTGTGTTCACAGGGATTATCTCAGGGTATGGGGATTACAGATAAATTTTGCTGAACTGTGCTATCTAGTTTTTTCTCCAGTGAACACCTGTGTGTAATAGAAAACATTTAAAAATAATCACAAATTTTTCAGTGCAAACCCACACTCCTAAGATGGCACTAGAGTCCTGCGTGCTCTAGATACAAGTTTTGAAACCGCCAGCTGCTGGAGGCTGCACTGGGGGTCGGGGTGGGGGAAACCTCACAGGAGCTGACAGCTGAGATCACCAGGGATCAGGCAGGGCTGCAGATGACGGGTGAGACGAAGTGGGAACCTAACCCGGTCATGCCCATGCCTTCCACAGGGTCAAGTCCACCAGCAGGTCAGCGTGCCCCAGGCCGATCCAGAACACCCGGTGTCACCACCCCTGCCTGGAAGAGGAAGCAGCCCAGCTGCCCAGCAGCAGCAAAACTCCAGAGAAGCTCAGCCTCCCATCCAGAGTCCCCGGGCCCTGACTCTCACTCCCCCAACAGCTGCCATCAAGTCCTGACCCTCAGGGTCCCTCAGCTGAACTGTCCTTGTGGATGTCCTGACTATAATTAGCTACACGAGCAGCTCAAATTTACTGTACAAACCGTAGGCGCTTATGTGGCCCAGTATATTTGCCTTGATAAGAAAAAGCATCAATTCTTAAAATCTTAAAAGAAATCAATGCAAATGCAACTCGATGGAGGAGAAAGAGCTTTTTCAACAGACGGTGCTGGAACAATTGGATACCCATAGGCAAAGAAATGAATCTTAACCCAAACCTTTGCACCTTACACAAAAATCAAATCAAAATAGATCACAGGCTTAATGTAAAACAAAACTATAAAACCTCTAGGGAAAAAAAAAAAACAAACACCAAGAACAGTCAAAAATCTTCATGATCTAGGGCTAGGCAAAAAGTTTTTAGATTTGACACCAAAAGCACAATCCTTAAATTGATAAGTTGACACACTGGATTTCATCAAAATTTAAAAGTTTTGCTCTGCAAAAGACCCTGTTAAGAAAAGAAAAGACAAACTACAGAATGGAAGAAGATATTTGCGAACCACATATCCAACAAAGACTAGCACCTGTAATATTTTTTTAACTCTTAAACTCAACAGTTAAAAAAAATCCAATTAGAGGGCTTCCCTGGTGGCGCAGTGGTTGAGAGTCTGCCTACCAATGCAGGGGACATGGGTTCGAGCCCTGGTCTGGGAAGATCCCACATGCCGCAGAGCAACTAGGTCCGTGAGCCACAACTACTGAGCCTGCGCATCTGGAGCCTGTGCTCCGCAACAAGAGAGGCCACGATAGTGAGAGGCCCGCGCACCGCGATGAAGAGTGGCCCCCGCTCGCCGCAACTAAAGAAAGTCCTCGCACAGAAACGAAGACCCAACACAGCCAAAAATAAATTAAATAAATTAATTTAAAAAAAAATCCAATTAGAAAATGGGCAAGAGACATAAAAGAGACATTTTGCCAAAGAGGATAAACAGAAAGCACATAAGTCATGAAAAGATGTTCAGCTTCATTAGCCCAATAGGAAAATACAAATTAAACCCAACATAAGATATCACTATACACCCAGCAGAACGTCTAAAACAGAAAACAGTGACAATACCAAATGCTGTCAAGAATGCAGAGAACCTGGATCTTCATGCATTGCTGGTGGGAATGTAAAATGGTACAGATACTCTGGAAAACTGTTTTGCAGGTTCTTATAAAATTAAGACATTCAACTACCATAAGACCCAGCCATTGCACTCTTGGATATTTATACCATAGAAATTAAAACTTATGTTTACACAAAACCCTGTACACAAATGTCAATACCAGCTTTATTCATAATAGCCAAAAACCGGAAACAATTTGGATATTCTTCAACAGGTTAATGGTTACACTGTGGCACAGCCATAGCGTGGAATACAGCTCAACAATAAAAAGGAATAAATTATTTTTTTGAATTTATTGTATTCAAGAATGGTTAATTTACAATGTTAATTTCTGCTGTACAGCAAAGTGATTTAGTTATACATATATATACATTCTTTTTCATATTCTTTTGTTATGGTTTATCACAGGATATTGAATATAGTTCCCTGTGTTATATAGTAGGACACCTTGTTGTTTATCCATTCTATATATAATAATTTGCATCAACTAATCCCAAACTCCCAGTCCATCCCTCCCCCACCCCCCCTTCCCCTTGGCAATCACAAGTCTGTTCTCTATGTCTGTCTGTTTCATAGATAGGTTCATTTGTGTCATATTTTAGATTCCACATATAAGTAATATCACATGGTATTTGTCTTTCTCTTTCTGACTTACTTCACTTAGTATGATAATCTCTAGGTCCATCCGTGCATGTTGATGCAAATGGCATTATTTCATGCTTTTCTATGGCTGAGTAGTATTCCATGGTATATATATATATCACATCTTCTTTATCCATTCATCTGTTGATGGGCATTTAGGTTGTTTCCATGTCTTGGCTATTGTGGCTAGTGCTGCTACAAACATAGGGGTGCATGTATCTTTTTGAATTGTAGCTTTGTCCAGGTATATGCCCAGAAGTGGGATTGCTGGATCACACAGCAACTCTATTTTTAGCTTTTTTGAGGACCCTCCATACTGTTTTCCATAGTGATTGCACCAATTTAAAAAAAATGAATTATTAATACTCAAAAGAACTCAGATGAATCTCCAGGGAATTATGCTGGGGCGGGGGGGAGGGGAGGGACAATCTCAGGAGATCACATTCTATATAATTCTCTTTATATAACATCCTTGAATCAACAAAATTATAGAACTAGAGAACAGATCAGTGATTGCCAGGGGGCAGGGATAGGGGATGGCAGGAGTGAAAGGGAAGCGGCCATGTCTCTGAAAGAGCAGCATGAGGGATGGCTGTGGTGATGGAACAATTCTGTATCTTGACTGTATCAGTGTTGTGATATCGTACTATAGAGTTTCAAGATGTTACCCTTGGGAGAAACTGAGTAGAAGGTACATGAGAGCTCTGTATTATTTCTTACAACTGCCTGTGAATCTATAAATACCTCAAAATTAAAATGTTAATTAAAAATAAATAATATCTCTCAGCATTTTTAAAAAGATAGTCTTGCTAGCGAGTTGCCATAACACTGCTACCTGAGCAGGAGAGAAAGCTCTTGTCCAGACTGCTTGCTTTGTTACTAAGACATTGGAGTGTGGCCACAGGCTGGAGAAGATGCACTGCTGCTCCTTACCATTGTCTCCACGTGAGAAATCTCTCTGGGAATTTGCAGGCTTTATCCAATGTTAATGGGGATTAGAAGGGCACGTCCAAGGGCCCCGTCTGATTCTATTCATTTTCACCCATGTAAATGAACCCAAATACGTATAAAATCCCAACAAGGCACTTTTGCGCCCTACCATGATGATCCAGTCATTTAAAGAAGACCCCACTGGCGACCCGAATCCCAGTCTGAGAGTTGAGAGCAGTGCAGTGGCCAGGGCTGGCTCTCAACAGAGCAAGAGCAGGAGGTTGAGAAACCGGATTCCTGACGGTAATTCCACCACAGGAGTGAAAGGAGAGGGAAGCAGCACCCAGCACAAGGACAGACAGAGCTCTGCAGTCAGACACCAGGAGGCTTGAAATCCGACTGGTTTTCGTCACCTGTAAGATGGAGGTGAGGAAAACATCACGAGTCTCCTGCTAAAATTAGATGAGAGGGTACACAGAGCACCTAACACAGGTTCCCGGAGGTGCTCAGGGAGGCCCGTGCCCTTCCTTCCCCCACTTGTCCAAAGTCCACAGCAGCAAAAATGCTGCTTACTCGAGAAAAAGCCCCTTACCCCAAGATTCAGGAGGCTTAGAGCTCAGGGTCCGGGCCCAGACTGCTTGTGTCCACGTTGTGTTTCTGCCACCTCTTGGCGTGTGGCCTTGGACAAGCTCCTTAATGTCTCTGTGCCTTGGCTCCCCATCTGTAAAAAGAGGGTGCCGATAATAGCACCCACCTCATAAGGCTGTTGTGAGGACATAGTTACATTGTGAAGTGCTTGGAAAAGTGCATGACCACAGTTTTTTTTTTTTTGCAGGAATGCCTTTTTTATTTGTTTATTTATTTATTTATTTTATTTATGGCTGTGTTGGGTCTTCGTTTCTCTGCGAGGGCTTTCTCTAGCTGCGGCAAGCGGGGGCCACTCTTCATCGCGGTGCGCGGACCTCTCACTATTGCGGCCTCTCTTTTTGCGGAGCACAGGCTCCAGATGCGCAAGCTCAGTAATTGTGGCTCACGGGCCCAGTTGCTCCGCGGCGTGTGGGATCCTCCCAGACCAGGACTCGAACCCGTGTCCCCTGCATTGGCAGGCGGACTCTCAACCACTGCGCCACCAGGGAAGCCCCAACCACAGTTTTTTTAATGCGTCCTTTCAGGTAATATTCTGGTTAGAAGAAATAAGAAAATATCCTTTCTGGCTGAGCCGCATGGCTTGTAGGATCTTAGTTCCCTGTCGGGAATTGAACCCAGGGCCTCAGCAGTGAAAGCGCCAAGTCCTAACCACTGGACCGCCAGGGAATTCCCAGGACCATTTTTTTAAGTGTGTGAAAAACAGTTATGTGGTATGATGAAAGTATTAGGTTAAACCATTCGAAATTGCCATTATACTATTTCGATCTACAAAAATAGCAATTTCCTATGGTTCTACCCAGCAGGTAAACCTCTGGGCCTCAGTTTACACAGCTGTAGAATGTGTATCGCAGACCCTACATTCTGAGGCTGTGCTGAGGCTCAGGGACAACGTAAAATGCTGGCACGACGTAGGAGGTTCACAAACCACAGCAGCCAGTTGTGCAAAACTACCAACTGCTTCCCAGTTACGACGCTCAAAGAACACCACTCACAGGCAACAGCGCTAAAGGAAAATAGGTGAGATAAGCAGATGATGGTACAGGCCCAGTTCCCCATGCAAATGGGTCCGTGTCACGTGGGGGGAGCCTAGAGGTCACAGGATGACCCGGCAGCATCACCACAGGAACTGAGCAAGGGGTGTGGACGGCAGTGGAAAGTGAGCAGCATTGTGTTCAGACCCAGAGGCAGGATGTGAGTGATAATATCGTCACCATCATCATCATCACAATGAAGAGGAAGAGGAAGAAGTGGTGGAAGAAGGGGAGGAGGAGTTGTAATAGTAGTAGCAGGAGGAGAAGGAGAAGGAGGGGGAGGGGGAAGGCGTTTGGACTCTTTCTATGTAGAAGGCAATGTTCTAACACCTGACATGTAACACGCTGAATTCTTGCCACTGCTCTACAAGGTGTTTATTATCACTGACCCCATTTTACAGATGAAGAAACAGACCTAGAGAAGATGAGGTCACTCGCCCAAGTGTAGCCGAGTTCACATTTGACCCTGGGTCTGCATGACTCCAGATACCAGCTCTTAACTACACCCTCATTAGCGTAACCACTCAGATCACCGCCATGTAAACAGATACAGGATCACCATCATCTAACGGCAAGTCTGACGGAGGAAGCTGTGTCAGGATGGGCTCCAGCTTTCTAGACCAAAGAGCCCTTCCAATGACCTCTTGCCAGGGCAGTGCTAGAGCAGCTTCATAGAGCAGTGTTTCTTACCCTTCAGCATGCATAAGACTCACTTGGAGAGTTTTTGAAATACAGATTCATCAAAGATTCTAATTCATAAGGTCTGGGTGGGACCCAAGAATCCTGAAGGTATCTTACAACGCTAAAGTCTTCGCAGTCTGTGTGGTGAGAAGTCGGGGAAATGGCTTGGTGTTGGGGTGCCCTCAGACCACACCGCCCCCCACAAGCCCATCTCATCAGCCTCGCTCTATCCAGGCCTCACTCCCACTTTGGAGTCAGATAAAAATGGGTTTTCCACCACTTGTTGCCCATGTAACCTTGAGCAAGTCCATTGGCTTTTCCACACCTCCGTGTCCTCATGTCTACAAGGGGTCCAATCCTCCACCTCACGAAGTAAGGATTAGTGATATGGCCCATGTAAGGTAACCGAGCTTAGGTCAAAGTCTACCTGCTCCTTTCTCCTCTCACCTGCTGTCAATCAGATTCACTTCCTCTCTGTCCACAAACACACCAGCCCAAATACTACTTTTTCTAAACTTGTATCATGTCTGTAGCCATTCGTAAGGATAGCAGCAATACTTCATATGTCTGTAGTTTACAAACTGCCCCTTGAAGGCAAGGTCTGCGCTGCCCCTGTGTGTCCCTTGCCACACCTAATGCAATACGATGTACAATGACACAGAGTGAGCATTTAATATGGATTTATTGATCAAGCACACTGACTGAATTTGCTCTCAAACTAACATTTTGAGAAGACAATTTAAACTTCAGAGATGTGAGCTCATAGTAGTTCTGGTTTTCTGTTCAACCAAGAATCTCTCTCCTCTACTCGCTTCTAAGAGATGCTGTGAACAGCCATGAATGAACAGAAGAAAGATTGTAATTAGAAGATGAAAGTAAAATCAAGCCAGCATCCTGGATACAGTCAGGCAAAGGTATCTCTCTTAGAGCTACACAAATCATAATGCCTAATTCTCTAGACAAAACCAACAAATATCTTAGTAAAAGAGAGGGCCAAATGAAGATTTTTTTTAGGCTAACACCCCATAAAAGCCTGTGAAAAAATGCAGGTTCTCAGAAAGAAACAGGGAAGATGATAGAAAGGATAAAGGCAGAATGTTTATCCTGAGATATGGCTGTTACTCTGACCAGCCCTGGGGCCAGGGCCAAGAGAAGGGAGACTGAATGACAGACAAATGAAAAGTACAAGTAGAAATTAACTTGAAACAGATGACAGTTTGGACAGGTGACAGAATGGACAGAGACTTTTTGGGTGGGGCTAAGATTTGGCTTCACAGTTGTATAGCTTTGTGGTCAGACAGATGTGCATTCAAATCCTGGTACAGCATCTCACCTCTACATGACCTGGATCGAGTTCCTGAACTTCTCTGGACTTTAGTTTTCCCACATATAAAATGGGAATGATAATACCTACACCTCATAGGTGCTATCAGTCCAACTCAGAACCTGGCCAGAATAGCCATGTAATGTTTGTTCCCATTGCCTTTACTCCACTTAAAATCATAAGAGAGGAGGAACTGGGTTTTACTTCCATGTATCTAACTAAATAACTGCAAAGTTATATTCCTATCACAACTGAAAAAATTTACCCTACTAAAATGAAAACTTTGTGAAACTCTTACAATGTGAAAATACAACCAAACTCAGTGGAGCCCATAATGAAGGTAACTAACTTTGCAGGACCCTGTTATTTAAATGCCTTCGAGTAGTTAAATGGTATTTAATTTTTAAATCTTACTAGATGCGCCAGAATTAGCTACTCAAATCAGTTCCCAGGTTTCCTCTTTGGGCTTCCATTTTCTTATTTCTAACCCCTGACTCACAGGCTCAAACTGAAAAAGCAATGCAATAGGATGGCCACCTGCAGAATCACCTTCAGAGTGAATGTGGGTGAAAAGAAAGGCACAGAAATGCACAAAGACCATCCCTCACTACCTAGGAGATAGAGTTTGAGGATCAGGTCCCACTTTTGCGATTGACCAGTTTTGTGATAGCTTCTCAATCTAAAACATGGGAATGATGGATTCCAAAGAGCAAGGAAGCCCTAGTAGATCCAAGGTCCAGATGGGTCTCATGATATATTACTCCTAAATTGAGTCACATTCAAGTCCAACAAGACAAGAATGTCAGCAGGAAGCAGAGGCACAGTAAATGAACAGAATCGTTTGTCAAGCCAGAAGCAGAGAGGGCCAAACGGAATCCTTTGTAAAGGGTGGTCTGTACATGTGCCTTCAACATCAAAATAAACCAGGACATTTAAGAAATGTGTGAATAATGGTGGTAGATCTTATTAGCACGGCAGGGAATTCATCTGATGGCTCAGATCCAGAAGTACTTGCTCTCTGAAGGACTTAGCAATTTTTGTGTGCTGTTTCCAGTCCAGAACTGTCTACCAACAACCCACAAACACCTACAGGTAAGTACCCTGTCATGTGTTGCCCCGGGCTGCACAGGGGTATACACACTCAGTCTCCCTGGCAGGTACAAAAAAGATCACCGACAATAACGGTGTCACCTGTGTGTGCTCCAGCCTCACACACTTCAGAAGAAGAGTCTCGCTCCTCCTCTAAACCCCCCAAACCAGTGCTAGGAGCCCCTGTGTGCTCTTGCAAACCAACCCTAAAACTGCAGGCTCCAAAACTGAGCATGCTCACCTAAGGGGGCAATCTTTGGAGTGTGCCATAGACCGAAGACTTGTGTCCCCCCAAAATTCATATGTTGAAGCCCTAACTCCCAGTGTGTTGAATTTGAAGACAGAGTCTAAAAGGAGGTAATTAAGATTAAGTGAGGTCATAAGGGTGGGGCCCTGATCAACAGAGTTAGTGTCCTTATTAGACGAGACAGCAGAGGGCTCCACATCTCTCTCTCTCTCTCTCTCTCTCTCTCTCTCTCTCTCTCTCTCTATCTCTCCCCACCCCTCTCTCCATGCTCCTGTGGGAGAAGGTGAGGAATGGCCAGGTGAGGACACAGCAAGAATGTGGCCACCTGCAAGCCAGGAAGAGAGCTTTTCACCAGAAACCAAATCAACCAGAACCTTGATCTTGAATTTCTAGCCTCCAGAATCGTGAGAACTAAATTTCTGCTGCTTAAGCTGCTTGGTCTATGGTATTTTGTTACGACAGCCCAAGCTAATACAGGGCAGTGCAAGAAGGCAATATTGGATCTTTCTTATTATGTATCTCTTACTTTAAAAATCATAAATACTTTAAGCCTTGGTAATGGATCGACCCTGGCACTCCCCACCTCCAATGCATGTGTCACATAGGGTAGGAAAGGTATCATGAGGAAAGAGTGGGCATCTCACAGCTCAGAGGGGTTGGCAGGAATGCCCACACCTGTCTGCTTGGTCTCTATGGATTGCAATATATTACAGCTTATATATGGCCAGATTGTGATCTTAGATAATAGAATCTTTACCATATTTTCTATGAAAATGAAAATCACTTACAGCACAGAGGTTCACTGCCAATCTTACCACTAGAATGTAAGTTCCAGGAGGGCAGGAATTGCCTGGTTTGTTCACTGCTGTATCTCCAGCACTTAGACAAATACTTGGTACATGGTACATACTCAATAAATAGGTATGTATTAAATAAATGATGCTAAAACTCGTGTTACCTTTACAGACCATGATGTCTGCAGATTTTTAAATTTTGGAAACAACTTTCTAACCTCGTTTTTAATTTTTACAAATGAAGGTATCAATGAGTTTTTATTTTGTTAAAATACAAAATTTCAAAACTTACCAATAAGCTCATGTCAGGGAACAGATATTTAGGCGATTCTCATAAAATACTTTTTACATGGTAGATGCCCAAGGATTGCGGTGGCTCTAATAATTATTATTATTTGGCTAACTCTTGTGCCTGAAAGCACTGGAATGCAAGGTAGTTACCAACCAATGAAATAGTCGTATTAGCACAAGCTCCTTGTTTTACTCTTTTCTTGTATTGCCTTCCATACTTCTCCCCAGAGGCCAAGATATTACTAAGCACATAATAGATACTTTTATGTGACAAATATAAAACTAACTGAACTTTTGGCTCAAATTCTCCTACACTGTAGTCAAGACCTCAAAATAGAACCCTTAACTGTTCTCTAATTGTTTCTACCAGTATTAGGCTTGGCTCTGTCCAGAGTTCTGTAAGTTCCCTAAAGAACAAAGCTCATTCGTTCCTCAAATATTTACTAAACACATACTATGGACCAGCCATTGTCCTGGGTGCTGGGGCAGGACGGTGAGCAAAGCAGACTTGACCCTTCACAGCACTTACCATGTGCCATGGGGGAGATAAGACATCAAACAAATAAATATGTAATTACAAATGTGGTGTGTCCCATGAAGTGGTTCTCGACCTTTTTTTTTTTAATGAAAATTGCCTACCTATACTTCAGTTCAGAAACATTTTATCTAATCATTTCTTTCCCAAATCTTTTTGAGTCAAGAACTGTAACTATCAGTCAGAGTTCCTGATCAACAAAAGATCTCACAGTCACTCCACCACTGGTCTCATTCTGCACAAAGGGAAGAAGCTGACATTGTACTGACTTACCGAACTCGATGATGGGTAAACGCACAATTTCCAGTAGGGTTTCCTTCTTTTTTTTTTTTTTTAATTTATTTATTTTTTGGCTGTGTCGGGTCTTAGTTGCGGCACGCGGGATCTTCGTTACAGCGTGAGGGCTTCTCTCTAGCTGTGGAGTGTGGGTTTTCTCTCTCTAGTTGTGGCGTGCAGGCTCCAGGGCGCATGGGCTCTACAGTTTGCAGCGTGTGAGCTCAGTAGTTGTGGCATGCAGGCTGAGTTGCCCTGCCACACATAGGATCTTAGTTCCCTGACCAGGGATCGAACCCTTGTCCCCTGAATTGTAAGGCAGATTCTTTACCACTGGACCACCAGGGAAGCCCCCCGTTTGTTTGATTTTTTAAAGAGCTTATAGACCTCTTGTCTACTTTCACAGATTAGTGGTTCTCAAGCTTGGCTGTTCATCAGAATCACCTGGAGGGCTTATTAAACCACAAATTATTGGCAAATCTCCCCCTTCCCAGAGCTTCTGAGTAGGGCTGGGTACGGGGCCTGAGAATCTGCATTTTGTGCAAGTTCCCTGGTGATGCCAAAGCTGCTGGTCCAGCAACTACAATTTGAGAACTACCACATTAGACTAAAAGGCAGACCTGAGCTTGAACAAAGTAAAAGTTGGAAGGAAGCTCATGGATTACCTAGGCCAAGCTCCTCAGGTAATAGATAGGTGAGCCAGAGAGCCAACCTGCTCAAGGTCAAAGCAGAACAAGGCAGGCAGGTCACTGGCATATCTGTTACACAGCTTCCCAGCAAGCCCAGCTTCCTGAAAACATGCCCTTTTTGGTGGATTTGGAGGTAAACTCATCATCAAAAATCCAAGGGTATGAAATGCTGTAATGTCTTGGACTTACTTCAGGGTAATCCAGGAGGGTTGCAGTGTGGGGAGGGAGGAGGAAGAAGAGGCAAAATTGATAAAGTGTTCACAATTGTTGAATTGGATGAGATCACACAGCAGCTCAGCATATGATCTTTCCACTTTTGTAGACGTTTGAAGTTTTCCACTATAAAAGGGTAATGGGAGTCAGTTGCATCAAGATTTGTCATTGCACATCTCTGAGAGGACCTGGGTTCCCACACAGCCCCTGAAATATACTCCCCCCCGCACCAAAGGAGTATTTTGAACATCTGTGACATGCCAAGTCTTGGCTGGCCACTAGAGGGAGTCAAACAAAATTAAGGCACAAATGGCTATCCTCAAGAAGCCCATAATTTGGTGGTGTAAAGAAAATGCAAATTATTGTGTTACAGAGACAAATAAATGGCATAAAAGATGATGAAGAAGGGGCTAAGAGACTGAGAGGACTAAGGCAAGGCTGCATCTTTTCCCACTGTATATCCTTGAAGTAAAACTTTTTGTGCCATTTTCTAAGGGTGGTCAAGTTTCAGAAATGTGTTTTACCATCAATCAGTGATGTTTTATCAAAGTGGAAAGAACATCAAAAGCACAAATAAAAGGAAAAGCCCAAGAGTCTGCTAGGGTAATAGTTAAATTATAATTTATCCACACAAGAGAATACAAAATTGTAATTTAAAATGACAATATCGCTTTGCGGTTCCAACATGGCGGAGGTGACAGTGGAGATTCTCGGCTCCAACGGGGCTTTCGACAAGGGATTTATCAAAGATGTTCATGAAGACTCCCTCACAGTTGTTTTTGAGAACAACTGGCAACCGGAACGCCAGGTTCCATTTAATGAAGTTATATTACCACCACCACCTGATATAAAAAATGAAATTAGTGAAGGAGATGAAGTAGAGGTGTATTCAAGAGCAAATGATCAAGAACCATGCGGATGGTGGTTGGCTAAAGTTCGAATGATGACAGGAGAATTTTATGTCATTGAATGTGCTGCTTGTGATGCCACTTACAATGAAATGGTCCCATTTGAATGACTTCGGCCTGTCAATCAAAATAAAACTGTCAAAAAAAATACCTTCTTTAAATGCACAGTGGATGTTCCCGAGGATTTGAGAGAGGCGTGTGCTAGTGAAAATGCACATAAAGATTTTAAGAAAGCAGTAGGAGCAGGCAGAATTTTTTACCATCCAGAAACCACACAGCTAATGATACTGTCTGCCAGTGAAGCAACTGTGAAGAGGGTAAATATTTTGAATGACATGCATTTGCGAAGTATTCGTACGAAGTTGACGCTTATGTCCAGACATGCAGAGGCCACTAAGCACTTAGAATGCACAAAACAACTTGCAGCAGCTTTTCATGAGGAATTTGTTGTGAGAGAAGATTTGATGGGCCTGGCAATAGGAACACATGGCAGTAACATACAGCAAGCTAGAAAGGTTCCTGGAGTTACAGCTATTGAGCTAGATGAAGATACTGGAACATTTAAAGTCTACGGAGAGAGTGATGATGCTGTAAAAAGGGCTAGAGGTTTTTTGGAATTTGTGGAGGATTTTATTCAGGTTCCTAGGAATCTTGTAGCGTCAAGGATGGAGTTGCTGCTTGAGCTTCACTGTGCTAACATGGAGGTTGCTTTTACATGCTGCTGCTAGGGCTGCTCAGAGAAGCCATGCATCAGGTGAATTCCCTGTCCTACTCCTTTGTTTTTTTCTTTTTACCTGTTCAGTTGCTGCTGCTTTTAAATTTAGGGTTATTGGGCAAGGAGGTTTGAAAATCCTCTAATAGTGTCTGCTGTATTGATCAGCTTATTGTTGCCATTGTTCCCTTATTTATTCCCCTCCCCCCTTATTTATTCTTCACTGGGAACTGTTCTCTCAAGCATGCAATAGAAGAAACTTACATTTTAACCTCTTTCAACCAAAATTAATTTATTGTGGAAATAGATTGCTGATATAGTATAAAATTTTAATTAATTGAGGATTTGGACTTAACAAATAAGATGTTGCTGTTAACTTAGGATACATCTATTCCATAAAGTGATAGTTACCTGAACATCTACTTCTGTTACCAGGTAACACGAGCCAGTGTTGCTTTGTTACTTTATGGGTGTATGTTAGCTTTATAACAAGTGAGTTCCTATGGGGAAGAGCATCTTCATGTCCTCCCTTTACTTTCTCCTCTAATTACTGGATACTCAATAACTGCTATTGGACAGACTTACAAGTTAAGTGTGGAGAAGGTAAATAATTTGAATTTTATGTCATTTTACAGTAGTTCATATCTAGGAAGACAGCAAACCATATACATGTTGTATGTAGTTGTACAGTTCTGCAGTACTTTAAAAACTTACAGGTGTAAAATGTGATACTTGTTAAATGTCAACTTTTTATTTCGGTGAAGAGAATATTCATTTTAAAAGAATCTTCAAGTCCCAGGTGTCTTTTGAACAAATAGGAGCTTGAAAATAAAAGCCAGATTGATGACTTTGTTAGTTATTTGAATAATAATATATGTAACATGTCATAAATGTAAACAAATTGATGTGATTAATGCCAAAATAAAAGTTTTCTTTCTGTCTTCAAAAAAAAAAACAGTATCAATGAAATAATAAGTATATTCATAATACAACTTTTATATTTAAAAGATACAAAATGACATATATTTTATATATATATAATTTGGGCCAATGTTTAGAAGCATATAGAACTTAATTTTAAGACCAGAAAAAACATGCCAAAGTATTAACAGTAATTATATCTGGATCATAGATTTCCAGTTTTCCTTTTTTTTTTTTTTAACTCTTCTGCAGGTTTTTAAATTTTATGTCACAGATACAACTTCTACAACAGTCTTCCTCATTCTGTTGTTTTTGTTTTTAAGGGCAATTAGCTTTAAAGTACTATAATTTATCTGTATATTCAGAAACTGAACCAAAAAGACAAGCGTGCCCATTAAGCAGTGCACAAACTGCAGAGATTAAGTGGAATCTTTTGAAGGGATTAGGGGGCTATGGACCCTCTGGCATGGCCAGATCAGGGCTCCACGAGCTGCCCTCAGCCAGCCCCAATGGCCAGTTACTCCCACAAAAGCCCTACAGGCTTCCTAGGGGAAACAGAACAGAACCACTGAAGCATGCTGGACAGGGAAATGTGGATTATTAAAAGCAAGCTCCCCTTACCCACTTAATGCATGAAGCGTCCATATCACAGCCTTTGTTTAAATGTCCTGGTCCCGCTCATTTATGAGGACTGTGCTTGGGCATGGAACGGGGTGCAGGGGGTCTGCCTCTCTCTTTAAGTTATAGTCGATTTTCTTTTCATTCTGAATGAATGAACCTTTTATTAGCTCTACTTTGAGATTGCCTCTGAACACTCTGGAATCACTAAATAATTCAAATGTTGAATCCACAAACTAGACACGATTTTCTTAAAATGGGGGTTTCTGATGTCAAATAAAATGGTAGTAGTAGAATGAACATCTGTAATGCCGTAGGAGTTCAGGCACTTGCTTACTAAACGAACCAACTTTATACTAAGCATAGAAACCTTTAGACAGGCTCTACATTATAAACTCTCCTATTAAAAATGACAAGACAAAAATACAGATATGAAAGTGTAGCTTCAAATTACCCACCCACTAAGAGAGTACATGTATTGGTGCAAGTGGCTATTTTCACTGATTAAAAACATCTTAAACCACAAATAAGCCATTTGTTAATCAATAACAAGAAAGGCTAGGATGGAATTTCAACTTCAACCTGAACTTATTACTTCTTATTCTTTGAAGAATACTTGTTCCAAAAAACACTAATTCTAAAAGATACATGCACCCAGTGTTCACAGCAGCATTATTTACAATAGCCAAGACACGGAAGCAACCTAAGTGTCCATCAACAGATGAATAGATAAAGAAGATGTGGTACACACACACACACACACACACACACACACACACACAATGGAGTACTACTCACCCATAAAAAAGAATGAAATTTTGCCATTTGCAGTAACATGGATGGACTTGGAGGGTATTATGCTAAGTGAAATAAGTCAGACAGAGAAAGACAAATACTGTATGATATCACTTATATGTGCTCTAAAAAAATACAACAAACTAGTGAATATAACAAACAAGAAGCAGACTCACAGATACAGAGAACAAACTAGTGGTTACCAGTGGGGAGAGTCGTGGGGGGAGGGGCACAATAGGGGTAGGGGATTAAGAGATACAAACTATTAGGTATAAAATAAGCTACAAGGATATTGTACAACTCAGGGAATATACCCCATATTTTATAATAACTATAAATGCAGTATAACCTTTAAAAATTATGAGTCACCACATTGTACACCTGTAACTTATATAATATTGTACATCAACTGTACTTAAATTAAAAAAAAAAAAATTGCTCCAGAATGAACAGCAGACCACCTCATCCACTGCTGTGGGGATGGAAAAGTTACAGATCACAATGCAAACTTTAAATGAACCAGATTTCAGTATGAAAAGACTTGTAGAAACATCTCCTCACCTGTGTTTCATTTAATTGTTTCACATTTTTAATCTGATTTTTGTTTCCTAGAAACAAACTTTCCTGAGCAAACCCAAAAACAGTACTCTCGAAGCAATGGATTGCATACAAGGAATTCTTCAAATCTGCCCAGAAATTTAAGACATTCTAAGACAGGGGTAGGAGTCTAATTGGCCTTTAAAACTTCCAGTTATGTTTTCCTACAAAGTGCTGCAAACCAGGTGACATTAAAACAACGCTTTAGGTAAGATGAAGCTCAGAACCGTCCCAGACCTCCACCTTTCCCCATGTCTAACACGCAGTGCTAATCGGAGAAATTAAAATGCTCTCGCTAGGAATAAAAGTTTTTATCAAGTTAAAATGCACATATTGTTTAAAAGAGATACTAAAAAAATCTTCCAAGTCCTGAGTAACACTTAACTCTACAATAAAAGTTTCTTAAAGAAAAGCTTCAGTATACAAATTAAGTAGTTCCTCTTTTTTTTTTTTGCTGGTCTTCATGACCAGGGATCAAAAGAGGCTTGACAGCAAAATGGCCCAACAGCCTTCTCCATGAATGGCCATCATCGCCTCCACCCCGCCTGGCGCCCTGGCGGCCACACACACACATACACACACGCACACACACACACACGCACCTTCTTGGACTTCAGGGAAGCAGCCTTTGTTCCCAAGACCCAAAACTGGGATCCAGCTACTAAGCCTCCTCCTCCCCCGAACCAGCCTTCCCAAGGGTCGGAGCCCCTCAGAGACAGTCCCAGGGCGGTTCTGGAAAGAAGCCCCATTTTCTCCCGTGTTCCAGGTGCTGGGGAGTTGGGGCCGCCACCGCCGGCTCCAGCTTCTCTAAACACACAGACATGGACACGCATGCACGCACGCGTGCACACCCTCAAAACAGTGATTATTACCATCATTGTCATTTTTATTAGCTCTCACCTACGAAGCGCTCACCATGTGCCAAGCGCTCAGCGCGCGTTCCAAGTCCATCTAAGTCCAACTCTGCCGGCCCCTCTTTTTCTCTCTTTTTCACACTCACACACACACAATCCCACGCGCGCACGCACACGAGGCAGCGGCACCCACACCCCCAGGCGCCCTCGAGGCTGAACCCCGACACTTCCGTAGCCTCCCGGCGGGTCCCGACCTCAAAGGTACCCACGTCCGCCCGCGCGCTCCCCGGGCCGCGCTTCCCCGCGCGCTGCGCTGCGAGACGTTCCCCCGGCGCGCCCGGCGGCCGCTCCTACCTCGGCCCTTTGTCCTCGCGCCGCCGCGGCCCCGCTCCGGTGCGCCCGCCGCCGTCGGAGGGCCGGCCCAGCCGCCTGCGCGCTCACTCCCCCAGCGCCCGGGCTCGGCCGGCCGGGGGGCGCGCGGCAAAGCCCGGATCTGCGGAGCGCGGAGCGCGGCCCGCGCCCGGGACTGACCCCTGACCCCGGCCGCCCCCTGGAGTCCGCTTCTCCGGGTCTTCCGGCCGACCGCGGAGAAGGGCCGGCGGTGGGCTCGGCCGACCCGGGACCCCGCTGGGAAAGGGTCGCGGCGAGGGCGGCGCCGGGGCCGGACCGGGCGGCGTCGGGCGAGGGGAGGAGGCTCGAGGGCCGGAGCCGAGCCCCGCGCCCGCCCGCCGCCCTGGGTTTTCGCGCCGCGTGCCCGGTCCCCTCGCCCTGCCCCTGCGCCCCCCTCGCCAAAGTCCGACCTCCTCACCCGAAAGGCGCGGCACCGGGCTCGGGGCGCCGCCTGCTCTCGGGAAACGTCGCTCTCTTCTCTGACCTCCCCGAGGGATTCCTCCCCCAGCTTGCCCGTCCCGCCCCCCGGCACACCTCCCCACCTTCCCGCAGGGCCACGCGGGGAGCCCCTCCAGCCAACGGAGACTCAGCGGGGGAGGGAGTCTGGACAGACGTTGGAAGAACCCTCGGAGAACAGAGGTCATTTTGTCGCTTGGGACGCAGACGCCCAGAGGGGACAAGGCAGGTCTGCGAGGCAGCAGGAGCGCAGCCCAGGCTTCCCGAAGGCTCCACGCCAAGGGCCCCGGAACGCCCACCCCTGGACGCACGGGCTGAACCCTGTGGAGGGCCGCGTCGGCGGGGCGCTCTTCTCCGGCCCCCAGAGACCGGCTCAAGCAAGGGGGGATAGGGGGACCCGGGTCCCCAGCAGCCGGGGTCGGCCAGTGGCCCACCAGGGAGCCTGTCTGAGGCCAACAGAGGAGAAAGATTCTGGAACGGTGGGCACCTGCGGGGAGAACCCAGCCATCTCCCCCTGGCCCCGGTGTCGGGAAGAATCCGTGAGGAACGGAACGAACCAAAGAATCTCCGATAAATCTTTGCAGACCTCGCAGGAGGCTGGTGCAGAGCTAGACCGAGCAAGCAGTGAGCACAGGGCAGGAGTACTTCTTTTTTTTTAAGCAAGAGAGGAGCCCCTGTGATTTCAGGAACCTGCGAGGCGCAGAGCTGGAATCGGGCGACCAGCCCGGCACCCTCACTGCCACTCACCCCCATGACTCGCATTGTGGCCTTGGGCCAGTCTGACAGTGTCCTTGAGGATGAGGGAGACAGTCACAGTTGAGTGAGCTGGGCAGTTAAATGAGGGAATGAGGGCCTGGCCCCCAGCAAGTGTCACCACACAACAGGTCCTGGGTAAAAATGTTGCCTGAATCAATCTCCGTAGATTTCCTGTACTCTGATTGGCAGTACCATCATTTTCCTTTTCTTATAATGAAATATTTGAAACGCACACAGGAGACAGTAACGTCACGAGCCCCTCTCTGTGTGCCCAAGAACCAGCCAATCCTAACCTCTTGCCATACTTACTTCGGATATTCACATAAGAAATAAATATCACCATACAGTTAAAGCCCCCAGACAGCCCTCTCTGATCCCAATTCTTCCCCCACCACCGCCTTCCCAACCCCCAGTACTTTCCTAAAACATCCCATCAATGTTTTCATACTATTACTACATATGCATGTGTTCATGTTACTACACATGCCTGAGTTGAACTATAGCATGTTTTCCAATTTTACCACTTTCTGTGTGTTATCATATTCTGTGTTTTGTTCTGTAACCCAGTCATTTGTTTTATGTTGTTTTGCTCAATATGATGTTTGTAAGAGCGATCTCATCATACATATAGCCCTAGGTTATTCATTTTAACTGCTAAATAGTATTCCATTGTATGAATGGCACAACTTGTACAGACATCCTTCTGTTGATGGACCTTTGAGTTGATCTGTTTTTCATGATTAGAAACAAGACCACAGTGAACATTCTTGACTGCATTTGTGTTTCTAGGGAATACACAGTTTTTCAACCACTCCAGTAAACACACGTACAGAATAGCTGTGTTGAATTCACATTTACCAATACGTTGGTTCTATGGTTTAGATTAGTTACTGCAATTGCTAAACCAATAATCACGGTGCTTACTTTTTTTTCCCTTACATTTTGACAGCTTACACTTTATCAAGCAAATAAAATCCTACAGAACAGGGTCAGCAAACTTTTTCTTAAAGGTTTAAAAGAAATATTTTAGGCTTTGTCAGCCAAGAGGCAAAACCACACTTTTCGATTATAAAAGTACTTATATAACCATTTAAAGTATAAATGTATAACCATTTATATTAAAGTATAAATATTTTTTAAAATATGAAAACCATTCTTACCTCATGGGCCATAAAAAAGGATACTCCCCCCCCCAAAAAAAAAAAAAAACTAGATAGCTGAACAGATTTGGCCCATGGGCCATAGTTAGCCTGCCTAACCCCCGTTATACGAAAGACATTCCAAAAATTAATTCCTTTCCTTGAAACCCAACATTAAAAAGGAAGTCACTTTTAATAAAGGCAAAAATACAATTTGATTCACCAGACGAATCAAAGTGAATATGTGGTTCCTGCTAGGGAAACATTCTTAGGAAACTGTCCCATGCCTTAGCTAATTGATACAGTGACTTTGGGGAAACCATTTAATCCCATTTTTTAATCTATAATAAATTTTAGAAATGCACAGACTCCTATCAATTAAGAATTAATAAGACAAGAAATGAAATTCAGTGAAAAAGTTGTATAGTATTTTCCTGCTTGATGAATCATCTCTCTGCTCCTAGTTCATTGATTTAAATACCGGCACGCAAATACGAATGATTAGCTTTTTTCTTCCTGAACTGAACCTGACCCACTCATTTTATGTCTTTACTGAACTTGAACCAAAACTTGAAAAAGTAATTTCAAGATATTTTCTTAAATGAGGGGAATCAAGCTAGTTTAAAATGTTGTTGACAAATATGGGACTGAACTAAAAACTGTGGTGGCCAACCTCAGACCTACAAAGGAGCTGTCAATCTCTAAGTTCATTCAGTAAGCAGGGTTCGCAGGGGCCATGGGGTCAGGAAGGCAATTAGACACGGCTTCTGGGCACATTTGTTTCTTTGACCAGCATTATCCTAAAGAATCACACGCATGTACTTCTCCTCACACGCTTACACACACACATTCTTCTCTCCTTCTCACACACACATCCTCACACATACGTCCCCCCCTTACACGTCTAGGCATGTGCTGCGCACACGTATTCCTTACACACATATCTGCCTCCTTAAATGCACACACACTTCAAACATACATGTGACTCTTCTTCACATACATACACGTTTCCTTCTCACACGTTTCTCTCCACCGACAGAAACACCGAATGTCTCTCTCTCTCACACACACACACACTCACACACACACCTTGTCACGCAAACATTTCTCCCCTTGGTACATACATTCTGCTTACACCCATATTTCTGTTTCTTGCAAATCCAACTCTTCTCATACCTTTTTCTTTCTAACATACACACGTTTTCACATGACTACACCCAGACACAAACTCATCCTCTCACGCACTTTCATTTTTATGTATACTTGTTTATCTCGTCACACATACCAGTAGATACGCCATCTCCTTCCTTTGTGCCTGAGCAAAACAGCTTACTCTTTTCACATCCATCACAGCGCCCAATTAAAATGCGGTAGAGTGGAATCGGCTGAAGCCTTTAAAAGCTCCCTTTTGTGCGTGTCAAGCAGTTTAGAGTCATTTGTTATCAGCGTACCACTTGTTTCTATGTGAGACGGTTTCTGAATGGCTTAAGGGTACTTCGTTTATTCGCTTATAATAAATATCTCTAAACTATAACCCAGTTTCTGTTATTAGCTATCACTTTGTGTGGAGGAAATGTTTCTCTAGCCTAGTAAATGCTTAAACCCAGCTTACTTAAATTCTCCCAGAATGTGAGTGGGTAGGTATATTGGTTTGCTCAGGCTGCCATGACAAAGCACCACAGGCTGGTGGGCTTAAACAACAGAAATGTATCGTCCATAGTTCTGGAGGCTAGAAGCCCCAGATCAAGGCGTCAGTGGGCTGGTTCCTTCTGAAGGCTGCGAGGGAAGGATCTGTCTGTCCCAGGCCTTTCTCTTCGACTTGCATGCCTGTCTTCTCCCTGTCTCTTCACATCCTCTTCCCTCTCTGTGTGTCAGTGTCCAAAATTTCCTTTCTTATAAAGACACCAGTCATATTGGATTAGGGCCCACCTCAGCGACCTCATTTTAGTTTGACTGCCTCTGTAGAGACCCTCTCCCCAAATAAGGTCACATTCTGAGGTGCTGGGGGTTGGAACTTCAATGTATGAATGTGGAAGGAGGCAGGGATGGGGAACACAAAGCAACCCCGAATGGTAGGACTTGACTTGTTTCTACAGGTGGTTCAGACCAGAGATACTAAACTTCACCTGGATCACTAATACATCTGAGGCCTAGATGTGCCACATCCTCGTTTGAAACCTTAAATTCAACTCCAACTGCATTCCACTCTACTTCACTCCACCTCCATATCACCAGGAATATTGACCACCCCAAATTCAGCGGCCCTACTCAATGCGCTCCCTAAGGTGAAACTGCTCCACCTGGTGGAGAGTCAAGATGCTACACTTCAGCAAACGGTAAGTGGGCTTGTAACCCGGCTGCCAGCATCGTATCGTCTGGTATCAAATATTAGATAAACAAAGGAAAGAGTGAGAGGGGCAAAACAAATTTGGTGCAACTGATGTATTTCCTGGGGGTAGTGCGTGGGAGGTGAACATTTAAGTAGGACACATTTAACAATCAGTAACACGTTAGCAAACAAACTAAATTGTGCTTGTATAGAATTCAAGTGGAATAAAATGATGCAGTTCAACTTTAAAGGCCAAGTGAAAATTGATTTATCATATTTTTCCCACCTTGCTAAAGGGGAGGTAAATTGATTCAACTTCTTTGAAGGATAATTTGACAATATCTATTAAAGTCACCTCTGGCCTCGTAATTCACTGCTAGCCACTTATTTTTTAGATATACGCATACCTGGGTGAAAGGTAGGCTGAATGAGATTGTTCTGTTTGGTGTTGTTTATGGTTGCAAAATATTGGAAATAACCCAAGTGTCCAGACTTGGAGAGGGCATGGGTGATTTATGGTACATACACACAATGCAATACTGTGTAGACATAAAAAAGAGTGAGAAAAACTTTTATTGCACTGTTAGGGAACAATCTGCAAGATATTTTGCTAGGTTAAAAAAAATCGAAATAGTATGATTATTAGTGTGCAAGCAAGGGTTGGGGAAATAACATAGAGGACTATTTGTGCATAAAATATCTCTGCAAGAATCCATACAAAACCAGTGCAATGTGAGCTTCAAAGAGAGGACTTTAGACTTCACTGCTGAGAGACAGGCGTGGGAGGGACATTTTTCACTGTTTACTCTGGTACCTTTTGAATTTTGAGCCATATAAATGAACCTCTTCAAAAAATTAACAGTTTTCTTGCTTAATTTTCATTGTCCAAAATTTCTCAGAGGTCTAATGATATTTTTGTACTGTTGGTATCAGAAGTCTGAAACCAACATGGTTATCCTCCAATATTTGGCAACTTTCTTTCTTTTAGGGGAAGGTATTATAATTTATCTTTTTCATTATAAAAATGATGTGTAACTACCTTACAAAGAAAACAAAAGGTTTCAAGTTTGCTGATTGTGAGTCTCCTTTCCACACAATTAATACAAATGGATTTTATAATAGCACAATTAATAACACAATAACACAATTAATAAAATGGATTTTCTTTTCCCAAAATGAAACTAACGTAAACCTACAATATTTAAGAAATACTAAGAACATTAGTATCATTCATCATAAAATTCAGTCAGAGGAAAAATAAAAGTTGCTAAACGTATCAATCATCTGATAATGCTGAATTAAAACAAAATCCAGCATAAGGTGTGCTTCAAAGATTTAAGACAAACTATTACCTCTATAATTTGGGTTGTCATGTTTTGCTTTAGAATTTACATTTCGAAGTCAACATAGTAAAGAGTTTATTTTTTTTCAAATGCTATTTATTTATAATGTAATGTGTCTATGGATGGTGAAAGGTTACTGGGGGCATCAGTCCAGGTTGTGGGGCTCATTAGACAACACGTGGGAAGGAGGCTGGGGCGCTAGCCTCATCTGGGAGTTCAGAGAAGCCTTTCTGGCGGGGGGGGGGGGGGGGTGGCGGAATGTGCAAAATAAGGATGAGGCATCTGCTAGGGGAGGTGTCAAAGGGTTAACGTCCTAGCAAAGAAAACAAGATGTGAGAAGACTCAGCAGTGAGGGAAAGCTTTTGAGGAATTGAATGAAGATTAATGTGACTGAGAGAAAGTGATGCATCCAATGGCTCTGATAAGGTGGTAGGGGCCCCTGCGTGCCCGGGACCCAGCCCCTGCCCTCCCTCCAAAAGTGTGATGCGGCAGACAGCCAGGCAGGCAAGTGACCAGTGCCCAGGGGAAACTACTAACCTCGAGCATAATACAGACAAAGTACACTGACAGCTTTTAAGCAGAGGAGTGATGAGATCAGACCCACGCTTTAGAAAGATTTCTCCTGCAATGAAAGGTCAACAGCCACCCCCCAAAAGGCAGTTGTTTAATTTGACAGTGATAGTATAGAGTCCCTTGTAAATGGCAGGACAGGCGAATGAATTAGGAAGCAGTTAAAATAGTCCAGGAACAATGACAATGAGGGCAGTCGTGGGGCAGTGGGAATCAGGAGGAGGGAAGGGCTGAAACCCTTTGGGGGGCTGGAACTGACAAGCCCCTGTGCCCATCCTCCCTCCCCTTTGTGGCTTCCTCATTGGAGTTCACCCAGGCGTATAGCAATAGCTCATCTTTCCCACAGCTCTTTTTTGACAGGCTTTCATGGGGATTTGCCCTTGTGGGTGTATTTAACTGCAGGCTTACTTTTTTGTTTCCCTTTCTGAAGCAGGAGGCAAATACTGTTGCTAAGTGGAGAGACTGAATCCATGCATCTGGACCAATGACAACTTTCGTGGGCTAGCATCTTCTTGGGAGCTCTCAGGAAAGCTTGTCAAGTTCTGAACAAAACCTCAGAACAAAGAGTCAGCCGCCCGGCTCTTTGTTCCATTTGATGTCATTTTAGAACCATTTTTAGTCACTGGGGTAGGGAGCTTTGAGACTTGGTTAGAAACAGCCCCTGTGAAGCTAGGAAGTTTGTGTTACCACTGAAGATGGATTCAATGCACCAGGGACGTGACGTCCATTGTCTCTAATAGAGCAGAATTGCAGGTATGTTTACCCTCAGTTTACAAACAGAGAAACTGAGGATCCTAAGGGTTAAGATGCTTGCCAGTGAGGCTAATAAGGGTGGATGCAGGACTCGCTCCAGTCCAGGTTTGTCTGTTCCTTCCTGCATGCCACCGCTCCTCTTTCTGCATCCTTCCATCTCTACGACACTCCTTTCCCGCCAAGTGTTTGTCCGTGCGCCTCATCACCTTCCTACAAAGGGTACTGACCTAGAGAGTAAAAGACCAGAATTTGGATTGCAGCTCTGCTAGAAACCATCTTTTTATTATTATTATTAATGAAGACTGTTTAAATTCTATAGTGCTTTACAATTTTCAAAAGTTTCACACACATGATTTCCTCTAGTCCCATAATAACCCTTTTTTTAATCCTCTACCCCTATACTGCCTCTCCCCTCTCCCCACTGGTAGCCACTAGTTTGTTCTCCGTATCTGAGTCTGCTTCCTGTTTGTTATATTCACTAGTTTGCTGTATTTTTTAGATTCCACATATAACTGATATCATACAGTATTTGTCTTTCTCTTTCTGACTTACTTCACTTAGTATGATAACCTCGAGGTCCATCTATGTTGCTGCAAATGGCAATATTTCATTATTTTTATGGCTGAGTAGTATTCCATTGTGCATGTGTGTGTGTGTGTATATATATACATGGACATATCCACGGCATCTTCTTTATCTATTCTTCTGTTGATGGACACTTAGGTTGCTTCCATACCTTAGCAATTGTAAATAAAACTGCTCTGAACATTGCGGTGCTTGTACCTTTTTGAAGTAGTGTTGTCATTTTTTTCAGATATATACCCAGGAGTGGAATCGCTGGGTCATATTTACTGAGTGCCTGGTATGTCTACCAAATCTCCACTTCTACCATCTCCCCTGACCCTCAGCAGATGACCTTGGCTTCAACAGAGCATGAACTCCTTCAACTTCCTGCTAAAAATACCTTATAAGGTTGTCTGCCTCTGTCCTTGCACTTTCCTCCTGTCACTGTGGAGGTGGAGCCCTCCTCTTGTTTCCAATTTCCTCCTCCCCTGGAGCTCTGTATGGAATCCCTGACAGCATTCTCAGGGTTATCCCCTTTCTCTGTTGCATCTTCAAGCTTTCCCTTTCTACTAGCTCCTTCTCATCAACATTAAAAAACTTAGGTCTCTGCTATCTTAAAAAAGTAAAAGGGGGGGTGGTGGAGAGGAAGGAAACAAGTAGGAAAGAAAGAATAAAAGAGAAAAGAGAAGGAATGAAGGGAGGGAGGGAGGAAGAAGGAAGGAAGGAAGGGAGGAAAGAAGGGAGGGAGGGAAGAGGAAGGAAGGAAGGAAGGGAGGAAGGAAGGAAGGAAAGAAGGAAGGAAGGGAGGAAGGAAGGAAGGAAAGAGGGAAGGAACGAAGGGAGGAAAGAAGGGAGGGAGGGAGGAAGGAAGGAAAGAAGGAAGGAAGGGAGGAAAGAAGGGAGGGAGGGAGGGAGGAAGGAAGGAAAGAAGGAAGGAAGGGAGGAAAGAAGGGAGGGAGGGAGGAAGAAGGAAGGAAGGGAGGGAGGGAGGGAGGAAAGAAGGAAGGAGGGGAGGGAGGAAGGAAGGAAGGAAAGAAGGAAGGGAGGAAAGAAGGGAGGGAGGGAGGAAAAAGGAAGGGAGGGAAGAAAGGCAGAAAACATCCCTTCTTTTAACCTCTAAGGCACCCATAGCCTAGATTCACCTTCTATTCCCCTAGCTACTCCCTCTTAATTACCTTTGTTGTTGCTTAGTTTAAAAACAAAAGCAAGACTGCTTATTGTAAACAATGTGACAGTATCTGCCAGCCCTTTCACACTGGCTGCCCTCTTGCTCTGCCCTCTGGCCCTGCCCCATCTTGCCCTTACTCCTGCCCTTGTCAAATCTCACCTGTGCCTGGACTTCAAGTACCCAAAGCGCCACCTGGGGTCCAAGTCTTCCCTTAAACTTCATCAACCCCCAAGCTCTGTTCCTTCTACATCTGTCTTCTAGCTCTTGAATCTGTCCTTTGCTCTCCACTTTCACTGGCACTGCCCAGTTCTGGCCATCATCAGCTGTCCTTTCGGTGACTGACAGCCTCCTAACCATTCTCCTTGCCTCCCATTTGACCTCTCCTGTTGCTGAAGATCTGAGAATGCCTATGCCGGCGTGACAGGTATATGCAGAAAGCTGTAACACCTAGCAAATAGTAGGTTAGAGTGGCGACCATTGGATTTGCTCCAAGCCCTCAATCCCAAAACACTGCATTAGAAAAGTTAACGTGGCTTCAATTTAGCTGGTTTATCATCCCTTGGAGAGGGGATGAGGATCAGTTTCCTCACCTGGAAAAGAAGGGGCTGGGCTAGACCGGTGCCTGGCAGCGTACACCCAAATCCTCGGAGTTTCTGATTCTGTAGGGTCTGGGGTAGACCCAGAAAGTCTGCATTCCTAACAAGCTCGCTGGTGATGGCAATGCTGAGGTCCACAGACCACACGTAGAATCTCACCAGACTAGGTGATACCACATTTTTGTATCTTCACCCGTGCTATCCAATATGGTAGCCACTAGTTACCTGGCTATTAAAATTCAAGTTAAAATAAATGAAAATTCAGTTCCTTGCTAGCCATACTTCAAGTGCTCAACAGCTACACGTGGCTAGTGGCTACCATATTGAACAGTGTAAAACATTTCCATTTTTCCCTATTGGACGTGGCCATTTCCTCACAGATTTCTGGGGAAGAAATTTTACCGTAGAAGGAAGGTAAAATATCCCTTGACAAATAAGGCCTCTCAGCATTCCTCCAGCGCACCTGGGCCCTCGGCCTATACCTCAGGCCTAATTTTAAAGTCTCAAAGCCCACACCCTATTTTGCCCTAGCACCATTTTGCCCCAAGAAGAACACACAAAAGCAGGGCTGGAAATGGAAATACTAGAATTTCTGTGCTGGGAACTGGGTCTGGGCACCGCAGTGGGACTTGATGGACAAAGCTGAGGATCTGGTGGCTGAAGTCCTGCATTTGAGCCCCCTGAGGAGGTGGCCTTGGGCAAGTCACTTAACTTCTCTGAGCCTCTGTATCCTCATCCGTAAAGTATTCTAGAAGTATCTACCTCACAGGAAGATGTGTGAAAAAGCACCTGTGATTTACACCAAGTCCACTTATTTTTTTTTTCTTCCTTCTCTGCACTTCCATAGCATGTTATACACATTCTAAGTTAGTACTTACGCATTCTGGTTACGTGGGGGCCACTGGAGCACAGGGTAAGGACCCCTCAGACTTAGTTCTCTCCTCAGCACATACTCCTGCCAGGCACAGGCTCAAAAAAATGTGCGAATGATTAAGTCTCAGGGGAAAGCCAAGTCACAGGTATTGTAAGCGTCTGGAGGGCAGGGTCACGGGTCTGACTCTCTACAGCTGTGCTCATGCTGGGCCTTCAGCCTGCAGCGCCCGGTGAACAAAGCCTCAGGACAAAGAGTCACCTGCCCCCGGACTCACCCACCTTCACCCCCCCAACCCCACCTCTGGCTCTAGAAAATCCAGTCACCCTTCAAGAGTCTTCCCGAGGATCCACATACTAAATCAATCAGCTATGAGGTCAAATCCTGCCTCTGCCACTGCCTAGCCAGGACCTCGGGTAATTTTTGTAAATCTTGCTAATATTTATTTTCCTGATCTGTAAATTGGGCAGAAAAATACCTATCTTTCAGTTTTGATATAAGGTTTACATAAGAAAATGTGTACAGAACATTTAGCAGAATGTTAAACAGACCTCAAATGCTGGGTTATGTCTTTTTTTTTTAAAAAAAACCCAGCCATTTCTGGTCTCCAGAGCTTGCCTTCTCAGGGGACTCTGGTTGGTAAAGGTGTCACTTAACCGCTCTGGGAAATTCTCCATTCTGCAACATAATCCAATCTTTTAGAGACTTCTCCTAGATTATCCTTTATTTCAAGTCATTTGTTTAGCAAACACTTATGGGGCACTTACTATTTGTCAGGAACTGTGCTAGATGCTGGAGATCACAGATTAAAGAATGCCTCTGACCTCAAGAAATTTCTAGTCTAGTGGGAACCCACCTTCCACCTTATGCTGGGTAGAAGCTCTTGGTCTACAGCTCAGTAGCTACCCTCCACCCTGCACTTATCACATGGTATTACCTTTTTATATCAAACACGTGCTATTCCCAGTTCTAAGTAGGCTACATTCATTAATTCATTTAATCCTCACAACAATCTTATGAGGTAAGTAGTCATTAGTCCCATTTAACAGATGAGGAAACTGAGGCACGGAGCGATTAAGCAGCTTGCTTCAGGTCTTGTAAACTTCTAAGTAGGGGGAGCCAGGATCTGAAAACAGACCGTCTGGCTCCAGCTTTATTTTTTATTTTATTTTATTTTATCTCATTTTATTTTATTTATTTGGCATTTAAACTCCCCCTTTTATTACCTGCTTAGTGGATTTTTGGCACACGTAACCTTCGTTATTGAAACACTCTCCTTTCTTTTCATTTTTTAACTTTAGTTGATTTACGATGTTGTGTTAATTACTGCTGTACAGCAAAGTGGCTCCAGCTTTAAATGTTCCTTTACTTATCTGTCTCCTCCACCGGAATCTGAGACTATGCCAAATTCAAACGAATATCTCCTGTGCGCACCACGATTTCTGACACCTAGGGAATCAATAGTTTATTCCTCAAAAGAAAAGAAGGAAGAAAAGGGAAAGGAGGAAAGATGCATGTAAGTAAACAATTCCACGACGGTTTGGTTACCAACATTTACTAAGCATCGACACTGGGCAAGGGCCTGAGACGTGCGGAGGGCCTAAAGCGTAAACTAACATCCCTGCGAGCTCAGAACTTTCCGTTATTAGTACCTTTAGCGTCGAGAATTCCGAGGCGACCACTGCGTTGTCCCGGCTGCCTCCTTCCTCTCGTCCCGCTCCCTTCGTCTGCAATTCCTGCTCCACGTCTTCCTTTTCCTTCGCCATCCTTTCCGTGGTCTCCGCTCTCCGGGATTTCCCGGGCTCCGGCCTCCGGGAGCGGGTCTGTGTTTGAGAGCGCTCCGGCCGCGCCGGGCATGCGCACTGGGGGCGGCGCAGTGCGCATGCGGGAAGATGGCGGGCCTGGCGTCCTGAGAGCCGTGGGTCACCGTGCTCTCCTCCCGCCCGCGTTCCAGCTCCCGGGGTCGTGGGGCAGCGGCGCGCCCGTCAGCGGGCCGGCCTAGCCAGGCGGCGCCTCCGGGCAGGCCAGGAGTCCAGTTCGTGCTTGGCCCCCGGGAGCCGGCGGGTCGGGGGCGGCGCCCGACCCGAGCGGGAGAAGGCGGGAGAGCTCGCGGGGTGCGAGGCGAGGGGCGGCCGGCTGGGCAGCATGAGTCAGCAGCGGCCGGCGCGGAAGCTGCCCAGCCTGCTCGTGGACCCGGCGGAGGAGACGGTGCGCCGCCGCTGCCGAGACCCCATCAACGTGGAGGGCCTGCTGGTAAGCCCCGGGGACGGCGTGTGTCCCAGCGGCGGGGCCGGGGCGCGGGGTGGGGGTTCCCAGGCCCGCGGGGAGGCCGGACTGGCCGTCGTCTCGGTCGTGCGCTCCTCGAGGTGCCCCGGGGCTGCTCCTCGGTCTCCCCGGCTCTCGCACTGCCCATCGCGTCCAGTGAAGCAGACAGGTCGTTCGCTGAAGCTCTCGCCTTCTTGTTTGCGTTTGCTCGCAAATGTGTTGTCAGCCTCCTGGGCTCTTACGTCGGCTGCA
Source organism: Balaenoptera musculus (assembly GCF_009873245.2). NCBI lineage: Eukaryota > Metazoa > Chordata > Mammalia > Artiodactyla > Balaenopteridae > Balaenoptera > Balaenoptera musculus. The sequence continues at coordinate 82,417,038 of NC_045797.1, forward strand.
GAGTAGTGTTGGAGAAAACTGCCCGGCTTTGCCTGAGACAGTCATGCTTTTCCGTCTCCACTGGACTCAGGGGATCTCCGCAAGCTCTCTCTCGTGTGTTCTTCTCTGCAGCCACTTCTCCCATTCTCCTCCTTCAGGGCAGCCACTTAAAACCGTGTCCACACCCCACACTTCCCACTCCACAGCTACCCATTCAGCAAGTTACCTTCGGTCCTCTTTGACAGAGCAAGTGGGAGATTGGCCTCCCTGCCGGAGGTCGGTTTCCTCTGTTGTTCTGGACTAGATGCGATATATTCTCCTCGAGTCTCAGGACCCTCGATGAACCCATCGTTTTCCATTTCTCCGCATATTTTCGACTTCTCTGCTGGTTTCTTCCCATTGCTAGTAAATAAACATTTCCTGAGGTCCGTCTGCCCAGACGCCAGGAGGACTCAGGGCTCAAAAATAGTTGATGAGCATCATCTCATTTAATTCCGCCCAGCAGTCAGTCCTCAGGGATTATTTTTCTTGTTTTGCAGTTGCCAAAATAGACGTGGAGCTGTTAAGTGGTTTGCCTGTCGTTAGTGAGTAGACAGGCCTGGGTTTAACCTCGCAGTGTCTGACTCCAGATGGTAAATTCTCGACTACTTAAAACGCATCCTAAATCCATTTCCATTGTGAAAGATCCATCCCTCCCTTAAATTCCGTATGCCCTCCCACCTACTGTATCTCTTCCCCTTCGAGGCCAAGCTTTCTGAAAAAGTTGTCAGCACTCCTGGGTCTGCTTGCTCACCTGTCATTACCACCTGCTGGGGGACCTCTGCCCTAAGCACAGCTCTGAGACGTTCTAACCAAGGTCGCCAGTCACGTCCAGCAGATGTCTCACTCGGTACCTTCTGTAGTTTCCACACGATCGACCACTCACTCTTGTTGGACACTCGCCCTTGAACGGCCCCCTGGACGCGTCCTCTCAGCGCTCCGTCTGCTTATCTGGCCTCTCCTGTCCTCTTTTGTAAACCCCTCTTCCTTTTCCCATTCCTACCATGTGGGTTTTATTCAGATCTTCTACCTTCTCCACCGTTTCTTCCTGCGGGGTGTCATTCACCACTCTCGTGACTTGTTACTATTGGTATTGGCGGTCTTAATCTTTGAGAATTTGATAAAAGCTCCGAACTCTTACTATGGAAAAACCACTTTATTTTGCATTTAATGTCGGAAGATGCACATATCCCTTGAAGTTGTAGATAGTCTTATTCACTCTGGTAGTTTCAGTTACCATGTCGTGACTCCCAAATCTATAAATCTGGCTCAGAGCTTTGCAACTGTCTACTAGACATTTCTACTTAGATTTCAAGCGCACGTATCTAAAGTGGAATTCATTATCTTCTTGCCTAAGCAAGCAGCAACTCGCTGTCTCCTATTGCAGTAAATGGTACCACACCCACCGTATTGCCCAAGCTAGTATCCTAGGCATCAGTCATCCTTGCCTTTTCCAAACGGATCTCTTCCATTCTATCTAATTAAAATTAATCACCAACACTTGCCACTTCTAGCCATCGTCTATCTTTTGGACTGTAATCTTCTTAACCAGTTTTCCTGCCTCCCATCTTGCCCTTGATTTTTCTATATATTCTCCACATAGTAACTAACCATAATGGTCCTTTTAAAACATATTTCCGATCAACGTCATCTGACTTAGAGAATCTGTCATGGTTCCCTAGTGCTCTCAGGAGAGAGGAGAAACTTCTTTATGTAATCAGACCCCTGGATTTATCTTTCCTGAACTGCTTATAGTTGCTAAATTTTCCATATCTCCATATTCTCTTGGACCCCTGTATATCTGCACTCCCCCTTTTAAAAAAACCTTTAAAGCACACTTTTCCTTGTCACGTCGCGTGGTTCTTCAGGCCTAGATTTATAGGTCACTTGTCGGAAGCCTTCCTGACTTCCCAGGACTCGGTCAAGTGCCCCTTTTGCGCTCCCAGAGCGCCCTGTGCCTACTCCTCTCTTCGCACCGTGTGGCCCTTCGGTCCCTGAGTGCAGCGACTCTGTTCATTTCATTGTTACGTCCCCAGCACATTTGGTGCTTCTTGCAAAAATATTTGGTAAACAGCTTTTGGATGAATGAAGTAGGTACTCTGTAAATGTTTGACTGTATGAGTGTTTATTTTCCTGGCTGTAAAATGCTGATTTAAACACCTATCTCAGCATTTTTTAATTGGCTAATGGCTGGCAGTATTTAGTAAACTGTGTATTATTAAACACTGTGCAAAAAATAGTTATGTGTACAGCTGAGTGTCTGATGTTCCCTGGGCAAATGGCTTGAAAACTGGAATTCTGTGAAGGCATAACATGGTACTGATTAAAGATGGAACTTAGTGTGCACATTGAAAAACAAGGAAAATTTGAGTGTGTGACAAGAATGCAGTCACCGTGGGAAAAGGTATATGTTCAGAGAGCTCTTAAAGGGATATTACTCCCTCAAACAGGCAATTGGTACAAAGAAGCATCTGTGTAGAGAAATTTTTAACCAATTTAGAGGCAGTGTTTAAGATTTTAGTCCCTAAAACTCACCTTTTATTCTATTCTTTCTCCTTTGAGATGACAAGTTGAAAAGTGTGGGGTTTTAGATGTGGGACTTGGAGCGCTAGTGAAATAACTTGGAACGTGCCGCCTTGCCCATCAGGAGCTGCTGGTGCCTAGACAGCCGTGTGCGCGGAGAGCAGCCTTAGTGCTTTCAGTTTGCGGGCTCTGCCTCTTCCCGGCTAAGGTGCAGACAGGCTAAGAGACTTGAGCAAGTGAGAGAGAGAGAAGCAGTTTGCGGATTGAACGGGAAGGTTTCCTAGGACGTCCAGCCTTGAGGCTTGGCTGTTACTGGGCTGTCCCTTGGCATGTCTTGGGGAAACACCTGAGCGTAGCCCCTCAGTGTGACTTCCTTAAAGGAGCAGAAGTGTTGGCATGCCTCCACAGGGCTGGGTTCTCAGAACGAAAAGCAGCAGCGTCTCTGCTGGCGCCTGGGCAGGTTAGTGCCGTAGAAGTTTGAGGGAGCATTCCTCTGAGGACTGCCGTCCTAAAGATGCTGAGAAGGTCAAAAATAAGTGTCCTGTGCAGGAACCACTTTGAAAAGGCTCCCATTGGCCTAATCTGGGACAGTGTGAGCCTCAAAGTAACAGATTTTGCACTCACAGAATGAGGTAAGAATTCAGGCTCCTTGGGTGTAGTTCTTTAAGTACAGTTCCTCAAGTACAGTTCCTCCAGATCTTTAGGCCTGTGAAACTGAAAAGACAAGTTATCTGACCCCTGCCCCCCCCACACCCCCGGCATACGTCGTACACTAGTGGGACAGACGGGATAACTGCTGTAGACAGTCCTGTCCATAAAGGAGAAAAAGGGGGGTCACAGAGGAGTATCTGGTCTGGAGCAGTTCTGAAATGCCACCTGGTAAATGTGGGAAGTTTTTTGATTAGGTCTCAACGTCTGGGAACAATTCTCCCTGTTCCCACCTCTCCCTCTGGGCTCTTGGTTCCACCATCTGAGCCTGTCTGTCTTTTTCATGAAAGGTCATATCTCTTCAGTATTTGTAGCTGAGTCCTTTTTTCAGCCTGCTTCCTGTAGGCATAATTTGGGGGTGTCCAGTGGCCTCTTTTCACTTTGAACTGTCTTTATCTCTTTTAGACCAAGCTGGCAGTGATTTTGCCAATGTAATTCTCTCGAAATCCATGTGGGTGTCCTGTGAATCTTGTGGTTCACTCAGTAGACAGGCGTCCCACCCACAGATTTCTTCGAAATAAACTCTTCTGTGCCTTGGGCTCCTGCTGGGGTGGCCGAGGACAGTGCCCTGCAGCTTCCCAGAGGCCCTGTCCTTAGGCTGCGAGGATCTGTGAGGCTCATTCTTGGTCTCCTTCAGGGGCCTTTTGTGTGACCGAATGGCACTCTGAAATACCATCTTTGACCTCTGAGGACTTCACCAAGAATTGCTCAGTCTCACCTTCCCCTTTAGATTCGGTTTTTCTGGCGGTGCCTTTGATTTGGTCTTTCTCAGAAGTCTTCGCTTAATTTTTAGCTTCTTGAGAGGCTGAGAATTTTTTAAGGCTACCAAGTCGTAGCTTCTTTTTCTTTGAACAGTCCTTTCCTCTCGCTGTCTCTCTCTGTCTCTTCTCCGTCTGTCTCTCTCTCCCTCCCTCTCTCCCTCCCCCCCACCCAATCCCCGTTAACACTGTGTGGAAATCTCGGTTAGGTTACCCGGTTCATTACCATCTGCTTTGCATGGATCTGCAGTTGACAGAGTTGCTAAGTGCTCTGTCTTAGCATAACGGGGATCCCCCTTCTTGAAGTTTCTAACAAGTCCCCCTTCCTTTTGAACCCTTACTGGCAAAGTCCAGATTTCTACTGACAAACTTTTTCAAGACTGCTTAGTCTTGAACAGACTTCTTGGTAGTTATACTCTGGTTGTCTAAGAGAATGTCCTTGAGATACACACTGAATTATTTAGGGGTCTGCAATTTACCCTCAGATGATTCAGAAAAAATAAATTATGTGTGTGTATAGAAAAAAAAAGATAAAGCGAATGTAGTAAAACGTTAGCATTTGAAGGATTTGGGTGAAGGGTGTATGGCAATTCTTGGTACTATTTCTGTACCTTTTCTGAAGGCTGAGATTATTTCAAAATAAAAGGAAAATGGGTATCCCTGAAAGGTGCTCACACGATCCGTCTCCTGTTGGGAACGGCCTGGGTCGTTCCTCACCTTGACCGGGGGCCCTCTGCTCACCTTCTCTCCAGTGTCCTCGTCCCCGCAGGGGTGTCCTCGTCCCCGCAGGGGTGTCCTCGTCCCCGCAGGGGTGTCGAGCCTCAGCATTCTCCAGGGCAGGGTGCCTTGCTCTGCTCTGAGGGACCAAGTGCAGGGGTGCATTTCATTTACTTTTTTTTTTTTGGATAGCTCACTAACTTTTGTGTGAGAAAACCTGTATTCTGATTTTAAAGCCATTTAAAAAGAAGAACTCCTATCTAGTCCCCTTTCCTCCCAGAAAAGCTCCTAGCTTACCTGTTGGGTGTGGTTCCCCAAAGTTAGAGTAGTTGGGAAGGCTTGCCAGGATTGTCAGATTGAGTCTCTCCAGATGATAAATTTGTATTAGAAAACAGAAACTGAGGCTTCATAGTCTCGCAGTGGTCCTTATTGATGGTGTACCAAAGAGGGAGTCTTCACCCTGTGTCCCTGTGTCTGTAAATACTCCTTGTTTGTCAGTTGAAGTCATCCAGACAAGGTCCTATTTCACTCTTCTGTTCATTAGTTTAACAAATATTTACCAAGTGCCTGAATGTGCCAGGCACTGTTCTGGTTCAAAAAGGAAAACAATAGTCTCTTATGCTTTCATAGGATCTTTACAGTTTACAAAATTTGTCATTTAATCTTCACAATAGCTTGGAAAGTGGGCGGTAGAGTTATATCCCTACACTGTGTTACAGATGAGGGTGGGATCTCCCAGCATCTAGGAGGTTCCGGTAGTCCTGAACCCAATCTTAAGCCAAGAACTATTTTGAGTATAAATGAGATGAATGTGTCATCACTATGGGCACTTTGGAAATCTCCAGAATTGTAGGTCTGTAGGATTTATACGATCTTTATTTGGGATGTCTGCCCCTGAGGGGCCATGATGCTATTGTGATTCCTCCAAAATAAAGAGATAGTGCTTTTATATTCAAAGGGATAAAAACGAATGGGTGCTGTTAGGGTCTGTTTTCCCACAGATCTCAATAGAGCCAATATGTGGTTTAGAGCAAAGAATGTAGGGGAAAGGAAGTCATACTTTCTCGTGTTACTAACTGAGGTATTATCCCTGTGCCAAGCTGTGAATAGCAGCAGTCTAGATAAGGAGACCAGAGGGAGGGCGTGTAGAGCAGGAAAGGTGCCCTTGCAGAATGTGTAGAGAGCAGATAGGGAGACAGCCTGTTTGGAAACCCTTAAGTACTGTGTGCAGGACTCGCCCTGCTGCTCTAAGCTAAGAACAGAAGCCTGTTTGCAGCAAGGCACCTATGAGTGCTGCTCTGTTAACCCTGTCTGTGTGCATTCTCAGGGTTTATTCAGACATTATAGTAATTGAAGTAGTATGCTGCAGGTACATAAGTAACAGATCGTAGACTGAATAGAAAACTGTAGACAGACCATGATATTTACAACAACTTAGGATATTTGTTGATGTGTGTTTCAAATTAGTGTGATAAGGATGGATTTTTTTTCACTTAAGAATCTTGCATCAGTAGTTCAGCTCCATCTCATACTGTTTTAGCAGAAGGGTTGAAAGTAAAAATAGCAGTGACAGTTGGTCCTGTTGGTCTGATATTTGCCTTGAATAGGACTGCCCTTCAGCGTGGCACTGTTGGATGCTGTCTTCACAAGTCTGTTAGCACTGTGCTGAGAGCTAGCGGGGCAGAGTCCCTGCCCAAGACGGGCCCTCCCGACTGGTTTTGCACCCAGCAGGCTTACGTGTAACAGCTGAGTTAATGTTACAGTGGAATCCTGTTTCAGGGGAATTATTCCGTATCAAGTTAGCTTGCTGACAGGTGCTGTCACCTTGTCATAGATGGTAAGGGAATCATTGTGCCGAGGATCGTAACACTGCCAGCAAAGAGCTTCTTAGCTGCTCACCTCACCTTCAGGCTTCCGCACCTTCAGTCTTTTTGCCGCATTGCCAGCACACTTAGATTTCTAAACCATGGACGACGAGCTGGACGACGTCATATCTTGTTCGGAAATCTGTGGTGATTCAGCACTGGTTACAGCAGCAAGTCCAAAGTCTGTAGCATGACTTTCACGGTCCTCCGTGTCGAGCGTGGTGCTAGCATTCCCGTCCAGCCTTAGTATCAAGCTGGTTTTGCACTGGCCACCCAGGTGGCTTCTCAAAAGGTGCCAGGTGATTTATATTTCCATACCTTTGTTCATTTCACTTCCTGCCCCAGGAATTCTGTCTTTTTCCTCCCTCCTTAACCTCCCACAGGTTGCGGCAAATTCTGGCTTGTCTTCCAAGGCTCAGCTAGGGGTCCCCTTGCCTGTGAATCCTTGTGATTTCCCTCGCTGGGTGCATCCAGAGCACTGTTGTTTCCCTTCTTAGAGCACCTTATGAAATTCACTTATCCCAGTTTTGCTACGGCCCATTTGGGGGCCAGTTTTTTCACTTACACGGGAGCTAAACCTGCTCACAGCTTGTCTGGAGACACATGGCATCATTATACGTACTTTGTTCTAAGCAAGAGGCCAATATGGATTTCTGTTTATTAGCCTTAGCTTAGGTTTTATTTATTTTTTTGCAAAACCAATTTTTAAATATATTGCAAACGTTACTACAAGTTTATATAAACTTTCATAGCCTGCAAATAGCTGGTAAAATGGTGAGCGTTGATATTGGAGCTACTACTACTTTCCTGGTCATCTCAGGAATTTAAAAGAATTTTTTTATGAATCTTAATACCAAAGTTTCTAGTTATGTAGCATGCATTATTTTCCATGATTAGAAATGCTGTTTTTACATTAATTATCATGGGAATGCATGGCTGCCTGTGAAAGTTTGTGAGCACGTTTCTTGGAGCCACTCTCACTTAATTAGCAAGGAGTGAGCATTTGTCAGTTTGGACGTCTCTTAGATCTCTGCTGCGCTTTCCAGAGTCAGGGACGGTGTCCTGATCATCCCTGTATTGCTCTTTATCCTCAGTACCTGATACAGTTGATAGGTGAATGTCTATTTAGTAATAAAGTCTCATATTCCCTCCCTCCCCCCTGCACCATTCCTCCCTCCCCACCCCCCCCACCCCCCCGCCATCTCTTTAACTACTACTTCCATACTTATGGAGGCCTATGCAGTTTCAGAAATTCAAATCGATGAACACTGTCAGATGTGATTACAGTTAGAGTAGATATAGTTTAGAAGGAGGACTGGTTTTCTCACACCAAAATTATTACCCCAGGGTGAAAAAAAAGACAAACTTTTATATTATCCAGAAAAATGTTCATTTGCATTGTTTCTGCTTTTTTTTTTTTTTGACCCTTTTTGGCCCCCTTAATCTGTAAGCAAGGCCCCTTATGCACACACGTTAGTTCATATAAAGAAGATTAACCACTGTGCCTCTATAAATAAGAGATGGGCAATAATTATTAACAATTCTGCTTTTATTTTTTGCTATTCATTTGCTTGTATTTAAATTACTAAGTTTAAATTTCTGTATCTTCTTTTTTCTAGCCATCAAAAATAAGGATTAATTTAGAAGATAATGTACAATATGTGTCCATGAGAAGTAAGTTGATTCAATTCCTGAATCGGTTTTAGGTTTTGTAGTTTGAACTTCATATGATTTAAGTGATTTATTTTAAATGTACACGAGTTGATGAGTAACTTAAAATGCATAATTTGTACACTGAAATGTAAAGCTTGGAATTTCAGCAAAAACTCCTGAGGTTGTGGGCTGTTAATGTGCACAAATGCCAGTTTATTCTCCATTGCTTTGGAAATGTCATTTTTAAAACAGAATGGTCTCTGTTGGGGTATTTTCCCAGAGTTCTGTGAGAGCAGTTGTCACCGCAAGCAGAGCTGAAGGCAGTTTGGCAGCAAGCGTGTGGACAGTCTTTGGCCCTCCTGGTTTCCTTTGATTCCCTGTGCCCTTCCCATCTACTTCTGCCGTGGATCAGTGTTCAGAGTCAGTCAGGTAGTTCCCTGTCTTTCTGAAAATTGTTACGACAAATGGCCCCACCCCCGTTTCTTCTTAGTTTGGTGCTAATCTCGGTGGGTAGGTGGTGCATAGGTGCCCACGAGGAACCATAACCTCAGCCTTCATTTCTCCCCGGCCCTGCCACAGTCCCACCCGTATCTGGCCCCCAGGTTTGGCCAGTTTTACTCTGGAAGCGTTCCCTTCGTCTGCCGCATACCACTCATGTCTCAATTTATTGAGCTCGTACAGTGCCTGGCCTGTATTAAGGTCTTTGCGTGGATTATCACAGCAGCCTTTCAGAATTCAGGTTTGGATGATTATTCCCATTTGATAGACGAGTAAACTGATGCCCAGAGATTAAGTGACTTGCTCCGTCGGGATTCAACCCCAGGCTCAGGCTTGAGCCCACGGTCTTACCCGCGGGTCAGGCTGCTGCTTCTTGTGCAGGAAGCAGTGGTCTCGCCATCTAAGTCGTCATCGGCTCCAGGCTCTTCCAGCCCCTCACCTCTTCCGTTCTACTGCCCGTGTGATCTTCCTAATACAGAAATCAGGTGATGGTATCACTCAACCTAAAATTCTTCAGTGACGCTCTGTTACACATGGAGAAAACCCTGACCCCTCATTTATTTACTTCTATTAAATTCTATTAAGAAACAAGGCAGAGAACGGACAGACAGATGGACACGGCCCTTGGTGGCCGTTTCTCTCTCCACCTTGCAGCCTCACCTGCCAGTACTCTGCACCTCCCCCCATCGCGAACGCTGTACAGCTGTGGATTCCCTGCAGACGCCGTGTTCTCACGCGGGGCTCTGCTGTTTCCTCTGCCTCACTCGCCCCCTCACCCTCCACCTTCCTGTCCCTCTTTCTATGCTCTGTTCCCAGCACATGCCCGTGAGGGGGCCTCCCCTGTTTCCCACTCCAGTTAAGGTTTTATTTCATCTCACGTAACCTTGAATCCCTCTGGCACACTCATCTCAGGGTTTCGGGTAGAGTTCCTGCTAGACTGTGGAACATGGGACGCCTTTGTTTTGGAGACCATTTTAATCGTGTTTATATCCCTTCAGCAACTGTCACGTTATAGGTGTTCAATTAATATCTGTTCTTTATAAAATGACTAGCATGGTAGGAATATACTTATCCTGAACTTATAAGGCCATGTTTTGTTAGTAATATAGTATCATTACAGTTGACCCTTGAATAACAGGGTTTGAACTGTGCAGGTCCACTTAGATGAGGATATTTTTCAGAAGTACAGGCTGCAGTACTAAATGGTCTGGTTGATTGAATCCGTAGATACGGAGGGCCACAGTAAATTATACGCAGGTTAACTCCTGCGTTGTTCAAGGGTCAAATGTAAATGTTTTTAAAGTCAGAGTTTCTCATTTGTAATCTTCCAAGGTATGTTGTAGAATTGTGACTATCTTCTGCTTCCATTTTTTAAAAAAGTTTAATTCCTCTTTAATCCTGTTTAATCTTAAGTATAGGAGTAGTCTCCACATGGAAGACATTTACATTATAAAATATGTACTTTTGTTTCTTGCAGTAACAACCAGGGGTCTCTAAACTGAATATGACATTGTAGAGGTTCTGGATAAGGGCATTTTTGATTGAAGATAGGATGACTGTTTCTTTTGAAGCATACTGTGGTGTGCCATGAAGTAGAAATAAAGAGTAATCATATACTCCACACCAGAAGGACAACTAAATGATTCATAAAAGTATTTCCTCTGCACACTAAGCCATAAGAACTTTTTTTCCTAGTATCAGATTGGGAAAGATGAAAAGAATGATAATATTCAGTTTTCCCCCTTCATTTACTTATGTTAAGTTAATACAGGGTAGTGAATATTTTAAAAAATAGTTATGCCACTTTTCCTCAAGGTATAATATCATAATCATCCTAATTAGAAGACTAATTTGAGCTCTTTCTGAACTTCATCAGACAGGGTAACACTATGATGTGCATAGGAACATTTTAAACATTTTTTATTTTAAAGCCAAGTCTCTAACTTTGCTTTATAAAGAATTTCTTAACTTGAAGACCAAATGAGAAACTTAATTTTAAAAATCATTTCTAATCCTATTCCAGATAGTGGTGTGGATACAAGTGCAGACGCACCATTTCGTGTCTGATATGGTGCCATGATGCCTTTTAAATTCACATACTCAGTGGAAACTGGTTGCATATTTCAAACACTCCTTTAAGTCTAAAGCCTTTGTTTACCTGCAATAGGCTAATAAATTTTTATCCAGTTTGAGAAATCGATTTCGTAAAAATTAGCTATGATTTGGTCAGTGTGTAGAATATCTGTAGGTGTCTCTGCTTACTGATCAAGAATAAATAAATGGTTTTTTTAATGAGTTGAGAAAGAAATGCTGTTTTAAATTTTATGAATTGTGTTTGTTTTGTTTCCCAGAAGCTCTGAAAGTGAAGAGACCTCGTTTTGATGTATCACTGGTTTATTTAACTCGAAAATTTATGGATCTTGTCAGATCTGCTCCTGGGGGTATTCTTGACTTAAACAAGGTTGCAACAAAACTAGGAGTACGAAAACGAAGAGTGTATGACATCACCAATGTTTTGGATGGAATTGATCTTGTTGAAAAAAAGTCTAAGAACCATATTCGATGGATGTGAGTTGTTTTCAAACTTTTCTTCTTTTTTTTTTTCCCCCCTTCTTATTAAGTGACAATACTATGCTTAAAACAAACCAGTTACTAGTAATGTTTTTTTACTACTTGGTACCAATTAAAAGCCATAGACATAGAATATCATTCCAATATTATGGAAAAGTTAAATGGAGTCATGATTAGTTTTAAGAATTTCACTTTTCGAGATAAGGGGACATCTGATTTGGATAGGAATTTAAAAAAAAATATTTCTTAAGTTCTAATTGATTATTAACATCAGGGGGAAATCAGTTAAGGCTGTAAAACAGTGGTTCTTGCACTGTAGTGTAATAAACACTTAGATGCCTCCCTCCCCAGGGGTTGTAATTCAGTTGTGGGAGAAGACAGATACCTACCTTCTTAACAACTACCCCAAGTGATTATGGTGTATATCATACTTCGAAATACAATGCCCTGAATGTAAAAAAAAAATCAGGAGACTTAATATCTAAAAGTCAATAGCTAAAGACTTAACATATGATTAGGAGGGATCTCATGGAAAGAAGACTTTATGGTATAAATGTATGGGGGTGTGTGTGTGTGTGTCCACGCATGCACACGTGCGGGGAACCCACACAGGAAGAAGGCTGTTACACTCACAATAGGCAAGTATTTTGGATCAGTAAGAAACAGTTCCAGGGCTTCCCTGGTCTCGCAGTGGTTGAGAATCTGCCTGCTAATGCAGGGGACACGGGTTCGAGCCCTGGTCTGGGAGGATCCCACATGCCACGGAGCAACTGGGCCCGTGAGCCACAGCTACTGAGCCTGCGCGTCTGGAGCCTGTGCTCTGCAACAAGAGAGGCCACGATAGTGAGAGGCCCACGCACCGCGATGAAGAGTGGCCCCGCTTGCCGCAACTAGAGAAAGCCCTCGCACAGAAACGAAGACCCAACATAGCAATCAATCAATCAATAAATCTTTAAAAAAAAAAAAAAAAAAGAAACAGTTCCAGCATATAAGTACATAAAGACCTTTCAGGCAAGTGAAAAATCTACGAACAAAGATCATTAAATGATTCTAAGTAATTAACTTAGCTATTAGAGGAAAGGGATTCATAAAGGACATTATTTTTTCAATATTATGGAAATGCAAATTGGATTCTAATTTGAACATGTTTGCTAAATGACATTAACAGTTTAGGGGTTAATATCAGATTGTGTTCTGAACCACTAATTAGAATTAGATTTGAGAACTAGCAAGTGAAAGAAAGGTAAAGTGGTAACAGCCTTTTTTCACTTTTCATTTTCTATAAAAATTGAAGAAAAGAATGAATATTGGTTGTTGCTCAGGTCATGTCATATTGGGGTAAACAGTAATAAAGAAAATATATCTTTAAAAAATGATCATTATATTCAGATAGAACTGGATAGAATATGCACAGTGGGGAAAAAATAAAGACTTATAGAATTTTAGCAGGGGAACTATCATTTGGCCAATACATCTTGTTTTTCATATGTAAGCATTAAAGGATTAAAAGATCATAACTTGTCAAAAGTCATGTGAGAAGTAGAGCTGGGCTGAAACTGGGTGTTACTGACTCAGTTCACTGCTCATTAAACTTCATTACGCTTTCCCTACTACTACTAATTTCCACAGGGTTATGGTGTTGGTTTTGTTTTTCAAGTCTCTGTGTAAAGGAATAGAAATGGGGACAAAAACCAGGAGAAATAATGGTTGTCTAGAATAATGGGCGGGAAGGACTGGAGTTCAGTACCTGGTTTCTGTCATTGTGGGAAACACCTGGTGTAAACGTTTGGAGAAATTCCAGTGACCTAACTTGTATTTTTTTGTAATCTCCTAGATGTTATTGATGGTGATCTTTTTCTTTTAAAGAGGATCTGATCTTAGCAGTTTTGGAGCGGTGCCCCAACAGAAGAAGCTGCAGGAGGAACTTTCTGATTTATCGGCGATGGAAGATGCTCTGGATGCGTTAATTAAGGATTGTGCCCAGCAGTTGTTCAAGTTAACAGACGACAAAGAAAATGAAAGATATCCTTTAACTCTGTGCCTTTAAAAAAATTCTCCTTCCAAAGCAGATTACTTTAGATGGTAGGGTCAGCTTGGGGATTAATTCATATATTTAAGATACAAAATGAGACCTTTAGAAGTGAGTGAATTGCCATAGAAATGGTACTTAAACTGCCATTCTAGTCCACAAAGCATAACACGCAGCTGAATGTCGTATTGCTCCTAAGTTCAGTGTCTCTGGGACCAGAGGGGGAGATTTGTCTTTGGTACTGATCTCCTCCCGGGTCTCCTAGACTTTTTTGCCGCCCTGTTCCCCACGCGGAATGGGTGAACACCTTTCTGAGGTGTCGCTGATTCTGAGCTGTTCCGTGCTTCAAGTTTACTTAGACTTTCCCCCAGTCAAAACTTCTGTTTCCACAATACGGTGATTAGAAGGAAGGTAAATGCTGTTACTACACTCAATCGAAAGATGTGTGGAGTAAGAAAAAAAAAAAAAAGAATGCTGGGGAAACCCAGTAAATCATGTAACGTAAAAATTTCAGGCAACACAATAAAAGAAGATGAGAAAAATTCAGGTAGCGAGATAGAAAATAATTTTGGATGAGGGAAATCCCATGAGTACATGATAGTCCTGAAAAACTGGTTCTCTAAGTTGTGTCTACTTCTTACCGATTCTTTCCACCTTACATTTTAGGAGATTCTCATCAAAACTCTGAATATTTTTTCCCAAAGGTTCTCATAGTAGTATCTCGCAATGCATAGGGAAGGGCCAGGGGAGGTTTGATAGCTTCATGGGTTGTATGTGTTTTAGAGGTCCAGACTTCATTAATCTTTTTCTCCAGAAAGTGTCGTCATCACAATAGTATAGTTTAAAGGGATTCTTCAAGTTACAAATATTGTAAAACACTTTATAAAATCTTAAGAATTGTTTATGAAATAGTAAGAATTATATATGAAATAATTTTTTCCTGACTGCTTTCCTTAATTGTGAGTTTGGATCCCATAAAAACTAAAGATATTCTAAGATTACACTTGGATTCATGTATTATAAGAGATAAATTATCTCCCCACTCTACTTAGAGACCCTTGACTGATTTTCACACTAGCATACGTGACGTATCAAGATATTCATAGCATTCAAGCCTTCCATGAACAGATTGTAATTGCAGTTAAGGCTCCGGCAGAAACCAGATTGGATGTTCCAGCGCCCAGAGAAGTAGGTAGCCCTGCATTTTTAAGAAGGCTTAAAGGGAGGCAGGTCAGCTGCTTAGGCTGCGCTTTATTGCGGTCCCAGCACCTTATCACCAGTGTGTGCGTGGTAGCTGCATACCTGATACAGCTTGAGGCACTTTACACATTCTGAGTTGTTTTGCATAACACAACAAACGCGGTAGTCATGATTATTATCCTTTTAAAGATGAGGAATCTGAAGCACAGAAAGTTTAGTTAACTTCCTCACCATCGCATAGTAAGTGACAGAACCACAATTCAAACCCAGATAGTTTGGGTTCAGAGTTTGTTCTTAACCGTTGTACTCTCATGCCTCTTAGAGGAATCACCGAGGACTGCCTCAGTGTTAAGATCCGGTGTCAGCGAGGGCTCTAGGGAATTAGCTCACTAACCAAATTCATAAAAGACTATGAATAAAAGAGAACACTAAATTATACATTTAAAATGAAAAGTAAAATTGCTTTGTAAATGAAAAGACTGTCAGCTGTCAGCTGCTTGCAGGAAAGTTTGTACTGAAAGATACGTGTCATCAGAAGGTTGCGTGGTAAAGGTGGAATCAGAACAAAGAGGCATGATCATTCTTAGGACAGATCACGTGCTGACAGCCTGATAGAACTGTCAGTGCTGAAGTCATCACTTCATTGCGACAGGGACTTACCTCCCTCCTCGTGAAGAAATTCTCACCACCCACCTTTCCTTTTGTCCCCAGAAGACCACTGTCCGTGTGAGACCCCAGTTGCCACTTGACAGTGTATTACAGATGGATTAAGGAACAGCTTTCGTGTATTCCAGTCACACTCAAATTGTGACTTCTTGGTGATGCTTCCTAGTTGTTTTATTTAGATTTAGATATATTCCGAGTCTCCTAAGTAACATTTATATTTAATGTGAATCATTTCACATATTCACATTCACACATAATCACTAATCTTTCAATGCATCCTTCCTTTGGGGCATGATAATCCATTCTGCAGTGGCTGACGGGTTTTTGGTTTTTTCCCTGTGCTGTGAGCTGCTTCAGGCTGTAATTGCCAAATCTTGCCGAGCCTTCGATCATGCCCAAGATGTCTCTTAGATCCCATTTAAAAGCTGAGGAACGTGGGCCCTCTTGGCAGCCATTCTCAGCAATAAGGAAAGACAGTGGGACCGATACACACAGAGTCCGATTCCAGGGAGATCTGGGGATCTCGTCCCGGTGGAGATGGACTGGCCTTTGAGTCACATCCAGCCTGCTGGGTTTTTGTAAATAATTGTTTCGGGACACAGCCACGTGCCCATTCGTTTAGATTGTGTCTCTGACTGCTTTCACTCTAGAATGGCAGTTGTGTGGTTGTGAGAAGGATGGCATGGCCCACAGAGTCCACAGTATCACCTCGCCCTGCACGAGGCGCGGGCGGCCCCTGACTGAGTGGACCGCGAGGTCCCCAGCTGCCTCTTCTGGGCAGCTCAGTGGTTTCCGTTATTGCTCAGAAGTATCTGTCGAATTGCACAGCGTGTACCATTCAAACCAGACCTGGCCCGCCCGTCTAGGAGCTGAGCAGATGTTCTTCAGTGTACCTGCCTTGCCTGCCTGCTACCGGGAAGCTGTGGAAGGTGGCGCTTGAGGTTGGGAGCCCCTCTGCTGTGAGATCGCAGGGTGGTGTAGAGCAGGGGCATCTGGTACCAAGCCCAGGCCTAACCGCAGGAGAGGGAGAAAACAGCCTTGACTTTACAGTTGAACCCACTCGCATCAAAACAACAAAGAATCATCTGTAACCGGAACTGTTCCTTACGAATGTAGCATAATTCTCAGTAGGAGTACCCAATTTCCTGATATCTTTTGGGTTTTAATGTTTTAAATTACAAGAGGTATATTTTGTCTTGATCTCATCCTCTTTTTCAAGTGGATGGAAGAATGGTCCTTTCCTTTAGCTCAGTTACCTCTTCAGTGGTCTGAAATCTTAACACAGCCTTATCATTTGAGTCTGCGGGGTGTTTTAGATTTCTTTGTCATCAAAATACTGATTTTTGAGTCTCAAGTACAGACTCCTTAAAGGGGTCAAGTCTTGAGTAGAGAAAGATGGGCTCCTGAGTACTGAGGTCCCCTCCTGGCTCTGAAACCATTGCTGCACCATCAAGTAGCTGTGTTAACTGTGTGAATTGGCCAGTGGTTTCCTGTGACTCAAGCTAACAAATACATGATTTTCTCAAATATATGATAGAAAGGAAACTACCTGAATGAGAATTTTCAAAAGTGTCCCTTGAAACTTTTACAGTTCTAGTAAGTGAAAAAATACAATTAGTGAATTCTCTCATTCATCTTGATGTTTTCTGTGTCTCTTGCTAGGATTCTATCACAGTACATATCAGGAGCACTAAAGGGCCTATTGATGTTTATTTATGTGAAGTGGAGCAGGATCACTCAGGTCACAGAGTGTCGGACGGTGTAGGGGCCTCTTCGTCTGAAAGCAGACATCCAGAGCGCACTCCCGCTGAGAAAGGTAAGTGCACCAGTTCTGTGGTTAGGAAAATGTAAGATTTTAATGATTTTTAAAATACATACAGTTTTATAAATGAATATTATGGCCTTATAGGTATTTTTACTCTTCCTAGCTACAAAAACATGAGTTAAAAAATTACAAGGTAATTCTTAACTGTAGTTTAGACTGTTTCTGTGTAGTTTTGATAGCCGTGAAAACTTAGAATTGTAGCTGGTCCTAGAGTGTGGTCTCTGTAGAGAAGGCTGTTTGCATCCTCTGACCCGGCCTCTCAGGCACATGCTTGAGTTGTAGTTTATTCTTGTGAGACTCAAAACATTAGCCTCATGCCATTAACGTAAGAATATGGTTCTTGACTGAGGTCTTCCTATTTTTTTTTAAGCACTTGAATTGTATGTTCTATTACCTGTCTGCCTTTCATACCTTCACTTAGGAGGGTTTCTCTTGTGCTTGTTATTTTTCAGAAGAAGATCCTCCACAGCAAAGTGAAGAACTGCTTGAAGTGAGCAATTGATGGCATTTGAGGATTCGTGCATTGAGTCTTTTGGGGACATCCTGTGTGGATGAATTATGCATTAGATGTGATTCTCAGAGCAATAAATCATCCCAGACATTTTCTCATTCTCAGTAGCAGCCGTAAGGCCAGGAGTACCTTCGAGTAGTTCACTACTTAGATTACTGGATAATTATGCTTTCTGCATTTGAAAACAACTCTTTTTATAATTATTCACTGCTTTTTGTCAGTGAAATAGACATCTTGCCTACTGAAATTACTAAATCACCCAGAGTATCACTGAAACAGACAGGCAGGCTGGATGGACAGTTCTTAGTGGACCCTGCCCTTTGCTGCATGGATCATGTGTCATTATCACAAAAGAAATTGCCTTACACGGGTTCATGTCTGCAATGGATGGGTGTACGCACGCATCTGGACATGATGTCTTTGTATATATTTGTATAATGTTTAGATCACTTATGAAATATGTCTAAGTGAAACTTTTCACCTTTGTACAGCCAAAATAATGTATATATGGAAAGTAACACATATTCTCTAATTTCTGTGGTATCTATAACTTATTAGAATCCTCTGAATGAGGGTTAGAGGAGAGTTTTTTCCAAACTTCTACATGTAGAAGTATCATAAATATGCTATACATTTAAAGTTCGTAGATTTAATGAAGGTATTTCAATACGGTTCCCAGCGCTAAACTTGGACTTCAAGCTCCCTACAGAGTCATTGTGTCTGAACAGACTGGTGGCACGCCCCAAGCCTTAGGGGCAAGTGTACAAATGCCATCAGGTCATGGCCTAATTCCTTGCAAGACATGAATACAATCATGATGAGAATTGGAAACTATTTTAACCTTTTTTGCAATCAGGTTTTGTCATATGTTTCTGTATGCAGCCTTGCTCTTCAGTCAAAGGGGTTTACTTACGATGAGTTAGTGGTACCCTGCCCTCTCTCCAGCTCTAGTCCCACGTTTCCAAGTACCTAGCTATTTCTACCTCATTGGGTAAGTCATTACCACTCTGTGCCTCAGTTTACTCAGTAGTTAACCATTAGACTGTGAGCTCCTTGAGGGACTTTGTCTTAATCATTGTTAAACCCAGCGACTTGCACCACGCCTAGCACATAAAAAGTGCTCAGTAAATGTTTGAACAAATCAGTGAGTGAGTGAGTGAGTGAATGGTAAAATTAGACTAATAATACTTGGCTTATATAACATACAAGGTTCTTGTGTCATTCAAATTCATATTTTAAACTTCTCTTGCTTTCAAAGAAAGAATTGAAGCAACGTGAAATTAAGACCATGTATATAGAGCTAGCATAGGAATCAGAAATCAAAGTACTGAAAAATAATGCTGAGTATGTAGGACTGGCACACCTCTGGGCTCCAGCGGCTTTTGCCAGTCCCGTCCCGCTGCCGAGCACCAGCCTCTTCCCTCCTCACGGTCCGCGCCGGCTGCCTCTTGTCGGCCCGGGACTGCTTGCCGTGCTCCTCCTCTTGGGCACGTGCGGTGAACCTGAGGGTCCAGGCAGAAGGTGTGTGTAGAGATCAGGTGCTCCGTGGAGAGGTCCAGGCTCTGCCTTGTAGAGTTGGCAGCTGTCGGTCATATGTGACGGCTAAACATGAGAGTGGATGAAGTCACCTAATGAGAGGGTACAGCAGAAGAGGGAGAGGCCCATTAACATTTATTTTAAGGGGAAATACAGAAGAAAAGGCTTTTCCTGAGAAGGAATAATGAGAGGAAGGGAAAATAAACAACTAAAGAAGGCGGTGCCCCCAAAACCAACAAAGAAAGCATGGCCGCAGGTGATAGCATCGTTTCTAAGCAGCAGCTCCTTACTTGTGAAATGTGATAAATGTTCTACTTTGCAAATTGCTCTGAGAGTAAAATGAGATCATGTAAACGAAAGTCCTTTGTAACTGTAGACGTGTTACATAAATGCATCTCTCTCCTGTCACTCCGGCTTCCGGTGTTGGTTTCTTCTTTTTACAGCTGCTAAGGTGCGCATCCCCAGAACTAGCGTCCAGGGTCCTTCCTCCCCCACTCTGCCCTGAACATTACTACCCATCTCTCTGTGTGTACAGGCGTACCTCATTTTATTGTGCTTCGCAGATGCTGTGATTTTTAAAAATTGAAGGTTTGTGGCCACCCTGTGTCCAGCAAGTCTGTAGGCGCTATTTTCCCAGTAGCGTTTGCTCATTTCATGTCTCTGTGTCGCATTTTGGTAATTCTTGTAATATTTCAAATGTTTTCGTTATTATTATGTTTGTTATAAATATAAAACTTGAACAGATGAGGAGTTGCTTCTTATTGATGAACCAAGAAAGTGGTGTCTTGAGTTGGAATCTAATCCCGGTGAAGATGCCGTGAGGATTGTTGAAATGACAGCAGAGGATTGAGAATACGACAGACGTAGCTGACGAAGCAGCAGCAGGGTTTCAGAGGCTTGATGCCAATTTTGAAAGACGTTCTGCTGTGGGTAAAATGCTAGCAAACAGCGTTGCAGGCTACAGAAGAATCATCCGTGAAAGGAGCAGTCTACTTCATTGTTGTCTGATTTTAGGAAATTGCCACAGCCTTTGTCTGCTAATCTAAAGCCGTGTCTCCAGTCAGCTTTATTAATAATGGTAGAGGTACTTTATTAATATCTGATGTCCATCTCTCAGACCTCTGTGTCTATCAGTTAATTCTGAACGTGGAAGGGGAAGAGGGATGTTACTTACTGGGAAAAGAAACCGTAACAGACTTTGCAATGGGGCACCCATATGAGCAAGGATTAAATTCAGCTGCAAGTAGCAGAAAAACCCCAATATAACAGCAGCTTAAAAAAGATACAGGTTCATCTGTCATATACAGGAAATCTGCAGATAGTGCAGAGTTGGTATGGCTCTCCAAGGGGTCAGGGACCAAGTTTCCTTCCAGGTAGTTCTTCATTCAGGCTTGGCTTCCATTTCCGAGTTCACTTCAAAGTCCAGGAGAGCTGCTGGAGCCCCAGCTGTTGTGTCTACGTACTAGCCAGCAGGCAGGATGAAGAAAGAGAAGAAAGGTACACTTCTCCTTGAGGACACTTCCTGCAGTTCACTTTACATCCATTGGCCACAATTTAGCCACTTAGCTTTAGAAATGTAATCTTGGGTAGGGGGACAGCCACGTGCCCAGCTATCACCTGGAGCTCTAGTGCTGCTGAAGAAGAGTAGATACAAGGTGTTGTTAGACATTACTAGATCCTATTCTCCTCCCCTCTGGGCAGGAAGATGACCTCTAGTGAGACCACATGACTAGTTCTAGCCAGTTGGCTATGAAAGGAAGTGACATGTGAAAAGACTACATGCAGTTCTGCAGTAGCTCTTCCTGCCCCAATAACCAAGAAAGCCACAGGTTGTAGGTGATGCAGCTATAAGATCCTGGAGCCTCCATCAGCCTGGATCCCCGAGAGACTGTGTGGAATTGCCCTGCCCATCTGCATGCAGTGTGAAATGTGTCAAATCATTGGGATTTGTTTGGAACTAACTTGTTACTGCAACGTAACCCAGCCTGTGCTAACTAGTATGTTTGGGGACAGCTAGCAATCTCTGCCCCAAGTCAGTGAGTGAAAGACTCAGAAACAGCCTCGCACCAAACCAGTGTCATACCTTAGGCACACTCCCAACTTGTCAGTTGCTTGTGATCAATAAAATCTGACTATTAATACATTTGTTGGCCACTAGCGTCATGGGAGTCTAACACAAATTTGTGTAATGATTGCCATCTAGTGGAGAGTTCAGAGTTTCCAGATTTCTTCACTTACATCCAATGAAGCAGATGCTGCTAGAGAATAGCATTGACTTTAAATTTCCAGATCCTGTTCTTGTTGATAAAGTGAATTCACACTAATTCTCACATATTAAAATCTAAACAGTAACTGGGGAGGAAAGAAGTCACAACTGTTAAGAGATCAGCCTTATATTCTAGCTGTGTCCATTTTCCTGTTCTTGCCATGATCGAGTCTGCAGAGATCTTGAGTGTCTTCACTCCCCTCAGAACATCACATTGGCCCATGACATTGGATCTGTTGAGCAGGAAGTAGTAAATGCCTTAGATGTTTCAGTAAGACATACGTGTTCCAAAGACGGTATGACAAACACTCTTAATACGAAGTACTGTATCAGGCAGGGTCCAGTAAGAAAACCATGGTGGGTACCACATCAGAGGTGAGTTAATGCAAGAAGGCTGAAGTAGCAAAAAAGGACCTTGAGGTAGCAGATATTAATAATTCAGGAAGCAGCTACCACCCCTAGGATAAAGTAGCGTTCCCATAACCTGGGAGCCGAGAGGTGAGGTCCTCACATCTCTGGAGGAGATGCCACACCAGTGCTCTGCTGGGGAAGGAGACACCCACCTAATGGTTAGTACTCAAACCTCTGGTTGGGGTGGGACACAGGCATGCACACCACTAAGGGGGTTACAGCCACTAGTGCTGGCACTTCTGAGGGGACACCGTGGCCGGTGCTGGGGCTACCAAAGGGGTCTGGAAAGTGGAGCCACGCAGTCCTCTGTGGCTGCCGGGACACTGACAGGAGCTAGAAAAAGGAAGAAAGTCACTTCTGTCCTCTTCCTGCATTCCATTCTCCCACCACTGCCTGCTTATCAGCACCCAACTGGCCAGCAGGGGAGGATAGGCCACGGGGTTTGCAGGGCCCAGTCCCAGCGTGACAGAACAGAGCATAGAAGGGTGGAATGGATCTGAGAGAAAGGAAACACCCAGCACGTCCTTCCTACCCATAACGGCCGCATGGTGTAGGCAGCCCAACTCTGCCCTTCGCTAAGTATGACATTAGAGAAATCACCCTGTTTTCCCACCTGTAGGCTAATTGTAAAATTCCATTGTACAGTTGACCCTTGAATAACACGGGTTCGAACTGCACAAGTCCAGTTATATGTGGACTTTTTTTTTCAAAAAATACTATAGGATCACACGATCCCAGCTTGGTGGAACCCGCAGATGCGGAACCCGCGGGTACAGAGGAACCGCGAATAGGAGGACGGACTGTAAAATTAAATGTGGCTTTTCAGCTGCGCCAGGTGGGCGCCCCTAAGTCCCGCGTTGTTCAAGGGGTAACTGTAGTTCTATCGTCTCTGATTCTAAATTGATTCCTGGGTCCAAGATGACCCTCCGTCTAAGTGGATGGCTGTGATATGGGTTGTTTCTTGGAGTTTTGCCTTCTGATGGTACGTGTTGTAATACAGTTTGAACTGCATAAATGCAAACCAACCTCATTGGGAGCTGTCATCTCCCTTCCTCCTTCATCTCCACTCTCCTTTACTGTGATGAGGACGAGGATTTGCTGCAGTAATTCAAGGCTCTTATTCCAAGGTTACCTTACATTCTCTTTGACCTTTTGCCAGTGCACGAGCTGTGGGGAAAGCAGGTACCTAGTTCTCTACGTATAGCCTGAAACTCTGGTGAGAGGAGGTAAAACCTTAGTCTTTTTAAAACCTGGGAGTGGTATCTACAAAGGTGGCCACTTCAACTGTTTACACTGCTCTGAAATGTGGGCCCAGGAACGCAGCCCACAGGTCTGTAAGCTGAGCATGTGCCAACACAGAACCTCTCCACTCATGAATGGAGTGGTTATGCGGCTGGGCTGGAAAGCACTGCCCAGCGTTTTTGCAGCATTTCAGTCCTGAAGCATAGGCTGCTGTGTAAGCAGAAAGAAAAATAAACCATCCACCCTACATCAGATTGGTAACCGAGCTCCTTTGCACATTTCTTCTAGAATTTATTCTAGTTGCCCCAAAGGCAGCTGTTGTAATGGAAAAATAAAGAACATATGTGAAATTGATGGGGGAAAATTATTTTCAGGTTTAACCAGAGTCCTATGAGGCTTGTTTCCTTTAAGTGTCTTTCGTTTCCCATAATCAACTTATTTATAAAGAGAGAAATTCTATTTGAATTCCGAAGTGTAAGTTTTACTAATCTTTTTGTTCTGCTTTATTCCTCCAGAGTCAATCAGCCTCTTTTTGATCACGGTTTCTTTACGCTAATGTATGGGTCTTCTGAAATCTGCCCCGATGGCATTCTTAATTTAAATGGGGTCGCATCAATGTTGGGAGTAGGGGAAAAAAAGAGCAGATAACATCACCAGCGTGTTACGTGGTACTCACCTCGTTCAAGACAAATCTAAGAATCACAGTGGATGTGAGTTGTCTTCAAACTTTTCATTATTTTTAAGCTTTAGTTATAGAGGAATTATATTGCTGTTAAAAGCTGAATATGGGATTTCCCTGGTGGTCCAGCGGTTAAGACTCCACGCTGCCAATGCAGGGGGCCTGGGTTTGATCCCTGGTCAGGAAACTAAGATCCCACATACCACAACTAAGCCCGCACGCCACAACTACTGAGCCCGCATGCTCTAGATGACTTGCACCACAACCGGAGAGCCCGTATGCCGAAACTAGAGAAGCCCGTGCACTGCAACAAAGAGCCCACATGCCACAACGAAGACCCAGCGCAGCTGAAACAAACAAATAAATAATAAATAAATTTTTGTAAAAAGCTGAGTATGACAATAATGGGAAATTATAAGGCATATCAAGAAATAACTTGATGTTCAATAAGGATTAACTGCAAGCAAAGGTCTATAAAAGAGTGAACGTAACAGAGTCCTTTCTGAGACAAGCTCTGTTACAGGCATTCGAAAGATAAAAACAAACACAGGGGTCTTTCCTGGCAGTCCAGTGGTTAAGACTCCGAGCTTCCACTGCAGGGTGTGTGGGTTCGATCTCTGGTTGGGGAATTAAGATCCCGCATGCTGCACAGTGCAGCCAAAAAATTATTTTTAATTAAAAAAAAGAAAAAAAGAAACTCGAAACATGACGTGGTCCTTGCCTTTACCCACAGCACTAGGAGAGACCAGCAAACAAGTAACTACCACCGAGGAAACAGAGGAAGGGACGAGAATTAAATGGCTGAGAATGGAGTGGCTGATGCATTTAAACTGGGACTTGAAGCATAGCTAGAGGTCCCCAGGCAGAGCAAGGGAAGAACATTCCAGATGAAGAAACAATATGTGCAAAGGCAGAGAGAGGTCAAAGGGCAGCGAGGATGACTTTTTAAATGTCCAGCACACACACAGATGTTTCCCAAACAATACTTTCCTCACTCCCTTGCGATACACTCTTCCATGGATTCCATTTCACTTTTTAAAGACTTCATCAGTCACAAGCCACAGTTTGAAAAACATTGTGATAGAGCTTTCAGGGCTCTCCAGTTCCTGTAGGATAAAGGGTTGCCGCTCTTTACCAGTCAGTGGTAAGGTCAGATTTGTATTTTAGAAAGACGACTGCACAGTAATCCTAGGGAAAACCACCTAGAGTCAGGAAGATTGGAATGTGTTCCTTCATTCCTTCATTCATTCCACAAATGTACATTGTACATTGTGTCAGTGCTGGATACGCAGACAAACAGGCAAGGTCCCCACCTTCAAAAAGGGGGACGAAGAGGGCTTGAATCCTGGATCTTCCACTTAATAGCATAAGCCTATATGTCCTTTACTTAACCTCTCTGAGCTCAGGGTGATTACCCATTAAAGCGGTCAGTCTGAGAGAGGGAAACGTGGTATCCAGCTTAAAATAAGTGTTCAGTAAATATCAGGTTTCTCCCTCTTGTTGTGGAGGGGGCTTGAGGAGAGAAGTGACTACTGGCAAGGAGAAAAGATTTTTTTTTAATTTATTTTATTGAAGTGTCGTTGATTTACAACGTTGTGTTAATTTCTGCTGTACAGCAAAGTGATTCGGTTATACATGTATATACATTCTTTTTCATATTCTTTTCCATTAGGCTTATCATAGGATATTGAATATAGTTCCCTGTGCTATATAGTAGGACCTTGTTGTTTATCCATTCTATATATAATAATTTGCAACTGCTCATTCCAAACTCCTAATCCATCCCTACCCCAACCCCTGCCCCCTTGGCAACCACAAGTCTGTTCTCTATGTCTGTGAGTCTGTTTCTGTTTCATAGATAAGTTCATCTATGTCATATTTTAGATTCCACATATGTGATATCATGTGGTATTTGTCTTTCTCTGTCTGACTTACTTAATATGATAATCTCTAGGTCCATCCATGTTGCTGCAAATGGTATTATTTCATTCTTTTTTATGACTGAGTAGTATTACATTGTATATACGTACCACATCTTCTTTATCCATTCATCTGTTGATGGACATTTAGATTGAAACAAGATTATTTTTATTTTCTGCTTCAGCCATTTTAGAAAATGTATAGGTTATATTGAAGTTATGGACTAGGGTGTTTTGCTTTTAACAACTTTGATTAAATTTCCAAAAGTGGCTTGGAATTGCATTGGAACACAGATGTTTGTTTAGTTTGGGTTCCTGGTTTGGTCCTAGTATCCGATGGGAACTGGACTGGGGAGATGAAAAGGAGATGTATCTACTGTGTATCCAAAAAAGCAATCAAATGCTTAGGGTTGTTACATGAGGATTAAATGAATTAATGTTTCTAAGTACTTACTTTTGAAGTATTTTTAATGTACAGGGTCGGCACACAGTAAATACTATATAAGTATTTGATACATTTAAAAAATCTAATAGAAATGAGGCTGATCCGAATTCTGCTTTGAGGCTGTAACTAAACAGATATTTATACTTTGAATTTTCATCCATCCATCAGAGGGGCTTCTGACATGGTAGGGGGCACATTGCTGCTTTTAACGGACGCTTGTCTGACCCGTGTGCTAGCAGAGTGATGGATCAAGGAATCCAGAGCATTCCAGCCTTCCACGATCAGATCGTTGTTGCAACGAAAGGTCCAGCTGCAGCCAAATGAGTTCCAACTCCCAGAGAAATAGATGGGGAGTCACAGATTTTATCTTCCATTAAGAAAGTGAGAAATTATAACACTTGCGCTGTTAATTTCCTAAGGTCGCCACAGTGCTGTTGTCTTCAGGACTAAGTGTCCAGATCCTAGCTGTCCTTACCTGTGTATCAGCTGTGGGAAGCCCAAGAGCTGCAGAGTTTGGAGGCAGTTGTGGTTAATTAATACAGTCGGCTGTGACTGTTCTGTCCCCGAGGGCACGTCTTTATGCGCTGAGCCTCCCGTGGCTGTCCTCGCAGTCCTGCCAAGGAGAGGGAGCGGCTCCACAGTGTGGAGGCTTCTGATCACGCCCAGGGCTTTCTCAGTCCCGTTTGAAGTGTGTGCACGCGGCCCTCCTGGCCAGCCATTCTCCGGAGCAGGGAAAGCCACAGAGCGGGTGGCACTGGTTCAGTTGTCTTGGTCCACAAGGTCTGGGAGGACCTGGCTGGATGCAAAGTCATCAGTGGACTGTCTTCAGAAATCTCCACGGGAAAACGTGCTCCTTTGGGGAAGGAGAACCATTCAGAGTAGACCTAGACCTGTTGTCAAGAAGGTGAGCTGATCGCGGATGTTCTTAGGTCTAAATGGGGAGCCCATGAGTGGAAGGACGAGTAAGGACCTGAGAATGTCATTCTTCATCTCACTGCCAGTGACTCATGAGAGATGGTGGAGGTACGGAGCTGGCAGGGTCGTGGGGTCCTGGGTGAAGTCGGATCTGCCAGCCCGGACGTAAAGCAACAGGGGCCGGAGGGCATGGTGGGGTAGGGTTTCATATCCAAGGGCCACAAGGCTGCTTGGGGCTTATAACACTGTCCTCTTGATAATGATGCAAAGCCAGCCTTTCCACAAAGCTGTTTCCGTGCCTGGAATGGAGAATAAGACAGAAAACACGGGACAGAATGGTCAAATTTCATGAAGAAAATGATGAAAGGAAACTTCCCATTAAGAAGAGATGGTGCAGGACTTCCCTGGTAGCGCAGTGGGTAAGAATCTGCCTGCCAATGCAGGGGACACAGGTTTGAGCCCTGGTCCGGGAAGATCCCACCTGCCATGGAGCAACTGAGCCCGTGCACCACTACTACTGAGCCTGTGCTCCAGAGCCCGCAAGTACAACTACTGAGCCCACGCGCCACAACTACTGAGCCCACGTGCCACAACTACTGAGCCCACGTGCCACAACTACTGAGCCCACGTGCCACAACTACTGAGCCCACGTGCCTAGAGCCTGTGCTCTGCAACAAGAGAAGCCACCGCAATGAGAAGCCTGAGCACTGCAATGAAGAGTAGCCCCCACTCGCCGCAACTAGAGAAAGCCCACACGCAGCAGCAAAGACCCAAAGCAGCCAAAAATTAATAAATAAAAATAAAAAAATCTATAAAAAAAAAAAGAAGAAGAGATGGTGCAACCTTTCTCAGTAATGTAAGGAGAAGACATACTTCATGTTTTTAAAAATTATTTACAAGGAAATGAACATCTGACACCAGAACACATGAATACTCATCCTAGTGATCATGTTCAGGCCATGTTAAGCTAATAATAACTTACAAATACATGGGAGTTAAAGCAGTATGAATTATACTGACTTGATCTCTTCCTTTTATATCAGGAAAGGAATCTGTTCTTGGTTGGTCTGATGTGTCCATAAATCACATTAAGATGAAAACAGTCGTCATTTTGGTTCTTTGGTCTCAGCAGACCTCTTGTTTCTCACAAAGTTATGAATTTCAGTGATAGAGACAGAATTTCCCAATTCATACAGGACAAACAACTGTATGCAGTAGGAGCTGAATTTTATCTTGGTTTGAGCCTCACTCTTTAAAACTTCACCATCCAGGGACTTCCCTGGTGGTGCAGTGGTTAAGAATCCTCCTTATCCTCCCCGCCAATGCAGGGGACACGGGTTCCAGCCCTGGGCTGGGAAGATCCCACATACCGCGGAGCAACTAAGCCCGTGCGCCACAACTACTGAGCCCACGAGCCACAACTACTGAAGCCCACGCACCTAGAGCCCGTGCTCCACAACAAGAGAAGCCACCGCAATGAGAAGCCCATGCACCACAACAGAGTAGCCCCCGCTCGCTGCAACTAGAGAAAGCCCGCGCGCAGCAACGAAGACCCAACACAGCCAAAAAAAAAAAGCAAAAAAACCCTCACCATCCAAACAGTAGCCACTGGCCACATGGGGCTATTTAAATCTAAATTGTAATTAGTTTAAAATCAAATAAAATGGAATCAATTCTTGAGTCACACCAGCCACATCTCAAGGGCTCAATGGTCACGTGTGGCTGGTATCTTGCACATTAGGCAGCACAGAGATCATTTCTGTCACACAGAAAGTTCTAGTGAACAATGCTGCTCTAAACTTTTATTATAGCACCCCCCCAAAAAAGGTTAATAGACTGTAACTAAGCTTAACCAATTATATTTCTTTATTTAAATTGTTTAATCAAGAAATATTTTAGGGGGCTTGCCTAGTGGCTCAGTGGTTAAGAATCCACCTGCCAGTGCAGGGGACACGGGTTCAAGCCCTGGACTGGGAAGATCCCACACGCTATGGAGCAACTGAGCCCGTGCGCCACAACTACTGAGGCCCTCGCGCCTAGAGCCCGTGCTCCACAACGAGAGAAGCCACCGCAATGAGAAGCCCGCGCACCGCAATGAAGACCCAATACAGCCAGAAATAAAAACAAATAAAAAAAAAAGAAATGTTTTATTGTCAAAGATTAATTATAGTCGTTCTAATAAGAATAAAGCTATTAAAGCAGTTAAGCTGATTTATCTCGTGGCATAGTTATCAATAAAGCATTTTAGCATGAATTTTATGGTATCAACAAATATGGAATGCATATAAATGAAATATAAACTCAACACCTAGCTTGCTTGAAGCGTGATTGATTAGCAGCTGTGAGGCCTCAGGGTTTTGAGTATTCACAGCCAGGTAAATCCAGCCCAGCACATGTATCATGACCATTTCACTAAACTCACATTGTTTTTTAAATCTCTACTCATTTTTCTTCAAAAAAGAGGGAAAAAGAAATTATAGGATCCCTATGTATTATCAGCTGGAAAGAATGTAAATTAAAACTTTGAGAAACAGAACTTTGCCTATTCCTGTAAGTAAAACAAACCTGGTTAATAATTTCTCTTATCGATAATGGTATCTTTTATCTTTCCCAGAATGTGTCGTAGTCCGTATAAAAGCACCAAGGAGCCAATTAACGTTTGTGTGAGAAGAAACAGGACAAGTGCCACAGTTGAAGATCTTGGGGCCTCCCTCTGAAATAAAAACATTTCTCTGACACTTTAACCAAAGTAAATATAAAGGGATTCAACATGATTATTAAAAAAATACATTTTACATGGATGTTATTGCGTTATTCTAAGAGCAGTGTATGCTTGCAGCAAAAAAATTTGGAAAATGCAGAGACATGTAAGAATCATCCACATTTCTTCCTAGTTTCACTTCTATCCATCTATCTTTACACATATAGTTGAAACAGCCAAAATAAAATTTTCTATCAGAATAATGAACTTTCAAATTCAAGGTTCGAAATGGAAAAAAATTTTATCACTTTAATTATACTCTTACAAGAAAATGTTTTTAAATCTTCATTAAGAAATATTTTTTGAACAAGGCCATAAATATCTTAATTGACATCAATATCTCATTCTTCCAATATAAGTGGTTGCAGATATCAGACAGTCACCATTATGTGGGACAATCTAACCTAAGATGATATAAAATTCCATGTATTAAACTTTAGCCCTAGGGAAAAAATGAGAAGCCATTGTGGGGTAAGTATGAGAATTTGGGATCAGTAACTGATGGGAAAGAGGTACAAGGAATGTTGGAAATTTTTTGTGGTGACAGAAATGTCCTCTATGTTGTATTAGTGGTGACGGTGTATACAGTTGCTAAATTTAGCAACTGTATACAACTGCTAAAACTCATTGAACTGCACATTTAAGATCTGTGCATTTTGTTGTTATTAATAACTTGATTTTTAAAAATTCTTAGCCTTTCTACAATTTATGATTTACTCCAAAGAAAATTAAATACTTGGGATATACACTTAAAATATGTACAGGATCTGTATGCAGAAAATTACAAAATGCTGATGAAAAAAATCAAAGAAGACCTAAATAAATAAAGCTTCAAATACTCTTCCTAAATGGCAGGATTTGCACCTGGATTCTACCCATGCCCAAGCAGGGGATAAAGGCAAATGAGTCGGCCACAGACCACATGGGAGGAGAGAACCCAATCCCGGGAGACAAGCTCATGCTGACATTCACGGAGTTTGGAATCCATGCATTGAACTGCTTTCCCATTTTGTAAGATAGTTTTACATTTGTCTATTTCTTAAACAACCTCTGGTTGACTTAGGTAGTAATGTTAGGAGAGTTAAAAATGTATTTGTACTGGTCAGAATGGCCATCATCAAAAAATCTACAAACAAAAAATGCTGGAGAGGGTGTGAAGAAAAGGGAACCCTCCTACATTGCTGGTGGGAATGTAAATTGATATATGGATATCATGGACACCATGGATATATGTATATGTATAACTGATTCACTTTGCTGTACAGCAGAAACTAACACAACATTGTAAATCAACTATACACCAATAAAAATTAATTTAAAAACGTATTTGGGGTGGAAAAAATCAGACTTAGAAGAAAGATGGAAATGTTGCATAGTTAAAAGCCTTTAAAAATTTGTTTCCACTTAACATATGGCAACTTAGTCAATCATATAATCTGGTGAACAAGAGACAAGATTGTGACACTGACTTGTTATTTATAACAAGGCAATATATTGATTAGGACTTGTCAGCTTTCGAAGTAGCTGAGCATCATGTCCAGTACTCTGCAAAATTCTTTCAGCTCCTCTAAAGACAGCTTCAGTAGAAACGTCATCACAAGCCTACTCAGTTGTCTATAGACAGGCTCTCATGTCATTTTTCACTTTGAGAATATATTTACAATCCTTGCAAAGAATCATTCTTCTCTGTCGCACTGCAGTATTTAATTTGGTGCAGAAGGAAAATTGGGTTGCAGGTAAAAGTTGAATCTTGTTTGGGCAGTGAATTGTAGCAATTTCAGCTACATCTAGATCTGTTGTGCTTTTATGAATCATTTTACATTTCATGACTGTTTTAATTATTATCTAGGCATAATAATGACTACTTTTATTGAGCCCTTGTCACATGCCAGTCACTGGCGTAAGAGATATAAATAGTTGAATCGTCACATTATCTTGTCAGATAGGTATCATTACCCTCATTTTAGAAATGAGAGAGCTGGGGCTTGAGAGGGTAAGTTGCCCAGGGCTACACTGGGCAGGGCTCCTCCCTGCCTAGGGGTACACTGCTAGTTAATATGAGAACCAGGAGTTGGACCCGAGACAGCAGAATTCACAGTCCCAGACTCCCTTTAGAGACAGAGGTGACTCCCTTGCTAGGCTATGTGTTTTGAGGCTCTAACATTCTTTTCGTTCATGCTGTAGCCGTGAGAAAATGTCTTAATTTTTGGACAGCTCTTTAGAAGTTGGGGCAAGTGTTAACTTGCGACCATATTGCGACAACCATACTACTACCTGGTTCCATTTCTTCGACTATTGATTAATTCTTTTTTCCCTTGACCAGTACATACGGGTATGAAAACATACAGTATAATGATACCAGGTGAAAAGAAGCAATCTGACTAAAGCAGTAGGGCTGGTTTTTGAGTTTGGTGTCATAATTCACTAATAAGGCTATTTTAGCTGGGCAGTGAACCCCTGGAACTGTAGCTGAAAGTTTGTGTTAAAGTCTCATTCTATATATATATATATATATATATATATATATATGATCTGAAATCAATATATATCTGAATATATATAAATGCATATGTATTCTGAGGTAACTGCTTAGCTCTTGATTTCAGAAATCTGGAATATTTATTTTATATTCAATTAGGGAATTTGATTTGAGCTATTTTAAGCAGACTCACCTAAAATAATCTGTCACAAGAAATTTATAGTTATTAATACTTTGAAATATGACATTTTTACTTATTAGCACCTTACATTGTATTAACGTTCCAACATCTTATAAAAACATGCAATACAGGATTTAAAAAAAAAGAGTTAAGGAAATTGGGGCAAAGGGCAAATAAGGGTAGAAAAAATAAATGAAACCAGGGGAGAGGTTAGTACACAGAATGCCTGCTGTAAAGTGTGTGTCATTTATGGCATCTCATTTTAAAAATAAAACAGTACAGCTCACTTTCCTAAAAATGTGGCTCCTTGATCAGGAATCTCCATCTATTTTTTTTTTTTCAGCAGTGGAACTTCCTGTCCTTTTTGATATGTTGTTCTTTCTACCCTGCCTTAGGAAATATCCCACTTGATTTTTGTTTTTTTTTTTTCTTTTGGTGATAGGCAACCTTCCACAGCAGTTGAGACAATGAAAAAATCACTTGAGCTTTTTTAAACAAGTGATCATTAGGAGCATTGGAGGATTCATTTGTCAAGTTAGTTGGAACCTCTTACGTGGGCAAAGCTCATGTTTCCAATTTGGGACTCAGAGCAAGCTATCAGCTGTGTAGAATTCTCATAGCCGCTTGGCATCAGCCCTGAGACCGTGGTATCTTTAGCAGCTCACCGTGTAGGATGACGTCAACTGGATGAGCCGTCCCCGGGGAAAACAGCTCACTCGGCATATGTTTATGAAGCTACAATTTGGCAGTAGTATCAAGACCTTTCTTCTAGAAATCGCTATGACCAGTACACATAGTGGAAAGATCTGAAAGAGAGGATTCAAGTTTTCCGACTCTCCCTTTCCTGTGCAGATTATGGGGTATACACTACGTAAAACCATGACTTGCAAAGTGAAAGCATTGATAGCATTCTTTACTCAATATTTTAAGTAGATGAGTTGAAAATGATAAAGTGAAATGTAAACACCTCTATATAGAACTGCAAAACATTTTAGATAAAATGTGAAGTGTGCATTATTTTCACTTTGTGCCATTATAAATATGAAAAGAAATCATCAAATACACGAGGCAGAATTTTGAGGGGACAAATGAATGAATTCTTCCACATGTCCTACCTGGTATTTGCAGCAGCTACCCCTGAAATAGTTTATTATTGCCACAATAATGCTGTATAACAATTTCCCCACCCACCCACCCCCAATCTCGGTGGCTTAAAATGTTAATAATTGATCCTCAAGCTCACAGGTCTGTGGATTGGACAGTCTCGTTTAGGAACCCAGGCTGGAGGGATGGTGCTGGCCACCTGGTACAGGTAGAAACATGCGATGCCTCTTAAACACAAGGTTTCTGCCCATATCTATTGGCCAAAGCAGGTCATATGGCCAACCAAGCCCAACATCAGTGGGGCAGGAAAATACATTTCCCCCATAGAGATTGATGGAAAGGGAGTAACTATTTGTCGGACAACTGTATGAGGAACCACATAGTAATTTGAAAAAGCAGAGTTTAATATAAAGAATTATTAACTATAACAGGAGATTGGAGTAACAAAGGATTGGCTAAAAAGAAGTAAAGAAAATGCTAAAGAATACAGGAATAGCAGATACAAGGAGCAGTCGTTCCACCTAGGACTGAGACAAGAGTCCAAGGTACAGACCCCATCCACCCCCAGGGCTGAGATCCAGATCATAGGGTAGGGCCAGCCTTGGCCCACTGGATAGCACAGAAGTCACTGTGGTACTGTGGAACTCACTGGAAATCTGCACTCTGGAATTTGTCAGAAATCACCCTCTTAGTTCCCCGGGGAAAGCTGTTCACAGGAGGTGTCTCTCTAGAGGCTCTCTGCTACAAAGCTGCCCCAGAGGGGCTGCCCGGGAAAACTGCTGGCTACTAGGTGCTGCTGGCCACTGTGCCCTGTAGGAGCCAGACTCTGGGGAAGCTGCACATGCTGCAGGAGCCTTATGCTGGAGAAGCTGCAAACTGCAGGAGCCTGCCCAGCAAGCACACCAGAACCGGAAAGCACAACCTTTTTCCTCCTGCAACCTCTCTCTAGCGCCCTCTACTGACAAAGCTTAATATTGTGCCAGCTGGTAAAATATTTTTAAAGGGCCCAGAGGAGTTTTCGCAGAGCAGGCAAAAAGGATGATTTTGAAGCTCACTCTCTGAACAAAACTGCTTGCTCTGCTGGACCCATGAGTCTCAAAGTGCCCTCCTCTGTTATCCCAGAACCACCCAAGGGGCTTGTTACAGTGCGGATTCCTGGGCTCTCAATGGAACTGACAAACTGAATTAGGATGGAGGAAGGGAGACAGGGATCTGTATTTGAAAATTCTACCCCAGCTAGCTTTACATACATAAAGTTTAAGATCCAGGAGCTCCTTGAGGATGGACACATTTTTGATTCACTGTTGTTTCCTTGGCTCTTAGCTCAGTGTCTGCCACTTATTAGGTGTTGCTTTAGACAGGTTGGTTCCTGGGTTGGCTGGTTGGCTGGTTGAGAGAACCGATTCAAGCTTGATCAGCTGTAATTGGCCATAAGCCGTATACCCAACCATACTTCAATGATGTTTGGTTGATACGTTTGTCCCTTCACTATTGTTGGTGAAACCCAAAGACAACATATCCTCACTAGAATGGCAGGTAATTTTTTTCCAAAGGTGGCTGCAACAATATCTTCCATCCTACACGTTCCCCTACAATGTGACCTTGCCACCCCTCCATCAAGAGACAGGGTCTATGTCCCCTGCCCTTGAATCTAGGCAGGCTTGTGACTTGCTTGTAACCAACAAGATGTAAAAAAGTGGTGACGCATGACTTCTGAGGCTAAATTAAAAAGGCAATGCAGCTTCTTCCTTGTTCTCTGGGAAACTCACTTTTGGAGCAGAGTTTCCATGTAAGAAGTTTCCACGCCGTGAGGAAGCCCAAGTCACATGGAAAGGCCACACGTGGATTCTCCAATCAACAGCCCCATCTGAGGTTCCACCCAACAGCTAGATCGACCACCAGACATGTTAGTGTCCAGCCCGTAGCTGCTGAGTCACCTTTCCAGACGTCATGAGGCTCCAGAGCCATCCCACTACCTTGCTGAAATGCCTGACCACAGAATCGGTGAGAGTAGTAAATGGTTATTTTAATCTTATTTGGGGGATAATTTGTTATGCAGCAACAGTAATCGCAACAAATTGTAGAGTTCTTCTGGATCAGAATCACCTGACTGTCTCATTCTACAACTCATACGCACTGAAATGCATGAACTTATATTTAAATCTTCCCTCTTACTATTGCTGTGGTCTTCCCTCCCTTCTGCTGAATATCATTATGGAAGAGAAAGCCCAATACTTCTAAACTTGCTGCACTGCCTAATGGTTCTATTTGAAGTACTTAAGAAAAAACTATTTCAGAATTGTGTCACAGGTCTTGATACATTAGCAATGTAAGGAGAACTTAATAAAGCAGCATGAAAACCTAAACCAAGGTCATTTAAAATTTCATTCCAATCTAAAAAGGAAAGCACTAAATAATTGTGCCATAGCAGTATCAGGAATTTGGTCGAGTAATCTTTACCAAGCCTCTCAGTTTGGAAAGTCAAATGGAATAATGATAAGAGGAAAGAATTAGGGATCCGTAAGGCCTGAGTTCAAAAATAAGTTCATCCCTCTATTGTCTTTGCAGTCTTGAACATGTTACTTAACCTCTCTGACCTTCAGTTTCTTCATCTCTGAAACAAGATTAGATAATAACCTTCCTAGCCCACAGGACCGTTTTGCTGTTCAAGCGAGGGGGTGAGAGATGTGACAGCACTTTGTAAAGCTGTATGACACTAAGGACTCCTTCAGAAAAATGAGACAAAAATTAAACTGAAATTGTATCCAGGCAATTTAGGACAGTATGGGGAAAAAATAAAGCAAAAACCAAAACCAGAAATCCTCTCGACATTTTCTGTCTTGAACTGCAGTGCCCCTCGCAGACACAGGTGTCCAATGGTACTGGTCATGGTGATAAGGGGGGAGCGGGGGGGCTGTGACGGCAGCACCACTTCACTGCCCTTCCCCACAGATCCTGTTTATACCGGATGTTTCACTGCTTTGCTTTGAGCAAGTTCACCCTGTGCTGCTGAAGTGTTTCCTTCCCCCACTTTCGAAACAAGCAGCGGCTATGGTTGCTTTGCAAAGACGCATTTCCAATTCCAGTTCCTAAGATAAGCTGTGGGTCTTATACCTCTTTTTGGTTTTATGTCCCAACTGCAGCAGCCTAACCCACGCTGCTGCTCCCTGAATTTAAAGCTAATGCTCTGTTTTACACTTGCCTATCGGAAAGGACGCTTAGAGACCGGCCAAGCCCACCATTTCACAAATAAGAAAACCGAGACCCAGGAGAGGAGCAGCCTCCCAACCCAGTGTCACGACATCTTGCAGAACGGAGCTCCTCTTTCCAGAAATAGCTTCTCCCAGTTATTCCTGCGTTGAGCATGTGTTCCAGACTCGTGTATCCAGCTGCCACCTCGACATCTCCAGATGGATGACTAAGAAGTTTCTTCAACTTAACTTGTCCAAGCAGAACTCCTGATTCCACCCACCGCCTCCAGTGGGTGCCACCCCCAGTCTACCAAGCTCAGCTAATTGCCCAGCTGCCCAGACCAAAACCCCAGGAGTATACTTAATATCTTTCTCTCACTTCCCGCACCCAGTTCACCAGCAAGTCCTAAGGCTCTACCCTCAAAATACATCCAGAATGTATCCATTTCTTCCCACTACGATGACTAACAGTGAGCCTCCAACACCTCTTATTAAGCTTCTACAGTGGCCACCTGACTAGATTCTCTGGCTCCACACGTGTTCTCCTTGAGTCTTTCCTCCTCACAGTAGCCAGCGTGAAGTTTTCAAACTATAAATCAGATCGCATTGCTCCACTACTCCCAGGACTCCAATGGCTTCTCATCTCTCAATAAATCCCAACCCCTCACCATAGTCTATAAGATCCTACATAATGAATCCTGCCCACTCCCCTACTTCTTAGACCCCATCTCCTATTACTGTCTCCTTAACTCTCTCTATTCTAGGCCTTCCTGCTGTTCCTGGCACACACCAAGCTCATTCCTGCCCCTGGGCATTTGTACTTGCTGTTTCCGCCGCTGCAAGGCTCTTCACCCACATCTTGACCCACTTTATCTGGGTTCTGATTGAACCGAGCTTGACCACTCTCTAGAAAAGAGTAAACCCCGCCAGTCACTCCAACCCTTTATCCTGTTTTATTTTCTTTATAGCTCTATCTCCGCATGAAATTATACATTTGTTCATGTCCTTGTTTATTGTGTGTCTTCCACACTGGTACTTAAGCTCCATGAGGCCAGGATTAGTCTGTCTTGGTCCTCACTTTATCCAGGTGCCTAAAACAAGATCTGTCACATATCGGTCACGTGTAAGAATGCCTGTCACAATATTTATTGAATGAATGAATGGATCAGCAAACTAACATTTAAAATTTGGGACAGTCCAAAACTTCTTGAAAAAAAACTTGTGGACTTAACACGCCATGGGTACGTATGTCACTTGTTAGCCCAAGGTTCTCACAGAGGCAATTTTAGCTGTGATGAATCTACCAAACGGTCATGGTGCTTGCAAAGGAAAGAGATAAGAGAATATTTAAAAATGCATTTTGTTCAGGGAACTCACTACCTGGGCCCTGGAATTCCTGTTTGAGTCTGTGTGCTCCTGTGGCATATATATGTTCTTATAGGCTCAGACCCAGCTGCTTCCCCAGGATGTGCAGCTCCCAGCAGAAAGATGGGTCAATTCCAACCAGTTGAAGTGTTCCATCTGTGAAACATGACTGATTCTCTCTCCTGAATCCATTTTCACAGCGGACCTCCAGGAATTCCCTGGCAGGAAAGACTCAGACCTGCAGGGGGAGCTGATGGCACTTCTCCATTCTGGAAAGACTTGGAAAACTGAGGTTCAGAAATTAAACAGAAATTAAACGATGAAAGAGGTCATTGAATTTTATAAATATTCAGGACATTCTCTTACTCCTGCCAGAGTCTGAGAAATTGAAAGATTCTTTAGCCTCAAAATATCAAGTGGTCCAACTGGGTTCATACAGCCCATCTAACTCTGGGACCACTTCCTCTTCATGCATAGATTTGGATGCCCCTTACCACCTCGTCCACGAACATGGCCAAGGTGATGCCTCCAAACGATGGTTAAGAATGCCCAACACTCTATTGAAATTCTGCCAGCTCTCTTCATACAGAAACCGTTATGGGTTTATTGAGAAAACCCCAGAACTTTGCTTCAAGCACCTGGAGAGCAAAACAATGTGACCTTCCTGTCAGCGATCTAAAATTACTAAACAAAATTGAAATGATTCTATTAATAGTTTATTTATGGTGGTATCACTAGGTCAGAATGAAGTCTCAACTGTTGCTTCTAATTTCACAACAGCAACCTCACTTTCATCAAGCTAGTCCTTTTTGTGGATTATAAACCCTCAGCTTGTTCTCGGATTACAATCTGTCAGGGCAAACCTTGAAAATGGAAGCAAGTCATATTCTCTCTCTTCCCCCACCCCCCCAACAAGGACCATTATAGTTGGAAAGAAAAGGGGGAGCAGTTAATCGTGGTCTGGAGTCCTGTGTTAGGTCTGGGAAGGGTGTTATCTCTCCTCCACGTGCAGGGACTGGAGGAGATTTTTGCTCTAGAGTGATGGATTATGCCATCTTCCAAAGGCAAGTCTTTGAGTCTTCGATGTGTGCCTTCACCATTTCCTTTGCAATTTTGTGAATTCCCGGGCTTCTCACTCAAGGCCTTAAAACCAAAAACACAGTCCATAACAAATGAATTCTTAAAAATTGTTTATCCCTCACTTCCCTATCCATATGTCGCTGTATCTGATATGGCCTCAGATCCCAGCAAGCTGGGGCTACAAACTAAGGATGTATGTAACTTGTAATGACTCTGTGTCCCCACCTGCCCAATATACAGAAAATCCGAGCTCCTTCCCTGGACTCCCCTCTTCAAGTTCCATATTTACCTAATATTTTCTTACATGATTAACAGTTCTGAAAGATGCATCCTACAGCTAACATCAAAAATTAAAAGACAACTCTTGGAGCATCTCTGGGTCCAGGTCATGACGAGTGGTCTGACGGTCATTGCCTGCCCACGCGCAGGTTGAGTTCTTCCCAGAAGGTGTGTGCTCACCCCATTTCCCCACAGTTGAATTCTTTGCGCTGGTGCCATCGTGCATTGCTGAATCTTAAATGCGGATCTCAGTAACTCTCATCTAAATTTGTCTTCATAATCTTACACTGCACTGCAGCCTTGAGACAAAAATTATTTATATGCCAAAGACTGCCTCTCATATACCAATACATTAAAGTGCCATTAAAATCACCAAATCTCTCAGAATATATCTTAGATTCTTCTAAGTTAAGCAAGATTAATGCAATCAGTTCTTAACTAAAAAGTAATTTTTCCTCAGGCTCCAGAACAGCCATTCATCAAAAGCTCCTGGCTGATTTCCAAGAAAATCGGTTTATTTCCAGTAATAAGTAATTCAATTAAGAGGGAAAAAAAAAAAACAATGAAACTAGGAGTTTAACCAAATAGGAAATGCCAGTCTAGAATCCCAATATGCTGGTCAATTGTGAAGGTGCTCACGAGACCAAGGTTACAAGTTCACGTATGAAGATCACACGTCACCTGGGTGCTTTGCCTGCCTGTCAACAGCAGAAGAGAATTCACAAGAATTTTCAGAGTCGGGATATACTTAAATAAAAATTTTAGCTGTTCACTAAAAAAGAAAGTTATGTAATCAACTGTACAGATAAAAGGATGCTACTATCCATTAATTTTTCTTAAATTGTGGACATCAGCAAATAGCGGTTCTTTTATCCCCACAAAGCTGTTATTCAATCAACAGTACATTTTACAACCTCCAACATCTTAGAATGGGAGAAACACACTTCCCAGGCCCCTCCCAGTTGCGTTCCCTGGTCCATTGAATCAGTTCTCCTCCTCCCTGAGTTTCTTCTACTTTCCCTGACAGGTGAGCAGGGAAACGCAGGTGCTGGTGCTGAAGACCACAGTCAACACCTCGCTCATCACTGCCGCAGGGGGCTCCCTGCCTCTCCCTGCTGTCCCCGCTGCCTGGTCTCGGGCCCTCATGCCCATAGCAACTTAACAAGCTCCAGCCTTAACTGTTTTAGTAGTGGGCCACTCCTTAAGAATTCACTGGGAGAAAGGCATCCACAGTTAAATTTTTAAGAAACCACTGGACAAATTTATCTCATGTGATTTTGGTTCGAATGTTTTCTGACTCACTAACTATATTCTGCTTTTCATTTGAATTGAAATAGTCTTTTTTTTTTTTTCTTTATTTCACATGAAGGGACTGAATCAGAGAGAGGGTAAAAGGCTCAGCTAGGAATAGAATGAATCTAGCTCTTGACCAGTGGTTTGAGCTCCATCTCAGGACAGTTACATCAGAATCCCGGAGGAAAGCTCGGCTCAGACATAGGTATTTTTTAAAAAAGCTCTCTAAGTGATTCTAATGTGAATCCAGGCTGAGAACCAGTGATCTAGTGGAAAAAACATTAGGCTCTGAATCTAGGGACTCGGAGACTCTGTCAGTCACTTGAGCAAGCCACTTACTTCTTTGGGCCCAATTTTCAAAGCTGCAGAATAAAGGTTATGGAATGGAGAATCATTCAGTCCTTTCAGATCTGACACTCATGCTAATGGCAAGTCGTGTACATTGATATCTCAGTACAATGCTGATTAGGATTGCACTTTGGACTAAAATCACCCAAGTAAATCACAACCAAAAAAAGGAACCTCCTATCGCCAAGTGTACCAACTTTTCCCAGACCGCATTCTTTTCCCGAGCTTTGCAGCTTTGATGCCGTAGTCCCATCTCCTTGAATTCCTCCTCCCTAAATGCATCCATGGCATTGCATCCACTAGAAGGCACAAGCAAATACTTAAGTAAGGAATCAAAGGAATTCCGACCAGAGGTGAGGAAGGGAAATGGAAAGGGGCAGAGGAGTGATCACAGAGGAGAATCTCTTTGCGGCAACTGGAGGTGAGAGGCAAGCAAGGGGGCAGAGTCCTAACATCTCCCAGACGTTCAGCAGCATCCCTGGATGTATTGTCAGCAGATGGAACAGGCATGTAGGGAGGAGAGACAGCTTTGGCTGTGAACGTCATATGCCTCGTATTTTGGGTTTTGGTGGTTGTTTGTTTGTTTGTTTTTGTTTTATGGCTGAGCCACGCAGCTTGTGGGATCTTAGTTCCCTGACCAGGGATTGAACCTGGGGCCATGGCAGTGGAAGTGCCGAGTGCTAATAGCTGGACTGCCAGGAAATTCCCAACACTTAGTATTTTGGATCTGTTGAGTCTGAGGCACCAAAGTTTAAATAACTGCATCTTGAAGGGTGGGGTCTTAAGGACTTGAGAGATTCTTCCAGACATTTCACTCATGCTAAAGGCAAACTCTATGATGCTGTTTGCAGATGTCTAATGATAATGGAAAATTAGGCGTGCACTCTGGGAGAGGCCTATCAGGTTGATGGAATCTCCTCTTGCTCTTTTGACCTTCTTGTCAATTCCTTCATCCATGACACACTCACTCACTCATTCATTCATTCATTTATTCATCCCCCTCTCCTCTCAGTTTTCAAAACTCTGTATCTGGAACTCTTTTTTGGCCTTTATTTTCTACTTTGTATTTTGTCACCAGTGGACGTTAGGTGAGTGAATGGAATGAGAAAGTATGAGGGAGGCTACTTGTGACAGGTGCCCCCAGCAGGAAGAGATGGGTAGCAAGGACACGACCAGACCCCCTCCCCGCTTCAAAAAGAGAACATAAAAAACACAAAACAGACATAAAACTCAGTGAACTCTGTGCTCTCCAATGAAAATAACAGTCTTTGGGGGTGGTTAGTACAGGGGCAATAATAATAGCTGGCTTTTTGCTGCATCGTTGATAATAATGATACGTGCACATTCTGTTTGTCAGATGTGCTACTAAAAGCGCTCTGTATATTATGTATGTACATGATCTCTTTTAATCCTCACAACAACCCCAGGAGGTAAGAATTATTTTCTTTTTTTTTTTTGGTGGTGCTATGCACCTTGCAGGATCTTAGTTCTCAGACCAGGGATTGAACCCAGGCCCTCGGCAGTGAAAGCATGGGGTCCTAACCACCGGACTGCCAGGGAATTCCCTATTTTCATTTTATGTTTGAGGAAACTGAGTCTGAGAGGGTAGTTCACTTCTATAAGCTCGCACAACTGGGAATTCAAAGTTGGATCAATTTGACTCGAGGCCCAGACTCACCACTGAGCTGTCCTGCCACTGGCAGCATCGCTGTGGACAGTCCAGGAGGGTAAATGATGCTCTTACTACTGACCCTGATTCCTCCTTTCATTTTCTAGTCTCAGAAGGTGCAAAGATGTGTACTACCATTTGGAAAAGGTCCTCCCCAAATGGTCAGAATTTCAGTGCTTTTCAGCGCTCCATTGGTGAATCTTCAATTACCTGAAAGATTCACTTATATGTAGACTGTATCGCCCATCAGTGAAACAAATGAGGAATTACAGTAGTTTTCTTGAGATCAAACCGCCAGAAATGCACACAGAATACCAGGCATGAATGCACTGTAGTTTTGCACAAGAGAAGGATAACATATTCTGGTTTGTTTCCAAAACCCTGAGAAATCCTGTCCCAATTGTTTTAGCCTTCTGAGCCATGAAATCACTTTGGCCTGTTGGATTCAGAGAATAATCTATGATGACTCAATCCAAAGTCTGTCTCCTGGGCCCCTGTCAAAATTGAGTCACTAATTTTTTCATATATATAAATTGGATGATGTCCCCTGAAAGGCTTCCCTTTTCACCTGTCCCCTCCGCTGTCAGGCCGCTGCTCAGCCCAGGAACAAAATGTCCTGAAAGCATCAGATTAACCTCCTGTTTATTTACGCCTTTCCAACACTATGCCAATAAAGGCACTTGAACGTATAAATTGTAAATTCAGAGGTGGAGTTCAGGGTTTCAGATATGCTGTGCAGTGACCTTCTCTTCTTCTCCCTTAACTTGGCCATCAGGATAGAGCCAAGGGTCAAGGTAATTCATTAGACTTTCATGCTATCTTTTATTTTTGTCCTTCTGAGCCAAGAAAGCAGTATGAGAATGGTTAACAACATCAGTTTGGAATTAGAAGGAGTGTCCTTACATCCCGGCACTGTGCCTTCCACTTGAGCAAGTCACTTTGCTTTTTTGAGCTGAATCTGTACAGGGGGATTATAAGGTCTCCCTGCCATGTCCTTCCTTCTTTCCTGCTATTTTCCTTCCTTAAAAAGCCTTGCCCTGTCAGATGCCAAGGGGAGTACCTACACTTGAAGAGGAGGCTTTTAGTGCAGTATTTCTTTTTTGGCCGTGACGCATGGCTTGTGGGATTGTGGGTTCTTAGTTCTCTGACCAGGGGTTGAACCCGGGCCCCTGGCAGTGAAAGCACCGAGTCCTAATCACTGGACCGCCAGGGAATTCCCTAGTGCAGTATTTCTTATATTGCAAGTTCTCAAGAAATTAGTTATTCTAATTTTTAAGGTGGGCACAGGGGGCTCACAGGAGAACTGAGGGCCCAGCAATGCCCACAAAGGCCCCAGTGCTGCCATCAGGAGGGGGCCTCATGCTTTAACTGGCATAAGTTGGCTTTGGGTTTTGGTCAGTGTAGTGGGTTGACTAGTGTCTCCCCTCAAACTTCATGCCATCTGGACCCTCAGAATGTGAACTTATTTGAAAATAGAGTCTTTGCATATATAATTAGTTAGGTATCTCGAGATGAAATTATCCTGGATTTAGGGCGGGCCCCAAATCCAATGACTGGTGTCCTTTGAGGGACAGGAGAGGACACAGAGAGATGGAGGGCAGAAAGCCACATGAAGACAGAGGCAGAGATTAGAGTGCTGCTGCCACAATCAAGGAACGCCTGGGGCCCCCAAAGTTGGAAGCGGCAAGGAAGGATCCTCCCGTAGAGCCTTCTGAGGGAGTATGACCCTGTTGACACCTTGATTTAGGACTTCCAGCTTCCAGACTGTGTGAGAATTAAATTTGTATTGTTTTAAGCCACCCAGTTTGTGGTAATTTGTTACGACAGCCCTAGGAAACTAATACAGTCAGTCCCTGCTTTTTCACTGGAACATTTTGGCTTTGTCTTCCATTTGCTGTAAAGTTTGACCCATGATCATTTGAACAGCAAATGCTAATGATTAAATGACCTCCTGGTACCTGGGAAGAGCTTTGAGGAAGGAGGGGACAACCTCCCATGACACCCACACAAACACTGCCTACAAAATTAGGACCAAATTTCTTAGCGTGTCCTTCACTATTTGCATGATCTGAGCCAGCCCAATCTTTCCAGGGTCGGTTTAGTAGGAATACGCCTCATCCCACATCAGCGGCATGCAACTGTTCAGCTACCAGAATCTTCCTTGTCCTCTCCCATATCACTGATCCAA
This sequence comes from Balaenoptera musculus, assembly GCF_009873245.2. NCBI lineage: Eukaryota > Metazoa > Chordata > Mammalia > Artiodactyla > Balaenopteridae > Balaenoptera > Balaenoptera musculus. The sequence goes on from NC_045797.1 coordinate 82,461,931, forward strand.
ATCCCACTCATCCTCAAGTTTTAGGTTATCAGCCACCTCCTCCAGGAAGTACACCTTATTTTATCCTGTATTGGTAAGGATGGATTTTGGTGCAAGTTCAAAAAAACCCAACTCAAACTGATGTCAGCAAGAAGAGGAGTTTATTGTCTCATGTGACTGAAACACCAAAAATAAAAATGGTGTTAGGTAAGGAATATTATGGTGATTCAGGGACTCGTTTATTTCTGTCTCTTCATTCACCGTCTGCCTTCAACCTCATCTGAAGGCTGACTCATCTCATAGGTACTAAATAGCTTTCAGCAGCTCCTGGGGCTTTTTCCTTCACAACCAACAAAAAGAGTCTTCTTTGCAGCATTTCTAGCTGAAAGCTTGATCTTCACTCTGATTGGTCCAGCTTAGAGCACATGGTCACCCCTGAGCCAGTCACTGTGCCCAGGAAAACGGAGTGCACTGATTGGACAAGGTCGTCATGTGTTCAACGTCTGAGGCTGGGCGGGAGCATCCACTTCCCCGGAACCACGTGTCTCCCCAAAGGGAGCAGGAGGAATGGGTGCTGGGAGACAATCCAATGCCCATTAGGGTCACTCCCTCTTCTGTGTGCCTAATAAATTCGTCAGCAGTTCTGTTAAGGCACTGATCGTCCTTTTCGTGCATTTTATTCCATTATCTGTACCCCCAAGAAAAGTCCTTGGGACCGGAGATTGTGTGTTCCTCATACTTAGGTCTCAAGTTAGCCCGTTCAGATGGTTGTTGCCCAATAAAGTTTTGTTGAAGTGAGTTACACGTTTCTAAAAAGTTGTTTTCATACTTTCAAATTCCCAAAGGATCCTGTTACGTTGTTTTCTGCTCATTGATTAATCCCTTTCCCAGTAAGTAAGGCTAATCGCAGCCGCATTAAAAGCTCTCACGTGCTGTAACCTGATACATTTAGAATATTTGAGTCATTTAAAAACTAAGTCGGATGTCCACTGCGTTTTTTGTGTGTGAATGTGTGGACGGTTATAAATAGGCATGGAAAAACACTAGGGCTGTGAAATCAGTTGGCAGGGGCCCTGGATTTGGACCCCCAAATATAGCCTGCTGACAATTTGCCCCAGGCTTTTTTTTTTTCCACATAGTTCATCATTTCAAACATTCTGAGCGACCATGGTGAGTATTTGTTCAAACAGTACATTTTTTCCGCTTTGTCTTTTGGCCAGATATGTGGCTTTTTCTTTCAAAAGGGGTAAGGATCTCAGGCACAGATGAATATATACCCTGGCACTTGGCTATAATACAACTCTTTATAGGCAATCTGTCTTGTCTCCATGGGATTGGTTTAAATCTGGAAGCCTCTGGAAGACCTCCGTGTCACACTTGTGCTCCCACAGCTTCTACTGAGGCAAAGTCCCAGAGGGGGTGGGCCACAGACATTGTTTCCCCTTCAACAGAGCCAGACAGAAAAGGGGTGCTAATGAGTCTCTTGACAGGGGTGAACTCTGGGGACCCTCCCTTTCTGAGCTGCCTGGACCGCCGCAGAATGTCACCGTGCGTGCTGCAGCCCCCTGCCTTTTCCCAGCGTTGTCACACTGTTGTGTCACCTGTATTTCTCTCCCTTGCTCTCCCCTTCTCCAAAGCCCACACAGCTTTCCAAGGCCAGCCTCACTGCCGGATTTGACATGTCTGACTATAGTTAATTCAGCCATTTCCCAACGTAAGGTTGGTCTATGTCCAAGAGGTCCACTGAATCGCAGAGTTTGAGATCAGAACAGACTATTCCATGGGTACCATGTAATTAATGAGGGTTTAGATTCCTAGGCTAGACCATAGAAACCCACGTACCCCTGCTGTGCTAGTGATATCGTGGGTGAGACTTTGGGGTCAGCTTTGGAAAGGAAACAGACCACTGAGTCACCATTGTTTTTTCTGTAGCTCCAGGGGTATTGACTTCTGATTTCAAACAACGTGGGGCAGAGATCTCTGGACCACACAGAGGCCACTGATTAACCTTGCTAATCCTGGTGTCCCTCCCTTGTCAGCCTGGTGGAGAGAATGTGCTGGAAAAAAGGGACAGTGGAAATACGTGATGGATTAAGAGGCTGGACCGGAGCGGCAGGAGAAACCCTCAGAGGCATGCTCCTGTTCTGAATGGGCACAGAAAACTAACACCGTGCCCAGTAGGGCCACGGTCCTCACTCTCAGCTTGGGGGCAACCCCAGCCCACCTGGCCACACATACTCCACTAGCTATTTTCTTTCTGCCCGGAGCTTAGAGTAGCCTGAGTCCATACCAGCTCTCACTGAGTCAGACCCCACCTACCCTCTGCTCCCATGGGAGGGACCCTGGTACTCATGTGGCTTCAGCCAGGGCCCTGGGCTCTGCTCTCTGCAAACACAGCCCAGAGGCCGCAAGGGCAGGGCAGGGTCTGCTCGGGAAAGGGAGCTCCAAGGGGCTGCAGCACAGCCTTGGGCCCACTGTGGTCATCTGTCAAAATGTGGTGGCAGCAGCTCTGAGAATTGTGTATCTTGGTCAGAGTTTCATCTTTCAGCAGCATAGAACTTTGCAACAAAGGACACCAGCTTTGCCAAAGACTCAGTCACTGCTCCCGTGCTGGAGAGGAGAGGGATCAGAGGAGATCTCTGGGCAGGAACAACTTTATTACTATTATTACCTTTAATAATTCTAATAATAGAGTTACTATTGTACTTTTTATTCCCCAGAATATTTTCACCTATATTGACTCATTTAATTCTTACAATATCCTTCTGACGTAGGAGAGGCTGGGGTATTATATTCTCATTTAACGGGTGGAGAAACTGAGGCTCGGAAAGGATTGCTGACTCCGTAGGATCACACAGGAAATCAGACATGTTTCTTAAACTAAAAGGGATAGTAATAACAGCTATATCATCCAGGCTTCCAGCAGGAAACAGATGGCATTCTTCAAAGAGGTGATTCATGGGAGTGTAATAAAGGGACTATTTACAAAGGTATAAGCAGGGTCAGCGAAACCAGGATGGGAAAGTAAAGCATCCCGGGGCCAGCGAAAGCAGGAAAGCCCCTGCCACCCATGAGTCTGGAGAGGCAAAGAGAGGGAGCCGTTACTGGAATTCAGTGAGAGCTGTGCCGCAGGAGAAGGCCACGAGGCAGGAGCATTGCCAAGCCCGAGAAGTGAATACCCCATGGCCCTGATCTCCTGCCCCCTCCCATTTCCTGTAGGTGCCTCCCGTTGGCCAAACCCAACTGGAAGCCAGAGCAACTATGCCCGAGGATGCAGTTCGTGAGGTCAGCTTCCCACAGCTGAGAGCCAGCGTCCACGTGCTTGTGTAGGTACAAAATCAGCGCTGTCTCCTGGAGGGGAAGGAGACAAGCGGTGAGCCGGGGCAAGGAGCAGCTCTCCCCACGCAACACATTCTAATACGGCACTCCGAGGATTCTGAGAATTCTAAATTTGAACCCGGTCTTGCAGGTTACCAAGGTAGGAGGATGGAAGATAAGTTATTTAACACTTTGTTGGCTTTGTTGGTAACTTTCAAGTATTTATTTTCAAGTATTTATTTTAAACATAGGAATGTGGACCTCTCTGTGTAGGCTTGTCCTGGGCTACGTAAAGGTTAGGAGTGGGCCTAGAGACACATTTTGTTTGGGTTAGTGGATATATTAACATGTTTCAAAATCACTCCCATTAAGTTATTGCCAGCCATTCTGGGGGAGGAATGGCTTCTAGGCATCCTCTGAGGACCTGCTGTGTGGACCCACCAAGCATCGCAACAGAAAGTTGCAGGACTAAAAGCCGTAGTGTGAAATGAACACATGCTGGCTGCAAAAATATGGCGCTGTGGAGAAACAGCAAGTCAGAATAAGTCCAAGGAAAATTCTTCCAATCATGAATGCATAAGATTGCAAACAGAAAATTTTTTCCTTCTTGGCATCTACTCGAAACTATCAATAATAAAAAACAAACTTGGATCAACTGTGCCAGAGAACAGACTGAATCAACTTTATAATCTCTCTATAGAAAATGTTATAAAATCATTGTCCTATAAAGAGGCTACCAGTGTACACAGCCCAAAAAATGTAGGAAAAAGTATTATAGAAGCATATATTAATTAATAAAATAGGTTATTTTTCTGGATTTTGTGATGTTTGTAGTATTTGCGGTTTCTAAAAAAATTGTCATTTGTTGTGACTCCTTTCTCCTAAGTAAACATTTCCTTTCATATTCAATTTCGTATTTGTAAATTTTTATTCTTCTTCTTGAAGAGGCCCCTCCGAACTGGATAAGCTTCAGGCCCCACAAAACCTGGACCCACGCCTGAATTAATATTATGATTCTGAGCCCACGCATTATTTCATCCCATCTGTAGGGTGGACAAGATTGCCCCTGTTTTACAGCAAAGAAAAACGAAGGCCCAGAGACGAAGTCGCTGCTCGTTCTGATTCTGAAGGCTCTTCTCTCTGGATTCTGAGCTCTTCAGGCTCCGACTGCTTCTACCACCCGAGTCCCAGTGGGGAGAGGCGGAGGGAGACGAAATCGGAAGATGAGGCCTCGGGAAATCAGCCTCTGTTTGGAGGGCTCTGCACATCCCTGCAGCAGCCGAGGGCGGGGAGACGGGGTGCGCCTGGGGTGGCAGCGCAGGAACTGGGCCGAACAGCTTTAGCGGAGGACGAAACAGGGGCAGTTCGAGTCTCTGCATCCCAGACCAGGACCCTAGGCCTTCAGTTCATTGCCGGTGTGGCCTAACCCTGACGTCACAGAGACAGGGAGGAGGCTGGTGAAGGATCGGATCGGGTGTCAGGGCTTCCTCATTTCCTGAAACCGTCCGGCACAGAGACGTCTTTGCTGCTTAGAGCTGGGCCTGCCTCAGGTTCAGGATGGCCACTAAGGGCACCTGATTGGTCACTCATCTTTGGCTCTGGGCCCCTGGACTGCCCTTTGGCTAATCAAGGCTGTTGGAGCATTAAAAGCGTGGCCTCTTAGAGTAGAAGGAACCTAAATGTCACGGGATCCAGTGGTTCTCAGTTCCACCCTGAGGGAACGGAGAGCCAGTGAGGACAATAGAGTGACTTTTTTCCAAAAGCTAAATTTTTGTTTTGGCCACGTGGCTTGTGGGATCTCAGTTCCCCGACCAGGGATGGAACCCACGCCCCCTGCAATGGAAGGGCGCAGTCCTAACCACTGAACAAACAAGGAAGTCCCCCAAAAGCTAAATATACCCAGTTTAAACACTGTCCTTTTGCCTTAGATTGAGTCCTTTTTTTTTTTTTTTTTTTTGCTTTATTTGTTGTTAAAATTTCCTGTATGAAATGATAGTGATTGTGATAATATTTGCTAGCATTTCTTGAGTTTTGCCATTGTGCTGGGCCTTGTGCTAAAAGCTCTGCGCAGTTTGTCTCATTTCGTCACCGCAGGGGCTGAAGAGACAGATGCTGTTATATATTTTTTGATTCAATAAACATTTTTATAGAATTTTAAATCACTTTTTACCATTACTAAAAAATATATCGTTAAATAAAGCGTTTCAAAGTATTTTTCCATCCTTTATTCTTCATTGCCCTTGATTTCCTGTGACCAAATTTTTTTAATTGAAGTAGAGTTGACTTACAATGTTGTGTTAATTTCTGCTGTACAGCAAAGTGATTCAGTTATACACATATATACATTTTTAAAAATATTCTTTTCCAGTATGGTTTACCATGGGGTATTGAATACGGTTCTCTGTGCTATACATTAGGACCTTGTTGTTTATCCATTCTATATGTAGTAGCTTACATCTGCTAACCCCAACTTCCCACTCCATCCCAGCTCCCTCCCCCTTGGCAACCACAAGTCTGTTCCCTATGTCTGTGAGTCTGTTTCTGTTACATAAATAAGTTCATTTGTGTCATATTTCAGATTCCACATATAAGTGATATCATATGGTATTTGTCTTTTGCTTTCTGACTTACTTCACTTAGTACGATAATCTCTAAGTCCATCCATGTTGCTGCAAATATCATAATTTTGTTCTTTTTTATGGCTGAGTAGTATCCCATTGTATATATGTACCACATCCTCTTTAACCACTCTTCTGTTGATGGACATTTAGGTTGTTTCCATGTTTTGGCTATTGTAAATAGTGCTGCTATGAACATAGGGGGTGCGTGTATCCTTTTGAATTAGACTTTTGTCTGGATATATGCAAGAAGTGGGATTGCTGGATCATATGGTAGTTCTATTTTTAGTTTCTGAGGAACCTCCATACTGTTTTCCACAGTGGCTGCACCAACTTACATTCCCACCAACAGTGTAGGAGGGTTCCCTTTTCTCCACATTCTCTCCAGCATTTGTTATTTGTAGAGTTTTTAGTGATGGCCATTCTGACCTGTGTGAGGTGATACCTCATTGTGGTTTTGATTTGCATTTCTCTAATAATTAGTAACGTTGAGCAGATAGATGCTATTATTAATCCAATTTTACTTCCAAAGAAACTGAGACGTGAAGGTCAGGTTGGCACACATCCTGGGGGAGGATGTCATGGAGTCAGGACCTGAGCTTGGTGGTCTTGCACGCACTTCACCATCGCACCGTCCTTCCTCTGGAGATAACACAGTTTTTAAATGTTTATGCCCTTAGCTTACAAAATAAAAGTCTGGCAACCTAGGTTAGAGCCTCATGTGTTTTAAAGAACTTGTACTGGCTTGGAAATCTGGATGTCTGAGAGCCACTGAGCTAGCCACCTCTTTATTTGACAGGTACCAGGGAGAAATAGTTGAGTTACCAATGTCACCCAGCAGGCTGGAAGTAAAATTAGACAAAGAGAAGACCTGGCCGGGCAGATTTTCGGCATTTGTGAGACATGAAAATTTGGGAATTTCCTTTAAACTGGACAATGGTTGACTAAAGGAAAAGCAGCCTCTACAAATGAATTCAGAAAACAATTCTTGTAACCTATGTTTCCCCAGGGACATCCTGGCTTTGACATTGTATTTCTACACAGCTTCAGGAATGACTCCACATTCCTCAACAGAGTGGGAATTCCCGGCTCTGGGTTCCTACTGAATATGCTGCCTCACAAACAACACAGAAGTGTCTGCAGGCATGCTCTCCCCTCTCCCTCTGCGGGACCTTCCTCCCACTCCAAGAGCTGCTTTCCACTTGGCTGTCTCCATGGTGAAGGTGAGAGAAAGAAGGAGGTTAGATGGTTTCCATGGCAACAGCAAGGGAGAGCTCATTTCCTTGGTGATGATGAAGGTGAGGCAGTCAAGCTCAGAGTATCTGCCCCTCCCCAGCTCCCACCCTGCATAGGTCACACCTTGGGCTTCCTGGATTAGGGCCTTGCAGGGCAATCATGACAATCTGACAAGTGATGGACTATCCAGGCCAGGATCTGGGTCCAGGCAGACTTGGTTTGGGGCGTATTATTTCATCCTTTGAGCTCTCAATGGCCGCATCTGTAAAATGGGGCTGATAATAGGATCAGCCTCTTAGGGTTGTAAGGAAATAAACGGAAGGGTCAGTAAAATTTAACCGTTATTGTTGCAGGGTAACTATGATTGCCACACACTAACAACCATAATTATTGCAATGCAGAGGGGGAGGCAAGTTGGGTTTAATAAGACCATTTTAAAGATGAGAAAGCTGGAGCTCAGGGATGAGGAGTGACTCTGCCTGAGTCCCAGCATTGTTAAGAATCAGTACTAGAGGGCTTCCCTGGTGGCGCAGCAGTTGAGAATCTGCCTGCCAATGCAGGGGACACGGGTTCGGGCCCGGGTCTGGGAAGATCCCACATGCCGCGGAGCGACTAGGCCCGTGAGCCACAATTACTGAGCCTGCACGTCTGGAGCCTGTGCTCCGCAACAAGAGAGGCCACGATAGTGAGAGGCCTGTGCACCGCGATGAAGAGTGGCCCCCGCTTGCCACAACTAGAGAAAGCCCTCGCACAGAAATGAAAACCCAACACAGCCATAAATAAATAAATAAATAAATAAATAAAATTAAAAAAAAAAAAAAAAAAAGAATCAGTACTAGAGTGAAAGCCAGCTATCTGGGCTCGAAACCCAGTGCCATTTCCACTCCCCCACCCTGTCTTGCACAGGCAACACACTGACCCCTGGCTGGGCCTACCCCCCTTCCCTGCCTCAATCGGAGACCCTGAAAACAAAGCATCCAGGCCCTCCTCCTTCCCTGTGTCACTCATGGTTTGCACCACATGCCTGGACCAAGTCAACACAAGCATCTGGATGATTGTCAAAGCAATTAATAAGCAAAAAACAGGCATCGTGAATTAATTTAGTGAAGTCTTCCCATTACATAAATTACAGGGAATCAGTCTAGACTAAAGTCTGGGCTGCCGATGACTGACAGAATGTTCCAGTGTTTCTTTGAATGGTTCTGGCATCACACAGCCCCTGATGGCGTTCCTGAATCATACAATGTATGAATTATTAAGGTTTTACTTGTGTGATCCATTAGTTATTTAGACGATGATACATTGTTCTGGGAAGACTACTGGCTTTAGAACTAACCAGATTTGGAATCAAATCCTAAATTGTATTTAAAAGAAAAAAAGAAAAAAGAAAGAAAGAACCTGAAAAGACAAAAAAAAAAAATCCTAAATTCTACTACTTACTACCAATGTGATTTTGGATGCGTTAATTAACTTCCTGGAGCGTCACTTTCCTGTTTTCTAAAATGGGCATATAATACTATCTCCTGACAAATTGGTTGTGAAGTTTAGAGATAATATATATAAAACACCTGGTATATAACAGTCATTCAGCAACTGATAGTGTTTCTTATTGAACACAGAGATTCTCACCATCCCTCACAGTTGGTTGTATTTTCACCTCTCCTTAGTCCTCAGTTAGGCTGCGTGCTCATTGAAGCCAAGACTGGGCCTTCCAGGGCTCTGCACCAAGGTGAGCTCAGGAAAGGTTTGCTTGGTTGCCTTGGACGCAATGCAGGGGGAGTAGTGGGGTTTAATGACTTTAGCCAGCAGCCTAACCATCATTACCCAGGTCAGATAGCAAAGTGAGCTGCCTAGCTAAAAGCAGTCACAGCGTGATCTCCAAGGCTGGCTGGGAGCGCCCACTTTTTGGTCTGTCGATCACATCCACAGGGTTGGGTTCCTGCAGCAAGTTTGCACTACATGTTCCTCCCTAGTATCCTTGCCTAATTGCATCAGAAGTTAATGTCTGACCAAAACCTACCAATAAAATTGTATTTCCCTGGAATTTAGGATTGGGATCTTAGTATCTTGATGTGGTTAAATATAAACCCTGGAGTGGACAATTGGCAATTTGCTGTGATGAGGCACCTAATCCAGAATGTGCACACATTCACACACGTGCAGAAGTATGCATGCATACACACACACACATGCACGTGCACACACTGATGCACGGACGCAGAATTCAGGGACAGAAGTCCCAGATCATGCATCGGATCCCTTTCTGGGTCCTGGCAGCATTTCTGACCTTAGGTTTGGTGAAACACATTAAAATAAATTTCCCCTTCTGGCTTCGGTTGTTACTGTTGCTAAACTAGGTCATTATTTCTGTTCCTTGCAACCAGAGAATCCTAAATGATGTACTTCCTTTCAGCAGGGAGGCACCATGTGGAGGGCAGGGCACATGCAGTGATACCCTGAAGGAATCCAGGTACCCAGGGTCCACGCCTCAGGCTTTAGAAATAATAAAGTCACTCCCACCTGCTGAGCAAAAGGGTCATAACCTTTGTTTTCATCTGGGATCCCCCTCAACATCAAGATTCTGCAAAGGCAGGTAGACACCAGTTTTCAAGAGCCTCAGCGATTGCGTCCACTTAGTTATTGCCTTTCCCAGATGCCTGATAAGCTCGCTCCCCTCTTGGGGCAGAAGAGACTTGGAAAGATGAAATGCAACCCCGTACTACCTGCCAAGTTTTTGCCTAACCTACCTGTTAGGTTTTCTAACTAAATTTCGCTCCTGTGGAGGTAGGGAGTGATGCTTCCCTCTGAGCTGGAAGCAGCCCAGTGACAGCCTCCACAGTCAATGAGAAAGTCCCAGTGTTGTGGGATTGCCCCAGAAAACCAGCCTCCCCGCCTGCCCCAGAGAGTGAATTCAGAAGAACCTGAGAGAGCGCCCAAGATTGGGCACACTCAGAAGCCAGGGCCTCGCCAAAGTTTGTGCGGTTGTGTAGCTCGGAGAAGAGGAGCTTCCAGGGTGCCGGGCCACTCTTGCAGTCTCTGAAGGGCTTTCCTGTAGAAGAAGGGGGAGGTGGGTGCTGGTACAGGGTGGGTCCCCTGGAAAACAGACTCAGAAGAGTGTGCGCACAGGATGTTTGCTGAGGAGTGTCATGGAGGGGAGAGGAAGGAAGCAGGGCTGGGCAGGGGGAGAAGATGCGGCCTGACAGTTGCCTTGTCACCTCCACAGGGAACACGGGAGCCAGGATGACTTTCACATTTGTCTCCCTTGGGACTGAGCTGACCAGGCCTTTTTACTGTCCCCGTTGGGTGCAGCCATCACGGAAAGTGCATAACCTCGGACTAGCCAGCTCTCTCTGCCGCTGAAGCAGACCCTGAAGGGGCTGATAGCCGAGGTTTTTTGAAGACAGCACTCCCAGCCGCTGGGGAAGCGAGTCCTCCGGTGCAGGGGGTCTAGGTGGCACATCATGGTGTCCACCAAAGGGACCCTCGCTACAGAGGGCACACTAGGAACCAATCAGAAGAAGCTACTGGAAGCCAGATTCTAGCGCAGTATACCATGTTGGGGGCCCACCTGCTCCCCCTCTGAACCCATATTTATGAAGCGCCTACATAGGCAGGCCCTGTCCTCACAGAATGTGGTCTAGTAATTCCAGCGCAGAAGCACTATCTTACTGAGTGAGAGACATTAGCCTACAGAGGCGTAGGAGCTCAGGGTTTAGCTGAACTAAGAAATAAAATTTTAGCAAGTAAAGCTGTCATCACAAATTGGCTAGGCAGCATTGAAAAAGAGAAAAGAGAATAGAATGCTGGCCTGGGAATCAGAAAACCTGGATTTGAACCCAGGCTCTGCTGGCTATGTGAACTTGGTAAAGTCTCTAAGCCTCTCTGAGCTAAAGCTGAAAACAGCAATCACAACACCTGCTTTACAGGACTGATGCAAGATTAAAAGGCGAACACATATGGCTGGCACCACCCATGACAGAGAGCCAGGAGGCAGTGATAATTATTTGGCTGGCTTCCTTTCCCTGATAACCACTCAGCCACCAGGAATATTGTAAAAGTTATTGTTCTAACCAGAAGGGCCATAAACTGTTTTTTATAACCTAACGAAGGCCAGATGCCAGGCAGAGAACCAGAGAGCCAACGTTCAGTTCCGAAACCTTTGGAGCACACCAGTTGCTTGGTGTCTGATGATTTCCATTACCCAGGGTCCAGGGATAGGGAAGATTTACATACGTTATTTGGAGCTCTGGTTCAAATCTGGCCAAGCTCTGTTGGGACTTAGTCATCCTGACACTGGCCAGACAGCATCCTTATGAAATCGGATAAGCAATTACTATAAGCAATTCCAACACACACACACACACACACACACACACACACACAGAGTCTTACAATAGACAGATTTTCACAGATAACCATCTGTGAAACCAGCGGAGGCTCAGATTAAAAAAAAAACTCATCCTGAGGATGAGACAGAACCATCCACGGCCCAGATAATTAGGAGAACTGAAATCATCTTTGCCACCCAAGTTTGCAGAGAGTGGGAGGCAGCAGAATATTTTTATTCCTGATGCCCTAAAATGCTGTGCCATAAACAGAACAGCTGGAAGATCCCAAGACTAACAGCCTTATTTTTCCCCCAATTTCTTTTTCTTGCAGTAAAATTTATATAACATAAAATTTACCATCTTAACCATTTTTAAGTATACAGTTCAGTGGTATTACATACATCTATAATGTTGTGCAGTCATCACCACCATCCATCTCCAGAACTCTTTTCATCTTGTAAAACTAAAACTCTTATACTCACGGACTTCCCTGGTGGCACAGTGGTTAAGAATCCGCCTGCCAATGCAGGGGACACGGGTTCCAGCCCTGGTCAGGGAGGATCCCACATGCCACGGAGCAACTAAGCCTGTGCGCCACAACTACTGAAGCCCGCGCGCCTAGATCCTGTGCTCCGCAACAAGAGAAGCCACCGCAATGAGAAGCCTGCGCACAGCAACAAAGAGTAGCCCCCACTCGCTGCAACTAGAGAAAGCCCGCGCGCAGCAACAAAGACCCAATGCAACCAAAAATAAATAAATAAAATAAATAAATTTATTAAATAAATAAATAAAGCTCTGTACTCATTAAACAATAACTCTCCATTCCCTCCTTCCCCTCAGCCCCTGGCAACTACCATTTAATAGCCTTATTTTACAGGTGAGGAAAACAAAGCCCAGAGAGGGTCAGCAACTTGTCAGAAACACATAGGCCATCTGTGGCTGATTGAGGGCTCAACGCACATCCCGGGAGTCCTGGTCCATATCACTGCTCCGTACTTTCTCATAATGGTGGCACAGGAGGTACAGGGTGTGGTTGGCAGTTCTTTCCAGCAATGCCAGTCCTGAATATGCCCACAAGTCCTTACTAACATCCTATGTTATTTCTAGCTTTTCAAGCAGTGAAGAGAGATGGGGATGAAAGGTCAAAAGTAAAAAGCAAAATGGAGGCTGTCTTAGTTTCTTACAGTTGCCATGACAAAGTACCACACACTGTGTGGCTTAAACAACAGAAATGTATTGTCTCACAGCTCTGGAGGCTGGAAGTCCAAAATCACTGTTCCTTTTTAGAGCTGCAAGGGAGCATCTATTCCAGGCCTCCCTCCTTGGTTTGTAGATGGCCATCTTCGTCTCCATATGGCATCTGCCTCGTGTGTCTGTGTCCAAATTTCCCCCTTTCATAGGGAGACCAGGCATATTGGGTTAGGGGCCACCCTACCCCAGTATGACCTCATCTTTGTTAATTACATCTGCAATGGCCCTATGTCCAAATTGATTCACATTCTGAAGTACTAGGGAGTTAGGACTTCAGCATATGAATTGGGGGGGGGGCACATAATTCAACGCATAGCAGAGGCCCTCTCCTTTATGAATTGGTCCAGAGAGAGCAATAGACTTACAAGCTGATGAACTCAGACATAGACTCATGTATATTTGACAACATGATACATGACATCGTGGATCAAAAAGAAAAGGATGGTCTAGTCAATGAATAACCCAAATAACTCAGTATTCCACTCCTAGGCGTGCACACAAATCTAGTTAGTAAATGTGACACGGAGTTTTATATGAGAATATTCATTGCAGTATCATTTATAATGCCCAAAATCTATCCACAGGAGATAGATTTGTGTGTGGGTGGTTGTAATGGGTTGATTTGTGCCCCTCAAAGTTCATATGTTAAAGTCCTAACCCCCAGCACCTCAGAATGTGACTGTATGAGGACATAGTCCTTAAAGAGGTAATTAAGTTAAAATGAGGTCATGAGGGTGGTCCTAGTCCAGAATGACTGGTATCCTTATAAGAAGAGGACGTTAGAACATAGACAAGCACAGAAGGAAGACCATCGACCTGACTGATGTCCTTATAAGAAGGGAAAATTTGAACAAACAAAGAGACACCAGGGATGTGCATACACAGGAAAAAAGAGGACAGACGGAGGAGACGGCCAGCTACAAACCAAGGAGAGAGACCTCAGAAGAACCAACCCTGCCGACATCTCAATCTTGGGGACTTCTAGCCTCCAGAACTGTGAGAGAATAAGTGTCTGTGGTTTAAGCTGCCCAATCTGTAGTGCTTTGTTATGGAAGCCCCAGCAAACTAACACAGTGATATAAGTATGAAAATATGACTAGGAGTAATAAACACAAAATTCAAGACAGTGGTTACCTCTATGAGGAAGGAAGCAGAATTTGAGAGGGAGGAGTACTCAGAAGGCTTGGATTATCTTTGCAATATATATTTTTAACCATTTTTTAAATTGAAGTAGAGTTAATTTACAACATTGTGTTAGTTTCAGGTTTACAGCAAAGTGATTCAGCTATTCATATTATATGTATAATATTAATATATATACTTTTTCAGATTCTTTTCCATTATAGATTATTACAAGATATTGAATATAGTTCCCTGAACTATACAGTAAGTCCTCATTGTTTACCTATTTTATATAGAGTAATATGTATATGTTAATCCCAAACTTCTAATTTATCTCCCCCCACTATTCCCTTTGGTAATCATAAGTTTTTTTCTATGTCTGTGAGTCTATTTCTGTTTTGTAAATAAGTTCATTTGTATCATTTTTAAGACTCCACATATAAGTGATATCACATTATGTTTGTCTTTCTCTGTCTGACTTACTTCACTTAATGTGGTAATCTCTAGGTCCATCCATGTTGCTGCAAATGGCATTATTTCATTCTTTTTAATGGCTGAGTAATATTCCATTGTATATATGTACCACATCTTCTTTATCCATTCATCTGTCAATGGACATTTAGGTTGCTTCCATATCTTGGCTATCGTAAATAGTGTTGCTATGAACATTGGGGTGCGTGTATCTTTCTGAATTAGAGTTTTCTCCGGAGTATGCCCAGGAGTGAGATTGCTGGACCATATGGTAGTTCTATTTTTAGTTTGTTAAGGAACCTCCATACTGTTCTTCATAGTGGCTACACCAATTTACAATCCCACCGACAGTGTAGAAGGGTTCCTTTTTCTCCACACCCTCTCCAGCATTTATTATTTGTAGACTTTTTAGTGATGGCCATTCTGACTGGTATGAGGTGATTGCAATATTTTATTCTTTAAGCTGCATGGTGCGTACCTGAATGTTGTTATATTATTCTCTCTATTTTTTAATTTAAACCCACAAGAATAGGTGAGTGTGACTGCTGGCTGAGTACTCCCTCATTTCAAAGCATCCTAGCACACAGGGGCTCTAACTTGAACTCACCATGTGACCCTGGGTGAGTCACTTCTCTCTGGCCTCAGTTTCTCTAACTGTAAAATTAGAAGAATGAACGAATTCAATGTTTTCCAAAGTGTGTTCCACAGGACAGTAATTCCATGAGATTTTAAATATATATTCTACATTACAAAAGGGTTACCTGGTCAAATAATTTTCGGAAGGGTTACCAAAGATATAATCACATTATTTCACTACAGAAATTTCAAAGGTTTTTAATCATGAATAGGCCAACAGGGGGCTATGGCATGCAGACAACAGAGCACTCTTTTCAAAGAATAGTGATCAACTGCTTTTCTGTTCACTCACACATTGGTTCTGAAAGAACATCAGTAATTTTCTTCAGGGGTTATTTTGTGTAAACAAACATAGTTCAAATTTTAAATGCTAGAATGACAAACCCAACAGCGGTCTTGTATGTAACAGATCCTACTGAGTATGGCATGGGGCCTCCTAAGATGCAAAAGAGACTTTCCTGAAAACATGTTTGTTACAATGATTAGAAAAATATATTATTTCATTTTTAAAACACTAAGCTAAAAAATGAACTAAACAAAAACTAACCATCCCAAATTAACTGTGAGTTAAACTGTACATTTAAAAAAATCCATCAAGGTTTTCTTTTTATATTTTTACTGTGATGTACACACAGAAAAGGGCACAAAGTAAATGTATAGCTTAGTCAATATCCATTGCTCAGGTCAAGAAATGGAACACAGCCAGAACCTCGATGGGTCCTTGCAGTAAAGTCATGCTGAGGACTCTGCTTTGGTTCTGAGATGTAGGTGAGGCAAAGTTTTATCAGGTTCGTCCTGTGCTTTTCCTAAGAGCACAGGGACATCGAAGGCAGAAGTGCCTTCCATGAGTTAAGATGTTCCCAGTGATCTCTGCCTTCTTGGAAATGCCCTACAAGCATCATCTGTTTGAACAACATCCATGGGTCTTATGTAACACTGCGGAGGAAGCCACGGTCCATTCCAAAACCCAGTCTCTCTTTTACAGGGACACTCAGAGAAAGTTTTGGCCTGAGCGTCATTCCCGGAAAATGTCGGGCTCTTGCAAATCAACATGTATGCATTCTTTGGTCAGAAAAAGAAAACTAGGTAACTCAATACGTTCCTCCCTGCGTTTTAGCTGCCAGGAAATTAGACCCAAACTTGGGACCGCTTTAGAGTAATCAGCTTTTAGGACTGCTGACTTTAGGACTGCTGATGTCAGAGCCAGGGAACCCCTTAGAGAGCACGTGGTCCCATGCACACATATGGGGAGGTCAAGGCCCCCAGGATGTCACTGGGTTCCTCTCAGGTGACCAGTCACCCTGCCTCCCTGATAGAGTTTATTCCTAAGTGTGTCACTTTGCATCATTGGTCCTGGGAAGCTCCTTTGAATCTGGCTGGAAGTACAGAGCTAGCACAGATCAGAGCTGAACAAACGAGCACGGAGGTGGTCTTCCCACCACCCAAGGTGCGGCCGAGCCTTAAAGGATTTAAATTTTGTGTCTCCCCTGACAACTTGACAGTTCATCTGGTCCTCTAATCCTTGCTTCCCAAATGCTAGTCTAGGAGCCAGGGTCAGGACGTAAGAATGTTTTTCAGTCTGAAGCACGATCAGAAGAATAAGGCTGATGCAGTGAGTTCTTCAAGAAACTAAATTTATTCCCTTTTTTGGTTTTAAAAATACCTTTTATTTTATGAAATGATGGCACTGAAAATTATTTTATTGCCCTTTCAAGGCAAAACAAAATGTTGTCAACCCCACGTTAGCCACCTCCCAATTTTTTTTAAATAATTTTTTTGTGATGTGTGAAATTCACAAGTCTATGAGCCATTGTTCTAATGGCCTCTGACCAGTTGGACTGCCAGCCTGTGTCTGGAGACGATCCAGGACCCCAAGGCCCTTCGTGAGCTGCTTTTTCCCACTTTACCACATACTCTTCACAGTAAACACTCTGTGTTACTCTTGCTACATTGGATTACTGGCCATTTCTTTGACACTCATAGCCTCGGGACCCCTCGCTGCCTTTGAGATGGAGTTCTTCCTGCCCAGAATATCACTCTTCCCTGGCCTCCGTGGTCCAGCTTCATGAGAACCCTTGGCACAGTTAAATGAGCTATAAATGTTTGCAACCTGGTTGTGAGTGAGGAAACCCCACAGCCTCTGGGGAGCTTGACAGCCAGGTTTTCCTCCCACGAAGCCTTTCCAGAAGCTTCTTGTGGATGTCAGGCCTCTCTCCCTCCAGTGCATGGGCATTTTGTGCTCACGTTGTACACAACTGTGTTAGGGTCACACACGTCCTGTGAAGATCTGTGTACCTGAGAGTGGGGACCATGTCTTACTTGTCTTTGTATCCCCTGTGGCCTAGCGCGGTCTCTTGCGCACAGTATACACCCATTTCATGTTTATGGGACAAGAGAGTGAGCAAAGGAATGAGGGACTCAGTGTGCCCAGCTCTGGAAGTAGGCACAGGGCAGGATGTGGGATGGATGACCTACCCCTTTGAACTTTCTGCTCAGTGCTCAGCCAGGAGAGACAGTGGAACAGGCACTTGTGGGTGAAAGGGAGCCGTCTAGAAGAGCAGGCAAGAACCACATCTTTCCCTGCCTGCGTAAGGAGGCTAATAATAATGGATTGCCATTTATAAAGGTCCGATCTGGGCCAGGCACCGTTTATGGATTATCTCATTTGTTCTTCTTCTCAACCAAATAAAGTTAGAAACCTGGGGCTCAGAGAGATAAAATAACTTGTCCAGGGTTGTGCAGTTAATGAGTGCCTTAATGGGGGGGGGTGGCTACAGACAATGTTTGTGTCCCCCCAAAATTCATATGTTGAAAATCCAACCCTCAGCGTGATGGTATTGGGAGGTGGAGCCTTTGGGAGGTGATTAGGTCATGAGGGTGGAGCCCTCAGGGATGGGATTAGTGCCCCTATAAAGAGACCCCAGACAGCTCTCTCGCCCTTCTGTCATGTGAGGACACAGCGAGAAGATGGCCTTCTAAGAACCAGGAAGCAAATGTGCCACTGCCTTGATTTTGGACTTCTCAGCTTCCAGAACGGTAACAAATAAATGTTTGTTGTTTGAGTCTCTGAGTCTATGAGATTTTTGTTATAGCAGCCCAAAAGAACTAAGACACGGAGGCTCAATCTGACGCTAAAACCTGTTCTCATTCCCCTTGTAAGGAGGAAGAGCCAGCCTTGGGCCACACAGCACCCATGCCCAGGACCCACCGGCCCACCCACACTCTCCCTCTTCAGAGCACTGAGAAGAAAGTTCCCATGAGGTGCAGTGATGATTTGGGGGAAGGGATCAGTTATCACAGCAGACAATGTCACCACGTGCTGCTACAACAAACACAGTTATTTCGGATGCTGCAAGGCTTGGAAAAGCAAAGGGAGGAAGAGAAGCTTACTTTAGCCTGGGTTTATTTTTGTGACTAGGAGAGTGACAGTCATAGAAATACTACAGAGAGTTCAGAGCGTCTTGGAAAGGGAAATATTTGTGTTTTATCACTCGACCCAGAAACTCCGGCAGAGTGCTAATCTTTGATGGATTCTGTCTGCTTAACCGGCAAACTAATAATAAAAGTGATGGGGGTGGGGAGCATCGCCACACATCAAACGCCCCACCCCTGAGATGACGCCCAAGCCTGCATAAGCCCTTTCTGGGTGGCTTTGTCCACTGAGCGCAGTTAGACGGGTCATTGGCATCTGTAGCCCGGCAGCAAAGGAGGGGGATGAACAGTTCTCCGGGGAAGTGTGTGGCCGGGATCCTCATAATCAGAAAGTGAGTTTAGCTTTCAGCAGGCCCAGGTTCCTACCTTACCAAATTTTCTCATTTCCTTAACTGTTCTTTTCCTAATAATTCAAAGCTTGGGCAATAATCGTGCGTTCAGTAAATATTACGGAGCATCTACCAGAGGAATCTGGAACAGAAGTCAACCTGGGGGGTCAGAGGACCTCTCACTGTGCTTTTCTGACATTGGTTTTGGCTGGGACATCCTAGTTTACCCCAATAGCCCTTCCTGTCTCCAAGTACCAGGTAGAAAGGGCTCTTTCCCTCACCAAAGTTTCCTAGGTCACTCCTGGGGTGGGCCTGCCCCTGCCGGTGCCCTGCAGGCCACCTGACAGGGCTGGCCTTGCTAAGTCAGAGCTCGCCTGTGGTTCACTGAACAAGTGAGGCCGCTCAGGACCTGCCCCACACTGACCTTTTGTCTTTGTCTCCCCCGATAGCAGCTGGGAGATTTTTCCACTAAAAAAATTTTTTTTAATTCTAATAGGTCATTCTGTTACATAAATTTAAGCCCTAATAGAACATTCTGTTACAAGAAGACAGAGGGATACTTCAGGGAACAAAAGGGTCTCAAGAGTGACCGGAATCAGAAACAGGGAAGCTGTCGGAATTGTCTCTTGCGTGCTAGCGGTCATTGGGGGACAGTTCCGTCATGCGCTGTGTGACAAGCATCCTCTGATCATCTTTGCATACGGCCAGCGCGGCTGCCTCAGGCCTCCGTTGCCGGGCCTCCCATTCTAGGGCCCAGCAGAGGCTGAGTAGCATTTCCGAGTCAGCAATCAAAGCTTGGAGAGAGAATATCCTCCTGGCCCGGCTTGGGTCACTGGTCCATCTCTAGTCCAATTAACTAAAGCTTGGTGAGGCGAGGTCGCTGCCTGAACCTGCTGTAGGCAGGGTTAGTTCTCAAAGTAAAGGGGGTTTGGTGGCGGGGCAGGCACCCCGAAGTTGTCCAGAACAGCCCGTGACTTTATACAGAATGGATGGGTCTCAGCTATTGCTCTGTTTTAAAATATGGATGGTAACACCCGCCTCTTTTGAGTTTTTTGAGAACATGGGTCATACGTGCAAGGACTCGGCCGAGTCTAAGGGCTGGGTGGAGGCTGGTGACATTCTCCTGCGGGTAGTCGCCATGGCCAGCCCGGCGCTGATCCTGCCCCCTCCGCCCGCCAGAGCCGGGCGTGAGCATCTCAGTGCCTTGTGTGCCTTCAGCCCCACGCGCCCCCCGGCCTGGAGGCAGCGCCCAGCCCCGCCCGAGTCAAGGGCGGAGGTGCCAACTCCACGGCCACCCCTTTGGAGAGGCGCCCGGCTGTGCCCAGGTTGTCTCTGAAACACTAACTGTCTTACACACTCCGCAATGAGATGTGCTCCGCAGAAGCCCAGACCAGTATAAATAGGCCTCTTTATTCCCCTGCCTTCATGCTAAGAAAAAAGAACAGCAGAAGTGGGGAAGGACATTCCAGAAATGCCACAGAGAGACCGCTGTGAGCGCTGCGCTGTGTCCTCTGCAGGAAGCGCTTCACGGCAGAGACAGGAGCTGCAGCAGGAGACGGGGGCCACGCGCCAGCCCGGATGAGGAGACCCACTGCCCTCGGTTCTGAGGGGGAGCCCCGAGAGCAAGGCCGGGGGGCCCCAGGCCAGCTTGCTCCCCCCCGTGTCATGTTTTCTCTCCTTTAAGACGGTGGAGTCTGGCTGTGGCGTGTCATCCTGAACGGACTCCAAGGATGTCCGATCGCCCGAAGATCCATCGGGGGAGTGGCTGTTATTAGTTTTAAACAGACTCGTTTACAAGCAGAGTCTCCGTCCAAGCATATCAAGAATAAAGTCCTGCGAGATCGAGTCTCGTTAGTGTAAAAATTAATGATTCAAGATACAGTAGAAACTGAATAAAATTTGTCTTTATTCTTACTTTAAAAAAAGAGGATAAAGTCCTGCTTCTAACTGTAGACTTAATACTCAACAGGAAAATAGAACTTTTTCGGTTCTACAGCTGCCGAGGCCCGCACTGGGGACACCAAGTTGTAAAAGGAGGTCCCTCCTTGCGGGGCCTCATCCTCGGCTGGGGGTTTGTCAAGTCCCCCCCGACTGACTGGCATCTCGATGTGATGATCTCTTTAGGTTTGAGAAAGTAAAGGTGAAACCTCTGTAAATAACTTTTTCCCCTGATATGGACAAACTAAACACACACACACACACACACACACACACACACACGCACAGCCCTGCCACTAAGTCTCAATGAGTTGTATTTTTTTTTAGCTTCTCACTTAACAATTGGCATGTTGATTTGTACCCGGTGACCTCATTTGGGTACGAGGTTCAGGTTGCGAACAGTGTACGCCACTGCTTTGCTTCTTTTAAATCACAGAACACGGGGTCAGAAGTTTGGGTTTATTGTTAAGAGGCTGAAGAAAGGGACACACAGCTGGCGTGTGCCTGTGCTGTCTATTTCGGGAATGGGACTTCTGAGTCACCGACTAAATTAGACACAGGTGTTCTCGGCGTTGCTGGGGGGCCCTGCGCCTCGGCTCTGCTTTGTGAGATCCCAGGGACAAGGAGGGCTCCAGACGGCCAGGACCGGAAGGAAAGCACACAGGCACTCTTCAGACGAGGCTCCCAAAGTGGTATCTTCATAAGGAATAAGCCGTGGTCATTCCTTGGGAAGGTCTGGTTTCACATCCTGGTCCCAGAAGTTCTACTCTCTGATACATAAGGCAGCTCACCTATTTCAATTCTGTAGCCTATAAAATGGCACTAGTTCACAAATTGCAAGGTCATTATAGAAAAGAAAGATGGTGAGCATTAAGCGTCCCACACATAGTAGGTGCTTAACAAATAGTGTATGCTATTAATGGTATTCATTCTTGAACTGCCCTTTGTTAGTTCTGTCCTGCATCCCCAGATCCTCAGGCTAAGCTCTTGGAGGGCAAGGACTACTTTATTCATCTTTGAAATCCCCAAAGGACAGGAAGGCAGTAAGCGGCTGTCTGCAAACTCTCATGGGTGAACCGCACCCCCCAGCAGCTGGGACTCCTGCTGCCACCTTAGCCCTATCTTGACATACGCACCCATGGAATGTACTTCCAAACGCCCCTTCACACATCATGGTGTTGACCAGCAGGGTGAGAGACAGACAGGAAGCAAGCAGTAGAAACCTAAAAATGCATAGCTTATTTCAGTTGAAGTGTCAAATGCGTCATCAAGGAAGACCCCCAATGAAAGACCAGCGGGGGCTGCAGAGTTCTTGGTGCAAACGTGGCTGGGGTGTGGAAGGCTAGATGACTCTCCTTCATTCATTAAGTACGGTGAGGACCTACCATGTGCCAAGCACTGGGCTAGGCGCTACAGATGCAATGGAGAATGAGACATAGTCCAAAGGGCATCTAAACAAAGAAGAGCTAATTACAAAAGTCTCTGGGGCTCTAGAAGTCAGTGCAAAGCGCTCACAGAGGTTAGGGAAGGTGCCGGGGAGGGGCAGTCCAGCTGGGATCACAAGGTTGCGTTGGGGGAGGACTGGCCAGAGGAGGAAGGGCATTCCAGACACAGAGAACAGCACGCAAAAGGCCCCAAGACCCCTAGCTTGACCGGGGGCCTGGAAGCTTTCCGAAGCCCGCCATTATAGGGGCCGGCACTGGGGCCCACCTGCCGGATCCAGCTGTGGGTTCCCTGAGACGGTCTCCCGGGGGGGAGGCTGGGCATTTTAGGGAGCATGCTTCCTGGAGGTGACAGACACTCTGCACCCAGCCAGGAATGGAGGAGGTGAGTGAGAAATGACCCTCAAGGATGACAGCAGGGAAACCTGGAGGGACAGCTTCACCACAAGTGGGGACAGCCGGAATTCTGCCTCTTGTTCTGGAATGTCGGGCTAATGAAGGAGGACGTTGAGCCCCTTGTTGGCTGTCCCCTTGGCTGACGGAGGCCCAGACACCACAGGACGGCAGCGGATCAGATTCGGTTTCAAAGGTTAACTGTGTTACCACAGGGCTGGCACAGCCTTCAGACCAGGGAATGCTCGGATGCAGGCTTAGTCTCCAGCAGTGGGTGGAAATACCAGCATTCCTCTGTGACATCTTCCTGCCACCCCAGGCCTTAAAACACCACCGTCGAAGAGGCCGATGCATCCACGGGGCCTAGAGCAGGGCCTGGCAGAGGACAACACGCGACAGGTGTTTGCACCTGGAAGTGAACAAGGGGCAGAGCACAAGTGCCCACCTGTCTGCCCCTGTCCTCTCCCTGGGGCCTGCTCTGGGCAGACAACACAGGGGGCCACGGTGGAGGGAGAACCGGACCAGCGACAGGAGACCCAGGCCCAGGCCACTAATTATCTGCGTGACCCTCAGCACATCACTTTCCCTCCCAGAGTCTCCATTTTGTCTGCAAAATAGCACGGTTTGGTATCTGCCTGCCTGGCTCATAAAGTTACACGTGATGGTCAGTTGATATATGATGATGGGTGCGTACTTTGTAGCTGTAAAGAGAAGGTCGACTCTATTCAAGTACTTCCAAATATCTACTGTCTCGAGTTCAGGACTGTGGTTATTGTCATTAGCATGGCCAAGTGGGAAAGAGCGGGCAGCTTTCTTCCCAGGGAGAAGCAGTGCGTGCCCTCACTGCCGACTGGGGAAGCTGACTCCGGACACCAAGGACCATCGCAGGAAATTCACTGTTGTGGGTCCCTGAAGGGTCCTGCTCCCAGTGCGTCCCTGCTTGTGCAGGTAGCCAGAGGCCACATCAGGCCCCGACAGCAAGGGTGGGGCTCTCTGGGGTCAAAGTCAGAAAGAAACTTGGAACCCTGGGCTGCTAGGGCTAGGAGGGACTTTTGGATCAGATTCAGTAAATATTTGTTCAGTGCCACCAATATGCATCAGGCACCGGGTCAGGTGACTTATAGACATTAAACAGTCTGCATGACAACCTGGGCTGACGCATCATTGTTATCTCCATTTCATGAGTTCAGATGGGCTACACGGCCAGCCCAAGCGCCTTTAGCCCCACTCTCTACCCATTTGGATCCTCTCATTGCTTAGGTTTCTTCTCAGATGTCAGCTCCTCTGAGACGCCTTCCATGTTTCTTCTCTCCCACAGCTCCCGGATCTTGTACATAATAACTCTGTAATGACATACTTCTTTGTGTGTTGCCTCTTTTAACATCTACCTTTCCATATAGACTGTAAACACACGAACCAGAACTTTATTTTGTGCACCATGATTGTCCTAGTGCTACAGAGGCATTCAAGAAAACACTTGTTGAACAAACTATCAGAATAAATACAGGTATTAAAAACTTAAACGTACATCGTCTGATTTTTTAATTCATTCCTTTGTCATTTTTCACCACTCTTCTTTCGAGATATGAGATGAGAAATGATATTAGGGGTGGGACTCTTCAATAAGGCCACAAAAGTTCCCATAATCTTTCTCATCTTGAAATCATTGAGCATCTGGCTGCAAAGTGAGGCCAAGGTCTTCCAGCCAGTTCCTGGATCCACAATCGTCTCTGCCCATCTCATAATTTACACAGTCCCCACAGCCTTGCAGGCGCTCAGAGAATTCATCACGACCATGGCGTAAGCCAATTAACCTTGCTCTTTAACTATTTAAGACATGTAGATCGTGGCTGTTTCTGCGCTGGCAGAGAAGCACAGCTAGTCTAGAAAAACATCCAACCTGAATAGATTCCGCCAAAGCTCAGACCAGGCTGTCATTAATGTTATAAATGTGCATTCATGTTATAAATGTGCATTCATGTTAATTGCACCATTTCCCTGCTGGATATGCCCTCTTATCTTCCAACCCCTATCTTGGGAATTACCAGAGATAACCACCCAAGCTCTTACACTAACTCTGACACATAGTAGGTGCTTAGTAACTGCTGTCTCCCTTCTCTTCTCCATCTGTCAAGGGGCGGCCCTGGTCCTCGTCCACTCCACTCCAGCCCCCGAATGCGTCCCATCCTCTGAATTCCCACACCACTACCTCCTCCGCCTTCAATTGACTGGTAACTCAGCAAACTCTGAACTGAGACATTTATCCACCGAGCACGTGGGTCTCTAAATCCAGATGTTGGGCTTCTTGCAGACAGGGACTCAGCGTAATGCTTCATAGCCTAGCTATTCTTATCCCCAAAGAACATTGATTTCAGGCCTGGCCTTGCGTGCAATTGGTGCTCCATAAGTAAGGACCAGGCCTTAGAGCCTTTTAAAAACCAAGGCATCATGGATGTAGAACAGGCTAGGAAAGCATTTAAGTGTGAATCAGCTTTTCTTCCTTCTCGTTCTGAACTGGGTCTGTGATCCCATCACTATAACTCCAAACCCTCCTTCCCAGGGGATAGCATGGGCCTGGGAGGGTGCACAGAGCTTTAGGACTGGAGTTGGATCACAGTGGGAAAATCTATAGCGCATAAACCAAAGCTGAATTAGGGTGTCATGAGAGTTGAAGCAGAAGAGCAGAATTCTGTCCAAGGGGTTAGAGTGAAGCCAAAAATGTTTTCCAAAAGCCAGAAAGTCAGAAGTCGGTCACTCACTGAAATGTAGACAAGACTGGGAAAGACAGGGTAAGAAGAGCAGAAACAATGACTGAGAGAGACTTGTGAGCCTGAAGCTCGTTTTTATGGGTGTGGACTTGGGACATGGGAGGCCCAGCCCGCTTTGACGGCTTAGAATCCGAGGATGCCCACACAGGCCTCCCAGCTTCCCTTGGCTTTCTGGTGTCCAGACAAAAAGGGAACAAAGCCGTAGGCAAACGGAGGTACCTATTTCCTGTTTCATTAAAACTCTGTGAGTGCCTTTTCTCTCCCAGAATCTCTCTCACATTCTGGGCTCAGGCTGTGTCCAGGGCCCAGCCCCTGGCCCTCGGCCAACTTGCAAGATTCCATTTCAGTCTGGAGTTTGAAATTTGTCCTGTGCTGACGTTTTTGGTCAAACGGCTTAGTTGCGCTCACGTCCGGAATCCACCAAGTCTGCATTTTGCACAACTGCCCTCTCTTCACAAGGTGCTGTCTCAATTTTCGTGGAGAGCAGCTGAATATAACGAGAACTTTCAAACTAGAAATTGCCTGATTTTCCTCTGTGAGCTTCTGCCGGGGGAGGGCAGGGCTGAGGCTGCAGACACAGGAACTTATTCATCAGTCTCACTCAAAGGCTACAAATCGGTTCCTTATTCACAACAGGGAAAATGCTTTAATGAGCCCTCTTTTTGTTTTTCAAATCAGATATACAAATAAGCTGATAACAATTTTCAAAAATACAAAACAAGAATCACCAATTATGGGAGCGCCCTTGGCCTCTGAGTTCCTGCCTCACTGAGGAAATGGATTTGAAATGGCAAAGAGGAAACAAGGAGGTCAACTTTCATGTCTATTTTAGTTTTCCAGTGAAGTCCCGTTTCCTTTGGACTTCGTATAAACAAAGAGAGGACGGTTGTTAGTTTGGTTATTACAGATAACCCATGTCTTTAAAGTGTATGTCATTTATCTAAATGGGGAATCTAATAAATGACTCAACTTCTCCAAAATATAACTTCTCGCCTAATAATAAGAATAAACGCAGGTTTCATTTTATTGAGCAATTACTATGTAACAGGCATACATTTGAAACACTGTTGACTGGCTATGCTGTATCTGTTTCACACAGAAATCCTGTTCCTGAAAATCTATTGCAAAGAAATAAAATTGATTATGTAACAAAGGGGTAGTGTGTGTGTGTGTGTGTGTGTGTGTGTGTGTGTGTGTGTATGTGTTGCAGCCGAAACAAAGTGAATATCAATAAACATGGGAACAGATGAATAAAGTATGTTGCTTCCAAATCATAAAAAATCATGCAGCTATTAAAATGAGACCTTCTCCAGATGTCTAGGATGGATTTCCAGAACATATTGTTGAGTGAGAAAAGTAGGATGCATAAAATTGTGTGTAATACGATCTCTTTTTACAAATGACCAAAAACCTTTTATATGATTATGTGTATTCACTTAAGTGTATATATCAGTATGCTTTTATTATTGTATTATCATAGAGGAAGATATGGAAGGTACTTTCTAGGTTGTCAACATGGTTTGTGCGTGATGGGCCGTTGGCATGGGTTTGACAAGGAGCTGTAACAGGAGCTGTGACAGCAGTAGCGCTGACCAGAGCGGGAGGGAGGAGTCAAAACAGAGGAAAAGGAAAAAAAAGGACTCCAAGAAAGTTCACCTGGGTATATAATGTAATCATATCTATGTATTTGTGTAAAATTATCCAGGTCAGTTACAAGTAATGAAAATATTAGAGGGGCTGCCCTGGTGCTGCAGTGGTTAAGAATCCACTTGCCAATGCAGGGGACACAGTTTCGAGCCCTGGTCCGGGAAGATCCCACATGCCATGGAGCAACTAAGCCCGTGCGCCACAACTACTGAGCCTGTGCTCTAGAGCCCGTGAGCCACAACTACTGAAGCCCGCGCCTAGAGCCTGTGTTCTGCAACAAGAGAAGCCACTGCAATGAGAAGTCCGTGTACTGCAACGAAGAGTAGCCCCCGCTCGCTGCAAATAGAGAAAGCCCGCGCGCGGCAATGAAGACCCAACGTAGCCAATAAATAAATAAATAAATAAATAAATAAATAAATAAAATCTATTAAAAAAAAGAAAATAATAGAAATAATATTGACTTTTTCTCAACAATCTTCTGAAATAGTATTACTTTCCTCATTTTATAAATGAGGAACCTGATGATCTGATTTGCCATAGGCCAAGGCTATCTGATTCCAAAGCCTAAATTCTTTTCCTGAAAATACAATATGATGTATAGTCACTGTGAAGAAAAAATTCAAATATGATACTAAAGTAAAATGAAGATTGTAAGAATCACTAAAACCCAGAGGTACTGCTATTAAAATTTGGGGAAACAGCCCTCCAGACATTTCTCTATGCATATATAACCTTTTAACGTATATTACAAAATATGCTGATGTCACTCTCTGTTGAGGTTATGGCACCACATCCCTGAAGGATGTGACGTTTCCACTGTCACTCATTCTGAAAAGTGGATCATCCTGGGCAGGAAATAAGGCTGGTCTTAGGGTGAGGGAGGAGGAGACAGGCCCAGGACCTGCCCCGGGGTGCTCGAAGGGCTCCCTGTGGTGGGGGTGAGCTGCCTTGACCTGCAGGTGGCCAGCCACCCAAAACGTGCCTGGTGAGTGTGTGGGATGGACCGTGGACTGTGCCCCCCGGACAGCAGTGAAAGGAATTAGGAATGACCCTTTGGACAGGAGGGGGATGGAGGTCAGAGAGGATGCTGTTCCCGGGCGGAGCAGGTAGCTGACCTCAGAGCCACTCTTGACATGACCCCACCAGTCCTCAGTCACGCCTTCTGATAAGTGGGCTTCTGCTTACGTGCATAGAAGGGGCTGATCCACAAGAGCTGCCACAATTGTCCCCTAGTTGCTGCAGGAGGCCTCTTCTGGATGTGACATGGGCTGGAGAGTCCCCCCTTTTCTCCTGAGGAGACACTGAGGTGAAACAGAAGGCCTGTACCGGCCACCATGGAGGCAGCAAGTAGGGTGCAGAAGACGCACACGGGGCTGCAGAGGGACCCTGGCTGCCCAGAAGGCCACTGTTCTGGAAAGACACGGACCCCCATGTTAAATGACTGCAGCAAGACCACCCTGGAGGCAGTGGGCAGAAGCTGGCCTTCCACCGAGGGGAGCAGCTTCAAAGGACACAGCCAAGTTCATGTTCTTTGGGAGGTGGCAGCAAGGACATGCCTGTGAAGACTGATTCACAGACCAGGGACAGGTCTTGAGAGATATTTGGGTCACTTATATGTGGAATCTAAAAAAGCTGAACTCATAGAAACCGGGGCTGGGGGGTGGGGGAATCGGGGAGATGTTGGTCAAAGGATAGAAACTTGGAGTTAGAAGATGAATAAGTTCTGGGGACCCAATGCACAGCATGGTGATTATTGTTACCTATACTGTATTACATACTTGAAAGTTACTAAAAGACTAGATCTTAAACGTTCTTACCACAAAAAAGAAAGGAGAATCATGTGATGTAACTAAGGTGTTAGCTAACTCTAGGGAGGTAATCATATTTCAGTAACAAGTATATCAAATCAACATGTTGTACCTTAAACCTACACAGTGTTATATGTCAACTTTATATCAATTAAAAACATATTTGGGGGACAGAATCTCAAAGATAGAATCTTTCTTCTAATCTGGCTGATCTGGGGGCTCCTGGACATTAAGATTTGAATATTCAGGAAGGGTGACATTTTTGCATACCGAGCTGGTGAAGTGGGAAATGTCAATTACATGGATATAGACATACATATCCAAAATACAAATCTCATCATGTCACTGTCTGCTTAAAATCCACCAATGGCTTCCCTTGAGGCGGAGCCCAAACTCTGCAGCACAGACCCCAGGCCACATCCCTCCTGCGCACTCTACTGCAGGCTCACTGACGTCTCCCAGCTCCTTCCTTGGGTCTCCAGGCATTCACACACGCTTCTGCTTCTTCTTAAACCACTTCCTTCTCCAGCCACCTAGATAGTTTCTCTTCACCCTTAGAGGTTCAGCTTAAAACGTCACCTCCCCTGGGAAGTCCTCCTTCAGCCATCCCTCCTCCCAGATTAGATTCAGTCCTCCTGCTCAGTGTTCCTGTAATCAGTGCACTTATCACACTTTATGGACATGTTCTTCTCAGATAGGGATCCCTAGTGTTTCATATATTATAATTAGCACTTAATATCTGTTGAATGTTTGAATGATGAAGGTAAATAATTTTACACAAAGAGATCATGTTCTGTAATCTCTCTGTCTGCATTCAACAATGCTGTACGTCTGTCCTGAGCATGGCATTCAAGCGTTTGACAATCTAATCCTCGTCAGCTCTATCCTATCTGCTTTCCTCTACAGTGCTTAGCACACAAGAGGTACACAATAAGTGCTATTAAACCGCCCAAGTGCAATGTCCTTGGACCTTTCCACATTCTTTCCTTCCTTTAATGACACGCCTTTCTTCAGCCCCTGCCTGGCTACCTCCTACTTGTCCTCTGACGTCCCACTGAAATCCATCTCCGTGTGAAGCTGTCTCTGTCTCTTCCAGAGTAAGTCAGGCCTTGCCCTGTGGTCCCCTGCACCCTGCTGCTGTCTCCTCGTGGGTCCTAATGTGAACAACACAATATGTTTATCAAACTGGTTCTCCAACTCAACTCGGATCACGGATGGTGCTGGCACTGTGTCCTCTGCCATTTCTTGTCTCCAGCATCTAATACAGCCTCTGCCGCATAATTGACATTCAGCAAGTATTTGTTGAAGGAATGAATGAGCGAATGAATGAATGAAGTTTATAGTGTTGAATTTAGAAAACTACCAGGTTAGACTGCATGAACGATTGGAACCCATCCCAGTTTGCTGCTGCAGACCTACAGACCCTGTCAGTTGCGATCAGAATCAGAGAAATCAACCCAGCATGCTGGAACTGGGTGGAATCCTTTTTTGTATATGATGAAATTGAGGCCCTACATGTAAAGGTCACACAACAAATTGCATAGCAGTGAAGGTGGGCAAGATATCGAGATTGATACCCATGCGTTTCAAGGGTCATTATTCATCAGGATCTGATGTCACCTCTATTTCTGGTGACAGGTAATGCACTTTTTACTTCTTACCAAAATAATGATTATTTCTTAAAATTGTATGGCACTTCATAGCTTACCAAGTCCTGTACAGAAAAAACCTCTGAGTGAGGTATTTGCGGTTAAATAACTTGCCAAGATCATTCAGCATTTCAGCAACAGATCCAGGGCTCGCACTCAAGTTCTCTGGCTCTACGTCCAGTACACTTTCCAGGGTACAGTCTCTGCCGCCAACATCACAATAAATGGTGATTAAATATTGATTCTAGACTCACTCACGGGAAACACTAGCATTTCTAATCAATATCATCACTTACTATTTCTAAGAATTTTCTGAAGGAGACATAGACCAGACTTGTCAAACCTTTACATAAGAGAGCTGATAAAAACCTAAGGTAGGCTACTGGAGGAACCAGAATGTTGCGTGTGTACGTGTGTGCGTGTGTGTGTGTGT
The DNA here is from genome assembly GCF_009873245.2 of Balaenoptera musculus. NCBI lineage: Eukaryota > Metazoa > Chordata > Mammalia > Artiodactyla > Balaenopteridae > Balaenoptera > Balaenoptera musculus. The sequence continues at coordinate 82,492,729 of NC_045797.1, forward strand.
GCACTCATGTGTCTCTCAGGTGTGTCAGTGACTCTGCATGTGGAATACTTGGGGTTTTAGGGCACTCAAAATTGTGAATGTGAACACAATAAGCAAATCCCCATTGCATAATGTCTGCATAGAGTATGACCTTAAGTATTTGCCAACAAATTAACGTGCCTATGTTTAAAAATTCTCAAATAGTTCTTCTGCATTTAGCCAGTATTTCCACAGAATGACTTTTAAAAATTTAAATGTGTTTTCCAAATAACTAAGTCTATTCATTCATGCTTTCATTCAGTAAAGAATGAACACCTACTAGCTGCCAGACACATAGTTCATCCATGACACGGCAGTGAGCAAAACAGACAAACCCTTACCCTCGTGGAGTTTACATTCCTTTGGGATAGGAGAGAAGGCTCATAACCAAACACTAAGTTACATATTACATTAAGTGACAAGTGGTATGAAGAAAAGGAGCTTAGGCATGCCAGGGGTGAGTGGGGCTGCAATTTAAATCAAGGTTCAAGACAGTGATATTTAAACATAGCCCCGGGAACAAGAGGAATAAACTGTGAGGATCTCTTGGGGAAAATCTTAACTTTTTGAACAAACACTTATAATTTTACAATGATTTTTCTTTTCCCAAAGAGCTTATATACATTTCACTGTCTTCTAAGAGAGGATACAGCAGGTCATCTAACTTTTTTTTTGATAATTCAGGCACTTCTGTGATGATCAGTTTTGGACTATTGTGTAGTGATGTCCAGAGAGGTTGAGATTACGACATTCAGAGGACTATTTGCCCCTCCACCCAATGGCCCCAAATCTGTTTTCCTTTTGCACAGATTTTATATATGTCACCCACTCAGCTCTCGCATCTCGCAGTGTCTCTACATCACCACCCCCAAACTTTCATCTGCTGTTTCTAAGATGCCACTGGCTTGTTAGGGTTGGTTCCAGACGAAAAAGACTTGAGCAAAAGCCTAACATTTAATGCCAGTGCTTTATGACATATGCTCTGCCTATTCCCACGGGACCTGTTGTGCCCGTTTCATTGCTCTCAATTTCCTTTCTGACTGTCGGAATGCCAAAGAATTAAACCTCCTAATCTGGGAAATATTGCTAATTAAGACCTCATTTTCTTTCCTTTTAGAGCTCAGAACCGTTTTCTTTCTGATTTCAACAGATTATTTTTATATGAGGGAAGCTGATGCCTAAATTCCACCGATGTAGCCAAGACAGACTCAGATGGAGACATGTCTGTGGAAAAGATTCCCAGGAAATGATCTAAAAGGAGGGGACCCAGAATCATGGAGAACAGGGGCTATTTTAATTTTTTTTAACCAGTATGCCTCTTGCACACAACCGGCAATACTGGTTACAAAATTTAATACTGGCACAGAGGGGTACCAATAAATGACAGCTCTTATGCATGGCTATCAAGAAGAGTACTTCAAGTGAAATTCATGAAAAGTCCTGTGAGTAATGAGTAATAAATTACACATAGTAATGAGTAATAAATTCTTAGTATGGAATTCGGGGAGGGTGTTCAGAAGAGACATTTGAATAAAGCTTTGAAAGATGAAAGGTTTTCATAGGTAAACAAAGAGGAGGGGTTTTCTAGACTGAGGGAACGGCATGAACAAAGGCCAGTGGGGGGTGGAGGGGGTGGAGAACTCATAGTTTATGGACAAAAAAAATGAGAGAATAATTAGTCTAATGGAACTTTTCAAGGGCTTTTGAACTGAAACCTAGGCTCCTTCAGGTAATTCCTGCTTAAGATCCTGCTTTTTTCTCCTTTTCTTTCTCCAAGTTTATATTTTTACAACATTCACACTCAAAAAAATGATCAACTATCAATTAATAACTCACTTGCACTGGACTTTAGGGCGGACAGAGGAGCTGTGGGAAGTGAGGCTGAGAGTTACCAGGGACCAGACTGGGTTCGATGGGCCTGAACAGGTCTCTCTCCTTGGGGACTTGGAGCCCTGGGACCCTGCAAGGGAGAGCGAGACACAGCAGGCTGCGTTCTCCAAACTCAGGTGACGTGGCCTGGGGTTCTGAGGAACATCTTACAGGATGGGTGCCTCTTGGGGATACGCTGCTGCAGCTCAGTAAGAGGCTGTTGCCAACGTTTTTGTTTTTGTTTTTAAATAAATTTATTTATTTATTTATTTATGGCTGCGTTGGGTCTTCGTTGCTGTGCGTGGGCTTTCTGTAGTTGCGGCGAGCAGGGGCTGCTCTTCCCTTGCGGTGCGTGAGCTTCTCATTGCGGTGGCTTCTCTTGTTGCAGAGCACGGGCTCCAGGCACGTGGGTTTCCGTAGTTGTGGCTCGTGGGCTCACTAGTTGTGGCTCGCGGGCTCCAGAGCGCAGGCTCAGTAGTTGTGGCTCACGGGCTTAGTTGCTCTGCAGCATGTGGGATCTTCCTGGACCAGGGCTCGATCCCGTGTCTCCTGCGTTGGCAGGCTGACTCTTAACCACTGTGCCAGCAGGGAAGACCTTGCCAACGTTTTTGAGCTGGGACTAACATCAGCCACGGAGGAACATTTTGCAATGACCACCCTGTGAGCCACATGGTGTGGGCAGTGGTCAGGGGGCCACCCTGGGGAGCATTCACTAGAGGTGACGAGTCCTGTCCCCAGCAGTGGCAGTGAGGCTGATGTCTAGATGACCCCTTCACAGAGGCCCAGCCTGACTGCAGGCTGGCGCTGACTCCTCTTGATCTCTGGCCAAAGCCACAGAGGGTACAGAGCTGGGCAGCTGCCTCAGTTCCGCAGCTCTGAGGGGCCACACAGGGGTCAGAGGTCAGGCAAGCAGAAACCAAAGTGGTGCAAGTTCCGTTGTGCCCTCCCAGGAATGCTGTTCTCAGCAGAGGGGAAAGAGAGCTGGGAGCTCAGGCCCCGCCCGGGCAGGAGAGGCTTTTAGAGCCCACCATTGGGTCTACTTGACATATGGGGAGACTGAGGCCCGAGAATGAAGGGCCATGCCTAAACTCCCAGGGCTAGCCACGTTGTCAAATAACCCCATGTATCTTACAGTAGTTTGGGATTATTATTCTTATTGTTAATTTTCATAATTTTTTCCAAGTGCTTTGACTTGGTGTCTAGGGTCCTTCAAGGTAATATTCTTGCTCAAGAGCCAATAAACTTTTTGTCTGGATTGATACTTTTGCAGTAATTTAAAAAAATCACTTTCTTTTGATTATCTTGCCTTTGACTTTCCTGCAAACTAACAGATTTTAAAATGCAAGTAGGATGACGACAGGAACAAGCCTTTTGCCAAGATTTGAACAGTGCCAGAAATATCCCTTAGCACATGGTTTCCTCACCCAATAACATTCTCCTCAAAGAAAGGAATCACAAAAGGGAGAAGGCAGCTGCCATCAGGAGATGAAGACAGGGACCCCGATGGCAGTTCAGAGGGTTGAGTGGAGGAAACTAGAATCCTACTTCTCCACTGGCTTCCGGGGCCTTGAGGAAGTCAGACTCCTTCCTTTTGCAGTGTCAGTTCCTCAGCCTGATGTTCAAGGCCCCCTAAGATCCCACGAGAGACTTCTGTTCCAGCCGGATGTTTATTCTTGGCCACCAGAACTGACTGACCTCTCTCCCCTTCATCCCCTCCAGTCTCTGCTCACTGGAATGTCCTTCTACTGTTCTAGTTCTTACTATATTGTTCAGATCTCTGCCTCTGCCCTGAGTGCTTCCCTAATTTCTCCAATTCAAATTGTTGTATGTTTCTCTGGAATGCTTAGTCCTGATAGGATGTCCAAGCTGGATGGCCCCTTAGAGGTTATTAACTCAACTCTTTTGTTTTATAGAAGAGGAGATAGAGGCACAGCATGGGAAAATAATTTGCCTGCGATCACACAATTAACAAATGGAAAAACCGGCTCAGTTTTTCTGATTCTTGACCCATGATCATTGTATGATATCAAGAGAGTTAATGTTATCTATTACATTCATTCGCCATTTAATAAGAATTATAATAAATATTTTCATACCTAATACATTAACATCTTGTCATTAATTCTCGTACGTATTCATCTGTTCATTCAGCCAGCCAGCCATCCACCCACCCATCCATCCATCCATTCATTTATTCAAGCAGTCAACATTTATTGAGGGCCCATGTTCAAGCATGGTGCTAGATACTAAGTATTATTATTATTTTCATTTCAAAAGGGAAGAACCTAACACTCTAAGAAGTTCCATGTCATGTTCTAATTTGCTGAATGAGTTGGGTCTCAACAGGAAACAGAATTGTTTCAGGTGGTTTCCAGGAAGGAACTCTTTCCAGAGTTGTAGACAGGATTAAAGGAAGGCAAAGCATATTGAGGCTTCCAGGCATCAGCAACAATGAGAAGCTAGGGCCACAAGGGCAGGGGGAGGACCCACTGTTCCTGGATCCCAGTGAGAAGGGAATGCAGTGAGTGGTGGGGCTGCAGGTGTCAGGTACAGGGCTGCTACTAGAGGACGAGGCAGTGAGGAGGGGAAGAAACCCTGTTCTCCTTCCCAATGTCATTCCAGGGATGCCCTTTGGCTGAGCCCAGCCAGAAGACAGACAACAGGGGAGCCCAGGGGAGGTGGTCCATAGAGGCCAGTCCCTGGGGCATAGAGGAGGGTGAACAAGCAGAGGTATCCAGCTTAATATCTAGCTGGAAAGTGGGTGAGCTGGAATGTCACCTCTGTCTTCAGACTCCAAATCCTGTGCTTTCTTCTGTACCATGGGCTTGCTTGCATTTATGGCCTTATGTTCATTCATTCAGTCAACCCTTTGTTCAGGTAATAAGCTGAGTGCATACTCCTTGACAAGCCTTATATGTATGTCTCATTTCCCTCCCCAAATCATGAGGTCAATGACTTTGCCTTACTTATCTCCAAGTTCCCCTTCATATGTATGGTACGCACTCCACCCATGTGGTTGATGAATAAAGAGCTCCACTAAGTACCACTATGAATTGTGCTAAAGGATGCTGCCCCAGACTAAGCCTTACGCCTGCTCTCATTCTTTGAGGCAGGGGGAGGGGGTGTTGGTGCACCCATCCCTAAGTCACTTTCATGTTGTCTTGGAATGAGAATGTGGATTATACTTGAGGGCAGATGCTTCTGGCACTCTGGGAATTCACACCACTTCTGACAACACAAAGTTACGACACCCATGTCTTGCTTCCAGAGCATCTCTACTCTGCTGAGCTCTTCCCAGCTCTCAGCTCTGGCTGTGAAATCTCAGCGCCCCTTCTTTGAGGGTTGTGGTAAAGCAGATGAAAGTAGAGCTTGCCCTCTCCTTCAGACTTGTGGCTCACACCTCTTGGTTGAGGTGACCAGGTGATATATGTCAAGGTTTGAACGGCTTTCCCTTATAGGTCCTGCTGGGCTACAGCGAGCAATGAATGTGTGTAAACAGCCCAGCCCTGTTTAAACACTGTCAGTGAGAATGTCAACAAGAGAAGGAAAGATTTGAAGACTGTGGTCATTGGCATTCAGCTTCTGGTGGTTGCCACAATATATTTCTTTTTTTTTTTTTTCTGGAAAAGTGCAAAAGAATCACAAAGGACGATTCTGTTACTTGCTTCTTCTTTTTTTGCAAATTTATCTATTTTTTATGTACCTTAAGATAAATTCACAGCATTTAGATGCAATAGTCAATCTTGGTTACTTCCTTGGGGATGCCTAGTGAAATCTGGAGGTCATTTTTGATTCCTCCCTTTCTCTCCTCTTCCACGCCCAGAGTGAAAGCTGGGAATATCACAGGATATAAGAGGATAGACTTAGGATGCGAGCCAGGATCATATTTGTAGAGCATCCTCGCATATATTATTTTAACACTGGAATCAACTCTGTGGAGTAGCTTTTACAGATGGGGAAGCGGAGTTCAGCAAGGCTGAGTTACTTGCCCAAGGTCACATAACCCATAGATGGTGGCCCCAAACCCAGGACTCATGTGTCCATCATCTGCTTCTCCCATTGGGTTCTGCTGCTTCCGATAAGGGAGAAAATTAGGCCCCCCTCCAGCGGTGATCAGAACAAGCATCTACCTGATGAGGAGCTTTTAGATTCACCTGCTTCCAAGAGTTACTACCAAAAGTATTTAGAAAAATGGCCACAAAGAACCCTGCAAACAACAAGCGTGTGGATAGGTAGAAGAAAACTCTTGAAACCTCAGTGGACTAAATTTCAAGGTTCTGTAAAAACAGGGGCTTCCTCTCTACCCATTGTGGGCCTGTGACTTTTCTGGTGTCACTCTTAACAAACCACACTGCAGGTGGCATAACTACGGGCTTGTAATGAAATGCCTTTATTTGTTAAATAAAAAGAGACTTCTACTTGACCTCAGCCTGGGGCACCCTCTTCTCCTCGGCCCAGTTTTTCCCAGCTCTTATTCATCCTTTTAGATTTCATCAGAATTATTACTTTCTTTCTTTCTTTTTGGCTGCACCTCGCAGCTTGCAGGATCTCAGTTCCCTGACCAGGGATTGAACCCGGGCCTCCGCAGTGAAGGTGCCGAATCCTAACCACTGGACCACCAGGGAACTCCCGGAGAATTATTACTTTCCCACGAAGCTTCTCTGACCCCATCTGGACTAGGTCCCCCTCTTATAATTCTTTTCACATCTTACAATTTTCCTTTGTATGTAGCGCTTACCAAATTTGCAATTACCTATTCATTTGTATGGCTATTTGTGTCATATCTGTCCCCCCTGTTATATTATAAGCCTAATAAGGGCCCACAGGGATTATGTCTCTGCTGTTTACTACTGTGTGACAGGCACGTAGATATCTTCATTGAATGAATAAATCAATTGATGAAAGAAACAATGCCTGGTATCCTGTCAGTTCTGACAGGTGGGAAGGAATCAGCCTTTCTGGACTGCCCATTCAGGATGCTGAATGCGGTGGGAGCCTTATTTGTTCCTCACAGGAGAGAAACTGAAGCTCAGAGAGGTAAGTTAATTTGCCTGAGGTCACACAGCTAGTAAGGGACAGAGCTTGGCCTGGAATGAGGTTTCTGCAACTCTACTGTAAGTTCCTGCCACTCACTGCCTGTCTGAAGATATGGCCTTGACCAGCTTGCACCTCTGGCCACACAGCTCTGACTCGGGTGGGCTCACCTCCTCTGTGTTCACTTCATGAAGGGCCCAACTTCATTTAGAGACCAAGGCAGCAAATGGAATATTACAAGGGCAAGTTAGCCATCAAAGTGCCATTCTAAAGGCCAGGAAGTTTAAAGTGGTTCCTTATTTCACAATAAGGTGGGCTTTTAGGAAAACTAAGTGTTACCCTTGTATTCTAATGACCGAACACTTTACAGTTTTCTTCTCTGCATGCTTTGTAAGTTTTTAATTACTCGTGATCATAAACCACTTAATTACAAACGGTGGCCTGTGGATTATGGCACATCTCCCAAATTGGCCTCTTTCCACTTTGCTTTCTCATACTGCTGCTGAGTCCCAAGTCCCTCCCTCATCATGCCCATAATTGAAAAGTCCCCTAATGCCCATCATGGAGGTCACAGATCCAGAGGATGGTGGCTTCTGCCAGTATCTTCAATTTCAGCAAGTCCTGGAGGACAGCAGTGGCTTATGTGACATCACACAGCATGTTAGGACAGACTCTAGGTCTTCCCTGATCTGGCTTCAACTTACCTCCTCTGCTCTCTTTCTAACCACTCATGCCTCTACTCTCTAGTCATTGCTTACTTTTTCATTTACTTACCTCGTACTTTATTCCCTAGTTGTGGAGCGTGGGCTCAGTAGTTGTGGCCCACGGGCTTTGTTGCTCTGTGGCATATGGGATCTTCCCGGACCCAGGATCAAACACGTGTCCCCTGCACTGGCAGGCAGATTCTTAACCACTGCGCCACCAGGGAAGTCCCTGGAACAAAGTTTTTGTCCAACCTGTGCTCAGGACACATCAGAGAGAGCGTTCAAAAGGAATCAGTCAACCTGGGACAGAGTCACAGAGCAGCCAAAATCCTTCTAAGAAAAGCAAGCCCAGGGAGATCCTCTTTCTATGGGTCATTTGGGATGCGATGATTTTGGTATTATCAGGAAACTGCCATTTCCTCATAGCTTAATGCAATTTCGGTCCTCTGTGTGCCCTAAAAGCTGGGTTTAAAATCTTTCCCAATCCAGATACAAAACCCAGGAGCTGTAGAGGAAAATATTGGTAGATTTGACTTCATAAAAGGTAAAAATTTTGTGTGACAAAAGATACCAAAACCAAAACTGAATGACAGACTGGAAGAAAATAATTGCAAGCCGTAACACATATTTTAACATTCTAACAGAAGGAATATCTGTAATGCATAAAACCTCCTATAAATCAGTAAGAAAAAGACAAATCCAAAGGACAAAACATATAAGCAGGTAATTTCAGAAGAAATGGAAACACAAAATGCTCATCTTCAGTAGTAATTAAGGGAATACAAATTAAAACAGGATCCCATTTTGTTTGCCCATAAAATTGGCAAAAATTAAAAAGATTTATAATATTTAATATTGGCAAAGGTAAAGGGAAATTGGCAGTTTCTTCCATTGATAGTGAGAATGTAAACTGGTGTAGTCTTTTTAAAGGACGTTTTGGCAGTATTTGTCACTATTTAAAGTATGCCTACCCTTTATTACAACAATTTCACTTTTAGGAATCTATACTACTTAAATATGTCCACATGAAGGCAAAAATAGAAGGATGTCCACTGCAATAATGTTTGTGATAGTGAGAAAGCACTAATAATATCTAACATTTACTGGGGGCTAGCATTCTTCTAAGTGCTTTGTAACAAACATGATGAGGAAACTGAGACACACACAGCTAGTGTGTGGTAGTGGCAGGATTTTAGCCCAAGCAACGTTTCTAGAGCCTGTTCTTAACCACTATGCCCTCTAATAGAGGATAAATGAAAGTACGATACATCCACACTATGGAACATAGCACAGCAGTTAAAAAGAAAGAGGTCGATCTCTGTGTACAGACATGGAGATGTCTCTAAGACATATGATTAAAGGGAAAAAATCTGTTGCAAAACACTGTGATATGGTGTAACACTATATATGTGGGAAAAAGATACACATATGGGTGTATACAAATACATATGTATGAGAATGGATAAAGGCCTTGAATGATAAGAGAATGTGTGTGTGGGGAGATTTGGGAGAGTGATTTTTCAAGCTATGTTTATATATTTCTGGTTTGTGTGAACTTTTACAAGAATGTATTTGTGCTCTCTTTAGGTAAAACAAGAATTGTCGTACTGACCAAAAGAAATAAAGGTTTAACTCATATCAAGAGATTAGTCTTCTTTTCTTCCATGTAGACAATGGTGTAGGTCTTGAATAAAAATCTCCACTGTGGCTTTTTCTAGCCTATGTAAATGGCCATATGCAGAAGGTGTCCATTATCTGTGTCTTGTTGATCATTACCTTTTTCTTTTTAAGTAAGGTTTTCATGTCCAGTATGTGGGATCATGGCTTTCTCTTAGTCCACCAAGCTCCATAAAAATATATGGCCAGACAGTTGTTGAAAAATTAATTTGAAAACTGCACATGGTGTTCCTTTTGCTTTGCATATTATATTGTCATCAGGTAAAAGGATTGGTAATCATGGATTATCTCATTACTTTACTTCAGTGCAGAAGCAGGTGTAGTGTCTAGCTCACTCTGTCCTCTTGGTGTGGTCTGTGGAGGTATGAATGAGTCACTCAACATACACACTTAAAGGACTGACCTTTGACCAGAAGTCAGTGTTACTATCTGAGAGGAAAAAGCTGTATTGGATCCTCCAGGACCCCTTCCTGCCTAGTCCAAGTGAGGGTGGCTTTAACACAAAACGAATGATGAGACTCCTGGAAAACTCACTGAATTAAAATGTTACTTTTATAAGGTTAGGCCTTTGGAACTAGGTTGCCCTTTTATGGGCTTCTCTCTGACATGCTGGTGAGAAAGGTTCTTAAGATTTTTACTACTTAATGGATATCAGTGTAGATTTTTGGAGTGGCCCATCTATCTTATGACAGTTTTTCAGTTTTTGACATTGAAATGTTCTCTTAAGCATCTTCAAGGAAAAAAAAAAATCCCATTCACTTAAAAACAACTGTATTCACCTCTTGTTCTTACAGCTACTCATTTTACATAGTTTCGAGTAGTGTGTACAAACTAATTTTTGTCCTCGTTGTTTTATTCAACCTTATTTCCAATACATCTTTTCATGTACTTGCCAAAGTTTGACGTGCTTGACTTGAATCCTGCATACCTGCCAGGATTCCTTCTGTTAATGTGACAGAACTTGTTTGGATTATTCCCCAATTGTTGGACAATTGGGTCCATTCCCAGGTTTTGGTCATTACGAACATTCTGAATAGCCCTGCTATAAACATCTTTATGCAAGTTCTCCCCCCACCCCCCTTTGGATCATTTCCTTAGAAATGTACTTCCTTAAATGGGTTTACTGGGTCAAAGGGGCTCAATGAACAGTTTTACAGCTCTTGGCACATACTTTTCAGATTGCGCCCTGGGTGGATCTGACCAATGGCAAGGGCCGCGAGAGGCAGGAATGTGGACGGGCGGCCCCTATGACCGCCCCTCTTCCGCCCCCCCCAAAAGGCAAAGACCTCGAGAAGGTCTGCGGAGGGAAAGCATTTTTCTATCGCCCTCTTGTTCTCTTCAGGGTTGGTGTTGAAGCCCAGCTGGGAAGGCGACTGTTAGGGATGCGCAGAAAGGCTTCCGGGAGTCCAGGACTCCTGCCCTGGGGACAGAAGCAGCTCTTCCAGGCTCTCTTGCCCCAGGACTTGGATTCCAACCGCCCGTCCTCTTCGAGTTTCCGATTCCCAAGGCACACCCTCCCGGCCTTTCCACTAAAATCTTCGTGGCCCAGACAGGCCCCTTGCAAGCGCAGAGCTCTGCAGGCGAAGGCAGCGAGTGGCGGTCGCTATTATTTTGGCGCGGGTGATGCAAGGCCCGCATAGCTGCGCGCTGAGTCAGCTGGGGCCGGGCGGAGGCGGGGGGCGCGGACCGACCCATCCCCCTACTACAAGCCGCCCGCCGCCCCCCACCCCCCAGCCCCGCGCCGGGTGCGGCCGGGCCGGGCTGGGCCGGGTCGGGGCGGTGGGGGTGGGCCTCCGAGTCCGCGGGGTCGTCCGCCCGGGCAGAGTCAGGCGGGAGCGGAGCCGCGGGCCGACCGGAGCCCCCGGCGTGCCCTCCCCTCCCCCAGCTGGAGCTCACGGGTCAAGTGAGGCGGTGACCGCGCGCCCAGCCATTTACCCTCTGAGAACTCAAAAAGGGGGAGGAGGAAGCGGAGAAGAAAAGAGACTCAAAAAGGAGAAATGCGAAGCCAAACAGACAGGAGGAAACGATAAAAAACGAGGAAAGGGGCGAGAGGAGGCGGAGGCCGGCGGGCGGGGGAGTTGGCGCGCGCGCGCGGGGGCGGGTCGGGGCGCGCGCCGCGCGGGGCGGGGCGAGCGGGGGCGCGCCGGCAGCCGCGGGCCGAGGGGCTTGTGGGTAGCGGCTGCGCGCGGCCGTAGACAGGCGCCGCGCGGGAGTGTATGAGGGGCGCGGGCTTGTGGGACTGAGGCTGCCGACGGCGGTCATGGGAGCGGGCTGGGGGCGGCCGTAGTTGTCGGAGCCTGGGCTTCAGCTTCCCCGAGCCCCAGAGGGCGGGACAGTCCCGGCCCGGCGGTGGCGGCGCCACTTCCCCGCTCCCGCCCTCGGAGTCCTGAGGGAGCTCGCGGCGGAGGAACGGACCGGGCGGCGCGAATCTGACTGAGGGGCGGGGACGCCGTCTGTTCCTCGCCGTTCTCGGCCGGGCCTGGCCGGCCTCTCCGACACCCCCAGGTCCCGGGGCGCTGAGACCCGAAACCGGAGCTCGAGGCGGGCGGTGGGCCCGGGCGGAGCCCCGGCCGGAGCCGGCGGTTCGAGGGCGGCGCTAGGCCCCGAGGCGGCCGGGCCGGAGCGCGGGGAGCGGGGTGCGGGCCCGGCGGCGGCGGCGGCGGCATGAGCCGGCCCCCGCCGACGGGAAAGATGCCCGGAGCCCCCGAGGCGGTGTCGGGGGACGGCGCGGGCGTGAGCCGCCAGAGGAAGCTGGAGGCGCTCATCCGAGACCCTCGGTCGCCCATCAACGTGGAGAGCTTGCTGGTAGGTGGCCGGGGCCCGGGAGCCCTCTCTGCTGACCGCTCACACCGCCGATTCCCCCGACTGCCCACCCCTCCGTGCCCACCCGTCCGGGGGGGAGGTCTCGCCCCACCCCGCCCAGCTTCCGGCAGCCGGGGCCCGGGTCGGAGACCAAACATTTCTGCGACTAAGTTCCGGGAGTAGAGACCCACCTTTGATTCTTCCCTTCTGTCTCCTGGAGCCGGTGTCATCCCCGGCTGGCCCTTTCTTGGAGCTCTGGGAGGAAGCACCCCTCTTCTTCCCGCCTGCCCTGGGGGTTTGGGGAGGTAGGGTGGAAGGTACGCTGTCCTTCAGGCACCAGGCTAGCCCGTTTGCAGAGCGTCATGCTGCGTGGGGACGTGAGTCCGAGGAAGCGAGAAACCTGGGGCTGTCCCTATGGGCAGTACCCACCTGGGGTACAGGACAAAGAGTTCAGTCTGAAATCGTGAAACACACAGCTAAGGTTTTCCTGTTTTCAGTTGTGTTTGAACGTTACTAGTTGCAATTTAGTGCATTTTAATTTATGTAAATTTAATTTCCGAGATTATTGCACCAGAGCTAAAGAATCCATCTGAATTGTAGAATGGAATCAATCTCTCCTTTTCATTGTATCTCTTTCCTGAGATGGCCTTTGAAATCCAAATTGATAGCCACGTAACGTCTGCTAGTTGGCTTTGTTTAAGAAAGGGACATGATTTACAGATCAGAAACGCACTGTAGAATGCTTGTTTATTTCTTGTTTTTGTTAGGATAGACTATTGTATTTCATAGACTCTTTGATTAGTATGCAGTAGAGATGCATTTATGGGAAAAGGGGGTGTGGGTTTTTACCCTGGAGAGGAGAAGAAAGTGAAAAAGATGCGCTGGATGTTAAGTTAACCCTGGACGGCTAGAATTCAGGTAGATGACCCTTGGATCCTTCAGATATTCCCTTCCAGAACTCCCTTCCAGAACTTGTTCAGCTCTACTCCCTGACAGGAGAAATCTATTGACTGTATGATGAGAAAAACTGTCTCCTCCCTTTCCAGTGACTGACTGACTTTCCTTCAGAAGCCGTTGGTTATCCTTTGAGGTTTCTGGAATCATTTGCAGAGTGACTCAGTACCGTTTGGCTGAAGTGCAGGAACTGACTGAAGAGTGTCTTTCTGTACAATGCACAGAATGTAGTGATGTACTGTACTCTGTAAGACGCGTTTGACATTTCCTCTTCCCGGTTTTCATATTAGTGGGTTGTTCATCTGTTTTCATGGGAGCATGGCACTATGAATAGTGTTTAGAAGTCTTCAATTGGGGATAGGATTGGTTGCATGAAGGGCATAGCTTTTCCAAGGCCAAAGCAGAGACTCTGGGCTTCACTCCCAGCATTTTCGCTTTGGTATTTTGCTAGCAAAACTTTGACCTAAGGCCAGAAAGTTCAGTTAAAAATAGTACAGCAAATCTCAAGTATTCATCAAGTTCATATTCAACCTCAGATAGAAATTTTTTACACTTCACTTTCATCTCTTGGGTCTTTACTGATGTTCATCATAATTATTAGGGTTATTATGAGCTTGAGCCTAAGTTATTTATACATGGTAATGAGCATACATGCTTTTTTATTAAAGTGTTTTCTAAATTATTAAAATGAAGGCTGTTTTTAAAAAAGGAAGCATTACACATGCTCAGTAAACAATCTGGTCCATTCATTTATTGAGTGCCTAATACTGCCAAGACACTTTACACCTTTATTAAGGTAACACTACTGGTATGACATCAGATGCTGCTGACTGGACGGATTTTGTTTTTGCTCTTTTTAGCTGATTAACTGTTATGGTTCTGAGTTGCAGTAAATCTTATCAGGCCAAAAATTGTCCTTTACTCTTTGAGGTTGCTGGTGTTTTCTATTGCAAAATGACGAACTGAAGATTTTTTCTAAACCATGTTATAGTAAGTTAGCTTTAAAATCATGTGTATTTCACTGTATCAAGTAGTAGAACGAATTAATTTTTAGAATTGTGGTAACATGTACATAACATAAAATTTACTGTTTTAACCATTTTTAAGTGTATAGTTCAGTGGCATTGATTACATTCACATTATTGTGCAATATCACCGCTAGCCATCTCCAGGACTTTTTCATCTTTCCAGACAGAAATTCCAAGAATTAATTTTTAAAAGAGTGTTATAAAAACATATTTCCTGAAATAATGGTGCGGATCACTTTAAAAATTTGAAACCTTACCCTTTAGCCTTCATGTCACAATTGATCATTGATTTACTGCGAATGGCATTTCTTTTGGTTTTATTATAGAAAATATTTTTCCTTTAACAGAGAAAATTTAAAGTAATATAATCTGATAAAAACACAGTCATTAATCTTAGTTACTTATTCAGGAGCTTAGAAAGTACCATTTAAAATTGTATACTGCCTAAGATGACAAAAGTAAGAAGATGAAGTATACCAGAAATTACTGTATAATAGTTACTATATGGGTACTGTAGGCTAGGCCTAGAAGGTAAAACTATTTGTTGGAAAAAATATTATATAACATGTAAAGTGCTTAGCTCAATGCTTGGTACATAGTAGTGCTCGTTAAATTTAGCTACTTCTGTGTGCATTTAGCATATTTTTAGGTAAGTGCTTTATATTTCCTTTGAAAAGGAAAAGGTTTTATTGGCAACTATTTCTTGCTATAAAATTCTGAATGAGTAGCATTATCTTTTGAATTTGCCATCAGAAAAGTGCTAGCGATCATGAGGCATACCTAGAACTGGATTCCAAGACTGTCCGTATAGAGACTAAATTGTCTTTTTTTCTCTGCATCAGCTCGTTTTATGGAGGCTTTATATGGGTCCTTAAGATTAATCTGAAGAGAATATATCCCTTTGTGGTTGCAGATTGTGAGTTGCTTGGTATTATTTAAAAATAGAGTTTTGAGAGAGATTTGCTTCTGTAATACTTTTTTTTTTTTTTGGAGGGAAGGATTGTCAGTAGTGTGCTTTTGCAGTGTTTGAAACTTTCGGGTAAATACCCATGCTTTGTTGTCAAGACTAAGCTTCTGATACTGCTTACCCAAATGTTATGGTAAAAAGAATTGTCCTTTAGTGTTATGATGGAGAGATGTCTTTCTAAAGGTCTGTGCTTTTGTGTTTTGATTTATTTTTTTAGGAGAGTAAATGATTGTTATAACTTGTGGGATTCAGGCTTGGGTAAACTGTTCCGTAAGGCTGGTGTTGATGGGGAAAGGTGATTAAAAATTTACTTATGATTTTCAGCCACTTAGAATACAAAACACTTTGATTTTATTATACCTGTAAACTATGTGAAAATATTTCTTATCACAGTGCTAAGATTTTCAGCTTGGTGATGGTTATTTGCTTATTTAAAATAAAATTGTATGTGCATTTTTCCCCGACTATATAACAAGTGTGAATATGATAAAGATACAAAAGTGAAATAGAATAAAAATTGAATAAAGAAGGTTTTATATGTGTTGTTCTTTTGTGAAATAAACATTGGGCATTTATAGCATAAATGGGATTATATTACTTTGAAACTTGCATTTTGATGGTCAGGAAATCTTTAAAGAAAATGAATTAGCTAGAGAAGTTGAAAAAAGTAATGTATAGAATTTACTAGTTAGGTGAAGTTGAACCCCTTTGAAAGTACAGGTCCACAGTCCCTCCCCCACAGTTCTGATATATAAAGAGCTCTGAAAACCTAGTTTTTGGTAAAACTTATTTGATGTAACATCTGACCTGATCTGATGTTACAGTATTTTAGGCGATTCATCTCTCTTGGTGTAAATAGTAATAGCTTTCCCTGGAGAAATATTAGTGTTTGATTTCAGGGTGCTACCTCAGACTCCCCAGAGGGTTTTCGGGAATATACTGTATATAGTATATGTACTTTATTACTATTCGAAAATCCAAAAAATTCTGAATTTGGAAACATCTTGCCCCACGGTAAGGCCAACATAGACTAAGTAAGGAAATATTGACTTATATACACCTTAAATAGTTGTAAAGAAATAGTGCATAATTATCTTGAAGCCTAAGTTGTTGTTGTTGTTGTTGTTTTGGTTGAGTCCTGATCAGATAGCTCTCTTTTCCCATTTCAAATTCTGAAGTATTCTAAACATACTAAGAGAATATAGCATGCAGATATGAATTATGGAGCATAAAAAGCAAGCATTCCTGAAATCACTGCTCAAGTTAATGAATAGAACACTAACCTATTGAAGTTACCTGTATTCTGCTGCTGCTGAATTTAGTCTTCCTTCATCCTCTCTCATCTGCTACCTGGAACTTTTTTTTTTTTTTTATCATTTCCTTGCTTTATTTCATAGATTGCCACATTAGTATGTATTCCTAAACAATATTGTTTAGTTTTTCTTTTAACTTTATAAAGGGTTAACATTTGTATATATTCTTTTGTGACTTGCTTTTTCACTCAAAATTACTCACATTGTGGTTTATTAATTATCACTCATACCATAAACCATAATATATTGCTTCAATCTACTTGATGGATATTTAGATTATTTTTCATTTTTTTGCTATCATGGAAAGTGTTGTGATCATTCTGGGAGCCCATGTGAAGTTTCTGTGGGCTAGGATATATATCGAGGAGTGGAATTGTTGGGTTTTAATATATTCTATGTTCAGCTTAACAAGGTAGGGTTTAAGTTTTCCCCCAGCGTTTTACTGTGGAAAATTTCAAAGTATAGTGAAATTGAAAGAATTGATAATAAACATCCATATACTCATCACCTAATTAATAGCTTGCTATATTTGCTTTATTATATCTAGCCATCTCTTCATTCATCTGTCAATACATCTTTTGTTTTTGATTCATTTAAAGTAAGTTGCAGATGTGGTGCACTTCTCCATTAAACACTTAAGCATGCATTTCATTAAGTAGAGTTTTTTTCTTTAAAGATTAAATTTACATACAATGATACACAAATCTTAAATATCACATTGATGAGTTCTGACAAATGCACACACCTGTGTAATGCAAATCCTTATTGAGATATAGGACGCTCTTATCAACCTAGAAATCTCCCTCATATGCCTTTTCAGCTAATTCTACGCCCCATTCTCTTGGAGTCAGTCGCTCTTCTGATTTTTTTTGGGGGGTGTAACTAAAGATTACTTTAACCTTTTCTAGAACTTCATATAAATGGAATCCTTTATAGTATGTACTGTTTTATATCTGGCTTCTTTAGTTCAGCATAGTTTTTGAGACTAATTCATGTTATTTTGTGTATCAGCAGTTCCTTTTTTATTGCTAACTAGTGTTCCATTATGTGTATAAACCACAATTTATTAGGCATCTTCTGTTGATGGATGCCTGGGCTGTTTTCAGGTTTTGGCTATTTTGTATATATACTTCAGCTCTTAATAAACTTTGCTGTGAACAATCTTGTAGTAAGCCTTTGTGAGGACATATTTTCATTTCTCTTGAGTTAAATACCTACCTAGTAGTGGAATTACTAGGTCTTAGGGTAGGTGTATGTTTAGTTTTTTTAGAAAAATGTCAGACCTCTTCCCAAAATGGTCATATCATTTTACATTAACACGGCAACCTAGGAGAGTTCCAGTTCCTCTCCAACACTGAGTCTTAAGTTTTAGCCATTCTGTGGGTGGATAGTAGTATTTCATTGTGGCTTTAGTTTGCATTTCTCTGATGACGAATGAGGTACTTTTTTATGCACTTAACTGGCCATTTGTATATCTTCTTTTGTGAAGCATCTGTTCAGATCTTTTGCCCATTTGAAAAAATTGTGTTCTTTCTTTTTGAGCTGTACAAGCTCTTTATATATCCTAGATACCAGTTCTTTGTCAAATATGTGGCGTGTCTATTTCTTTAATCACATTTTTTCATGGTTATTGCTTTTTCTGCCTAAGAGACTGTTGCCTATCCCCATGTCACAAGCAATTTTCCTTTCCTTTCTTTTAGAAGCTTTATAGTTTTACTTTTAGGTCTAGGATATGTGTTAAGCCAGTTTTAGTGTGTGGTGTGAGTTTGGGGTCAGGGTTCATTTCTTTCCCTCATATTCCCCAAATCGACTATCGAACACCATTTTTTCCTAGGTTTATTGAGATATTATTGACATTTAACATTGACAGTTGATACACATGTATTGCCAACTGTTCACCACAGTAAGGTTAGTTAACACACCCTTTACCTCTCATAATTACCATGCTGTTGTTGTTGTTGTGTTGAGAATATTTAAGATCTACTCTCTTAGCAACTTTAGGGTCTACTATACAGTATCATTAACTATAGTCACCAGCACCAGTTTTCAAAAAAATATTTTTCTTTTCTCGTTGGATTGCCTTGTTTGGCACCTTTGTCGAAAATCAGTTTATTGATAGGTGCACTTTTTATTTGCTTTTTTATCACCTTAGTAACTACATCAAGGTCTTCAGTCATGGTTCGCCTGTTTAACCCATGGTCTGTTCAGAATTCTTTTTTAATTTTTTAATTTTTAATTTATATCATTTTACCTGAAGGAAATGGGCAGGCAACCATGGTTGAGACAGGGAAACATAGATTTTATTGTTTGAAGTGAGGAAAGATTTGTTATTTTTTAAATTATAAAAATAATATGTTCTTATTGTAGAAAATTTAGAGAATAAAGAAAGGTATAAATGCAAGTGACCCTTCTACATAGTCTCCTCGCATAGAGATAACCACTGTTTAACATTTTGGTGTAAATATCTGTCTGAAGAAATTAAAATGTAAAAGAAGTAAAATTACACTGTATATGTGTTTTGTCATTGTTGTTTTTAACACTTAATGAATAATAGAAGCTTTTATGTAGTCAAATTTATTAGTCTTCTCACTGTAGAGTGATTTCTGGCTTAGATGTCATGCTTAGGACATTCTCCATTATCAAGATTATGATATCATAGACCTGAATTCTCTTTTAGTACTCTAATGGTTTTATTTTTAATGTTACTTTTATTTCACTTGGAATTCTGATGGAAACTATGAAGTAGGGGTACAAAGATTTCATCAGGAGATTTGTCTAAGTATCAGCACTAGAGTTCCCAAAATATTAATTGGGAGCCTCTGTTTATATTTCTGTATTGTCATATAACTTTGTTTGGAGAGTGGTGCTTGGGGGAATAGAGAGGGTAATTATTATAGGTTTGGTCTCCACTTGAGCTTCTTGAGTTTCTTCATGGAAATTACAACTTTACAACTATACTTAAAATCCTATTCTGTGCTTATATATATATATATTCCAAAAATATATAAATATGAGCTGTTAGTGATAAGGGTTACTGGTAAAGGGAATGTGGATGACTGAGAGCAGCTTATTACAATATAGCCTTTGGGGGGAAGAAAACCACAAAATAACATTTTCATTGGTACCTTAGCTTATTTTATAGAGCTTAATATTTATTTATTTTAAATATTTATTTATTTATTTGGTTGCACCAGGTCTTAGTAGCACTGGCAGGCGGGCTGCCTAGTTGTGGCTCGCCAGTCCCTTAGATGTGGCACGCGAACTCTTAGTTGCAACGTGCATTTGGGATCTCGTTCCCTGACCAGGGATCGAACCCGGGCCCCCTGCATTGGGAGCACGGAGTCTCATCCATTGCGCCACCAGGGAAGTCCCTAATATTTAAATTGATGTGAAATCGTGGTGGCATTTGGGACTCTACTAAAACTGTCTCTTCTCACTTTATCCTTGATTGGAGTCATTCTCATTTCCTCTCATCTGTATCATCTGTACTTTTTTTTTTTCCTTTAAAGTGTGATTAAATTACAGGCATATATTTGTAAATTCTGCATGTCAGTGTCCCAGATGACCCTCACTTATCTTTTTAGAAAGCATTTGGGTTTAGCATTTCTGTGTGTGTATGTGTGTGTGTGTGTGTGTGTGTGTGAGAGAGAGAGAGAGACAGAGACAGAGAAAAAGGAAATATTGAGGTTCACTTTTGGTTCATCATTGATAATCTTTTGGGGAATGTTTCTAAGTCCAAGAATGATTATATGGTTTGTTGCTTCATTTTGGTAAGGTATGGAATTTTCAGGTCTGATATATGAAGTGCTCTATAATTTTTTTTTTGGTTATAGTTAACTGATCACTTAGTACTCAGTGTCTAATTTCTTTTATTCTCTAAAAGAGTTTCAGACTTTTTAAGTTATAAAGCAACTGATAGAAATTTTCTTCATTTTCAAGAGATTATAGACCTGGAACTAATTTTTAACATTTCATTGTTGGGGTTATTTTTTATGCCATGGAAATGAATAGCAGAGCCTCCTATTACTTTATTTAGATAGAAATGGAGCAGAGCAGGGTTTGCATTATCTTAATTACCTGGATGTTTGTGATGAGGAATGCTTAAGATACCAAGTTTTGTCTTATGTACTTCTTGGCTTTTGAGTTTATTTAATGGACAGAATACAAGCTCTTTTAGGACCTGGGTCTTTTTTGTCTTCCTCTTGGTATGTCTTGTAAATATTTGTTGAATAACTAACAAATAATTCTTTTTTAAGTAACAGGAGTGATAAACTGTAGAAATATATCCCTGCTTGAAGAGATACTAAAGTATTCCCGAAGTAAAAATTTTGGTATATGTCCTTGTCACTTATTTCTTATCTATCTATGGGAAGGAAGATAAGTAAACACGTGTATATGCAGAGAGGATATGGGTGGTAGAATTAATTGGAAGGTTTGGGTGGTAGAATTAATTAGAAGTCAAGCAGGAAAGTGAATTGTGATTTGAATATTTTCTGGATTGTGCTGAAGCAGTTTGTCTTGGAAAGTATTTAAGCTACTTTTATTCAGTGTTTTAGGTGAAGTAAAAACAGCTCGTGTGGACTGAACAACCTTTATCATTTATCATGTGTCTTCTGTTCTCTCTACCCCCTAACTTTTCTTCTGGTTAAACGTATCCAGTTCCTTCTTACGTACCTAGGTGATGCCTGTGTTGAAACAGCGTTTCATGAGTAAGGGCAAATGAAATGCTGGTGGTGTGTTCGCAGGGTGAAATTCCTTAAAATGGCATGTTGGCTGTGATTAATGGTAGGGCAATATTCGTTTAACAAAATTAAAAACAAAGCCAAAGGGCATGAGAGATTTTGGTCAGGATTCAAGAGTGTTATTACAAGTCACTATGAACGACTGTTTTGAAAACTTTTCAGATATTATCAGGCATTCTGATTACTAGCCCCAGCCCCAGCCAACCACTGATTCTGTTCTGTTTCTATAAAATTTTCTTTTCTGGAAATTCCATACAAGTAGAATGACACAATATGCAGTCATTTGTTCTGGCTTCTTTCACCTAGCATAATGTTTTTGAGGTTCATCTACGTTTTAGCATATATCAATATCTTGTTCTTTTAAATTGCTGAATAATATTCCATTGTATAGACATACCACATTTTGTTTATGAAATTACCTTAATGTTTTTATTTCTCTTGGCTAGATTGCAAGGAGTGGCATTGCTGGGTCATATGGTAAGCTTATGCTTAACTTTTAAGGAGTGAACAAAATGTTTTCCAAAGTGGCTGCACCATTTTACATTCCCACCAGCAATGTATGAGGGTTCCAGTTTCTCTACATCCTCAGAGAACACTTGGTGTGGTCTGTCTTTGTGATTATAGCCATTGTAGTGCATGTTGCTAATGACACATGAGACTGAACACTATTTCACGTGCTTGTCAATTTTGCTTGTTCTTTTGATATTTTACTAATATACCATGAGTGTGGTATATAAAAGTTTTTAAATTTTGTATGCTACAGGCGAATTCCGATGTTTAAAAATAGAATGTGAATAAATACAGATCACAGCCCTTTGTAGGTGGAATTATCCTACTGACTAGTGCCTCCGCTAGTGTCTCCACTAGTGCCTCCTAATTAATACTAGGCCTTTTTTTTTTTTAAACCTTGTTATGGTACCTTTTTCTTCCAAGTAATGTATGAGCCTTGGTGAGCTGTGTAGGCCCGCAGTAATGGCAGTAATGGCAGTAGAGTCTCTACTAGTTGCGTTATTCCTAAGCTAAAGTTGAAGTACTTCTGACACATATGGCCTTTAAATGTTTCTCCATTCTGCTTTGTGCTCATCTTTTCTTTTTTTATTATTTTGAGCATCTTGAAGTAAGCTTATTTCTCTCTTGTTGACTCAACATTCATCTTTATACTTTTCTGTTTTACATGAAGATCAGGCAACAATTCTGCGTATCAATTTAGTAACTTGGTTCCTTTGAGGGTGGATAACTATTGGTATTTAAAACGCTGTATATTACACTCGTCTTTTGGTTTATTCTTTGAGTACCCACCTGAATTTAACAACAAAAAAAATGTTCTTCTTGTTTGTAGGTGGCATTGGATATTGATTTTGGGGATTACATTATGTGCAAAGTTTTGGAACGTAACCAAAATAATATTCTTTTCAGATATAACGGTAACTGCCTTATTTGTGCATTCTGTATCAGGATATGACCCTACTGTTTCACCTTGTATTTCAGTATGATTCCTTTAGAAGTCATAAAAGTGTGCTTATTGAAATTGAAGTTTTCCCTTTAGCTTTAGTTTAGATGATTGTATTTTTTTTTTTTTTTTTTTTTAGTTTTTATTAAAGATAACCACACGTGGGGCTTTTTTTGAGCATTGAAGGGAAAATTTAGGAAATAATTCTTTTAATATTCAAGATGCTTTAATATATTAAAGATGAATTAAAAAATTTTTTGGTCATAGTGATATTTATTTTTCTACAGGGAAAGTGCACCAGCACAGTTGTCATGCACTTTGAGGCCTGCAAGGTGTAGTGAAATGTGTTTTTGTATGTTGAAACCCTGTAAAAGTATTTAAAGTATTATATGTCTGAACATTAGTATGATTTTGAAAAATGCTTTACCTTTTGGGGATAACTTATTATAGAGTTAAGAGTTTGTGGCACTTTAGACTTTTGTGCATTGAATAAATAGGGCCATATTTTTTTGTGTTACAGAGTGGATAAAGTTCAGGTTGAAGTTGAATGGTTAAAAATGGTGTATTATGCTTGACTAGTGTGCCTTTGTTAAAAGAATCAAAATTAAAAAAAATTTTTCTTCATGGACCATTAGATTTCATCAAGTGCTGCTAACAGGTCATATAACCAGCATCTATGGGAATTAGTAAAGAATAGAGGAAAAGATATCAAGATTGCGATTTTCTTTCAGGGAAATGATATGCCAAGTCAGAAATTGGGAAAAGAGATAATGCAAAATGTAGTATTAATGTTAATAACAATATTCCATCTATTCTAAATTGAGAAAAATTTGGAGTCTCCAGAATATTTGGAGTTGCTTTTAAATATCTAAAACACAGACTTTGAATTTTTGTACTGGCTTTTCCATGATTATATTTCCCAAAATATAATCACTGAAATTAGTATGCAAATGAAATGATGACGAATTTTTTCTATGAACTTTAAATGCATGGTATGATCCTACATTAGTTGCATTCAACGTGAAACAATTTTCTTTTTGTTTTACATTCTTTCAAAAAGGTAATCTTAAGCTTTAATTTAATAAATGCATTGAAAAAATTTCCCTACTGGATTAAAATAAAAAGGGAAAATATATTCATGTATCTGGAAATTTAAAAACTTAATTTAATACCAATACAGTTTATGTCTTAGCTCTTAGAGGTCCTCTTAGTTAAGATTTTTCTAATCTATATCTGCTAAAGCCGATGGCTAAGGCAGTAGTTTTCAAACCTCGTTATACATAGGACTCAACTAGAGATTTATAGAAATATTGATGCCTGGAATCCACCCTCACCCATTCCAATATAATTGGTATGTGGTGTGACCTGGGGATCGGGAGATTTAAAAGTTCCACATCTGATTCTCAAGTGCAGGAAAATGTGGGAACCACTGAGCTGAGAGGTGCAGTATTCAAAGATTGGCAGAGGGGCCATTGGGTCCAAAATGTATCTGAGAAAAGGAGGATTTTTTTTTTTCTTCTTTTATATTTGTGGCTCAGAGAGGCTTGAATGAAACCATAAAGTCAGAATTACCTGATGAAAGCCAGAATCACAGCTAGGGTGCTTGGTGGAAATGGTGTCAGATCTTGTGATTTAGATTGTCTGTAGTGGGGCCAGGAACTTGCATTTAAACAAGCATGTCAGTTGATTCTTTTTTTTGAAAAAATTAATTAATTAATTATTTTTGGCTGTGTTGGGTCTTTGTTGCTGTGCGTGGGCTTTCTTTAGTTGTGGCGTGCGGGGGCTACTCTTCGTTGTGGTGCGCGGGCTTCTCATTGTGGTTGCTTCTCTTGTTGTGGAGCATGGGCTCTAGGCGAGTGGGCTCAGTAGTTGTGGCTCCAGGGCTCTAGAGCGCAGGCTCAGTAGCTGTGGCGCACGGGCTTAGTTGCTCCGCGGCATGTGGGATCTTCCTAGACCAGGGCTCGAACCCATATTCGCTGCATTGTCAGGTGGATTCTTAAGCTCTGCGCCACCAGGGAAGTCCCATCTCAGTTGATTCTGATTTAGGTAATCTGCAGGTCAGAGTTTGAGAAACACTATGTGTTGCTTCTTATACTGATTGAAAAAAGCCAAAATCAAATGGTTGAGATCTCTGGCACACAGAATTGTATATGTGGGAAACGCTGGCATATGGAGGGATGCCAGATTTTCTGAAATATCAAGTGTCATCACATTGTATATCTTCTTTTAGAGCTCCATAGGAATCAGACCAAGGCTTTTCTTTTTCTCATTTTAGAAGAAAATTTAACTTGCTGAGGTTTTATGAAGGGAGAATCAGACAAGATACACCAAATAGAAATGAAAAAAATTTTATTGTGGTAAAATATACACAATACAAATTTCAATGTGGAAATGTTATCATTACATCTTACCCTTCAGTGGGAAATATAGTCTACAGAGACTTACTGTCCTCAAAATATATACTTCTGATGTTTTACATTTAACAAATGATGATGGGAAAATAGTGACAGTCTTTTTATTCCCTGACAGTTGATTTAATTTTGGAAGAAGAATTTCACTAGAAATGTATGGTCCTTCAGAGACTAGCACCTAAAGCAGGATGGTTTATGTCTGTGATTGTTATCTGTGTTGAAAAAAATAATAAAATCATTCAAAAATTATTTTGTGGTCTCTTTACAAGCAAGCAAAAAAATATTGTAAAATATTCAAAACCCTTATATTAAACTATTTTGAAATTTTATTTTCAAAGCAGCCTTCAAGTCATTGGTTACATTAATAGTCATCTTATTAACATGTTAGTGTTTAGATTTTTTAAAAGTATACATTCTTTGCGATTATTTCTCTTCACTTCATTTAAAATTAGAGATATCCAGATGATTCATAGGCAGTGGAAGATATCCATATTTTTCATTCACTAAAGTATTTGTATATCAGATTTCCTGTTCTTAGGCCATTTTAATTTTGGTGGTTAAGGGGTATGTGCATATTTCATAAATTTGAAAATTAAAATTTGCATTTATTGATTCTTGTCAAAATAGTAAAGCTCTTAGAGGAATAGCAGTTGTGACTTTTGTCTTTTTTTTGGTATTTGAAATCTTCAGCAACTCACTTTTTGTAGGTTTTATCTTGTGGCTAATAAAACTGCATAATTGTGGCCAAGGCACAATTAACTAATATTTATGAGACTAGGGTGATACATAAGAGTATCTTTAAAGCCCTAAAATTTTGTGACAGTTTATCTTTTAAAACATATGCATCCTTTCCAAATGATTGCTAAATAGAAAGATAACTACAAATGTGAAACATCTGAAATTGGGTGACCCTTCTTTTACTGCCTTAATATACTTCTACTATTGTCTTTAGAAGTTTGTTACATGTGATTTACTAACATTTCATTGGAAGTGTTTTTCTGATTTAGAAACATTTTACAGCTAGTGATTAGAATCCCTATTCCATATACCTCAGTATTTTATTGCTTTAGTCAGCGTTTCTAAATATTTGACAAAATGCAGTTTAATTTGAGACTTCATGATTCCTTATGCCATATCCATGCTAAAAGAATTTTAAGGCATTATTTCTGACTGTAGCTTAAGTGGAATATATTGCAAAATTTAAAATTAGAGTATGAATGTGTTTTGTTAATCTTATATTGAGGCTAGTGAAAAATTTAGTCACAAAAGCAAGATATTACATTATAAAAGAATGAGAAAACTGAACTAAAGGATTTTACTAGTAGTTCTGATAGAACTGTTTCTGCTGCAAGCATATATTTTTGTATAAAAGGGGAAGCTGTAAAATTACAAATTTTGAAGGCATTACTGAAAACAGATTTGTTTTCCACATTTAAGACATTTCCATAATAGGAAAACGATGGATGATACAAATAAAACTAAATTTAGAACTAATACAAGGGAACTCTAGTACAAAATTGGCTTATGAAATTTCCTTCAGAGGGAAGTCATAAAGTAAAACACTTACATATTTAAGAAGTTAATTACTGATTTTGGGGAGAGGGAGTTGTAGAGAGGGGACTGCTGTAAATTTTAGCATAAGGAAGTTTTGTCTTTCAAGATGATATGGAGAATGTAAGTCCCTGGCATAGTGTTTTACTGTGCTTTTTGTCCTCACTTGTAAACAGAATTTTTCAGTTTGGTCCAAGTTAAAACAAATTTGTGAAATAAAAGTTTAAAAAATCTGAACAATGACTTGCTTATTTCAAATTATTTTCTGTAAGTAAAATTCCATTGTAATAAGTCCATAAAAGGAATACTGTTTAAGCTGTATTCATATATGAAAATACAGATGAATTTTTTCCTTAGGAATTTTTTTTTTGGTCTAAGGTAGTAAAGATGGAAAAAAATGAAATGGCTGGATTCTTTTCAAGCGTATTTTTAGAAGAGAAGCAGAGTAGTATAATGGAGAGAATGCTGGATTTAGAGTCAGAAGACTGGTGTTAATTAATTAGGTGTTGCATTAATTATCTTTCTGTCCATGAGTGATAATTTACAAGACTCTATCTGTCCACCTCAAGGAGACGTGAAGATTAAATTCAGTGCGAAACTAACTATATGTGCTAGTTTCTGTAAACTGAACAGAACTTTAGCTGTTTTACAGGCAGTTGCAGAACTATGTGTAACACAGCCTATGTTTTATATATCTCTGTCTTCAAAAAGGTATGTGCATACAGAATCAGTCTCCTGATGTTAGCCTGATTTTTCCAAAAAGGTAGCACATTAATTTGCACATGCTTAGTTCTCTGAAGTATTAAATTAATGAATGAAAAGTGGTTGGCATTTTTATTTTTTAATTTACTGAGGATAATTCATTTCATTGGGTGAATATTTGCTTATATGCATTCTTTGGATTACTTTATTGCCCTGCAAATGTCACTTTTTCCCAACTGATGTTTATTGTTTTTCAGTAGGTATGATATTGAATTATCAAAACAGAGTCTGGTGTTCTTATGTAATGTTTAAGATTTCAGAAATCCTGACATAAATATATGAGGAAGAGTCATGACAGAATTTTTAAACCATTGCATTATTCACTTGCAAGAATATTAATTATGCTTTATATAAGGTTTACAGGAGAATTTGGGTTGCACCAACAGTTCTTAACTGTGGCTTGAATTTAGCAAATTTTGGCCTACATTTCTTTTTAAAAAAAATTAATTAATTAATTAATTAATTTTTGGTTGCGTTGGGTCTCAATTGCTGCGCGTGGACTTTCTCTAGTTGCAGCGAGCGGGAGCTACTCTTCGTCGCGGTGTGTGGGCTTCTCATTGCGGTGGCTTCTCTTGTTGCTGAGCACCGGCTCTAGGCGCACGGGCTTCAGTAGTTGTGGCTCGTGGGCTCTAGAGCGCAGGCTGAGTGGTTGTGGCTCACGGGCTTAGTTGCTCTGCGTCATGTGGGATCTTCCCGGACCAGGGCTCTGAACCAATGTCCCCTGCATTGGCAGGCGGATTCTTAACCACTGTGCCACCAGGGAAGTCCCCTGGCCTACATTTCTTAACACAGGTAAGTTTAGGAACAACGATGAAGTATAGTTTGGAAGATGTAAATTGCATATGTTATCCTGTATTACCTCTGATATAGATTCTGGTCTTTAGGTATACCACGGTAATTAAAAATTGATCATCTAGAAAAATATACCCAGGTAGCTTAATAGTATATGATCGTTCTGTATTGATGGTCACTGCAGTCAGTAACTGATTTTCTTGGCTCATGTAATTTCAGAGCTGATTTGGGGACTTAGGATCTGGTAACAGAGGTGGGTCTTATTATATAAGTCCATTGTCAACCGTTTAACAACCTCATGAATTTGGAATTTGTATTTCTACAGGCTAGAAAAACTGAATTGGTATCCAGACATAATTTTTTTTTCTTTTTTTAAAAAATCTTTTGGCTTCACCGCATGGCATCTGAGATCTTATTAGTTCCCAGGGATCAAACCCGCACCCCCTGAATTAGAAGCTCGGAGACTTAACCACTGGACTGCCAAGGAAGTCCCTATCCAGGCATAATTGAAATGAATATGGGGAGAGTTCTGTTGGTAGCCACTGTTATGGTGATACATTAAACACTTTCCCTGTTGTGGCATTTATGAGTTAGGAAATGAATTTTATCTACTTTTATTTATTTTTTTAATTTCAGTGTTTTTTCTTAGAGAGTCTTCAGCATAGACTGTTTTCTGTTTTGTGGTTGGTCTGTATGCTTAGGTGCCTATGTATCTGTCTCCATAATAGCAGGACATGGCTCACAGATGATGGGCTTTGGGGGATAGAGGCTTATCTTCAGAGATGTGAAAAGGAAGAGAGTGAACAGGACCAATCATCTTTTCACCAATAATTGAATATATCATGTTTTTTTATACTCTTAGCTTTTGTCTCTACCTGGAACGCTCTCTCTCCTCTGCTTTTGTCAATTTACAAAAAAAACAAAATAAACTTCATTTTTTAACTACAAAAGTAATACATGTCTATCTAAAAAATTAAAAATTATAGAAGTAAATGTAAGTTCTCTTCTTAGCCCTCTCTTTTTGATCTCAGTCTTCTGAGACAACCACTTTTTAACGCATCAGGGTATCACTTTCCCTTTCTCTGTGCATAATATAACAGCATATTGGTGTTTCATTTTCCCCCCGTTGCATTAAAAAAAACATACAGGGACTTCCCTGGCGGTCCATTGGTTAAGACTTAGCCCTCCAATGCAAGGGGTGCGGGTTCGATCCTTGGTCAGGGAGCTAAGATCCCACATGCCTCGCGGCCAAAAAACCAAAACATAAAAAAACCCCCAGAAGTAATATTGTAACAAATTCAATAAAGACTTTAAAAATGGTCCACTTCAAAAAAACTTTAAAAAAATTAAAAAGTAAAAAATAAAGCTTACAAGTACTTAAAAAAAAACACAAATATTTGTTGTTTTTTAAAAACCAAAATGCAACTATAACATATGTGTTGTTCTGTATTTGCTTTTTCTTCATTTATTTTAGAGGTCGTCCAGTCAGAATTTATAATTCACCTAGTTCTTTTTAAATGGTGTAGAGTATTCCATTATCTGGATTTGATATAATTTATTTTACTATTCCAATATTGATAGACATTTAGTTTATTTTCTTCCATTATAAACATTGCTGCAGTGAACATCATTATAAATATTTTTGTGCATGTATGTGAATATTTTTGTAGATTTCTAGAGATGGAATTGTTAAAGTGTGTGCACGTTTAAAATTCCAAAATAATCTCTGTTGCCTTTTTTAAAGGCTGTAGCAAATTGAACACTCCCAATAGTGATGAGAATACACACACGTACTCCCATATCTTTGTTAGGCTGAATAACATCAGCCTTTTATGTTATTTGCCAATCTGGTAGGCGAAAAAAGCCATTATGACCTTTTGTTTTTATATGTATTTCAGTGTTTGATTACTAATGAGATTGAGTACCCGCTGTTAATCATTTCTGGGTTTTAATTCTCCTTTAAGATCCACATTAAATTTATTTTCTCTGTGAGGTCTTCTCTAATCCCTACTTACCCCTCCTCTAACCCCAGGCAATGAATTTCTTCCTCTTTGCGCACGCAATACTTTGTATATATCTCTGTTGTAAATGATTTTAATCATATTGTATTATGATTATTTACTTATGATATGCCAGACCAGGAGCTCCTCCAGGGTTGTGACGGTGTAGTACACGTAGTATTCTTTTTTTTAAATAAATAAATAAATAAATAAATAAATTTATTTTTGGCTGTGTTGGGTCTTTGTTGCTGCGTGCAGGCTTTCTCTAGTTGTGGCGAGCGGGGGCTACTCTTTGTTGCGGTGTGCGGGCTTCTCATTGCGGTGGCTTCTCTTGCTGCGGAGCACGGGCTCTAGGGGCGTAGGCTTCAGTAGTTGTGGCTCGCGGGGCTCTGGAGCACAGGCTCAGTAGTTGTGGCTCACGGGCTCTAGAGTGCAGGCTCAGTAGTTGTGGCGCACGGGCTTAGTTGCTCCGCGGCATGTGGCATCTTCCTGGACCAGGGCTGGAACCTGTGTCCCCTGCGTTGGCAGGCGGATTCTTAACCACTGTGCCACCAGGGAAGCCCCTTCTTTGTTAACTTTTATATCTCAGTTTATTGGCAATATGGGGGCTAAAATCTAGTTTTTATGGTAATGGGGCATAAATGCTATAAAGATAATTTCTTTTCCTTTCATTTTTATTGACATATTATTGACATACAGCACTGCATAACTTTCGGATATACACATAATGTCTTGACTTACATACGTTGCAAACTGATTACACAGTAAGTTTAGCTAACATCCATCACCTTATATGGTTATGTAGTATTCATTTTTATGTCTCTTTTCAGTATCTAGCACAGAGCCTATAGCACTTAGTATGTGTTCAGGAAGTTTTATCAAATGGTTAGTCTGACTCCCAACTGGTAGTTTATATGTAAGGTTTGCTGCCTCCTTTTGTGGGGGAGGGAGAGGGTTGGCTCTTAACTTAATGGTAGTGGTTCTAGTTCAACCCCTTCATTTTACAAACCAGAAATCAGATCTAAAGGAGGGCTGTCTTATTTGGTTAATGAGATGTTTTTATTTATCACACTCTACTACTAGGTGTTGTGACATAGCACCTAGCGCTAAACATAGCAAAGCTCCAAACGGGGGGTTATCTGTGGTCAGGGACAAATGTTGATTTATATAATCTGAGATAGGTGGTACGCTTTTCTCAGTTCTTAACAGACCAAGCCTAACCAATGAGGCTTTTGCCTGATGGTCTTAGCATGTAGCCTTAAGCCAATACAATTCATCCAAATTTCATTTGGCTCCTTCCAAAAGAAGTCTGAGTCTTCTCACACACTAGAAACAGACTTTTCTAATTGCAGTTGTTACAGGCACTGGCAGACTCCTGAGAGGCCTGATGTCTTTTCTTCCAGAGAACTCTTGAAACCTGTTCTCTTAGCTACCTTCCCATGAAGTGACCCCACCAAATCACATTTCATTGTTGCCTTTCCTGCCTGAAGATATAAGACCTTATACACACACATCCCTTCTCACTCTTGTTCCCCTGCCTGTTCTTCCCCTGCTTTTTAAAAACTTTCCCACCCTTCTTCTAATCTTAACATAATCACTTGCATCTTCAAATTCTTTCCTGAATGTTACTTTTATATTTGTTTAAATAACACCTATCTTTCTCTGGAGAGAAGGCCCTCTTTTCTGGAACTTGTACCTGCTTTTACTCTCTACATATCTCAGTGTAGGAAAGGGTAGGAGGGGGTTTCCTTCGTTCTGCTGCAGTGCCTATAAAACCTTCCTGGTAAAATTCCTGTTGCTGAGTCTTGTGTAGTTACGGGTATACATCTTTTCTTGCTTACTGAAGACATAGGCTTCTGGCTTACAGACTTCCTTTTCCTGCAAGGTTGTGCCACCATTCCAGATGAAATCAGTGATTATGTGAACAGAGTACCCAGGTCCCTGGCTTCACACGGTTTCTTCATCTCTAGTGGTCTTTATCCTCACTTAATTCACTTGCTTATTCCCATGAAGCTACTCTGGACCTCACTATTACCTGAAATCAGCTTCTCCTTTGAGATCATTAATTTAAACTTCTTGCTCCTGACACTGATCCCTTACGCTTTTACTAAACCCACTCATCAGTGCTTCTACGATCTGCAGTTCCTTGACACCTCTCTCCACCAAATGCTTCCTTTATAAGCAGGCAAAAATCCATTGTCTGTCACTTCAAAACTCTTGATAGAATTTTCAGTTTCCTTGCTCTGTTGAATTTCTATCATATGCATCTGGTAAAACCTAGATTTTGGGTCGTTTTGTCTCTGTGGCTTACACAAAAGGTGTTTGTTGAGTACTGATGGAGAAAAATCACAAATTGCCCCGATTAGTGGTACTGGGAGTTCATGGTCTCCAGTCCCTGCAAGAGCTGTCAGGGCTGCAGAGCAATTCTTTTCATTCTCCACAGGGGCTATTTTAAACTTTTTTTTTCTTTCTTTCTTTAAACTTAAGAAACAAAGTATTCTCCACAGATGGTCTTCCTACTTCATGAGAAAATAGAAGCCATCAGAAGGAGATCCCTTAAATTTCCTGCTACTTGACTCATCGGTTTATCTCCTCTGTACCATTTGTTCTCCCTCTTCCTTCTGTTTCAGAGGATGAGATGTCCATCATTCTGTCTCAGCCTGATTCTCCAGCTGTGCTTTGGATCTCATTCTGTCCTTCCTGCTGATTAACTCTATTTTGTCTTTTAATTTTTCTCTTAATTCTGATTCTTTCTCATCTTGCTAAACTTGTTCTAATATCTCACCTAAAACAAAGCAAATAAACAAATTACTTCTAGAAAGAAATCTTAATTCTCTCTGCCTTCTGCCCCCTCCCCAGCAAAACAAAGCCCCAGACTTTTTTTCTGTTCACTCAATGCACTGCTGTCCATCTTCTCTCATCACTCAGCTAACACTGCTTGCTTCAAGGTCATGCTGACTTCCTTGTTGCTAAAGCTATCTTTTTTTTTTTTAAAGAAATTCACGTTCTTTTATTTATTTATTTATGACTGTGTTGAGCCTTCGTTTCTGTGTGAGGGCTTTCTCTAGTTGCGGCAAGTGGGGACCACTCTTCATCGCGGTGCGCGGGCCTCTCACCATCGCAGCCTCTCTTGTTGCGGAGCACAGGCTCCAGACGCGCAGGCTCAGTAATTGTGGCTCACGGGCCCAGTTGCTCCGTGGCATGTGGGATCTTCCCAGACCAGGGCTCGAACCCGTGTCCCCTGCATTGGCAGGCAGATTCTCAACCACTGCGCCACCAGGGAAGCCCTAAAGCTATCATTTTATTGAATATTCAGAAGTACTTAACATTTCTAGAATTACTGTCTTCTCTTGGCTTCTGTAACAGTTACTCAGAGCATCTCTAGTTGTTTCTTAGGCTCCTTTGCCTCTTTTTCCTCTCTGAGTGGGAACCCCTCCCCCCTTTTAATGCATTCTTTGTCTTCTTCTTAAGCTTGTATCAGTTTTAGGACTTTCTTTATCTTTTGTATGGTGCTGACTTCCCTTTTTCCATATGAAAATTTGCCTCTGAGATTCAGGCTCACACTTCCAGCCACCTACTTAGGCATCTCCACTTGTATACCATAGACACTTCAAGATCAACAAATCTCCAGCTATATTCTTTTTCTCTCTGCTCTTGTATCTTCATTTCCTTTAATGAGGAATCAGTGATTCTTTCCACTGTCCTAGCTTGGATCAAGCCAGAAATCTGGGTAACTGCATCCTTAATCTCACATTCAGTCAGTCACCAGATCCTGTCAGTGTTATCTCCTAAAAATCATTCACTTCTCACTGCTACTTTCTTATTTCAAGTGGTCATGTTTTTTCTAAATTGTTATGGTATTTTCTCCCTTGGTGTTCTTTCCTCCAGCATTTCTAGCCTTCTTTTTCTATTCTCCAGCCAAACTACTTATTACAAGATGCAAATCTAATCATGTTATTCTCAAATTTAAAGTACTTAAATGGCTAACTTCCCATTCATTCAGGGAAAAGTTCAATATGCTCATTCTTTCTTTTTTTTTTTTTAACATCTTTATTGGAGTATAATTGCTTTACAATGGTGTGTTAGTTTCTGCTGTATAACAAAGTGAATCAGCTATAAGTATACATATGTCCCTATATCCCCTTCCTCTTGTGTCTCCCTCCCACCCTCCCTATCCCACCCCTCTAGGTGGTCACAAAGCACCCTCCCTGTGCTATGTAGCCGCTTCCCACTAGCTATCTATTTTACATTTGGTAGTATATATATGTCCATGCCACTCTCTCACTTCATCCCAGCTTACCCTTCCCCCTCCCCGTGTCCTTAAGTCCATTCTCTACGTCTGCATCTTTATTCCTCTCCTGCCCCTAGGTTCTTCAGAACCAAAATGCTCATTATTTCTTACAAGATTGTTAATGATCTGACTTCTGCTGACTTCTCCAACCCTATTTCATGTCACTCCTTCCCTTCCTCCCCAATTCTACCCATATTAAATAACTTCATTTGAAACTGCTTCCTTCCCATCTCCAAGGTTTTTTTCTTTTTTCTAAATATGCAGATCCCTTTGCTTAGAATAAAAATGCTAACTCCACAAATATTACTGATATGCAGCATGTGGAAATATTGAATGCTTCCGCCGCATTGTACTTAGTTTGGTTTGAACTCTGATTCTGTATGGAGAGGACAAATTTATGTTTACAGTGATATTTTTCAGAAAGTGACCTAGTAATGTTAATTATAATGGACAGTTGGTTTATAGAACTCAAAAGAGGATTTCCTTAGAGAAGTGTTCCAGGTAGAGGTTGCTAATGTGAACTCATACTTCTTGTGAGCATTTCTGTCATGAGAAGTGTGTATAAAATATGGTTAATGGAAAACGGTAATATAAATGCTGGACATAAAACTTTCTTTAAACTCTAGAAAATAGATAAGTGAGTTCTTAATGGTAAGTACTTGAAACTTAGCATGTTGAATAGAGGCTTTTAAAAATCATGTATCATTGAAGTTATTGTCAGTAGCAATAATAATAATAATGATAATTATAATGAATAATAATAGTAATAATAATATTAGCAAGACATGTAGTTTTTGCTATGCAAGACATGTAGTTTTTGCTGTGTACCAGGCACTGTTCTGAAGTGCTTTATTAATTTGTTAGAGTTCTGTTTCATTTTTCCAGTAGCATCAAAATGACATGTTTTTTAAAAATATTGTCTTTCGAAATATGTATAAATTCAGATATGGTTTCAAATATTTCTAAAAAATTATGACCCCTTCTAGGTAGAACAGAGTTAGTTGCCTGCTTTTTGCAAACATAAGGAAAAAATCTGTTACCTGTCTGTATTAAAGTCACATTAAAGTCAAAAAGCCTGAGTAGCATATTATCTATTAGTATAATCTCACCAATTCTTTCAGTAAAGGTTTTACTTATTCTGTAGCTAAAAGATTTAGTAGTTTTTAGATTTAATATTTTACTGAGCACCTTTGTATGATGTCTCATTTGATATAACAATCTGTGAAATATGTGGGCAGATGTTATTCTTCATATTTATCTGAATGACGAGGAAACTGAGGTTCGGAGAGGTCTAAGTAATTTGTTCAAAGAAATGCAGCTAATAAATAGTAGAACTGGAAAAGAGTCTGTCTTTAGAGTTCCAAGATAGTGTTCTTAAGTAAAACTTCAAGCTCTTTATAAGAAATTGGTAGCTGTTATTTTTAGATGAGCTGGATAGATATCTTAGAAAAATAATATTAAATGTTTTGGGCTTCCCTGGTGGCGCAGCGGTTGAGAATCTGCCTGCCAATGCAGGGGACACGGGTTCGAGCCCTGGTCTGGGAGGATCCCACATGCCGCGGAGCAACTAAGCCCGTGAGCCACAGCTACTGAGCCTGCGCGTCTGGAGACTGTGCTCCGCAACAAGACAGGCCGCGACAGTGAGAGGCCCGCGCACCACGATGAAGAGTGGCCCCCGCTCGCCGCAACTAGAGAAAGGCCTCGCACAGAAAAGAAAGACTCAACACAGCCAAAAATAAATAAATAAATAAATAAGTCTTTAAAAAAAATTAAATGTTTTAACATTAAAAGGATTTCAAATTCAGAATATTTTAAAAATCAGTGATTGTTAACTTTTTCACCCTAAAATCCCCTTAGGTTTGGGTTGATCTTTTCCAAAAGGGAGTAGTGAGTTTTGTTTGTTTTGGTTTGGGTTTTTTTGTTTGTTTTGTTTTGTTTTTTATGTCTGTAAGTGGAGAGAGCATTTAATTCTGTATGATCTACACTTACTGGAGGGCTACAATATGATGGACAGTTCCAGAACAGTAAATTATCTAATGATCACTTTTTTATTTATACATCTTTTAAGGGTTTTTGTGGAACACTTGAATATGGATATGTGTGGGATTCTGCAGATTAATAAATCTTAAGATGATGAAGCTGCAACCAGAATCCTGGACTTTCATCTGTCTAGTTTTCTCTTGTTGGCACTGACCTTATTTTCATTGCTGGTGATGAGTAGCATTATCTCCCAAATTGCAAAGAATTACTGTAAGGAGGACTACTGTTGCTCTCTCTCATACTGGTTTGCTGTCAGACTTCAGGGTAGCTAAGTGGTGTATTTCAATTGAGATAGCCTTAAATTTTCTCTTATAGGTCTGGCTGGGATACACATGAAAATGGTAATGATGTCTTTTAAAATGAAGGAGGTGATGGAAGCTTCTATATTTTATTTATGTTTGGATAGCAAAATTGGTGAGAGGTGATAATGATTAAGAAATTACAGTGTTTTTAGAACTTACTAGTGTTAGTGTAGATATTGTTCACTGACCATTTGACCAAGTTAGGGAGGAAATGGAATGCATGACTCAGGAAAGAGGAAAGGAGCTCTTCACAACTGTGGTATCCTATAATGATAAAATTAGCAATTAAAAATATATATTTTTCTACCTCATAAAAGATAATGTTTGAGACATAGTTCAGGTACTTCCTAAGAAGTTATAGTTTATTTGGGAAGGTAAAGCTTATTGTCACATGGAAAGTTAAATGGTGAACTGAAGAGCAGTAAATGCAGTAATGTAAAATAGTGCCTTACTTGCTATTTGATCAGCAACAGTGAACACCATAAATTAAGAAAAGGTAGCAGTCACCAGACTTTGGAAATAGTAGAAAAGCATTATGAAGGAAGAGGGACTTGATTTGCATGTTGCAAGATGGTAATGATAACAGTGATAACAATGGTGATAGTAAGAATAACAAACACTTACATACATGTTATCTGTGGCAGTTCTATGTGTATTAACTCATTTGGTCCCCCCTACAGCTCTGTGAAAAAGATACTGTTACCTACTCGATCTTGGTGAACAGGACACTGAAGGAAGGAGGGGTTAAATAACTTGTCTAAGGCCACATTGCTTTTAAGTAGGGGAGCTGGGATTCTGCAGTATGGCTCCAGATACTTTGCTTGGGCTACACGGCATCTCACACAGTAGGATTGTAATAGACTGGGAGGAATGGGGAGGATAATCTTCTTCTGCCTTAATTGGTAGTGGGGAACATGTGTAGGCCTTTGGATGGACGTATTTCATTATATCTCTGAATGAAAAATAAGCTCTTATCCAGGCCACAAGCTTTGGTTCTGTGAAGTTTGGTCAAAATCTTTTTTTTTCTTCCAAGATAAAGTGTGTTTTCAGTGAGGAAAATTAAATAATTGGCACAGCAGATTTTTTTTTAAATAAAAAAGAAAACACGTTTTAACCTTTTTGAGTGGGATAATTTTTTTCCACCTGTGTCATTTTCATTATACTGTATTGATATTTGAGTAAAACTGTCTATTGAGAACAAATGTGTAACTATTTTGCATTTAAAAATCGGTACTCTGTAAATTTAGAAAATTAAAAATTTTGAAGAAAGGATTGTTGAAAATTGTTAAAAAACAGTGACATTGGATTAAAACAAATCAAAAGACCTAGTCATACCCTTGTGTATATGTATGTGTGTGTAAAACTTTATAGGACCACCAAAAAGAGTCCCCTTTCATATAGATGACTAAAAAATATTGGTCATACGTATTATGGAGGTATTGTTGCATAGCAACAAACATATATTGAAATGATATTGTTTCGAATATAAACATGGACTTGTTCCATTGTATATGTAATTTTAAATTTAAGAGTATCATGCTGTATCATCAAAACACATAAATTGCTTTAGCTGGGAACTCTCCCCCCATATTTATTATGAACATTTCTTTTGATAACACTTCCTTCATAAAAGTGATAGCCATTTAGCAGAGGCAGTATAACATAGTATCAGTATTTAAGGACTCAGGCTCTGAAGTCATATTTGGGTCTATTTTTTGTATTTACTGTGTCTCCTTATGAGTTACTTAACCTTCAAACTTAGTTTCGTCTCAGTAAAATGAGGGATAAGAATAACACATCTTTTAGGGGCTTTACTGGTGGCACAGTGGTTGAGAGTCTGCCTGCCAATGCAGGGCACACGGGTTCGAGCCCTGGTCTGGGAGGATCCCACATGCCGCGGAGCAACTAAGCCCGTGTTCCACAACTTCTGAGCCTGCGCGTCTGGAGCCTGTGCTCCGCAACAAGAGAGGCTGCGATAGTGAGAGGCCCGCGCACCGCGATGAAGAGTGGCCCCCGCTTGCCGCAACTAGAGAAAGCCCTCGCGCAGAAACGAAGACCCAACGCAGCCAAAAATAAATAAATAAATAAATAGAAAAAAAGTGAAATTCTTTAAAAAAAAAAAAAAAAGAATAGCACGTCTTTTATAAAGTTGTTAAGTTTAAATGAAGTAATCAAAAGCAGATAGTGACACATTTTGTGAGCCTTCAACAAATGCCAGGTTTGTTTGTTTATTATTGTGGTAAAAAATGCATAACATACAATCTACCATTTTAACCATTTCTAAGTGTACATTTCAGTAGTGTTAATAAGCACATTTGCATTGGTTTGCAACCAAGATCCAGAACTTTTTTCATCTTGGAAAACTGAAACTCCCTACCCTTTAAAAAACAGCTCTCTATTTTCTCCCCTTAGCCCTGGCAACCACCCTTCTACTTTGTCTCTATAAATTTGGCTACTCTAGGTACCTTATCTAAGTAGAATTGTACTTTTTGTGACTGGTTTATTTCACTTAGCATAATGCTGTCAAGGTTCATTCATGTTGTAGCATATGTTAGAATTTCCTTCTTTTTCAAGGCTGAATAATATTCCATTGTATGTATAGACCACACTTTGTTCATCCATTCATTTGTAGATGGACACTTGGGTTGCTTCCACCTTCTGGTTATTGTGAATAATGCTGCTGTGAACAGGGTTGTAGAGATATCTCTTGGAGACCCTGTTTTCAGTTCTTTTCAGTATATACCCAGAAGTGGCATTGCTAGATTACATGATGATTCTATTTTTAATTTTTTGAGAAACCACCATATTGTTTTCCATAGGGACCACACCATTTTACATTCCCACCAACAGTGAACAAGGGTTCCAGTTTCTCCACATCCTTGCCAACACTTGTTGTTTTGCAGTTTTTGGATTGTAGCTATCTTAATGAATGTGAGGTTCTTCTCTAATTTTTATTTATTTTCTTCTGCTTGTAGGCTTACTTTGTTCTTCTTTCTCTAGTTTTCGTAAGGAAGCTTAAGTTACTGAATTTAGATCTTTTCTTTATCTAAATTTGTATTTACTAGTATGTTTCTCTTTAAATACTGCTTTTGCTGCCACCCATGAATTTTGATAAATTGTATTTTTATTTAGTGACATCTGAATTTTTGGAAGATATTTTTGCTGTAAATAGTATTCTAAGTTGATAGTTTTTTGTTTTGGCACTTTAGGAATGTTGTTCTGCCGTCTTCTGACTTGCATCATTCCTCTGTCCATAATGTATTGGTTTTTTTTTTTCCCCACTCTCTCAAAAGAGTTTTAGTTGATCTGATTATGATATGCTTGCTGTAGTTTTCTTTATGTTTCTTGTTTTTGTCTTGGCTGAGCTTCTTGATCCTGTACAGTTTTTGGTTTTCATCAAATATAGAGAATTTCAGGCCTTTCAAGAATTTCTTCACATATTTTTCCCCCTTCTCTTCTTTTTCCCTCTCTGGCGATTCCAATTACCTGTATTTTAAGGTTACTTCATGTTGACCCACAACTTATTGATAGTCTATTCTTTTTTTTTGGTCTTTTTTTCCCTTTGCGTCTCATTTTGGTTAATTTCTGTTGCTGTGTCTTCAGGTTCCCTTGTCATTTCTTCTGCAATTTGGAATCTCCTGTTAGTCCTATTCAATGTATTTTTCATTTCACACATGATAGTTTTTACCTCTAGATTTTTGATTTGTGTCCTTTTTATATATTACATGCCTCTACTTAACATTTTCAGTCTTTCCCAAACCTCTTTTTTATTTATTCTGGTAAAATGGATATAACATGAAGTTTGCAATTCTAACCATTTTCAAGTGTATATACAATTCAGTGGCACTAAGTACATTCACAGTATTTTACAACCATTACCACAGTCTATTTCCAAAACTTTTTCATCACTTGAAACAGAAACCTGTAACCATTAGGCAATAATGACTCCCCATCCCTCCTTACCACCAGCCCCAGGTAACCTCTGTTATATTTTCTGTCTCTGAATCTGCCCACTCCAGATACCTCATGTAAGTGGAATCATACAATATTTGTTTTTTTGTGTTTGGCTTATTTCACTAATAATGTTTTCAAGGTTTCATTCATGTTGTAGCATCTATTAGTACTTTATTCCTTTTTTATATCCTGTAGCTTTTTGAACACAATGAATACAGTCATCTAACTGTTCTGATGCTCTTGTTTATTATTTGTATCATCTGTGTCATTTCCTGATCAGTTTTTTAAAATTTTGATTGGTGTGTAGTTAATTTACGACGTTGTGTTAGTTTCAGGTGTACAGCAAAGTGAATCAGTTATACATATCCACATATCCACTCTTTTTGAGATTCTTTTCCCATATAGGTCATTACAGAGTATTGAGTAGAGTTCCCTGTGCTATACAGTAGGTCCTTATTAGTTATCTATTTTATATATAGTAGTGTGTATATGTCAATCCCAGTCTCCCAATTTATCCCTCCCCCCCCAGTCCCCTGGTAACCATAAGTTTGTTTTCTACATCTGTAACTCTATTTCTGTTTGTAGATAAGATCAGTATTAACTGATTTTTTTGACATCTGTTTTTTGAGTTTTATTGATATAATTGACATACATCACTGTTTAAGTTTAAGGTATACAGCATAATGGTTTGACCTACATATCAGTATATTGTGAAATGACTACTGCAGTAAGTTTAGTTAAGCAATTGATTTTTTTGTACTTATTGTGTGTGGAGTTTTCCTGCTCCTTGGCTTTTACATGGTAACTTTTCATTGTTAGGTATTAACTGATTTTACCTTTTTTGCGTGCTAATATTTCTGTATTATTATAAATGGCCTTGAACTTTGTTCTAGGATGTGGTTGTGTTTCTCGATTCTTTTGTGTCTTGCTTTGTTGTGCAGGTAAAGAACAGTGGTTGATGTAGGGGTAATTTTTCCATGCTACTGAGGCAAAAACTCTTGAGTAATCTACCTCAAGCCCCGTGAATTGCAAGGTTTTACACTATGGCTAGTATGACAGGAACTATTTTCTACGCTCTGTCATCTCTCTCCTCTCTGGTAATCTGCCCTTTAAGCTGCCTTGGCCTCCCTGGGTTCTAGCTCCCATCTCCTCAGTCCAGGGTGACCGCTAGCCTCAGCCTAGGTTCTCTCTCCAGGAATTGGGCATCTGGAAACTGTCTTTAGGTGGTAAGCTGCAACCTTCTTAGGGCTCACTATTTCTTTCCTCTCAGGGATCACTGTCCTTAATTTTTATCCCGTGTCTTGAAAATTGTTGTTTCACTATTTTTCTTGGTTGTTTAGGTTGGGGGTGGGTAAGTGGGTAATTCCGGTCCCTATTACTCCATCTTGGCTAAAAGTGAAGTTTGTAGATATTTTAACTTAATCCCCTAAATGTTAAATAAAAATTCATTATCAGACTATGGTAAGACCTGTATGAAATAAATTTTATTATATGCCATAATTTATGTAAAGTGTTTATCACAGTGCTGGCACATGGCAGAACTGTTATCCTTATTATCTCATCAAAGGATCTAATGTTGGTGTTTTTCTTTAAATGTTAATTATTTAAGATGAGATCTAATCCAGTTAACTATAACTGCACCATGAGAGAGTGCTACTGAAGGGAGTTGGTGTAGTGGTAAAGAATATTGAGAAAGTAGATAAATTATAGCAGAGACTCCTATTGGCCCAAATATCTATTATATTCTACTTCTGTACTGGGAAAAACCCCAAGATTTACTTGGTTTGAACTGAATGTAATAAAGACTGTGTATGTGTACACACAACTATACACACATAAATGTACATGTTAACATATGTGTTAAAATACCTATATGTCAAAAAATATATATATATTTTAGCAGTTTTTGTTGCAGTGTGTGATTGCCCACACAAGTTGAGGCTTACAAAATGTGAACATAAGGGGTTTGTGAGTAGCATCGTGGAAGAATCCTTACAGGGAGCTTATGTATCCTTTTCTTGTCATTTGTTTTTAACGGCTCATGTTGGTGCTTGCTATCCCACATCATGATGTGGAAGCAGTGTATTGAGGTTGAGGTAACAAAGCTGAGAAACCTGGGTTCCTTGATGATCATTGACCCTTAACTGTTTTGAGGCAGACAAGAAGGCACTGAGG
Organism: Balaenoptera musculus; assembly: GCF_009873245.2. Lineage (NCBI taxonomy): Eukaryota > Metazoa > Chordata > Mammalia > Artiodactyla > Balaenopteridae > Balaenoptera > Balaenoptera musculus. Next base: position 82,535,565 of record NC_045797.1, read on the forward strand.
GAAGTTTTCTATCACTTGCAGCTGAACCTAATTTGAACTGATTAATTCCCATCATTTCCTTAATATTGCCAAGGAAATAAGGTGCTTAGAAATGTGTAGCGAAGGGCAGTTTGTTTGGTTTTTTAAAAATAATTTTAAAAAATTACTAGTTACTCTTTGTTAGAGTTCCTTTTATGTATGTCTTATGTTTTACAGACATCATTTCATTCCCTTCATGTCTTTTTTGCAACAATCCTGCAGTGTTGTAATATTATCTTTGTTTACTGATGCTATTGAGGTTCAGAGAAGTTATGTAACTTGGTAGTAGTTGCAGAGTTCATATTCCATTTCAAGTCTGTCTGACTCCAAAATCACACTTTTTTCAGTAAGCCATGCCTTTTCTAACACCTTTGTTTTAAATCTTTGTTTTTGAGACAACTTCTGGTTGGTAAATTAATCCCTTTACTTAGGGGGTACCCTGCGCAAGTGACTAATTGTTTTAGGCCACTATTTCTTTGGTTATTAATGAAGAATGAGAAGTTAAACTCCCCTGAATCTGCAGAGTTGAAAACTGCCATAAACCCTAGACTAGTGGTAATTCAACCTTAAGGTTTAGGTTTACATCATAGATGATGATTATTCTGAAGGTCTCAACCTAGCCTTTGCCTTAAGTCATTTAACTATTCTAGTGTTCTTTATCAATTAAAGATTTAGTTTTAGGCATGGTTAGCCTTAATTTACTGTACTTAAGATCTGAGGAATATAACTTGACTCTTCTAGTTTATTTGTAGATTCTTAATTTGTTGAGAAATTTTGATGCATTTTTGGTTTTCATTCTCTTGTTTTAGCCTAGTCTTATTGTTCAGTAATGACATGATAGTCACAGGACAAACACATCACATCCTAGGAGCGTAAGAGTGCCAAGAATTACTTAAAATACATGATCACATAAAACATTTACTTCTTAAAGAAATTTAATTTTTGTAATCTGTTATGAAAAATATTTTTAAAGCCTGGGTGTTCTAGAACTCGATTTACTTGTTATCTCTTAAGTGAAATAAAGGCTGATTGCATACCTGAAAGAGAAATTCACTGGTGGAAGAGACAGATGCCAGAACTATTGAGAATAAGCCCTTGTTTGTATAACCTTTTAGTTTGTTGAGTCTTTCCTTTTTTGGAGTACAGGAAATTAAAAAGTATGGAAGAATTTGCCATTCCCAGCTGGTCAGATGTTCACTATGCTGTAGAAATTCTTAACGCTACTTTTATTACTTTATAAATCTGGTATAATTTTTCTCTTTAGTTGATGAAGTATGGATGTAAATTTAACAAGGAAAGCTGTTTAAAATTGATAATATTATATATACAAATGTTGTGTAAATGCCATTGCCTCCATTGCCTCCCCTTCTGCCAACCTCTGATACTGGATATATATAGTTTTGTTTTTTCTTCTTTTGCGTTTACAGTACTTATCTACTTTTCTAACTTTTCGTGTTTGAGTGCTACCAGTTGAGGGTAGTTGTATTGAGTAGTTATTTTTAAGAGAGCTGCCTTAGAATTGTATCCAAATATGCCTCTGCCCAATATGGTAGCCACTAGCCACATGTGGCTTAGTTAATTAAATTAATTAAAATAAGTTCAGAATGGAATATTACTCAGCCATAAAAAGAAATGAAATGGAGGTATTTGTAGTGAGGTGGATGAAGTTAGAGTCTGTCATACAGAGTGAAGTAAGTCAGAAAGAGAAAAACAAATACAGTATGCTAACACATATATACGGAATCTAAGGAAAAAAAAAAAAAGGCCATGAAGAACCTAGTGGCAAGATGGGAATAAAGACACAGACCTACTAGAGAATGGACTTGAGGATATGGGGAGGGGGTGGGGTGAGATGTGACAGGGTAAGAGAGTGTCATGGACATATATACACTACCAAATGTAAAATAGATAGCTAGTGGGAAGCAGCCGCATAGCACAGGGATATCAGCTCGATGCTTTGTGACCACCTAGAGGGGTGGGATGGGGAGGGTGGGAGGGAGGGAGATGCAAGAGGGAAGAGAAATGGGAACATATTGTATATGTATAACTGATTCACTTTGTTATAAAGCAGAAGCTAACACACCATTGTAAGGCAATTATACTTCAATAAAGATGTTTAAAAAAAAAAAAAAAGTTCAGTTCCTCAGGTGCACTAGCCTTATTTCAAGTGCTCAATGGTCACATGTGGCTAGGGGCTACCATATTGGACAGCACAGAAATAGAGCATCTATTGAGTATCTGAAATGCCGATAATCAGATTGTGACCTAGTGCGATTCTTATTACTTTAGATATAGGTCATTTAATAATGTAATTATTGGTTCTGATTTTTAGCAGAGGTTGTTTAGAAAGGTGAGATCATTCGTTTCTACATATAAGCCTTCCTACATTTTGATGAAAGTTTTCTCACTATATTTTGAGGACGTTTTCAGAAGTCATTATATAGTGTTGCCTAGTTAGCAGATAGGACTTTGTTCTTTGTTAAATGCCTTGCCAGAAAAAAATTATGGATATCTTTTTAGGTGTTTATTACATTCCTGATTCTAGGAGTAATATGTGGTTATTATAGAAATTTGGAAATGTAAAGAGTAAAAAATAAAAATTTATAACCACTCCAGAGATAATTACTCTTACTGTGTTTTGGGTTTTTTTTTTTCCTCTGCTATTTTTCTGTTTTGCTAATTAAATCTTAAAATTTTTTTTAAACTGTTGAGAATGTACCTCATTGTCATTTTGTTCTTAACATGGTGGCATAAGGATTTCCCTAGATATTGTTAATTTTTTCTTAAACTTTAAAACAGGCACACCACAATATTGAATATAATTTGGACATAGTGTTCTGTGTAATGGTGCTTTTGTAACACTGATTACAGGGGTATGTCTGTAACTTGAATATAATCCTTTTAAGAAAATTTTTACCTTTTATAGTAATTATTTGCTTTAAGTTTTTGTCTTTTAGTAGCGTATAAGCCACTTGAGTTTAAGGACTATGCCTTAATTACCTTAGATCTTTTTTGCAATGAGACAGGATATAAATAAAGTTATTTTACTTATATTTGCATTTCCAATTTATAGCAATTGTACATGGCATATAGTTACTCATTATGTTTGATGAATTGAATTTAGATAATTGGATTATCCGTTTTCATAGGTTTTGCCTGTGGATGGGAATATGCATGAAATTTTAATAAAAGGATAATTCAGTTTTTAGGACATATTCCTTGCATTTAAGGACTATAGTCTCATTTGTAATATACTTTTTTTCCCCTTTATTTGTAGCTCTTGGGGATAGTTTTTGGATATGCCATTTAATGAGATGAATATTTTTTCAAGGACATCCGTATTTAAGCATCTTATTTGCCTGGCTTTATCACATGCCACAATATGGTTTAGCTATTTGAAGAACGTCTTCAGTGGCAAACATGAAACGGTGAATCATGGGTGCTGGGACACTGGCCAAATTTAATTATGATATGGCTTTTGTAACTTTTAAAAGTTGATTTCAACAGTTCTAATACATGGCAGCATGAAAAGCAAAATTAATAATTGTATAGTTAATATTTTGTTTTCTAAACTTACTGGATTTGATGTCCTGTAAAATGTGGAGGATATGAGACCTTATTTATGGAATATAGCACGTTATATGTTGAAAATTATATTGGTGCCAGCAAATGTAGTCCTAAACCATTCTTATGATATTTTAAATGTACTTAACAGTCCTGTGTTTCAGTGTATAATAGTGACTAAAAAGCCGGATATGCAAAGTCTGAATCAGTTCCTTTACAGAACATGTAGACAAAGCATATAGGTCAGTCAAAATTAAAATTGGTTAAAAAAAGAGCAGCAAATCAAAACACATTGTGGTAATGTTTTTAATTGCTACGTTGGACTATGAGGAGAGCATTATTGTTACTCTGAAATACATATTATTTTTTATTTTTTAAACTTTTTTAAAGATTTATTTATTGACTGATTGATCGATTGCTATGTTGGGTCTTAGTTTCTGTGCGAGGGCTTTCTCTAGTTGCGGCAAGCGGGGGCCACTCTTCATCGCGGTGCGCGGGCCTCTCACTATCGCGGCCTCTCTTGTTGAGGAGCACAGGCTCCAGACGCGCAGGCTCAGTAGTTGTGGCTCACGGGCCTAGTTGCTCCGCGGCATGTGGGATCTTCCCAGACCAGGGCTCGAACCCGTGTCCCCTGCATTAGCAGGCAGATTCTCAACCACTGTGCCACCAGGGAAGACCAGAAATGCATATTACTGACTGAATAGTTTTTTCTTATCCATTTAAAAATATCATAATATGTTTTATTCATTGAGCAGTATACTCTTTTCACATTCAAATCTACTTCATTCTTTTTTTTTTTTTTTGCGGGGGGAGAAAAATTAATGTTTTATTTCTGTTTACAATGGTATAATTTATTGAATTGCTATAAGTTATAAATAGCTTATGAGAAAAGAGAAAAAGTGTCCCTTATATCGAGAAAATAAAACATTAAAGAACTAGCAAAGTTTTAAACAAAACGGTTATAAAAATTTTATAATCATCCTCATCAGTTTATTCTGTCCTATTACTTCATTCTTCTTAATAGCTCTGTAGTATTCCATTGCATGTGTTATAGATTATTTATACATTACCCATACTAAAGGACTTTTAAGTCATTTTAATTACTTACATCTAAGTACCAAATGATATTCTTAAAATGCATGTTTATATATTTATGCAGGCTCTAGGAAAAGGCTAGAATTCATTTTTTGTTATTTCCCACATTTCAATTAGTGTTACACATTTTTACAATAAGAACAAAATATAAGTTTATGATTATAATGAAAAGCTTTCCTTTAAAAGTTGGTTAAATATTTGAGGGAAAAAATGAGGTATTTTCTCTCGTTATAACGTGCACCAAAATAAATTCCAAATAGACGGATTGGGGATAAAGGTAAAATATAAAACCATAAACAGCATGAAGCTATATGAAATGCCTATCCGATCTAAACATAACTGATATGAAAGCAATCATGAAGACAAAATAGTAGTTTTTATTTGCTGAAAGTGAACACAACTAAAAGAGAAAGAAAGTTAAAAGATAACAAACTGGGAAAAACCATATGCCCCAGAAGGTGGATAATGCAATAATATTCTTAATATAAAGAGCTTGTGTAAATTCACCATACAACCTCAAATATCAGTAGAAAAATGTTTTAAAGGTTTTAGGCAATTCACTAAAGGGCATAGTTGTGTCTAATCTGTCTATTGAATTCTTAATTTCATCTGTTTTTAAGTTTTAGAATTTTCATTTGATTATTTAATAAAATTTCAGGTTCTCTGCTGAAATTCTCCATCTTACTATCATGAACATATTAGTAGTGGTGATTTTGAAGTTTGTGTTAAATTTCTGGCTCTTTTGTGGGTCTGATTTTTAAATTTATTTATTTATTTATTTATTTTTGCTGTGTTGGGTCTTCGTCTCTGTGCGAGGGCTTTCTCTAGTTGCGGCGAGCGGGGGCTACTCTTAATCGCGGTGCGCGGGCCTCTCACTATCGCGGCCTCTCTTGTTGCGGAGCACAGGCTCCAGACGCGCAGGCTCAGTAATTGTGGCTCACGGGCCCAGTTGCTCCGCGGCATGTGGGATCCTCCCAGACCAGGGCTCGAACCCGTGTCCCCTGCATTGGCAGGCAGATTCTCAACCACTGCGCCACCAGGGAAGCCCCTGTGGGTCTGATATTTAAAAAAATTTTTTCTAGGTTTAATGATAGTTTTATCTCTGGTATGATTCCTAATGCTTGACTGACTGCTGGACATTGTATATGAACATCTGCTTAGATGATTTAGGCTCACCTCCTTGTGCCTCCTTCCCTTCTTTCCAATTTTAGTCTCAGTGGTAGGATTGGCTTGCAGCATTAAGTCGGTAGTTGGTGGAGGTAGAAATCTCCCTGTTACATTGTCCATGAATTACATGTTTCTTTTTTAAGCGTCTCAGTTCAGTGTACCAGATATTGGAATTTTAGGGGTTTGATATGTAGCAGTTATTCTTAGGCTGAATTCAGAGCCAGTTGAGAGAGGAGTAAATTAGGTAACTAAATGTATTATTGGTAAAATCTAGGATATAGGTTTAGATTTGGGACAGATTAGATTCATTGTCCTGAATAGATTTGGACTCTTCCAACAGATAGATCTCTCTCACAGAGGCAGAATCTTCCTTGCTGTGTTTATCACAAAAATGAGGATAGATGAGAATTAGTGTGTATCATTTATATGGGTCAAGATTCTAGTAAATTAAGTAATTTAGTGTAACTTAAAATAATTGTCAATAGCAGTTGTGCTCACTGTGTCTCTTATATACAACCTATGATTCTTGCGTCATATATTTTTATAAAGTTGGCTATAAAGCATGGGTTTATAGTAAGTTGTAATGTTGAACATGCTGAAATATAAAACATTTTGTGTTCTCAAGAATAATTACAAAATGGAATATTGTATGGTATTCATGCTTGCAGTATGATGACCTTTATATAAATCTGGTTATTTGCCTTTTATATTGAGAATTTATCTAGGAGTCAGAGACTTTTGTGCCCTCAGAATTCTCTCAGTGTTACATATACTACAATAATGTTGGCAGTTTTGAAGTCTGAAGTCTGAACCATATGACTAAGTACAGGAATCTCCCACTTAAAATTTGCTTGACTTTTAATCCCAACTCCAACTTTAACCTTTTAAAAGAAAACTTTTTTTATTGTAAGTAAGACTTTACAGTAATGGCCAAACTCATATTTAGGATTTCCTGAGGGTTGCAGTCAGTGGTAACACAGGTAACGCAAATATAGTTATACTACATCCCTTAAAAAATTCCCCAGATTTTGGGATCAGATTACCATAGTGTGGACTAAGTTAGAAGGAGAAATAAAACATGCCAATACTTGTTACAGGGAAGTTTACCAGGAAAAGAAAGTATCTTTAGGCCATCTTAGTTTGACTTTTATTTTACTTAATTAGTTCAGCCCATTCATAAAACCCCTCAAAAAATGTTGACACAGCTTTTATATTAAATGATTGGTTTCACACTTAGGAATGTTAAACTACCTTTTTGTGTTTTATGTTCTTTTATTTTTTGTTGTTGCTACTTTTTGGCAGTTGTTGAGGAGAGTGATTGAAATAAGGTTTCTGGGTATAGAACCCTAATTTGTAATATTATTTCTATTTGAAATTAGAATTGGATTTATACATTTGGATTTCATTCACTGTTAGTTTGTAAGATGGATGGGGGTCATGTGTGTAGCTAATTAATGATTATCAAACCATGTTTATTAATACATATATATGTACATGTGCCACATACATACAGTTTTGTGTGTATGTGTTTCATTTTTAGAAGTAGTGGGTTAGATTCAGATATGTTTGTATTAAGATATTATTGCCTGTCATTTTGGTGACAGTTGTTCAAGAAAGGAAGATCAGCTGTATTACCTAGTGCCATAGGAGAAAATAGCATTTATAAAGTGAGATGCTACTGATTTGACCACTTTATATTATATATAGAAACTGTTAGATCATTTTGCAGATTTTTGGACTTATACTTTTTTCTTAAATCCAAACAATTCAGTATGTTTTATTATACTGTAAACTACTTGAGATCATTGTGGTTAGCTTAATTATAGTCTTGGTATCAATAGTTTTTCAAGGAAATATGGTAATAAAATATCAGAGACCTCTACTTACGTATGTCCTGTGGTTCACACCATTGACTTAATATGAATATGAGTTTACCATCATTCTTTTTCCCAAGAGAAAACTTGTATCTGTATTTTTCAATCAAGTCTGATACAGCTAACTCTTGTCTGTCAGCATTTGGATTGTTTATACTGTATGTTGTACATGCTGTTGGTAGATATTTTCTTGCTGTATTAGCTGACTGCAATACTACAGCTTTGTTTCTGATGGAAATAGGTTTGCTCACTAAGCTCTTTAGAGCAGGGACATTATCTCATTCATCTGTGCTATAGACATATTTGTCAAAATGATATCCCAGAACTATCAAATTTAACAGTAGAGTTCTTTTTACCTGTTTTAGTATTCCTTTGCTATGATTGTGAAAGGAAACTTATTTTGTAATTGTATCTTAAGTCCTTTGTGTTCCAAGGACTTTGTGTACCTTCAGTCATTTACTAAATATTTATTTGCAACTACCATGTGCCAAGTCCTGGTTTAGGCCTGGATTAGGCCCTGGGAATGTAACAGTGAACAAAATAGATAAAAATTCCCTGCCATCAGTTTAGGTTTTAATGGGCAGCCAGATAATAATAAATAATTAAGATAATTGTATGTAAGATAGTGATTTATGGTAAAGAGAAAAGAGTAAAAAAAGGAGGAAGATATGACTATATAGGGTGTTAATAGTTTAGAAGGTGCCTTTTAAGTAAAAACCTGGTGGAAGTAGGAGAGCTGGGCATGCAGAAACGTGGATGTGAGCATTCCAGACAGAAGGAAATAGCAAATCCAAAGGCCATGAGTCAGGAACATGCCTTGGTGTGGTTTTTTAAAAAAACACTTTAAACTTGGTAACAATTTCAAACTACAGCAAAGTTAAAAAACACTTCTGTGTACACTTTGCTAGAGACCTCATTCAAGTTTTGTTAATTGCCCAAATAATGTCCTTGAGACAAAAAGGATCTAATCCAGGACCATGAATTGCATCCAGCTCTCATGTCTCTTTAATCTCCTTCAATTTGGAACAGTTCCTCAATCTCTCTCGATTTTCATTTGTTCACATACTGAAGATTACAAGCCACTCATTTTGTAGACTATCTCGCAATTTGGGTTGTCTAATGTTTCCTGATGACTAGACTCAAGATATGTATTTCTGGCTGCAGTTTCACAGAAGTTATGTTGTTTTCTTCTTAATGAATCCTTTTTGGTGGCATACAGTTTATCCTATTAGGTAGTGTTAACTTTAGATCACTTGATTAAAGATGATGTCTTTCAAGTTTCTAGTGCCTCCCACCCCATAATTAATAAGTATTTTGTGGGGAGATACTTTGAGACTATGTAAAATCATGTTTCTATTCCCACTTCAATCCACTAGTTTTAGCATCCATTGATGTTTTTCACCTAAATTAATTTTTACCATGGTGGTTGCCAAAGGGTGATATTCTGATTCAAGTGTTCCTTTGACTTTTATTAGTTGCCATTTTACTGGAAGAAAGAGAATTAATTAATATCTTTTTAACTTTTTAAAAAAATTTTTTTGGCTGCAGCATGTGGGATCTTAGTTCCCTGACCAGAGATCGAACCCGTGCCCCCTGCAGCAGAAGTGCAAAGTCCTAACCACTGGACAGCCAGGGAATTCCCTTTACTTTTTTTAAAAACTTGTATCTTGAAGTAATTATAAATTCACAGGAAGTTGCAAAAATAGTCCAGAATGGTCCTGCGTACCCTTCACCTAATTTCCTCCAATGTTTATATCTTACATAACTATAGTACATTAACAAAATGAGGATATTGACATTGATACAATGCATATGTATAGTTCTATGCAGTTTTATCATCTGTGCACCTCCTTACTTTTGGCACAAGGTCATCTTAAAATTTTCCTGTTCTAGTTCTGGAATCAGCTATTTCTCCAAGGAGCCCTAATTTTTTTTAGTGGAGAAGAGTATTTCAAAACCATGGTCTGTGTGGCAGGTAAGCTCATGGCTGGTGAACTGTCTCTGCATTCAGACCGTTGCAGTGGACAGGTCAAGGAAACATGGGGGTGTCTGTGTGTACACCCACATAGATATCTACATATATATTTTTATATGTCTTTATATATTGGAAATCACAAATTTACACTTACACCTCCAATTCAGCCCAACACCCTGTATTCATTCTAGCTCTTTTTTCCCCCACATTTGTACCTCTTCTCCCAAAATTAAGAGCTGGTTCCTATTATCATATAGTTACTAATTTGCTCAGTTCTTTCATATGCAGCCAGCTCACCACCCCACCGAACTGTGATGTTGCTCAGATGTACCGTCTTGTGAAGGCCCTGGCAGCTGCCGAACCACCTTCCTACTCTGTTCCACTTATTCCTTGTGTAGGGCCCCTGTTGTGATTTTAAAAACCTTTAGAAGGCCAGTGTGGCTGGAGTAGAATGAGTGAGAATGAAACTAATAGGGGATGAGGCTTGAGAGTTAACCAATTAAGTGGGTGAAGTATGATTATGAAGAGGCTCATAGGTCATAGCAGGGAATCTGCGCTTTACTCTCAATGAAATGGAAGGCATTGGAGGCTTTGAGTAGAGGAGTGATGGGATCATCTCTGTGTTCCTTGAAAATAATATGAAGGAGAAAGGAAGGGCAAAGCTGGAAGCAGGGAGACCTGATAAGTAGGCTTTTGCAATAATTCATAGGGTGGTGTCTTGAACTAGTGTGATGGTAGTAGGGGTAGTGAAAACTGGTGGAATTCTGAATTCATTTTGAAGACAATGCTGGCAGGATTTGTAGGTGTTTGGACTTAAGCTCTTGAAAGAAAGAAGTCAAGCTTGACGCCAGAGTTGTTGACCTGAGTATTTGGAAGGGTGGAATTGCCATTGACTGAGATGTGGAAGACTAAAAGAGGAAGTGGTTGCAGTGGAAGGAGGTAGGGGCACAATTTTGGATATTGTCATTTAAGATATTTATTAGACATCCTGAAGTGGAGATATGGGTCTAGAATTCAGAATTTTAAGTATCTTGAATAGCGATAATGAATTTGAAAGCCATCGGTACTTAAAGATGAGATGAGATCTCCTATGGAGTGAGTGTATTTAAAAGAGAAGAGGCCCAAGGACTGAGGAGAAAATCAGCAAAAGAGACGGAGAAAGGGCAACCAGAGAGATACATGGAAAAGTATGTGAATGCATTTTCATCAAAGTTAATGAAGAAAGATTTTAAAGATGTAGATAGATAAATGAAGGATTGTTTAAATAAGCTTATAGGTCAAGTAAAATGTGGATTGAGAAATGATAATTGGATTTGAAATGTGGAGGTCATTGATAAGCTTGAGAAAAACTTCTTAGATAGGGTGGTGGCGGTTGTGGTGGGCGGTGGTGGTGGTGGTTGGGAGGGATTGATTGGAGCGAGTTCTAAAGAGAATAGGAAGAGAAAAGATCGGGGGTGATAGCATAGATTTGTCTTTCAAGGAATTTCTCTATAAAGGCAAAGGGAGAAATAGAATGATAACTGTATGGGGAATAGAGTCAAGGGATTTTATTTTCTTAAGAGCAGAAGAAATAATATGCCAGTGGCAGTAATCAAATAGAGAATAAAAGATGAAGAGATGATAGGTTGGCTGTGATGGGGGCAGAGGGGAGTAATTACAGTGTTGTCTGTTAGGAGGTAGGAGGGGATGGGAGATGTAGTGTATGGGTGAGGGGTTGGCTGTAACTATGAATATAATGTACTGTAATGTAATTAATATATAATATAATGGCAGAAAAGAAAGAATATATGGGTACAAATGCGGGAATATGAACAGATTTGGTGATGAGAGCTTGTGTAAGTTCTCAGTTGATGTAAGAAGCCAAGATCTTAGCTGAGAATGAGGTTGGGAGAGGAGATTTTTGAGGTTTGAGAAGAGAGGAGAAAGTGTGAAATCATGAAGGAGAGTGGGAGAGAGAATGGACCAGGGAGATAGTCTAGGATTGTCAGTCAGCAGAGGGCCACTTGAGCATGGTTGTGTGTTTTTTAAGTCACATTTAGTTCTGGAGGCGCAAGTACTGAGTAGAGAGAGTTGGATTTCACCAGTGATGTACTTCTTCCAGGAGAGTATGATTAAGAGGAGTACGAGGGTAAGCACAGGGCAGTGACTATGATGATTGACTGGAATACGAATTATGTAAAGAGTAAACATAAGAGTGGAGAGGATGAAGGACAGTGGAAAATGATAGGATCTGGATTGAAGGTCCCTTTTGAGTCAAAAGATTGTTGGAGTTGAAGTATTAGAGTGAGCTAGAAAGATAAGAGGTGGTGGTCAATGAGTAGGATATTTAAAATTGAGATTATGAGGTGTTGCAATTATTGGTAATGATAAGGTTAAGGAGACCACACAAGTGGATTGTCCAGAGTATTAGGATATCTAGGAGTATAATGACATCACCAAGAATTATGACAGGATTAGTGTTAGAGAGTGTGTCAGTTAGCAAGGAACTAAAATCTTCAGAGACTGAGGGTCAGCGACGGTGGGTGGCGGGTGCATAAGAAGGGACGTGGTGGGTGGCTGATGATGTGTTTCAAAGCTCACAGTTTGCAGAAAGAGGAAGAGTGATCTAAGATTGACCACTAGAAGCAAAGAGAACATTTACCCCACCTGCAAGATCTACCATTTGAGAGGGTTGTAATGTAAGATAGGTAGTGTCATCAAGGGGAAAAGTAAGGTTTCAGCTAGAGCAGGAAGGTGAAAGGAATGGTCATAAAGAAGTTCAAGATAATAATTGAATTGCATATCTATGAATAATACTAACATAAATACCTACTTTCTTGCTTTACTAAGTGTAACTTATTTAATCTTAGATAATTGTATCACCAGTGTTTGAGGGCAGACTCTTACCTGTGTAAGGTTTTATGACAGAACCATTAGAGGAATCAAATTGAATTTGAAGAATTCTGTACTTAAGGAATTTACAGCTAATAGATGTGATAAGCACTGTGTAGGAATAACTGTTGTAAGTAGAAAGTGACATGTTCACTGAAGAACATGTAATATGTCAAATTTCAAAAGATAGGAAATTTTTATCCTGGCATATCAAGGAGGGCTTCATGGAAATAAACTGCATTTGAGCTGGTCTTGAAGCAGAGATAAGATTTGGCAAGTAGAGATGATCATGAAGAACATTTTCTTATGCTTAGCACTCAGTCGTGGTACATGGTTGCCCCTTGACGAATGATTAGTAAGTGTTGAATGTTCTGTGGTGAAAAGACTGATATAAGCCAAGTTATGAGGGTAGAAAGATCAGTGTGAAAGGTTAAAGTTTTGTTGGTCTGGGCAATGCTCTCGAATAGAGATATAATGTGAGTCAAATATAAAATTAAATTTTTCTGGTAGTCATATTTAAAAAAATAGAAAGGTGAAATTAATTTTAATAATGTATTTAACCCAGTATAACCCAAATATTATTTTAACATGTAAAAATATTAAAAAATATTAATGAGATATTTTACATTCTTATTTTGGTACTAAGTCTTTGAAATCCAGTGTGTATTTTATAGTTACAGCATATCTCAAGTTGGGCTATCGCATTTCAAGTGCTCAATGGCCACCCCGTAGCCAGTGGCTTCTGTATTGGACAGTACAGATCTAGAGCAAATATGAGTGAAGAATAGTAGAACAATGGGAAGTAAGATTGCAGAAGGTTGGTGGGGCCAGATGGCACAGAAGTTTGAATGCTAGTTAAGGGTTTTCTTTTCTAAGCATTTGTAAGCTGTCAAATAATTTTAAGGAGAGCATGAAATGCACAGATTTAGATTTCAAGAAGATTGACTACTTAATAGTAGGCTGGAGATGGGCTGGAGCAGTGGGTGATTAAAGGCAAGGAAACAAGTTAGTAGGTAATAAATAATCAGAATCTGAGCAAAGCATAATGGGGAATGGAGTAGAGAAGGAAGCACCTGTGAGACCTTAGAGGAAGTATCAGCAGTACAGAGGGAATGACTTGATGTAAAGGACAAAGAAAAGGATTTCTGAATCTGACTTACATAAAATGGCACTGCTTATTAGATATAGAGTAGGTAAGATTTGAATGAGAAAATATGAATTGTTTTGGATATGTTGATGCCAAGATGCTGGCTGAATATTTATTTACCCAACAGTCTTGGGGCATATATTCGCTACTTTAAATATGAAAAATAAAAATGTTTACCTTTAAGGATAATAAAAAATTCATTACATTTAAGGAATTTGTGATCTCCAAACTATTACTCTTGTATTCCATCAGTAAAAGAGTTTTGAAATATCTTCAAATAGACATGTCTTATTTATAATTTGTGTACATCTATTAAAATACTGTGTACGTTATAAAATACACATAAAACAGGAGTTCAAAAGTATAAGCTAAATCTATAAACATATTTTTGAGATATTTATGACACCAGAAAAACGTTTCTCATTAAATTAAATATGCTGAATTGCTTTGAAAAGTTTTGGCTTCATGTTGTTACAGTGAATTGAAGATCAGGTTTGAAGTTCAGTTTATTTTGCTACTGCGTTTTAAGGACTAGCAGGATTTTTTTTTTTTTAAATTTCACAAAGATATATGGATACAAGTGGAAGAAGCACAGTATATCAGTGGCTGCAGTTATTAATCACAACACTCATTTTCCAGTTCCGTCCACTAGTTATACAACTTTTTTGTGTGGTTGTTGAAATTCGGTTAGTAAATTGCTGTTTTCTCTGAGGCCAGTTCTTGAAAGCAAATCAGAAATAATTTATTTTTATATTTTAACATATGGCTGAACATCTTTAACTGGGTCAGAAAATTATGTTTTCAAATTTTAAAAACATGGATGTGAAAGTTAAAAAACAATTTTAATAGGCCAAGCATCTTATTATCTGCAAAATTCACATATGGGCGGAAACATTTCCAGACACACCCTTTTCAAAAATATTCCTTCCATAGCAAGAATTTCTTCTAAAGAGAAAGTTTTTCTTTTCTTTTCTCACTTGTTGTTAACATATTACCTTTACTGAGACAAAATCTATTAATTTTTCCTCCAAATGTTGGCCAGCATACTATAATAAGTGCTCATTATCATAGGCAAGATCAGATTTGGAACACTTGCCTTTTTATAGAATAGAAGAAAAATGGTAATTCATCTCTAAGTTCAATAGCTTTTAAAAGTTCATCGTGACAAGATAGCTAGAAAACTTTTATGTGAAATTAAAATTTTTGATGGTCGTTCTTCATCTCACTACAAAGAATTGAAAAATTCTGTTACACTTTAACAGTCTTATTTTTATAAATTTTACAGTGTTGATGACATAGCACTTTGTGCTCTTACGGGTTTAATTTCTTAGTTGTAAAAGCTGTTCAGTGAATGAATTGCATGTATATACTATATGTAATGTTCTAGAGGCAGTTTTGTATTTCAGCTGAAGTATCAGTTCTCTCAATGGTTACTGTTACAGAGGTTTTTCCTTCAAATATAGTTTTTTTTTTAAAATTTTATTTATTTATTTATTTATTTTTGGCTGTGTTGGGTCTTCGTTTCTGTGCGAGGGCTTTCTCTAGTTGCGGCAAGCGAGGGCCACTTTTCATCGCGGTGCGCGGGCCCCTTACCATCGAGGCCTCTCTTGTTGCGGAGCACAGGCTCCAGACGCGCAGGCTCAGTAATTGTGGCTCACGGGCCTAGCTGCTCTGCGGCATGTGGGATCCTCCCAGACCAGGGCTCGAACCCGTGTCCCCTGCATTGGCAGGCAAACTCTCAACCACTGCGCCACCAGGGAAGCCCCAAATATAGTTTTATTAAAGAAGTAATTTACTATTGAGAATACAGTATATTTTCATTACAACAGTATCCAACCATATTTTAACTGATCAGGTTAGAAAAAGTGTGTACTTTCTTCCAATTGTGTAGTAACCCTCTCTTATGGAGTAATTTATTTTGTTGCTTATTACATCAACTTTTCAATTTTTTTTTTCTGTGTGCGTTCCAAAGATACTTGGTCTCAAGAAAATGTATTTTAGTTTTTTACCATATTGTTTTTCATAACATTTCAGCCATTAGAAAAATCTAGTGTTTCCCAATGATGTCTGAATTAAAAACAAAAAAACAAAACCTTTTTTTGATGTTAAAGAAACAAACAAGTTTTATTTTTTTATTTTAATAAAAAATAAATTAAAAATAAAAATAATTTAAAAAAAGAAACAAAACTAAAACACAAGGCTTTCAAACATTTATCATTAAGCTCAATGAAAATTTGTAAAATTCTGAGTAGCACACAGGCATTAAATATGATGCAAATAATTATAGAGATTCTTTTTCATGTTCCTGTTGTTTAGGTTTTAAATTGTGATGGCTTCAGTCATTAACATGAAATATGAATTTCTGAAAAGCTTTGTGTTCTGCAAAAATCATGCACCATAAATAACACGGCTTATGAGAATAATAGAGTAGGAACAGACTGTGCAAAACCTATACAAATTTTAACCATAACACTAACAAAAACAATAATTCAAATAAAAATAGCAACAAAGTTAAATCTCTGCTGGCATTTGTACCCAGCATCACAGACATTTGAATATCTGTAGCCTTAAACCCTGAGGCTTGAGCTTTTTTCTTTGAGATTTAGGCCTATGAAGGCCTTTATTTCTATAGCCTTCTTTATCAGGTTTTTGTTTGTTTTTAACAAAAGAAAAATATCTTCTCAGCTTTTTCATCTGCACTTGTAACCTTACTAGATAGCTTAATGTCATGAACAGTGTAGGGGTTTTTGAAGCTACTATTTGTACTTTAGTAAGGCATTTCTGCGTTATATTTGGCTTTTTTCTTAATGTTATCCTATATTGCTAAGGCTTTCTCTTTGACTTGAGAAAGCTTGCCCATCATTTAAAAACATTAACAAGCTGGAAAAAATCACATATTTTACTTAATTGAATTATTCCCTTACTTTCCAGTTACATGTGGGATAATTTGTGTTACAGAAATCCAGATTATAGCAGTACATCATTAATGATTATGGATGTAATTCCATATTTCAAATAGGCTTTAGGTAATTTTTAATTTGGGGGGCAGTGATGTGATTAGCTTGCCATTGTTTTTAGCCCCATAGTTTGGGCAATAAGAGCTTATATAAGGAGTAGGTTAAGAGTTAATACTGCCATTTTCTTTCTGTTTGTACTAATTGCATTTTGGTATTATCTTAAATCTGTGATTATATACATTACATTCACTTTAAAAATAGCTTTATTGAGGTGTAATTGACATAAAATAAATTGTACATAATGAAATTGTACAGTTTGGTAAGCCTTGGCATATGTCTGCACCCCAAAATGGAATGCTTTTTAATCTGCTTGGTAATCTTTCTACTAGTAAAGTTTTAAAAATCTGGGTACATGTAAGCTGTAGTATGTCACAATTCAATGAAAGCTAACAAGAGTGAGATGTTGCTGAAAACCTCTATGTTAAACTTACAATTTTTTTTTTCTTTTTTTTTTCTTTTTTTTCTTTTTTTTTTTTAATTTTTGGCTGTGTTGGGTCTTCGTTTCTGTGCGAGGGCTTTCTCCAGTTGCGGCGAGCGGGGGCCACTCTTCATCGCGGTGCGCGGGCCTCTCACTGTCGCGGCCTCTCCCGTTGCGGAGCACAGGCTCCAGATGCGCAGGCTCAGTAGTTGTGGCTCACGGGCCCAGTTGCTCCGCGGCATGTGGGATCCTCCCAGACCAGGGCTCGAACCCGTGTGTCCTGCATTGGCAGGCAGATTCCTAACCACTGCGCCACCAGGGAAGCCCAAACTTACAATTTTTTAAGCTTAAATGTGTAAAATTGTAATATTTTCTTCTTGCACCTCAGTGGATCATCTTATACATTCCCATTGAGTACATTTACCCAACTTGGGAGATTTCTGAGGTCCGTTGGATATTTGTTGGACACTTGGAAATATGGTACTGAGTCCCAGGGTAGAAGTCAATAGAGCTATCAGCCATAGAAGATGGTTCTCAGAATAAAGTTCACATATGTGTTTGTTTCGCTAACTACTCCCTTTGAGTGTAGGAGAAATTATGGCTATTTGTGAGTTCCAATTAAGGATGATTTTATGTTCAGTGTTTTTAAGTAATTTTCTTTTAAACCAGTGATACTAACGTGTCTCTAAATTGACAAGAAATTGTTCCTACTTGAAGTACTGTTATTGCCAGAAATTGATCAATAAGCAGAGGAATTGTGTATGAAATGATGGTAATCAGCCTTTAGAAACTTTAGATTTGCCTAAACTATTAGTTTTCAAATTGTTTTAGCAATGAGACCTTTTCTCTGCCAAATAAAAATTTATAGACTACCAAAATGTAAAACAGACCAAAATATGGTGCATTAGATTCCCTTACCAAGACTTGCTCACTTCTTCTATTTGTAGGGAAGTGCACATACAGTGGACAAAAGAGAGATGGGACAGATATTGAATCTAAAAGGTTTTAATTTTTTTTTCTAATTTTTAGAAGTGTTACTAAAAAAAAAAAAATTCCCTCAGATGTGTAGAAGAAATACTGCTTCCTGGGTAAGGAAGAGGTACACCTTGCTTCTGTAGTTCTACTGAGAAGAATATTTTGCTTTTTCACTAAAAGTAGGTGGGCCAGGGACTTCCCTTGTAGTGCAGTGGTTAAGAATCCGCCTGCCAGTGCAGGGGACACAGGTTCGAGCCCTGGTCCGGGAAGATCCCACATGCCGCGGAGCAACTAAGCACATGTGCCACAACTACTGAGCCTGCGCTCTAGAGCCCGCGAGCCACAACTACTGAGCTCGTGTGCCACAACTACAGAAGCTTGTGCGCCTAGAGCCCGTGCTCCACAACAAGAGAAACCACCGCAGTGAGAAGCCCGCGCACCGCAATGAAGAGGAGCCCCCACTCGCCGCAACTAGAGAAAGCCCGCGCGCAGCAACGAAGACCCAACGCAGCCATAAATAGATAGATAGATAGATAGATAGGTGGGCCATTGAGTCTGTACAGCTACATAAGTAGTCAGAGGGAGAAAAGAGCATGTTCTTTAAAAACAACCACCAACAACTATTTTTGTTTTGCTGAAATGTTCTTCACTGTTCCTAGTGGTAGTTGTATGGGTAGCAGAAAGAGCTACTTCTGATTAAAACTTTTGCTTTTGTTATGTACCAAAATGGCTCTGTCCCAAAACACTTTTCCATTTCCTAATACATTCCTTTTCCAGTGCGGGTTTTTATGAGAATTAAATGAGAAGGTGATTCTACTCTCTCTGGCACAAAGTAGCTGCTTAATGAATGTTGATTTCCTAGTGTGATTTGTGGGTATATATTTTTGCCCTTTAATTTTCCTGTGAACTTGGTTTGTAAAGTACTTGGTTGTGCCTTAAGAAGTTCATTGTTTAGATTTGATTAATATTTGACTGGAAAACTGAGGATATTATGTTTGTGAGTATAATGGATGTGATACTGAAATATTTTCAGTGATTGTTTTTATGTGGGATATAAAATGAAAGAGTTAAATCTCTGTAGTTTTAAAAAATATTAGTGAGAACTGTAGTGACATATCAAATAATAGTGACATGTCTAATAATAGGGAAGGACAGTTTTGTGTTTGAAATTCTTTTAATTCCATCTCAGATTCACTCAGCAGTGCAGTTCCACTTCTCCTTTACAATTGCTGGATTGGTTTTAAAAATTACAAGAAACGTATTTTTCTTTACTTGGAAGATGGGATACAGAATATAAGGTTGTATGACTCCACAAGACCCCTTCCCTCCCAGCACTTCAAACACAAATAAGGATTTAAAAGTGTTTGGAGGATAAGTCTCTATAATAGAAAACCTTCGTTGAAATTTAGCAAACTTGGGGAGTTTTTAACTAATTTTTGTCTCATACTTCCTCTCTGATGAAGTAGACAGTATATTAGATAAGGTATGTGAAAATGCCTGAGAATAGTGATGGCATACAGGTTTTTAAATGTTTTACTGTTTATTTGCCCCTGTGATGTTTTTATCTTGTCAGTTAATTGATTGTTGTCCAGTACATCCAAAACAATTTTAATGATGTATAACACACACACACACACACACACACACACACACACAAAGTATATATACTATATGTATTGATATATAGCATGAAAGGCTTAAGATCAGTGGGAACTGTATTCTTTGTTCAGAGGTTCCCCTTCCCCACAATTCAGAGTTCAGGTTTTAAACAAGTTTTTGTTATAATATTCCCTTAACTGTTCTAAATATGAATTTTACTCTCTTAGACACCTATTACTTCATTAATGTACCACCTATATTGTTTTGTAGAGAGCTTTAAGAGCTGATTTTACTATAGCTATAGGTAAAGATTCATAAAAGCAAACCAGAAAACAGTTCTTACGCTTTGTTAAATTAGCTACTCAAGCTTATGGTGAAGTTAACTTATATCACACAAAATATGTACAGGACACTTTCACCCAGTACTCTTTAATTTCTTATTTTCCTAGATAACTTTTTTTTCCTTCAAATATTCTTTTTTGATAGGGGACAGGATAAATTTAGTTTGTCATTAATTTGGTTGACAGACCTTAAACTAATGTACTTACAAAGCTATATTGTAAAATAAGCATTACGTATTTTATTCATCTGATGTTGATAAATGATAGCAGATTAGTTAATATTACTTAGATTTTTCTAGGTGAAATAGAAAGTGTACTATAAAAAATAATATGGCATATACATAAGATTCAGAACGTTTTCTGCATGCATATAGGGGGCTTTAAAATCTATATTTTATACGCTAGCGATGGATTTGTTTGGCCCCACTGTTTTTACTTTTGTGTTTGTATTTGGAGTTGTAATAACAGAAGACGAAAATGTAAATATTACAAATTCATTTACATGACACTTCCTGGTCACTTATCTGTACAGCAGATACACAGAAATATGTTTCCTATTTTGTTGTCTTAACTTTAAAATGTGGATATTGTTCAGTACTCTGTTAGAGGAATAACTTTATTAACTTTAATTTCAGTAATAAAGTATAAATGTATCAGAAAATTCTAATTCTGTCACTTATAAAATGTATTGGCTGGGGCAGGTTTTTTAACCTCTGTAAACTTCAGTTTCTGTGCCTACTAAATGTGAGTATAATAAGAGTACCTAGTTTATACATTGTTGTGAGGATTAAAATGTTGATTGCTTGAGCTGTGCTCAGCACATGGTATAAAGTAGTCAAGAAAAGTTCCTATTATTAATAATAAATACTGTATTGACCTGTGTAATTTAGTTATAGTTTTTGGTAGATAGACTGTAAGGTATCACATAACTTATGGTCAAGTTGAATGCTTGGTATTATTTAGGGTCTATGAATGTGAACTCACAGTAACATTTTTTTTTTTTAATTTGGCCGCGCACTGCGGCTTGTGGGATCTCAGTTCCCCAACCAGGGATTGAACCTGCGCCCTCATCAGTGAAAGTGCGGAGTCCTAACCACTGGACCACCAGGGAATTCCCAGTAACATCTTAAAGGAGGTTTTTGTTTTGTTTTTTAAACATGCAGCAATTATAGAAAAACAAGTGCTAAGAAAGTGGTGAACGGTGGTTTGGAAATAACAAATTTATGATCTAAATAGCTTTTATAGAAGTCACTGATGACCTCAAAGTGTCTAATGTCTCAGTCTTGATTTACTTGACTTACCAGTCATATTGATTTTGTGGATCACTCTCTCCCTCTTTGCTACATGCTTCACCTGGCTTCCAAGATACCACAGCAGTCTTGATTTTCTCCCTCCTTTACTGCTTGCTTCTCAGTCTCCTGTACTCCACAGTCTCTTAATAAGTGGTGTATCCCAGGACTCAGTCCTTGGTCCTTTTTTATTTGTCTACACTCACTCCTTTAGTGATCTTATCCAGTTTTATGGCTTTAAATACCACCCATATACTCACAACTCATAACATTATGAAACTTTCAGCTAAAAGATAATTTGCTGCATTTAACAATTGAAATTCCTAGAAGGATGTCTCCATCATTTTGCTTATCACTTTAGACATTCCAGGTTGGTGAAGTCTTTCCAACCTCCTTCCTTTTTTTTCTTTTTTCTTTTTCTTTTTTTTCTCGGTGGATGCATTTTATTTGGAGATTTAAAAACAATTAGATATTTAGAAGCAGTTTATAGTGAGAGTAAAATCAAGTCCAATACTTCATTCCTTCATGGCAACTAAAGTATAAAAGGCTCTGTGTTCAGGAAAAGTTAGGAAAATAGGCCATTCTATACATACTTTTTTCCACCATGATGATTGTAATGGGAAAAATTGGGTGTTGGCTTGTACCTGTTTATTCAGAAAGAGAGTAGGATAAATCACTTTTCTCTCTGCTGTCCTCTGGTGCTAACTTTTTACATACAGGCAACCCAAGTCAGTTCCAGTATTACAGCTGATTCACATATTTTAAACCAGTGATATTAGAGATGCGGGAGATCTGGTAACTGGGCAAGCTCTGGGGGCTTAGCTTAAGATTTTCTTTAAAGCTGTGTCTGATCTACCTCGTTATGCAGTTTCATATGAAACTTGGGCAATAAGATTTTTTTTTAGTGTCTTTTTAGGAGCTGGGATTTTCACTCCAGCTACCGTTTTCCCAGTAATCAGTCTGGTTTTCGCCCATTACCACATTTCGGTTCTTTTAATTCTCAATTATTGGTCTTAACAGCTTTCTGCCCTGAAATCCAGTAGATCTTTGTGATTTTAGCTCCTACTTTAGCTCCTACATTGCTTAGCATTTTTCTTTCTCGTTCTTGAATGTTTTGTGGTGGTGGTGTTTTTTTCCTTTCAGTGGGGCTATGACTTTTTAATGTTCTCCTGTCATTTCTGTGCATTTGAAAGTAGGGAAAGGGACAAATAGTGTTAATTTTCTTCATTGCTTTGAAGTTTTGGTTGTAGGCTTTTCTTTAATATAAGTTTTATTCTTTTAAAAGTTTCTTTATCTTAGCTTTAGTATCACTTTCTATGAAAAGAATCACAGTTGAAATCACAAGACACTGAAAAAAAATCTTACCTCCTAAGGTTTATATGAAACTGCTTAACGAGGATGGTCATAGACATAGGCTTTCATTCAAGTCTTGAGGTAATCCAGCAACTGTAACTCAGTATCAATTTTGTGTACTGAAAATTCTAGTATCTTTTAAAAATTCAGAATTTGTTTCTTAAAAAGTGGTACTAAATAGAATAAGTTTCAAATGTAAAAATTTATAAACATAGAACCTTAAGTATAAATGTAAATATATAGATATGTATTACCCCTACATTATCTTCTGATGTAAATTATTAGCAAATTAAGGTATTTTTTAGTATTATTCAAAAATAAATATTACCAAAAAAACTTACTGCACAAATGAAATAGTATGTGATCTTTAAGAAATGGTTTAAAAAAAACAAAATAGTATTATTGTTGAGTTGAGCAACTGTTCAAATGTTCCAACTGCTGAAAAAGCTCTCTGACTCTACACTAGTGGGGTATATTATGGGAAAATATTTATAAACTGATTCCAGTTTTTTCTTGTTTATTTCATCTTTGTGTAACTCCATTTCTCTGTGATAACTTTCAGTTCTTCTAGAATTAGTAAATTAAAAACTCAAGTTACCTTTCTAAGTTTTGCGTGTAATTTTCCCCACATTTTCTCCCTACCCAGATCCTCAGAAGTTCTCTTTATTACTGTTTTGTTTTCTGCAATCCTCCAGGTTCCTTCTTTCCCCTTCCAAGCTTCCACTGGTGGTTAAGATGAGGGAGATGAGTTAAGTATATTGAACCTCTAAGATTTAGGTAGTATTTTGCTACATCGTTTTCTAAGAGCAAGACCTTGGGCATGCCAAAGTCACTTAATCTCTCTAAACTTTAGTTTGTTTATTTTTTTAAATGAGAATATGTCCTTCTGCCCTCCTCAGTTACTTGGGGATGAAACAATATATGCACTAGTGTTTTAAAAATACTGTTTTCTTCACAAGCATATCCATTGAGTAATTTGAGACTTGGTTTGTTTCTTACTAGTTTTTTTCACTCCCACCAACTTATATGTATGTACTTTTTCATATTTTGATTATAAATTTAATGCATGCTTGTTGTAGAAAGTCTGGAAAATACAGAAAACTTACAGAAGAAAATAGAAACCTGAACAGTGCATCATCCTGTTTTCATGTTTTTAGGGGAAATTTAGTTTTGAGCCTGAATTTCCTGAGGGTAAAGATAGTTAGTGTCTCACTTGTTTTTAGAGTTTCTATTTGTATACACTAGGCACAAAATTAATGCTTGTTGAATGAATGGGAACTTAGTCTGGGTGTATTTCTTAAAGTAAAAAGCTAGGTAAAATTTTACTGGACATTGGAAGAGAGAAAAGACATCTGACTAGCAAAAATAATAGTGGATGCATATTTTAAAATGACATTTTTCTCTTGGCTAAAACTACAGTGGAAAACATGATAGGGTCAACCCTAATATTCTCTGGCAGAAGTTAGGAAACTATTTAAAGCTATTGGATATGGTGCCACTGGGGGCAATTTCAAATCAAGGTGGATTAACATTAACTCAGTGAGAGCAAAACAATAAAATTTAAAGGCTTTTTATCTTGAATGCTTGAAAATTGTAACAACTTTCTTTTTTCTCTTTTTATTTTTTTGTTAAACAGGATGGCTTAAATTCCTTGGTCCTTGATTTGGATTTCCCTGCTTTGAGGAAAAACAAAAATATAGATAATTTCTTAAATAGATGTAAGTATGTGTAAACTTCATATTTGATCATATGACTCTACTTTTGATAAGAGATTTATGTTTAATATTATTACAGTCCACAAACTTATAACTTAACTTACTAAATTTAAATTGTTTTTAGTTTTCCATTTGATTTATTTAAATACTAATATTCTTTATTTCAAAGCAGAATTGCCAAATCAATTAAAGTATGTAAAGTAGGTAAAGTTCAAGGTTTTGATTAAAATAAGATTGCTTAGAATTTCAGGACAGGTCATTTATGGCAGTTCCAAGAGAAGTTTTCAATTAATGTTAACAACTCTAAGACTTAGCTTTACATTACCCAGAAGACTTAATGAGCTTTATGTTTGTATAAATGTAGACATTTCAGTCTAGTTAATGAAAGATAATATGATAACAGATATTGCCATAAACGTAGTAACTATTAATATATGCCAGTATTGATGTTGCAATGAAGTTGTAAATGAAGTTGAATTCTGAGAATAAGAAATTCTCAAAATAATTGTATACACTTTATGTGAACACAGTATGCTCTTTAATTTGGAATTAATCAGAGACTAGGCTGTTTTCCTAATTAAAAAATCTTATCTATAGTTATCAAATCTACAATACGTGATTACTGTTTTTCAAAGAAGTAAGCTACCAACATTCATGATTGAGATTAGCCTTGCGTACTTTCATAGCACCTTTCTGCAGTGATTCAGAGTGTACTCCAGGATTGCCTGGATCGTCACAGTTTCAGCTGTCATATAACTTGCCAAGCAACAGAGTCAGAAACAGAATAGTTTAACTGCTACTTTTTGGTAGTCATTAATGTGTTTATATTTGTTAAACCAGAGAGTTTTTGTCCTTTGATGTAAAGTGTATGTGTCTTAGAGTTTTAAATAGCAACATTTAAAAACTGACGGATTTAGCTGGAAACAAAGCCCAGTTTCTTGAAATAAAAATTTGTTTACAAATATGGTGATTATTTTAAAAGGTTGCTTATAAATGTGATTGATATTATGGTGATCTTTTTACTGTAGATGAGAAAATTGTGAAAAAGATCAGAGGTCTACAGATGAAGGCAGAAGACTACGATGTTGTAAAAGTTATTGGAAGAGGTGCTTTTGGTGAAGTCCAGTTGGTAAGAAAGAATTTGCTTTGTTCTTTTTATTATTTCTTTTAATGACATGGTTTTGTGAAACATTATCAGTGGCCCTTGAGTAAATCTAATTTCTGTGTCCAACCATGCCAGAAAATTAGTTTTATGAACTTGGTCAAGTCATTCCATCTCTGAGAGCCTCAGTATCTTCATCTATAAAAAGAGATAATTGTGCTGTAAATACCAGGTCTTTTCCAGCTCTGAAACACTGGGATTTAGAATAAGGCCAACTTGGCTTCACTCATGATCTGCCTAGCAGTTAATATTCTTCCAGAACTACTGTGTTTTTATTTAGTATGTTCAGATTAATAACATCTCTGCTTAATTAACTGAGATTTATTTAGATATACGAGAAACCCAACAAAGGCATTTTAATAACTGAAAGTAAATATAAAATTTACCTTTGTAGGCCAAAGTGGTAGCACTGGAAATACTTCTAAATGTTTGCAAATATTTCAAATATTTTATTTATATTATTATTATATGAAGAACTATAATGTAATATTCCTATTTTCATCACCCGAATATGAAACTCTTCTTTTTTTTTTTCTTCTTACAGTTAAACTATGGAGTCAAATTCTGTTTTTAACTTAATAGTGCTTTACTCTTTTTGATGGAGCACCAAGAAAAACTGACTATGTGCCAGCATGGGTTTCTCTAGGAACAAATCATGACAGACTAACCTTTTGTCTTTTTCTCTTTCGTTCTTTCTTTCTTTGATAGGTTTATTGAACTTGTAGATCAGGATAGTGCAATAGGTGTAATATACATCCATAAGATATTTGAAAGAGTCTGACATACTTAGGATGATACGGAGAAGTGTCAACGAATAAGCATATGGATAGGGAGCTTTATAACTACGTTAATAGCTGTATTCTAAGGAGCCCGATGAAGGCATGAATGGTTCCTTGGACAGAGATCCCCAAGGTCAGGTTTTAGGATTCTTTCCTCTCCTATTAAACATTTTATTAATGACTTGTATGGAGGCAATGGTGGCATGTTGAATAACTTTGCAAATGAGTTAAAACTGAAGTATGAAGATGAGCCAAAACCCAGAAATCATCACATGGGGAGGTCATTAGCCAAATAGAAGAAGTGAAATTTAACCAGGATAATAACCTGTACTTGGGTGTGAAGAACTCAAGGAATAGATTGCTTAACAGTGATTATGAATTAAAGAACAGTTTTCCTGAATGTAAACCAGGCAAAAGTCATCGGTGATGTGGCTACCCAAAATAGTAAAGTTTGGACTGCTGTAATAAATTTCTAAGATAATAGAGATAGGTTTTTCTCTAATTTGAGATGACTGGGCCATACCTGGCATATTCAATCCACTCTAGATGCCCTGTTGCCCTGTTTTAAAAGGGACGAATAATGCTCAAGCACTTGAAATAATGCCATCTGAGGTATGGTTGAAGGAATTGAGCCGTTGATTGGGAGTAGATTTGAAGAATGGGCTGCCTTCGAAAGTAATGAGGTTTTGTTTTTGTTTTACTTTTGTTCTTAGTGAAAGTGCTGAAGCTTCAGCTGGTAGAATGCTCTAGTGGGTAGGGTGGGAGATTAGATTACATGAGAGTTGATATGAAAGTTTCTATAAGATAGGGAAATTATAAAGTAGTTGAATCCTAGCTCTGCCATGGTCAAACTCAAAAGATCATGGTGAGTTCAGACAGATTTCTCAATCTCTCTGAGTTCCAACCTGTAGAATACAGATAATAACAACTATGTTATGGGGGTTGTTATAGGAAACTAAATGAATTAACAAAATAAATAAGCCTGGTTGTAGTGTTCTCTGACTGTTAACCGTTATTATTATTTAGTATTTGATATAGGAGTCATACTATTGTGTGCATGTTTCAAATACAATACATGTATTTGAAACAGGCACATTGTTTCTTCATACTTATTTCATTGTGGTTAGGGAATAAACACTAGAATTTGAAGTTGTATTTTTGGAGGGAAATATGACAGACCTTGACTTGTCATGTTTTTGTGTCAGGGTAGTCATTGTTCTGTGTTAGATTAATTTGATCATTAAAGTTCAATATGTTAAAGGAAAGGAAAACAGAAACAGAGGCTTTTGTTTTTGTTGTTAATTTCCATCCCGTATTTCATTTTGGCCACAGGATATGCAGAAACAAAGTCATATGTTTTTAAAAATGAAAAATATTTCAACGTTCCACTAATTCGATGACCTGACCTGAGAGCTTGTACATGTTTGTTTTGGCTTTAGTTCTTGGTTGTTACCTTAGGCAGGGACTCTTAAAAAGAAGAATGAGATTGAAAAGGGAAAGCCCAAGTGCTTCTCCCATAGCCTTTTGAAGTTGATTCGTATGTGGAAGATAAGTTAGTTAGGCAGATACGTAGGGAATGTTCCATATTTGGCACATCTTTATGATTATTTTTCCTAGTCATCTGAAGAAAGTGTTACAGTAGTAGGTACAAATGTGTCTTCCCTTGTGAAATGCTTTTTCTGGTCAAGTAAAGATATGTTGTCACAGAGGACCTACCAATCAATTTCCACGTAGAAAATTCTCATTGTAAAAGTAACTTCGGTATGTCACAGCAACTATACCACAGTATAAGAGCTAGGGTCCAGACTACCTACGGTTGAATTCTGACTCTTTCGCTATCTAGCTGTGACTTCAGACAAGTTACTTAATCTCTCTGTGCTTAGTTTCTTATCTGTTAATGAAGATAACAATAGTGTTTATACCTCATGAGATTACTGGAAGAATTAAATGTGACAATATATATAAAAAGCATTTGGAACAGTTCCTGGAATATATTCAATAGTAAGTGTTTAGTAAATGTTAGCAATTAATTGTCAGACATAAAACAGCGCATTTATCTATATCCATCAATGAAATAGTTAATCAGGATCTGTTATGTTCCAGGAGCTGTGCTAGCCTCTAAAGATACAGTAATATAGCCTCTATCTTGCTGAAAATGGTAGTTTTGTGGAGGAGAGGAAGAATTTTACTTTAAACAAGTAAAGTTTTTTCAGATTACAATAAATGCTATGAAGGAAAAGATCTGGATGCTCTGAGAGAGAATAATGGAGGAATGTGCCTTACTCAGACTGGGCAGTTAGGAAAGGTCTTGCTGTGAGAAAGTGACATTTGAGTTAAGTTAAAGGAGTTGGCCACATGAAGAAGTGGGGATAGAGTGGGAGTTAAAATACAGAGGGAATACATGTGAAAATGTCATCAGTCAGGAAAGTGACAAGTCATTTAATTTATTTGGGTGTAGATTTCCTCATCAGAAAAGGCATTTCTTGTGGATTGAAAAGTTCTATAATCCCAGGAGGGCAAAATTTGTTCAGCTTGTTGTCTTTTGTCTTTTTTTCCCCTATCTACAGAGGAGATGTACATTTATGTTTTTATATCATGAAAGGTCCACAACAATGGATGGTTTTATCTAATATCCCTCTTGTTTTTGGATTCTACTCTTTTGGAATATTTTATCACATCTCATTTTGATGGAACATAGTACGAGTCAGTATAATATATTGATTAAGAGCATGTACTCTGGTGACTTCCATGGTGGTCCAGTGATTAAGACTCTGCGCCTCCACTGCAGGGGTGCAGGTTCCATCCCTGGTCGGGGAGCTAACATCCCACATGCTGTGAGGTGTGGCCAAAAAAAAAAAAGGTGAATCAAGGATTTTGAAATGAATTTATAAATAAATGTGAAACTGGCTTTAAAAAAAAAAAGAGCATGTACTCTAGAGCTAGACCTCTCAACTACCTAACTTCTTTGTTGACTTAGTGTCCTCATTTGTAAAGTGAAGATAATAATAGTTCATTATTCATAGGTTGCTATGAGTGTGAAATGAGCTAATATATGGAAAATATCTAGAATAGTATCTGACACATAGTGAATAGGTAATAAATTGTAGGCTAAAATTGGAGCCTGCTGGAAAAGCAGTTAAGGTCCTTTTAAAGACTCATTTACTAATTTCACATATTGGCTTAACAAAACATGTTTTTATAGTTAAGGTAGTAATGTTCAACTTTTAATAGATATTTTGCATAAAGTACTCTGGTACTGTGGAAAAACAGTCAAAGCCATCTACTTTTGTTTCTGTTCTGTGGTATGCAGATGTCCTGTCATCAAAGGTTTCATTTCTTTATCTTGGAGTGGCACTAATAATAGAACTTTTATAAGAGGTTTTGTGAGGACTAAATTATGTTATACATATGTGGTACTTATCATGGACGTGGCACATTGTAGGTATCAAGTAAATACTAGCTGTTGTCACTATTGTCAGTTTCTGTGGATTTATGGCATTAAATGAGTTTTAATTTGGAATAAATAATCAGAAGTCTTGTTCTTACTTTCATATATATTTATGTATGTTAATTTGCTAGGGCTGCCATAGCAAAATACCACAGACTGTGCTTAAACAACAGAAATTTATTTCCTTACAGTTCTGGAGGCTAGAAGTTCAAGATCAAAGTGTTAGCATGTTTAGTTTCTTCCAAGGTCTCTCTCCATGGCTTGCAGATGGCCACCTTCTCACTGTGTCCTCACATGGTCTTTCCTCTGTGCATGCACATCCCTGGTGTGTCGCTCTGTATGTCCTTCATCACCTCTTCTCGTAAGGACTCCAGTCAGGTTGGATTAGCACCATCCCTAACTGCCTCTTTTTAACTTAATCATGTCTTTAAAGGCCCTGTCTCCAAATACAGTCACATTCTGAGGTACTAGAGGTTAGAGCTTCAAAATGTGAATTGTGGGTGAGGGGGACACATGATTCACCCCACTACAGTATGTATGTATGTATGTATGTTAGGATGAACTTTTCAGTGAGATAACCTTTTGACCATGGTATGCATGCTTACTTTTTTTGTTTATGTTTATTAACTTTTCTTGGACACTAATTCTCTTTTCTTTGAAAAAGAAAGTTATAAATTCTAGCCTTGCAAATGTCTTAAGGTAAAAATACAGTCTTCCTCTCTATTAGTAGAATATACATTGTTCTTCAGATATTCCTTTGGTTAGTTGATTAACAAATGTTTATTAAATGTCAAGTATCATCATAAACATATAACTATCGTCAACACGTTAAACAGGTAAACTACTCAGACAAGGCACCTTTACATTCATGGAGCTTTTGTTTTGAAACTGTTATAGTTTCAGAAAGAAATTGTGGTCTGGGTTCTAAAAGTAGAGTTATAAATTAATCTTCTTAAATGTAATGCGTGTATGTTAGGAATTACTTATATATGATTCTTTACTCGGGGGAGATGTATAAAAACAAGTTTTCATGGTAGCAGTGGAAATATTTTTATTTTGAAGTTATATCTTATTATTTTGGAGTTTGGAAACCTTTAATTGGTTTTGCGATATTGTCTACTCATTCTCCTTAAGAAAATGTGACATTAAATTTTTTCTTGGTGGTTTTATTTAAAGCTACACAGATTAGTATATGAATGTATTCTCATTCTCAAAGGTCTAAGTTACTTAGAATTAGGTAAAATATGAAAATCTCTATCATGTCTTCTCTCGATTCCCATTTTCAAACATAAAGGTAACCAGCCTGTTGGTAATCTTTTAGTGCTTTGATGATTAGAAATATTTGGGGACTGTTGCAAAACTAGTGTCAAATTATTTTCAGTGGATATTTATATTTTATTCTAATTATTTTCATTCTAGGAAAGTTGAAACCTTTCCGTATTGAGTTATAAAAATTGCATCAATGCTAATTATTCTCCCTTGAAATTAAAAATTATTTTATTTATACATCAAATATGTTCATAGTAGAATAATAAAATAAACCAACATTATACTTTTTAAAATCACCTGCAGTCCCACTACTGAGAGATAACTACTTTTATTACTTTGATGTATCGCTTTCCAACTTTTCTGTTTCTAAAGATATGTGTAATATATGTATATTAAGGGACCATATTATGTACATGGTTTTACAACCTGTGTTTTTTTATGCAACAGTAAATAGTAACACACGCTTGTATAACAGTTACAACATGCCAGGCAGGCTGCTAAGCAATTGGTATATAGTAACCAGTCTTTACAACAGTCTTTCTAGATGGTATAACTACTGTTATTCCCATTTTACAGATGGGGAAATTCAGGTAGATAAGATAAATGACTTGCGAGAGTTCACACAGCTGCTAAATGGTTGAACTGAGATTTGAACTTAGGCAGAGGACTCCAGAGTCCATTCTCTTTGCTCTATGGCCATAACCAGTTTTCTGTGCCAATATAGACTTTGTATGTAATTTTATTGGCTACATGGTGTTTCACTATCATCTTAACCTCTTACAAGTATTCAGTTCTCCTTTCTTGAAACACCATTTTTTCTACATTACTGGCTCTTCCTTCTCAGTTTCCTTAGTGGTTCATTCTCCACCTGACTTGTAAGTATTGTAGTTCCCAAAGGCTAGGCTCTTATTTTTTTTGATCTGCATTTTCTCCCAAGGCAAGTTCATGCAGTCCTCTAACTTTAAATACGATC
Organism: Balaenoptera musculus; assembly: GCF_009873245.2. Classification (NCBI taxonomy): domain Eukaryota; kingdom Metazoa; phylum Chordata; class Mammalia; order Artiodactyla; family Balaenopteridae; genus Balaenoptera; species Balaenoptera musculus. Next base: position 82,567,614 of record NC_045797.1, read on the forward strand.
CATGTGATGTCAAGGCTCAAATTTATAGCTACTGCTCAGAACTTTCTACTTTGCTTTCCAAACTCATATTCATGGTAGCTTATTTGACAACTCCATTAAGATGTATCACAGACATCTAAAACATGTGAAATTAGAATGCTTGATTCCCTCTCTAACTTTGCTCTTCCTCCACAAATCTGTTCCTTCTCTTATTTTCCCATCTTAATAAATAAATGACTCTAGCATCAACCCAGTTGATGCTCAAGCCAAAAAATTGGGAGTCATTATTGATTTCTCTTCCCCTCATTTCTTATATTTGATTTTTCAGTAAGTCCTGCTCATAATATTTCTCTAGTCTCTCCACTTTTTGGGGGGTATTCACTGCCACCGCCTTTCTCCAAGATACCCTTTCATTCCCAGTCAGGTATGAGGGCCTACTTTGTGTCCTGCTTTGTTTTCTACTTCTGCTAACAGTTTCACCATTGTACTATTGATTTTGGATTGGGAGTGCTGATGGAGAAAATACCAAGACTGGATTTATTAAATCTTCTGCAGATTCATGCTCTCCAAGCTCAGCTGAACCCACATTACTATTTGGCAAACTTTTTTCCCCATACTTCATAGCCTTGTATTTTCACATACCACTCCTACGCCAATAAGGGTATAATAGAATCAACTATGGGGCTTTTCTAACATACATGCTTTGTTTCATTTTGTTTTCTTTATTTCCCCACTTCTCTATAATGAGATACATGAAGGTGGGAAGTATAGATCTATCTAATACAAACTGCTGCCAAATTGACCCTTCTGAAATACATTCATTGTATCTCTCCTTTGCATTTTATGGCCCCCTTGCCTACTAAATGAAGCATGAAGTCTTCATCCCGGCCTTCTAGGCCCTCTTATTTAAGATATCACCAATTAATCTTTTTAACCCTTATTTTCCATCATGCTATCCTTTCTGAGCAGGCTACTTATTTCAGCGCATGCTCTTGTTTACTTGTCTGTTCCTCCAAAAATGTTGTTTCACTCACTCTCAGTACTTATTTTAAAAGAGAAGTTTCCTGATTCCTTTTGCTTTCCTTCCTACCCTTTGAGTGTGCCCTCTCTCGTCTGCATCTTTTAATTATGATTGCTTTCTTTAATTTCCCATATTATGCCTTGTGCTGTAGTTTATATGTATACTTCTTTGAATCTTTTTATATTGTAAATTTTTTGAGGGCAGGAACTGTGTCTTTTCAATACTTTTGGCATTCCCATCAGGAGCTCATAGCTGTGTGTCTGAAAATAGTTCACCTATATCTGGGAAGATGATCTTCTTTAGTCAAGTACACAGTTTAGTAGGAATGTCTGTAGAGCAACAGGGAGAAAGGGGGGAACCCTCACCATGGAGCCATTTGTTAATTCAGTCTTGAACATTGGTAAAGGACGTGTTTGTACAGCTAGATCATATCTGTGATTGGATTTTTCTTGTCTTTTTATGTCCTGTACAACACAGAACCTGAAATGTAGAAAGTTTTCATTGATGTGAATTGACTGTGATTATTCCTGATCCCTGGGCTCAGGTGCTCCCTGGGGATCCAGAATGCTAAGGGGATACAGATTCTCAGTGATAGAACTCAAGGCTGATATGAGATGAGGATCTTGTTCTTTGTTTTTTTTTTTAAATCTCCTGCTGGCTTGCTCTTAATTTAAATGGTTTTAAACTAAGGTTTTAAAGTGGAACCAACCAGAAGGAAAGAGTGTATGGGAAATGATTCTCTAACACTTGTCATGTAAACTCAGGTTTTTTAGTCCTCTTTGGAGTAAAACAGTCTCCTTGCTGGTTACAGGGTTATTTCTGATTTGTAAAAATTATCTCCCTTCCTCCATGTTTTGGTAATTCCTGTATTCCCCCATTCAATCTTAGCTGCCACAACCAGACCTGGCAGAGAGCAGGAGGACATGCTTTTCTTGTGTCTTTAGTGGAAACCCCAGCAGCACACAATAACTGTTCCAGATCTGTCAAATAGATGCATTGATTCTTTTTGTAAAAATAATCTATTGTAATTTTTGATATCAAAAATAAATTTTAGGGCTTCCCTGGTGGCGCAGTGGTTGAGAATCTGCCTGCCAATGCAGGGGACATGGGTTCGAGCCCTGGTCTGGGAGGATCCCACATGCCACGGAGCAACTAGGCCCGTGAGCCACAATTACTGAGCCTGCGCGTCTGGAGCCTGTGCTCCGCAACAAGAGAGGCCGCGATAATGAGAGGCCCGTGCACCGTGATGAAGAGTGGCCCCCACTTGCCACAACTGGAGAAAGCCCTCGCACAGAAACGAAGACCCAACACAGCCATAAATAAATAAATAAATAAATAAATAAAATTTAAAAAAAAATAGTAAAAATTAAAAAAAAATAAATAAATAAAATTTAAAGCCTGAAATGGGGCATTTTGGTTAGAATGAGTTTCAAAAGTTTTTGTCCACAAGTGTTCTAGGAGATCTAGGTCCATTTTAGGACTTTTTCAAACATGTCTCTAGCTACACTTAGGAATGTTTCATCTACTTTAAAAAAATTTTTTTTAAAGAAGTACATATTAGCTATAAAAAACACAAACAAATCTAAGAAAATAAAAATCCCTCAGAATTCCATCAGCTGAGATAAAACTGTTAACTGTTTTGACCCTTATTATCTTTTTTTTTTTTCCACATACATACAGTCAATTAGCTGGTACTTTTGCATTCATCCACTTTTAAAATTAGAAACTAGGAATATAGCAATTTTTTCTCTAACAGATAGAGACATTGGAAGAGAAGCAATGTTTTTGTCCTTTAGGTAATCATGGACTAGTGACATAGGGGAGACACATGTAAAGTTTCATAACAGAATGAACTGAGTTCCATTTGTCTATGGTGGAATTAGCTAACATTTTCATTGACTATATTCTGTGTGCTAAGTATTTATATTCATTATCTTGTTTTATCTTTTCAACAATTCTGTGAGATTCTTAAGTAGATGAATTCACTGAAATTTAGAGAGATTAAGTGAATTGGCCACATAATTCATAAATAGTTAGGACTTTTGCCCAGGTTTGTTGACATCTACATCCATGCTTTTAAGCAGTACTCTCTGCATTGTTGTAATGAATCGCTACTATATCTATTTATCCATCCATATTGAATAAAGGAGAAAGAGCTAGAGAACAAAGGGGAACGTACAGAGATGCTGAGGAAGATTATAATAGAATCATTCAGAAGGAGATATCCTCACAAGGAAGGTCAGTGGAAACCAGCTTTCCTGAAATAACAGTGCTTTACTGTAGTACTTTGTAATACTAGTACTAATGTATTTTAAGGTATGAGGCAGACGTTTGGCATGAATACAACTATTGCCTCTTAATGTTTGTTCTGTAGATAAAGTCAAAGACTACAAGCTGGTGGTTCCTGACTCTTGTGTTATGAGCCTGTAAAGTGTTCAATTACAGTAGTTTAAATGAAATTCAGGCCTCATTAACTAGAACATCTAACCAAAATTGTCTTTATTTATTAAAAGTTTTATAGATCTCATAGCTATAATTTTGCTGAATTTGTTAAATTGGATAATTCAGCATTGTGCCAACCACTAGGCAGCCTCACAAATGAAAGTTTGTATTGTATTCTGTTCTTAAAGGAGCTTATGAAGCAGACATGTACACAACTAATTTTGATATTAGATTATTGTAAGCATTTTGGAAACACAGAAAGGGAAACCGTTTTGCATAAAGAATCACCAAGAATAAAGCACCAAGAACAGGCATTTTTCTCATGTTCAGAAAATCATCTTATGCCTGTGTTGTTGTTTATTTGAATGAACGGCTCTTTTCTCTAGGTTTGTTTTTGTTTAGTTAATTCATATATAAAAGATTAAACATAAATAAATGTTTAACTATTTCCTACTAGCTGACAAATATCTTTTAGTTTCTGTTCATAGCTGTTCTTTATAGCAGAATTCTTAAAACTCTTGTCATGGTCTGAGTCAAACATAAATAATATTATGGTATAAATTAATTGGCTCTTACTGTTATATGATTGCTTTTTCTAATGAAGTTAAGATAACATTCAAATCCGATTTATTCTTAGAATAAGTGAACATTTGAAGAATGGCATAAATACAGAAGCGAGAGTACCTTGGCTGTCTCTTTTTAGTAATGTTTTAAACTTTAAAAAAAAACCCACAACATTTTATTAAAAGCATTGCTGGACTGAGCATTTGCTTTGAGATAATTTGCTAAGTAAGAATCTGGTCTATCTACTGTGGAAGGGATTTCTACTTTTAAGACTAGGATCCTTCATCCTCTAATCCCCCACCCTCCCACCCATGTTTTCGTATTGCTTTCCCATATATTTATCTTCAGCATTCTATAAATGGCATAACACCATACAAATCAAAGGAATTGTTTTTCCAGTTTAGTAATTTAATATAGAAGATGGATATAATCTGTGACCCTCATCATAACTTATTTGGCCCTTGGCATATAGGAATCTTTTCATGTAAAGTTACAGTATATCAAAACACTTTAAATTTCAAAATATTTTAAAATACTTTAAATTTCAAAGTATTTCAAAATAATAAGTGATATAACCCATTGATATAATAACCTTTCTAATTATAATTTGATTAGGCAGTTTTCATCCTGGGCTGTATTTTCTTTCTATCCATATGGATGTTTTATTTATTTGTTATATAAAGTACTGAGAAGGGATGTTAAAATTTCCAGCTGAAATTAGGATTTGCCTGTTTCTTTCTTTAGTTCTGTCAATTTTTGCTTCATGAGTTTTTAAGTTTATTTATTAGATACAAACATATTTAGAATTTTTAATGCCTTCCTGATGAATTATTACTCCTTTTATCTGAATTATCCTTTTTTTCTCTTTGCCTTGAAGTCTACTTTGTTATTAATATTGCTCTGTCTACTTTCTTATCCTTGCTGTTTGCATGGTGTATCTTTTCCTATCTTTTTATTTTTAAGCTGTTTGATCTTATATTTAAAATATATGAGGTTAGGTTTTGCTCTTTAATTCTCATAATCTCTGCCTGTGAATTGTGTGTTTAGTCCGTTTATATTTACACATATTTCAGACTGTTTAAAATTGTCTTGTAGGCCCTTAAGTCTCTATTCATTTTCATTTATTCATCTTTCTCTTTATTCTCTAGATTGATTTGTGTTCAGGTTCACTGAATGTCCTTCTATCTCTATTCTCTGTTAAGCCCTTCCAAAGAATTTTACATTTTAGTTATTTTTCAGTTATAGAATCTCCAATTGGTTCTTTTTTTAGTTTCCATTTCTCTGTTGGTATTTACTTCTGTTCATTCATTGAGACTATTTTTTCCTTTTTTTCTTTAACATACTGTCTTTTAGGTCTTTGGACATATTTATAAGAAATATTTAAAGTATTTGTTAGCTAAATCCAACATCTTTTGGGGATGTTTGCTATTGACTGCTTTTTTCTTGATGATGAGTCACATTTTCCTCTTTGCCTGTCAGGTAATTTTTAAATTATGTACAGGTCCTTTTTGATATGTGATAGAGACTCAATTTTGTTATTTTTCTTTGACAAGTGTTGATTTTCATTTTAATAAGCTGTCCAGTTACTTGCTGATAACCCTTAACTTTTGGAGCCTTAGTTTTTTACTTTGTAAATGTAGATGTGTTTAAAGACCAAGTTGTTTCCCAAGTCCTTTTAAGGACTCCAGACTCTACTCCCCTTTTGATCTTTTAGGGTTTGGTATTATAAGGCTTTGTTAGGTAGTGCTAGAGTAGGCCTTGCTTTAGAGCATGGTTCTTTCTCCTAAGATGTCTCACCTTGATGTCCAGGAAATCATCAAGGTTTCTCCACTCTTTTTTTTGGCTGGAAATCGAATGTGCCTGCAATGCTGTTTAACATCTGGTGACTCTGTTTTGTTATCAACCCCATTGCAGTTGCTCTCTGGTATACCTTTGCTATTTCCTCTTTGGATAATCCCTACCTTTGTTGAGCTTACATTCTAATATGGGACTCAGACAGTACAATGGAACAGCATCAAAAAATTGCAAGTTATGATGTCTTCTCAGAAGAAAACAAATCGAGTTGTGGGGTAGAGAACAATGAGTCTGTTTCCCCCACATCTGCAGTAACTTCCTTCACTGTAGTCTTGAACCCCTCAAAATCGTCCATGAGGGTTGGAATCAACTTCTTCCAAACTCCTGTTAATGTTGGTATTTTGACCTCTTCCCTTGAGTAACGAATGTCCTTCTGGCATCTAGAGTAGTGAATGCTTTCCAGAAAGTTTTTAGTTGACTATGCCCAGATCCATCAGGGGAATTGCTGTCTATGGCAGCTATAGCCTTACAAAATGTATTTCTTAAATAATAAGTCTTGAAAGTCGAAATGACTCTTTGGTCCATGGGCAGCAGAATGGATGTTGTGTTAGCAAGCATGAAAACAACATTAATATCATCGTACATCTCCATCAGAGCTCTTGGGTGACCAGGTGCATTGTTAATGAGAAATAATAATTTGAAAGGAATCTTTTTTCTGAGCATAGGTCTCACCAGTGGGCTTAAAATATTTAGTAAACTATGTTGTTAACAGATGTGCTGTCATCTAGACTTCATTGTTCCATTTATAAGGCATAGACAGTAGATTGGCATAATTCTTACAGGCCCTAGGATTTTCGGAATGGTAAAGGAACATTGGCTTCAACTTAAAAGCCACCAGCTGCATTAGCTCCTATCGTGAGAGTCAGCCTGTACTTTGAAGCTTTGAAGACAGATATTGACTTCTCCTGTCTAACTATGAAAGTCCTAGATGGCTTCTTCTTCCAGTATAAGGCTATTTCATGTACAGGGAAGATCTGTTGGTTAGCGTAGCCACCTTCATTAATTATCTCAGCTAGACCTTTTGGATAACTTGCTGCATCTCCTACATTAGCGCTTGCTGATTCACCTTGCTCTTTGACATTATGGGGAAAGTTCACTGGCAACCAACTTCTGCTAGCTTCAGACTTCTCTTCTGCAGCTTCCTCACCTTTCTCAGCCTTCATAGAATTGAAGAGAGTTACAGCCTTGCTCTGGATTACGCTTTGGCTTATGGGAATGTTGTGGCTGGTTTGATCTTCTATTCAGACCACCTAAACTTTCTCCATATCAGCAATAAGGCTGTTTTGCATTCTTATCATTTGTGTGTTCACTGGGGTAACACTTTTAATTTCCTTCAAGAACTTTTTCTTTGCATTCACAACTTGGCTAACTGGTGCAAGAGGCCTAGCTTTCAACTTCTCTTGGCTTTCATCATGCCTTTCTTACTAAGTCTAATCATTTCTAGCTTTTGCTTTAAAATGAGAGATGTGGGACTCTTCCTTCCATCTGAACACCTACAGGCCATTGCAGGATCATTAATTGGCCTAATTTCGATATTGTTGTGTCTCAGAGAATAAGGAGGCCCAAGATGAGGGAAAGAGACAGGGGAACAGCAGGTGAATGGAGCAGTCAGAGTGCATAAAACATTTATTGATTAAGTTTGCTGTCTTATATGAGCATGGTTTGGGGCACCCCAGAACAGTTACTGATCACAGATCACCATAACAAATATAATAATGACAATGAAAAAGTCTGAAGTATTTTGAGAATTACCAAAATGTGAGACAGAGACATGAAGTAAGCAAATGCTATTGGAAAAATGGCACCAACAGACTTGCTCGACACAGTGTTGCCACAAACCTTCAATTTGTAAAAAATGTAATATTTACAAAGTACAGTAAGTCAAAGTGCAATAAAACAACGTATGCCTGTAAAAAATGTCGGACCAGGGTGGTATCAGCGGAGGTAGTTAGAAATGGCTGGGTTCTGAAACTGTTTGAAGGTAGGACTGACGTGATTTGCTGATGAGTTTTTATGAGCTATATGAGAAAAAGAGGAGCCAGAGGTTTATAGCCAGAGCAGTTAGAAGAATGAAGATGCCATTTACTAAAATAGGGAAGACTATAGGAGAAATAAACTCAGGGGTGAAGATTTGGAGTTCAGTTTTGGTCATCCTACTAGATATCCAAGTATAAATGTTAGCAGTTATTATTTATTATTAATTATCCAGTAGATGTTAACTTTTATAATCATTCATTAAATATTTATTGGCTCTGTGGTAGAGTTTGCTATGTTATATTCTAGAATTTAAATGATGGTCAAAAATGGACACTGTCCTTGCCCTTACGGAATTAGCAGTCTAATGAAGAAGATAAGAATTGATCAAATAACCATATTATTGGTAGTTTTTCCCTTAAAAAAAAATAAGCTTTTAAATAGGATACCTAGGAAGAAATAAGGATGACTTAACAAAATCACAAATAACCCTTGATATCTAAATTTACTAGGTTCTTATGGTCAGATCGTGATGGATACATGTACATATCTTACAAGTTTCTCATTTAACAACATCTTATTCTTAAAATTGGTTAGCTTAATTAACAGGGAATGAAGCTTCATGAATTCAGTTTTATTTAGATGAAATGAGGTAGTTATATATTGAATCTAGCATTTAAAGGTATTGTATATTTCATGAAATATTTAGGCTGTGGGGAATTTTCTCCTCTCTTTCATTAAAAATGTTATGTTTTTACTTTTTATTAGTTAGCTAAGGATCATTTTGTTTGTAACTAAAGTCTTTTAAGAACAGCATTGTAGTATGATCTGTTGTTCACCATTTTCTCATAAAATTAAAGAATTAATTCTTGTGTTTTAAAAAATCAACAGGTTCGTCATAAGGCATCACAGAAAGTTTATGCTATGAAGCTTCTTAGTAAGTTTGAAATGATAAAAAGGTCAGATTCTGCTTTTTTCTGGGAGGAAAGAGATATTATGGCCTTTGCCAACAGTCCCTGGGTGGTTCAGGTAAGCATACTAACTTTTATAAGTTTATTTCCCCTTTTTATAAGTGCTTATTATTTTTAAGAATTGATTTTGCATGCTGAAAGTCCTACATCTCATTCACATAATGACAGTGCAGTTATTTTTTAATAAGATCTGATTCATTACACTTGTTTAATCTTCCTAAATAGTGTGTTATATAGAAATGACATGTAATACTTAATTGTTGTATAAAAGCAAGTATTACTTGCAACTTTCTCTTTTTTAATTCCTTTATAAAGAATTGGATTGATTACCAATATGCCATTGTTCTCCACCTACTCTTTCTCATGATTTACATAATAGGAACAATAATCAGCTTATCTTGAAGAGGGGGAAAAATTCTACATTAAAATTTTTGAAAATTCTCTTATTACCTATAATGTAAGACATTCTTGGGATTCCTAATTCAGCCTTTTATTTGACTGTGAAGTAAGGAATTTACTTGGTTACCCAGTAGTACAGGTCACAGAGGAAGGACAGGATAAATACTTTATTCTTTCCCTGTATTTACCAGTTTTCAAAATAAGGGATTAGTTTACTTTTATCCTCAAAGGTGACCAATTTGGGAGAAGTATCAGTTTAAACTCATGGACTTAAAACCTATTTGATGTGTTTCAGTCCTTTATCTTATTCATACTCAAATTGTGACATCTTTGGCAGTGATCATGTTCAGGTTGGCTCTGAGTCCTTTTGACAGAGCCTTAGTTAGTCTTCGATAGCTAGCTTGCCGTCTTGACACATAACAGAGTGTTCCAGACCTGTCTTGTACATTTTCTGTCCTTCTCATGGAGTTAACCTTGCTTGTAGGTCCATCTTTTGTACATGTGTGAATATTTCTTTAGAATAGATTCCTAGCATTGGAATTGCTAGGACATATGGTGTGCACATTGGGCATTTTGTTTGATATTGCCAAATTGCCTTGTAAAGAAAGGTTTTTTACAAGTTTATATTACACTCTAATTGTCCAATAGATGTTTTATTTCACTAAATTTTTAGCAAATGCTGCATATTGTAATTATTTTAAATTTTTATTAGTTGCATCCTTGAGAAATAAGATGTTATTGTGTTAAGTTGCATTTTTTTATTATGAGGTTCAGCATATTTCGTATGCTTATTAGTAATTTGTATTCCTTCTCCACTGCTTATCCCATTTTCTAATGTGTTGTTTTGCTTTTTAAAAATTGGTTTGTTAGCATGTTAATACATTATGGATATTAATCCTTTGTTATATATGTTGGAAATATATTCTCTTGGACTATTGTCTGTTGTTTATTGAATTTTTAAATTTAGATGTAGTCACATCTGTAGATTGTATATTTTAATTTTTGCTGGCAACACTTTCCCCATCCCTAAGATGAGGAGTTTATAATCCCCAAGATTATAAAAATATTCTCTTATACTTTCTTTAACTTTTTATATTTTTATTTTTTCGGGGGGGTTCTATTTCTAAGTCACTAGGAATTTATTATTTTTATTATGAAGTAGGATTTGTTTTTCCCAAATGGGTAGCCAGTTTCCCCAGTGCCATTTGTGGAAAAGCCCATGTTTTCCCCATGAAGTAAATGAAAGGTCCTGTATATCATTCATGTGTATTCATGTATACACATGAATTTCTCTTTTGACTGTTTGCCATTACTTTGATTTGTTATTGGTTTATACACTAAAATCATTGTTTTAATTTCTGTAGTTTTTCATTTATTTTGGTATCTGGTAGGGCATGTCTCCTCTCATTATTCTCCTTTTATAATAGTTTTTTGGCAGTTCTTAAAATTTTTCTCTATAAAGTTAGAATCAGCCTTTCATTCTGTTAAAAAATACAGTTAAAATTTTGACTTGCATTGCTTTAATTGGTAGGCTTTTTTTGGGGGGGTGGGTTGTTTTTATTATTTTGAACTATTAGGTCTTCCCATAACAATAATAGTATATCTCTTTGTATAGAGATTGATCTTCAGTAAAGCCATATTACTTTTTCCCCCAAAATAGGATCAGAAGAAACTTATGTATAAGAAAATAATTTTTAAAATATGTAGATATTCAACATACGAAAGAAAAATAGAATTGGCTCGGTCTTTCAGTGTAGCATTGAATAGTAGAAATTTTTCATCCTTTTTTATTTTAAACTTCAGTGGGTAGAGCTCTGATGGTTAACTATTAAATCTGATGTTTGCTGAAGCTTTCTGGTTAAGACAGTAAAGGATTTGGCCTGCCCATCTGTTCTTAGCTTATCAAATATTTTTTATCAGGAGTAATGTTAAAGTATTTGAAATGTTTCCTTCATCATCTTTTGAGATGGTTTTCTTGCTTAAGCTGTTATTATAGTACACACAAAAAATAAATTTCAGGGTAGTGTAAAATCTAAAGTAAGTGCTATTTGCTATAGTATGATATTTTCAATAGAATACCAAATTTGACTTACTTACATTTTAAGTAATTATCCATCTATTTGCATAAGTGACATATGACCTTTAATTTAATTTAATTTATTTTTAACATAGGCTCTTCTGGTTGGTTTTCATATCATAGTGAGATCACCCTAACAGACACAGTTGAAAAGCACACCACTTTCTTCTGAGCTTTGGTACAGTTTATATAAAGTAGAAACTATTCATTCCATGAGGCTTGTTTGAACTTGCCTGCAAATCTTTCAAGGAAAAATTTCAGTGTATTTAATGATATATTTTTTAATTTTTAAAATTTATCATGATACATTTCAAACATATCCCAAAGAAGAAAGAAAGTATATTGAATCCCCATGTATTGTTCACTCAGCTTCAACAGCAGTCATGGCGAGTCTTGTTTCAGTCACACCAGAAATTGGCAAACTTTTTTTTGTAAAGAACTAGATAGTAAATATTTTAGGCTTTGTGGCCCAAGAGGCAAAATCAAAGATATTATGTAGGTACTTACATAACAAGCAAACAAATTTGTACAAATTTTTTATTGAAGAAATTCAAAATATAATAATACAATTGAAAAAATACAGGCCTATTAGGGAGAAGAGTGAAATTATTTTCTGAGGCAATAACAGTTTGCAAAATTGGGGTTCACAATTAGTGTTTCCTATCAAAATCGATTGTAGATGTTCTATTAATACTGATGTATAAAAAGATTTTACATATTTATCTTATCAGAAAATATATTTTCACACAGCTAGTTACTGCTAAATACTATCATCCACCAGCATATGATTTATTTTTTATCAGTAGGCTTTAGTTTTAGACAGTTTTAAAAATTTACAGAAAAATTGAGCAGATGGTAGAGAACTCCCGTATACCCCCTGTACCGTTTCCCCTATCACTAACATCTTGCTTTAGTAAGGTACATTGTTACAATGAATGAACCAATATTGATACATTATTAGTAACTAAAGTCCATAATTTATTCAGATTTTTCCTAGTTTTTGCCAAATGTGCTTTTTCTGTTCCAGGATCAACCAAGATAGCATGTTACATTTAGTTATCATATCTTCTTAGGCTCCTCTTGGCTGTGACAGTTTCTGACTTTTCTTGTTTTTGATGACCTTTATAGCTTTGAGAATACTTCTCAGTTTTATTGTAGGATGTGTATGCTCTGTTACTGGAATTCGATGTTTTCCTCATTATTTAGACCAGGGTTATGGGTTTTTGAGAGAAAAACTACAGAGGTAAAGTGCCATTTTCATCACATCATATCAAGGGTACATACTACTCTATCATTTGTGACTCTTGATGTTGACCTTGAGTACGTAGTTTTGATTGAGCGTATCTGTCACTTGGAAGGCGTTTACAGAATTCTGTTAAATTCTTCTCTTGATGTTTACCTTTTAGCACTGTCATTACATTGCAGGTTAATCAATTCCAATTGAAGGTTGGGTAGAAGCTTCTCAGTTGCAAAGTTCAAATGGATTTTTTAATGGATATTTCCTTTGCACTTACATTCATGTCCAAAAAATGCTGCTGGAACTGTGAGACTGTAGTCTGAGATCAGAAAGTATATCCACTGCAAATTTGTGTAGGAATGGAGATCTCATGTATTGTTTTGATTCTGATAGCATGGGAAAGTATATACAGTAGCTTGATGTTAGTTGTCATAAAAATGATTGTGTCATAGAATAAGTTTTGCATATAGCGCTGTTTTGCCTTGCCATTTTAGGTCATTTAGGTATTAAGAAACATTATCAAGTTGCAGCTAAAGCTAATTTCCAAAGCTATTCAGTTCAGTCATAGTGGTTGAGGGTGGTTCTTGATCAGACAAATTTCAGTCTCACCTCTGAGCTCAAATAATTGCAGTAAAACTTTACCACTGCTAAGCCATTGAACTGCTGTGTAGCAGGGTTAGTCAGGATATTCAGCTTCTATTTCTGGCAAAAATTCACAGAACTGATGGTGATGGTTAAGTCAACAAGGGCAAATAACACCATCAATACTACTTATTTATTAACACATGAGATTCAAATATATTTTCCACACTGTACCTGTTGATCAATATTACGAAAAATAACCATAGACTTTGAACAGCATACATTTTCACAAGCTTTGTAAATTTGTCCAACTAAGCCTTATTCTGTTCCACATATATTTTTACCAGCATCTGTTGTAACACACCTTACCAGGTATTACTTCAGGTTGTACTGAATTAATGTTTGCTCAACTTCTTTTAAGGTATTTTTTTCTGTAGTTGATCTATGCGGACTGTTCATAGAGGCTAATTCTGTATTCAACTTCAAACTTGGCACTCCTCCAATAAATAGTAACTACTGAATAGTATTAATAATATCTGTTGACTCATCAAGAGTCAAGGAAAAACACTTGAAATCATTTGTCTTGTTTTTAAATTGATGATTAATATTGCTCCCAGTGTTTTCAACTCTTTGAGCAACTATTGTTGCTGAAAGATTTAGTCTTAAAGTTGATTTTCTCTAGACACATTTTTTCAGCTGATGCAAAACCAACCAAACGCAATTTAAGTATTCACCATTGGTAAATAGCTTTTCTTGCTTGTCTAACAAATAAGGCATCTTGAAACTTTCTTTGGTTTCAGTCTTACACACATTTAGCAAATTTTACCATACTTAATTTTAATCTTTTAATTTTGAAGTACTAAACATTACAAGAACTGTTGAAATACTTTTTAAAAATATTTATTTTATTGAAATATAGTTGATTTACAATGTTGTGTTAGTTTCTACTGTACAGCAAAGTGATTGAAATACTTTTTGTTCTCCGGCCCAATCTTTTTTCCCTGCCTTTCTTCTGAGAGATAGCTGCTATCCTAAAATTAATTTATGCCATTTCTGTGTTTAAATTTCTCCCTCCCTCCTTCCCAACTGGATCGTCTACCAACCTTTTAACTTTTCATATGATTGTTGACTGATTCAGGTTTTTAAATTTCTTGAGTCTGTTTATATTTTCTGTGACTCTGTCTTCTCTTTCACTTTTCTGTTGAATGGCATATTTGTAAACTTTTTGGTCGTAACGTGTTTTTCGTTTTATTTACAAAATATACTTTTTGGCTTTCTTTTTAGTTATTTCCTGCTTAAAAAAATTTTTTTTCTAGCTACTGTTTTCTTTGGGTTTATATTGTTCTTTTCTAGTTTCTTTACCTTCCTGACTTTTATTGTCAGTCCTTATTTTCCAATACAGATATCTCTGTTTGAATATTGGATAATGGGAGGATAAGGAGAGATACCTATAAACTCATTTGAAGTTATAAGTTTCTCTTTGAGTTCTGCTTATTTTTTTAAAATGGTTTTATTTGTAACATGCATAGAAAAGTACATAAAAAAGCAGCAGAATGATTTATTGCAAAGGAAACACCCATGTATTCACAACTCAGGTCAAAAATAAACATTGCCAGTATGTACTCGGTTAAGTCCCCTTGTGCTCTTTCCCAATCACTACCTCCATGTGTTCCCCCCAAAATAAACGTTCTTCTGGCTTTATTAGTAATTGTTTCATTGTTTTCTTTCCAGTATACCACCTAAACAAGCACTCAGAAACTATATTTTTCCTGTTTATTGAACTTTATATAAGTGAAACCATTGAATATCTCTTATCCAGGTTACTCCAGTTTATTGGTGAGATTTATTACGTTTTCATAGTTGAATATTCTCTTTTGTGAAATGCCTGTTTAAGTCTCTTGCTCGTTTTCCCATTAGGTTGTCTGTCAGTTGAAAAAAAAGATTTGTAGGAATTGTTTTTATTTTGGATATGAACCCTGACTGGCTTCTTAGACCTCTGGGTTTACAGATTTTACCAAGTTTGAGAAAATTGTGACCACTATTTTCTCAAATATTTTTTCTGTCTCACTTTCCATCCATTTACCCCTCAACCCCTTTCTCAGACTACAGTTACACATATGTAATTTGCTTGATGTTGTCCCACAGGTAACTGATACTGTTTTTTTTCTTTCCCCAGTCTGTTTTTGTTTTTGTTTTTCAGGTGTGCTTCATTTTGTATAGTTTTTATGCTGTGTCTCAGCAGTCCCCAACCTTTTAGGCACCAGGGACCGGTTTCATGGAAAATAGTTTTTCCACGGACGGGGTGGGGGTGGAGGGGATGGTTCAGGCGGTGCTGTCAGCAGCAGGTGAAGCTTCGCTCACTCACCGGCCCGCCGCTCACCTCCTGCTGTTTGGCCTGGTTCCTAACAGGCCGTGGACTGGTACCAGTCAGTGGCCTGGGGTGGGGGGACGGGGGGACCCCTGCTGTGTCTTTAAGTTCACTGATCTTTTTTTCTGCAGTGTTCAATCAAACTTTAATCCCATCGCATCTGGCTT
Organism: Balaenoptera musculus; assembly: GCF_009873245.2. Lineage (NCBI taxonomy): Eukaryota > Metazoa > Chordata > Mammalia > Artiodactyla > Balaenopteridae > Balaenoptera > Balaenoptera musculus. The sequence continues at coordinate 82,583,249 of NC_045797.1, forward strand.
TCTTCAACAAAATTGTTTTGAGATTTATCCGTGATGCGATATATCAATAGTTCATTTCTTTTTATTGCAGAATAGTATTCCATTGTGTGGATATATGACAGTTTGTTTATCTGTTCATCTGTTCATAGACATTTGGGTTGTTTCCAGTTTTCGTATCTTACAAATAATTAAATTGTTTGCGATCAACTTGTACAATTAAATGATTTTTAGGAAATTTATGGAGTTGTGAACCCATCACTAAAACCTGATTTTTAGAACATTTCATCATCCCCAAATGATCACTTATACCTACTTACAGTCATTTCCCATTCCCCTCCAGCCCCAGGTAACCACAAGTGTGCTTTCTGTCTCCAGAATTTGCCTTTTCTGGACATTTCAGAAAAATGGAATCATACAACATGTTGTCTCTTTCCCTTAGTATACTATTTTTGAAGTTCATGCACATTGTAGAATGTCTTGTATTTCATTTCTTTTTAATGCTGAATAGCATAGCCAAGCTATGCTATGTGGTTTAATCAAGAATGTATTTGGTGTTTGTTCTCAGTTCTTAGCACAAGAGCTTCAAAAGCTCTTGGATTTCCTGAGTGTTAAGAGTGTCTTTGTTATGCTAATGAGACAACTTCTGGTGGCCTTTTGATAACTTTTGGATGAGATGAGGACTGATCATTAGAAAGAATGAGCACGTGATTAGAGGATTGGGACTTTCAGCCTTCCATCCTTCGGGGTACTGGAAGGGGGTTGGAAATTGAGTTTAATCGCATGGCCCATGATTTAATTAATCATGCCTATATAATGAGACCCTAATAAAAGCTGTGGACATTGACACTCAGTGGAGCTTCCTGGTTGGTGAAGACATTGGTGTACTGGGATGGTGATTCACCCTGATTCCACAAGGAGAAGTTGCAGGAGCTCTGTTCCCTCCCAGACCTCATCTTATGTGTATCCTTTACAGTAAGACTTTGATCATATATATGGTGCTCTCCTGTATTCTTTGAGTCAACCCAGTGAATTATCGAACCTGAGTGGGTCATGGGAACTCCAGAATTTGTAGTTAGTTAATCAGAAATGCTGGTGGCTTGGGGACTTCCAAAGTACAGAAGGACAGCTGATGTCTGAAGTGAGGGGCTTGTGAAGGACTGGCCTCTTAGCCTGTGGCATGTGATGCTAACCCTAGGTGCCTGGCACCAGAGTTGTGTTGCAGTACACGCAGCTGCGCTGGAGAGAGTATGTGGACACACCCCGTTATGTCTGTCCCTCTGCCATTTGAGGGACATTTGAATTGTTTCCACTTGGGGCTATTATAAATAGTGAATAGTGCTGCTATGAACATTTGCATACAAGTCTTTTGTGGACATATTTCATTTCTCTTGGGTAGGTACCTGAGAGTGGAATTCTTAGTTATGTGGGAAATTTATGTTTAACTTTTTAAGAAATTGCCAAACTGTTTCCCAAAGTGGCTGTGACATTTTACGTTCTTACCAGCATAGATGAGGTTCCAGTTTCTCCATATTCTTGCCAACAGTTGATGTTTTCTGTTGTTTTTATTATGGCCATTCTGGTGGGTATAAAGTGGGATCTCATTGTGGTTTTAATTAGAATTTCCCCAATGACTAACATCTTTTCATGTGCTTATTGACCACTCATGTATCTTTGGTGAGATGTCTATTCACATTTTTGCCCTTTAAAAAATTATGTACTTGCCTTATTGTTGAGTTGTAGGAGTCCTTTATGTAGTCTAGATACTTTATCATATATATCACTTGTTAGTATTTTTTCCAACCTGTGATTTGTCTTTTCATTTTTTAATAGGATTTTTTTGAAGCCAGAAAATTTTTATTTTGATCAAATCTTATGTGTCAGTTTTTCATTTTGTCAATTGTGTTTTTGGTGTTAGAAGAAATCTTTGCCTAATCCAAGGTGATAAAATATTTTTCTCCTTTGTTTTTTCATAAGGTTTTTCTAGTTTTAACTCTTAAATTTAGTCCTGTGATCTATTTTGAGTTAATTTTTGAGTATGATGTGAAGTAGGGGTCTAAAAATGTTCATATTTTTGTCTTTGAATATCCAATTGTTCAAGCACCATTTATTGAAAAGACTGTTCTTTCACCACTAAATTACTCTGGCACCTTTGTTTAAAAAAAAAATCTCTTGACCTATAAATATAAGGGTTATTTCTAGGCTGTCACTTCTGTTCCATTGATCTATATGTCTGTCCTTATACCATACCAATACTGTCCTGAAAACATTAGTTTTGTTTTGAGTTTTGAAACTGGGAAGTATAAGTGCTCCTGCTTTATTCTGTTGTAAGATAGTTTTGGCTCCTCTGGGTTATTTGCATTTCCATAGAAATTTTATTATCAATTTGTTAATTTCTGGAAAAAAAACTTGCTGGGATTTAGAGTTTGCATTGATTCTGTGGATCAGTTTGGAGAGAATTGCCGTCTTTATACTATTGTCTTTCTATCCAGGAACATGAGTGTGTCTCTCCATTTATATACATCTTTCCTTTTGTCATTTAGAGTTAATAGCATCACACACACACACACACACACACTTTCTCAATTTGGTAACCAGCCTTATGCCTTTTCATCCCTTTCTTCCCTGCATCTCACTACCTTCCATTTTTTTTTTTTTTAAATTTATTTATTTATTTATTTATGGCTGTGTTGGGTCTTCGTTTCTGTGCGAGGGCTTTCTCCAGTTGCGGCAAGCGGGGGGCCACTCTTCATCGCGGTGCGCGGGCCTCTCACTATCGTGGCCTCTCTTGTTGCGGAGCACAGGCTCCAGACACGCAGGCTCAGCAGTTGTGGCTCACGGGCCCAGTTGCTCCGCGGTATGTGGGATCTTCCCAGACCAGGGCTCGAACCCATGTCCCCTGCATTGGCAGGCAGATTCTCAACCACTGCGCCACCAGGGAAGCCCCTCACTACCTTCCATTTTAAAATTATTCTGATTTTGGCTTGACTCTCTCAAATAAATATTTAATTTTATGTCAGTAATAAGCTTTTCTGGATTCTTTATTTGTCCCTTTTTCTTAGGTCTCACGTAATTCTCTTACTTGGATTTATTCATTGTGTCAAACTATATCCTTGAACAGTTCTTTCAGAAGTGGTTTGTTATCAGATTTCTAAGAATATGAATGATGTAATACATATTTATTTTGCCATCTTATTGATTTTTTTAAACTGCCGTATTCTAGGATCAAAATTATTTTCCTTGAAAGTTTCGAAGATACAGCTCTGTTTTTTGTATTCTGTGTTGGCTGAGATGTTTGTTGACAATATGATTTATGTTTTTGTACATAAGGTACTTTTTGTCTTTGGAAACTCTTAGAATTTTTCTGTTGGATTTCTGAGAGTTTAGCACTGACTGTCTTAGTTTCTCTCTTGTTTCATTTGAGATCTTTCAATCTTAGATTTTTGACTTTATTCATTTCTAGAAGTTTTTGTTTGCTATTTCTTTTTTTTCTTTTTCTTCTGGTCTATTTTCTCTCTTCCAGACTGCTTTTAGATGTCGGAGCTTTGCTAACATTGCTCTGTTTTTCATCTCTGAATCCTTCAGTGTCTTCAGAGAAAGTTACTTTGCTCAATTTTCAAGCTCTGTAATTTGTTTTTCACGTATCATCAGTTGTATATTTAATTCCAAAGCTTCAGATTTTTTCCCCATATCATCCTATTGTTTAATTGATGTTACTCTTTTGAGGGTATTGATTTTTACATTTTTAAAGCTGTTCTTAGTTTGTCCTATTTTAAGCATTTCCTTGACTGTTAACTTTCTGTTTCTTGAATTGCTTTGCCTCTATTTCATGATACTGATTTTTTCTGAAATGTTGATTCTTGGTTTTGTTCTTTTTCCTATTTGTGGAAATCTTTTCTGTTTACATTGGTTGCTTTCAGGAGGGGTGGGACATGTCGTTGGGTGAAATGTACAGATACCTTTCCTTCTGAATTTGTGGTTTCTCTTGTCTCTCCAGGGGATCAGTAGCAACCTAGCTTGGTGTCCTATTTCTCTGGTCCCAGTGCCACTGCTTTAGTCTGAGTACAGGTATCACTGCCACTTGCTGTTGATTATGAGCAAGATGATGGGGAAGGGAAGAGAGGAGAAGGCCCAGTTCCAAATGTGGCTACAAATTACTCTTCCCAGTGGTATGGGACTTACTCCCTCTTCTTATATCTATTGAATCTGGTATTTTAGGTTTTTCTAAACCTCTCCTGCTTCCTCAGCTCTCTTCTTTGTGAGTTATGTGCAGTAATTTGTTTTGTTTTCAGAAAGCTGGGCATTTTTTTATTATCTATTCTTTTGTCATTCTTTCACCTTTTATGTTCCTCATTCTTAATCTGTTTCTCTTTTAAAATATTTCTATTTAAGTAGATTCCTGTATTCTCCAAGAGGGAAAATGATACATTTATGCATATTTTGTTAGTAAGCATGAAGAAGATACCCATATAAAAGTTTTATTTGATAACGTTTTTTCCATTAAAGATGTCCAAATCTAAAATCACAGATTTCCTAAAGTTTAACTCTGTTTTGGTTATACAATAATTTATCTTTTTCAATAGCAGTAATAGCTTTGGGGTTTTGTTCTCTTAATGGTTTTGGTTTTCTTTCTTTCTCTCTTTCGTTCTTTCATTTCTTTTCTTTTTTTAAATTAAAAAAAATTTTTTTTCCTTCTTGTTTTGTTTTCCAGCTCTTTTGTGCCTTTCAAGATGATAAGTATCTGTACATGGTAATGGAGTACATGCCTGGTGGAGACCTTGTAAACCTTATGAGTAACTATGATGTACCTGAAAAATGGGCCAAATTTTATACTGCTGAAGTTGTTCTTGCTTTGGATGCCATACACTCCATGGGTTTAATTCACAGAGATGTGAAGCCTGACAACATGCTCTTGGATAAACATGGACATCTAAAATTAGCAGATTTTGGCACATGTATGAAGATGGATGAAGTAAGTAACAAGCAAGTAAAAAAAAAAATGCTAGTTTTTTGAGAGACAAAAATAAAGGAACACTTGAAATCTGGACTTCATAGATTTAAACAAAGATAAATTTAGTTTTGCTAACTGTGTAATGACTCAGGCAAGGTAATAAAATATCCAAATCAAAACATTTACTTACTAATCATTCATATAGTTGTAGAGTACTTTGTTTGTAGATTTGGTGAATCCAAGAGAAATAAGAACTCAAATAACTAGTTATCAGATAAATAGTTATCTTCCTCATAGAATCTTGACAAACATTTGCTACCAGTCAAAACTAGTTCATGTATATAATGATCTAGGTGAAGAAGTAGGACACAAAATATAAATTAAGGTACATGGGTATTTCTATCATCATTATTATTTCTGTATTTTTCCTTTAAAAAAAGAGGTAAGGTAGAAATTTACCAACTCCTACCAACCCCATCTGTATCAACCACATAGAATAAACTTGGGGGCAAGTTTATTGTTGTGCTTTACCTGTTGAACAATTCATATTATGATTAATTGATTCAGTAGCATTAACTTCATAGCTAACTATGGTGTTGATTTATTTTTGTTGCAAAATTTATATCCCTTGTCTTTTTCTCTGTAAGTGTACTGTAATTCCTGGCAGTAATTCCTAATGGGGAGGGATCATGTTTTATTTCCTATGTATTCTTGTTAATTATCTTGTCAATATGTTTATTTTGAATTAAGCTGATTTTCTTTTCTCTTTACTTCTTAACTTATTTATGCCTCCTGTGTGATATTCACTTTTATTCATTGTCCTACCATCATCAGTGATCCATAGTCTTCCAAGCTCAGCTCAGACTTTTACCTCATATAGAAAGTGCTGCCTGATAACCCTGACCTGACTGATCACTCTCTGTCATAATTTCCATAACGTTACTTATTTAGAATTTGTGCTGTACTTCACAGGCCACTTTTATCTATCTAGGATTGTACGCTCTGTCTGCCCAGCTAAAATGTAACGTCCCTTTGGTTCTTTGGTCTTCTTCATAGAGTATTACTATGTTTGTGTTCTGCATACATTAATGTTTAGTAGGTAGAGTATTTGATTGTACCCAAAGCTCCCTCTTGTGGTATTTATCATTCTACAGTATGAAGTGATTAACAGTGAAAATCGTATTTAATGAAAATAAAGTAGAAATAATTTTCTAATAGAATGCTAAACTTTTTAATGTCTGTTATACATAACGAATGATGTTTATGTGCTGCACATCTATGAGTGTATTCTGATTTTCATTAAACCGAAAACTTTTGGGAGGGTGCAGAGAAATCTCACCACGTGTTTTTAGGATAGGTAAAGGTGGTTAAGGAAAGAAGGTGTAGAGGGTGAGAGTAGAAGAACAGGACAGAATATGTTGTTTACAAGATAATTTTATAAGCATGTAAGTGAATACTAAATTCAGCTATTTAAATATCTTAAATTGTCTCTTTATAAGGCAAAATAAAAATATGGTATATATAATTTTGTTTACTATTTTTAATTCAGGTACGTATAGTTCCGTTAATTATGCTCCTTGGCTCACAGCTTATTGTCATTAGTAGTATACACAAAGGCCCCATCTTGTTTTGTTTTTTTTTAATTGTTTTTCCCCTTTCAGTTTTTGTCTTATTCTCTTTTCCCCTAATACACAGCCATTGTAATGTGTTTATAAGCTCTTAGAGACTATTAGTATAGTGTACTTATGTATAAATAGTATAACGGATTGTTGTCATTTTCTTGTTAACATTTTTCATGCAACATTGTTTTATGTCTATTCCTGATATATGTAAAGTAGCTCACTGCTTTTTGGTATTCCATAGTATCTCTTAATTTTACTTATTATTCCCCCTCATGTTGGATTCCTAAGTCACATCCAGCTCCCTGTTACCAACAGTACCATGTTGAACATTTTCATACGTGTCTCGTGTCTGTCTATTTGGACAAGGGTTTCCTCTAAATATAAACCCTAGAAGTGAGACTACGATCTCAGAGGATACATGAAGTATTACCTGGTCTCCAGAATGGCTGTAAATGTTATCACCTCTTGCTAATAGTGCATGAGAGATCCTGTCTCCCCGTATCCTCACTCACCTTTCCTTTTATTCACTCTCTAAATCTTACTAAATTCCATTGGTGTGTAAAGTAGTATCTTTTAAACTTTTTATTAATCTTAACAGTTGATGTCAAACCTTTTTCCATATACTTCTCAGTCTCCTTTGTGAATTAACCTGTGTTGTGTATCTTTTGACCCTTTAAAAATTGGTGGTTTGTTGATGTGGAAGGATTCCTTATATAATCTAGATACTGGTTCAACAGATATCACTGATAATCATCTTCCAGTGTGCTACTCATCTGTATCTTTGAACAGAAATCCTTAATTATGATGTAGTCAAATATATTTGTTAATATTGAACTTTTAGAATGTTGTTTGTTTTACGCCAAACCCCCGTTCCTCCAGTAATATTAATAGTGAGAGTAATTATGTAATGTTGAAGAACAAAGGAATTTTTAATTAAAACTATAGTACGTAGAATTTATAATTTTGTTATGTTAGTTGTTAATGTGAATAGTGTTATTGCAAGTTTCAGCTTCATCACTTTGTTTGCCTTTGATTATTATTATGGTCTTAGAGCCATTAGAAATATTCATAGTTTCATTCTTATTCATCTATATATCTATAGAAGGGATTGGCAAACTAGAGCACAGGGCCAAATCTGGCCTGTGGCTTGGTTTTGTATAGTTTCTGTGCTAAAAATGTTTTTTCCATTTTTAAAAAATTGTTTTTAAAAAGAAGATTATGCAATAGAGACCCTATGTGTCTCATAAAGCCTAAAATATTTACTATCTGGCTCTTTATAGAAAAAGTTTGCCAACCCTTTATCTGTAATAAAGACAGAGATGCTCGAATTATTTTTTAGCTCTTCTGGCTTCATGTAAAACATTATTCCATGGATAAAGGCAAAATAGAATACAACTATAAAATTATAACCTTATATAAGGACTAAAATTGTTACTATCACTAATAAGAGTAATGCTGTTTCATTAAATTCTGTCATTGATAGATTGCAGATTACATAATTTTCTGGGTGTTGTTATTCTTTTTCTCCCTGAAATAAATATCTGGGTGTGAGTGAAAGTCACAGTTAGTATATTTACATCTAGATTATCTCAGTGACAGTCAAGGAGTACTGCTATTTAAAATTACCTGCATTGATCAGACAAGTTGACTTCCCTCTATGTCTGTCATTATGCATTTCATAGCAACCTTTACCTCCTTTTAAGGCACAATTTTACATTAATATTTTAAATTACTGAAAATAGTATAAGATTTTATCCATTAATATTCTAGTGTATACCATTGGATTAGATTGAAGCTATAAATTTTTAAAAGCTAGCAGGTAAAATGTTAGTGTTCTTAACCCTTCTACAAGTGACATCAATTTTTAAGATACAGGCATTTCTACTCATGTTTCTGAAAAGCCCTGTTTTCTGTAAAATTATACATTTAAAAGGACAGGTTTATGGGAGCAATAGGGACCGACCATTCAAAAGCTATGCAGCTTTGTAACCAGAGCCCAAAGGAAATTATAACTGGTATCCAGGAAGATGATTGGAATAACAGGCAGCTTTGCGCCTGTGTGTGCTGCAAAGTGCAAATGGAAATGGAGTTCTGAAGCAACTGGGCTGTCTTCTAGATAGAGCACAAGAAGCAGGACCTTACACTAGCCAGCAGTCTTACAAGGCAGGGAGGGGACACGCCTCTCTGAGAAAGTAGCCCCTGGTTCAAGTGCTCATTTTTTTTTTTTTTAATAAATTTATTTATTTATTTTTGGCTGCGTTGGGTATTCGTTTCTGTGCGAGGGCTTTCTGTAGTTGCGGCGAGCGGGGGCCACTCTTCATCGCAGTGCGCGGGCCTCTCACTATCGCGGTCTCTCTTGCTGCGGAGCACAGGCTCCAGATGCGCAGGCTCAGCAATTGTGGCTCACGGGCCCAGTTGCTCTGCGGCATGTGGGATCTTCCCAGACCAGGGCTCGAACCCGTGTCCCCTGCATTGGCAGGCAGATTCTCAACCACTGCGCCACCAGGGAAGCCCCAAGTGCTCATTTTTTTGTTAAAATGGACTGAATACGCTCCAGACTATGTAGTAGTCAAGCTGAAGCTTTCAGTGCTTCTGATAATTAAGAATTTCACTTACAGGAGTAAGTGAAATGCCTCACAGGAGGCTTTTGTTTTTCTTTTTATAACTTAAAAAAAAAACTAATTTATTTTTAGCTGCGTTGAGTCTTTGTTGCTGCGGGGGCTTTCTCTAGTTGCAGCGAGCAGGGGCTACTCTTCTTTGTGGTGCGCGGGCTTCCCATTGCGGTGGCTTCTCTTGTTGCAGAGCACGGGCTCTAGGCGCGCAGGCTTCAGTAGTTGTGGCACAAGGGCTCAGTACTTGTGGCTCGTGGGCTCTAGAGCGCAGGCTCAGTAGTTGTGGCGCACAGGCTTAGTTGCTCCGCAGCATGTGGGATCTTCCCAGACTGCGGCTCGAACCCGTCTCCTGCATTGGCAGGCAGATTCTTAAGCACTGCGCCACCAGGGAAGTCTGGACGGCAGGCATTTTGAATAATTTCTTAGACTAACTCCAAGATTTGTGATTGACCGATTTTGTGTTTTCAGTAAATCTCGTGGCTTATGATATTTTGTCAGTTATAAAACACTCATGTATTTAGCAAACACACACTATCTGATCCATTTAAGATAAAGTACTTTTGAAGAAGCTTTTGAAAATGCATACCTGTTTATGTTGCTCTCCAGCTTGAAACCCTTTAGTAGATTTCTGTCACCTACTGAATAAAGTTCAAATTCCTTAGGTAGTCATCTGAAGCCTCTTATGGTGATATGATCCCTGCCTACTTTTTCACCCTCATTCTGTATCATTTGACCTCTTGTACCTTGTGGTTCAGAGGTCTTAAATTACATACAGTTCTTTTTATACCATGGTATGTTAGGATTCCTGGCCTTCATATATCCTGTTGAATATACTCTGCTTGGCAAATTCCTACTCACACATTGAAACTCAGTCCAGAGTTTGCTTACCTTGTGAAGGCTTTTTAAATTGACTTCTATGTCTTTCCCCAAATGTACCCTTTAGGGAGCATTTCTTTTCTTTATTTCTTTTTTCCTCCCTCCCTCCCTCCCTCCCTTCCTTCCATCTGTTGAACACTTATCTTATATTTTCTCTGTCCCAGGCCTGGAATCAAACACTTCTCCAAGAAGCTCTAATTCCTTTTATTTAAGAATGGTATTTAAAAATCAGTATTTGGGTGCTGGATGTACTCATTGCTCCTGGAGTGTCATTATTTCTAGGCTCTGTCAGTGGATGTGTGTATATTGTATATACTGTGTCTACTAACTCACATGCACACACATGTTCATATTTAATTCTGTACCTATCTGTCTGTATATAAAGTGTATTAAAAATTATGAGTTCATATGATACTTCTGATTCTAGTCCTGCACCACAGGGTTCATTCTAGTCTTCCTCCTTTCTGTTTCGTGATTACTTCTTTGGATAGTGAGAAAACTGGCTCTCATTATCTACACTACAACTGTTTTCCAAAGTAACCTAGGTCAGTTCTTTTCCTCTCTGCCCTCTTTGGTGTGGTTATGTTATTAATTTATGAAACAGGTCCATTTCTTTTTTTTTTTTTCACTTTTATTTGCATCTATTTTTTGCAGCATTTATTCCCAGGCCATAAGTTTTTGTTTCTTCAATTTCTTCTGGGATATCTTTTTCTTCTGGGCAACCTCCTCTTCTGGTTTAGGAACAGTCTGTTCTTTTTCAGTAAGGATCATCTCAGTGTGGCAGGGAGAGCTCATGTATGGGTTAATCCAACCATGAGCTCTGTAAGTCCTGCGCCGCATCTTGGGGGCTTTATTCACCTGGATATGCTCAATGACCAGAGAATCTACATCTAAGCCCTTAAGTTCAGCATTACTCTCTGCATTTTTGAGCATGTACAGTAAAAATTCAGCACTCTTTTTGGGCCACCGACCCTGCATCCAGCCCCACTGTTTGGCCTGGGCACACCTACCAACTCCACCATTGTAACGACGGAATGGCACACATTGCTTCTTTAAAGTGACATCCTTCAGATACTTGGTGGCTTTTCAGATATGCATACCCTTAATGGCCTGGACCGTTTCACGAGTGTTCTTAAAGTGAACACGAAGATTTGAACCTCTCGACTTGCATGATTTTGTGGGGTTTTCTGGGTCAAGTGAATAGCGAACCATTTTTAGAGGTTACCTCAGGCCACTTACTGGAAAAGCCAGGTCCATTTCTTACTGTTTGTATTCCATTTAGAGTTGTACCACATCTGGTTGATTTTGTTTATTTGTTTTTTGGATATGTGAAGCATATCTTCTGGTTTAAGAGTCAGAACTATACAAATTGCATGCTCAGAGAAGGATCACCCCCTCCTTATCCCACCATCCCATTCCTGTACTTGCTTCTTTCTACCCTTTTCCCACTCACCCCCTGTAGGTAAACCAATCTCTTTAGTTTGTGGTTTAGGCTTCCTTTATTTCTGTATTTTAACCTTCCTGTATTTCCTACATTTGTCATAAATGTAGATTTTATATTTATATAATCTGAGAACTTCCCCATGAGATAGTTTTTAAATATCTTTCCCAAATGTTTATTTAAAAAAATTTTAACTCTCAATAGGTGGTTGCCAAAGATGGTGGTTAGAATATTAATTTTTCAAAAACAGAGTACCAATAACACGGTTTACCTAGTAAAAGTTCTTTACTCCTACCGAAGTATTTATTCTACAAGTAATCGGTTATTCAAACTGATCTCCATCTTACCTTTCCCAACTTCATCAGTGTGAAACTTTACATTTAGCTGATTTGGACTTCACTGCATTTCTTGAACCTGTTTTATATAAAGTATTCTTGTTCCTTTGTTTTTGCTCTTTTTTCTGTCTAAGCTACCATACCAACCCTCTCTCTGCAGTCTAACTTGTCCGCCAATTCTTTTTTGTATCTTATTCTTTGCTCTCCTTCTTCTGAACCTTTGAATGCTAAATAATTTTTCTTTTAGTGGCACTTTTGTGTCTGGCCAGGTTTTAGCTCTTTTTTTTTTTTTTAACATCTTTATTGAAGTATAATTGCTTTACAATGGTGTGTTAGTTTCTGCTTTAAAACAAAGTGAATCAGTTATACATATACATATGTTCCCATATCTCTTCCCTCTTGCATCTCCCTCCCTCCCACCCTCCCTATCCCACCCCTCTAGGTGGTCACAAAGCACCGAGCTGATCTCCCTGTGCTATGCGGCTGCTTCCCACTAGCTATCTGTTTTACAATTGGTAGTGTATATATGTCCATGACACTCTCTCACCCTGTCACATCTCACCCCTCCCCCTCCCCATATCCTCAAGTCCATTCTTTAGTAGGTCTGTGTCTTTATTCCCATCTTGCCACTAGGTTCTTCATGACCTTTTTTTTTTTTTTTTTCCCTTAGATTCCATATATATGTGTTAACATTCTGTATTTGTTTTTCTCTTTCTGACTTACTTCACTCTGTATGACAGACTCTAACTCCATCCACCTCATTACAAATACCTCCATTTCATTTCTTTTTATGGCTGAGTAATATTCCATTGTATATATGTGCCACATCTTCTTTATCCATTCATCTGATGATGGACACTTAGGTTGCTTCCATGTCCTGGCTATTGTAAATAGAGCTGCAATGAACATTGTGGTACATGACTCTTTTTGAATTATGGCTTTCTCAGGGTATATGCCCAGTAGTGGGATTGCTGGGTCGTATGGTAGTCCTATTTTTAGTTTTTTAAGGAACCTCCATTGTGGCTGTATCAATTTACATTCCCACCAACAGTGCAAGAGTGTTCCCTTTTCTCCACACCCTCTCCAGCATTTATTGTTTCTAGATTTTTTGATGATGGCCATTCTGACCGGTGTGAGATGATACCTCATTGTAGTTTTGATTTGCATTTCTCTAATGATTAAGGATGTTGAGCATTCTTTCATGTGTCTGTTGGCCATCTGTATATCTTCTTTGGAGATATGTCTATTTAGGTCTTCTGCCCATTTTTGGATTGGGTTGTTTGTTTTTTTGTTATTGAGCTGCATGAGCTGCTTGTAAATCTTGGAGATTAATCCTTTGTCAGTTGCTTCATTTGCAAATATTTTCTCCCATTCTGAGGGTTGTCTTTTGGTCTTGTTTATGGTTTCCTTTGCTGTGCAAAAGCTTTTAAGTTTCATTAGGTCCCATTTGTTTATTTGTGTTTTTATCTCCATTTCTCTAGGAGCTGGGTCAAAAAGGATCTTGCTGCGATTTATGTCATAGAGTGTTCTGCCTATGTTTTCCTCTAAGAGTTTGATAGTGTCTGGCCTTACACTTAGGTCTTTAATCCATTTTGAGTTTATTTTTGTGTATGGTGTCAGGGAGTGTTCTAATTTCATACTTTTACGTGTACCTGTCCAGTTTTCCCAGCACCACTTATTGAAGAGACTGTCTTTTCTCCACTGTATATGCTCGCCTCCTTTATCGAAGATAAGGTGACCATATGTGCGTGGGTTTATCTCTGGGCTTTCTGTCCTGTTCCATTGATCTATATTTCTGTTTTTGTGCCAGTACCAAACTGTCTTGATTACTGTAACTTTGTAATATAGTCTGAAGTCAGGGAGCCTGATTCCTCCAGCTCCATTTTTCGTTCTCAAGATTGCTTTGGCTATTCGGGGTCTTTTGTGTCTCCATACAAATTGTGCAATTTTTTGTTCTAGTTCTGTGAAAAATGCCTGTGGTAGTTTGATAGGGATTGCATTGAATCTGTAGATTGCTTTGGGTAGTAGAGTCATTTTCACAATGTTGATTCTTCCAATCCAAGAACATGGTATATCTCTCCATCTATTTGTATCATCTTTAATTTCTTTCATCAGTGTCCTATCAGGTTTTAGCTCTTAAGTCTCACAAGATTCATTTTTTTGAAGTCTAATTTATATGGATACATGTGAAATAAAGAGATTTTACTTATCCTAGTAAGTCTCTATGAATTTTTCCTTCAGTAGAAGTCTAAAATGTAGGATAGCTAATGATAAAAATTAATTTTATAACCTGCCTTTTGTAGTCAGGCACTGTCATCTTCATTTTTTATCCTAAGTAATAACCCTTACAGAGTATTACCATCATAATTTGCTCAATTATTTCCAAATTTTTTATTTTATTAATTTATATTCAAACTAAAATGACCTCTATTTGCTGAATACTTGGGAAAATAAAATCATTGAGTTATTTCTGCTGATTTGAGGAAAGAAAAGATTGCTTCTAAAATTAATCTCTCATGTTTAACATACATTTTATTGCATTTAAATAAAAGCATTTATATAAATCATGTTTATAAAATACATTGAACTTCCTTTTTCCAAGGGGGTCATAATACTTAGTATTTTGGTAGTTGTATAGCTTCCTTATAAGGAACGTAGGTGACACACTTTTTAACCAGGCAGGTAAAGGAAATGAAGGGCATTTAAGTTAATCTATAAAGTCTTTGCATGTTTGTACATAGCTGGAGGTGAACAGGTACTGTTTAGCAGCACACTACTATATACTGTCGTGATTTAATCTTGCAGCATATACACAAACATACACACACACATACATGCTGCAAAATACACACACGTAGATAATATCTACAGTGGTTCTTGTCCTTGTCAAAAAGACATAAGATAGGGATTATCTTACTACCCACTGAAACTAAACACAGAAAAAGGTGTTTTTAATCATTTTGCCAAATATCTTGATACCACAGCTCCACATTTCTAAACATGCAGCTTGGAGGTGTAGCTTTCAAACTATTAAGATCTTTTGATTTAAACATTTGATCTATTTCCCCCCATTTTTTTCTTGGTATAATAAGAACCATTTTTTAATACAACCTCCAAAACTGGGGCCTTAGTAATTTTCATTACTGCAGTTTCTTTGGAAACATCAAAGTTTCCTTTCTCTAAAGATTCTTTTCTTTTCCCCGGGTCAGGTGCCTTAAGACCACATTTTGTACTTCTCTTGTAACTGCTTCATGGTGTAAGAAAAAGAAACAAAAGATGTTGATTTGCATGGAATTCCCATGGAATTAACCACCTTTTTCTTCTTCCATTGATGAAGCCTCCTGTATTTTAGAGTTGGAAAATTATCCCTGATCTCCCATAATCCAGACATTTTTATGCATTTCATAATGCATTTATCCCCTGTCCTCCCAAAGCCATGTCAGCAATGAAGGTCTATTGGTAGCCATGTGTAGTCGCTGTATATGTAATAATAAATGAATTAGTTGCGCTTATGTGTGTGTGTGTTTACAGACATTTTATACACATTTTTTTTTCTCTCTGCACTTTACCCAGACAGGCATGGTGCATTGTGATACAGCAGTTGGAACACCTGATTATATATCACCTGAGGTCCTGAAATCACAAGGGGGTGATGGTTACTATGGGCGAGAATGTGATTGGTGGTCTGTGGGTGTTTTCCTTTTTGAGATGCTGGTGGGTAAGTAAATTGTTCTTTTTTCAAAACTCATCTCATAACACTTTAGTTCTAAGTCAAGAATGTGAGACTATAAAAAAATGAATTGCTTGTGTTCTAGGGAAAAAGTAGTAGTTCTGAAAACTGAATTAGTAGTGTCTGATATGACAGATTATTGATTGGAAAATTAAAACCAAGCCTCATTCTAGCACAGTAATTGAGTAGAATATGAAAGGAATTGAAAGTCTACTGCTAGGAAATATTCCTCCAATAGACCTTTTGTATTAAGAAAATATTAGAACAAGAAGCAAGTTTATAGTTGCAGTGGGTCTTCATTCTAAGATTTTCTTAATCAGGAGTATTTGTTGTAAATATTTTAATTATAAGGCTGTTATTAGTTCTAATAATAATAAGGAACTGAAAGTACTCTTAGTTTATGTAATTGTTATGTAATTAATTTTGTGCACTGTGTTTCTCATATTTATTTCTTGTATATATATTTGGTTTGTAATTCTAGTCAAATAAATCATAAATATAGTTATTGACCATTTGACTATCAAGATAAATATATTTTATAATAATATTTCAATCTTAGAAAACTCAGAGGCAAATTAAATAATTTCTTTTACTTTGACCAGATCAAAATTTGAAAGGCTCAAGTGTTTCAAAACTTTTCTTTACATCATTGATTTCATTTTTAAGATTTCCTATTCCTAAGTACTAGGGTCACAAAAATATCTTCTGGCCAAGGAAGCCAGTGGCTGACTCCCTGGTTTCAGGTTGAGGGAGATGTAGCAAAATTCTACTTTAAGAGGCAAATGTGTTAAGGCTAATAGCATTATATGAAATGACTTTAGAATTGAAAATATAGTTTTAGAAGTTGGGGAATTTATTTTCTAGAAGATGACTAAAAGAAATTAGTAGTGGAAATCTGTAAAATCTGTATAGTAACTGAGTATGTTTACTGCTAAAAAAAAATCAGTACAAATTTAAATAACAATTAGTCATGGAACTTTTTTGTGGTTAAAGTGCCTTCTCTTGATGACCATATGTGTATGTGTAGCACTGATCTTGCTATGCGTAGTCTCATGTCCTTCTATGACCTACTTTGTTTTGGGTCTTTGTCTTTGTAGTGGGTCTCTTTGTACACACTATGTGTCCTCAGGTAGCTATCTATTCTCCCCACCTCTAGGCCCTATCTGATGATTCATTAGGTGTGTCTTGTAATCTTTTGAAAGTAGAATATATTCCATCATTTGCCTAGACTCTCCCAGGGGTTTAAAAAATAATATACTTTGGAGGAAGTCACCTGGGTTTGAAGAGACCATTTAAATTCCTGCTGCTGTTTTCAGCCTGAGAGCTGAATTTAATGAGTTTGAATGGCACTGATTTGCAGTATTCTGAGCCTACTCTGGTGCTTGCTCATCAGGTTGGTTGACTGGACTTCATTTAAAGGAGTCTACTGCAGTTAAAAGTTGCACTAGAAAAATCTTGAATTCAAAACTCTCCTCTGCCACCCTTGGAAAACAAAAACTAACTACCTGAACACTCCTTTTTGGCTGATTTGGGAAAGTCTGATTTGTACTAAGGTGACTTGTGGTTGAGGCATACTGGCAGGGCCTTTAACTCTTGTGGCTTTAGATGAATACTGGCCAAGATGATGCCGTGAACTTTTTCTGTCTTTACACTTGCTTCAATGCCTATTTATCACAGTCATCAGTCAGCAGGAACACTGCATTAGGAGGCTGTTTCTGCCGTTTTCAACTCTAGCTATGTGTCATCTTAGGCAAATCACATGTCATCTGTCTGGGTCTGGCTTCCTCATGTGTAAAATAATAGGGCTGATCTAACTCTGAGAGCTGCACTGTCCAGTCTATCATGATGAACGTGGTTTATGTCTGCACTGTTTAGCATGGTAGGCACCTGCCGTATCGAGCACTTGAAATATGGCTAGTGTGACTAGGGAACTGAATTTTTCATTTTATTTAATTGTAATTAATTAAACTTTGAAGTGCCAATTGTAGCTAGTGACTACTGTATTGTATAACATAAAAGGTTGATTTAGCTTAAGCGCTAACTGATCTGACCCCACCTAGTAATCTTTTAAATTATCCAGTAAATTGGTTTTTTTCCCCATTATGTATTTAAAAACCCAACAAATTCTACAGTTAGTATTGATTTTATTTTGCTCTTAAAAGTTCATGGTATAATCATGGTATGATTATAATTTAAATATATTCTTGGTGTGCGCCTGTTTGTTTTGACTGAGATTCCTGGCCCATAGACCTTTTCGTTCTTCCATGCATGTGACAAATTTAAACTTAACATATTTAAATATTAGGTGAAAAATGTTTAATTTGCATTCTCTGTTACACTGTGTCTTTTTTCTTGGAACTTTAGGGGATACTCCATTTTATGCAGATTCACTGGTAGGAACATATAGCAAAATTATGGATCATAAAAACTCACTATGTTTCCCCGAAGATGCAGAAATTTCTAAACATGCGAAGAATCTCATCTGTGCCTTCTTAACAGATAGGTAATATACATTGAATTTCTTTATAGAGAATCCTTTTAACTTTTGGATTTGTAGAAATGAAAGCATACCTAACTCTTATGTACATATAAAATCAATCTTTTTATCCAAATTGCATTTAATTCTGGTTTAGCCTTTTCCTACTGCTAAGCCTGGTGTTGGGTTACCCTTGTCATTTTGTATGTGCAGCCTAATGGTAATCTAACTCTGATCTTAACCCTCATGTCTAAAAAGGAAAAAAATAGAACTTGGTAAAATAATGCATTTAAGAGAAATAAAACTTCTGTATTATTCATATTTTATCCTCTAAGGTGATTAAGCCATACTGCTCTTGATTGTACAACTTTTGAGAAGAGAACATTTTTGTGCAGATAAATACTCAAAAGTTAATAATCTTAAAAACTATCTGTGTTTGATTTGGGAGTGCCTCCTTCCCAACCCTTTTAAATTTGCATTTGAATATGAGCAAGTCCATCCTGGAAATTCTATATTTCTTGAAACAAACTAGATGAACATTGTTGTGAAAACCTGCCTTAAAAAGAGAAGCTAGAAAGCTATTTGAAGTTTCTTCCTTGCCCTCTCTATTCTGTTCTTTTCTGGTTTCCCATTTTATATTTGTAATAGGAGTCATCCTATTAAAGGACTAGCACATATAAGTGGGTGCTTCCACCTCAGTCCAGACTTACCTCACTAGCTTTATGATTTTAGGAAAATTATTTTACTTGTTGGGCAAATAATGTTACTCATCCTTAAATGATGGGATCAGATTAGGTGATAACTAAGAACATTTCTTGCCCTAAGATGCTATGATTCCTCAGCACACCTTATTATTGCCTGTTAGCCAGTTGCTGTTACAACCAGTACTGCAGTGACTATCCTTATACATTTATCTTTGCATACTTTTTGTAGGATAAATCTTAAAGGTGGAATTCTAGGAGATACATTTTAAAATTGACCTACTTGAGTTACAAATTTGACCCCCAGAGAAGAAGTCACATCAGGGTATATTTCCATTATTAATAATTGTTTCCCTCATTCTTGCCAAACTAAGTATTATGAATTATTTCTTTTCCATACAAAGCAAGAAAATTATATTTTTCCTCATTAGACAGCTTAATCATTTTTATATGTTTATCAATCATTTGTAAAATAAAACTTTGATTATTAATTACATGATTAATGAATAATACATGGTGATAAACTCAAAATAGTGTTTGATTTGAGGACTAGATGGAGTTGATGGGAATGACCATAATTTGTGCTGAAGGGTAAAATATAAACAGGATACAGCATATGCTAATGAAAGGAGTACCATTAATGAAATATTTGCCTTAGCAATTTATGGGGGGAGTGGTTGCAGTCTAAGGAATGACTGTAGGTGGAGAAAAGATAGTTTGAAAAGAATTTAATGCCATCAGTGTGGCTAAGAGCACTTCCTTCTAAACTTTACAGGTTTTCTTGTTTATATTAAACATAGCTCCAGGGACATATAAAAAATGTTTTTTATTTCCATATAGTCTTCACTGAAGACTCAACAGGTCAAAGAATGAAATTATTAGTAACACTTTTTGGTATTCAGAATGATAATTTTAATATAAATGTAATATATATTTATATTTAACAATTTATATTTAATATAGATGTAGATATATCCAGAGTAAACATGGATAGCTTCAACATAATATGTGAGTTCTTTTTAAGAAAGGAGGGGGCTTCCCTGTGGCGCAGTGGTTGAGATCTGCCTGCCAATGCAGGGGACACGGGTTCGAGCCCTGGTCTGGGAAGATCCCACATGCCGCAGAGCAACTGGGCCCGTGAGCCACAATTACTGAGCCTGCGCGTCTGGAGCCTGTGCTCTGCAACAAGAGAGGCCGTGATAGTGAGAGGCCCGCGCACCACGATGAAGAGTGGCCCCCGCTTGCCACAACTAGAGAAAGTCCTCACAGAGAAACGAAGACCCAACACAGCCATAAATAAAATAAATAAATAAATTAAAAAAAAAAAAAAGAAAGGAGGAGGATTTTTTAAAACAACATTTATTAGAAAGGTTTTAAAAAACTCTTCTATGCCAAAGTTAAACCTCCATCCCATTTTAGCCCCTAAAGTTAGTCATGTGGTTTTGCACACGCAGATGATTTTTTTCATTGAAAATCTCGTACTTTCATTTGACACAAAACAGGTGGAAACATATTCCCTTTCCATGGCGTTTACTATCTAGACCAATCATATACTATAAAATTAGATTGCTTATTTTTGAACAACATTTAAGCTGAAGCTTTTAATAAAGATATCTTAAACTCATTTCTGATCCTGATTTTGATCCTTGTTGAGATAAGAGTTAATATTTTTGTATTTATATAATGTTACTCTTTATAATACAGTTTTTAACTGCATTGTTTAGGGAGGTACGACTTGGAAGAAATGGGGTAGAAGAAATCAAACAACATCCTTTCTTTAAGAATGATCAATGGAATTGGGATAACATAAGAGAGAGTAAGTCAATAAATTTAAATATTTCCATTTCATCACATTTTAAATCTCATAAATTCATTCCTCTTCTGAATTAACAAGCATGTCTGTACACTTAATGCTAACTAATTTTTAAATTGAGAGGTTTCATTTCAATTTGTTCTGAAGCAGTATTTATAACTAAATTAATATTACCTCACTATCTTAGCAAACTAATATGTCTTTATTTCCCAGTGCTTTTATGATAAACATAGGTTTCTTAATTTGTCAAGCTAAGTTTTATGGACCTCAGTAATTTTCAGAATTGGGGAAATACAATTCTTTAATTCAGATGTTTGAATTAATAAATCAGTAATTAGTTACTTATGGAGACCATACTCTGGTGAATACTAGAGTAAGCATAGTAATTCATTTAAACTTCATGTATATTTAACATTAATTCATTTGAAGAGTAAGAAATATTTCTACTTAAAGAAGGTAGAAAACTGAAGACTAAAGAACGTATATGCAAGTTATTGCTGCTTGTAACTTTAGCACCTAGAATAATATCATCCTGCTTTCCTTGTTTGATTGATTTATCTATATTTAAAACCAATCTAATATAATAATAAAACACATAAAATTTCAATTCTTTGAAATGATAAAACAAAATCTGTTACTAAAATATTCTATAGTAATCATAATAATATAGTATTGTGTTAATGAATCAAATATCAATATGTAATATGTTTATATCACATATTATTAATAATATATAATTACTAATATAAAACAAAACAGGGGTCGTTTATTATAATTTTAAATCAGATATATTATTATTAAATAATTTGTTTCTTTTCTTTTAATAGCGGCAGCTCCTGTGGTACCTGAACTCAGCAGTGACATAGACAGCAGCAATTTGATGACATTGAAGATGATAAAGGAGATGTAAGAAACCTTCCCAATTCCTAAAGCTTTGTGGGAAATCAGCTGCCTTTTAATAGGATTTACCTACTATAGAGAAAATTTGTATGTGATTTGTTTTTAACATTTTTATTGTTTTCAGCATCTGGCTATAAGAGTTGTCTTACTTCGAGACTCTGAATTATAGAAGATAAGTGTTAATTTGTTTTAAAATTGAGTTTTTCATAGAAATTTTATATGATATTAATTTACAAATGAATGTAAGGCAATGTTCTGTGTTCTTTGGGGGATATAGAGTAAGACCAAACACCTACTTTTGAAGGAGCTTGTCAACTAATAAGGGATATAGGAGAATTATATAGTCATAATGAAGGGTAAAATTTGATATTTGCCTTAAGAAAGGTACCAAAAAGATATGAGATGGTTCAGAAGAAAAATAAAAGTCACGTCTCTTTGGGACGAGGGTAGGGGGAAGTCAGGTAAGACCTCAGGGAAGAGGTAGCATCTTAGCCAAGTCTAAAGTTAAGAAAGGGTTTTGAGTGGCTGAGTTGCAAGGAGGTTAGGTGAGTATAGTGGGGAGGTGAATAGTGGAAGCAAAAGTTTGGAATGTAAGCATACTTTGGGAGCAGAGTGGTATAGTCCAGTAGGGTTCAAACATAGGGCATATATATATCACTGTATCATGACCATTTGGAGGATTTAATGGGACTGTGATTTTCTTGCCTGTAATCCCTCCATGTAGTGCAGAGCCTGGCACAAGATCATTCAATACATATTGGTCAACTGGAGTGAGTATTGGGTATAAAATTAGAAAACAGACTAGAGTTGGAGTTTAGGGGAAGCATAATGCAACAGATGATTGTTGTGTGCTGTGCTAAGGGACTTTTGACTTTGACAGGCAGTGAAGAGCCACTGAAAACTGTTGAACAGTTGAATGAAGTGTTAAAGACGTTTGAGAAACATATATTTGAGAAATATTTGGTATTTCCATGTGTGTAATGGTCGGGGTGATCAACCATTATGGTTTCCCCAGGACTGAGGGGTTTCCTGGGATGTGGTGTGGGACTTTCATGCTAAAACCAAGAAAATCCCAGGCGAACCAGGATGAGTTATTCACCCTGCTAAGGACAGTGTTCTGAAAACTACTGTAGTGCTGACTAAACTGAGGACATCAGTGCCAGGAGAAGCCCAAGCATGTTTATACACAGTGAGGAAGGACCCAGCTAAGCGAGAAATTGGCAGTTCGATAGAAGTGATGATTTGTGTATTAAGACCTGGAGATCAAGAGATGTTATTTTTGAAAAGGAGGAGAGCTGTCTCTTTCTAGAAGATTCCTAGAAAAAAAAGAATAAGATAGTTACAGGAACTCAAAATGAGATGAATAGGGAGAAAAGTGTAGTTCTATTTAGTGACTCCAGTCTCAACGATGTTAAAGACTACAACATCCGCTTAAGAGCGAGAGGCAAGAAATATTTATCATTTTAAATGATTGAAAATGTTATACATCTCTAGAGGGGAAAATATTACTTCATTTTAAATATGTTGAAGTGAAAAGAAAGAGAATCTGTGGTTGGAATTTAATTCTGAGAATAACTTGGTATTAGAAAATGAGTTAAAATGACATGCAAAAGAATTTATTTCCTGCCTTTCCTTCTAGGTTATTAAGTGACTCTCCATCTTGTAAAGAAAATGATTCAATACAATCAAGGAAAAACGAAGTATGTATAAATTTTTACTACTCTATACGTGTTCAAATATTTTAGTAATATCCCTGTAGTTTTAAAGTTCACTTGATGCTACTTTTAGATGGCATTCCTTCTTGCAATCCAGTTCAGCATAACATTGAAGTGATTCATTTATTTGACAAGTATCACTGTGTGAGATCCAATGGCTAGTGAAAAGATGACTTATACATGGCTTTAGGTTTAGTTTTAGTAGCAAAAGTGATAGAATTAGGTTTACAAACAGCTGTATTTTCTACCAGTTAGAAAATTTTATGATCTTAGTACTATAAAAGAGTACAGATAATAAGCTGTAAGGATATAGAAATAGTAGATAATTTAAATTTTGACTATTTAGCAATGAATTCATGTAAAGGATAATTTTATCAAAATGTTACAATATTTTGTGACCTCTATACAAAGCTAAATCATGAACACACATACACATAAATGAGGATGCTAAACATTTTTCTCTTCAAAACCTATAAAAGCTAAAAAAAATTAGTTGGGTAATTTTGGTATGATTTGTGTTTTAGGAATTTTACAAAGCATAACAAGCATTTTAATGTTTTTGTTTTGTTTTAAATAGGAGAGTCAAGAGGTATGTTGATGTCAAATATGTTGAAAAACAGGAAAATCTCATCACTCTAGCGATGTTTTGTTATAATCATATTCCACCTAGCATTTGGAGTACTACACCTACCCAAGAGAGAAGTTCTCAACCTTTTTTCTACCAAGTATTCTTTTTATTATTGCACCTATGGATCTGTTGTTTAAAATATATATTATGTAATTTTCTTGTTTTTATTTATTAAGGATATATAAGTAGCAGCAAGGACTTTTGATTAGCATATGATAACTAGTGTGATCAAATTATACTAATATAGTAGCAGCCAAAAGCTGTTAAACTTGACTAGTTCATTGGCCTGTATTTTCTTACTAGGGAAGTATACAGTTTTGCTTAAGGTATATGAAATATTTAAGAAATCATGGAGAACTTAATCACTAGAAAGAATAGTGGAAAGAACATTGGCCATGGAATCTAATAGATCAGGATCTTTTGGGGCACTGCCACTTATTAGCTATGCTATCTTGGCCCAGCTGTTCACCTTTTTTGGATTTCAGTTTCTTTATTGAATAGATATAATACTACCCATCTTTTTAGGGGTTTTGTTAGGATTAATGAGACAGTATTTGTAAAGTGCCTGCCACTGTACCTAAAACACAAAAGGAACTTGAAAAGTTAAATCCTTTATAAAGGCAGTAAGCCTCCCAAAATGAATTATTTAATACTTTCGATAATTTTAGTTTGTTTAAAGCCCGACATATCTGGCCTTATGGCAAGATGACTTGTAATTAATTAGTTGTCATTTATCCAAAAGAGTTATTGTTGACAACTTTTCACAGTATTGTGCCTGGCACAGTGTAGGAAGATATAAAGAAGAGCTTTTATATATCTTTTCTTGAGGGAAAATTGGTATGTAACATTACATAAGTTTCAGGTGTACAACATTATGATTCTCCTTCTGTATTCATTGCAAAGTGATCATTATCAAAAGTCTAGTAATCATCCATCACCATACACTTGACCCCATTCACTCACTTCATCCAGCCCTAACCACCTTTTCCTCTGGTAATGACCAGTCTGTTCCCTGTCTTTGAGTTTGTCTTTGTTTTTGTTTTATTTTCTTTCCTTTTCTGTGTGTGTGTGTTTGTTTCCGCATGAGTGATACCATATGGTTTTTGTCTTTCACTTTTTGACTTATTTCTAATACCCTCAAGGTTCATCCATGTTGCAAATGGCAAGATTTCACTTTTTTTTTATGGCTGAGTAGTGGTTTCCACTGTGTATATATACCACATCTTCTTTATTCATTGATCCACCAGTGGATACTCAGGTTGTTTCCATAACTTGGGTGCATATATCTTTTTGAATTAGTGTTTTCATATTCTTCAGATAAATACTCAGAAGTGGAATAGCTGGATTGTATGGGAATTCTATCCTTATCTTTTGAAGAATCTCCATACTGTTCTCCATAGTGGCTGTACCAATTTACATCCCCACCAACACTGCACCAGGGTTCCCTTTTCTCCACATGCTCTCCACTATTTGTTATTTTTGTCTTTTTGATGATAGCCATTCTGTCAGGTGTGAGGTGATATCTTATTATGGTTTTCATTTGCATTTCCCTAATAATTAGTGATGTTGAACATCTTTTCATAGATCTCTTGGCTATCTGCATGTCTCCTTTGGAAAAATGGGAAGAGCTTTTATTATTTTTAAGAAAAGTAATATGTTTTTGAGCGTGTTCAGTCAAATATTCTAAATATTTGTTTCAGATGTAGACCTTTTATCTTTATAAGCACAAATGGTGACAGTATTTTCGAATAAATAATCTACAAAAGAACGATGGAGGGTATCAAAGGATGTCCTTTGTTCATAATGAATGAGAAACTTGGTGTCATAGAAGAATTCTGCCAAGATTGGAGCTTTTTATTCTTATGTTTACATAGTGTGTTCATACATACATGTGTACTGTAATAGAAAGCAAGAGATGGAGGATTTTTTCTCTCTGTCAATAAAAATCACATTAAGAAGGTACAAAAACTGTACCTATATTAAGTTGAAAGGAAAGAGATTATCATTGTTTTCTTTAAGCCTCTCATCTTTTAAATATGATCAGACTTTATAATTATAGTTTTTTTTTTCTGACCATTCAAACTACACATTAGAAGAACACCTTAGCAGTGAGATACAAGCCAAAGAGGAACTAGAGCAGAAGTGCAGTATGTTTTGTAGATAATTAAGTGTTATATTTTAAAATGTAAGTTTATTTTCTACAAAGAAGCTACAAAGTAATTATATGATAATTTTAATTTATGTCATGTCTTTATTGTCAGGAGAGAATTTTTACTGTTGCCTTTGAAATTCTTTCGATCTGTTACTCGCCTAGAGGTAGCAAGGCTCGAAGAAGGTAAGTCGCTCTGTGCTTTTATTAACATTTTTGTTCATAAAAAGTTTTGATGCCTGACTTATCTACAGAGTTCTTTTAGTGCCATATTAATACATATCTTGTTATATAGTAAAATCTACCTTGTAGCATTGGTGGACAGGACTCTCAGATTATAGGATAACCATGATAATAGGCTTCATTTTGTTATGTTTTTGCAAATGAGTCAATTTAGTATGTGTAGATATTTCAAGTAAAAAGAAAATTGCACTCATATTACTTATATGGCTTAAAAATAGAAATTGACAATTGTTTCTTTTTTTATTCAGACCCATAGTTTGTATTAAGTAAAGATGGTTCAGTGGTGATGGAATGTTACAGAAATTTTGACTTTCAATAGTAAACAAAACACTTGTGGTCTTGATTATTTAAGAATAGTGTGCTATTTAAAAAATATGGAAAACATTGTAGTTTTAACAAAAGGGCAGTTAATAGCTTTTTTAAAGGTCTTTTTTATTGCTTGATGTAACTGAAATATTTTTTGTTTTCGTTTGATTTTTATACATACTTTCCTTTGATAATAACTTCAAGCATTATTTCAGATTACCTTAAGGAAAAATGTGGAATCAGCATTAAGACAATTAGAAAGAGAAAAGGCGCTTCTTCAGCACAAAAATGCAGAATATCAGCGGAAAGCTGATCAAGAAGCAGACAAGAAGCGAAATTTGGAGAATGATGGTTTGTGGTGTAGAATATTAAATACTAAGAGAAAAAGTTTGTGTGTATGTGTGTGTTGTGTTGAAGCTTACCACTAAAATGCTTTTTATCACAGTTAACAGTTTAAAAGATCAACTTGAAGATTTGAAAAAAAGGAATCAGAACTCTCAAATATCCACTGAGAAAGTGAATCAACTCCAGAGACAAGTAGGTTGATCCCAATTTATAAGGATATTGAATTTTATTTATGACTGTTAACATTTGTTTTAATTGGCAGTGTTACAAAAAGGAAATCATTAGGAAGATATTTTTAGGTTTTTGTTTATTTTAAATAGTTTGTAATGGGGTAATAAATTGAAGGTATTTTTATCATATATACCTGTGTTTGTTTGTTGTTTGTTTGGTTTTGAATGGAATAACAGCTGGATGAAACCAATGCTTTGCTGCGAACAGAATCTGATACTGCAGCCCGGCTAAGAAAAACCCAGGCAGAAAGTTCAAAACAGATTCAACAGCTGGAATCTAACAATAGAGATCTACAAGATAAAAATTGCCTGCTGGAGACTGCCAAGTTAAAACTTGAAAAGGAATTTATCAATCTTCAGTCAGTGCTAGAATCTGAAAGGAGGGACCGAACCCATGGATCAGAGATTATTAATGATTTACAAGGTATTAAAGTAGATATTGCACTTAAGTTCATCTTAATGATTTGTGTTTTGGGAATAACCTTAGATGATGGATAATGTGCTAGAATGGTACATGTCTGAATATACTACTCTGTTATGTAAGGTTAGCATATTAGAAATACATTGTTACAAAATTTTATGAATGAAAGATTTACTTTCAAATAGTATGAAGTATTTTAAGTAACAAACCACTTCTAAAGGTGGTAGATTGGATTCCAGTCGAATTAACTCTAAAGCCCTATACCAACAATTATAGAAGTTCTGCTCATAAATAACAACTTTAAGGAATGAGGTGAATTCCAAATTTTTTACTCTAAGTTTAATATATATACTATATGAGTTTATTGTTTTTAAAAATGTTTCAATTTTAGGTAGAATATCTGGCCTAGAAGAAGATTTAAAGAATGGCAAAATCTTATTAGCAAAAGTAGAGATTGAGAAGAGACAACTACAGGAGAGACTTACTGATTTGGAAAAGGTAAAACATGTTATGTTTTACGTTTGTGTAAGTAAATGACTAGACAGTCTCGGGTTGAAAAACTTACTCTAAAATAAGGAAAATTAGTAACTGAAATATTTCCAACACTCATGTACTTTCCTATATTCACACTTGGTTATGTAGATTAGGGATGTGTATTTTAAGGCTTACCATAACACTATACAAGCAGCCCTTTAGATGTTAGATGCTTATGAAGGGAGAATCTCTCTTGGGGTGTATAATGAGGATGCTTCTTCCTGGGCATCCAAGGAAAATGCAAATTTTGACTTACAATATATCTTTTTTTTAAAAAAATTAATTTATTTTATTTATTTATTTTTGGCTGCATTGGGTCTTTGTTGCTGTGTGCGGGGGGCTACTCTTCGTTGCGGTGAGCGGGCTTCTCATTGCAGTGGCTTCTCTTGTTGTGGAGCATGGGCTCTAGGCGCACAGGCTTCAGTAGTCCTGGCTCATGGGCTGTAGAGCGCAGGCTCAGTAGTTGTGGCTCGCGAGCTTAGTTGCTCCGCGGCATGTGGGATCTTCCTAGACCAGGGATCGAACCCGTGTCCCCTGCATTGTCAGGTGGATTCTTAACCACTGCGCCACCAGGGAAGCCCATCTTACAATATGTCTTTAAAACGACGTAAAGTTATCACGACTTTTCATTTAGAAGTTTACCAAAAAGTTCTATAAGCCAGGGATAATTTTTAGGCTCTGTGCAGTTAATATTTTATTTTCATTCACTTATTTATTCATTCATTTAAGTATTTAATGTATCATATGTGGTAGAAATATCAGGATGCAGTTCTTCCCCTTAACAATCTCACAGTCTAATGGGTAATTTCTAAAGTAATAATAAAGTACACAGATAATTCTAATGCAGTGTGGTAAGTAGAATGAGAGGTATGGGCAGGGTATATTGGGCACACAGAATGAATTCCCAATCTGACAGGGCAGGATTGGTTGACAGGGTAAAGTTGGGGAGGACAGCATGGGCAAAAGGCACAGAGGATAGAAAATAAAAAAGTCATAGTCAGTTTATTTAAATGCAAACCATTCAGTATTTCTGGAGTAAAGAGCAGGGGTCAACAAATTTTAATCTTTTAAGGGAAAGACAGTAAATACTTTAGACTTTGCAGGCCATATGGTCTCTGCTGCAGCAAAAGGAATGGGCATGGCTATGATCTAATGAAATTTTACAAAAATAGACGTCAGGCTAAAATTGGCCTGAAAACCTAATGTTAAAGTGTGATGAATTCACTGGCCTGAGTGAGGCTACAGAGCCAGGCATGAGCCAGGCCATGCAAGATGTTGAATACTCTGTTAACAACACTTAGTTGCTCTAAGTAATGGACTAGCCACTGAAGGGCTTTTAAGTTGGATGATTTTATTAGAGGAACATTTAAGATAGATCATTATGTACCATGTGGAAACTAGGTTTGAGGAGGACACGATGACGTAGGTAGATTAGTCAGAGGCTTTTTCAGTAACCTAGATAATGGAGACTTAACTAGTACAGTAGTTCAAAGGATGGAAAATAAGGATGAATCTGAGAAATATTTGGAGGAGGAATATTTGAGAACACTTAGTGATTGATTAGATATGGCATGTGAATAGTACTCAAGAATGAGTTTTGGGTTCCTAGTTTGTGACGAAGTCTATAGTGGTACCATTAATTAATAAAGAATAAAGGAAAAATAGCTGTTTTAGAGGAGACAGTGATAAATCCATTTTAGTCCTAAGTTGAGGTGCCTGTGAGACAGCCAAATTAGGATGTCTACAAAGAAGTAAGCTATGGTAGTAGCAGCTAGAAATATTTGAGAGTCATCGATACAGAAGTAACTCAAACCATGTGACTGGAAGAGCCCATCTGCAAAGAGATTGCGTAGAGCATTGGTTTTTCAGAGCAGAGTAAATTACTCTGTTGGTGGATTGTGTAGTTTGAAAAAAATCATTTTTATTCTTGAAAAACAAAAGAAATACCTATATTTACAATATAAATTGTAGAAAACAAAGAATTAGAAAATCTTTTGAGGATATATGGAAAATAGACTGACTTCTATTAAAGATTCTCAACTTAAAACAAGTCTCCTATGTGGAAAATAAGGGTGAATAGTAGAGGATCCTGAGATTTCTTTTTTTTTTTTTTTTAGATATAGCAAAGGGAAACATTAGGTATGTTTTAAAAGTTTGAGAAGTAATAATGTAGGAAGAGGAGAAGCATTATGGCTAAAGAACACTACTCCAGAGAACACCCAACATTTCAGGGGCAGCTGGGAGAAAACTTCACATGCAACAGAAAAGATGAGAGCAGGATGGGGAGAGCCAAGTGAGTTCAGTGTCAGGTATGTCAAGGAAATAGTTTCAAGGGCGACAGTGAGTTCAAATGAAATAAAGACTATAAATGTCTGTTGAATTTGATATTGAGATATCATTTGTCACTTTATTGAGCTCAAGCAATCTCAATGAAGATCTCAAAACAGTAGAGCGGAGATGTGGGAGATGGGTACAGAGGGAAGTGAACAGGTAGAGTACATCGATTACTTTTACAAGAAGTTTGAAGATCGGAGAGAACATGTTGAACATTATTAGTAAACCTGCTTAAAAAAAAGACTACGTTTTTGAAATTGCAAGCCAGTCTTTTTTGTTGATAGCTGCCATTTAAAATCTTTAATAGGAGAAGAACAACATGGAAATAGATATGACATACCAACTAAAAGTTATACAGCAGAGCTTAGAACAAGAAGAGGCTGAACATAAGGCTACAAAAGCACGGCTGGCAGATAAAAATAAGATTTATGAATCCATTGAAGAAGCTAAATCAGAAGCCATGAAAGGTACGCATTTTCATAAGAGGGTTTTCAGCAACATTTTACAGAATTGATTTTGTATTCAACTCTGATTTTGAAAAATATTTTAAAAAGTATTAGGAAAGCTTTACATATATGTTTTTCCTTGAAGGCAGCAGCCATTTCTAAGGTAGTAAGCCCCCAACACAGAATTACTCAACCAAATTTCTAGATCAGATAGAAGTTAATAGTTCAGTGCTATCAACAGTGGCAGGCGTGCAGAGTGCGAAGCTCTAGATACATCTATTCAGATTTGGGGGATATGCTCTTTTTATAATATTTAGTTTGACATTTCACCAGCCGGTGTTACAAAAGTCTTGCGAGTTTATAGAATATATGTTCACTGAATATTTTGAAATCTGGCATGATAAAGATACTAGCTAGATTTGGTCAAAGTCACACAATACTAATGAGTGTAGGGTAAGATAACAAAGTGAACTTTTCCACAAACCAAGCCCGTATCTTGGAATTAATTGTCTTTTAGATAATTTCTTGTCTTCCAAACTGACTGTTCATATATGATGGATTTGAAATTCCAAAGGAAATAAAGTATTCTTGTCAAAGATTTATAAAACTCTTAAACAGAAATTTCACTTCATATTAAAGCATAACATTTATTAATAACTTAGCAATAAATAGCCTTTAAACTATTGAATGTAATTAAAATTGGAGATTTTTTTTTTTAAACAGTTTAGTTTAAGGCATTGATTCTAGATGATAAAAGATGAAATGAGTGCTTTATTTAGAAATATCTAACAAGAAAGTTAGTGGGCCATGTTTCCCTGTCCATGGCCTAAAAAGACAAAGTTGAATTTCTTTTGAGGTCATAATTTAGATGCAATAAAATGCAAACATTTTTCACATTTGTAACACACACATATAATCACTACCCAAAACAAGATACAGAATCTTTATTTTCCTCATCTCAGTGAGTTCACTCATGCCTCTTTCTATTCTCTGTGCCCACATTAGGGTGATTAGTTTTTAAAATGAGTACATTTGTTTATAGATTATTCTCTGAAGTGTTGAAAATAAACCAATTTAGCATAATAATAACTCATTTTTTAAAATTCCTTTTTACAGCTGTAACGTAAGATACAGATGACTTTCATATTTTGTATGAATACACAAAACTTACATTTTATAGATCGTACTCACATCTGGTATAAAGCCTTTGGTCTTTTCCAATGCATGTCATTGCATTGCATTCTTTGTTTAAGAATATGGCTTAGCAATGAATTACTACTTATGTGACTTTCTCTAGTTACTTATCCTTTTTGTGCCTTGTTTCCTGTAAAGGGACAATTACTGTATTAGGTTGTTGTGAAAACCAAGTATAATGATACCTGAAAAGTGCTTAGAAATGCTAGCTATTTTTAGTAGTGTGTAAAAAATGGTTTCATTTTTCTACACTTTTGAAGACAGTTCATTAAAAACTGAAAATTCATAAGGTTTAATTTTTACCCAATATAACTTTGTAATAAATGATCATTAGAGGTTGAACATTAGGTATGAAGGAGCAGAAGAATTTATTGAATTTGAACAGATTTTCTAATCAGTACATCAGTAATCCTTTACATGTAATAACTTGCAGTTAATATGAAATCACTTGATTAGACATAAACTTTGCTCTTCACTTTGAGATTGAAAAAAGGTCTTTAGAAGTCTTTTCTGATTAATAAAACACATTAAAAGTTTGTTGCAAATCATTTAGAAAATATAGGAAAATAAAAAGTAAAGATTAACCAGAATGCTACTAAATCAGGATGATATTTTGTATATTTTCTCAATTTCCTCTACTGTTTTGGTTTTTTTCCTTTTAAAAAATATTGTGAACATTTTCTTAGGTCACTGAAAATTCTCCTGTGTGAGCACTTATCAAGTGCTTGCCGTATCCAGGCAGCATTTAAGTACTACACATATGTTAATGCAGAATCTTTGCAAAATCCCTATGGGTGTAGGTGCTATTATCACCATTCTAGAGATAAGAAAACTGAGCCTCAGAGAGGTTAATTAAGTTGGCTAGTCAAATAATTAGGAAGTGTCAGAACCAGGATTTAAACTCAGGAAGTTTGGTTCTAGAGTCCTGTCCTCTGCCAACTCCCTAAAACATATATTTTCATCCTCTGCATAGTAATATGCTAATATAGAAAGAGCCATTGAAGTCATAGGATCTACCTCTATAATGATTAGGATCTTGCTTAATGTTTTTAGGCAGGAAGAGTAACACTGAGAAGCACAGAGTAGCAGAAAAATAAATCTTTATTTAAAAAGATGTAAATGTCTTTTAGAAACACAAGTAAAGGCAGAATTATTTTGCTTTCATTAAAATGGATGTAATATTGTGGAGTGTGGTAGAATTTTATACCCTGCAAATGAAACACCTAATTTTCAAGCATGAAATTGTTGACATTTCAATTATATTAAGAGGAGAGATGAAAATATTAAATTGGAAATTTAAAAAATTATTAAGGCAGCATCATGTACTGTAATTTTTATTAGCACTGTGTCATGTATTTGATATGCTTCTTTTGTTTGATTCATGATTATGTCCATTTTTGTGGCAATAGAAATGGAGAAAAAGCTCTTGGAGGAAAGAACTTTAAAACAGAAAGTAGAGAACTTGTTGCTGGAGGCTGAGAAAAGATGCTCTATATTAGACTGTGACCTCAAACAGTCACAGCAGAAAATAAACGAACTCCTCAAACAGAAAGATGTGCTAAATGAGGATGTAAGTGTGAAGTTTACTAATAAATAATAGTAAACTATTTAATGAATTAATAGTAAACTAGGTTTATTTATAAAGTTTCAGTGATGGTTTTATAATTTAAAATTTTTTCTTGTAAAATAATATTCCATAATCTTTAAATTTTACCGAATTTGGATGATATACTAAATGAATCATGATTAAAACATTTTTAAAGACCATATTTTATTTTAAAAATATGTCATTATGGAAAATCCAAGAAATACTTTATTTTGAAGTGAATTAACTGTTTAAGGGGAAAAATCTGTTTTATATCATCATATTTACTGCCAGCTTCATTGATAGAAAGTCAAAATAATTTACTTACATACCAATAACACTATTTTTTAGGTTAGAAACTTGACATTAAAAATAGAGCAGGAAACTCAGAAGCGCTGCCTTACACAAAATGACTTGAAGATGCAAACACAGCAAGTTAACACACTAAAAATGTCAGAAAAGCAGTTGAAACAAGAGAATAATCATCTCCTAGAAATGAAAATGAGCTTGGAAAAACAGAACGCTGAACTTCGAAAGTAAGTTAATTGTTTGAGACAAAATTTACTAATATGCACAACTATCCACGTGTAAATTATCTTAATTTTGATTTATCTGGGGATTTTCTTTTGACCCTTTTATTTTCTTGACCACATTTTCTCTTTCTTTCTGTTTTAAGTAATGTGTTAAGTGCCACTGTTGTCCTTTAAAAAGATTTTATTTGCTTCCCCGACAGTTTTTTTTACTGCCACCTTATAATATAATATATAGAGTGTTGGTGTTGAAGAAGAAGAAAATGTCTGGGATTTGTACTCCATGCTCTTAGGATTTTTCCTCAGGACTATCCCTCAAGCATAAGTGCTTTTTGTTTGTTTCTTTAGTTTCTGGGACTTGGAAATGTTTGACTGTTAAACAAACACCATATAAAATTTTAAATCATTTTTTAGGATACACTCTAGTGCTATATTTAATTTACTTAGAAAATAGAAAACATTGGTAAAATACTTTTAAAGTATGCAGTAATATACTGTTAACATTTACCCCATCAGTCATTAGTAGTATTAATTAGTTCTTCCCAATCATGACCAAAGGTCATATTGGATTCCAGTTATTTGATAGGAGGCAGAGTGAAAAGAAAATAAGCTTCGGGGCCAGACAGATCAAGGTGTGAATCCCATTTCCACTACTTACTAGCTGATCACCTTTGGGCAAAATATTTTAACCTCTCCGAACCTTTTGTCACACCTACAGAAGGGGGGCAGTAATAGCTTCCTTGTTAGGGATCTTGTAAAGCAGGGGTCCCCAACCCCCAGGCCACGGACTAGTACCGGTCCACAGCCTGTTAGGAACCGGGCCGCACAGCAGGAGGGGAGCGGCAGGAGTGAGTGAGCGAAGAAGCTTCGTCTGCTGCTCCCCATCGCCCCCCGTCGCTGGCGTTACCGCCTGAACCATCCCCCCACCCCGCCCTGGTCTGTGGAAAAATTGTCTTCCATGAAACCAGTTCCTGGTGGCAAAAAGGTTGGGGCCACTGTTGTAAAGGATAACAATGACTTATTTACAGCATCTAGCACATAGTAAATGGTAGGGACCATTATTACTACAACTGTTACTATTACTAGTATGTCTACTATAGGACTATTACTTTGTTCCTATCACTTTTGCTAATTGCCTGCTTTTTATATACCTGTGACAGGTCAGTAAGATTGACACTGCTTAGGAAAGGATGGTCAAATATTCAAATATTGACACTTCCTAGGAAAGGATGGTCAAAAAGAGTTTGTTCTTTTTGCTGATCTATTGCCTGGGTAAACCTAGACTCTTAAACTTCATGAGATTTTAACTTTTAAAAATTGGAACTAGAAACTTGAACAGTATTCAGGCATCTTTGTCCAATATTTTTTTGTTCTTTGTTTTTTCCCCTGTGTGTTAGCTTTATTCTTCCCTCTCATTTTTTTATTTAACAGAAAACTTGGTCCTTCAAGAAGGACAAACTCTAGAGATATGTCTTATAGCTTCATTTATGTGGAGCGACCCTGATTTGGCTTTTCTGGATCTCTAAGTCCTGAGATGGAACTCATTTGCCTGGCTTTGGTCAGGAGCCTAAACTGTGGATCCTCAGTTTTAGGGAACACAGTCTTTAAAACTA
This sequence comes from Balaenoptera musculus, assembly GCF_009873245.2. Taxonomy (NCBI): domain Eukaryota; kingdom Metazoa; phylum Chordata; class Mammalia; order Artiodactyla; family Balaenopteridae; genus Balaenoptera; species Balaenoptera musculus. The sequence continues at coordinate 82,618,955 of NC_045797.1, forward strand.
TTTGACTGCACAGCTATTCTCCATAGTATTTATTCTAATAGCAATGTTTATATGAATACAAGAGCTAGTTAAATATCTAGACTGTGTTTTCTTCTCCTGTTCTAATTACTCTTTGTTTATACCTAATTTATGCTACTTAGTATATATGCCTATTATTTTCTTCATAAGTGCACTTGATCTATTGTTCTTAATCCCTCAGTTCCTAACCCCTCCTCGCAAAGATACCCACATCTGCTGTCCTAATCACCTAACAGAGTATAAATTCATTGAATGGCAAAAAAAAAAAAGAAAAACCACACTTATATTTTGCTATCTCCAACCCTTGATTAATTTCTTGCACATAAGACATCCTCAATAAGTGTTGCATGAATGAATGCATATCTATCATGTGTAAGGCACTGATAACCACTATGGGAGATTCAAAGATAAGTCAGATGTATTTCCTACCCTTAAGCTTACTAGCATTTTATCAGAAATTATTCCTTAGGAAGAGGTAAGGCAAGTACATAAATAATTGGAATACAAAGTTAAATATATATATATGCAATGAGAATTTACATATGAAGTGCTATGTAGGCTTGCACTTGAAAATGGCCAACGTAGACTTCTTTTCTTCCTTCCAAGATTCCAGTAAAACTCTAGTAGAGGAATTTTTTAAATGTGTAAACCCACATCATGTCATTCCAGTGGATTGGAGGACAGGAAATTAGTTAATGAGATAGTGGCAGGTGGGTGGAAACCTTCTGCCTAATGAAGTAGAGCAGCGGAAGCAAGAGCCAGGAGTATATATGAAGTGGGATATAGGTGAAGAAGAAAAATGTTTCATTATTCAAAGCAAATACCTTGGAGGGCTGGAGTAAGATGTGATGTTATAAATGGAGCAATCTGCTGTTCATACTCTGCCACTACCCCTTGCACAAATGTCTGTATTCAGGCATTGCCACCACTAGGGTTCCTACAGAGCATTCCCTCTGAAGAAATGGGGCATACCCTCTGTGGATAATTAGAACAGCTAGTGTGGGGTCAGCAGCTCAGAGAAAAGCCTTTCTCATTCTGGCATTTAGTGGTCTTCCTGTTTATGACTGACTTCCTAAGCCTCTCATTTTAAACTGAAGTTTGCTATTTAGAAAACCCCTCCCCTGTACCCAGAGATTAAAATTTCTGATGCCTCCTGGTTACTCATCACTAGGCATTTGAGGAAAGCCTGCAGTATGAAAGAGAAAGACTATGATAAAGAAGAAGAAAAAGTGCCACCAGATGAAACATATATCAAAGAATAGAAGAGAACTTAACAAAAAGAAAGCACAAATTTTAAAAACCTGCTGGTAATAATTAGTACTGATCAAAGATTCTAGGAGATACTACTTCCATTAAACAAGAACCTGACATAATAAAGGACAGCCAGAATAGGAAGGAGCTCTTGAAGATGAAAAATTATTGCCAATGTAAACTTATTAGAAGGGTTCGAAGAAAAAAATCAAAGAAATTTCACAAAACATAGAACAAGAAGGAATAACTAGAAGATATGAGAGAAAAGCTAAGACACAGACAGACTGTTCCAGGAGTTCTAGCACCAAAGAATTCCAGAGAAACCCAGGGGAAGAAATTATTAAAGAAATAATAGAAAAGAATTTCCTATAGCTGGAAAAGAAGTCTTTAAATTGAAAGGACCCAGCAAAGATACATGAAAAAAAGACTCACATTTAGACATGTTCTTATGGCAATAGGAAATGGAGGTTTGATTATGTCACTTAGACCAGTGATACAACTACATTAGGGATGGTAAGAGCTAAATTCTCACATCTGGCAGCAGGGAATTGGTAAATAATTAAAATGTATGTCAAGAAATAAGCTGAGATGTGGCGGTAACCACCAAAAAGAACAATACACAGAAATGAAACAAAGTGATTTTCTCTAGGGGAATAGGGTTAGTTAGCCCATGGATGGATATGGATAGGAGACTTAGGATTTTTTCTGTGCTAGTCTGTACTATCTAATTGTAACCATGTGCATATTATGTGGTTACTTTCTGAAAAATATTTTTTCTTAAATACCTAATGAATGTTGAGCTTTAAAAGTTACATATAATGAATGGTAGCTCTTCAAGAAGATCATGATATTAAAATTACACTGGGGTTTGCTGCAAGCGGGCTTAGCTGGTGATGATGATTTTAAATTTTTAAAACTTGTTCTTTCATATGTTATTAATTAGTATCTTTCACATTTTCCGCTCAGAGAAATAAAAATCATGATTCTTTAATAATACACTCATCAATAATAAAATAGAGAATTTACACAATTAAGTGACATTGAGTGATAATTTCCCTTTTATCCAGAAGTTGAAGGGCCAAGTAAGTAAACAAAGTGACCAAATTATATTAAATGCAAATAAGGATGAAAGTCCTAAGTAATATTAAATTGAAGATGGTGTGATTAAATCATTTAATCTTTCTGAGTTTTTTCTTGCTATCTACATTTTTATTTTATTTTATTTTATTTTTTTGGCCCTGCAGCATGTGGGATCTTAGTTCCCCAACCAGGGATCAAACCCATGTCTCCTGCAGTGGGAGCGTGGAGTCTTAACCACTGGACTGCCGGGGAAGTCCAGCTGTATACATTTTTTAAATATCTAATAGGTAGTAAAATATTTTCTCACTATAAAATATTCAGAACTATATTAAAAGATAAAGAGAAAACAATATAAGGTCTCCTTTATGAATGCAGACATAGTTAATCTCTACAGAGGTAATATATCTTAACAGTCTGTTACTTGAAAAATCCTTCCACACCCTTTTCTGTGCCTGTACCTGTACATGTATACCATATTTATAGGGTTGAGTTTTTTGTAGATTTTATTTTGTGTTTTTTGTTTTTTAATTGTATCGTATGTTGTGTTGTTCTCCAACTTTTTTTTTTTCCCCCTTAGCTTTGACTTGGAATAACTGTAATACATATATTTTGTTAATAAGCCTAGACTTTAACTTATTTCAACCCAACCTCTTAAATGCATTGTTAGGCTCATTTTTTATTTTATTTATTTTTTTATTTAATTTTTTTCTTTATTGAAGATTAAAATATGTACAGAAAAAGTAAACAAATGGTAAGTGTAGAACTCAGTAATTTTTACAAAGTGTTCAAATCTGTGCAGTTAACCATTTACATTTAGATATAAAAACCTATACTGTTTACCTCCTTGCAGGCCCCCTCCCAGTCATTTCTTCACTCATTCTAAGATAATCAATTTTCAGGTGCTCTTTTAATTCTGCTACTTGGTTGGCATAAATGGCTGGTCACAAATGCATGCCTGAGAATATGTGATTTAGTGTTACTGGTTTAATATAGCACTATTTGGTCTCAGAATCCCTTTATACTCTTAAAAATTATTGAGGACCCCAAAGAGTTTTTGCTCCTGTGAGTTATATCTAATGTTATTTTTTGTGTTAGAAATTGAAACTGAGAAAATTTTAAAACACAAGAGCATACAAGCACACATTTCATTAGCTGTTGGAGTGATGAAATCATCATATGTCATACAGCCTCAAGAAAAGCCCATATACACTGAGATAATTAAAGCTTTAAAAATAGCAATGATTCTTAGTATTATGAAAATAATTTTACCTCATGAATCCTCTGAAAGGGTCTCAGTACTCCCACGGGTTTCCTAGACCACATTTTAAGAGTTGCTGGCTTAATATGTGTCTAACTTATTTAAACCTTTGATTCAATGTCCCCACAGAGAACGTCAAGATGCAGATGGGCAAATGAAAGAGCTCCAAGATCAGCTTGAAGCAGAGCAGTATTTCTCAGTAAGTTCCAGACGTGTTACTTTGAAAATTGTTGTATTTGTAGAATTTAAAAAAAATTTTTGCTGCAAAACCAGGAGACTGATCTTGTCTTTAGAATAGATTCTTATAGCAACCCCAGACAGAATTTTGGATGAATGTTTTGTACCACACACATACAAAAGGAACACCTGGGCAAGAGACTGTAGATAGTTTAACAGAAATCCATTGTCATTGCTAAAAAAATGGTTCTAGGCACATACTCATACCCTATGAAGTTGATTAAAAGCATTGATTTTTGAGGAAGAATATATTTTCATAATGAAAGAAAGAAAATTGTCATTTTAACCTTTGTACTTTTTGAGATCAGTTTCAAAATATGAAGTAGTAACTGTCACCTCTGTTTCATTGATTTTAAGCCAATAAAATTTTCTTGTCTAAATTAGTAATATTTTTTTTTGCCTCTTCATCCTATCAATCTGTGTCATTTAATGAGAAATTTCACTGTGCTATCCAGTTGAAAATCATGCTTCTAAATTATTAGCTGAATTTTTATTAGTTAATTGGCTGATTACCAGAAAATAGAAAAGCTCATTAAACTATTAATTTGCTCATGGGCTCAACATTACTGTTTTGTGAGCATATTTGTATGTGCTCAACTGGACTTTTTGTCTGGATAGCTTTTGAATGTAGAAATAATATTCCTGATGATGATGATGATGATACATATTTCTATTATATTTTGCTATTTAGACCCTCTATAAAACACAGGTTAGGGAACTTAAAGAAGAATGTGAAGAAAAGACCAAACTTTGTAAAGAATTACAGCAGAAGAAACAGGAATTACAGGATGAAAGGTAAGGATAAGATCCTTGTCCCTTTTGTTCATAGCCATGAACCCTACTCCTAGAACAGTACCTGCTATATACTCCAAATAAAAATTTGTTGATGAAGTGAATTAGACAAAAATTTGACTTTGTAGTAAAAAATTGAACATTAAAATTTTATCCCTCTAAAATGTAGGGACTCCTTGGCTGCTCAACTGGAGATTACCTTAACCAAAGCAGATTCTGAGCAACTGGCTCGCTCAATTGCTGAAGAACAATATTCTGATTTGGAAAAAGAGAAAATCATGAAAGAGCTGGAGATCAAAGAGATGATGGCTAGACACAAACAGGAACTCACTGAAAAAGATGCTACAATTGCGTCTGTAAGTAAATGCTTGTTCTTTTTGGTTCTAATTAAATTACTGTATCATAAATCTTCCTTAGAAATACTAAGAAAGTAACATAGATCTAAATGAAAAAGTGTATATGCTGGCTACAAGATATTTGACCTAGTGAACCATCAGCTTCTCAGTGTTTGGCAGAGAGAGGCTCAAAAAAAAACTACTTCCAATGGCTTCACCTGTTGGTAAATTCAGAGTTAAAGGACTAAAGTGAAAGGGAAATACCAAAAAGAAAACAGTTTGTCTTTTTTTCCTTGTTAAACCAGTCTTAGTTTAAAAGAACCTTAAAACTAATCATGAAGATTAGTTTAATCATGAAGGATAGTCATATGTAGGTTGAAAAAATTGCAAGAAAAATTTCAAATGGAAGTAAAATATCAAGTAGTTGAGTTTGCCTTATCAATTATCCAGACCTATTAAAATGCTACAGTAATTTAAAAGTTTGGCACTAGAACAGGGATATTTAATCCTGTTCAGTGGAAATGAGTAGGGGGGCCAGAAATAGATTCATCATGCACATACAGGAACTTGGCATACGGTGTCAGTGGCAGTATACAAATCAATGGGAAAGGATACAGATTTAATAAATGGTTTTGGAATAACTACATTTTTATGTGGAAAGGAATAAAATTAGTTTCTTGTTATCATTTACCATATACAGTGGTAAATTCTAGCTATCTTAAGAACTTTAAATATGAAAAATAAAATTTTTTCAATATTAAAATGTAATCCAAAATTTACTTATAACAGAAGATAACAAATAAATGACAGGGAAAAGATATTTGTAATGTATTTATTGAACAAGGGATTAGTATCTAGAATATAAGTGGAACTCCTACAATTCAATACGAAAAAGTTAAATAATCCAAAGGAAAAATTGGCCAAAAAAGAAAACCTAAAAATATGAGCAGATGTTTAACCTCACTAATTTTTAGGAAAAGGCTGGATAAAATAACTTTGAAATACCATTCCATACCCATCATTTTGGCAAAAATTCAGTATCTGACTACTTTCAAATGTTTGAAGGATGTCTGGAAAATGGCATTCTTATTTACTGCTATCCAGAGTGTAAATTTAATATGGCACACTATAGTATAGTAAATAGTATGGCAATTTCCAGTAAATTTTAAATATTCATATAATCCAAAGAAAGTCCATAATAAGATAAATGTGCTAGAGGAATTCAGACACAATACTACTAGCAGCATAAATGTTTGTAATAGCAAAAAAATCAAATGTTATATTAATAGATGAATGAATGGATAAATGAAATGTGGTAGAAGATAGAACTACTATATCAGTTAAAATGAATTAATTAGGTCTTTATGTAGATCAACAATTTAATTCTTAATATAATGTTGAGTGAAAGCAATTACAGAAAGATAAATGCAATATGATGCTATTTATGGACAGTTTAAAATCACATAAGACCTCATTATATTATTTCACATATATGTAATAAAAGTATACAATCATGGATGGGAAGGATGAACACATAATTCACAATAAAATGTCCTTCAGGAAGGAAGAAGAGGAATAGGATTTGAAGTGAATACCAAAGAATGTCAACTTCTTTAGTAAAATTTTATTTTCTGTTTTAAAGCAATGTTCGGTAAGAAATTAAATTATGATTTTAAAATGTATTCTGCATGATGGAATGCAGAGCTTTGTTATAGTATTTGCTTTTTTTAGTTTACTAAATTGTTTTTCATTTAAAATACTGCTAAGGATTTTTGAAAGAGGGCAATTTTTTGGCTTCCTTGGGTGCATATGAAGGTCGGTATGGTTAGCAAAATTTTCATCAAGGGTGAAGTTTGGTAAGGTAGGACAAAGGCAGGAAGTGTAGAGATAGATGTACTTAGAAAAACAAGAGTTTTAGCAACATTCTAGCATATTTTCATTTTGAAGTACTGCTTTAAAACTTAACATTTTGTAAATTAGGATATGATTTTTGTTCTACTTTCATTTCTTAGCTCGAAGAAACTAATAGGACACTGACTAGTGATGTTGCCAATCTTGCAAATGAGAAAGAAGAATTAAATAACAAATGGAAAGATGCCCAAGAGCGTATGTACTAATAAGAATAACATTTAGTTTCAGTATGCCTAATGCTTGTCAGTTGCTGAATTATCAGTATAATTTTTACATTTTTCTGTTTCAGAACTATCAAGGTTGAAGGATGAAGAGATAAGTGCCGCAGCTATTAAAGCACAGTTTGAGAAGCAGCTGTTAACAGAGAGAACACTCAAAACTCAGGTGTGTATAATATGCTCTAAATATGATTTTGAAATTTTTCTTCGTTTACCTTTTTTACATTTTACTTCTAACATTACAGATTGGCTGTAGCAGTCATTGTTGGTATCAGTACTTGTGAACTGTCAGGATTATGTGATTTTTACCAGGTTGGGAGAAGCTAGATTTGATTAACATTGTTGAGTTCAGTGTTTATTAAAGTTTTTCTTAATTTTTCCATATGGAATCACAGTCCATCCTAATTTTTTATTGTAATCTGATAAATTTTTCTGCTTTTAAGAAACGGTAGAGAATGACCATTTGCTGACAGCCTGAAAAAGGGTCACTCTGAAAAGGCACCATGATTATTAACTCTTCTTTTTCTCAGCTCTCATGATTGTATATACAGCATGAATACTTGTGGGGTCCGAGATGCTCTGCTCTGTGGTTGGACACATGTTGTATTTTATTAGTGTGATGCCAATGCACAACTCTCTTCTAGGGTAAAAGAAGATCTGCCTTGTAGAAGTCTTTCTTGGAACTAAAAACCCAAAGTGGTAGAAGGTGACATTAGAGTGAACCTATACACATTTAAAATTACGGTTCTCAGAAAATATGAGAGTGAAAAAGTAATAGAGTATTGTTTGGAAAAGGATGATGAGTAATGAAGAGGGTGTATTTTTTAATATAGAAAGTGTTTCTTTGTGGCCCTGTGTGTAGGGAAGGTTTTGTAACTTGCTATTGGTGAATGACCAAGAAATCATCAACATAATTTATTTTATTTATTTACATACTTATCTTTATGTTTTTAAGGCTGTGAATAAGTTGGCCGAGATCATGAATCGGAAAGAACCTGTCAAGCGTGGTAGTGACACAGATGTGCGGAGAAAAGAAAAGGAGAATAGAAAGCTACATATGGAGCTTAAATCTGAACGTGAAAAACTGACCCAGCAGATGATCAAGTATCAGAAAGAACTGAATGAAATGCAGGCTGTAAGAATACTTTTTGAAGACTTCTTTTTAAGAAGTAGAATTATTTTCATGTCTGTATATATTTTATAGCTTATGGAGCATTTCTATTAATAATTACAGTAGTCACCCCTTATGCAAGGGAGATATGTTCCAGGACCCCCAGTGGGTACCTGAAACCACAGATAGTACTGAACTCTATACGTACTATATTTTTTCCTATACTATAAGGGGGTGGGTAGCATATACAGTGTGAATAAGCTGGACAAAGGGATGATTAACATCCCAGGCAAGCAGAGCCAAGCAATGTGAGATTTCATCACACTACTCAGAAATGGCATGTAATTTAAAATTTATGAATTGTTTATTTCCGGAATTTTCCATTTAATATTTTCAGACTGCATTTGACCTTGGATAACTGAAACCACAGAAAGTAAAACCTTGGATTAGGAGAGACTACTGTATTATTGAACTAGGAAGCAAAATTATAAGATGTATAACATCCAGTTAATTTAACGTAATTTGATTTCTTGTAGCAAATAGCTGAAGAGAGTCAGATTCGAATTGAACTACAGATGACACTGGACAGTAAAGACAGTGACATTGAGCAGTTGCGGTCCCAGCTCCAGGCCTTGCATATTGGTCTGGATAGTTCCAGTATAGGCAGCGGACCAGGGGATGCTGAAGCAGATGATGGGTTTCCAGGTACAGATTTGTTTCCAGCCCTTATGTTTACTTTTGTCTTAAGTTAAATCAATTGATTGTTTTAAGACATTGACTGACTGCTCTTGAGGAAAAATATTTGTCATTTCTTTAAGGGAAAACCTACTCCTTAGAGTGGAGGTTCCAATGACAATTTAAACTATTTTATTTATTTATTTTTCACAAAATTTTTTATTTAAAAATACAAATGTAAATTTCACATATTTAGTTATTTAAATTAACTCTTTATATATTGTACATAGCTCTCTTTTAAGGCTTTCATTTTATTTTTTCTTAACTTCTTTCTGCATTCTTACTTCCTTTTATGTTGGGTGTTCAGTTCATATCACTCAGTCACACACTATGGAATCCATGTCATTCACCTACCAACGTTCCTCTACTTCTCTCAATATTGCCACTAAGCCTTCCAGTTCTCATATGCTTCTTGACTCTGATTCTGACTCAGAAGAAGAATCTGTGCCTTACTTACCTATTTCATCGGAACCTAATGGTACAGGTGATATCCTGAAAGTCTTTCGCCTCTGGGTTTTTTTTCCACTACCCATAATTTTAGTCCTTTTGAAAAATTGTTGTAACATTAACTAATATTCACTAACTCTAACAAGTTGCTCAGTTAACAAGTCTCAGTTAAAAAGAAACTGCTGCATGAACAAAGAATTTGTTTTTTAAAGTATTTTCACATGGCATTGCTATTACAATTGATAGATTTATTTTTTCAGCTTACAAGAAATAGAGCGGTACTTTATATCATTTAAGAACATACGGTTTCACTCTCTGTTTCTTCCATTTTTAACCAAGAAGAAATTCTTTCTGAAGTTTCATATCAAGAATGACAGTACAGAAAAAGCACGTGTAGACTGTTTTAGAGGATGTGTTTAGGTTTTCCTTGCGTCAACATTGTGCTAGGCCTTAAGAAAAGCATAAGACAATTTGACCTGATCCTTGTGCTGAAAAGATTTATAGTTTAAGTGAAGAAACCAGATGGAAAACCCTTAAACTGTTATGTTTAACACAAAGTTAGTGTGAGTACAAAAAACGTTTAAAGTAAATGCCACAGGAAAGTAGTGTATAAGCAGTTGAACGTAAAGTAAAATTTAATCTATTAGTTGAATTCAAAGTAAACTAGCTATATTTATTTACATTGTTGTCACATTTCCCAGGTATATATCAGTATAAATCATAGGTGATTATACTGAAGTTGTTTCAGATCTTAGCAATAAAATTATTTCAGTCTTACCCATATTGTTAGAGGTCATCTGATTAGTCCCTTGAATTGGCATAGGACCATGTCCAGACAGTTGAGAATATGGCTGTTTTTAATGACAGCATTTCTGTTCATGGAGTCTGGAAGGTTATTGATGTGAGAGAGAGAGTATAAGCCTTGGAGTCAGAGACGTGTCCCCATGTGACCTTCTGTGGGGTTGTTGTGAGGGTTAACGAAGATTTATGTAAAGTGTCTAGCACAGTTCAGACACATAGTAGATGTTAAGTGATAGGCACTTTTATTATTAGCATAACCTCCAAAAATGCTTATTTCACTAAAATAAACTGATCAAATACCATTAGAACAAATTCTAAGGGTTCAGAGAGTTTCCTTGGTTGAACTAGAACTTTATTGATTTTAGTATTTTGGAATTTAGGAATCTTTTGGTTTATTGCTGCTTATTAGCCATATTTGATCTGTAATTTACACAGTTTTATTTCATTATATTATAGCCATTCTAAAAGTCCATTTTCTCTGAACACGTAATTACTCACTTAAAATGTTTTCTCTTCAAAGAAGATGTGCACTATACCTGTAATTAGGCCTTCTTCCAAAGGAAAAATAGAGGATTCTAATTCAGGTGTACTGGTGAGAATAGAGAGCTGCTTTTCTTTTTTGCAACTTTTCTGTGGAACTTTGCAAATGCATGAATTTAATTAACAGGGCATTTGACGTTATAAACTACAGGATATGTATTTCCAGTGTGATATAACCTGGATTTTGTTTTGCATTGTATAACTTGCTTATACTGATCCTGCATTATTATTATATTTTAGATGATGTATAATGGTAAATTCTGAACGGCATATTTGATTTGTGACTTTCATATTAAAAGTTTATTAAATTCCTCATTTTCTTAAGAGACTTGTTATATTTATTCTCATATCTTGTGCTTATTTATAGAATCAAGACTAGAAGGATGGCTTTCATTGCCTGTGCGAAACAACACTAAGAAATTTGGTTGGGTTAAAAAGGTATTTGAAAATGGTTCTTTTGTTTTGCTTTTGGTTTAGCTACAGCCATTTCACTTTTGTGGTTGTAAGATATATATAACTAGAACTTTTAGACACATAAAACTTGTTTGCACTTTCTGATTTGGAATAATATAACTTTATGTATCTTTTTTTTTAACTTTATGTATCTTTGTGGGAAAAAAAAACGTTTTCATCACTACCGTGTTGTTAATAATAAAATAGTTTTTGGTGTTAGGAAAATAGAAGCCTGTTGACCTTGGTGCTTTTGTTGTTTCAGTGGGAAAACAACTCTGGATATGACAGAAAGTCCCATTTGTTTCTTTTCCTCTGGTACTATGATTATCGACATTATGTTCGTTTTTGATAAGTGTCTTATTAGCCTTAGGCTGTTATAACAAAATGCCACAGACTGAGTAGCTTGTCAACAACAGAAATTAATTTCTCATGGTTCTGAAGGCTGGAAGTTCAAGATCAAGGTGCCAGCCAGCATGGCTGGGTTCTGGTGAAGGTCCTCTTCCAGGCTGCAGACTTCTTGCTCTGTCCTCATGGTGGAAGGTGTAGGAATTTCCCTGGAACCCCTTTTATAACGGCACTAATCCCATTCATGAGGGCTCTGGTGTCATGACCTAATCAACTTCCAAAGACCCCTCTTCCTAATACCATCCCATTAGGTGTTAGGATTTAACATATGAATTCGGGGGAATACAAACATTCAAACCATAGCAATAAGGTTACTTATGCTATTGGATCTTGAAGTGAAATCAGTCCAAAAAATATTTGAATTTATTCCCCCCCGCCCCCCCAATTTGCTTGTTTAAAGTATGTACATTTATTGTTATTTTGAGGAAGACTTTTTTAAGGATACATTAAGATAACTTTTTAGGTATTTAATTTATATTTTCTATGATTTTTATTGCTAATATAGAATTTATTTTCAAAGAAAAATGAATAAGATATATATTAACTTCAATCATTAATTCCTTTCCTCTTTCTTTTTAACAGTATGTGATTGTAAGCAGTAAGAAGATCCTTTTCTATGACAGTGAACAGGATAAAGAACAATCTAATCCTTACATGGTTTTAGATATAGAGTAAGTATTTTTATTAGAATATTTAGGAACTTTATCTTTTAAAGTTTAAGAGTAACGTGACCTTTTCATCAAGTTAGTGTAATTTATTAGTCATATAGTACAATGTATATACTCCTATAGTATAGCTGCTAGCATACTGTTGTTACATTTTCTTATTTTGCTTCATACAGATGAAAGTCTGGGATATAGAGTTGGCTAAAACGTCTTTATTTCATGGGTCTTTAATATGTTGTTTTCTGAAACTAATTAGAAAATTTCTGACTTACTGGAAATTTCTCAAAAAGCAAGGAGTGATTGAATTTATAGAGCAGGATATTCTCTGACCTTCTAACAAGGGTCAAAGTAGTCAGTTGTAATTTCTGACATAAGTATAGGATAACTAATATAATTTGATCCGTTGGTAATACTTTACTCCTTTATTAAAAATCTTTTATAGCAAGTTATTTCATGTCCGACCAGTTACACAGACAGATGTATATAGAGCAGATGCTAAAGAAATTCCAAGGATATTCCAGGTAAACCGTTTTATTTTGTGGTTTGTTTGTTTTGTTTTTTCACCTTTATACATTCTCAGCATGACATGACATAACAAATTTCTTTATTCTTGGGGCTTTTTCAGATTATCTTTCAATTTTAGTCCCATTTAAAGGTGGTTTGTTCCTTTGTGACTTTCATGCTTATGCTATTTAGATGCATCTTAATTCTTCTCTCCATTTTACTTGTTAAACTCTGTAGTGTGTTTATATCATGTTTCTAGCCTTTGCTGTGTATCCTTTTGTTCAAGGTTGGTTATGATATTTTTTGAGCATGAATGTTCTCCTGTTTTTAGTTTTATGCTCAGCTCTCTAGAAAGTTAAAAAAATTGCTTGTGAAGTTAAATTTTGCCCCCAGGAGCCCTTTTACTTCCAATTTAAGGTGAAGACAAATTCTCCCCTTTATTACTTCCATTTTAAAATTAGTCAAACCAACAATTACTGAGTTCCTTCTGTGTAAAAGCCATTGTGCTTGGTGTACTGTGGGAAAGTTGGCTGCTTACTTTCTGAATGCTTAGAATGTTTATTTGGAGTATATTATACATCCTTTCCTCTTTTCCTTTCTTCCTCAACTCTCCAAATACAAATCTTTTCAATTAAAGCTATATTTGCAGTTATCACCAAGTTGTCTATTTTTGAGAATCACAGAGCCTCAATTCATACAATTGCCACATCTCTTCAGGTGTTTTGAACATTCCCTCCCAGAAAAACTTTCTAACACTAATCAAGTGCAGATTTACCTTTTGCTAGCCTATTCTGATAAAATTGCTGAAACATAGGAAGATAACATGGAGAAAATAAGGAGGCTTCATTTGAACAGGATTGATTCTTTTGAAATGTGAACCAAAGTGCCTGGCTAATGACTTTTCTCATCTGAGCTCTTGATTTGAACCTACTAGCATTAGAACATCAAATGCATTTTCTTCTCATTGAATAGTTTAGGCTAATTTTATTTACACTATAAGAATCATTATTACATAAAAAATAACCTATGTTTGAGGATCATTCATTGTTCTTTTTGGTGTTTATAGATTCTGTATGCCAATGAAGGGGAAAGTAAGAAGGAACAAGAATTTCCAGTGGAGCCGGTGGGAGAAAAATCAAATTATATTTGCCACAAGGGACATGAATTTATTCCTACTCTGTATCATTTCCCAACCAATTGTGAGGCATGTATGAAGCCATTGTGGCATATGTTTAAACCTCCTCCTGCTTTAGAGTGCCGTCGCTGTCACATTAAATGTCATAAAGATCACATGGATAAAAAGGAGGAAATTATAGCACCTTGCAAAGGTAAATAGTAAATTACTTGCTCCATCAATATTATTTATGTTCAGATCATTTTAAACATATTAATCTTTTTCAAATATTTCTTTATAGTGTATTATGATATTTCATCGGCAAAGAATCTATTGTTATTAGCAAATTCTACAGAAGAGCAGCAGAAGTGGGTTAGTCGGTTAGTGAAAAAGATACCTAAAAAGCCTCCAGCTCCAGACCCTTTTGCACGGTCATCTCCTAGAACTTCAATGAAAATACAACAAAACCAGTCTATTAGGCGGCCAAGTCGACAGCTTGCCCCAAACAAACCAAGGTAATAAATTAAAGTGTGGTAAAACTTAAAGTGTTTAAAAAAATATTTTGCTATTTATACTCAAATTACAGACTTTTCTAATTGCAATTTTTCTTTGGTATTTTCATGATCTATGGAATACCAAATGTTTGAAACTATTTCATTGTGCATGTCTCATTCATTTATTCAGCTGGATGTAATAAATTTACTTACTAAATCACACACATATATTAAATTCAACCAAAAATATATGAAGGGCTCATTTTTGTCACGTATATGTATTGGGTTGGCCAAAAAGTTCATTCGGGTTTTCCCATAAGAATGAACTTTTTGGCTAACCCAATACATAATCATAATATTTTAGTATTTTATAAGCACATTGACTTAACTTATTGATTTAGTAGACAGGATGCACACACAGACCTTTAAGTGTCAGGTACACACATGGTTTTTATTATTGCAAACCTCTTAAACCTCTTTTATGTTAGAGACTTGTGGGGGCAGGACTGAAATCTTAATTCAGATCTATATGTTTAAAATAATAACTTGTCTCAGATTTAAAGAGTAATACAGATCAGCTTTAAAAATGCAAAGATTAACTAATGAATATAGTGGGCCTTTTTTATAATTGAGGTGGAGTTGGGAATATGGAGTAATGATAGAGATTATTATTGCACAAAAACACTTTGACGGAGCCATTTTCATATAGCTGCATTATAGGAATTTTTGATTCAGAGTAACCATTTCTTGACTTACTAGCTAATACAGTATTTATAAATAAATACTGCTATTCATTGAAATGAACATGAAGATTTGTTTAGCTAAAGGATAAAGTATATACTTAGATCATGTATCTGATTTCAAGTGTCCTTTTTGTTCCCTAACACAGGACCTTCAGTATATGAATAATGATGTGCATTGGCTGTATTATCAGAAATATTTTCATTCTAGCCACAACATCATGTATGAAACTGTTCTTGAAACTAATATCTCAAGGAAATAATTTAGAATGGCAAAGGTAGAATTGGTGTTTCAGCAGTGAAAATGTTGAATTTTTGTGTGAGATATGATAAAACTAAATATTGTAGAATTAGCGATTATATGATAGTAATTGACCTGAAGAAACTCAAAGAATTCAGAGACACTGAAGGTCATTCCATGTACCCTGTGCAAAACATCTAAAAATTAAATTTCTGTTATTAATATTGTAGAACCATTAATGCATAAATGCCAAGCTATTTTAATACCTGACAATATATAGTGCTTTATAGCTTTCAATGTGCTTCCATATGTTGGGTTGGCCAAAAAGTTCGTTTGGGTTTTTCCGTAAGATGTTATGGAAAAACTCGAATGAACTTTTTGGCCAACCCAATATATTCTCTTAACTTTCTATATATTTTTTCATTTGATCTTTAAAATACTCATGGAGTAGAATAGGTATTACTCTTTTTCTTTTTGAGACTCTAGAAAGGAAGATAATTTGTTAGATTCAAGACTAAGAGCTATAGTTTTTTTAGTATATTTTATTCTTTTGTGCTATTTGACAAGTTAATGATTTCACTACATGTGTTAAGACGTAAGTTTACGAAGCAGTTTTCAGACCAAGTGAGGCATGTTTTCAATTATGTAAGTTTTCATGTTCGCTGACTTATAATTTTCTTGCCCCCCAGTTCAGCATTATGATTTATTTGAAAGCACATTTACTTTTGATTTTTGTTACTTTTTTTTTAGTTCTGGCCCTGCCCTTCGAATCATTCTTCACTGATTTTTTTTAATACATTTTACATAGCAACAGTAAGTAATAGGGATTTCTTTCTCTCACAACTATGCATGTAGATAAAACTAATACCAAAACTGACTGTAAAATGTACAGGGTTTTTTTTTGAAATTTTAAAATCTAATACGCTCTTTAAAATTTTAAATGTAAAGATGCGCAAATTTAAAATACAGTTTTGCATTTTATTATGCCTCTGCAACATTATTTCCATTGCTTTTAACATCTGTGCCTCCATTGCTTCATTAACTCATAAAATTGCATCTGTGTCTATCTTTAGGTGAATAACCCTACATTTTGCATTCCATTTTGGGTGTCACATTTTATGAGTAGCATACACAAATTGGAAGGTATACAGAAGAGAATTACTGAGGGAGTAGTGGGTCATTTGAAGGTGTTACATACACATGTAGCAAGTGAAGGAACTAAGGATATTTTAGTCTTCTGAGGAAGTGTTTTGAAAGGATGGGAGATCATAAATAACAATAAAGAGTTAAAGGATTTTTCCTTGGAAGAACCAAGCAGAGGGGCATATTTTTCAGTCAGCTGGGAAGAACTATCAAGCAGTCAGATTTGCAAAATTGAAAGAATTGGCTTGATCTAGAATAGTGAGTGCCCTGTCGCCACAGGTGTGCACCTGATTTAGATGACTGCTTGGCAGAACTGTGAGGGAGCAGCGCTCCTTGATCCGTCCTGTGTATGCAGTCTGATGTCGCATAGCATGGCTCTCGGGGAGTTAAGCATTGGACTGGATGGTCTGCAGTACCCTACTAATTTATAACTTACTCCTGTGGACAAACGGGTAGAGCTTTAAACGATTATCCAAGAAAACCTAGGAACTGAATTTCTGGTGTGTATCACCAGTAATGTAATATCTAGCTCTTCATTTGTGTTTATTTAATATTAGTCTTAGCACTAGTCAGTCTAGCTTTAGTTGAACTAACTCACATGCTGTCTTTCTTAAAACAATGTTTGGCTTCATTAGACATCATCAAATATATATATTTCTATACACACTAAAACATAGTACCCATAAATATTCATCTGATCTTTTTTTTTTTTTTTATTCCTTTGTTAACAACTGCATCATTATATTTTTTTCCTTTGGCTTCTGTGACGTTCTTTGTTCTGATTCTCCTTTTACCTCTCTTTGCAGCACTTCCCTTTTTCTGTAGTGAAGTGCTTTAAAGTAGTAAATGTTAGCTACTATTATTATATAAAATAACAATTTTATTATATAAAATAATTTTTGAGGGCATATTATAATATGCTAGGCACTCTTCTGAGAGCTTTAACTGTACTAACTCATTCATTCTCATAACCACCCTGTGATTTAGCTATTTATGTCTATATTTTACAGATGAGGAAACTAAGGCGCAGAAACATTGTGTGCCCAAGGTCACACAGCTAATAAGTAGCAGAGCCATGAGTTTAGATCCAGATAGTCTAGTTCCAGATCCTGCATTCTCAACTGTAATACTTCACTGCCTCACAGTGATTCAAGTAGACTTGAATTAATTGACAGTTTATAAAGCAACATATAGAAATGCTATTCTAGAAGAATGTTTCCTCGGTAATTTTGAGTTAAAATACTATGCTGGAAAAGTAAGAAATTTGTGAATAAAATGCCTACTTTTGATGAAGACAGTTTGGAGAGATCTTAATTTGTTCCAGTGCAAGACACAAAATACTGGTCCCTGCTAAGGGCATTTCCCTTTAATTATCTTTTTCTTTAAAGATTTTTTAAAATTATTTAAGCCACATAGAAAAGTATAAAGCAAAAATGCAACCAATACTAGTTTATTCAGTTTTAAGAAATAAAGCATTGCCAATACAGTTAAAACTTAAGGGTGGGGGGAGCTATTATTTTATCATTATCTCATCTTTATTTTTTCCAGTTCTAAATATTAGCACATTAATAGACTAATTGGGAAAAAAAAAATAAAGTTATATACAACTTGGTGTCAAAAATAAATCCATAAATGAAGTAGAAGGAAATAGGGGAATATGTATCTGATCTTGGATTAGAGAAGAACTTCCTAATAATAAAAGCAAAGAAAGAAAATAAAAAGATTGACTAACCAAAAATTAAAGCCTTGTAGATTTAAAAACACCACATATTTTACAATACATCTGCGAAAGATGGGTTAGTATCTTTGTGCATGGAGTTCTTATATAAGTCATTTAGAAAAAGGGAATTGACTCTTCCCAATATAAAAATTAGTGAGGAACATATAGGCATTACCATGAATATGAAAAAGTGATCAACCTGATTACTAAGCAAAGAAATTAAAATTAAAACTATATTGTAAAACTATTCTCACCTGCCAAAGTAGTAAGGATTAAGAAACTTAGTATTGGTAAGATGTAAAGAAACAAGCCCAGTTGTGCTGCTAAGTAGAACTCAAAACTAAATGCTAGTAGAACTCAAAACTAAAACCCTTCTGAAGCAGTCTTTGGCAATAAGTTTTACAGGCCTGAAGTGTATACCCATTGATCAATTAATGGATGAGCATAGACAATCAAACAGATAATTACAATACTGTTTAACATGTTGTTTATTATGGAGGCATGAACAAGTGTTATGGGAGAACAAAGGAAAGCATAGGGAATTCTGCCATTAAAACATCAAGAACGGTCTCAAAAAAATGGCGGATAAGTAACTTCCCAGGCAAAGAAATAAGGTAAAAGACAGCTTTAGGCAAAATGTTATGTGTAGAGGCACTAGTTGTCAGAATTACCTATGTGTTTGTAATGTTGTATTGGGTTAGGGTGGGGAGAGGGTAATAACAGGAAGTGGTAGAAGATGACACTGGAGAGAAAGCTCTGAGCCAGATTGAAAAGGACCATGTTCACTATGCTATAGGAGTTTTGATTTTGTTCTGATAGAAGGCTTTCAACAAGAGATTAGTATGTTTTGACTTAATGAGATCCTGAACTAAAGTATTGACAGTGAAAATGGAGAGAAGAAACCAAGTTAAAGAAAGATTCTTTTTTTGGGGGGGGGGGGACTATTAATGCTTTTATTACCAGAATGTATGAAACATTGATCCTTTTATAATTCTGCAATACAGCCTCAGATTCCCATAGTTTCAAAACAACTCGTCTTTTAAATTTCCATAACATCCGTTTAGAATAAATGATTTTGTTGCTGTTCACAGTAGAAGACAGTCTTTAGCTTTGATGGTTCAGACCTAATTAAACAGAAATGGCTAACTTTGGGCCTAAGATAAATGTGGTATAGAGAGAAGAGCACAGAACCCTACCAATAACCCTACACATAAACCATACTCCATTCAAATAGTCCTGGGACCTCACTGAACGGACTTTCAAATAAGTAATTAAGCCTCCAATTAAAAAACATTTTAAAATGTACTATCTGATAAACTTAAAATACAAAAAATGAAGTATCACCAATTATGTGCATTTTCTAGGATTCATTTTAAAATTCAGACTAATGTTTAACAATAGTATTTCAATTAAATTATGACATTTGAAAAAGGTTATACTTCTGGGGAAAGATCACATAAACATGCTTTTTGGGAGAAGATATGTTTGGAAAACAACAGTAATGGATAATTAATATTGCTTTAACATTTCTAAAATCACATAAAGATGATCATCTCTGATTGCCATTTCAGTAAGTTTCGATGCAGGGTGTGTTACTGTCCACTTACTAGTAACCAAAGCACACATAGAACAGACTTGTAACAAATACTCAGAATCAGTTCTTTTCATGAGCTAAACATTTCTGAGACTTTAAGATTCATGTTTGAACATACAGTACTCCAATGTTGGCTACATAAAATAAAATAAACAGAAGATCTTTTTCAGAGGAGGCTCAATCATCAGAGGCTGTATTGCATTTAAGGATTTAACACTGGCTATATACAGAAGGGAGAGTATTTCACTTAGAAATACTTCACATTACTGAAGCTCTCTTTTTAATATGGCAACATAGAGCAGCTAACCATTCTGACACTTAAAAATCAACAGGAATAGTGCTACTCTTTTATCCTTTGGTTCCCAGTGACAAATAATGCAGTAATAACACCTCTGGTCTTCATTTCCTCTCGAATGACATTTATTAACAGAGAGAAACCCGATGCTTAGCTGAAATTTGGCAGCCCAAGAAGTGTACCAACTGCTCCAGAATACCCCTCATGCTCTAGAAACAGTGCTTTCAGTTGACCTTTTGACAGTAATCCAGTGCATATGCCAAAAGTTTCATCGAGAGAGTATTGACACGTAAAGTTTCCAACAAAGACAACTCTGTTTATTTTCTCATTAACAGCCCACATTCGTGCCACAGAACCAATGTTATTGGTGATAGTAACTAATGTAGCTCTTGCTAGATGTTGTTTACTAACATATTCTCGCTTCTCCTTATAAATCATATTCCCAAAACTAGATGCTACAGCCCAACCAGGCAGACCAAATCTTTCATAATCTCTTCTGTAAATATCACGGACCAGCTTGTCAGCTTTGTGCTGTCACCTTTGGATGCCATTTCAAGAGCCTCTTCAAAACTTTCACAGCCAGTCAATAAACTACATAAACCCAGAAAGGTGCCCCCTCCAAGGCTTGTCCCAGTTGCTCGTTCATAGTTGTCTTTGGAATGGACTGCTAAAATACTGACTCCAGAACCAGTGTTTATTACCAGCAGCGGGTAGGGGTCAGCCAGGTTGAAAGGCATCTTTTGGCATCTCTCAGGTTCTGAGGCATTAGCAAAATAATAGCACTCTGCTTGTCCATTGAAACTGACAGGATCTATATACAGCAAGCCCTTTACAAGGCAGTCAGCTTCATCCAGTTTGTGCAGGTGGAGCTTTCCAACTGTGTGAAAATCGTTTTCAGACTTGTCAGCACCACCTCCTGTAGCACATAGCACCGTGTGTAATGTTGAGAAGTTTTTCTCTCTTCCCCTTTGGATAAAAGTAGGCAGGTCCTGGGTTGGAAATCTGATAAAGTGCAAGTTCCTTCTCCAGCCAAAAAGTGTTAAATCTTTCAGTTCAAGGTGTACATCCCGAATACCAGTGGATCCATAGGCTACATTAGGAGTCACGTATTTCCGGATACTTTTTAAGCTCTCAACTTCTTCTTCCTCTGCTGTGATATCGATAGGTTCAAAATATGAGCGCTTTACCAGAGTTCCCCCGATGTCCATGACAAACCATGGGAAAGAGGGTTTCTTGGCATCCTTGATCTTCATGAGGTCGGCCCGAGGGGCGAGAGGCGGCCTCGGTTCGGAGCGCAGAGGGCTGTGGCGGCGACTCCGGCGGTGGCAGGGCCGCTTCCTCCCCTCGGGCCGGGCCGGGCGGGGCGGGGGCGCCTGAGACGAGGCCCCGGCCCAGGGCTCGGCCCCCCACCCCCGCGAGGGGCGGCCGGGACCGAGCGAGCAGGGGAAGCCGCAGGCCTTGTTTGCCGCCCCAAACGAAAGGCCCCGGCCCCGGAGCCGCCGCCGCAGTACTCTAAAGAAAGATTCTTAAATTGAAATGACAAGAATTAGATGACTGAGTGGGAGGGGAGGAGGGAGAGGTTTTAAGGGAAGTCTTGTCGTGCATTACACTGATAGCCTAGTGATGAGACTTTTAAAATTTGAAGATTGCGACATGGGCACACACTCCACACGTTCTTCAAAGGTTTCGGAAGGATATGAAATGCAGATTTTTCATAAAGTATGCTAAAACGGGGGCGTGGATACCCAGGAAGGCTTACTGATCTCAGTCTCCCAAGTAGTAGAGTTGAAACCATAGCTATAAGTTACTTTACATGTAAGCCTAAAAAAATGAGTATGAGTATATACTAGGCTGTGATATATTTTAAGTGAATAAATAACTATATCTAAGTTTGTGTGCTTATTAATCAAATATTCTGCGTTTAGCACATATTGGAGTAATTTGAGTCGGGTAATCATCCATCAACCTACTCTGTCAATGATTCTCAAAGTCAACCAGCTGCATCAGAATTCATCTCAGAATTCATCTTAAAATGCAAATACTTCCCCCACCCCCCCCCACCCCCGGTTTAACTAGATCAGGATCTCTTGAGATGAAGCCTGGGAATATGCATTATACATAGCACTGGGTAAATCATACACACTAAAGCTTAAGAACCACTGACATAGTGACCATAGATGGGTCCTTGGCACAAATGTATTCATGAACGTCACAGTTATAAACAATGAGAAAGTTACTCCTATTTTTAAAAATAAAAATGATTGCACTATTAGATGGTTGGGTTGGGTTGGAAAGAAAAGACCACATATACCCCTGTTCTAAGTCCAGTTTATTTGGCCAAGATAAGTTGCTAATGCTGCTTATCTACCTGTGTTTTTCCCTTTATCTGTAGTTTTTTTATGAAAGGCTTAACTTTTGGTGACCTATTGAAAAAGTAGGGTCCTGCTGGAATTGAGAAAGCTACATTCTTAATATTACTCACCTTTCATACTAGGGCTTATGGTACAATTCTGCGAAAATGTGAGCTAACTGGGCACTTTTGTGAAGGGAACATTGACACATACTGAGCTTTCAGTTCTTAAATCAAACTGGGCGTCAGGGTGGTTACGTCTTCATGTGGGCCCAGTGGAAAGAAGATTGTGTCTTACCCCTAAACATTATCTCTGTCCTCAGTTCTCTGGTAGTTTGGAAAGCATACCTGGTCAACATGATTATATGCATTTGCATGTAAAGAGAAAGAAGATTTCCCTGTGTGCTTCCGTCTTAATTTTAAACATGTTGTTATCAATGAAGGGAAAGTTAAAATGCTTACAGCACAAGTGTGATTTTTTGATCATAGCATATTAAACTGTCGTTTCTAAAGAGTGTTAGAGTATAAATTTGCAAACCTCCTGTTGCAGATTGCTTGATTTGGCATTTAAAGACTGGGATTGGTCATTTGATGACGTTGATGGTGGTGATGATGACGATGTTTTTGATTTCTGAAGAAGTAAATGGGGTAAATCGAAACATGAGAGATGAGTTGTTCTAGTATTTCCAAGTAGTGCATGTGGTTTGCACTTTGGGTTTTCATTATTTTTGACCAGTTTGAAATTTTATTAAGTTGTTTTTGATAGTACTTATTTGAAAAGTAGTTTTCAGACAAGTTTCTAACTGAAATTTCCATGTTAAGTATAAAAGTGAAATGCTATGTTCAGATTCTTTATTGGCTATATATTTTCAATGCAGTTGGAATTGTAATTTTTTATCTTAGGAATGAAACATGTAGAAATAACAAATGGAGCTAATTCTGGTACTTTCTGTTCATTCCAAAGAAGCCATATGCAGAGAAGTAAAATTTACAGTGTTTTCAAGTTCCTACAACTGTATTAGTTTGTGAACATAGCATGGGATTCCTTTCTCCCTCCACCCCTCTCTCCTTCCCTCCTCTTTCCTTCTTTCTAACTTGCAAGAATTAAAACCATAAAAACTTTGTAAGTCTAATAAATGCTGTGAACTAGCTGTTTCTGATCTGGCTTTTTTTGTGATGTGAAATGTTTACTTTTTGAAAATTTAATGTTACTCTTGCTGAGGAATGCTAATGGTATATGCTGTGAAAGCTCTTGTGCTTTTAGAAAATGTGGTTTGGTTAATAGTGGCTAACAGAGATTTGAATGAAAATTGAAACTCGTGAGTTAAACCTTTTATATGGAATGAATTTAAAAGAAGTAATGTCTATCTTAACCTAAGCAACATGTTGCAAAATACATACTTAAATCACACATTGGGATCTGTTTATAACCAGGATTTACAGAGTATTTTTTACATATATTTACTACAACGTGTTTGTTCCCATTTCATAGATTTAAAAAATGTGGCATAGGGTCAAACAGTCAAGTAGAACCTGGTCCATAAGTGCACTCTTCTTTCAGCTACATGAGGCAGCGAACAGTTAAACCCCAAGTCAAACTTGACATTCACTTGAATTATTCAGTGACATATTGTCTCACCCTAATATTCAGTTAACCATATTAAAACTTGTGTGTCATGTTTGTGGCCAGTGTGAGAAAATATGAGGAAGAATATAATTGCATGTACCTAAAAAATAAGAAAAGTAATACAGTAAATATGTTTTATGCATGATTCAGGTGTTAAAAGTATAGTAGTTGGAAGACTATATTGTTTGACGTAAATGGAATGCCTTTTCAAAGAACTGATAACAATCTCTTAAATTATTTCACTGTATCAACTAACTTTATTTTCCTTTTCTTTCCAGCTAACTGCCTTCTATGAATGCAGTCATTATTCAAGGTGATCATATTCTTACAGTTGAAACAAGACTGAAATATGATGGCCCAAAATTTATTAAAAAGCTATATTTTCCTGAGAGACCGACACACACATATATGTTCCCTTTATTCCTGCAATATAAATTCTAAATGTTGGATAGATTTTTCTGGGCTCCTTTGGAGCAACAAGTTGAACCAACAGTGATTGGTTAATAGAGTAAGAGTATCATGTGCAACTCTTCCAAACTTGTTCCATAAAGCTCTCTCAGCATCACTCACACTACATTGCATAAAAGGACTGAGAAGAGTTAAAGAAATCATCTTTTCAGCTTCAGCAGAGAGATTTCACCAGCACATTTGCCAGAAGAATCTGGGAATGGATTCCACTACAGTGATATAGACTGCATCTTTAAGAAGTGACCATTATACTGTGTATGTGTGTGTGTGTGTGTGTGTAGATGTATATATACACATGCGCGCACACACACACACACACACACACACATACATCTATATAGTACTGTAATACTGCAAGAGGGTTTTTTTAACTTCCCACTTTATTTTTTTATAAACATTAATCAGATATCATTACTTACTGCAGTTGCAACTATGCATTTGTATAAAGCCATAATGTTGGAGTTTATATCACTCATTTGTGTGTACCTGATGGAAGCTGCATGTTCATGTTTAAGCAATTACTGTAACAAGAAGTTTGAAGTTAATTATATCAGTTTCCTAATGCTTCATAATAGGCAACTTTACCCATTTTGAATGCCTTAATTTAATTTTTTTCAAAATCTCCACCCTTTTCTGTATTAAAAAAAAAAAAAAAAGAACAAGTGTTTACCAGCTCTTAGGATGCAAATTTGCTTTGCAGAAGAAAAATAGTGCACTATTTTTACACATAATAGTTAACAATGTCAGCCTATTTTGATTGTATAAGAGAATTTTTTTTTTTAAGTATTGGTGATAGTAATGGATAGTATTGGAACTAATATATCTTTTATGTATATCTATTATTCATCCAACCCTTTTTACAGACCTCAGTATTAGTGTGTGACTATGAAATGTTTTCTTTTAATTTCCTGGCTACCCTAGGTATGTTTTTATTTCTGATAAAGATATTTGTGACTATTTTTACATTTTCACACTCAAGATTCAAAAATTATCTCAAATACAAAGAAAACTAGGACATACTGTAGATATATTTTAAATATTTAAATGTGATCCCTTAAACACACAACTGTGTATGGCAATATTTCAGTATTGGGTTAAGAAAACTGGTGACTGGGAAGAAGTTGCCTCAAAGGCACTTAACTTGATTTTTACTTTTTTAAATGCTGTTAAAGTTACAGTTTATGCAGGACTATTCCTGCTTTATTTCTCATTATCCCAGAAAAGTGTATGTTTTATACTGCTACAGTGTACATCAGTAAGAATCAAGTTAAAAAAATTATGTAGTCTTTTATCAGTCTTTCTTTATATACATACACATACACAGAGTTTGGTGTGATATTGAAATACATCATCTAATATTTCTATGAAGGAAGTAGACATTTTTCATTGATTCCTTCTGGGGTCAGTGTAGGGTGTTTAAAGAGTTAGATCCCCAATTATAGATACTATTGTGGAAATTGAAGAGTGGCCTTTGGCTACTGATGTATTGAAACTGAATCTTGTTATTACATTATCCAGGCTGCACTCTTTCATGCTGTCTGTGCTAAAACTAGATATGCATGCCATTTCCCTTGCAGGTATGTTCTGGTTTGGGGACGCAGCTCTTTCTTTTTTTTTTTTTTTTTTAAGTAAGATTAAAAAATGAAAAATATATAAAATTTATATAGAATAAATATTTCCATTCATTAGACTTGTTAAAAGGAGACTGAATTAATATTTTATATAAAGATTTTGTTACACTATGGGAGGCTCTATCATATTATTCTGAATTGGAGAGTATATATATATATATATATATTTTTAATAAACTTTATTAAGGTGAAATAATTTGAAGTTTACACATGAGTAATTGAAATATTTGAGTAAAAATGGCAAAAGTTTAAATTTTGAATGCTGTATATATTAAAGAATATGGAGAATCATGGTGTGATGCAACTATACGAGGAAAATTAATGTGAAGTTTTTTTTGGGGGAAAAAAGATATCCTAAGGGGCGAAAAAAATCTCTCCATGAAGAGTCTTCACATTATATGGTTTGACATAAGGATTTATAAGGTTGTTTGTTCAACTAATGGAAATGTGCTTAATAAAAAATTCTGACCTTGGGTAAGAATTTGCTTTATACCCTGTTGCTGGTTTCATGTACATACATGAGTGCATACACCCATCCAAATGCTCTCTTCCCAACACTCATTAAATATGACATTGACTTGGTTTAACAGCCTGATTTTGTGCCAGCTTCTCTTTTTCTTGAGGCTCCAAAACTTCCAAGATAAATTTAAGACCAAAAGTTGCTTATTTCGTCACACCTTGATTTCTCCTAGAGCCATAAATACCTCCTTTTGAGAACTAAGAAGTAGTGAATACTGGGATTTTCTTAGTTGGATTTTTTTACTTTTGTGGGAATAGTGAGACAAAGTAGAAGGAAAACTGATGCCAGGATTACTGTTGAGGATTACTGTATAGTGCATTTTTGAAAAGTATTAATTAAAAAAATGCTATCTAGAAGCAACATTTTAAAAAATCTGTCAAAGTTTAAAATGCTCTGGAGCTAACTAAAGGATAAGTATACCAATACATCTAAAATAAAGGTTAGTGTTTTTAAAACTAACCTATGCTAGAGTTACACCATTCTGGCTCTGAAGGAGCTCCTTTATCCCAGTTTATGTGCAGATCCTCAAGAAGAAATACTCTAGGTTGCCAAACCACAATTTAAGAAGTTACGCTGCTGCTGTTAATCTATTCTTACAGGATTTGGGTGGTAAAATAGAGAAACTTGGACACTATATTACCTTATTGAAACATACTTTAAATAACATGTTTTAAAAATCCGATGAAAGCAAGTCACTTCTGAGCTTCTCGGTCTCTGTTGACACTGCTACTGACTCACCGCTCCTCCCCTGGGATAAGATGTCAGTTTCCCTATATTGTGAAGATACCGTAGCTGGTTTGTAAAGCACTTTGAAGATAAGCACTGTGTGACAGTGCTGAATATTATGCTTGGGGGGCCTCTCCTTGATTCCCTTCCCCATAATAGTTGTGTTTGGAATTGTAATAAGTTATGAACTGCATGGTTTAGATAATCATGAATATTTGATCAGCTGTCCCTTGAACAAAAATCATACCCCCCTGATATTTTTTAATTTTGTTGCATCTTTGTAGTAATGTAATTGTATTTTATGCCTGCTTTTTATATTAAAAAATTAAATAAAAGAAATTAAGACATAAGCATTTTCATACTTTTCCTGTGAAATAGTCCTGGAATGCTGCAACCTTCTAAAATTTATCCCCCAAAATTACCTACCCTGAAAGATGGGTATAGCAAAGAAGTCTCAACTAAGGTTACCGACTTGGGAATCTTCAGCCCTATCATTTAATCCATGGAGAATACAAAATCGAATTTCAACTAGACGTTTGTGTCTGACTTAATGTCAGTATTTTAAGGGGCATGCAAACTTGAGAATCTCATTTGAGTGTCGAGGATAAGGAAAAGAGGCAGGGAGCCTGTTTTGTTAGGAATACTGTGCTGACAGGTGGTTTTCTAGAAAGCACTTTTTTGGGGTCTTTTCTAGGATACTTGCTAACTATCTGATCTGGCACAGGTTATTCAGTCTGGGCTTCAGTGTTTTCATCTGTAAAATGGAGATTGTTTACTTATAGGATTGTTGCGGGATTAAGTATGATGATGTGTATAGAATATCGGGTAGCTCTAATGTTTGTTTCTTTCCCTCCCAAAGGGGAAAAATGGAGAACTCTTCACCTAGGATAGTATATTTTCTTCAAGGAGTTGCTTTAAGCATTGACAAAGTATATCTAAATAAAATATGCTGTACTAAAAATCACATAATTTATACTAATGGTCAGATTATAACTGCATATGAGAAAAGACTCATTTGAATTTTTTTAAATGATAACTGATTTTTAAAACTACAGAGTGATTTATTATTTACTTTTAGATGCCATGTTTCTCTTCCTGCTGGTCCCAAGCAGTAGTTCTAAAAGGATTAACCACAGTTTATATTTTTTAAAACTGCACTTTACATAACCTAAAACTAATCACATTTAAACAATTGAGTTTTAAGACTCAGAAGAGTTCAAAATAAAGTTTATTTTACATAGGAAACAAACATTTTCTAGGAAGCATCATTTACTTACTGCATATAATAGAATAATGCCATTCAATTATTTAGGAGAAAGAGAGTTCTTAAAATGTTAGAGTTGATAAGCTTTTACAGGAAAACACAGTGTACAGTAATCTTAACATCATGTTCAGAGTATGATACTATAATGAGAATAAAATCCATAAGAACTTGGTAGACCCCAGCAATACCCTGCACTGCACATACTTTCAATAGGCAAAACCTGGTCGAGGTCAGCTGTATTTTGTACCAAATTCCAGTAACGGTATTGTGTAGGTGTGATCCTTTTAAAAACAGCAGCATTGTGCTTGAATCAGAAAGTATATTGGGATTGCCTCTTCATGAGTAGAGACTGCAGGTACCTTTTGTTACAAATTACTTGAAGGCACGGTATGAAGTTAAAGGATTACTTTGGTATATGAATTCAAGCCAGTTACATTTTTGCTTGCCTTCATATCCTTGCTGTAACCTAAGGAGGTATTACACGGTAATATGATACAATAAAGCCATCCTGTTATGTCTATATTACAATTAAACAGTAGTCCCAGAAAGTGAACTCTGGTAATTTATTACAATTCCACTTGAGCAAAATCCCACTCCATTCATGTTTGTCTGTGTTACGGAGAGGATTTATTTTTTAAAAGATTGTGAAAGCTGAGAAGTAGATGTAGTTAGCTCTTTGGAGGGAACTTAATCATGACTTGAAGAATAACGGTCAACGCTGTCTCCTCAAAATGGGCTTCTTGGGAGGTTTCCATCAATCACCAGCCTTATCAGAACTGCAGATGTCTGAGCCCTACCTTAACCTAATGAAGTGGGGACAGGGATTTTAAAAATCGATGTTTTTAAACAAGTGTTTAAGCGGGCTCTTCCAAGTCTAAAATACCTTTGGCACAGTTGGCTAAATTTATAAAAGACCTGGTTTAGCAATGAGCTTTTTTTTCCTTTGGTTCAGTTATTCAAAATCCACTTTGTGTGTGGGAATAATATATCCATCATTCAGATTTCACATCGGTCTTGCGGTAGTGAAGTATTGTAGCTGCTACCCATATATTTAAGGCCAGCATGATCACAAAACGTATAAGAACTGAAATCGGTCAAAAAGAAGTATGTGTTAAAAAATACTGTTTTCACATAAAACAAAATCACCACCTCTAAGGAGAACCCCCCCGCCCCCCGCCAAATGAAACAGAACTATGGATCATGTGGACTTTTGAACAACTTTGGTTCCAAATATTTCTGGAAAAATGATCTTCCTATCATGACTACCTGTGGTCACTTGGCCTGATTTCATGAATAATTTCATCCTAAATGCTTAATTTGGAGGAATCTGACTCTGGTTGGTAAATACTACAACTTTTTAAAACCCCGTTACTCATTTTTCAAGTCTTGAGGATGGTGGTGTCTCAGAACATTCCATGTTGATTAAGCAAAGGTGGTACACCGCACTCAGTTAAGGTAATTGTGAAAAACTAGCCCAAACGTCAAAGCATGTTTTATATTGAGGTAACCATGAAAATGTGGCTCTTTGTTAAAAAGAAAAAAATAACCTTAGTGACTTGACAAACACTCTCCTGATAAATAAGGTTTATGAAATTTAATGTATCTTTGGGGTTGTAAAACACTTTTAAGATAGCTAAACTGTTTTTAAAAGATTATTCTCAGATATATTGATCACTTTCAGGAACAGCTGTCACCTTAGATACAGAACAAATCACAATTAACATGCGGTTTGTTTTGTTGTTTAATTATGGTTTGACTCTCCTTTCCAAGCAGAGAATTCTTGAAGTCCTGTAGGGAAGACTCAGGTCTCTCTTTTCCTTTCCCCACTTGACCCAAGTTTATGCTTTGGCCAGAACACTTTTACTCCTCTCAGAGCTGATGGAAAGCATTTGAACCAAAGATAAAAACCTCCGGGAAGGGACTAGCAAATGCATCATTCTGTTCCATAGTGATATTTCTCAGACAATGATTAGCTTATTTAAAAGGTCTACACACAAGGGACATATTTCTAGTCTTCATAGAATGGGTGACACCACCTGTTTTAATCATTTTTCCAAAAATTTATATGCTTAATTTGGGAGTTGAAAACTCAACCTAAGGAATTAATGAAATTCTCTTTAGGTTAACCCAAGTATATTTTATTTCCTCCTCCATCACAGTATTCCTTTAAAAAGAACAGAACAAGGACATGGAGTCGAATGATTACGTCACTCCCTTTCCTGCTGCTTGTGGGCAATTCTCTGAGGCTCTGGACCATCCGGCCACTACCACCTCCTTCCCTCTCATTAGACTCACCCCTGTGCTCTCACGCCAGCCCTACTGGTGCTCTCTCCATCCTCTTTGCTCATGACCTCCACACATGCTGCTCCTTGTAACAGTCTCTTCCCTCCTCCCGATCTCTCTCTCCTTCAAATTAATCTCCCCAGCTCCCTCCAACCAGGTCAGGTTCCCATGTCAGGTGCTCATCCTGTCCTACTTTTTCAAAAAATGTTTCACAATATTTTTCAATAGTTAATTGTGTGATTACCTCACTGTTCATTTCCACTGCTGGTGTGGAAGCTTCACGAAGATAGGAATCTACTATCTTGTGCATATTCTATCCCAGGTACAGCAAGTAGATGCTTAATACTATACATGGTGACTGATGAGGACCAGGAATATATTGTCGCTGGCCTCCGGCGGGGCGAAGTGGCTCCGTTAAACCCTAAGACAATTTACAAGTGAAGGAGGCACAGATGGCATAAAATTCAAAAAGGAAGTGGGCAGAAAAATAGTTTGCTTACTTGTAAGATCACTGGTGGTCATTAAAGTTGTCATTATTCTTGCTGTAAAAGCAAAATTTCAGCAATAAATATCAACTTCTCAGACATTTTGGTATTTAGCTAATATCTTTCCGTTTTAAATGCAGGAATATGTGCTAACTGTTCTTGAAAGATTTGGGTAGAAGAGAACCCTCGATGGAGAAACTGGTCCTTTAAGATACAGACGCAACATGAAGAAGTATAATTCAAATATCTAAAACTAGTAAATCTAATTAATGTATTAGCTCTGAATTTTTTAAATGTTCCTACCTAAATATAGCATATATTCATTTTAGGTAGTTCCTGCAAGAATCCAAATGAACAGTGGAAATTCTAAAGTTGAGACCAAACACTATGGCTCCAGAAAAACTCCACTGCTGCAAATCATATTCATTCGCAAAAGGCAATGTATGATCCTCATCTCTTTAATCTGTTACATCATAAACATTCACATTTTTAAAACAAGCTAGTGGATTCAATACAACCAAACTCGTGATGCTTTTCAAACAACAAGAGAGGACTGTTAATATTAGGCCAGATTTTTGGAGAAAAGTGTGCTTTCACATTTTTTTAGCAACTTGCAGAAAATGGAGAGTGGTGTGCATTAAATCAGCCTTGTAAATATGGATACACAGGAGGGTCTATCTGAATAGTTACTTGCAAAGGATTTAGGCTCAAGGGTCTATGACATACCGCACTCCTCCGGGTAGACACCCCACGCCGACCAAGGACACCCCACCAATTAGAGGCTTGTTCTCACCCGCACAGGTATATGAAGCGAGGCTCCACGTGAGAGCACTCACGGCTCCTGAGTCCCTGCTTTTCCACAGGTACTGGAGCTGTGCAAACTTACTGGCTGCACTGATGAAAGTACAGAAATTCTGTTTGAAGATAAAACAGGAGGAAGTTAGGAGTTCCTTAGTTTCACCAGAAACTAGATACACCAGATACTTAAAGCATTCTTTTTCTTTCTGGCTGCGTCGTGTGGCTTGCGGAAAAGCACTGAGTCCTAACCACTGGACCACCAGGGAATTCCCTGAAATCGCTTTTGAAGCCAAATTTTCATGTCAAGTGATAACCAACTTGCACAAGGACAAAACCCAAGTTTCCCGATAAAGAATGGACGCAGCAGTGGGACATTTATGTATAACCCACCAATTCCACTGCTTAGTGAGTAACTGATGGGCAGCAGGTCGTTGGAAGCTGAGAGTTAAGAAAGAATCTGCAACGACTACAAAGGCTTATCTGTCCCCACCTGCCAAAAACAAACAGATGTATAGATAGTATGGTGTTTTTAGAGCCTGTGGGGAACCATGCTGCGTTGCACTGACAGACTCATCCACCCAAAGCAGCAAGCTGGAGCGCTTCGGCTCTGAGTTTCTGGCTGTTCTGATGAGCTACGTGGTGAGGCTCCTGCCCTCTGGTCCCCAGCGAGGCAAGAGTATAGCACCCTCCACCCTAAGCCGGGCCCAGGCTGCCGTTCACCAGGCTTTCCATCAGCTGAAACACCCCGTCAACTGGTTTCCAGGAGAAAACGCCATCTTTAGAATCATGAAGTGGTCTTGTTTGGGGGCATAACCAAGGCCTGCACAATCTTATGATACACATTCAACTGCAGATTATTAGGTTTTCCCGTAACACAGAGTCTAGTAGAGAACAGGACGGGAGAGAAGAAGCGTGCTCAGGCTGTTGCGCCGGTCATTTTTAAGTACTTGAATCATGTCTTTGTGAATGAACTAAGAGGAGGTGACTTATCAATTTATCTAACCACAAAAGCACAGTGTAGGACTTCCGTGGAAACCATCTGTCGGTCTGAAATGGGACTCGCTCTTGAAAGCCATAGAACCGTAAACCTTCTATAACTTGGCTTTTTCATGAATTCAAACAGCATCCCTCCCCTACAGGATCCTAGGGTTTGCTGCCCCGCGGGAGCTCTGAAACCCAAGCGCTTTCTCCTCTCTGGGGCTCCAGGACCCTCAAGCCAGCCACCCTGTGCCGAGGCCCCAGTGGCTGCTGTTGAGTTGGCACCCAGGAAACACGTGTTGTGGACAGTCCCTGCTTGACAAGGGAAAAAGGAAACTACAGTTTATGAACTATTAGAGCATCACCGTGTGGTCAGAATAGAGCATTCGCTGAGAAGGGAACAGAAGAAACAGAAAAACCCGAAGCCTTCGGCCTCTGGGCCTGACTCCTGACGAGCCTGTAGCAGCATATTCCCGGGATGATGTTCCTGGGGGTGAAGGGACACCCCCCCCCACAAACAACCAGACCTGCACCCACGTGACCACAGTGGCAGCTCCGGAGAGCCTAGAGATGCCCTATGTGTAGGGTGGCCAGATTTAGCAAACATACAGGACACCCAGTTAAATTTGAATTTCAAGTCAACGACAAATAATTTTTTAGCACAAGTTTGTCCCACGGAATATTTGGGACATAATTATACTAAAGAATTCTTCGTTGTCAGCGTGGTAACCCTACTAATCTGCTTTCCGTATGTCATAAGGTTGAGAGCCAAGTCCACTTTCCGACTAGATGCTGGAGGGAGAATGGGTGGAAGTTCAGGAGTCTGGGTGTGGCAGGCGGTGACCACGATTAGTTCTGCTCCTTCTTTTCCCACTGGGTGGAAAAGTTCACGTCAGCCACCGTTTGATCTGTGGTCAAATGCTTCCGGACCCACTGCCAGAATCCTATTCTCACAGCAGGGAATTTCTGGCCCTTAACCAAGGAAGGAAAAAGAGTATAGGGCTTACCCTTTTCCAAGGAAGAAAAAAAAAAGTGTTTGGCGGGGGAGCAAAGTTAGAAAAATAATGAGTACGTGGCCCATGTGTAATTATTAACCTGATAATAACCTAAAACTCTTTAATTTATGTTCAGTTCTTCATTCTACTACTACCTACCCGATCCCAATCTGGTTCTCTAGGGCCCCAAAAAAGGGAAGTAAAAAAATTGTGCCGTACATTTAAGTGAGAATAATGTTTTTAATATTTGGATAGCACTAGGCTTTCATCCCACTATCCTTTGGTACAGCTGAAAAATGAGCAGGTTGAACATTTGATCTGTAAAGTTTTTTGCAGGGCAGGTGGCGTGGAGAGGAGAGGTAGACAGACTGCTGTGAACACACTTTCTTCTCCAGGGGCAATTTACTCACCATGGCCAGATCTATGATCCACTTCTGCAGGGTGAGGAGGAACCAAGCAGACACATAGCTTACCACGTGCTAAGGGACACAGCAGTGGCTCGGCCGGCAGCTCCACTCCCCTCCCAACCCCGTGCGTGTGGAAACAAACCGAGGCCAGAGAGGTTACATACCTAAGCTAAGTGTGGAACTGGGAACAACAGCTCTGCTAGACCTCGTCAGATTCAGAAAAGACAAAAATGATCCAAGTGAACACCTTCTAGGAGTTCAAAAGCACAGAAGCAGATTCTGGAAGAAAATTACAAAGAACCCTGTGTTCTCGGACCGATCCTAGGGCTGGGAACGTCCCAGATGATTTTAACTGCCGGTTTAACTCCTGAGCATGCAGACCTCTCCAACGTAATGTCAACAGTGAAGCACTTAGGTTCAAATGATATAGCAGGCGTCTTCTGCAAAACTGGCGTCACGTGAAGCTGTTTCCTGATTTCCTCTTTCCCACTAACTCCAGTGTAAAAATGACGCGGCTGGGGTGAGCAATGCTAGGAGATGGGAGGAATGATAATGGCTCTTCATCAAGCTCAGTGATGCTGCAGGAAGAGAGCCCGGCTAGAGAAGCAGAAGCAAACACAGGGAGGTGGTGACCAGGCCAGGGAGGGGACGGCCAGGAGCCTCTGCTGTGAGCTTGGGCAAGTTATTTTCCTTCTCTGGGCCTTGGTTTGCTTATCTGCAAAATGGACTTAACATTCCTTGCCCTATCTACCTCCTCATGGCTTTGTGGCACATCGTAGGGACCCAACAGGCAGCTGTGATTATAATTAATAACATTATTTAAATGAAGAGATTGAAACAGACAATGCCCTGTGCTCAAAGTCAGTAGAACTAGATACTAGTCAACACCAGAAAGGCAGCCTGAATCTAGGTGGATGGAATCCTGCTTTTTGAACACTCTCTAATTCAAGTCTTAAACTAATGTTGCCCAATTTTGTACCATTGCACCTCATTCCATTCATTCCAACTATACATTTTATAAAACTTCAGCAGTAGTACCAGCAATTGAGATCCTAGAGATTTGTAGAGTGGCCAGATTGAGCAAATAAAAATACAGGACACCAAGTTAAATTTGAATTGCAGATCAACAACAAATACTTTTTTAGCATAAGTATGTCCTGTGTAATATCTGGGACATACTATTACTTTTTTAAAAAATGCATTGTTACTATGGCTGCCCTGCTTATCGGCTCTCTGTACAAGTCACAACTGGCAGAAGGAGGCCATAAAACATCTTGCTGATACTACAGAGTTGCCATCAGTACCTAAGTTTTCTAATCTACAGCCTCACCATTTGCACAAAGATAAGCTGTTGCATTTTATTTAAAAAGTAAATCACACAATGCTTTTCATTTCTTCAAAGTACTCTGTTTTCAAAAACCTTTAACCAGCTGGGGCTGACCTTGAAGTGTTGAGGGGCAGTAGAGCCACACGATCCCTCTTTTTTGCAGAGGGAAACTGAGTCAGGAGGCTTACAACTCCATTGAACAGCAGAGGGTCAGGACTCAGTCCGCGCCCATCTCCCCTCTGCAGACAGGCTTTTAGCACGAGAGCCACCACGACCCTGCCACCTCCTCAGCTTGTCCTGTGCTCCTGGTATTTTCGTTCTGGAAACAACCCTAAAAGGTAGGCATTATGATCCCTCTTCACAGATGGGGCGACTGCAGCTTAGAGGCCAGTGCCCAAGGCCACCCAGATGGCAGTGGCACTGGGAGTTCCCACCACTCCACACCCACCTCCTCACATGCTCAGCGCACCTGGCCGTCCCCTCCCTCTTTCCTCCACCCTGAAGACATATAAATAAACAGCTCAGATCATTTCACAGATGTGGCAGGATTAACTGACTGCCATTTAAAAGGCTTTCTTGGCCTTTTAAGGAGAGTGAAGTTCAACAAGAGAATAAAAGAGTTTTTACAAGGAGAGTGAAGATGGAAGGCTGGCCCTCGTTCACAGAAGATGCTGAGTGATGTTAGCAGGGATAGGTCTGTGTGACTGACCAGAATCCACGGAGACCTTCCTAATGTCTTGACTTTCACTTTGAACCAGCCATCAGGAGCCCAGACCCACCAACAGGCAGTAAGAAGCCAAGCTGACCAGGTGTGTTAGCGGCAGCGTGTTACACGCCAGACATGCTCGTTATTACATGGGGACATTTTTGGGGAAGGAAGAAATATCTCCCTTCCCCTAAAGAATACATTTGGACAATGTCGCTCTTAGCAGGAGTGCTTCTGCAGCTCAGCAGTGAGGTACTAAGTCTACCTGGTGGGTCAGGGCACCATGGGGCTCCCTGGTCTCAGAGGGGTGGCCCTTGGGCAGGGACTGTTCTAGAGCATCTCTAGGCTGTGGAGATATTTGCTCACATGGAATCTTGCATTGGGGATTTTTTTTTTTTTTTTTTTTTTTTTTTAGTTTAACCAAAAGAATACATATCTGGTAAAGGACCCTGCTTAATAACATCCTGTTAGCAAGGAACACCCCCAGTTCCATCTCGGATTCTCAGATGCTGAAAGGATACAGGACGATGTACGGTGCTGCCCGTTTCACATCCCCCTTGAAATGGAAGACACACAGCAGGAGGATGAGATCTGGAAAAGAAAGGCTCTGAGTGAGAGGGAGGAGGGGCCCCGAGGGCCGAGGCTGGGCACAGGGGCGTCGGTTACCTTGTGCGATGAGGATGGGGTACTCCAGGTAGGTCAGCAGTGGGTACTCGTAGTAACACTGGTACCGGAGAAAGACCAGGAACCTGGGGAGAGGGAGGGCGCATCTGAGCTCGGACCAACCTGACCCACAGCCCGGAGGCCTGGCCGCCACCCAGGAGCACAGGTTCGTTTGCAAAACCCTAGAACTGGTGGCGGGAGTCTGCAAATGTCAAGGAGGGAGGTACAGAATAAGAAGGGTGAAACATCAATTTTTAATCATCTCCCTGATTTCTGAAGCTGGGCACTGGTGTCTGTCAAGTCCCTTGGATGGTCAGTTACAGACAAATTTTATGAATTTTACAGAACCACCGACCAGGATGAGAAGAGACAGGGTTTTCTGGACCCGGGCCTGCCTGTCTCTGAGGCTGGGCTCTTTCGAGATCCCAGGCAGATCCCTCAGAAGGTCGCACCCAAGCAGCCGCACAGGCCGAGAAAGATATCTGAGGGGGGCCGAGAGCCATCCCTGGGTGGGGTTCCTGGGCAGGGCTTCTAAGTGACTGAGCACGTAGGGCCCAGCAGCGAGCTGGGGAGGCCATGTTTTGAAGACGAAGGACATCCCTAGATGAGCCTGGTGGCCTCCCAGAGTGCTGCCCAGGCTGGCGGTGGGGACAGAAGGGACAACTCTTCAGTTCCTCAAGAAAATTCGAGCTCTGGAGAGGCTTCGGCTTGGAAGGGTGGGAGACACAGACACCAGAGTCCCACTCCTCTCAGAAGAAGAGGCCCCAGCTTCCTGCCTTCCCAGCTCACACCCTGGCCAGCCAACTCCCTCAGAATCGAAATGCCCACACTGTCCCCTCAGGGTCTGTCTCCGTCCCCGCACCCAGGCTGTGAGGACCCCTCAGGCCCCCTGGGTGAGCCAGAACCCACAGACCACGTGGACGTAATGGCTCACACCTTTCAAGCCAGGATGTGGTGTTAACAAAGCCCCACGCCCTCACCCAGGCGGCACTCTGGGTGACCCCAGCCAGCGCTTGCCCCTCCACTGCCTGCTGAGCCACCTTCTCGAGGCTGCCAGGCCTGGTCCCGCAGGCATCACCTGCTGAGTGTGGAGCCCTAAGTGGAGTGCAGACTCCAGGGCTAGGGTGCTGGGCTCACAATCCCCGGCTGTTACTAACCTCTGGGGCCTCGGCTTCCCCATCTGTGAAATGGGGACAACATGCGCTGTATCTGCACACACGGATGCTTTAAGCATGTTACCTAAGGTCATGTCTTCTGCCTCTTTCTCTGGCCTCACTGCTTCCAGTTCAGCCTCCAGGCTTCTGATCACAGGCCCCCTGCCTGGAGGGCCCCTTTCTCTACGTGGTTACCTCCTCTCCTCCCTGAGGACACCAAGGTGGCTCCCCTCCTGCGGCGCAGATCAGGGCCTCCCCTGCCCCGAATGGGGAACTTCTCCTCCTAGTAATTATCTGCTTTCCTCAGAGGACTGGGGTCGCTCTGAGGCAGGATGTGCTTCCCCAAGGGGCCTGTGGCTCAAATACATCCTACGGTTGACCCCTCAGATGGGGGTGTCCCAGGCGGGACCCCGCAGGTCCACGGGTGGCCCCTCACCCCTTGTGCCCTGGAGGTCTCCTGTTTCTCCCTCTCTCCCCCCTGCCTTCCTTCTGGCCCGGGAAACCGGGGTCCTCAAGCCCGGGAAACCGGGGTCCACTGCCCCTCCGAGGAGTGCTTCCGCTGAGGACCGGCCCTCAGAGCCGCCGGAGGGTAACTGGGGTCCCCGGGCTGTCGAGGAGCAGAGGGGAGGGGGCCCGGCCTTGCAGGGCGAGGAGCTAGACTGCTGGGTTCACGTCTTCCCCACCAAGTCTTACAACTCTGTTTTTCACCGTTCAGGTCTTTATTATTATTATTACTTTGCTTATTTAGAAGAGTACTTTTAAATTTTTTTTTAATTGAGGTATATTTGACATACAAGATTATATTAGTTTCAGGTGTACAACATAACGATTCAATATTTGTACATATTGTGAAATGATCACCACAATAAGTCTAGTTAACATCCGTCACGTTCAGGTTTTTAAATACTGGATCAGGGCACCCATTCCCGATTTTGATAGAAAAACCGGCTCTTGGAGCAGTCTCGGCTCCCGCTTTTCAAGCGCCAGTTAAAGCCCAAGTCCCGGTCAAGTCCTCCTCTCCCTCCAAAAAGCTCTACGTTCTCTGACACCCCGCGCCCCCCGCCCGCAAAGGTGTAACTTTTAAAAGCCAGAGGGTCCAACCCCTCATTTTACAAGCGAGGAAACCGAGACCCGAGAACGGAGGGGGGGATGGTGGGGGGTGGCTTTAGGGAGGATGCAGATGAGAGAGCCTCGACGTGCAAGCGGCCTTGCTCTAAGCTGGATGGTTAGTTTTGTCACTAATGGTTGGAGTGATGATTTCCTTGAGTGTCGGTTTTCTCATCTGTAAAATGGGCGTGCGCCGTCTTTCGTTACCGCGCAAGGCTGGGGGAAGCAGCAAATTCAGAGAGGAAGTGAGCGGCCCGGGCAGGCGCTACTCCCGGCGGCCCGCGCTTTCGGCCCCGCTTCCCCCGCCCCTACTGTATTAGAGTCGAGGGTCTCCCGGGCTCCCGTCGGCTCCAGATCGCCCCGGCCTTACCCAGCCAGCTCCAGAAGTAGGCTCGAGAGGCTGATGCCCCGCGCGCTGCGCGCCCCCAGCACGGCGAAGATCTGCGGCAGCTTGAGCGTCGCGCACACGCCCAACACGCTCCAGTTGCAGAACCACAGCAACCGCGTCTCCATGGCGCCGGCGGGGCTGGGACTCCGGGACTCAGCGGATCCGGCCGCCGCGCGAAGGGGTTGCCGCTCAGCACTCGGCCGCCGGGCTCCCCCGGTCCTTCCGCCTTCCCTTCTCCCCTCCCCGGGCCGCCCAGTCGGGGTCCGCCCCTCCGCCCCGATCTCCGCCCCGAAGCCCGCCCAGGGTCCCCTCTCCCGCCCCTTTGTCCGCTCGGCGCCTGTCTCGCCCCGACGCCTCCCCAGGTCCGCCCCGTCCCCGCAGTCGCTCCGCCCCTCCCCGCTGGCCCGGCGGGAGCGGGATGGGAGCGCTGCGCCTGGAGCCGCCCCTCACGGGTCCAGACGGTCGGGGTCCGCTCCGCTTACCTCCCAGTCGTCCGTCCCCGACCTCGCCCCGACCCCTCCCCAGGCCCTCTCCCTCCGCCCCGGGGTCCGCCCCTTGCCCGAGAGGCAGGTCAACGCTGACCTTTGCGTGATCTGACCGCTGCTGATTCACTTTTCCGTGTTAAACCAACTCGTGCAGTTCTGAGCCTGCGGGCGATGTCTCCCGCTTTCCCACGGGTTGGATGGGCAGAAATTGAACCGCAGGAGGGCAAAGGGGCACCCCTCACGGGGGAATGGGCCATTTTGTTGGGATTTTTCACTCCTGAAAAGTGTTTTCCTTTCTTTTTCTCACTAAGCATTTCAGAGGTAAAAACTTAAAACGACCCAACTTAGTTTCTGTGCGTCCACCTCGATTTACAGACGGAGAAACAGTCCTTGCGGGACCGCGCTTTCCTCCAGCCGAGAGTGGGGACGTGTCCTCCCCAAGGGCAGGAGGCTTCCTTCCTGAGGGCTTGGTCCTTAACCCCGAAGACTCCCCTCCAGAGACGTGCACTTAAGAGTGAAATTTTTTCTTAAGGAGGTAAAAATAGATTTCTATTGACAAAAGAAGGTAACTTAGACTGCGGGGCTGGGGGTGCATTTTCAGGCTCAAAATGGTATAGGTACTGAGTCAAGGTTACAACGAAACAGAAAAGTCACAAAAATGCAATGCCAGAAACCACTGTAAAGAAAAAAATGCTGCCTGCCTTTCCAGTTCTATAGGATCAAGCCTGTTAGCCACTGCACTTGCCCACCACCAGTGTGCCCTGAGGGGAATTCAGGATGGAGAAAACCAGGAAGCATTCTGTGCGTTAGATTTACTGACCTTTTAGCTAGTTAAGATGCATGTTTAAGGAAAAACGTCTAATGACCCCAGATTCTTGCATCTTCCTGTACAGAGAAAAGCCCTAAAATCATTAACTTGAGACATCTGTTCTTTGTGCTTGGCAGTCATCTTGTGATGCTTGACTACATGTTTTTCCCAGCAAAAAAGTTCATATATATCCTGGCTCTCCCTTATCTCTTCTGAGCAGTTCCTTAGAGCTATCTGAGAAGTTGTCTCCCAGGCTATGGTCCTCAATAAGGTCCCCAAATAAAACTTAACTCACGTCTCTTTTTGAATTATGGTTTTCTCAGAGTATATACCCAGTAGTGGGATTGCTGTGTCATATGGTAATTCTATTTTTAGTTTTTTAAGGAACCTCCATACTGTTCTCCATAGTGGTTGCATCATTTTGCATTCCCACCAACAGTGCAGGAGGGTTCCCTTTTCACCACACCCTCTCCCCCAGCATTTATTGTTTCTAGATTTTTCGATAATGGCCATTCTGACTGGTGTGAGGTGATACCTCACTGTAGTTTTGATTTGCATTTCTCTAATAATTAGTGATGTTGAGCATCTTTTCATGTGCCTCTTGGCCATCTGTATGTCATCTCTGGTGAAATGCCTATTTAGGTCTTCTGCCTATTTTTGGATTGGGTTGTTTGTTTTTTTGATATTGAGATGAACCTAGTGGCAGGGCAGGAATAAAGATGTAGACATAGAGAATGGACTTGAGGACATGGGGAGGGGGAAGGGTAAGGTGGGATGAAGTGAGGGAGTAGCATGGACATATATACACTACCAAATGTAAATTAGACAGCTAGTGGGAAGCAGCCGCATAGCACAGGGAGATCAGCTCGGTGCTTTGTGACCACCTAGAGGGGTGGGATAGGGAGGGTGGGAGGGAGGCTCAAGTGGGAGGGGATATGGGGATATATGTATGCATATGGCTGGTTCACTTTGTTGTACAACAGAAACTAACACAGTATTGTGAAGCAATTATACTCCAATAAAGACCTACTTTAAAAAATAAAATCATTTCAAAAACCAAGAAAAAAAAAACTTAACTCACAACTTTTACCGTGTGTGTTTTTCTTTCAGTGGACACCATTATTGCTGGTTTTGTGCTGTGAACCTCAGCAGGGCATTTGAGGCTTTCCCTCTGTCTGCCCCACCTTCCGTCCCTGATCCTCCAGCCCACACTTGGCCATCATCCCCACCCGCTGGGAAAACCCAGAAGGTATTGAGTTCTTTCTCCATGGCTAAGGGAGAATGGGATGCATTAGAAAGAACTCTTTCAGAGGAAAACAAAGAGTGTGTGTGTCAGTGGGTCTAGTCCTTGTCTTCTAGAGATCCTGAAATATTTACAGATGAAATAATATGTCTGGAACATGCTTCAAAATATTGGGGTTTTGGGTCGTAGGGTGGGGATGTAGATGAAACGAGAAGAGCAGTGAGCTGATAATTTTTGAAGTTGGTGATGGGTATATGGGGGATTATTATACTAGACTCTCTACTTCTGCATAGGTTTGATAAGTTCCATATTAAAAAGTTTAAAAACAAAAGAGAGGATGTGCATGAAGTGCTGTGACTCTGAATGTGCGGATTCTGAGCTCCAGAAAGTTGAGGGAGCCCGAGTTCCGGGACTAGATCTAGTCCTGGTGTAACTGATCTGGGTTCTGGGACTCCTGAAGCAATAGAAATCAATAAGAAGCCAGACGAGAAGTTCAGGCGAGGCTTTACTGGGACATGGGTCCCAGCAGATTGGTGGGTCGATCCAGAAGGGTGGCTTAGGTGGTCTGCCCACCCCCTTGGCGGTGCCGTGTGCAGGGGTCATGCGTGAAACCCTGCTTTTGCCCCCAGCACCTCAGAAGTGGCAGTTGAATTTTGGCCTTTTTGTATCTTATTGTTCATACTCTGCCCCAACTGCACAAGCATGCAGTTATTTTTGGTC
This sequence comes from Balaenoptera musculus, assembly GCF_009873245.2. Taxonomy (NCBI): domain Eukaryota; kingdom Metazoa; phylum Chordata; class Mammalia; order Artiodactyla; family Balaenopteridae; genus Balaenoptera; species Balaenoptera musculus. The sequence goes on from NC_045797.1 coordinate 82,662,190, forward strand.
CCTTAAAGTGTCTTTGTATTTTGTTGCTCAAGGAGACGTTTGTCCAGGTGCAAGCTCTCCAATAAAGGGTCCCAGGTCCCACCCTGTCTCACTGGGACTGGATGTGCTTATTGCTCTTGAGATGACATTGCTTTTGCCCTCTCAGGAGACTCTTTGTGTGTGTGTGTGTGTGTGTGTGTGTGTGTGTGTGTGTGTGTGTGTGTGTGTGTATTATATTTGTCTGCTTGGGCTGCCTTAACAAAATACCACAGACTGGGTGAGTTAAACAACAGGAATTTATTTTCTCACAGTTCTGGAGGCTGGAAGTCCAAGATCAAGGTGCCAGCAGGACTGGTTTCTGATGAGACCTGTCTCCTCGGCTTGTAGATGGCTGTCTTCTCGCTGTGGCCTCATGTGGCCTTTCCTCTGTGTGTACATCCCTGGTGTCTCTCTCTCTTATTATAAGGACACCCATCCTATTGGATTAGGGCTCCACACTTATGACCTCACTTAATCTTGATTACCTCTTTAAAGGCCTTGTCTCCAATTTTATCACATTGTGGGTTAAGGCTTCAACATGTGAGTTTTGGGGGAGCACAATTCAGTCCACAATAGACATATATATATATGTTCATATGCGCTCTGTACATACCCACATACCCACATACATTTATATATATATAAAATGCACACTGAGCTGAGAAGCACTGGCTAGAGCACTGAGGATGGAGACTGCCCTCCCTGTAGGACTCCGTCATAAACATTGATTCCTTGGCCAAACTTCTGCTACGTGCGTAACGGACCCAGTGACTTCAAAATGCCACTCCCTGACATCCATTTTTTTTTCGAATCTTTGAATTTTATTTTATTTATTTTTTTATACAGCAGGTTCTTATTAGTTATCCATTTTATACATATCAGTGTCTACATGTCAATCCCAATCTCCCAATTCATCCCACCACCACCTCCCCCCACTTTCCCACCTGGGTGTCCATACGTTTGTTCTCTACATCTGTGCCTCTGTATTACTCAGCCCTAAAAAGGAACGAAATTGGGTCATTTGTAGAGACGTGGATGGATCTAGAGACTGTCATAAAGAGTGAAGTAAGTCAGAAAGAGAAAAACAAATATGGTATATTAACGCATATATGTGGAACCTAGAAAAATGGTACAGATGGACCGGTTTGCAGGCCTGACATCCATTTAAAGTGCAGCTCACCTTCAAAGACAGCCAAGTGACTCAGTACAGGAGCAGCTTCCTTCCGGCTGGCTGCATGGAAGACCCTGTTGCACCAGCTTATAAAATCAAGTAACCTTGAGAGCAGCCCACCCCGCCCTCACCACAGCCTTTGGGAACGAAAGAGTCAACATCACTCTTCTTCGAGTCACAGATCTGTGTGCCTGGGAGCTCACTCTCTGTGGAAAATTCAAAATGAGTCCCATGAGCCACCCAGACAGAGTCCCGGGAGATGACAGAATGTTCTGGAACTTTGAGGGGTCCAGAAGGGGTCTCTGCCGAGAAGAGTCTGTCAGTGAGGGTTCGACTACAGACCACAGAATCTTCCTCCTTAGGCAGCTGGTCATATTTGGAGGCGCTAAGCGGAGTGCGGGGTCACTGGAAGGACGAGGTGCAGGTGTGAGGAAGAGTCCCTCAGGAACAGCTTCCAGAACCTCCTGCCAGCCTTCCCCTTTGGGAACCATAAATTTGTTTTCTTTATCTGTGAGTCTGTCTCTGTTTTGTAGATAAGTTCATTTGTACTAGTTTTTAGATTCCACATATAAGTGATATCATATAGTATTTGTCTTTCTCTGTCTGACTTAATTCACTTAGTATGATCATGTCTAGGTCCATCCATGTTGCTGCAAATGGCATTATTTCATTCTTTTTTATGACCAAGTAGTATTCCATCATATATATATGCATGCAACATCTCCTTTATCCATTCACCTGCCGACGGACACTTAGGTTCCTTCTTTGTCTTGGCTATTATAAATAGTGCTGCTATGAACACTGGGGTGCATTTATCTTTTTGAATTAGAGTTTTCATCTTTTCCGGATATATGCCCAGGAGTAGGGCTGCTGGATCATACGGTAACTCTATTTTTAGTTTTTTGAGGAACCTCCACACTGTTTTCCACGGTGGCTGCACCGATTTACATTCCTACCAGCAGTGTAGGAGGGTTCCCTTTTCTCCACACCCTCTCCAGCATTTATCATTTGTAGACTTTTTGATGATGACCATTCTGACCAGTGTGAGGTGATACCTCATTGTAGTTTTGGTTTGCGTTTCTCTAATAATTAGAAATGTTGAGCACCTTTTCATGTGCTTTTTGGCCATCTGTATGTCTACTTTGGAGAAATGTCTATTTAGGTCTTCTGTCCATTTTTTCGATTGGGTTGTTTGTTGTTTTGCTATTGAGTTGTATGAGCTGTTTGTACATTTTGGAAATTAAGCCCTTGTCAGTTGCATCATTTGCAAATATTTTCTCCCAATCAGCAGGCTGTCTTGTCGTTTTGTTTATGGTTTCCTTTGCTGGGCAAAAGCTTATAAGTTTGATTAGGTCCCATTTGTTTATTTTGAAGCAAAGAGCTTTCTTACAAGCATCAGAGGCTTATCAACAGCAGCAGTGACAACTATAGCCGTGGCTAGAATCTGTTGAGTGCCTGCTGTGTGCCAGGTGTTTGACTTTCGTTAAGTTGTTCCACTTATCTGTCGAAGCAAGGAGGCTGTCCCCATGTCGAGGTGGTCCTGGCTGGGAGTTCCTAGTCCTGCCACACGGCTGTGGCTCCTTCTTCTCCCTCCCCCCACCCCCGTCTTGGACTCTGTTTATCTTGTTGCCCCAGGACCAGCATAGGAGAGCTGCTTCAGCCTGGGGCCCAGCCCACCCCTGCTGTTCTGGGAGTGCTGGCTGCCTGAGGGATGTCTCTGAAACCCGGGACGGGACGTGGGCTGTAGGACTTGGGTGTCGCGTACACCTCTACTGTCCCCCCAGCATGGCCCTCACAGGCTGTATGATCTTGGGCAAGCCCTTGACTCTCCTTGGCCTCAGTTTCTTCATTTTAAAATAGGGGAAACCATACCCACCTCGTAAGGTTATTGAGAGATACACAGTTGGTGCTCAAAATATGGTAGTTCCCTACCACGTGCAAACTAGCAAAACGTTTTGGGGATTTGTGGGCACTGGCTTTGCTCCTGAAGCAGCGGGGGAGAGTGGCCCAAGGTGGAGTCAGGTGTGGGCCCTGTAGGAAGGTGTGCGGGTCCCAGCCCCCATGTCCCAGCTGGGACATCCCACTAGCACGATGGCGGATCTTCAGGGCTTCTCTGTATCCTCAGGAAGGTGGGGAGTGCTAGGATTGGGGGCGGGGAGGTTCTTCAGTGCACACCCACTGGGATATCGCTGCAGCCCATAATAAGTGTCCTCATCTGAAAGAAACATTGCCTCTTCCCCTCTACACGGTTACATGGACGCAGCCTGTCACATGAACCTGACCCCATTCCCAGGGCCACAGCTGACTGGAGCAGGGCAACTCCCTGACTGAAGTAGGCCTGGAAATACCTTCCCAGGGACCTTGGCATCAAGCACTAACTGACTCCGTTCTCACCCTGGCTCTTCAATAGGGAAGCCGTCAACTCAGGGGCCATTGGTCATGGCCATTCCCCTCACCCCTGCTTTTATTTGAAGATTCCCAAACCCGTAGAAAGGTTACAAGAATAGTTCAATGAATACCCATATGCTCTTCACTTAAGTGTATCAGTTGCTAACATTTTTATCCACCTTTGCTTCACCTGTCTTTCGACTTACACACCACCCACATTTTGTTGTTGTCGTTCAACCATATTCGAGTTAGTAACAGACATGTGGCTTTACCCGTAAATACTTCCGCATACATCTTGCAGGGACGAAGGTGTTCTTCTACCTAACCCAGGTATAATTATCACCCTGTGCAAATTTAACCCTGATACAGTGCTATTAGCTAATACTTAGCTCATGTTATCTGATATTTAGTCCATTATCTGATATTTAGTCTCACAGTGTCCTTTAGAGCTGGTCACAACCTTAAACGCAGGTCACCTTTGATCTGGATCACGTCCTCAGTTGTCCTTTGTCTTTTATGACATTGATGTCTTGCAGGGAACCTGGTGTTTCTTCAGTTACCCTCAGGTTGGGTGAGGCAGCTGGGAGTACTCCCTGGGTGAGTCTCCGCCTCTGTGGGTCCCACCAGGAGACTCATGATGTCAGCAGCCTATGATGGGGAGGTTACATTTAATAAGTATTTGGTTAAGGTGGAATCTCCCAGATTTCACCACCTGCCGCTCCCTAAGACTCTCTGACCCAGTGGTTACAGCGTCTTTTATGGATTCTTGCTTAAATCAATTAGTTATAAAATGGTAACTTTCTGTTTATATCATTTCTTCTGTATTCTTCAGTTGAGAAGAGCTTTTCTTCCTCTACTTAAAATTTTAAAAATTATTGGTATGAACTTGTGGATTCTTTATTAGTAGCATTGTTCTCGGGTGGGATTTGTGGGGACTGGCTTTGCTCTCACAGGTGCAGTCAGAGATGAACGGCATTTAGATGCTCAAATTATCCCAAATTTAGCCCGTGGGAGCCCATTCAGGTGGGCACTTATGTCCCTTTGACATTTTTCCCTCCTGTTTTGAACACTTCCTTACTTTCTGGCACAGGAAGGCGCCCTGGGCTGGTGTTCCCTGGGCAGTGGTCATTTTTTAATCACATGGAAGCAGGGATGCTGGTTTGGCCATGGAGAGGAGAGTGAGGCCGGCGTGCTCAGAGAAGCAGTGATAAAAGTTGACGAAAGAAGCCTTCAGGCTCCGCTCTGGCTCATCAGCCCTGATTCCAGTCCTTCCCAGAACCTGCTGCTTCCTAGCCCCTGGGTTCTGAGATGCCCCCATTTACCTGTTGATAATGCCCCTTCTTGCCTTGGCTGGTGCTGACCCTGCAGGCTTGGTGCACACAGCCTCCTTTGCTCTGGCCCAAACAAGGCATGAGGCTGGCGTCGGGGCCACAGACAGACATCAGTGTGCACCTAGTGTCTAAGCCCCCACAGGCTGAGAGGGCCAGGGTCCCCAGCCCCAGGGTGGGGTCAGGCATAAGCTGGAGCAGGAACAGGACCAGGTGCTTGGCTCTAGAAGGGCTTGTCCAAGTCTGGACAGACCAGGTCTGGGATCCTTTGAGTCCAAGGACTTTGCATGCAGCCGGAGACCCAGGGCTCTATTTCAAATGTTTTTTTTTTTTAAAACTCATATTGGCACCTCTCTTTATGCCCTTTCTTTAAAATTATTTATTTATTTTTGGCTGTGTTGGGTCTTCGTTTCTGCGCAAGGGCTTTCTCCAGTTGCGGCGAGTGGGGGCCACTCTTCATCGCGGTGCGCGGGCCTCTCACTATCGCGGCCCCTCCCATTGCAGGGCACAAGCTCCAGACGCGCAGGCTCAGTAGCTGTGGCTCACGGGCCCAGTTGCTCCGCGGCATGTGGGATCTTCCCAGACCAGGGCTCGAACCCGTGTCCCCTGCATTGGCAGGCAGACTCTCAACCACTGCGCCACCAGGGAAGCCCCTCAGATGTTGTTTTAAGTGTCTTACAGAACACTCCTGTCCAAAGCTTGTGGAATCGGTCAGGTGTTTGCCCTCTGACCCTCCTGCTGGGGGTGAAGTATGCTTTTTTGCCCTAGTGAGGCTGGGGCTGGCCACGTGGTTATCGGATGGGGTGGTTATCGGATGGGGTGTACGGAAGCCTTGCCTGGTCTGGCTCTTGGGCTCTAGTGACGTGCCATGAGAAGAGCACTCCCAGGAAGCTGCTGGTCCGAGAGCACGAGAGACACGTGCACGGACGTGAACCCCGTCCGAAGCTTGGAGCCAAGTCCAGCTGAGCCCCAGCCCCATGTGGACCTGTGAGCAAGAAATGGGCTGGTGTGTCCCACTGCATGAGTGTACCAACTCTCTAAAAGAGCCCCCAAAGCTCTGTGATTCAGGGCTCACCGAATGCTCAGAGCACGGAGCCATTAGCTGGGGATGTCCTAGGAATCTGTCTCCCCTCCCCCATCGACGTAGAGACTGAGGCCTGGAGAGGAGATGGTGTGAGATGGGATCCCAACTCTTTGCTAGCTGTGGGACCCGGACCAGCTTGAATGAAGTCTTTGGCTTAGTTTCCAAATCTCTCAGATGGTGACAATAATACTTAGAAAGGAGGCGATTTGGGTGATGCGCCAGGCACAGCGTCTGTGCGCAATACACCGCACCGTCTCCGGGTGGCCGTGCTCCAGGAAGTGTGAGCCAGCCGGCCTCCTGCCTTCCCTCCTGGAGCAGGCATCTGCATCCATATTTAACCTCGCTTTCTCTCACTTCCTGGGAGTTCCCAGAATACCTCTTGCTTTGACCCTCTGTCTCTAATGGAAATAACTTTATTGTGTTGTTTTTATTTTCTGGGCATAAACATAAAATGGAGCATCCTTATGGCAAAAATGCAGATAGAGTCTTTAAGGAGCCACCAGCAGCTGTCTTTGACCAGCCCAGTCCAAGGGGGGACACTTGTCCATCCTGTGATGCTGCCACGATGTGACCTTGACCCTGACTGTGCTGACCACTGACTTTTGCCCAGGCATGTGATCTCAGATTGGACAGGGAACCCAGCTTCCGTCTCAGACTCTGAAAAAGAAGGCTGCAGCCTCCAGGTCCAAGTGCAAAGGGCTGTGTCCTGTTGTGGGTGACCTTGTCTCTTCCCAGCTGGGTCAGAATCAGGCCTGGTTTGTTCCATTACACTTTGCAGGAGTCAAGGGTTGGCAGTGAAGTGGGGTGGGCTTTATGTTGTGTGGAAATAGTGCGTCCTAAGTAACTTCTGATAACATTGAGGGCCTATTCTTGGGGGTGATCAAGGATTCTGCAGATTGGAAAACAGTTCCTTCGTAAAGTTTACTCGGGCTGCTAACACGACCCTTGGGAGGGGAAGGAGACCAGCACTTAGCAAGTGTCCCCTTCCTTCCAGGCCCTGGGCCAGCACTGCTCACGTGAGCGTCACCTGGACCCCAGGCTCCCTGCTTCCCTTTCTGGCCCTAGCCCAGGTCCAGGTGCCTCTCTGTCTGCCCCACAGCACAGAGGATGTGGGATGGATCCAGGGAACCTGTGACGGCGGCCAGCACCACCTCGACTCAGGTCCCCTGTAGGCAGGCCCCCCCCTCTTGGCTCTAGCTTCACTCTGACCCCCCTGACCATTACACGGGTAACAAAGGAGATGGAGACCCTGACCGGAGAGCCGACCCTCTCAGCAGCCCCTGTCTGAGGACCCGCATCCTCCCCGGGTGACCACACCAGGATGGTGCTCTCCCCCCCGAGAGAGGGCCGTCCTCTGCAAACACATCCTCGTACCGTGTTGCAGGCACTGCTCTAAACAATTACACAGGGTAACTCATTCAATCCTCACAGCAACCTTACAAAATCTACCATTTTATCCCTATACGTGGTAGGCAGAAAAGCGGCTCCCCCAAGATGTCCATGGGACCATGCATATGTCACCTTGCACGCAAAAGGGATTTTGCAGATGTGATTAAATTAAGGACCATGAGCTGGAGAGATTGTCTTGGATGATCAGGGCGAGTCAGTGTAATCACAGGGTCCTTAAAAGATGGGGGGCGGGAGAGAGAAAGAGAGATTTGAAGCTACCACGCTGCTGCCCTTGAGGATGAAGGAGCCACGGGCCAAGGAATGTCAGCAGCTTCCAGAAGTTGGAAAAGGTGAGGAATCAGACTACTCCAGCCTCCAGAAAGGAATGCAGCCCTGCCAACGCCTTGAGTTCAGTCCAGTGAGACCCACTTTGGATTTCTGACCTCCAGGACTGCAAGATAACATGTATGTGTTGTTTTGAGGCTCTCAGTTTGTGGTCACTGGTTACAGCAGCGACAGGAAACGAACACACCATGCTACAGGTGGGGAAACGGTGGCGCAGAGGCTCCAGCAACGTGCCCAAGGCTGCAGCTGCTCAGAGTCAGGAGCAGGACCCGAACCCAGTGGACGGTGCTCCTGACCACACGCAGGGCCCCGTCTCATGGGGCCCTGACCCTTCGGGAAGCCCCCCTGTTGCCGGTTATATGGCCTTGGGCAGGTCCTTGAGTCCTCTCCATGTCGGGTGCGGAGATGAGCCAGGAGCCCTCTTAAGGCTCACGTGGGACTCAGGGATAACGACCCCTGGCTGTACGCAGGGTGCTGTCCGGGGCACAAGTGCCGGACCCACAGCGGTGTCCCCGCCGCCCCACACCCACCAGGGGCAGGCCCGCCCGGCCCTCCTCCTGGATGGGCTGCAGCTCGTCTTCCAGCTCCTTCTTCCGGATTCCTTCCACAAAGAAGAAGTCCAGGCTGATGAGGGCTTTCCCCAGGGGCGTGTCCACCCTGCTGCCCACAGCCTGGCTCGTGGAACTGGGGACTGTGTCAGAGAAGAGAGGCACGTACCCCAGCAGCTTCACGGGCCCCTTCTTGTTGCCCTGAGGAGAGGGGACAGTTAGGGTCACCGGCTGCGGGAAAACAGGAGGGGCCTGAGCGGGGAAGAGAAGGGAGCCGGGAGAAGATGGCCTCTGCAGGAAGCATCCCCTGGGTGATCCGATCCCAGATTCCGCTCTGGACCCGGAACTCAACTCTCCAGCCGAGAGAGGCTCGCTTCCTCCTCCTCGCACCCAGGGCTCCTTACACAGGTGCTTCCAGGACCCCCTCACCGGGATGCTTGAGCAGCCGAGGGAGGGACCACGTCCTAACCCCTCCTCCACCCCACCCCCCAGGCCTAAGACGCTGCCTCACACGTGGTGGGGACGCCATGGGGTGGTTTTGGTTTTTGGTTGAGTTTTACTGGAAATCTAACACACACACAGAAAAGTACACCAGTCACAACTGTACAGCTCAGCCAGCGCCCACGCGGTGAGTGCCATGCAGCCCCGCCTGGGCCAGGAAATAGGACGTGACCCACCTCAGATGCCGCCTTTAACCCCTCCGTCACTGCCCCGACCTCCAAGGCGACCTGGTCTTGACTTGTGGGTTTGCCTGGCGTTGAACTTTACCTGACAGGTCCCGGTCTCTTCCCTCTGGCTCCTTTCTCTCAAGAACGTGTTCCTGAGGTTCCCCTGTGTTCCCGCGTGCGGTGTCAGCTGCTTGGCTCTCAGTGCTGAACGGTGTTCCGCCGTGTGATTTGGGCGAATACTCCGCAAGTTACTTATCTGCTCTGCCACGGGGGCATTTGGGTTTGTTTCCAGTTTTGGGGTCTTAGGAGCGGTGCTGCCCTGGACATGCTGTCTGGTGACTTCTGACACTGATGGATGGAGGAGTGAGTAAATGTCTGAGTTATGACTAATCTGATAAGCCTTCCCTGCCCTTGTTTATAGTTAACTTCGTGCTGCCCCGTGTCAAACAGAAGAGACAGGACCAGTCTTAAGAAATAGGATCCGGGCTCTCAGCTGGCAAAGTCCATGCCGAGGTGGCCCCATTGTCTGGGCAGGCCAAGGGTTTCAGGGGTCAGGTTGCTCATACACAGCCCGGGGCAGGGAGAGGCTCTGTAGCCTGCGAGCCTGGGCCAGGGGCTCAGAGTAGGAACTCAGGCCCCATGAACTAAATCTTCGATCGCAGGGCAGACAGCAACACCTCAAGGCCAGCCGTACAGATGTCAAAGCGTCCCTAAACCCCACAAGGGCCATGCCAGTGTGGCCACCACCTTGGTTGGCTTGTTACACTGCTTGGCTTCCAATCTGGTTCTCTAACCATGCTTTATACAGCCAGATTCCTTCTCCCATTTGTTCATTCCTCCAACATGAACTGAGTGCTAAATAGTTACTGGGTGCTGGGGGTGTTTGTGCAGTAATGAAGCCATCTTTATTCTTTCGCCAAGGGAGCCCACGGCCAGGTGAGATTGCTCGTTGCACAATTACACGATGTTCCCAAGGAACGGGTTAGATGTGCCAGTGAGTGAAGACCACAGTGGTCCGGTCATGCTTGCTCAGGAGGGGGAGATTTCTCAGAAGGAGCCACTTGAGCGGGGTCTTGAAGGATGAATAGGAGGCCATCAGGCTGACAAAGTAGGAAGGGAATTTCAGGCAGGGGAACTGCATGCACAGAGGCATGGATAAAAGAGAGCCTGTGGGTCACCGTGGGGTGAGCGAGGAGGACGGGGAGGGAGGCAAGGTTGGATCATGGGAAGTGTAAACCATCCTGAAAAATGCAGATTTACTGAAGGATTTTAAGCCAGGGAGAGATATAGTCAGTTCTGCAGTTTAGGAAAATCACTCTGGTGGAGGATGGACTGTCGGTGGTGATATTAGACACAGGGAATTAGTTTACAAAGTGTGTTCACCCAAACTCATTCTCCTTGTGGCGCCAACCCCACTCACTCTACAATGCTGACATCCTCAGGCAGAGGAAAACATTTCAGCAGCTCATGCCTGTCGTTTCCAATGGGTTCGTCTTAACTAAAATCAAGAAACACTGGGGAAAAGTAATTTCTAAATACTCTACGTAAGTCTTTTCTTTCCCACCAGACCCCGAGTTTCTTGACACAAGGTTGTATTTTATTGGTCTCTGTACATTTCAGCATCAAGCACACAGTAGGTCCTCAATAAACATTAGATGAATAAATAAACATTCTAAGTGCAAGTATGTTGGACAGGAATGTGGTTTGTCTTACCATGGGGTCATAGCCTTTCAGGAAACTCCAATTCTGAGCCCTGGAAAGAAAACACGGTGGCAGTGTGAGCCTTCCCTGTGACATTTTGACCATGATTGTCCCCGGGTCACAGGAATCAGTTGCTGCCACGGATGCATGGATTACATCATGGAGGAACTAAAATCAGTAAGTGGAACAGATGCCAAGGATCAACAAGTGTTTATGGTGGAGCCTGTAAAATGAACACACATTTCAATGGAGCGGAAACTCTGATGCCAGAGGGTGTAGCAGGTGCGTCAGGAACCCGGATGCCGTCTCACCCTGTGCCGGGGTCTGCTGGGGTATCTGCCAGTATTTTGTGAAGAAAAACCAGTTTTCACTTCCCCAAAGCCTGGTAACCTTCCAGTGTGTGTGGCAGAGGAAGGTAGGGCGGGGGAGGGAAAGTGACAATGAGAAAAATGGCGTCAGCTCTGCTGGTAGTTTAATTTTTAATCTATTTTTTGAAAGTCAAACAATTCTCTAAGACTTGGAAGAAAAGCAGGTTTCTCTGCCCCAATCCTCAGAGCCCGTGAGATCCACAACCTAGAGTCAGTTTCTTAGCTGTCTCTTCAAGCCTTTCATGTCCATATTCTGAAAGAATAAACCTGCACTGCCATTTCTTGAGGTCCTAAAAATGTAAGCTTATCTATTGGCTTTCTACTATGGGAGATTATGAATTAGCATTCTTGACCCTTTCTTCTTCCCCATTTCTTCCAAAATCATTGCATTATAGATTTTGGTTCACTTGATATGTATTGTTTATATCCTTCTAGTTATATAAATACTGTTCATTGATGAACTAATTATACTACTTACTGCATAATATGACCCCAGTTCCTTTCTTTGTACAGCTTAGAATTTTTTCTAGCGTTAATAATGATATTTTCCCTGATTATCTTAGGTTTCTATGTACTGATCATTGATTCCAAACTCTCCAAATAAATTGTAAGGCTCCCTCTCAATATTATTTTCCACACAATCAAATGCATCAGGTCATGAACAATTTCTTTTAAATGTTTTCTCCAGGGAATTCCCTGGCAGTCCTGTGGTTGGAACTTGGCGCTCTCACTGCCAGGACCCTGGTTTCGATCCCTGGTCTGGGAACTAGGCCACGCAGCGTGGCCAAAAAAAAAAAAAAAAGTTTTCTCCAGAGCCCGAGCCCTGGGACCCTGGGTCGTCCCCCTCCCTGGGGTTGGCTGCTCTCCAGGACCACCATGCTGGGACTCTCCTCATTGTGGACCCTGTGCCTTCCTTGCTTGTTTTCCCTCCTGTGGTTGTGAAGCACATCCTCCAGTATCTGTGCATTCATGTATTTCTGTGGTTCTGGAAAATTCTCATTTTCTCTTCAAGTAGTTCATGTCCCCCATTCTCTCCTTGGGGAGCTCAGTTTGAAGGTATGTTGGACCTTCTTGCCCTGTTCTCTAGGATTTTAGCTCTTCTTTCATGGTTTCCATTGTACTGTTCTTCTGAGTAATTTATTTTTCTTTTTCCTTTTTTCAAAAAGAAAACTTCCTTTATTCTATTATTAGCTGGAAAAATTAAATGGCACTAGATGGTCCTGTCTTTGTAAACGTCCCCTATACCCCAACACACATGCACACACACACACACACACACCACACACACACGCACACTCTCTCTCTCTCTCTCCAATTCATCAGCAATGCTCGCGATTCTACCACCAAAACATTCCTTGCATTCTTCCACGGACCTCCAGCTACACTTCGCCCGCGCTCAGGACGCCACGGACTCGCCCTGCTGCCCCCAGCTTCTTAACCGTCACTCTGCTCCTCACCCCTGCCCACCATTTCAGTTCCTTCTAAGCATAGCGGCCAGACTGGTCATTTAAACTGTAAATCGGTCACATCAGGCTCTCGCTTAAGACCCTCCAGGGCGTCTCATGACATTCGAAGAAAAGTACCTGGACTTTAATAAGTGTGTGGGCGTTTCCTCCTTCTCCTCATCCCCAGGCTCTTGTCCCTTCATCACCGCCTTGGCCACATGCACATTCTTTATGTGGTGGTGGTTTTTTCTTTTTTAAATACACCAGACTCCTCCGCGGCCCCTTCTCGTGCTCCAGGTCTCAGCCTGGATGCCGCCAGCTCGGAGGGGCCTCCGTGAGCTCCTGGGAAAGCAAGGCGTGCGCTCTGCCCAGCCCGTTTCTCCCGACACCAGCCACACTTGGCTCCTGCTTGTGCCTCCGTTGCTTTTTGGCTGCCGTGTCCTGAGCGTGAGGGCTCCGTGCAGCCAGGACCGGGCCCGTCTTGCCCCCCACGGCAGCCTGACAGGGCGGCTCTCCTAGGAACTTCTGGGCTGAGCGATGCTTGAAGGCGCGTCCTTTGCTGGGTCGGAGGGCCAGCATTCCTCCCCAGGCTGCAGCCACGGCTTCACGGCTGCCCCTACCCACAGGCGCACTTCATCCCTTGAGCTCCAGCTGGGGGGCTTACTGCAGAGGGCTGATGGGCTCCCGGGATGCACCGCCCCCCTTGCCGGGCCCTGCTCTTCACTCTGCTGAGTCTGGCCAAGGCTGGGCTCCCTCACCTCCCCCGGCCCAGGTTCTCCCCCCTCAGCCCACGCGCTTTCCCACCGCCGCCCTTTGCCTGGCTTACTCCCTCTCACCCCTGTCTCTGGTCTCTCTTTCTCCAGAAGCTTCCTAGACCCTGAGTTAGGTGCGGGGTGCCTCTGGGGGGGGGGCAGGGCACTCACCAGCGCCGCTGGCTCCTCGTCTCGGCCTCTAGACGCCCCTCCACAGCTGGTCCCGCTGCACACCGTCAGCTCCTGGGGTCGCCCGCTTGGCCGTCGGGGCCTGGGGGGCGCCAGCAGGGCTCCTACCCACCGCAGGGCCGCCCCGGGCAGCGGAGGAGACAAAGGCTGGCGGCCTGGTTGAAGGCTGTCGGTACCCAGCTGATGTGGTTCTCTGGAGCTCGGGGCGGGGGTGGCTTCCCATGGGTGCAGGGGTGTGTGTGTGTGTGTGAGACACCTGAGCCCCAGGGTCGGGTGGAGAGAGCTCCTGGTCTGTGCCATGCCCAGCTCAGCTGCCCCTCAGCTCTGCCCCCTGCTCCCCCCATCCCCCTGCTGGAGACCTCAGTACAGCATGGGGGAGTGGAGAGGGACCAAAGCCCTGACCTCTGGACAGTAAGAAAAGACATGGGGTTCTAGACAGGACATGTGGGTTTGGGCCCAGGCACATGACCTTGGGCAGCCCTGGCCCATTCGGGGGTGTGTGAAGGGGCAACAATAATCCTGATCCGCCCCCTGGTGGAAGCCGTGGGGCTCGCAGGAGAAGATGGACGGGAGGCGCTTTGTGAACTGGAGTGTGGCGCTTTGTTTCTCTCTTGGAATCATGGAAGCGGTTACGAGTACACGCCAGGCAAGGGACAATTAGTGATGCTGCACCATTAATACCTGCTCTTCTGCATCAACCTGGAGGGTTACAAAGTGTTGCCCTTGATCTTGCTTAACCCCTCCAATCATGCAAGGCAGGCGTTTCCAACCCCATTCTACAGATGAGGAAACTGAGGCCCTCACCAGCAAGATAAGTGACTGCCCAAGGTCACTCCGTTACTAGCTGAAGCCGGGCCTTAAGGTTGACTCCTCAGAAGGAAACAAGGAGAGCGCCGGGTGGGGACTCCCATTCGGAACCTTGCGCCCCGCTTCTGCTCTGACGCATGCAGCCCGGTGCGCCCCGAGCTCCCGGGCCTCTCTTGCTCGGGTCTCCTCAGCCGCCGCCCCCCGTGGCTTCTGCCCTGGGCACGCCACACTTCTGGGGCTCTCGGCTCCTTCCTACCCCCTGTGTGTTGGCAGAGTCACGGTTCTTTCCATGAAACTTTTCTGTGGGCTGACCCAGCTGGGCGTGGTGCGCCCACCTCTGCATGACTGGGAAGCAGACGCTGGGGCGGATGGCCACACACACACACACACACACACACGGAGCCCTGCTACGTGGAGGGTGCATGTAGCGCCCCAGCGTGCGGGCACAGGTGCAGCCAACATACCAACCCTCCTCCGTGTGCCCCGCCCTGGGCACCTCTTCTGGATTCTGCTCTCATGAAGGAGGTGCCAAGGAGTTGGGTCTTCATGGGTGAAAAGGATTTACCAGCTGGAAAAACTGGGGCAAATGCAAAAGCTTGGATGCAAGAGAGAACACTGGTATTTGAGCAGTGGCATTGGGGCTGGAGGGGGGCCCCAGGCCCCGGGTTGTTTGGAGCTGTGTCGAGAGCTCGTGCACAGCGGGGACATTGCTGCCTTCAAGCCACAGGGCAAAGAAGATCAGGAAAGGACAAGCAGGTGAAGTGACATGGCCGTGGTCCAGGTGAGAGGAGGTGGTGGAGCCCATGCTGGCCTTGGTAGAGGGCTGGAGCGGAGGAGACGGGGTGAGAGCCGCCGGGCCACAAAGAGCTGCCAGCACTTGTATGAGGAAGGAACTGAGCGGGTGTGACCTGCTGGGACATCAGTGTAAAAGCAGAGGCTGTGGGGCTGGGACCCTGTCTCTCTTCCTCCCTCTGTTCTTCCTCCAGAGCTGGGATGAGAACGGCTGGCATTTGGTGACTTTGAAGTTTTTCTCCAAAAAACATGAACTGAAAACCCCTGGGGCCCAGGAACAGGCTTCCCTGGTGGTTGTTCTCGCTTGGGTGTTTGTGACCCTAGCACAGCCAGGACAGGCCCCTGCTGTGCCTGAGGAGTGGCGGCTCTGACCTCCTGGAACCTCTGGAAGGGGTCCCGTGAGTGCCTTTGGAGAGCACAGTGCCTGCTACGTGGAAAACCACTCATAAGGCTGACTGCGGACTGTGGTCCAGAGTAGCTTGGAACAGCCTGGAACAGCTGTGCAGTTTGCTCAGGTACCTTGGCCCGGGTCCCCCGGCCACATGCTCCAGAGCTAAGGAACAGGACCAAAGAGGCCAGCAGGGACATCCAGGGTGACCAAGTGCCTGATGCATGGAGAGGCTGAATATTTCCATGGGACTGATCGATGGTAGAGGGATGGACCGATATCAACAGAGCACATACAATAGGTGTTAATTGTAAATCTAGGGGATGGGTATATGGACGTTCACTGTACCAGTCTTTCAACTTTATTATGTGTTTAGAAATTCCCAAAATAAAACGTTGATGGGAAAAAAGATTGCACCTGCCAGTCTAGCTTGAACACATTTTCTTTCCACAGTCACTGCCCTGGAAGAGCGTCCAGATTCAGTCTGGGCGGGTCTCACTGAGCCCCAGCCCGGGACGACCCTCCACGCAGCCTCCCCAGCCCCGTGGGATCAGGACACCGGCTCCGGTCCCAGCTCTGCCAGTGACTTGCCAGGTGTCCCAGAGCAAGTCATTGCCCCCTGCACACCTCACGACTTGGGATATAACTTTACACATGACTTTCTGAGAGAGGACAAAAATCCCTGGATTTGGGGGGTTGCTGGAGCTGTATTTTATCGGGTTTATCTCAACCCCAAGAAGGACCTTAACCGCAGTGCTGGTGGATCCGTACAGCCTGGGCTCAGGTGTGCAGTGAGAGGCACTGCGGACTCGGCCAGGTGGGTGCAGCACCCGGCGGCGAGGTCCCCAAAGCCGGGGGAGGCCCCGCCGGGCTGGGCAGGTGGGGGCGGGGCTTGCTCCAGGAGCCCCGCCCGCTTCGTGTAGACTCCGCCCCTTCCATGTTGGCCGTCTAGAGAGAGTCCTTAACTGTAGTTCTCCACTGCGGGGAAGGGCAGAGGGCCCGAGAGCCTCGGTGGGAGCCCTTGCAGCAGGTTTAAAGAGCTGAGCAAGCGTCGGGAGGGAGCAGAAATGAGGGTCAGCGGAGGAGAGGGCGGGGATGGGGGAAGAAGCGGGGCTCGGGGAAGGCAGGGGCGCTGCCAGGAAATGCTTGTCTGCATCTTTCAGGCCTCCTTCTTCTCCGCTACCCCTCCCTTTCCCGGATAAAAATTTTGGCTCAACACTAATCCCCTTTTCCCTGCGTGCACACACACCTTGAAGGCTTTATAAAAGGCGGTGAAAATAAAGAAAGGATTCAGGGCCACCGTTCACACCTTTCCAGCTGCTCCTACCAAGTCCCCAGAAAGTTTCTTAGTTTACTAGGACAGCATCATGAAAGGTAATTTATCTGCAGCTAAATCGACACTCCTTTGTCATCCAACCCAGCCCAACCACTTTCACTTTTGAAAACTCACTTTCCATCTTACTGCTTGTTATATACTTGCTGTCAATGTCCCCACCATTTTGTATGCTGCTTAAAAAAAGGTAACCTATTGGAAACATCTTTTCGTGTTTCTCTTTTCATACCTCTCCCTTTAATCCGTTTCTTAGAGTTGATATACCTTAATTTACTTAGCCATTTTTTCTGTTCTTGGGCATTTATTTTGTTTTCGGGTGTGGCATTAGCTGTGATGAATATCTTCCTGCCTCTGTTTCTTTCTGTTGCATTGTTTCAACAGGACACATTCCCCGAATGGGATTGTGGGTCAAAGCACACAGACATTTTAATGACTTTCAGTGTATAGAGCAGTGTTGCTCTCCAGCAAGGCCTGAATGTGTTGGCTTTACTGGTCTTGCCAGAACTGGGAGCTGGGTGGTGTGTCGGGGTCTCCAAGGCCACCCCAGGTTGATGATTGGCTAGGAGGACTCACAGGGCTCAGCCTATGGTGATACTCACGGCTGTGATTTATTATGGCAAAAGGAAACAAAGCAAAAATCAGCAAAGGGAAAAGGCACGTGATTTGAAGTCCAGAGGAAACCAGGCACAAGCTTCCAGAACCCTCATCCGGTGGAGTCACATGGATGAGCTTGATTCCCCGGCAGCGAGTTGTGGCAACACATGTGAAACGTTGTCCACCAGAGAGGCCCCTTGGAGACTCAGCTCCCAGGGGGCTGGTCACGCAGGCACCCTCTGCCTAGCACATACCAAAATCCCAGACTCCCGGAAGGAAAGCAAGGGCTCCGCTTAAACCGTATTGGGGCACAAACTGGTTATGCACAGTGAGCCGTTCTTTTCAGGGGATGGAGGGGACCCTCCCGAAATCCAGGGTCCCAGACACCAGCGAAGGGCCAGTCTTATGAGCAGCCCTTCTGAGGACAGCAGTCTCAGGCCTGCTGTGTCAAGTCTTCTGTGCTTGTGCCACGTGGCTGCCTAACACAACCTCCCCCCCGTGTCCCCCAGGAGCGTCCTTGAAAATTTCCAGCAATTAGGCGCTCTACATTTTCAATACCAATCTAGGCTCTGGGAGATAATTTAAATATTCCCTGATAGGTAATTACATTAAAAATAGCACTTGTGTAGCACTTCAGGACTGAGAGTGTGCCCACCTGCATTTCTCCCTGACGCATCACGACAGCCTTGGGCGGAGGGCTGATCATGGCTGGATTTGGGTGCAGAGCCTGGGGGCTCAGAAAAATCACCACCCTCACTGCTTACATGGGCAGGAGATGTGGTGCCAGGACCAGAGCCCCTGCTGACTGCCATTTTTGGTCTCTTCTTAAATTGTTATTTGCAGAGGAAAAGCATCCCTCATAAACAGTCTTACTTTGGCTATGCAAAAAAGAAACTCAGTGGTTGATACGCTGGAGGCTCTGGATTCCTGGAAGTTGGGAGCATTGGAAAAAATATTCTGGACCATTGTCTTTATTTTCTTTATTGTTTTCTATGTTCTGTAACTTCCCACTAATAGGCAGCTGAGTGCGTTTCAGGAGAAAGAAGTTGAATTGGGGATGATTGCAATACTTATCTGGGGCAGCAGGGGGCAGCCTGTAGCCTTGCATCCTCTGTTGGGCCTAGAAACACCAGGTACCTCTCCAACAGTCTTCCCAGGGCTCCCGAAAGAAGCCAGGCGTCTTTCAGGTTTGAGGCACTGTGAGAATGAGTGTGACGTCCAGAGAAGGTGTCCGTGATGGAACCCAGCAGCGGGCCTGAGGGAAGACGTGCCAGGCACAGAGCCCTCGGTGAGCAGTGGCTCAGGGCTGGGGTGAGGCTTTAACAACAGGTAGGGGCCTGGCCCAGCCAGTCGGAAAGGACCGGAGGCCTCCCGCTTGCAGGTGTGCAGAGGTGAGGGGGTGGAGGAGCAGGGCCAGCTCTTTTCCGGTTGGTTTGGGGGGATATCAATATTTTAACAGCTGCACCAGTACTTACAGTCGGAATATTAGCCCAGGTGCCTTCCAGCCCAAGTGCCGTGGTGTCAGTGGCTCACAGGATTGGTTTTTTTCCCAAGACAAGGGGACAAACTACACTATAATAGCGGACCAGACCGCCTTGGCTTTGGCCTTCTGAGCTCCCATCTGAGTCCTCATGGCTTATCCCCCTGCCCCCCACTGACTCATGCAGGTCGGGGTCCCCAGGAGCCCGGGCTGGCAGACCTCACGCCTGCTCCAGGCTTGGCTCCCACGTGGTCTCTGACCTGGGCTGTGCTGGAGCTGGAGCGGTTGGGCAGGTTGGGGGAGGGGGTGTGGAAGAGAGCACCTGGCCAGGTACAGAGCGCAGGATTTGTGTCAGGCCGACTCCATCCTAGCTCCGGCCTCACCCTCAGTGTGACCTTGGCTGAGCCACTTCATCTGTCTTCCTCCCCTGTAGTCCCTGTGCTGGGTGACTTCGTGCTGGTGTCTGATTTGTCTTCACCCCAACTTACAGATGAAGAAACAGAGGCTCCGAGAGCTTGCCTGCGCTCTTGAAGCCAGAAAGTTGTGCAGCTTGGGGTCAATCTCACATCAGTTCCTCCCAGGACCCGTGTTCTCTGACCTCTCTTTACTCCCTCTCCAAGTGGGAATCTCCTGTTCTTTTCTAAAGGAAGGAGATTTTTAGAGGAAAAGGAAAAGATTCCTTTTCTAAAGGAAGCCTTGTTAAAGGAAAACATCTGACAGTGATTTTTGAGGAAGAAGGAATATTTGAAGCAAATGCTGGGGGATACAAGAGTTAGGTTTCGGGCTGCACAACCAAATTAGGTGGGAAAATATTTTGTTTACTGATGGAACTTTCACGATTTCCTGCTTATTGTTTTGCCAATATTAGCCTTGTTTTAATTACTGCAAAGGCCAACAGCTGCCTCAGACACATTGGTTCTACAAATTAGCGGGGAATCTGTAAATCAGAAGGGGTCCCAGGGAGACGCCACAAACTCAGCCCGGGCCCAGGAAAGCCCCTTAAAATGCTGCAGCTGCTTGTGGAAGAAAGGTGCTTTGCTCCAGGTTATCAACTCTCACGGCATCTGGCGTCTGAATTATGGGTGATTAGTGCCTCCCGGGAGAGAGGATGTGTTTGCATTTGCATCTTGTAAATTCTCCCGGGAAAAAGGGCACTAGAAGGGGATGCCTCCTGCATTTTGCATCAGGTCTGAAATCCACTTAGTGACTTTACCTGCAGAAAGGTGGTAAAATAATGGTGGTTATGAGCAAGCACTTAGGGGTCAGACCTGGATGCAAGCGCTAGCTCCTGCCCTCGCTAGCACTCAGAATGCTGAGAGCAGCTCTGCTGGTGAAGGCCCTGGTTTGCAGATAGCTGTCGGACAAGCTTCTTTATGGGGCAGACTCTGTCTCAATCCCCTTTCTGCTACTTATAGTTTTCCTGTCTCAATCCCTGTCTTACCCCCTCGGAGGAAGGTGGTAATAACAGCAGTCACCCCAGAGGGTCACGGCAACATGCAATGTCCCAAAGCATGTGTAAAGCTCTTAGCAAACTGCCTGGCAGCTATTAAGAGTAGTGCTGGCTAATACTGTCGTGATTCCGTGGCAGCCTCCCCGTAGAGTAGCCCCAGGAGCATTCCTGCAGCCCCAATGCTGGCTTTACGGGGCTTGCTGCAGCCAGGAACCCAAGGCCATCTTGGAAAAGAGCCTCGTGATTGGCCTTGTGCTGGGGGATTCTAGGGAGAGTGTTAGTCATTTTGCAGCTGCCCGATGGCCTTGCCTAGGTTTCTTTGTTGTTGTTCTGTTAGCTTCATCCATGTCCTGTTGGAAACCCGTTTACCTCGGTTTGCCTGCCAGCAGGGCGAATTTTCACTTTCTCAATGATTATATGGATCTTAGCTATCAAAGCCTTGGGTCTCACTGAAGCCAACACATGATCATTCTTCCCAATAGAAACTGGAGCGAAACCTTCCCACAGCCTTATGACTGCACCTGGGCTCCAGCTGCACCAGGCTGGCCCTACCCTACATCTCTGTGCTTCCTGCACCCTGGGACTCTCTCTGTGGTTGGCTCTTACGTGACATTCAGGTCTCAGCTCAAACCCCATCCCTTTCATGACTTCCTAATAACGAGCTCCCATCCGGCTCTCTGCCAGCCTGTCTCATCACTATTTTCTTCTTAGCATTATTATCTCAAATTATTTTGTTCACTGTCTGTTTCCTTCACTAGAGACAAAACACCATAAATGCATCTCCAGCTAGAATGGTGCCTGGCATGTAGTAGGTAATCAGTAAACAGTTGTGGAAGGAAGGAAGGAGGAAGGAATATCCCTACACATGACTCTTCCCTGTTTGATCCATAGGATTCTAAGGGGTTGGAAGAGGAGCTTGACATCCTGGGTCTGGCATCCCTCTCAAGCCAGTGGTCCCTTTTTTAAAAAATTTATTTATTTATTTTTGGCTGTGTTGGGTCTTCGTTTCTGTGCGAGGGCTTTCTCTAGTTGTGGCAAGTGGGGGCCACTCTTCATCGCAGTGCGCGGGCCTCTCACTGTCGCGGCCTCTCTTGTTGAGGAGCACAAGCTCCAGACACGCAGGCTCAGTAATTGTGGCTCACGGGCCTAGTTGCTCCGCGGCATGTGGGATCTTCCCAGACCAGGGCTCGAACCCGTGTCCCCTGCATTGGCAGGCGGATTCTCAACCACTGCGCCACCAGGGAAGCCCGCCAGTGGTCCCTCTTGCAGCACCCTTCCCGTGCCTCTGTTGAGCCATATCCATTGCAGAGAGCTCTCCATTGTGACATGCCTGGTGCTCTCCCGTTAGAAATGGCTTTCTTAGAGAGGGTCTGAACTTCTCCATTCTGCCCCTAGAACTGCTGAGAACAAGATTCAAGATGACCTTCTAAGTAACTGAGGGTGTCTCTCAGACTTCCAGTGAGTCAGCTTTTCTCTAGGCCAAGCCCCCAGTCTCTTTAAACATTCCTCCTATGACATGGGTGCTTCTAAGTGCTTCAACGTCATCTCTATCAGGGACCCTGAAACATTTGAAGGATGCCCTTCAGAGGTACAATAATAAGGAAAATACCTACCATCAAAAGGATGTTGTGAGCATTAAGTGGGATAATACACGTAAAGGATTTAAGTACAAGGTAAGTACTCAATAAAGGTTAATCTTATGACACATGGCTGGGATTTATCTTGGAAATCCTATATTCCTTGGGCTGAGGGCATGTCACTCCAAAGAGAATTTGCTCTTGTTTCTGCACGTGGGGAACCATCAAGACAAGGCCACTCATAGATACTTTCTTGACTTTGGTTTTCAGGCCAAACAGTGTCAATTCAAACCCCAAACCCAATGAGGGCAGGTAAGTAGATATGGATTCTCATAGGGGCCTCTCTTTCCCACTTAGCAAGTGGGAGTTGAGACATAGGTTTCCTTGTCATCTCGTTTTGTTAAGTTTTTCATTACACCTTGTCACTGAGGGTATGACCTCCAAGGATCCTGCATTTCTAAGGAGTCTCATTTCCAAGTCCCTACCTCGTGCAGGTCCACGGTTTTGTTCTGGTTTCTAAACAGCGTGAACATCAAGCCTCCTTGTTTCCGAACTTGGCAAATGTCCCCAACGGGCAGGAGCTTGAGTTCTCAGCTTCGCCTCTGTTTTTGGCTCCTGGGGATTTCTTTTACTTGATTGCATGCATGGCTATGCGTTTAAGAGGATATTTATCATATATTACCCACGATTTGTAGGTGTTTTGTGGCAATAGGCTTTTCAGATAATGGAGATTTCCGTGTCGCTGGAGACAAAAAGATCTAGATAGATTTTATGACTAACTCAAACCCACGCAGCCTGAACAGAGCTAGACCACACCCCCCCTCTGTTACACCCTGCTAACATGTAGGCTGACCTGTGGGTAAAAGCATGCTTCCCATTAGGCCTTTGGAGATACCACATCTGGCTCAGAGACCCTACCAGCACCTTCATGGGCCTATAGGTATGTGGACAACTTGGGCTGGGAAGTGTGGTTTGGTGACACCAGCCTCCCTTATCGTCACACTGAGGCCACCAATTACCATCTGTCATTGTTTATCTCTAGATTCTGCTGCTTCTTTTGTTTTTACAAAGAATTGTGGAATGAGGTGGACAATTTTTCTTGCTAAAATAAAGATGATTTAGCTCCTTGCCTTCCCCAGGGCTGTCATCCTAACAACCTCATTAAAGTGAAATGAGATTGGTTCCCAGTGACTGTTCACCAGGTCCCAGCAATTAGCTCTTTTTTTCCCACTAATCATTTAAAAAGTACACCATTCTGCAGGAAGAAATATTTGCAAATGATGCGACGGTCAAGGGCTTAATCTCCAAAATATACAAACAGCTCATACAACTCAACAACAAAATGAGCAACCCAATCGAAAAATGGGCAGAAGAACTTAACAGACATTTCTCCAAAGAAGACATACAGATAGCCAGTAGGCACAAGAAAAGATGCTCAACATCACTAATTATTAGAGGAATGCAAATCAAAACTACAATGAGGTACCACCCACACCAGTCAGAATGGCCATCATTAAAAAGTCTACAAATAACAAACGCTGGAGAGGGTGTGGAGAAGAGGGAACCCTCCTACACTGTTGGTGGGAATGTAAGTTGGTGCAGCCACTGCAGAAAGCAATATGGAGGTTCCTTAGAAAACTAAAAGTAGAATTACCATATGACCCAGCAATCCCACTCCTGGACATATATCCAGACAAAACTATAATTCAGAATGATAAAAGCACCCCTATGTTCATAGCAGCACTATTCACAATAGCCAAGACATGGAAGCAACCTAAATGTCCATTAACAGATGAATGGATAAAAAAGATGTGGTATATATATACAATGGAATACTACTCAGCCATAAAAAAGAACAAAATAATGCCATTTGCAGCAACACGGATGCAACTAGAGATTATCATACTAAGTGAAGTAAGTCAGAAAGAGAAAGACAAATACCATATGATATCACTTATATGTGGAATCTATAATATGGCACAGATGAACCTATCTACAAAACAGAAACAGACTTACAGACATAGAGAACAGACTTGTGGTTATCAAGGCAGGGGAGGGAGAGGGAAGGATTGGGAGTTTGGGGTGAGTAGATGCAAACTATTACATTTAGAATGGATAAACAACAAGGTCCTACTGTATAGCACAGGGAACTATATTCAATATCCTGGGGTAAACCATAATAGAAAAGAATATTAAAAAGGAAGGTTTATATGTGTATAACTGAGTCACTTTGCTGTACAGCAGAAATTAGCACAACACTGTAAATCAACTATACTTCAATAAAAAAACTAAAACTGAAAAAAATTTTTTTAAATTACATCATTCTGGAATTTTGCTCAAAACTGGTCAGTCTTGCTAGTTTGTTTCTAGATTGCACCGTTTCTCCATTCTTAAAAACTGGATCACATATTCCTGTCCTCAGTCTACTGCCCCCTTTCTTCCTCTCTTGATTTGTTACGTGTTCTTGCATTTGATCTGTAATGAGGGCTCAAACTCTTTCACTTTCCTGGGCTACGAACTGTCTAGTTCTGAAACTGTGAAATTAGTTAATGTGACCAGAAACATTTTTTTTTTTACCATCTCTCTCTTATCTGGAATGATGATAATGCAATGCCTACGATGTGAGAAGTCTGGTAACAGAGTGTGTGGATCAGAGTTGAAGTTGCATCAGTAGGCCAGATTAAGGACTAAGCTATTAAAAAAAAAAAGCCCCCCACGTGGAACGAGTAGGATTCAGGTTAAACCTCAGGACCGGGAAAGGGAAGGGGGTGGGGACTAACAGTTATTATTTAACTCCTTTCTTTCCCAGGCCACATGCCAGACCCTTCCACAAATCCTACAGCCACCGGAAGCCTCAGACACTGCAGTGTGGCCTGACTAGGATGGTGGAGAGCTGCCTACAGCTGGTTTTGTAACCTGTGGAATTTAATTATTTGTTCATTGTACATTCATGTATGGACCCATCAATCTTTTAAATATATTTTATTTTATTTTTATTTCTTGGTATATACAAAGTAACTGCCCCCTCTGGTTCAGTTTTCCAATCTGTAAGCCAAGGTGAAGGGGTGGGCTAAATAGTATCTTGGGGACCTTCTAACTCCAAGTTATATCTCCAGCTACTGCAATGTGGAAAAACTAAGGTCGGACAGAAAGGGGGCCCAGGTCAGCAAGGGGTCTGACTTCTGTCCTCAGTGGAGACAGGGCAAGCACTGGTGCTGATTTTCCCCACTGTCATGTCTGTGTTGGGCTCATGGGCACTTTTTCTTTTAAACTGGGAAGGTGATTGTAGGATGGCAGAGTTGAGCGGACAGGTAGCTTGGTTGTTGGTGTGTAAGTCGGAAGTGCTGCCCTGGTCCTTCCCTACCCTCTCTTTCTGTGCTGTTCCTTAGCCTTCCAAGGAGCCCAGAAAATCATTGCAAATGTACAGCAAGATTCTAGTAAAGCAAAGAAATTCTGTTAACAAAAATATTTCTTTTAATATTTTAATTGGGAATGCAGGCAGCTGTTAGAGGCTCTGAAGCTGAATTCCAAAAGTAAGGCAGAGTGACTGACAATCTGGGCACATTTTGACATGGAATTTCCCTTTACTGTTCACAGATGGGAGTTGGCTCGGGGGTGGGGGTGGTGACCGTGAAACAATGTGGTGCATCGGAGGGTCCCCGTAAGGCAGTGTGGTCCTCCCAGGAGCTCACCCCCTGCGAGGGACACGAGGGCTGCATGAGGACCATCCTCAGAGCTGGGCCAAGTCCGCAGGCACATCTTCTGCGTGAGCCCATAATGTTCATTACTATCTTCATCCCGTTCATCCACTCCCCGCCCACTGCGCCCAGCGAGCCTTCCAGCTGCCGCCAACCTGAGCATCGCACGCAGCTTGTAAGAGTCACTCCTCTGCCCATACTTCAAGCCCCTTCGAGACTTGGCCCCTGCCCTCCCTCTCCACCCCCTACTGCTTCCCCATCGTCCTCCCTTTGCTCCAGACACACTAAACCTCTTGTCATTCCCAAGATGTGTCAGGAGCACCTGCAGTGTCATCTTCCCGGAAGATCATCCTCCCACAGGACTCACCGTCCGGTACCCCAGCCCCAATCCGGGTTCCAACCTCTCCTTTCTGGACAGCCCCTCTCCCCCGCAGCCTGGGACTTCCCCTGTCTCACGCCCCGCCCCGTACTGCAGGCACTTGCTTGTCTCTCTCTCCCCACCTGGGTTTGAGCAGCTTGAGGGCAGGGAGCTGCAATCCCGAGTTCCTGGGTGTCGCTGGCACGTAGCATGAGCCTGGCCTAGAGCAGAGGCCCAACAAATCTCTCTCAAGTGGAGGAATGAATAAAAACTGAAAAGAGCTAAAAGTCACCCAAGCCAAGGCTTATACACCAGGAGGTCACCAAAGCAGGATGAACTATCAGCGGGAGGAAGTTCCCACATCTGCTCATAAAAGGAATCAGGGGCGGTTTCTGGAAGCTTCTGAGCAAGGGCATCATCCTTGGAGCAAGTGTGTCCTTTCACTATGTGACAGTAGGGGGGACCCTCCTTTGACTGCCGTGTGTGGTGTGTTGGGGGCCCATCTCCCCAAGCAGGGTGGGTCCCCCAGGAAGCTCGCCCTGAGACAGAGAATGAGTTCAGGCAGGTTAGTGAGGGCAGTGCTCTGGGATCATGGTCCATGGGAGGAGAGAGGGCCGCCCTGCTGGCCAGACGGAGAAGGTCGGTAGCGATGCCTAACAGTGGGCGCGGGGGATCTCAGCTACTCCCCGGGGGTGCTCTGCAGCCCTTCCAAATTCCCTAAGTTGGAGCAGGGGCCAGGCCTTTACACCCCCATGATGACCATCATGGGATGCAGGCTGCCCCCACCCGCAAGGAGGGGCATGTTATGGGTTCAGCTGTGGCCCTCCAAAAAGATGTGTTGAATTCCTAAGGTCCCGGCACCTCTGAATATGCAAGAATCTGCTACAGAAAAATAGGGCTCACAGGGATCTTATGACTGTGGGGCAGTGTAGGTAAGAGACGTGCTGTCAGAAATGAAATCCAAAGTAGGCTGAGTGCTTTTCATTCATTAATTCATTTATTCACACAGTTTTGTCATTTTACAAATATTTATTGAGCACCTGCTATGTGCTGTATTAGTGGCACACCAGGGGCACACAAAGGAGGTGTCATGAGCCCCTCAGCCAGGCGCTAAATGGCTTTTCTGGGGTTACCAGCCAGTCAGGGCAGGGCAAGGACAAGAACTGGGGTCTCCTGGCTCCTGCCTTTCTATGCTTCTATGGATGAACCTGCTTTCTTTTCCCATAGGATCTAGACTAGTAGCTTCATTCCCCGCGTGCCTGCCATGGCCCTGGCCACACGCACTAGATGTAATGTGATGGCATAATTATAGAAATGGATAACACCCCGAGCTTCCTTAACCCCCCTGCTCTAATCATACACAACCCCAGAACACATTGTAATAATTTGTCATCCATTTTCCAAGGTAGAAGGCACTAACTCTTAATTATAAGCCAAGGCTAGAGATGAGTAAATAAATATGCATGCCAGTCTGAATGCTATAATTAGAACTACCATTTGACTAAAGAAAAGTGGAGACGTTTTAATTCCAGGCCTCTGCTTGAATGTTGAGTTGCTGCTGGGGAATAGCCCATGTGTGTTAACACTTTAAGTTCTGAGCAGGCGGTAGCAGAGTAAGAAGGCAGCTTTGTGTAAGTGGGGCTGGGATGTACCCTACATGGCACTAGATATTTCACTTCTGTGTTTATTTCCCGAAGCCAAGTTAACATGATGATTAGTATTTTTCAGACATTTCTGACAGATACTTTGGATGATAATTTTGCATAAAAATGTCTAGCACTATTTGTATAACAGGTTGGCATCATTCATTGGCAACAATGAGTTGGGTGAGAATGGGGTGGACATACACAATCTATTCATTTAATATTTTTTCTCAAGTACCCACTCTATGCCAGACACTGTTCTAGGCAGTGATGAACACAAATGACTTGGACCTAGAGATTGTCATACTGAGTGAAGTAAGTCAGACAGAGAAAGACAAATAACCTATGATACCACTTATATGTAGAATCTGAAAAAATGGTACAAATGAACCTATTTACAAAACAGAAAATGAGTCACAGATGTAGAAAACAAACTTATGGTTACCAAGATGGAAAGTGGGGGGAGGGATAAATTGGGAGATTGGGATTGACATACACACACTACTATGTATGAAATAGATAACTAATAAGGACCTACTGTACAGCGCAGGGAACTCTACTCAGTACTCTGTAATGACCTATATGGGAAAAGAATCTAAAAAAGAGTGGCTATATGTATAACTGATTCACTTTGCTGTACAGCAGAAACTAACTAAACATTGTAAATCAACTATACTCCAATAAAAATTGATTTAAAAAAACCACAAACGACTTGGCTTTCATGGAGCTTACTTTTTAGTGAATGGAGACATACAAGAAAACAATAAACAAGTATGTAGCTAAGTACATAATACATATAAAATGTTGCCTTGTGATAAGTGCTGCAAAGAAATATAAGTCAGGAGCAGGGGAGAGAGAGCAAAGGAGGTGGGTGCTGTCTTAGGTAGGGTGACTGGGGAAGATTCGGATGAAGTGCCATTGCAGCGGAGACCTGAATGAAACGAGGGAGCGATGGGGATACACGGAGAAGGAGTGTTCAAGCAGAGGAAACAGCAAGTGCAAAGGCCCTGAGGCAGCTGAGGCTGGAGTCTGCCCGGTGTGTCCCAAGACCAGCAAGAAGGCCAGTGTGCCTGGAGAAGAGTGAACCAGGGGAGGAGGTCAGGAAATAAGATCAGAGAGGAAGCAGGGGACAGATCAGTAGCCTGAGGGCCACAGCGCGGATGTGGATTTTACTGTGAGCACGATGGGAGACATCGAAGGGTTTTGGGCAAAGGAGTGATGTGATTCAACTTCAGTTTGAAAAGGATCCTTCTGGCTTTGTGTGGAGGATGGATTTCGGCGGGGAGGCGGGTAAGGAGGCCGCCGCCAGGGGACGCTGCTGCGCCTCTTCTTGTTGGGGCGCCGCAGCACGTGGTTCAGGAGCAGGTCGGGAGCCAGGCTGTCGGCCCCAGTCACGGCTGTTTGGTCCTGGACAAGCTGCTGAACCTCTTTGCGCCCCATTTGCTCACCTGTAAAATGGGGATAGTACTGTCACCTTCCTCGGTGGTTCTCAAAGTGTGGCCCTCAGGCCAGCCACAACATCTTCACCCAGGAAATTACCGGAAGTGCACATTATCAAGCCCCACCCTAGACCTGCTGTTTCAGAAACCCGGGGGGTGGGATTGCCAAATAAATTACAGGACATCCAGGTAGACTTGAATTTTAGATAGACGATGGATATTACCCATGCAATATTTGAGGCATACTTATCTACGTCTGGGGGGACCCAGCAATCAGTGTTTTAAGAGGTCCTCCAGGTGATCCTGATGGACCCTGACATCGAACACTGATGTTCCTCACGGTGGTTCTGGAGGCTTCTGGAAGCTTAGCACAGTGCCTGGCACCGGGCTGGCATGCGGTAGCTGTCACTATGAGCCCCGAGCACTGGCTGATGCCAGGGACTTTGGAGCCTCGAGATGGAGTGACTTGGCTGAGGGCACGGCAGGTGGGATCTCTTCCCTCGGAGGACTCTTCCGTGGCTCAGGTGCTGGAACGCGTGGAGACGTGCAAAGTGCCCTCACCCGGTTGCCTGAAATCGTTCTTCTCCCTCCCTCTGTCGGGCTGATGATGGGATCTGAAGGGGGTGCACACCCTCCCCCTAGGCTCAGGGATTTGGAACTGTGTGGGGTCTCCTAATTTTGCAATGACAATTTCCCTAATTCAGTGACCAAAAGGTACACGGTCTAAAATTCAGCTTGCTAATGACGGCGCTGGTGAGAATAGTTTTCTCTTTCTAGATTGTTTTGGTCAGCTCTGCCCAGCTCTTAGACTGAGGAGTCAGTGCGGGGGGCCTGAAAGAATTACCCTCATAAATGTTAACTTAAGTGGGTCAGAAAATAGGGGTGACGTTTGTTCCCGAAGACAGTGAAGAAAATGCACTTCTTGGTCTCATTGGGGATAACAGACACGTATATCCTAATTAGGTTCTGGGAGAAGATGGCAGCTGATGTGTCCAGTGTGCGATTGATAAATTCCACTTAGGTGGGTTTGGAAAGAAAGATTTCAGTTATGAGGGATAATCACCTGTTAGCTGAATTTTCTTTTCTCCTGGCTCCTCAGTGGCTAAGCGCACCATTAGACCCGATAAGTGCTGCTATTTGTTCACGGACTCACAGCCATCTGAAAATCTGGTGCCATAGCGGCCCGCACACAGGGTTTGTATGGGGAAGGTATTAAGATAGTAACGCGTGGGAAAGCCCCTCCCTGAGCCTGGCACTTAACAAGTACTTAGTAAGCACTGTCTTCACAAATCGTTAATCTGGACAGCCGTTCATCGAAGAACTGCTTTTCTCTGTAGTGGAAAGAATGGATGCTAGGTTATTGTCTGTGAAGACCTTGTGTTGCCCAGAAGCATTGCTTGTGGTAATACGACGCTATGCATTGGAATAAATCGGAAATTAAGGCTTTTTTTAAAATTGCAGGAATATATATGTTTAAGCTTCTCAAACTTGAATGTCCATAGGAATCAGCAGATCTCGGTGGGGCTTGAGATTCTGCATTTCTAACAAGGTCCAGATGATTCCGGGGCTTCTAGTCTGGACCCACACTTCCAGATGGGGAGATGTCCGGCTACCAGCATCACAAGGGCATGACTGGTGTTAGTACAGCGGTGAGCTCTGGAGGGCAAGGCCTATCTGAAACGTCGTATGCTCTGGGGTGATGGGGGTGATGGATACGAAGTGACAGAATGAACAAGTTTGATGTCTGGCACTCACTGTGCAATTAATAATTGTTCATTACTTTACATGACTAAACCAGGAGGAACCGGGTATACCTTAAACCCTATAATAAAAATTTAGTTTTATCCCACAGAAAGATCATAGCTGACTCTGATTTATAACCCAATCTCTTCCACGATAGGATTCCCTTTAAGGAGTCAGCTCTTCTAAACACATTTCAAGCAGGATGCACTGATCGGTTTTTCAGATTTTAGGAATCCACTCATTGCTTATGTGTGCGTGCACCTCCGCGGGCTCAGGAGCGTGTCCTGGTGTTTCCCCCGGACGTGGGCTCATCAGCTCTGCCGACGCAGGTGCTGCTTATGGCAGGATAACTTGTCCTCTCTCATTTCCCAGGCCCCACGGGTACCTGTCTGCTTGGGCCCCTCCCGTGTTCTGATCCTTTCTCCCAGAGACACTGATTTGAGGGAACTGCCTGCAGTTTGATGCACAGTACTTTCCCGTTGTCTCCTCCTTGGCTCCCCTTTACCAGGACAGCTCTTCCCAGCCTGTGTGAGCAGGCGTGGGGCTGAGGGAGGCAACAATGGATGCCTTCTTTAAAAAAAATTTAGCTATAATGTACATACCATAACATTCACCTGTTTCAAGTATACAGTTCAGTGGTTTTAAGGATATTGATTAAGTTGGGCAACCATCACCACTGCCTACTTTCAGGACATTTTCTTCGCCTCCAAAAGGACCCTGTCCCTATTAGCAGTCATTCCCCATCTTCCCTCCCCCCAGCACCCAGCACCCCCTAATCTTTCTGTCTGTATGCATTGCCTAGTTTGATCATTTCTTATAACTGGAATTCATACAATATGTGGCTCTTTGTTTCTGGCTTCTCTCCCTTAGCATAATGTTTTCAAGGCTCATCCATGTTGCAGCCTATGTCAATACCTCATTATTTTTTTATTTTAATAAATTTATTTATTTATTTATTTATTTTTGGCTGCGTTGGGTCTTCATTGCTGCACACGGGCTTCTCATCGCGGTGGCTTCTCCTGTTGTGGAGCATGGGCTCTAGGCGCGCAGGCTTCAGTAGTTGTGGCTCACGGGCTCAGTAGTTGTGGCTCGTGGACTCTAGAGCACGGGCTCAGTAGTTGTGGCGCACGGGCTTAGTTGCTCTGTGGCATGTGGGATCTTCCTGAACTAGGGCTGGAACCTGTGTCCCCTGCATTGGCAAGTGGATTCTTAACCACTGCACCACCAGGGAAATCCCCAGTACTTCATTGCTTTTTATGGATGAAAACTTCCCATTATATGGATCTAAACCCATGCTCGTAGCAGCATTATTCACAATAGCTAAAACGTGGACGCAATCCAAGTATCCACTGACAGATGAATAGACAAACAAAATACGGTCCATACGTACAATGGGATATTATTCAGCCATAAAAGTGAAGGAAATTCTGTCATATGCTACAACATGGATGAATCTTGAGGACATTATGCTACATGAAGTGTCAGTCATAAAAAGACAAACAGTGAATGATTTCATTTATCTGAGGTACTTAGGGTAGTCAAATCATAGCAACAGAAAGTAGAATGGTGGTTGCCAGGGACCACGAGGGTGAGAGATGGAGAGTTATTGTTAAATGGAGACAGAGTTTCACTTTATAAGACAAAAATCTGGAGATGGATGGTGGTGATGGTTGCAGAACATTGTGAATGTACTTAATATTACTGAGCTGTACAATTAAAAATGGTTAAGATGGTAAATTTTGTGTTATGTGTGTTTTACCACAATAAAAATATTTTGAAAAAAAAAATTGAGGGGAAGTTGGCAGAGTTTCCAGAAGTCAAGCAAGGAAAAGACATGGTAATGTTGAACTTGTTGGAATTTGCAGTATTACTTTTTTGGCCAAACTATAGACAACGGATGTTTTAAGAAAGAAAGACAGGGAGGAATGGTGAAATCTTGTTTTCTGCATAATTTCTGTTATGAAAATTAAAATGAATCTGCAGAGCTTATCTGTTACAAGTGCAATTTTGCAGTCTTTTTCTAAGGGAGAGATTCACACTGTAGTTATACTGGGGGAAATGTGCTTTAAAATTCATTGTTATTAATCCTTTGGAATTCACTCTTTCTCCCTTCAAAAGCCAGCATTCTGTTTGCTCTGGCATACCCAGTGCTTTTGTAGCAGGGATTCTGTGCTGTGTGAAAAGCAGCTGACTCTTTCCTATATGTCCAGCTCCAAAGAAAGCTGGCTGGACTCGTGGTAAATTGGATTCATTTCTTTGGTAATTGTGGAAGCAAGCCCTGGGAATATTGAATTTATTATCATGCTGCCTTACACGTGTACAGATCTGAAAAACCATTACTGAAAAAATACAAGCTTGTAATTTCCTTAATTACCCATCTGAGAGGCTCTTCTGCACCTGGACAGTTTTTAAAAATACTTGTAGGGAAATGGTGAGCGAGGTGCCGATGTATTACTGAGGTGAGTTATAATGATCCAGAGACAAGCGGAGAGGTAATAAAGGAGAAGTGAAACAAATGTGGCAGATCCATTGGGCTAATAGCTACCATCTACCCAGCCCATTTGGGGGACCCATTGTGTACTAAGATATGTTTTTAAGATTGTGGAATCCATAAATTTCTACAAAGCAATTGGGAAAAAACAGGAAACAGAGAGGAACCTTTGGGTTTTGCCAACACCAAAATGCCTCTCTGTTCATCATGCATTTCAAGAGTTGCCCAGATAGAGACAATCTAGTTTGATATCTGTACCTTTTTTCTTAAACAATGAGCCCTCTCTCTTGCACAAAGTTCTGGATTTTAAGCAGGCTAACTGAAATTGTGAACATTTTGCAACTTCATTAGCAAGTTTTTAAAAGGGTCTTGAGGAAATAAAATCGTAGTCAATAAATGTAGACAAAGCTTTTTTGCCTAGGCATGATGCGACAGATCTCAGATACCTTGGGAGAATTTTTAGGGATTAAAAGAGGATCCAACTTACACATGAGAGTGAGCACTTAGCAAAAATGATTCAAAAGCCCAGTGACTTTATAGACTGAAAGTTTATGTCCCCTTAGATCCAAATGTTGAAATCCTAAGCCCCAGTGTGATGGTATTGGGAGGTGGGGCCTTTGGGAGGTGATTAGGTTGTACCATGGGTTTAATCTGTGTAAGACCAACATCCAAGTTGTATGGAGTCTATTACACTTTCTCATCACAGAGCTGGGGTGTTCCTGAGCCCCTGCCTGTAATTCCAGGTTTGTGTACGGTGAGTGCTGTACTTGTCTGCTCTCCCCACCCCCAGGCGACTCCCCAGCTACATCTGTCATCAGCAGCACTATTTTAATGACGGAGTGCTTTTAGTTTAGCATCTCAGAACCTTTTCAGTGAAGGTTCCAGAACTGACTGTCTTAATGGAAATAGCAAGTCTGCATCCCAGTAAAAATGGAGAACAGAAGATGACAGGGCTAGGCAAAGGGAGGGACTGGGAGAACATTTCCCAGATTATCAGGAGCTAGACCCCAACTCCTCATGTAGAAAAACCCTGATCCTTGTCTGGCCCTGTCTCCCGGCAGGGGGCCCTGGGGGAAGGGTGGTGGATCAACTAAGCCTCTGACTGCTTGGTGGAGCGAGGTTGCTGAAGGAAGTGGCAGCTCACAGGGATGTGGGGTTTGGAAACCACGAAGATGTGAAGCTAAGAGAGCAGGTGTCAGGGAGCGGGGAGGATGGAGGCCTCTGGGCCAGGAGGTTGGTGGATGCTGCAGAAACTCCTAGTTGCCCATCTTGAAAGCTCTCTCCCCTTCTTGCTTAACACCTGAAGTCTTATTTTAGGGGATGAGGTGGAACCGAACTCAGGTTTGGCTGCTCTCCTCTCAGAAGCCAATAATTGAGAGGCAAAGGTTGGTAGGAAGGAAAGTTGCTTTCATCAGAAAGCCGGCAATCTGGGGTGAAGTTGGACTCGTGTCCAGAGACCAACTCTGAAGATTCTGCTCAGCCATGACAATTTTTAAAGGGGAAACAATCTCAGTTAATCATTAAGGTAGGAGATCAGATTCTTTGTCATTTTCCCATTGTGCGCAGACCTGCTGACTTCTCCTGATCTTCCTTTGGATGCTATCTTGCCTGCGTGGTCCACTTGCAAATTTGCTAAGGGGGAAGCCAAGGGTAGAGAGGCAATCATTCTTTTTTTTTTTTTTCTTAACATTTTTATTGGAGTATAATTGCTTTACAATGGTGTGTTAGTTTCTGCTTTATAACAAAGTGAATCAATTATACATATACATATATCCCCATATCTCTTCCATCTTGCGTCTCCCTCCCACCCTCCCTATCCCACCCTTCTAGCTGGTCACAAAGCACCGAGCTGATCTCCCTGTGCTATGCAACTGCTTCCCACTAGCTATCTATTTTACATTTGGTAGTGTATATAAGTCCATGCCACTCTCACACATTGTCCCAGCTTACCCTTCCCCCTCCCTGTGTCCTCAAGTCCATTCTCTAGTAGGTCTATGTCTTTATTCCCATCTTGCCCCTAGGTTCTTCATGACCATTTTTTTTTTTTTTAGATTCCATATATATGTGTTAGCATACGGTATTTGTTTTTCTCTTTCTGACTTACTTCACTCTGTATGACAGTCTCTAGGTCCATCCACCTCACTACAAATAACTCAATTTCGTTTCTTTTTATGGCTGAGTAATATTCCATTGTATATATGTGCCACATCTTCTTTATCCATTCATCTATCGATGGACACTTAGGTTGCTTCCATGTCCTGGCTGTTGTAAATAGAGCTGCAATGAACATGGTGGTACATGACTCTTTTTGAATTATGGTTTTCTCAGGGTATATGCCCAGTAGTGGGAGGCAATCATTCTTTAACTACTTAATTCTTCATTCTTACTCCTTTTGATCCAGGAAAGGAACAAACAGGTTACGCAAGGCATTGCATACATTTAGTAGAACAGATGTCAGGAGTTAGGTTAAATGTTACCTAGTGATTTCATTTTTATAATTAAGGTTTAAGGGCAACAGAAATAGGCAAGCAAGAAAGGGGCAAAAGAGCTGCTTACAGCTTTTTGGGTTGGGTCTAGCAGAGAGAGGGTACTTCCCAGAATCATTTGTAGATGGGTGGCTGTGTGACGGAGTTATGGCGGTGTCTAGGTGGTATGTAGTGGGAGTTTTGCGGTGGGGCTTCAGGTAAAGCTTCAGGTGAGGAGGGGGTTGACTCTGCTGGCTGACACCATTTGAGATCCATGTCCGCCTTTTTCTACCTGCAATACAGACAAGATGCTTGAGTGGCAGCAGCCGCCTCTCCTGGGACTCCTTGAGGATAGTTGAAGGATGATAAGCCCCTAAGAGAGAAGGGCTCTAAGGAATTGATAACCTTGGGGCGCTCACTGTGCCGGCCTCGGGCTGCCCACCACTGGACTTTTCAGGAGAGGAAAAGAAAACAGTATTTTGCTTGAGCCACTATTATCTGGGCTTTTCTGAGAGTGAAGGGAACCAGTGATCTGAGAGCTCCTTCTATCTCCTGGGCTCTCAAATCCCAGGGGCGTGAAGTGGGAAGGCCAGAGGGTAGTTGGCTCTGATACCAGAGTTGGGGTGTTATCACATCCCACATCATAAGTATGGGAGGGACCTCGGAAAGGATGGAGCAGAAGCAGGTGTGGTTTCCAGTGTGGGTGGGTGCTTACTAAACAGTTGTACTGTCTATTCCTCCTTCCGACTGATACGTGATTTTACGAAAATAATCTCTCTTTGTCACATGGCCACATGCCCTGCCAAGCCAGTTACTCTGCTGTCACCTCCTTACAGCAATGGGTTAGGAATGGGCCCGTTGTGAACTTCTTCCCAATGATGTATGGGAGAGGTTGTCTCCCATGGGCCTCAGTGGAAGTCTTACTCACCGAAAGAAATGTATAGAAAGACGTGCTCTTCTTGCCCTGTTCCACGGGACATGATGGTGTGTCCTTGAGGTACCAGCACTGCATCAGCTATCTTGTCACTTTGAGGGGAGCCAAGCCAATGTGGCGAGCTGCACACAGCAGAGAGCAGAGCAGGAAGATGGGGGAGAACCTGGGTTAGCCAGCCCTGGAGCTGTCCTAGCCTGTCCTAGCCTGTATTTATCTTTATGTTAGGTCATAAATCTCCCTTACTGCTAAGCCAGTGGAGTCAGGGTTTTCTATTACTTGCAGTCAAAAATTCCCTGATGAGTGTTGTTTTTTTTTTTATTGAGGTATAGTTGATTTACAGTATTATATTAGTTTCAGGTGTACAACAGAGTGATTCAATATTTTTACAGATTATACTTCTTTTAAATTTATAATATTACAAAACAATAGCTATATTTCACTGTGCTGTATAATATATCCTGTTGCTTATCTATTTTACACACAGTGGTTTGAATCGCTTAATCCCATACCCCTCCCCTGCCCCTCCCTCCTTCCCTCTCCCCACTGGTAACCACTAGTGTGTTCTCTATATCTGTGAGTCTGTTTCTGTTTTGTCATATACGTTCATTTGTTTTCTTTTTTAGAGTCCACATATAAGTGATAACACAGAGTATTTGTCTTTGTCTGACCTGTTTCACTAAGCATAATGCTCTCAAAATCCACCCACGTTGTTGCAAATGGCAGAATTTCATTCTTTTTTTTTATGGCTAACAGTCCATTGTGTGTATGCATATATATATACACGTATATCACATCTTCTTTATTCGTTCATCTGTTGATGGGCACTTAGGGTGCTTCCATCTCTTGGCTATTGTAAATAACGCTGCAGTGAACATCGGAATGCACTGATATGTGTTTTCAAAGAGGGTATGATAATAACTGCCATAGATGTATGAAATAAACTTATGTCAAAGATTTTCCTTAATTCATTTATTAATGGGGGAACCAGCAAGACGTTACAATAGTTCAAAGGAAAATTCAGAGACAAACACAAACAAGTAATGCTAAAAAAGATTTTATAGGTAGATTCAAACTTGCCTTTTTACAGGAAAGGGAGGGGGGGGCGGAAAGCCATTGTCCTTCTAGATAGAGTTAATTGGCATATCTATGGACAAGAAACATTTGGATTGCTGATGTTAGTTATAATTTACAGAACTGTAAAACAGCTTAAATAAAATTAAAGGTGTAAACCCCACAGAATGAGAAAATCCAGGATAGACAACGCTTACTTTTCCCTTGAAGACACCCAGTAATCATTTTGGTCTCTTTCAAAGTTTTTCACATATGAGTCATATCTGTCAAATCTAAAACATGCATTACCCGTGTTCCCCAATCCTTTTTCCTAGTCTGAATGCCCTGATGATTTTAGTTACTTCTCAGGCTGTTTTATGATTTATCTTTCTGTGGCTCTTAGCCTCCAGGAAAGCAGTACTACTGTCAATTCCTCTTTTAAGCACAGTTGCATGCCAGTGGCTGAGCTTTACAAGCAGGGGCTGTAAGTAAGTCATGATGGACAATCCTTCCCTCCTCCTTGACGGAGAAGATGTTTATGGATTAAAGATGGATTTCTACTTGGCTTCTGTGTTCTGTGTTGGATGCATTTTTGGCCATAGATCAATCATTTCTGTTTCTAATATTTTCAAGTAATCACCCAGGCTAATGATTTCCAAATTCTTGCTTGATGTGATACTGAATCACAGGTTTAGTGTGACAAGAACTTTCTACCTTATGTCCACACTGCCTCTAATAAAAGTTATGAATAACATCTATCTTTAAAGTGGCTTAAGATCAGTTTTGCCTCTTTGCAGACATTCCTAATGGTGATGGAGGCCCCTCACAGACCCCCCAAGTGCAGCGATCAGTGGCAGAGAGGACTGAATAATCCTGCTACAGCTCCCAGATGGCACTCATTTCCTCTCGGCCTTGACTCCATTGTCCAGACAGACCCAACTGTTACTCTCCTCCACTGACAGAAAGTAGTTATTCTTCCCCAGTCAGGTTTTTAATTCAACAAAGATTTAGGGAGCACCTACTATGTGACAGGCCAAGTCCCAGGTGTTTATTCACCATGGTGACTGAGAGAATCATGGTTCCTGCCCTTGGGAAACCTACCTTTTATTATAAAAAGAGAAGAAGCTGGGCAGATGATTCAGAGGAGCCTGTCAGGAAGCAGTTTAGGTACAGGAAAGAGGGTTAGGACGGGCTTTCGCCTGGGGAGACACAGCGGGATTGGAGAGAAAGGGAAGGATGAGGGTATTTAGGAAGTAGAATTGATAGAATTTTTTATAGCCTTTTTCTAGGAAATTCCATAATTTACCTTTAGAAAAGATGCTGACTTCATGTATTTGTTGGTCTGTAAAGGATTATATGGGCATGGAGGAAAATATGAATGTGTACATGCTAAATTCTTTTTTTTTAAAATGGCTTTCATTCTTTTTTTTTTTTAAATCTTTACGAACTCTTTATTTATTTATTTATTTATTTATTTATTTATTTATTTATTTATTTATTTATTTATGGCTGTGTTGGGTCTTCATTTCTCTGCGAGGACTTTCTCTAGTTGTGGCAAGCGGGGGCCACTCTTCATCGCGGTGCGCGGGCCTCTCACTATCGCGGCCTCTCTTGTTGCGGAGCACAGGCTCCAGACGCGCAGGCTCAGTAATTGTGGCTCACGGGCCCAGCTGCTCCGCGGCATGTGGGATCTTCCCAGACCAGGGCTCGAGCCCGTGCCCCCTGCATTGGCAGGCAGATTCTCAACCACTGCGCCACCAGGGAAGCCCCATGCTAAATTCTTAATTTGGGTTTTGTGGGTATAATATTAGCCTGGGTTCTCAAATCTGTATTAGTCTGGGTTTTCCGGAGAAACAGACCAAGAGGATACAGTTGGGGGGGGACAGGGGAGCCATAAGCCAAAAAGAAAAAAAGACCAGTAAAACAACAGTATGGTTCATAGATTGATATGGTCCCACTTAAGCATTTTTGTAAAAATTTGATGTGTATATATGCACAAGAGAAAGTTAAAAAATAGGTTTAAAAGGACTTTGGGGGCTTCCCTAGTGGCGCAGTGGTTGAGAATCTGCCTGCCAATGCAGGGGACACGGGTTCGAGCCCTGGTCTGGGAAGATCCCACGTGCCGCGGAGCAACTGGGCCCGTGAGCCACAATTACTGAGCCTGCGCGTCTGGAGCCTGTGCTCCGCAACAAGAGAGGCCGCAACAGTGAGAGGCCCGTGCACCGCGATGAAGAGTGGTCCCCGCTTGCCACAACTAGAGAAAGCCCTTGCACAGAAATGAAGACCCAACACAGTCATAAAAATAAATAATAAATAAATAAATAAATTTAAAAGGACTTTGGGACCACTTGTCCCATCTCGTGATTAATTTATGTCATTGCTGAGACAAATGGGCGATGGCTTGATAAAGACCTGAAATGGCTAACTGGATATCTAGGATGGGTATTTGATTCCCTACTGGTAGGAGTTCAAGAGTGCTTAGTCTTCCTGTGTCTGCTCACTTGAACCACATGTTTGTGTCCCTCCCTGCACCCCCATTCCCATTAGAATGGAGGTGGGACCTGCAAATTACTCCTTGGAAGAGTAGCTCTGGGACTTGAATTAGACTAAAGTGTACATGACTACTATCAGATCTGTGTACTGATTTTGGGTGGAGGAGTGGAAAGAGCACCAGGAATGAAAGGCTTAGAAGAGAGTCTGTCATTCAGTGGGTTGAAGGGTCAAGAAGAGAGGTTATAGAGAAACTCCTGGCTTTGCCAGCTTTGCTAAGGGAGGCAGCTGCGTGCAGTAAGGAAAACAAGTACCGATGTGGGTTCAAGTCTCACTGCGTCACTTATTTGCTGAGTAACCTTGGGCAGGTGACTTAACCTCTCTGGGGATAAAGGTGCCTACCTCACATGGCCATTTAGAGTTAAATGTGGTAACATATGTCGTCCAACCACAGAGGAGGTGCTGGCTGGTGTCATGCAGGAGTTTTTCCTGTTCCTCCTGTTCGGGTGCTCTGAGAGTCGACGGCAGCTTCTTCTTTCTCGTTCTAGATGAACCCACAGTCAGACAGGGGTTCACTGGCAGATCTGATCACCTGCTGGCCGCACTTTCCTCAGCCTGCAGGAACCTGATGGGGGCCTGTCTGGTGCTGTTTCTGCCTCAGACACCCCAAGCAGCTGGGAGAGGGCGAGCAGAGCTGAGTATCAGAGTGTGTGTGTGTGTGTGTGAGAGAGAGAGAGAGAGAGAGAGAGAGAGATAGAGAGCGTGTGCTTGTGAAGCCCTCACCACAGTGCTTAGCCCTGATAGGTGCCCAGTAAGTGGTCACTGATAATCGTGACGGCGATGATGCTGGAAGGGGTCTGGGAGTGGGGAGTGAATTTGGATCATCCCTTTGACCCACCACCTGTCTGGAGAGGGGCTCAGCAGGCTTTCTTCCACAGGCAGGTCCTCTGCAGAGCTTCAGGACCCTGCGTAATCAGCCCGCCTCTCTCAGCGACCAGGCCCCCAGCAGCGCCTCTGGTCTGGCCCCGGGTCCCCTCCCTGTCCCAGGGCCGGGCCACGGTTCTCCTTGCCTGGTCCCTGTTCCCCGGGTCTGGACCGACTCTCCGGCTCCCAGCACTTCCCCCCACCCCGCACTGTCCTTCCCAGCCCCCGCCAGCACCACCGCCTCACCTCGTCCGGCATCTCCTATGCTCCTTCCTCCCTCGCAGCTCTATCCTGCCTTCCACGCGTCGCAGGAGATGCTCTGCTCCAGATGAGGGTCACCACGAGCCTGCAAACAGGAGGCAGGGAAACAGTTCTGCTTCTGAACGGTGGCTCCGTGTCTTTGTGATAAAGGACCGACAGTTGAGTGTTGACCTCACCTGCTATTTTGTCCCTGTGGTTGGAGCTGACGGTGGCGGCGAGTACAACACAGACACGTGGTTTCATCTGATTTCGAGGAAGAGTGAGGGGCGAGGCGGTCCCGCTGCCCTCGCAGCTCCGAGAGCTGCTGCCGCCTTGCTGCAGCTCTGCTTGCCCGCTGTGGTTTGTTGACTGTTTTCAATATTTATTGCCTAATGAAATGACAAACTGCATTGGATGCAGCTGTCTTGTCAAGGAGGAAGCAAAGTAATTAAGCGCTAACACACCATTGTAAAGCAATTTTACTCCAATAAAGATGTTAAAAAAAATCAATAAAATAAAATGGATAGACTAAATTATGTTAAATTGAAAAAAAAAATTATATTGCTTCAATCCCCCAGGCTGTGCTCGCTCCTTGTAAATTGAATGACTATAAAAGATCCCAGAGCCGGCCTGATAAATGGCCCGTCACATCCTACAGGAAGGGAACTCCACGGTCACCAAGACCTTCTGGGCTTCTAATGTCAAAAGTGACAAAGGGACCACGCTTTCCTCATTAATCATAATCACTTGTCACCCACTGGTGACAGAAGGTCCGGGTGGGGCTGCTCATTTGCCTAATCTGCTAAAGATGCCTGGGTCAGGGTGGCCATAAGCTCCCGCGGGGCAGGGGCCCCTGGAGGCCAGGTTTGGGAAACGGCAAAACCCAGGGCACAGCCTCTCCAGGTCTCCTCCAGACCCTGGCCCAGCCCAGGTGTCTGCGCCCTGTTGTGTGACAGGCCAGACGTGACCTTCCCAAGCCGGCACCCCTCCCCCAGCACACCCACCCTTCTCCTCATTTCTGGCGCCATAACCCAGCCCATTCCTGGCTCATTAGGTCAGTTTTAGTTCTTGTTTTTGAATGTGGTACAATACACATTACATGATAGTTATCAGTTTAACCATTTGTCAAGGGCACAATTCAGTGGCATTGAATATATTCACAATGTTATGCAACCATCAACATTAACTATACCCCAAACCTTATCATCCCAACATGAACTCTGTGCCCAACAAACAATAACTCTCCCTTCCCCTTCCTCCCAGCCTCTGGCAACCACCATTCGACTCTCTGTCTCTATGATTTGACTGCTCCGAGGACCTCTTATAAGTGGAATCATGCAATATCTGTCTTTTGGTGACTCATTTATTTCACTTAGCGTTGTGTCCTCAAGGTTCGTCCATGTTGTAGCATGGGTCAGAATTTCCTTCCTTTTTCAGGCTGACTAGTGTCCCACTGTATGTATAGATCACATTTTGTTTGTCCATCCACCTGTCGCTCAGGCTGTGGGGAGTGGCACCCTGGCCAGGTGAAGGGGGCTGCAGGGTGGGCTT
The DNA here is from genome assembly GCF_009873245.2 of Balaenoptera musculus. NCBI lineage: Eukaryota > Metazoa > Chordata > Mammalia > Artiodactyla > Balaenopteridae > Balaenoptera > Balaenoptera musculus. The sequence continues at coordinate 82,705,031 of NC_045797.1, forward strand.
TGTTTCTTGCCTTTGGGCAGCTGCTCCCGGCACTTAGCCCCCTGCATTGGTTTCCCCTCCTGCCCTTCACGTCCCCACCTACTCCGGCTTTCCCTTCAATCCGTCTCCCTTCCTCCGTCTTCCATGTTCGTCCCAGGACTTGCCTGCCCCCTCCGTTCCTCTGGAGCTCTCACCTGGCCACCTCTGATGCCCTCTCTCACCAACCCTCACACCCTTTCTTCTTCTGGCTGCGTGGCCCTGCCCACTCCAGCTCAGTCCCTCGGAGAAGGGAGGTGGATCCTCAGAGACATTATCCCGAGTCACCCTGCTGGCAACTGTTCTGGGACTCCAGCCCCGGTCACTGTGGGCCCCTTACAGGTGAGAAGTCTTACAGGTGAGGCCGCGAGGGGCTGAGTGACCCAGCAGGGCCGTGGGCCAGCTTGAGGCAGAGAGGTGGCCATGGCACCTCTGTTCCTGGATAAGACAGCGGGAATTCTTCCCACGGCTCCATGTGCTGTCTCCAAACTATATACTTCCAGGGGCACGATCACCCATTATTGCTGCCATTTTAAATTTTACACCGGGTCAGAGTGAGACAAATGGAAAGGAAAGCAGCTGGGCTGTTTATTAGAAAAGAGAGCGTGCCAGCTGCAGACAACAGCCGAGGGCGACACTGGCCTCTGAATAAAAACCAGCCTCACCACACACTTCCACTGGCGTGAAGAGCACAGTGGGTGACATAATTAAACCTGCCTGCATCTGACTAGGCTTTTTTTGCTCTGGTTTCTTCTTTGTTTTTCATTTTGGGAAGGGGTGCTGGGGGGAGTGCTCTCTGAGCTGAACAGCTGCACAGAGAAAGTCACAAGGTGATCAAACGGGTCTTATGCTGAACGTGCTTGGGCTTCTCTCCACGTGGCGTATGAAGGAGAAGCAAAGCAGGCCTGAAACTTATCCTTTCTTCCTTTTATTTCTTTTGGCTTTTGAGTCATTGCTAAGAAAGTTCTTCCCACTCCCAGAGTATGGAGGAGTTTACCCATATTTTCTTCTAGTACTTGAAGGTTTTTATGTTTTGCATTTATGTCTCTTTTCGATTTGGTGTCTATCCTGGTGTTGATTAATGAGAAAGGGACCCAGTTTTATCATTTTTTCTTGTTTACCCAGTTATTCCTCTTGTTAAAAAGTTCATCTTTTCCCCACTGACTTGGGAGGCTGCCTTTATTTTATACCATGTCTGGATCTATAATTTAATTTTTCTATTCTGTTCCGTTGGTCCATCTTCATTCACTAATATCATACTATTTTGGTTGAAGAGATTATAACTGGTACATATATAGTGACCCTTGAACAAGTTGGAGGTTAAAGGCACTGACTTTTCTCAAAGTCAAAACTCCAAGTCCTGCTTTTTCTGCCTCAAAAACAGAGGGATTGATAAATGACTCACCCAAGGGCGGGAAGCTGAAACAGTTTGGATAGAATCAAGACTCAAACTCCAGTTCTTTTGATTCCACTTACCGTGATCTCTAATCGAGCACAGAGTTTTCTCCCCACACTTAATTTAAAGATCTGTCTAATGAAAATATGGATACTATATTGAAAAAAATCCATGTATAAAGTGGACCCACACAGTTCAGACTGTGTTGTTCAAGATCAGGTGTGACTCTTTTTTGTTGTTCTTCTTTTTAAAAAATTTTCCTGGCTACTCTCACTTACTTCTTCTTCCAAATGAACTTCAGAATCAACTCGTGCATTTACATCTATAACTTAATTTAGGGAGAACTAACATCTTTACGAAGCTGAGTTTCCCTGTCAAAGGACATAGGATGTCCTTCTGTTTGTTTATGTTTCCCTTTGTCTTCTCAATGGTACTTTCTAGTCTTTTTCTTATACAGGTTTTGGACTTTGTGAAGACAGAGAAACTCCTGCTCAGATAGATCTTCAGTTAGGAACAGGTGGTTAGTCGACAGCCTCCAGCAGGTAGCTTTGCCCAGGGTAAGAGTCTGTACCCAATTCCAATGCGTGTGTGAGTCTTCCCACACCAGTGAGCAATTCTCCGACACCAGCTGGGTGTCCTATAATTCAACCCAGTTCTGACACTACCTTCCTGGAGAGAGCGTCCCATCCCATAGATTGAGGGCTCGGTCCTGCAGACTGCTCCCCCGTCTTCAACACGGACACAGATGCCAGGCAAGAGTCCAGGTTATCACCTGTGCTTTTGAATGGCTATAGATCTGAGATTCCAACGACCTTCTCCTAGGGTTGGATTAATTTGCTAGACCAGGTCATAGAACTAAGAGACACATTTTACTTACTAGATCACCAGTTTATTATAAAAGGAAATAACTCAGGAACAGCCAGATAGAAGAGATGCACGGGGCGAGGGAAAGGGCCCAGAGCTTCCATGCCCACTCCAGGCGCACCATTCTTCCTGCATCTCTGTATTCACCAACCCGGAAGCTCTCTGAACCCAGTTCTTTCGGGATTTTATGGAGCCTTCATTAAAAAGGCATGATTGATTCAATTATTGGCCATTGGCAATTGATTCAACCTTGAGTCCCTTTCCTCTCCCTGGGGGGGGTGGGTCGTGGGAGGTGGTGTAGGACTGGAAGACCAGACCCTCTAATGACAGATTCGTTCTCCTGGCAACCAGCCCCATCCTTGAGTGTTTTCCAAAAGTGCCTTCGTTGACATAACAAAAGACACCTTTGTTGCTCTCATCGCTTAGGAAATTCCAAGGGTTTTAGGGGCTCTTCCAGAAAGGGGAACTGACGAGACCAAATACATACTTCTTATTATAAATCACAAAATAGCACACAGGATCCGTCTCAGCTTTTGTGCCAATTACAGTGTTCTCAGGACACCCCGAGGCAATCAGCTGAGCAAGGCCAGGATGAGAGCCTGGCCATTTCTGCCCAACACAGGACAACTCTAACTCCGGGTCTGTGGGTTTTCCCTGTCCCATCTGCCTCGTCTGCTTTCAGCTTTTTGCTCTTGACTCTGTCTTGGCATCTGCTTTCCAGAGAAACCACACTGCAATGAACATTTATTTTTAAATGTTCAAGTTTACACTTGAGTATATCTTCTTTCCTTTTTTATTATGTGAATGGAATACCATTTAAAGTGGACTTTGTTTTAACATATGGAAGTTACTGATTTTTCTATACAGTATTCATTTTATAACCTACTTTTTCTAAATTCTTATTGTTTGTAGTTTTCCCACTGGTGTTTTGGGGTTTTTCCACACACACACACACACACACACACACACAAATCATTAGTGGACAGAGTTTTACCTCTTCCTTTCTAAATCTTATGCCTCTTCTTGTTTCCTCTTGCCTAATTGCATTGGCTAATACTCCAACACAATGCTAAATAGTAATGGTAGTAAAAGGCATCCTTGTCTTATTCTTAACTTTAGCGAAAATCTTCTAGTGTTTTCCATTTAATGTAATGTTGGATTTTACATGTATATATATTTTCCATATATATGTATATATGAAATCATATTAAGAAAATATTCTTGAATTCCTATTTTACTGATTATTTAACATGAATGAGTTTTGGATTTTGCCAACTGCCTCTTCAGTAATTTTGCTTCTTAGCACTATTAATATTATGGATTACATTAATGAATTTCCTAATATTGAATCAACCTTGCGTTTCTGGGATAAACTGCATTTGATCATAATGTATCATTTTTTAACAAGCTGTTGGGTTCTGTCTGCTAATATTCTAGTTAAGATTTTTATACTGGTGTTCATGAGCGAGATGGGTCTGTGTGGGGTTTTTTTTAAACAAGTGCATCAGGTGTATGGATTAATATTATGCTCATTTCACATCATTTGGAATAATCCTTTCTTTTTCTATATTCTAGAGTAATGTAAGTAACATTGGGATTATCTGAGCATAAGAGGTTTGGTAGAATTTGCCCGTGAAACCATCTGGGCCTGGTTTGTTTTGAGGGAAAGGGGAGGTGGTGTGGGGCTCATGAACTACTTTGTATTTTCAGAATTGTCTCCTCTCCCATCAATTTTGGTAAATTGTAATTTTTGTAGACTATTATCCATTTTATAAAAGTCTTCCTGAAGCCCGCGCGCCTAGAGCCTGCGCTCCGCAACAAGAGAAGCCACCGCAACGAGAAGACCGTGCACCACAACGAAGAGTAGCCCCTGCTCGCCGCAACTAGAGAAAGACTGCATGCAGCAATGAAGACCCAATGCAGCCAAAAATAAATAAACAAAATAAATAAATTTATTTTTAAAAAAAGTCTTCAAATTTATTTGCATAGAATTTTGCGAAGTCATCTCACCTTTTGTATCTGTTGTGATGTTTATATCCTTCTTGTCATTTCTGATTTTTCATATTTGTGTTTTCTTTCCTGATTATGTTACCTAGTGGTTTGTCTATTTTCTCGTCTATTTTTTCCCTAATGTACCAGATTTTTGATTATTATAACTACTGCTTTATTCTAACTCTTTAAATCATGTTTTATCTTTAAGCAATTTCTCCTGTTTTCTTTTAGTTTACTCTGTTTTCAAGCCTTTTGAATTTGTATTTAATTCATTGTCTTTATTTTCCCCATTTATATTATTATTATAATTTAATATATACATTTTTTCTGACAATTGCTTTTGCAATATCCCATTGATTCTGATATATCATGTTTTCATTCCATTATTTTCAAGATATTGTGTAAACTCCTTTTGTAGCTCCCATTTGTCCTAAGAATTGTTTAATAGTATGTATTTTAATTCCAGGTAGCAGGGCTTTTTTGTTAATTTTATTAGTAATGTTACAACTCTTGTGTTATGATCAGAGGGTGTTGTTTGTACAATTTCCATTCTGAGAGATTCACTAAGATTTTCTTTGTGGCCTAAGAGAGTTAATTTATATAAATGTGCTATCACACTATTATTTATCATTGTTGGATAGCTGATGCCAATTAGATGAGAAAGAAAAATGAAGCATACAGATTAGATAAACAGCGGTAAAACTATCACTACTGTGAGATGTTATCATTATTTAGCTGAAAAACCCAAAAGAACCAACAAAAAACTATATAAATCAATACCCTTCAAATATATATATATAAACATAGTGTAGGACTAGTTATATAGTTTGTAAGCATTTGTGTATAAAAAATATGCATCTACCGGATATATTTAGCCATGCAAAGATTCTCTCTGGAGGGACACCCAAGAAGGGGAACCACTGGTTGCTTCTGCAGGGAGAAATGGGGTCTGATTTAGAGCAGGGGTCCCACCCCTGGGCCGTGGAGTGGTACCGGTTGGTGTCCTGTTAGGAACCGGGCCACACAGCAGGAGGTGAAGGGTGGGCTAGCGAGCAAAGCTTCATCTGTATTTACAGCCGCTCCCCATCCCTCGAATTACCGCCTGAGCTCCGTCTCCTGTCGGATCAGCGGGGGCATTAGATTCTTATAGGAGCGCGAACCCTACTGTGAACTCCGCATGCGAGGGATCTAGGTTGCGTGCTCCTTATGAGAATCTAATGCCTGATGATCTGAGGTGGAGCTGAGGCGGTGATGTTAGCACTGGGGAGTGGCTGCAAATACAGATTATCATTAGCAGAGAGGTGTGACTGCACAGAGACCATAATAAATCAATTGCTTGCAGACTCATATCAAAACCCTATCAGTGAATGGCAAGTGACAATTAAGCTGCAACTAGTGGCAGGCTTTATAGTGGCAAGTGAGCTGATGTACTTCAACTGTACAGCTGCATCTGGTGGCAGGCTTTAAGTCAGAATACGACACTTATTTTAGTCCCCGTGTAGCCCGTCCATTATTTTATTCACCACTTCCATCCGTGCCTCTTTCCCACACTGCACACTTGTCTCAGTCACAGTTTTGGTAAGCTCACAAGCTAACCCTAGCAAAATGAGTAAAAAACGAACGTCGCTGGAGAGCTTCTGTGAAAAGGGGGAAAGACCCAATGATGAGACAGCAGAAGACTCTAAGACTGCCAATAAAAGAAAGCTGCATTTAAAAGAAAATACCAAGATTCCTACTTAAATTATGGGTTCGTTGCAACAGGTGATTCACATTCTCCAAGCCCGCTTTGTATAATATGTGGCGACTGGCTATCCAACGAAGCCATGAAATCTTCAAAACTACTTCGCCACATGGAGACCAAGCACCCTGCGTTAAAAGACAAGCCTTTGGAGTTTAAAAAAAAAAAAAAGTAAACACGAAGAACAGAAGCAATTATTGAAGGCCACCACTTCATCAAATGTGTCTGCACTGAGAGCCTTATTCTTAGTGGCTAACCGCATTGCTAAAACTAAGAAGCCCCTTACTATTGGTGAAGAGTTGATCCTGCCTGCTGCTAAGGACATTTGTTGTGAAATTTTAGGAGAGACTGCAGTTCAAAAGGTGGCACGTGTTCCTCTTTCAGCTAGCACCATAACTAGATGAATTGACGAAATAGCAGGGGATATTGAAGCACAATTGTTAGAGAGGATTAATGAGTCACCGTGGTACGCAATCCAGGTTGACGAGTCTACCGATGTTGACAACAAGGCAACAATGCTTGTTTCTGTTTGATATATTTTTCAGGAGGATGTGCATGAGGATGTGTTATGTGCACTTTTGTTGCCAACCAACACCACAGCTGCAGAACTATTCAAGTCTTTGAATGACTACACATCAGGAAAACTGAATTGGTCATTTTGTGTCAGTATATGCACAGACGGAGCGGCTGCCATGACTGGATGGCTTTCTGGTTTCACTACTCGGGTCAAAGAGGTCGCTTCTGGATGTGAATCTACGCACTGTGTCATCCATAGAGAAATGCTGGCTAGCCGAAAAATGTCACCTGAACTTAACAACTTTTTGCAGGATGTGATTAAAATTATCAACCACATTAAAGTACATGCCCTTAACTCACGTCTGTTCGTGCAGCTCTGTGAGGAGATGGACGCAGAGCACACACGTCTTCTCTTATACACAGAAGTGAGATGGCTTTCTAAAGGTAGATCACTGGCCAGAGTTTCTGAGTTATGAGAGTCGCTCCAGAGATTTCTTTTAGAAAAACAGTCACCACTGGCAGCACATTTCAGTGACACAGAATGGGTCACAAAACTTGCTCACTGGTGTGACATATTCAACCTGCTGAAGGAACTCAGTCTGTCACTTCAGAGGAGAATGACAACTGTATTCAAGTCGGCAGAGAAAGTGGCTGCATTCAAAGCCAAACTGGAATTATGGGAGCCACGGGTGAACATTGGGATTTTTGTCATGTTTCAAACATTAGTAGAGATTTTGAAAGAGACTGAGCCAGGGCCTTCTTTCTCCCAGCTGGTGCATGATCACCTATCTCAGCTTTCAAAAGAGTTTGAGCATTACTTCCCAACCACAAAAGACCCCCGAACTGGGAAGGAATGGATCCACTACCCATTTGTGAATAAGCCAGGTGAATTGACTTTGTCTGTATTAGAAGAGGATCCACTGCTTGAGATGGCAAATGACGGTGCCCTCAAAAGTATGTTTGAGACAACTTCAAATCTCCTTACGTTCCGGATTAAAGTCAAGGCGGAATAGCCTGAGATTGCCACAGAAGCACTGAAAAGCCTGCTTCCATTTCCAGCATCCTATCCTTGTGAAGCAGGGTTTTCTGCAGTGACAGCAACCAAAACGAGATTACGGAGTAGACGGGACATAAAGCAACACGCTTCGGGTGTCACTGTCTCCCATCACCCCCAGATGGGACCATCTAGTTGCAGGAAAACAAGCTCAGGGCTCCCACTGATTCTGCATTTTGGTGAGCTGTATAATTATTTCATTATATATTACTATGTAATAATAATAAAGTGCACAATAAATGTAATGCTTTTGAATCATCCCGAAACCATGTCCCCACCAGTCCGTGGAAAAATTGTCTCCCACAAAACCAGGCCCTGGTGCCAAAAATGTTGGGGACCGCTACTTTAGAGCTAAAACCTAGTCATGGTAGCCTTTCCCTGTGGCCCACAGAAATATTAGTGTGACCAGGAAATCCAGGCATCTAGGAAGAAAAGAGGTCCAAGAAAAATTGTGAAGAATAGGAAGAGAGGTGCTCTGTGCTTAGACTGCAGAACAGGGGCTCTCAGGGTGGGAGGAGAGGCTTCATGCTTCTGCCCAGGAGAGGAGACCGGGAGATGAGATGGAAGTGGGGTGAGTCCTGAGTTCCTTCTGCTGTAAAGAAGAGGCGACTTGAGATTGGATGATAGCAATCCCTTATAGCAGATTTCATCTCTCCAGTTGTCTTTGAACAGACGGTGTTTGCTCACTCGTTTTCCTGAAGGAACTGTGGAAAACAAGCTGATGTGTTTATGACTGTGGACTTAATGGCAAAAAAAAACCCCATCATTTGGGGACCATTCTAAGGGCAGAGCTTTTGTTTGGGAACTTTTCTTTTTAAAGAGAGAAAAGTCAGGTGTTTGCTCTTGAAGCTTTGAAAGCTTTTTTATGCTCTTGCTTTAAACAGTGTTGTTAATGGAATGAGAGCTTTTTTTCCTCCAATAATGGTCTATTATTGCTTCAGAAACCCACGTCTTTAGAAATGCCATGGTTTCTCTTTGCCAGCCCCGATTCCATCATTGATGGGGCCACCTGAATTTCTAAGCGCTAATGCCAGACTTTCTCTTAAATGTTGAAAATGCACGGCCGCTTGGAATTATCCTGACAAATTATCCTTTCTTTGAAGAGAAAGCTAAGCCATAAGCCTTTTTGGTAACACTGTGAGAGCTGAAATAATTCCTCAGGCCGGCCATTTGCTGGCGCTCCCGTGGAAGGCCCCTGGGCTTGGAGCCGGAAGTCTTTTTATCAAGCCCTGGATTCACCATGAGCTTGTTCTGTGAACTTGAGTGAATCACCCGACCCTCTCATCTTAGTTTGTTCATCTGTTGGAGAGGAGAATACACATCCTGTCTCATAGCACCGCTGGAAAGTTTGAAAACAAAATTACATGTACAATTAAATGGTACAGTGCTTGGCAGGTGATAAAGGTCCTGTGTCCATTTCTAGTTTAGGGCAAAGTTGTCCACACAAAGACCCGTGGAATCATCTTGGAAACTCAAAACGAAACAAAAACACACAAAATCCTGACCAGCACAGGTCCCTGTGCCTGCCCCGCACCGATTCTCGCGCTTCTGTACAGTCTCTCCGTGCGCTGGCGTTTGAGATCCACGGGCCCAGAGTGTTTAAAGTTACAAAACGGTGACCACCAGACACGTCTCCTGCTGTGCACATTCCCCACGCCAATATTCAGCCCCTAGCCACAGCACTGCCAGAAAAGCCTCCTTGGAATTTATCATGGCAGAAGAAATTTCCTCAAAAAGGAATATAATCTCAAAAACGGAAACATCGGTATTCCCAGGAGGTAAAATTCAAACAGGAACAATTTATGTTAAACACAAGACAGGCTGGAACTCACGCTTTGTAATACCTTGTCAACACCTGAAGAAGTTCTCCAGAAAAGCTTCCTGGGGAGGCTTGGTGTCCCTACTCTGACGGTCCCCACGAGGTAATGGTTACCCCGGCCAGTCCCCCGAAGTCTGGAGAGGGACCCACACTAACTCCACTCCGGGACACCAGACACCACGCACCACGCACGCGACTGGACCGTCCCCAGACCTGCGCCTAAGCCAGAGCATGAGTGGAGGCCCACAGTCCCTGGCCTAGTACCAACTGTTCAATAGAACATTCCCTAGTCTCCTTCCCTGACACCTGTGCCTGGAAGGCAAGGTTTGCTTTTCTATTTCTTGGGCGATTCTCACGGGTTTCATGAGAAAAGTGGCTGTGCTATGACTGCTGGCCCCAGGCCTCGCCCGCCTCTGATGTCTGCCCTTCTCTCCTCTCCCCGCATCGGGAGAGACCGGAGCCTGTGAATGAGAAGCCTCAGCTGTCACAGCCTCCCAGGGGCCACCACTAAGCTTCCCCTGGGCCTGGCAGTGTGCACGCCCAGTGCCCCCTTCGGGAGGGTGGGCCTGCAGCAGACTTGGGGTCATTTGGGTGGGAATTCTGGGACCCTGGGCACCTGGCACTTGGTCCGGGAGAGGGAAGGCACGGGCTCCAGGTGGGCACAGCATTGGCTTGAGCCATGGTGAAGGTCAGAGCAGCACCGCTGAAACATAGGGCCAAGGGCAGCGTCCACAGGCAAAGCTCACCTGACTTCAGGTGCAATAAGGGGTCATCCAGGACGTAGAGGGGTCGCCAAGGGCCCCTACACACAGTCGATGGCGGGGGGGGGGCGGGAATTAGGGACCTGTTCTTGGCAGGTAAGAAGCAGGATTTGAAAGAGGGCTTCAAAGATGAGTCAGGATCATCCAGGCCAAGAGGGAGTGTTGATGGGGAGGGTATTTTAGACAGAGGGAAAACCTCCTTCAAAGGAACGGAGGTGTGAGAAAATATACAACGTTCAGAGAAACCACATCTGATTCTTGTGAACAAGATGTGTGCTGGGGTGGGCCGTTGAGGGGAGGGGGAGTGATCGCTTCACGGACATCACCACGAAGGGGACGGGGAGCCGCTGAATTAAAAGCAACACTGAGAAATAGGAGAAGAGGTCAGAGCATCCTTGGGTAATGTATATTTTCACACACACACAAAGTGCTCTTACAACGTGGGCAGTTGTCATTGTATTTGCAAATTCTGTGAAGCAACATCTTATGCCCGAGCATGGATACTAAAACCATCTGAGGCTTAAAGTTTAGATACTACATTAATTTTTATGTTTTAGTGGTTTTTTTTAAGCTACAGAATAACAAAGAAACAGTTCCTGCAAGAATTTTGTTTTCAAGAACTGCGTTTATTAGAAGATTTTATAGCACTGGAAGTTTTCACAGGCTTCATAAGCCACAATATTGTTCCAAATAAGTAAATCCAAGTCCTGCCCCAGGATATTAAGAACAAATAGCACAGAAATCTTTCTTTTTCTCATTTTCATTTATATTACTCAACAGGCTTTTAGGAGTGCTTATTGGTGGAATGAATCTGAACAGAGGAGGCCACTGGAGGGGAGGAAAATGTGAGTTGTGAATATGACTTTTCTACCAAACAAAATGAAATGGAATTTAAATCCAATATAATAAACCCCATAGGGCACACCTATTGTCTTGGTGCAGCAGAATTCCTCTGTAACGGCTGTGCTGTTGGCATTCACACTCCTTGCTTATAGTGACTAAAAATGAAATGGTACAGAAGGCAGAAAGAAGTGCTTGGAACCCAGCAGGGGAAAGTGGGCAGCTGACTCCTGATTCAAAATCCATCTCTCCTTCATCTTGGCTGATTTTGTCTAGGTATCCACTTCACCCCATGGGATTCAGGGAAGGTCATTCTCCTTTTCTGTGACTGGTTTAGGTATGAAATTGAGAAACAACTCTTCTTCTAGCCCTTGTTAGATTTGGATGTGATGGCTAGACAGCTGCAGCCATCTTGCAACCATGAGGAGAACTAGCCCAAAGATAGGTCAACAAAGGGGAAGGTGCAAAGAACTGGGGTCTTTGAAGATGTTACCGAGTCACTGAATTAAACAATCCTGGACCCATCTTGCCTTGGAAAGCTTTATTAGGTAAGATAATACATTTTTTCCCCCTGCAACTGACAGCATCCTTACCAACAGAGAAGGAAATGAACTCTTCTAATCTCCCCATATCTCTCTTCTTGTATCTTTATGCAGGTAGTAAGTTCATTAACGTGAAAGTTCTGGTGGGATCTTTGGAGACTGGTGGATGTCTTTGCCTTAGAGAGGATAAGGGAAATTCTGTAACTAATGACAACTGAAAAAAGCAAGAGAGGTCAGCTCAGATAGCTTATAATCTCACCCAATATAATGTTTATGTACATACCTATATTCTTCATACCAGGAGCTAGAGTGGTGATATAAAAAGAGCACTGGACTTTAAGTCCAAAGACTAAATTCTAGATTCTGCTTTTCACTAGCTCTATGAGAGATCTTGTGAAGGGTGTTTTGCCTTCTCTGGGCCTCAGTCTTCTCTTTTTAGAAAGAGAGGTTTGTATAACACTATCTCTGGGGTCCCTTCTGGCTCTCACAGTCAGTGACTCTAGAACCCTTTACCCACTTGTGTCTTCTGAGAGTGTGACAGCATCACCTGCCCCCTCTAGAGCAGGGGACAGATTTCTCCCCTCTATTTGTTGCTGTGCTAATGGAGGCACATGACCTAGAATATTTGGACCAGGATTAAGTCCTAATGATATTCATCCCTTGGATTTTATTTTATTTTTAAAAAATTTTTAAATTTTTGGCTGCGTTGGGTCTTTGTTGCTGCATGCAGGCTTTCTCTAGTTGTGGCGAGCGGGGGCTACTCTTCGTTGCGGTGCGCGGGCTTCTCATTGGAGTGGCTTCTCTTGTTGTGGAGCACAGCCTCTGGGCATGCAGACTTCAGTGGTTGCAGCACGCAGGCTCAGTAGACTTGCAGGCTCTAGAGCGCGAGCTCAGTAATTGTGCCGCGTGGGCTTCAGTAGTTGTGGTGTGCGGGCTCTAGAGCACAGGCTCAGTAGTTGTGGCACACGGGCTTCAGTAGTTATGGTTCACAGGCTCTAGAGCACAGGCTCAGTAGTTGTGGCACACGGGTTTAGTTGCTCCGCGGCAAGTGGGATCTTCCCAGACTAGGGATCGAACCCATGTCCCCTGCATTGGCAGGCGGATTCTTAACCACTGCACCACCAGGGAAGTCCCTTCCCTTGGATTTTAAATCTGTGTCTTTCTGGGGGTTTGACGTAATGCTGACTTGAGAAACTCAAGAGGGCTGAGACGTGCTGTATAAATAATGGCAGGTATATAGAGCGGTGCTCAAAACTATCATTAGTATTAGTCTTTCTCGTTTATCTGTGCAAATATTCTGCCTGGTACCTTGACACAGGAATTTCCTACTTCCTGAGCATTTTGAATAAAGGCAGCAAAACCCTTGCGGGCAGGCCCAAATTGATTGATCTCTGTTCATATCTAGCAACTGTACTGTAAGAATTAAATATGTGCTAGTGCAACTGATCAAAATGAGGGGAACTGAACGGGTTCACTGTCAATTCTTGGTTCTGGAAATGAGAAGAGAGCTTGATGCCCTGACGCCTTCCTCACCTCATCTCCCCTATCGTCTGCACTTGCTCTCTGCCTACCAGCCACGCTGAGCTTTCTTCCTTAGCTCAAAACAGTCATTCTCCCTTCTGCCTCAGGACATTTGCACAAGCCTTTGCCTCTTCCTGGACCACTCTTCTCTCTGCCCCACATACCCCAGCCCAGTTAACTCCCACTTGTGTTTCAGGACTCAGATCTAACATCCATCCATTCAATATTTATTGTCTTGGTCAGTTTGAGCTGCTATAACAAAGTACCATAGACTGGAGCTTAAACAACAAACACTTTTTTCACACAGTTCTGGAGGCTGGAAGGTCCAAGATCAAGGTACTGGCAAATTAGGTGTCTGGTGAGGACCTGCTTCCTGGTTCATAGATGGTTGTCTTTTCACCCTGGCCTCACAGGATGGAAAGAGAGGGCGAGAGAGCTCTCTGGGTTCCCTTTTATAAGGACACTAATCCCGTTCATGAGGGTGGAAACTCCCAAAGGCCCCGCCTCCTAATAGCATCACACCGGGGTTAGGATTTCAACACATGAATTTTTTTGAGGGGGACACAAACATTCAGTCCGTTGTGTTTATTGAGCACGTACTATGTGCAAGACCCAGGGCTCGTGGCCGTGAATCCTCCCTTGCCATCCTCACCTTCATCCTCATGCGAGTCCTGGCCCCTTCCTTCACTGACTTCATCATAGTTTGAAATAACACCATTTGTGCAATTATTTGATTTGTATCTGAGTCTGGCAGGCTGGACCGTCACACCTCTGCTGGCAGCACCCTGTCCCTGTGTTCTACACTGGGCTGTTGGCACGTGCTCAGGGCCTGGCACATCATAGGTACTCGACACTTTTTTTGAATGAATAAATTTTTGAAGAGATTTTGTCGTAACCTAGTCAATGCACAGGACATGAATGGGCTTGCCTTCCTCAGAACCTCTTTCCACAGGGACTTTTGAGGGTAGAGGGAACCCACCCTGTGTACAGATGTGTGTCTGAGGACTTGTATGTTCTTTCATGGTCCGGGGCAGAGATCCTGATCTAAAATATCAGGGATCTGTGTGTTTTAAATGCAAATTTCTTCAATCTTTCCTCGGTATTTTGACCTTAAAAAAAGCACCGGCACAAATGTCAGGTTTTTGTTTGTTGGAGAGACTGTGGGTGGTCCAGGTTTGGGACTGAGCCTGTGTAGTCCCTGCATGGGAAGAAGCATGCCGGTTGGCTTTGTTCTCCGCGGGTAGATTGTTCTGGAACCTGAAGAGGAGACAGACAGGTATTCGATAGAATAATCACAAAAACGTCTCTGTCACAAAGTTTCTTCCTGTGATTGTTCACAGGAATCTTCCCTGTTTGAAAAGGATGAGTAAAAGAAGACATTCATGTTATTTGATTGAATGGAAGCTGTTGGAGCTTCCTGGGTAAAGCAGTCATTGATAACTTTTTTAGATTTTAGGGGGAAAATGAGGACGTATTTCAATTAAATGGTGATGATCAACAAACTTCCTGGCCAAAGTTACACTGGAGACACCATTTCTTTTTACCTTGCTCAGACAGGACCATGTGGGCTGCCTTTCTCTGTGTGGCTCTTTCTTCCTTTCAAACTGCCAAGGATGAGTACTTATTTTACAGATGAGGCAATGGAGGTAGAAGGACAAGAGGTGACTTGTCTGAAGTCCCACACCTGCAAAGTGGTACAGCTAAGAATCTAAGCCTCAGGCCTCTTTCTTCTGCCTCCAGATGCTTTTCATTTGAAACCAGCGTGAGTCACGATGAGAGAGCTGGCAGGAGGGATGGGATGGATAATCCTAGGAGGATAGCTCAGCTCAGGTCGCAGGAGACCAGCACCCAGGAGAGCAGCTGTTGAGAGCGAACTTCAGGTGACTGGACCCTGCCTTTTGGGAAAACAAAACCACCAGCACCTTGGACGTCTATACATGGTTCAGAGCAGGAGGCGGGGTTAACATGGGGACAAAGGTGTTTGCGACTCATCCAGCAGGGGTCAGAGCCTTGCTTTAAATGTGCTTTTGATTGGGAAAGTATTTCTACCGATTTCAATTTTAACGATTCTTATAGCACAGGGAACTATATTCTATATCCTGTAATAAACCATAATGGAAAAGAATATGAAAAAGAATAGAAATATGTATAACTGAATCACTTTGCTGTATAGTAGAAATTAACATTGGAAATTAACTATACTTCAATAAAAATAAATGTAAAAAATTAAAATAAAAATTCTTCTCCTAAAAGCTTTGCATCCTGTCCAGGTGGGCTTTTAGGTATATAATTCATATTCATCCATTCATTTGGCAAACTGATGTTCTACTATATTCACGCTGCCTTGGTAAACCCTATAGGACTGAGCCCTGTAGTTAATCTGTATCTCTACTCGACTTCTTCTCCCCAGATGGATACCTCCTCTACCCATTCCACCCAGGAAAGGTCAGCTTTTGGTTTGCCGACTCCATTTTAAATTTTAAGAATAAAAGTTACAGTGAATGACATATTCCATGCACTTTATGTGAATTATCTTCTTTAATGTATTTTGCTTCATGGTCTCCCTTAATTTCATTCTTACAACCCTGTGATTTTCTCTTATTCCCATTCACAGATAAGGAAACCAACACTCGAAAAGACCAAACCGTTCGCACAAGGTCTCAGGGTCCTCTTAGGGCAGAGGCAGATCCAGAATGCGGGTCAGGTCTGCTTTTTTCCAAGCCTCTGCTCTTAACCACCACACTATACAGGCAGACCTCATTTTATTGCACTTTGAAGATACTGTGTTTTTTGCAGATTGAAGGTTTGTGGCAATCCTGCATCGAGCAAGTCTATTGGTGCCATTTTTCCAAAAGCATTTGCTCACTTCCTGCCCCTCTGTCACATTTTGGTAATTTTTGAAATATTTCAAACCCTCCATCAGCAAAAAGATTATGACTTTCTGAAGGCTCAGGTGTTGGTTAGAATTTTCTTCGCAATAAAGTAGTTTTTAATTACTGGATGTACATTTTTATTTCGGACATAACGCTATCGCACACTTAATAGACTACAGTATAGTGTAAACATAAATTTTCTATGCACTGGGAAACCAGAAAATTCGTGTGGCTCCTTTTATTGCAATATTTGCTTTGTTGTGCTGGTCGGGAACGAAACCTCAATGTCTCTGAGGCGTACTTGTTCTATCTCCCACAGTGACAAAGCTCAGAATATGAGCCATTATCAGTAATGTGTACCTCACAAAGTATTAGTTCAATAATACTAGCAATTCTACATCTCTTAAGCATTTTACAATTTGCAAAGCATTTTGAAGTATGCTATGTGTCTGGGTGCTCGTAACGACCCTACGAAATAGGTCTTATCTTCTCCAGTTTATAAAAGAGGAAATTGGAGGTATTTGTTCCACGACATCTAGCTCGGTGGGTGGCGGGGTGATGGTTTGAACTCAGGTCCTCCACCTGTTGAGCCTGTGGTTTCTCCGATACCACAAGCAGAGTCTCCTTGACACCCAATGAGAGCAGGGCGTTGGGGAACAAGGACATGGGGACACACACACGCACACACGCGCTCTCAGAGCACCAGGGCCTGTTACTGCATGTTACTGCCTGTCCTTGGAGTCCTTTTTCAGACATTTCAGTGTGAAAAGGGAAGATCCTAAGATGTTATGGCATTAAACGCTACAAACAGTAAAAGTTGCTAATTATCTGAAAAGTTTATGTGTGATGGATTTTTTAATCTTATTTAATTAAAGTTCATCTTGTTTTTGGATAGCCAGATAAAAATGCTTTGTTATTCCATCTAAATCTCAAACGCACACTGAAAAACCTCAAACTCACACATTAAGGACCAATACTGCTTCTCCAGGTAACTCAGCAAACATTACAAAATCCACTTGCACAAGAATCTACTACCCCACGTCTACACACCTCTCCATGGGTCTGCCCATTATGTGGGAAAAAAATACCTATTGGCACTTTTAATGCTTTCCCCCAAAGAACACCTCTAACCAAGCAGAAGCAGTCTGATCCCCCAGCTGGAATGATCTAAGTGGAATTTAATATTTTTAAATGATGTCTTGATAGTTGTCGAAATTCCTGGGCTTCTGCTGTGACTTGACAGCTTGGTAATTGCTAATTCGCTTTTATGCTAATTTAACTCGATCCTATTTGATGGTTTTCCTGTTAAACTCTAAGATTCGTTGATTGAGTCAGGGTTCCTCCTCCAGCCTGACTGGATGGAGGGTGTGGAGGTCAGGGGCTCCTGCAGCACCTGCAGCCCTGGCACCTCACACAGGAAGATGGTCAGTACATATGCATTTTGTGGGTAAAGGCTGTAAAAGGGTGTGTGATTTTCCAAAAGGGAAATCGGTGATTCTTCAGCCCTGCAAGCATTCATTTACAGCTGTCACAGGCAGACGATTTAATTGAAAGAATATAAGTTTTAGAGTAAGACAGAGCTGGGTTCAAATCATTTCTCTGCCATTTTACTAGCTGAGTGACTTTGGGAAAATTACTTAACCTCCCTGGGTGTGTTTCCTCATCTACAATATGCAAATAGTGTATCTACCTTAGGATGTTGGGTGTATTTAAAGAATTAAGATATTTTGGGACTTCCCTGGTGGTGTAGTGGTTGGGAATCTGCCTGCCAATGCAGGGGACACGGGTTCCAGGCCTGGTCCAGGAAGATCTCACATGCTGTGGAGCAACTAAGCCCGCGAGCCACAACTACTGAGCCCGTGTGCCACAACTACTGAAGCCCACACGCCTAGAGCCCGTGCTCCGCAACAAGAGAAGCCACTGCAGTGAGAAGCCCGTACACTGCAGCAAAGAGTAACCCCCGCTCGTTGCAACTAGAGAAAGCCCGCGCGCAGCAGCAAAGACCCAATGCAGCCAAAAATAAATAAATAAATTTATAAAGAATTAATACACTGAAATACCCATGGCAGTGTAACTATGGCACGTGGTATTCAAGAAACACTGGCTTCATTTTCCTTTTCTCCTTTTAAGCAATTGGGATGCTGTTTTCTGCTGTTTCGTTACATTCCTTCCTTTTCCCCAAAGTGCAAGGAGATGAACAAGCACAGCTTCCATCCTCAAAGGTCTAACGGGCAATGGAGGCACAGAAGTGACACGGGGGCTCCAGGGGGCGGCGAGGTTGAGTCCAGACTTCCTGCAGAGCCGTTGGCACTTGGGTGGCATGTAGGAGGAGACCAGAAAGCATCCGTGGACCTCCCACCCAACATGCACCCCTCTTTTATCCTAGAAACAATTCCTCTCCTTAGCGCCAACTCTCAATTCTGGACCCATGAACGAGGATCTATGTCACCTTCTTTCTTTCCAAGTGTACAGTGAAAACAGTAGGACCTTAGAATAAAAATCTGTTGCATGAAATGAAGTGTAGCAGAAAATGGTATACAAGAAATAAAGACTTCCCTTTTATCCTGTTATTCATGATTTTTATTTAGAGTCGTCATTCTCCTGAGGCGGTAGAAACTTAATTTTGGTCAAACAGGGGTCTCCTCTTTCTCCTTGGGTAGCATCTAGGTACCGAGGGGCTTAGGTCAAAGCACCACGTGTCCACATGGACGCCCGCGGTCCGCTGCTCCTGCGGCCGCTGCCGTGTCCTCCGTCCCTCCCAAGTGTCAGAGCCCACAGGTCGACATCACTCTCTCATCCACGCTCGCTCGGGCCACGCCTGCCCGGTAATTGCCCCCCTCCCCCTGCAGGGTCCCCCCATCACCTGCAGGGCCACGCTACTTTTTGGGGTCCTCTATGACTGTGTCGTCCTTGGCGGCCAGGCAGCTGCCCCCCTCTGGGTCTTCCTGCCTCCTGGACACCCTTGAGGAACCAGCCTCAGGCTTCCTTTGCTTGGGGTCCCGCCTCTCTATCTGGGATTTTGCTCAGATCCTGGCCTCTTTGATTGTGCGTACTAGGTTGCACTTTGGATGTCTCCTAACTCGGGACAAAAACAGAATCTACCCCTCTCCGCAAGGCCAGGCTGGAGAATTACTTCGAGACAAAATGTAGAAAACACAGGTCTTCTCTTCAGACCCTCCTCCTTTCACAGCTGGTTCCACCAGCAATACGTGTGTTCTAAACACAAGAGGAGGGCTTTCTGGCCAGTCCCCGAGCTCCAGGTGGGTGTTCTTTGTAGACAGGTATGAGCACTGTATCTTGGGTGTGTGGGTTTGGGGCAGGATGAAGGGGAGACCCCAGAACTTGCCTCCAACCCTCCCTCTGTTCTAAAGCAGGACACACACTGGTTTCACATTTTTACTTCTCTGGCCATTTGTTTCTTCTCGTTTTCTATTTTTAAACAGGTTTTAAAAATGCCTGGGATGGTTCTTTTTTTAAGATGGAAATATAAATCTTCTTGACATGACGTGGAATTTTAACCACAGAAAAGAGCACAAGGTCTTCCCAGAACATATTTTGAGAAGGTACCTTTGCCTTTTCAATCACCATATTCCTGGGGAGCTCTCCCCTCCAGTCCTTCCTGCCCCCACCTCTCAGCTAAGGCTCTCCTCCTCCAGGGAGCTTTCCCTGGTTGCCCGGTCAGCAGCGGGGGCTCGCGGCTGTGAGTCTGTGCAGCACCCCCTCTATATCACCGTCTTAGTCTCATCAGGCTGCCATAACAAAATACCACAGACTGGGTGGGTGGCTTACACAACAGACATTTATTTCTCACAGTTCTGGAGGCTGAAGTTCAAGATCAAGGTGCTGGTGGATTCTGTTTCTGGTGAGCACATTCTACCTGGCTTGCAGATGGCGACCTTCTCCCTGTTATCTTCACCTGGCCTTTCTTTGGTGCGTGCACAGTGGCAGAAAGAGAGAGAAAGAGAGAGAGCGAGAGGGAGAGGGAGAGAGAGAGAAATCTCTCTCCCTCCCTCTTATAAAGCCATCAATCCTTTCAGATTAGGACTCCACCCTTATGGCCTCATTTCACCTTAATTACCTCCTAAAAGCCCAATCTCCAAATACAATCACTTTGGGAGTTACAGCTGCGACACACGAATTTGGGGGGGACACATCTTGGTCCATAGCAATGGCTCTCACATCTCCTCTGCCTTGGGGATTAGCTCCTTAGCAATACACAGGCCTTTCCTGTGAGCTCAGTGGTGTTGGAGGGCCCAGCAGACAAGTGTCTATCTTGGCCATCTTGACCTCCGTCCCGTGTCTGGCCTCTCTGGGGTCTGCCCTCAGTGCTGACCCAGGCTCTTGGGTTGGGCTCAGTCCTCTGGCCCTGGCGCCTCTTCCTGTCTTTGGTAAGGATCCCCCCCATCTCCCCATCAATTGGCTGTGGACAGTAAAGCCCATCCTCCTTCCAAACGGCTGGACTCCCCTCTCCTCCAGCCCCCTTCCCCGCAGGTGGAGTTTAGGGCGTGGAGGGGGTTCTCACAACCTAGCATCTCAATTAGCACCGTGGGCTTGGGGGGCCAGCAGGCCTTCCCCCGGGGCCCGACTGTGAAGCCACTGGCTCAGCACACACCCCAGCTGCCCCTTCAAGCTGGGTCTCCTCTTCAGGAAGCGGGTGATGCCCCAGCTCACAAGGTCTGGGGGCACCGACTGTGAGGATATACGGCACGTACTCTGGGTGCGGTAACTTTTAACTACCCGTGTACACGTGCTTGAAGACATCCGTGTCCCGCTGCTGACAGTCTCCACGGTAGCGGTCTGTCTCTGTCACCTCCTTGCAGGCTCTCCTAAAATACCCGTTTCCTGCAGGCCTTTCATTTTAAGCTTTGGTGAGCAGGGAGGTAATCCCATCATCTCTTGACCCCCTTCTGTACTCTCACTGTTTTTACATATTATCTGCAAACAATATGGAAATTGTTCCAAGTTTATCCATCAGGAGAGGGACGAGATGGCTGCTGGTCCGCCTGCAGTGGCACTGTTAACGTCACACCTGGTCTCGCAGTTTCTGGGCTGCTGTGTTTCCTGGCTGAGCAGATAACCAGGTCAGGCCCAGCTGCTTGCCCTGCTCCAGGGATTTAATGGAGGTTAAGAAAGAATGTCAGGTTTCCCCAGTCCCTTGTCATTGGAAGCAGGAACAATACTGGGGTTTCCATCCTGGAGATTTGCCTTGGGAGGTGTGTTCATTTGTGCAGGGCTGAGGATTTACAGACACCTGTTTTTAATTTTTTTTTTACATAAATTTGTTTTGGAATAATTTGGGGATTTACAGAAGAGTTGCCAAGATACAGCACAGAGAGCTTCTGTATACCCCTCCTTGGTTCCCCTATGAATATCTTACACGACCATGGTTCCTGTGTCGCAGCTAAGAAACTGACATTGGTACATTACTGTTAATGAACCCCTGCCTTTATTTGGATTGCACCAATTTTTCTATTAAAGTTCTCTTTCTGTTCCAAGATCCAATCCCGGACACATGTTGCAGTTTGTTGTCACTCTGTCCCTGTCTTTTCTGGTCTGTGACAATTTCTCAGTCTTTCCTTCTCACTGCCCCCCTCCTTGCTTTCCTTTCTTTTTTCTTTTTTTAACTTTGGTAAAATATATATAGCATAAAATTTATCATTTCAGCCATTTTAAACACACAATTCACTGGCATTAATACATTCACAGTGTTGTGCAAACATCACTGTTGTTTATTTCCTGAACTTCTTTTTTTTTAAATCATCCTGAATAGAAACCCTGTACCCATTAAATAATAACCCCCAATTCTCTTCCCCTCACCCTATAACCTCTATTCCACTTTCTGTCTCTGTGAATCTGTCTCTAGGCACCTCATGTAAGTGGAATCATAGAACAGTTCTCTTTCTGTGTCTGGCTTATTTTGCTTATCATAATGTTTTAAAGGTTCATTTACATTGTATCACCTATCAAAAGGAATTTTTAGAGCTGAACAGTATTCCATTGTATGCATACAGCACATTTTGTTTATCCATTCATCTGTTGAGGGACACCTGGGCTATTGTGAATAATGCTACTATGAACATGGGTGCACAAGCATCCATTTGAGTCCCTGCCCTCAGTTCTTTTGGGTTTACACCTAGGAATGGGATTGCTGGATCTTATGATAATCCTACGTTTAACTTTTTGAGGAACCGCCATACTGTTTTCCACACTTTCCTTCTTTTCTAGGACCTTGATCACCTTGAGTAACTGGCTAAGTATTCTGTAATACGTTCCCCCAATCTAGGTTTGTGTAACGTTTTTCTCATGATTAGACTGGGGTTTTGTTATTTTGGAAAGAATACGACAGAGGTGAAGTGCCTTTCTCCTCACAGCACATCTGGGGCTGCATGAGATGCACATGACGTCACTGGTGATATTAACCTCCATCACGTGGTTGAGATGGTGTCTGCCAGGTTTCTCCACTGTAAAGGTACCATTTCCCTTCCCTTGATCTGCTCTTGAAGGGGGGTCACTAAGTCCAGAGGCTCTCAAGGGGAGGAGGGTTAATTCCACCTCTTAGATGGGTAGTTTGTACTTATATTACTTGGAATTCTTCCATATGGGAGATTAGTCTCTTCTCCCATTTATTTACTAACTCAAGTGTTTTTTTTATATCAGTATGGACCCATGCCTATTTATTTTATACTTTGGATGGTAATCCAGGACTACATTATAAATTTTGTTGCTCAAATCGTTCCAGCTTTTGGCTCTTTAAAGTTGCCTCTGTGTTCCTTGGACATGCCCCATTCTTTTTTTGCTGTTTTTCATTTTTGAACACTGCATTACTTTCTGATACTATAGGATACTTCAGGCTTATCTTGTGTTTTCCCCTGCTTCATCTCTAGAATCAGTGATTTCTCCAAGGAACCCTGTTTCCTTTTTTTTGAAGAATCATATTTAGAAATGAGGCTCTTGGCTCTGGATGGGAGACACCTGCATTTTGAAGGAAGTTTAGTTAATATTTATTGACTGCCCTTATCACCAGCAGATGTAGCCTGAGACCCCAAAAAACAGAGGTCAGCAACGATGAACACGGACCAAAAATGTTATTACCTAAAGGAATAGGTGCTGGGTGCAAGGCTTGTCTCATTTTGGGGGATAGGCATCTAAAAGCCTCACTTTTCAAAGCTGTCTTTGTGGGTCAGGGCACAAGGTGAGGGCTTGGATGTCAGAGCCCACATTGTAGAGATCTGCTGCCAGTTAAGCTGAGTTGTTTCAGCCCATGTAGGTAGGTCACAAACACCCAAAGTTAAGCCATCCTGAGATGTGGGCAGCAGGAAGGTGGAACTTCCCGTAACATGTCAGGTCAGGGCTGAGAGTACAGAAAGGTAGACAGGCTGGAAGGAGAGATGACCAAACACAAATCCCAAACAATGACCCTTCAGTGAGCGTCCTTGTAGGACTATGGGCCACAGAACTGGAAACTGGGATCTTCCCCAAAGATCTAGGCTGTTGGGTGTCAGGTACAAGTGGGACCTGGCAGGTGGGTGGTAGATCAGACCTGGTGTGTCAGCTCAGGTGAGAAAGGTGTGCCATCTGATCTCGCTCGTGTTTTCTGTCAGGTGTGGGCTGAGGCAGGTGATGCTGCATGAGGCGGTGGATCCATGTCCTGCAGGGAAAGCCCTGCAGGAAACTGGGCTTCCAGATCTCCCGGCAGCTCCAATTTCCCCTCTGAGGAGCTACCCCCTCTTAGAAGATAGGATCTAGAGCATACGCCATCCCCAATGCATCATAATATAAAACTCGTGGAGGTGCCCACATACATCAATGGCAGGAAGAGGGGTGGGGTTTGTTTTATGACCTGGTAAATCTGGATCATTTATTTTGATTCACCTTACATCTAACTCTACCCAATTTTAGTATATGTGCTGCCAAAGTGAGCACTAACTCTACCCAATAATGAGAGATGTGTATGCATAAATTTGGCTGGCTTAAGCCCTAGGAATTTTCTAGTGCAATTTTAAAAGTTTCTTATTACCTCCCTAGAGTCATTGCCTTTATTTTATAAGTCTGGTCAGAAAATCTTGGACATTTGAAAGATTTTTTTCTTGGCCTGAAAAACAGCTTTCAGTATTGGAATGGGGTGGAATCTCCCTGGCATTGTTCATGCCTGGGCTATGGCACAGCTTCCGGAAGGGTCTGTCAATTATTTCTCAGCAGGGCTGGCTGGAGCTTGTGCAGACTGCACTGTGGGACTGAGATAAGAAAAAACCCCAATTTTTCATAATTAAAAATACTCCCTCCTTGATTTTCAAATGAGGAAGAAAAAGGAAGTCTTCTGTCCAATACATTTACAGATGCATTCTTAACATCTGACTATAAGGTTAATATTAACCCATTTGTTCAGTCATTCAACAAATATTCATTTACAGAAAGCCATCCCTGCCTTTTGCAGAACAGCTGCTGGAGGCCATGCCCTGTGCTTGGCACTGGGAAGAGAGAACGTGGTTCCTGCCTTCACTGGCTGAGAGCCCCGTGGGGCAGGTGCTACCCAGAGGGAGAGAAGAGAGGAAAGAGGGATGGAGCATGAAAGAAGGGAGATGCTTTTATGATGGGCTCCTTGGATGACTTACTAGACATTAACAATATGGCTGGGTTCTGATTCAAAACGGTAAACCTAGCATATATATTTATCTCTCCTGCCTCCAAAATCACCACTGGAATAATATTAAAGAAATGTAAAATTAACAACAAAGGGGAGGGTGTGTGCAGAAAAACTACCAGAAGGCAAGAGATTTTTATGGGTTTCAAGAAAATGGATAGCAGACAGCACTGGGTAAAGCAGAGTGGAGAAAGCTGCTCTCGGAATAGCCCAGGAAAGGGCTGCAGTGGAAATGGCAGCTGTTCTTGCCCTCCGAGCCTGGGTGGGGATAGAGGGTTAAATGCGGGGCACATACAGACATAGAGACAGTGTGCCAGCTGGCAGTAAAAGAAGAGAAACACTTACTAAAAAGCTGAACTATCGACCAGGGCAGGGCTGGATCTTGTAGCCTGAGCTCTGCACACCAGAATAAAAGCATCCTAGCCTGGGTGTGAGAGTGGGCACTGCCACATTTGTCTGCTTCTCACCCTTGAATCTCAAAATAAAGTCTGCCATACATATGCTTTCACCCAGATCTCATATATCTAGTGCCCAGGCACCCAGGGAAAACCACACAGAGCCACACAGAAGAGGAGGAAATTCAGGATAGTGATTTCCATAATTCAACCAAGTCCTTCATTTATAAATATAAGTAGACAACTAAATATCACTAGGCATTTAAAAAAACAAACAGTATAAGAGAAGGGCACCAACAGGAACAAATACGAGAGGAAACAGAAGTGAACAAAAGATAACTTCAAAAAAATATTTGGCATCTCAGTGTGATTTAATAAAATACTGTTTCCATAAAATAAGAACCAGAGGCCATGAAAAAGAACAGAAAGGAGA
The DNA here is from genome assembly GCF_009873245.2 of Balaenoptera musculus. Taxonomy (NCBI): domain Eukaryota; kingdom Metazoa; phylum Chordata; class Mammalia; order Artiodactyla; family Balaenopteridae; genus Balaenoptera; species Balaenoptera musculus. Next base: position 82,730,431 of record NC_045797.1, read on the forward strand.
TGGCGGAATTTCTGGGGAATCCAGACCAAGGCCATTCTTTCCCTTTTCCTCTGGGAGAAAACTCCAGAAGAAAGTGTGGATTATGTTAGGACTCACCAATAGACTCTATTCTGGGATAGTCCAACCTCAGCAGCACAAGGATTGAAATCTAACGAGAGAGATTTCAGATTTTTTAAATGAGGTATAATTGGCATATTATAAACTATATCCACTGAAGTGTACGATTCAAAAGCTTTTAGTATGTTTATGAACATGAGCAACCAACACCCCTTCTAGACAGTTTCATTACTGCTGAAAGAGACCCTGTACCCGCTGACTGTCACTCCCTGTTCCCCTGCCCCCCTAGTCTCTGGCAACAACTGATCTTCACACTGAGTTTAAGCAAAGGATTTTTTTTTTTAAAGATTATTATTATTTTTAAAATTTATTTATTTACTTTTGGCTGTGTTGGGTCTTCGTTTCTGTGCGAGGGCTTTCTCTAGTTGCGGCAAGTGGGGGTCACTCTTCATCGCGGTCCGCGGGCCTCTCACTGTCGCGGCCTCTCTTGTTGCGGAGCACAGGCTCCAGACGCGCAGGCTCAGTAGTTGTGGCTCACGGGCCCAGTCGCTCCGCGACATGTGGGATCTTCCCAGACCAGGGCTCGAACCCGTGTTCCCTGCATTGGCAGGCAGATTCTCAACCACTGCGCCACCAGGGAAGCCCTAAGCATAGGGTTTTGATTACAAGATACACTTTAATTTTTAAAAACCTTAATTTCTTCTGCCCCCAGAGAAATTCTATTAATGTAATTCAGCACATTAACAGAGTAAAAGAATACAGTGATCTCAATAGGTGTATTAAAAGCATTTGATAAAATTTAACATCCACTTATAATTTTTTTTTAAAATAAATTTATTTATTTTATTTATTTTTATTTTTGGCTGCTTTGGGCCTTCGCTGCTGTGCGTGGGCTCTCTCTGGCCGCGGCGAGCGGGGGCTACTCCTCATTGCGGTGCGCGGGCCTCTCACTGCAGCGGCCTCTCCCATCGCGGAGCACGGGCCCCAGGGGTGTGGGCCTCAGTAGCTGCGGCACGTGGGCCCAGCAGCCGTGCCCCACGAGCTCCAGAGCGCAGGCTTAACAGTTGTGGCGCACAAGCCCAGGTGCTCCGCGGCATGTGGGATCCTCCCAGATCAGGGCTCGAACCCGCGTCCCCTGCACTGGCAGGCAGATTCCCAACCACTGCGCCACCAGGGAAGCCCCAGGTTTTTATTTATAGCCTTTATTTGGAAAATATCCTTATTAAAATTTTAAAAATTTTTATATAATTATTAAAAGTCACTTTCAATTTACAGTTTTTACGAAATATTGGCCACATTCCCCATATGGTACAATACATCCTGTAGGCTATCTCACACCCACTAGTTGCCCCTCTCCCTTCCCCATGCCATATTGCCTCCCACCCCCACTGGTCATCACTAGATTGTTCTCTATATCTGTGAGTCTGCTTCTTTTTTGTTATATTCACTAGTTTGTTGTAGTTTTAATATTCCACATGTAAGTGATATCATATAGTATTTGTCTTTCTCTGTCTGGCTTATTTCACCTAGCATAATGCCTTCTAAGTCCATCCATGTTGCTTCAAATGGTAAAATCTCATTCTTTTTTTATGGCTGAGTAGTATTCCATTCTGTGTGTGTGTGTGTGTGTGTGTGTGTGTGTGTGTGTATGCGTGTATATCTGTATATCTCTCTATCTATCCTCTATCTATCCATCTATCTATTTATCTATCTCACACCTTTATCCATTCATCTGTTGAAGGACACTTAGGTTGCTTCCATATCTTGGCAATTGTAAATAAGGCTGCTACAAACATTGGGGTGCATGTATTTTTTTGAATTAGTTTTTTTGGGTTTTTTTTTTTTCAGATATATATCCAGGAGTGAAATTGCTGGGTCATATGGTAGTTCTATTTTTGGTTTTTTGAGAAACCTCCATACTGTTTTCCACAGTGGATGCACCAATTTACACTTCCACCAATAGTGCACAAGGGTTCCCTTTTCTCCACATCCTTGCTAACATTTGTTATTTGTGTTCGTTTTGATGATAATCATTTTGACAGGTGTGAGGTGATATGTCATTGTGGTTTTGATTTGCATTTCCCTGGCCATTAGTGATGTTGAGCATCTTTTCATGTGCCTGTTGGCCATCTGCATTTCCTCTTTGGGAAAATGTCTATTCAGTTCTTCTGCCCATTTTTAAATTGGGTTGTTTGTTTTTTTAGATGTTGAGTTGTATGAGCTGTTTATGTATTTTGGATATTAATCCCTTGTCAGTCATATCATTTGCAAACATTTTCTCCTATTCAGTAGGTTGTCTTTTCATTTTGTCTATGGTTTCCTTTGCTGTGCAAAAGCTTTTAAGTTTGATTAGGTCCCATTTGTTTATTGATTATTTTTGCTTTTATTTCCTTTACTTTAGGAGACAGATCCAAAAAAATATTGCTTCAACTTATGTCGAAGAGTGTTCTACCTATGTTTTCCTCTAGGAGTTTTAGAGTATCTAGTTTACATTTAGGTCTTTACTCCATTTTGAGTTAATTTTTCTGTATGGCATTAGAGAATGTTCTAATTTCATTCTTTCACATGTAGCTGTCCAGTTTTCCCAACACCACTTATTGAAGAGACTGTCTTTTCTCCACTGGATATTCTTGCCTCCTTTGTCGTAGATTAATTGACCTTAAATTAATGCGTGGATTATTTTTTAAATTAAATGCATGGATTATTTTTTAAATTAAAAAACTGTATTTCCTTAGACCATACATCAGACAGCTATAAAAGGTCACTTAAAACAGAATACCATCTCGGACAGCTATAAAAACAAACAAAAGTAAACCCAGCAACCTAGAAATAAATCTAAAAAAAGATATGCATGATTTTTGTGGAGAAAATGGTAACATTTACTGAGTGACATTTTGGAAAACCTAGAGATATGTCATGTTCATTGATAGACTCAATATCATAAAGATATGAATTCTCCCAAAACTGATCCATAGATTAAATATAATTTTCATTTTATAGATTAAAAAAATTTTAAACTCCAATAGGATTTTAAAGTTAAACTCAATGAGATTATTCTAAAATCTACATAGAAGAATAATAGACTAAGAACACTCAAGAACTCGTTGGGGGAAAACCAGATCGGGCGGGGGCAGTGGTGTGTGGGGCGGAGCTTGCCCTCTGGATCCCCAAGCATGTCACACAGCAAGGGCTACTAAGGCAGTTTTGTGTTGACTCGGAGATGGCCATGCAGAGCTCAGGGAGCAGAACAGAGAGGGTCCAACAAGTCTTGCCCGTGTGTGGGAATGTGATGTCGGCAGAGCTGGCACTGAAGGTCAGTGAAGGAAGGATGAACTATCTAATGAATGGAGTTGGGGTAATTCTGACTCCCCAGGACTTTAAGATAATAAATCTGTGTTTTTCAAAGCCGCTGGTTTGTGGAGAGGTGTTACAGCAGCCATAGGAAAAAAATACGGTGGCCTTGCCCCTCCATGTGGAATGTGCTATCTGTTTTCTTTGGGTCTCAGTCAAAACTTCCATTTCAAATAATTCTGAAACCAGAATTCTATATCCAGCCAAATGATCATGAAGCTTATGGGAAAATGAAGACATTTTCCTACAAGGAAGGCGTTAAAAACATTTATCTCCTGTACATTAAGAGAAACACACACAGACACACAGCTACATAAGGATGAACTCTAGCAAACTTAAAGAAGGGATCTACTAAAATCAAAGCATGAGCTCCAGGAAACTGGATCTAATTCAGGTGTATGAGGGAAATAAATGTCAGGAACACAGCTTTGCAGTGGGCCTGGAAAACAGGAAAGAAAGGAAGAGATTAAAGAATGACTTTAAGAACACAGCAGTTTCGTGTTGAGGTGTCAAATCATCAAGCAGGGAGCAAGAGGAAGTGTCTGTGGCCGGGTTAGGTACCGTCAGGTTGTAGCTATGCAAAGATGGTTAAAGCTGATGTGCTACTGCTCTCCCAGTAGCTGGAGTAAAACACAGGGCCAAGAGGATTTGAAGTAATGCAAAACCATGTCTGGTAAAAATGTTAAATCAACAGTGGCTTAAACCCAACTTTGTTACTATGTATCTATCTTTTAAACATACTTCTGAGTTCTGTTTCTTTGTTCACGATTTTGCATGTCTCTTCATGAGTGAAATTTTTTTCACGTGTTAGTAGGTAGTAGCAAGGTTATTCTGACATAAAATCAATTGGGGACAGTATCATATTTTCCGAATCTCTAGAAGAGTTTTAGATTGGAACTATTTCTTCTGGAATGATAGATAGAACTCACTGGTGAATCTGTATGATGGGGAATTTTCTTTGGCTTTAATTATGGATTCGATTCCTTTCATCATTAAATAACTATTTATGTTTTTTACTTCTTTTGTCTATTTTGATAAGTTCCTTTTTTTAATAGAAAGTTTTTCATTTTTCTAAATTTTCCAAGTTATTGACATATAAAGTTGTTCACACTTTTTTCTCATTAACCTTTTAAGAACTGGAGGATCTATGGTTATGTCCCTTTTACCATTTTTGATACTGGTTATTTATGCTTTCTCCCTTTGGAAGAAGCTGGTGAGATTGGTCATGAAACAAAGAAATAAATAAGGAATTTTTTTAAAAAAGAACAAAGTAGTTTCTGTTCAGCAAGCTCTCTGATAAAGAACCAGGAAGATCCTACTGATAAAGAAACACAGTTATTTTTCTCTCAAAAGTAAAAAAGAACTAGAGGGCTTCCCTGGTGGCACAGTGGTTAAGAATCCGCCTGCCAATGTAGGGGACACGGGTTTGAGCCCTGGTCCGGGAAGATCCCACATGCTGCGGAGCAACTAAGTCCGTGCACCACAACTACTGAGCCCACGTGCCACAGCTACTGGAGCCTGCACGCCTAGAGCCTGTGCTCCGCAGCAAGAGAAGCCACTGCAATGAGAGGCCTGTGCACCGCAACGAAGAGTAGCCCCCGCTCGCTGCGACTAAAAAGAAAGCTCGCCCGCAGCAACAAAGACCCAATGCAGCCAAAAAATAAATAAATAAATAAATTAATTAATTAAAAAAAAAAAAGAACTAGAAACCCAAGAAAAACAAAAAATGGTACAAGAAAGTTGTGGCAGATACTGAATCCACTTGATCTGTGGACACAGAATACTCCCTTCTTCCATCATGGGAAATTATACACAAGAATTCTTGTGTACAGACATGAATCCTGCCACGTTCACTTTACAAATTTCAGGCTGTACATGACAGTCAACATTCTTTGATTAGATGAATTAAAAGAGAAAGTAAAATGAGGATTTTATGACCCACTTTGTGTTGACAGCTGAGGAATTTCCTGCCAGAATGTGATGGGAGAGGGGAGCAGCCGGAAATGCTGTGCAGGGCGAGTTACCTGACAAACAGAATTGTCCCTGCCATTTGTACCTGACAGCGTAGCATCCCTGGTACCAAGATGTGGGCTTTGAGTCCAGCTGATTTTGTTGTGGAAACTTGGCCTCTGTTCACCGGTGCCGAATAGAAACGTGGAGACAGAGTTTTGGGTGAAGTAGCAAAGAATAGGTTTACTGCTTTGCCAGGCAAAGGGGGCCACAGCGGGCTAATGCCCTCAAGAGTGTGTCCCTTTCTGGAGAGGGTAGTGAGGAGTCAAGGAGCGGGGAGTGATCAGCTCATGGCCATTCTTCTGATTGGTTGGTGACGAGGTAATAGGGAGTCAGCATTATCCACCTTCTGGTTCCAAACGGTCTGGGGTCTACGTGCTTGTGGACAGCATACAGTTCACTCCTCCCACCTAATGGGGGTTTCAGTATCTGCAAAACAGCTCAGAGGAGATGGCTCAGTATATTATCTACAGTCCTTGAGGAGGAACTAAAGGTCCTTGACTTTGTTTAATGGCTAAAGTATTATTATTTTGTCTTGCTTGACTCTTTTCCTTTCTTTCTGCATTTTGTCACTTCTCCGATTAAATTTATTCTTTGACTAAAGTTTTTCTACAGACAAAAGGCAGGCGGAGGACATGGGGGGGAGTCAATTTTGGGAAAGTCTCATAGGGTCCTGCTCGGTTACAATTTCAGAAATCCACAGGGAACACGCCCATTGCAGTTGGTTGCTGTGGAGTATTAATCATTTTACATATCAGATTTGACCCATGTTATAAGCTTCTTTGCTTCCTTTCAGAAGACAGGAATGGCCACACAGACAGACATGGGGCGACCATGAACCTGGTGTGCAGGACGGCAGGTGGGGGGATCCAAGGATACAGACCTGCCAGAGGTAGCACCACCTCATGGGGAGGAAGCTTCTAATAACATGGAATTATGTTTCCTTCTCTATGTATTGAATCACCCTTCTTTACCGACGATAATATTTGTATAATTATAATATCAACTCTATTGACTTTAGTTTTTTAAAATGAACCTATAGGCAATTAAGTTGTTGATACAGGGTTAATTATAGATACATAATTATCTAGATATAGATAATTAATAAACATAGTAATATTATAAGGCCTGAAAAATTAAAAGTAATGATAGTGCTGACAAAACAGGGAGCCTGGAAGATGGAGCAGGGGAGGGTAGCGTCGGAGAAACATTTCCTTCACCTTACGTAGTAGAAAACTGAGGAACACTGTCTATAGTTGTTGAAACAAGAGATAGAGGTTTCTGTTTATTTTTAGAGTCAAATGCATTAAATTAATCCAACAAAAACTATTGTTATAACTAAGAAAATTCTGGAAGATAAGAGAGGTAAAACATAGTGTGAGCTAAATATTTATTTTTAGAGTCAAATGCATTAAATTAATCCAACAGAAACTATTGTTATAACTAAGAAAATTCTGGAAGATAAGAGAGGTAAAAGATAGTGTGAGCTAAATATTTCATCTGTAGAGTCAGGAGTCAAATTGCAAAACAGTGATATTTGTATATTGTCAGGGGAACCAAGGCTAGGTGATGGGGAGAGATAGGGGACATTTCATCTTCTAAATATCATGCTTGGTTTTTTAATTTTTTTAACCATGTGTGAATATTTTTTTTTTCTCTTGCTCTGTCTCTCTCCCTTTTTCTTTCTCTCACAGATCCAAACACTCTGTGAATGTTAAACAATAAAAAGCAGCTGTTCTCTTTCAAAACGTGGCCTCTTGAAATGTGAAGATGTGTGAATGGGGCCTGCAGGGAGACAGGCAGCACAGCAGGTGATAAAGCAAAGGACCCGCCAGGTGGGCGGTGGGCGCGGTCCTGCAGGAGGCTACAGGATGCCTCTTACTGAGGATGCGTGTGGGATAGACAGCTGGGTCAGGAATCACGTCTGCCTCTGGTTCTGTGCACCTGTCTCACCCCGTCTGAGCGCTGAGGGCGGGGTCCCCGCTTGGGGCCACTCACAGCTCATCTGGCGTGCGAGCTTTCTCCCACGCCTTATAGCCCGCTCTGGAACCTTCTTCTCTGACTCGGAGGCCAGCTCCTCCATCAGAGGGGATGCAGGATCATCAGTCCCATGTCTGAAAGCTTTGGGGAAAGGTTCACTCTGATCCATCCTGGTTGTTTGCTTTGTTCCTGTGCCCCCCCACCTCACCCCACCCCTGCCCCAGAAGCCACGAAGTCATCCCTGGGAGGTCCCAGTGTGACCAGAGGCCTGAGGGGAGGGAGGAGGGAGTAGGGACAGCTTGGAACATCTTCTCAGGGACTGGATGCTGGGGTAGCGGAGCGACAAGGTCTGATTTCTACTTGAGAGAGACCACAGCATCCCAGGGGAGCAGAGCCTGGCAGGACCCACTGGAGGAGGGAAGACCAGCTTGCCCCTTCCCAGTGACACAGGCAGGAGGTGATGGGGCCCGCAGAGGCAGAGCTGTCATGAGGCCGAAGGACGAATCAAGTTTCCCTGGATCGGGGAGGACTGACTTCACCTCCTCCAGGACCCTCACGGCTGCCTTGTGAGAGATGCGTTTACAACTGAGGTTCTGGGGTCAGGTGCAAACGTGGGCTCGTGTCCGGCCACGCACACCTTTGTCCAGAGAATAGCGACCGAGAGGTAGTGCGGACGGCAGGACACACCAGGTGCATGAGACCTTGACCGGGTCCAAAGCTGGAGTCCAGCCCCACCCTCACTGGGCTCTGTGCTCTGACCTCTCGGATGAGCCCCCGCTCCATCACTGGAGATTTTCAGAAGTTAAATTCAAAGTTGCTGGTGGTTTTGAGTCACCTTTTCTTCTTCTTCTTTTTTTTTTTCAATAACGACTCCTGAGTGAAAATTAGGCTGCTGTGTGGGTAGCTGTTAAGGGTGCCTCACTTCCACTCCGGAGAGCTGCCCACACAGCAGATTTTAGTAGCACTTGAAGTGGGACCTGATTTTGCCTCTCAGCTGCTGTATTAAAATAAAAAGCCCTTAAGCTGATTATAAGGATACTAATTTAAATGTACGGATACCACTTCCGTGACGGGAGAAACGTCTTCATTGATTCTCTGAGACCTCATGTCCTCTATGGGGATGCACGTCACATCCACCTTCTGATGCTTTCTGGCACAGAATGGTCTGGGGTGGGGAAGGGCAGCTGTGGAAAGAACACTGGGTGGAGAGTCAGGAGCCTGGGGGTCGAGCCCGGCTCTGATGCTGACTTGCTGTGTGAGTTGTTTTCTTTTTTTTTAATATTTATTTATCTATTTATTTGGCTGCGTGGGGTCTTAGTTGTGGCACGCGGGACCTTTATTGCAGCACGCGGGATCTTTAGTTGCGGCATGCGGGATCTTTAGTTGCGGCACGCGGGATCTAGTTCCCTGACCAGGGATCGAACCCGGGGCCCCTGCATTGGGAGCGTGGAGTCTTAGCCACTGAACCACCAGGGAAGTCCCGGCTGTGTGACTTAAGGGGCATCCCAGCTCTGTTCTCGTGGGGACATTCACATCTGCTTGTTACCCCGAGGCCATGTTACCCCGAGGCCACGTTACCCCCAGGACTGGATGAGTTAACGGAGGACAAAACTTTGTCCCCTCACTGAGCCCTGGTTTATCACCATTCCTCACCCTTGATGCCTTTTGGGGGTGGGGGGCTCCTGCTTTTGCCCCATCCCAAGTTTCTTCGGGCTCCTTTGGAAGATTTCTATGCCTTCACCTCCTGTCAATCAGCCTGTCGTAACAGCCTCTCAGCTAGTCTTGTTTCTCTTTGGTCCACCTTCAGGTGACGGCCTGAGCGATCTCTCTAGCATGCAGGTCTGAGAGTACGACTCCCTTGCTTAAAAGAGAAGTCTTCAGGCTTTGCTTGGAGCTCCAGTTTGGCGTTCAAGGCTCTCCTTGCTCTTCCAAACTGCCTGCAAGCTTCTTCTCACCCTCTGGGTGGAAGCCTTCAAGTCTCCTCCGGGCGACAGAAGCACTCAGACCTCTCCAGGCAGGTGGAAGTGTGAAGTCCCTCAGCTCCCGGGGGCGCCGGGGCACCGCACGGAGCCTCCATCTTATTCCCTTTCGTACTGAATAACTGTGACCCACCCTCTCTGCGCCAGGCTGTGAGGCTCGGGGGGTCGGTGACGGGGCTAAGACATCGCGGTAGCCTTGTAGGCACACAGAGGCGTTTGTTGAGTGAATGAACGAACGAATGATCTAAGGAGCCCCTTCTGTTGAGAATATTCTTTTCCTTCTACTGAGCGTTCTAGATTTAGCTGTGAGCCACACCTTCTGGGGGTGATTCCCGGGACCCCCGGCAGGGAGATGTGAGTCCCCTCTAGGTCCCTGGGTAGACTCCTGTCTCAGCACCAGCAAAGGTTGATTTCACTGACTTGCTCGTACAATCCTGGCGTTTCCCCACCTACTCCCATTCCTGTGGCGTAGGGTGAGCCCGGGAACCTGGTGGGGCAGTCATGATGCCGGTCTTTTTATCTCTAGAACCTGGGCTTTAACCAGGGGCTCGGGGGAGTGTCCTCAGTGGCTGCCTATAGCAGAAGGTGACCCACACAACCTGTAGAGGGTTGGGGGGGGTGGCCAATGCCCCACCAGTCTGTTCTCTGTTAAGGTTGGCAAAGGATGACAGGGCACGGGAGGTGCTCCTTCCCGAGGTCACCTGCCCTCCGCCCCCATCAGCCTGTACCAGACCGGCCCCTCTGGATGGCAAGGTGAGGGCGTGCTCTTCTTTCCAAGGGGGCGCGGCAAAGCGCAGAGGGTATTACGGGGTCAGAGCCCAAACGCTGTGCTGTCCCCGTAGCCGCTCCCTTGAACTGCCTCTGGATACAGCTCATTCCACTTCTGACCTGTCTCTCTCACCTCCAGGTCTTCTGCTCACCTGGAGACCCAGGTGTGACGGGTGGGGCGATGGACTCTAGGCCCACGTGTAGGAGGACATGTCAGTGCTAACGTCAGCACGCCTTGCCCAGGGCGAGCATCTATGTTTCTTAGCTGCATCACGGTCTAACCTCATATTGAGGAAAGGCCGTGTCTCCTCTTGCCTCTGGGGTTGCGCCCTTGGGGAATAACATAATAATAATGTTATCGTGCCAAGGAGGTTTGGCTCTTTCTTGCCCTCCCTGGCCTGGCTGCCTTTCCAGAGAAATAACATTAGCTGTCCATGCTTTTTCTCCTTGCCACGTGGGTGACATGGTCCCATCTCTGGAGCATCTGTTCTGATGAAATTCTATTGGCTTCCCTTTCTTCTTCTAATGGTGGTGGGAGGGGACAATTTGCTGGTTTACTGTGTACCTAGTTGTTGCCTCTCCTAAACTTGAGGGTTGGTGCATTGCTTACTGGCTCCTCTATTCCCAGGGACCAACACAGGACTTGATTCCGAGTATGTACTCAGTAGATGTCTGTGGAGTGAGTGAACGAATGAGCCAATGAATGCAGGGGAACGGGGGTCAATTATCAGTGAGGAAAAAGAAAACGGAGGTGGGTCTGTGAAGGTGGGATTCCTTGCCCAGCCCAGGCGGCCGGGAAAGGAAGGAGACTGAAAGAGAGCCAGTGTGGCTGCAGAGAGAAGGGAGGGCCGGGTACACGGAGAGTCCTTCGCAGCCTCCTGGAGGCAGACAGGCAGGCTTTTCTGGCCAGCGTCTCCCCTCCCTCTGGTTGTTTCCCGAGGTGCGTGGCAGGCAGCCGGAAGAGGAGCAACGCTGGCTGAGTTGGGGCAGGGTTGCCCCAGGCAGACCGTAAGCGCAGACTTTATGCTCCCCGAGGTTTCCCACGGCAGCCAGTTAGCTGTCTTCTCGGTGAGGTGAGAGCTATTCTCCTTCCCCCAGCCAAGGGCAGGGGCTCTACGAGAACCACTTGTAAATACGAGGGGCACCTGCAAGCAGGGGGGCTGCATTCCACCCCTGGCTGGGGGTCTGCTTGGACAGTGACTGCTGGTCTGGTGCGATGCTGGGAGCAGGGGACAAGGAAGGAGGGAGAACAGCAGGGTGAGACGGCGACGGGGTGACGCGGCCTGTGTCCCCACCACCGGCTAAGGACGCTTGAGCCTCCTGGGAGCTGAGCAGACTTGGAGGAAGGTGGCGGCCCCGGATCCATCTGCCAGTGTCCTGCCCAAGAGAGCTGCCTGCTGGGGCACGGGTCCCCTGGGGGTGGAAAAGGAGGCTGGAGACTGAGCTGGAGCCACCAGCGCCGTGTAGGGTGGGAAGGTCTTCATGGGAACCCAGGCATGTGCTGGCGAGAGTGCCCTTTGGACACCAGGGGCACAGGGGGTAACGCTGGGCATTCAGGGTAGGCAGAGAAACTGCGGAGAGGCCACAGCCCTCTGTCCCTCTGTCCCCACCCCTTCCATCCCAGAGAGGTGAGTTGGGTCAGTGGTGGAGGAAGCCTGTGGGACCCTCTGCCCGGCTCTTCTCTGCCAGAGACCCTAGGACCACCTTGGGGTGGGGTGAGGACCGGGGGCGAGAGACCAAGGCAAAAAATGGACAGGGGGGCTTCCCTGGTGGCACAGTGGTTAAGAATCCGCCTGCCAATGCAGGGGACACGGGTGCGAGCCCGGGTCCGGGAGGATCCCACATGCCGCGGAGCAACTGGGCCCGTGCGCCACAACTACTGAGTCTGCGCTCTAGAGCCCGCGAGCCACAACTACTGAGCCCGCGTGCCATAACTACTGAAGCCTGCGCACCTAGAGCCCGTGCTCCGCAACAAGAGAAGCCACTGCAATGAGAAGCCCGTGCACTGCAAGGAAGAGCAGCCCTCGCTCGCCGCAACTAGAGAAAGCCTGCGCGCAGCAACGAAGACCCAACGCGGCCAAAAATAAATAAAAAAAAAAAAAAAAAAAAAAAAAAACTACGGACGGGATTTGGTCCCTTTAGTGGACTTTTCCAATCACCAAGAGTGGCTGAAATGTTCTGAGATTTGGTCAGGCTGTAATTAAGGGAGCAGGAAAAGGAGGATTTGACCCAACACCGTTGGTGGGAGATCATGAAGAAAAGTAGAACCGGTCCATGTTGATTCCTTTCTCCACACGCGGCTGCACGCTGCTCATCAGAATGCAGAGATGCTGCATCCCCTCGCTGACCCCCCAGGGGCCTCGTGAGTTGGAGATTGTTGGCCCTATTGTCACAGGGGTAAGCACTGAGGTCCAGAGAGGTCAGGACCTTGGCCAGAGCTGCACAGCGTGGGAGGAGCCAAGCAGAGATTAAACACAGAGCTGTCAGACTCCAAAGCCCAGCGCACGGGAATGTCATTTACTGAGCATCTGTTAGGTACCTTTTGCTTTTCCTGGGTTCTCTTCCAACTGGGAGGCCAGCCTTGTTTTATTGTACCAGGAAAGATATTGAGTCTCAGACAGGTAGGTAACCACCCAGGAGTACTGTGCAGGCAAGTATGAGGCTGCAGTTTGCACCCCAGTTGGTCTACCTGCAGATCCAGGTCTTTCCGCAGTATTCCCAGCTGCTCCATCCAGGGTCCTGCAGGACGTTTAGCATCGCCCAGCTTGGAAGCCTCGGTCTGATCCCAAAAGTGCCTGATTGCTTTGACCTTCAGGCTCAGCTATTTCTTCTGATTTTGGAAATTGCTCTTCACCCCAGAACTTTGCGGTTGGGTCTGAAACCACAGGGTGCCGTGATTGGAGAAAGAGAGCCTGGACCCAATCAGACAAGTGCTGACCCTCCCGCACCCATGAGCAAGCCCTCTCCGCAGGACCTTCCCGCCTGCCTGCCTTCTGAAGGTGGACTGGGGGTAGCATGGTTAAAAAGAAGAAACAGTTAGTCCAAAGAATGCCACTTGAAAGTCTGTTAAAAATAAACGCTGAGGCTCTTTCCTTTTGTAAGTGCCCTCATTTGAAATCTCTGTCACTTCGGGGTGTGTTGCCTCAGCGACACTGCCTCGTCTGGGATGGGGGAGATGGACGTGTTCCTGGATGGAGCGGAGTGCACTCATGGGTACTTGCTGATATGGGCTTTAATTACAAGTCTTCCGACATAAAGTTTTGCTTTTAAAAACTGGAAGCATGCCAGCAAATACATAATATTTGCCTCAAAGTACTAAATTCCCAGAATTAGTCTTCAGCTGTATCTTGGTCGACGTCTGGAGATTCTTGGGAGTCCTTCTGGGTCCTCTGAGGTTCTACCTTCACTTCCTGACTTCACCTTTTCCCTGCTTTTAATTTTGAACAGAGTATCTGTGAAGCCAAAGAAATTGTCTCGTATCTGAAGTCAGAAAGGCTGGGTCTGTGTCCCAGCTCCGTCGTTCTCTGACCATGATGACCTTGGGCAAACCTACTCATTTTTTGGAGGCTTGTCCTCGCCCTCTCTAAGGATTCAGGGCAGCTTGGCAGAGTTGTGGGAAGACGAAAAGGCTCAACTGGCAATCGTGCAGTACTTGGAGCCCATTAAATGCTTGTTCATTCATACAATCTGATTTCTTTTGAATTTTCTTTTGAAGTTCTTCTTGCTTGTTCTATTCCAAGTCTTTGTTATCTGTTGGGGATGTTTTGGGGTGCTGATTATTTTTTCTCTCTCTCAGGTGGCAAAAACCCCTTACATCCTTCCTCCTCTACCTCTGTCTTTGCAAGTTTCCCTTTCAGTTCATCTGCTGCCCCTGTTTATTTCCCACTGTCTTCCTGAGCAATACTTATTCCTCTTAGCAGCCTTTGTAAATTACATGGTTTCTATTATTTCTCTGTAACCAGCATTTATCATTAGCCTCAATCTAACAGGCACATCTGAGATGTTTTCTCATTTTGGTACAACTATGTTTTTCTTCCTCCTACTTCCTTTCATCCAGAATATATTGAAATGTTCCAAAGAAGGAATTGACATTGATGAGATAGGAAAAGGTGGGCTGGAGGTTGTTTTCTTGCCAAAGGTCTTAGTAATTTCTACTTCCTCTCTTCCATCTTGGTATTTGGCTTAAGAGTGGGCGGTGGTGGTGAGGAGGGGCCTGGGTGAAAGAGCCAAAAAGATTTAACTTGTCATCACAAAATGTGGAGGCCTGTAGGGAAAAATCCCTTTTCATAACATCAAGGAGACACAGGGTTCGAAATCAGAAAACCCTCATTTTGAACCTTACTGGTGCTTTGGCGCTTTTCTTTTTTTTTTTTTTTTTTAAAGATTATTACATTTCTTTCCAGATCTAAAGACATACGTTTAGATATCTAATGCACCCAGAATTTATGTGCGAGATGTGCGGTAGGGCACCATCTTAATTTTTTTCTAAATGGACAGCCCATTGTAACAATACCATCTGTTGACTTATCTGTCTTTTTCCTTCTGATTTGAAATAATCATCTTTATCATATGCTAAATAGATAATACATAGGTCTGTTTCTGGATCTGCTATTCTCTTCCATGGATTTTTCCATCCACGTGCCAGTATCACATATTTTAATTATCATTGGAAAGCTTGAGTTTCTGAGCCAGCATATCCATGCATACTCGTAATTCACATTTTTACAATAATAAAAAGGTAGTTGCAGGATCCATTGTTCTTACAAGCCATCTGGTATTCCCCAACACTTGTAAAAATAATGTAAAACAATAATTTAGACGTCTATTTGATTATTTTAGGAATTATTTTGAGTATCCAAGTTAATAAGACATTCACCAAATCTTTGACGTGAAGTAGGATTCCAAATGATTAATTTATTAGATGTTTGTTCCACGGAGACTAGTTTATTTTCAGGTCTGGGAAAACAAGAGAAACTTGGGCAAATTTTCTCTTGTTCTGCAGCCCTGGCACTGGTAAATAGTTTATACCCACCCCGCCTTGTACCACACTGAGTTTAAGCTGGGGCGCTGTGTTCTCCCATTCCTGGCCTGGAAGCCTCCTTCCAAATTCATAACTAGTGCCCTACAGCCACGGTGAAAGCCAAGTAGTCACGGCTTTCCTGGGGTCTGAAGTGGGCATCACAGGCCATTGACCATCACGTCGGTAACTTTCACTAACGTCTGGGATCTGTCTACCCTCCGAGAATTATTCTAGAGCGCATCTGTCAGCTTTCATCAATTTTTAAAAAGTCTCCAGCTTTGAAGAGTAAATAGAGTTTGGGTGCTATTTGGGGGAGGGGGGCGGGGGAGGGCATTTATTGAGTACCTGGTCTATTCCTCGACACTGAGATGCTTTACTTGTGCTATTTAATTTGATTCTTAGGAGTCATGGAAGTGGCTGTGACATCCTGTGAGAGAAAACCCAGGCTGAGGGTTTCCGCAACTCACCAAAGCCAACACCATACGACCCTCACGTGATGAGAGGGGATCCAGCCCCCCACACACACACTTTAAACCTTGTGCTTTCTACCCACCTTGTTCTGTCTGAGCCTCGGTTACAGGTGCAGATTCTGCTTGGTTCCAGGCCCAAGTGCCCACAACAGGCTGTGATTGTTTTGTACCTTATCAGTAGGAGAACCAAGGCCAAGGCCGATGCCCATTATCATTTCTGACATTTTTTTTACAACTGTTTTAAGGTAGTGAAATTGACTTGTCATTTTAGGCACAATTAGATAGCTGATGTCCCAGATTCGACAGCTCCCGTATCTTCCCACCTGCGTTACAGCCCCACCTCCCAGCCTGCCTGGCCTCCGGTAAATCAGGGAGAGAATGGAGCAGGCCTCTCTGTGAGCCATTCCAGCTAAGGCAGCCACATCCAGAGAAGTGGCCTTGCGTGTGCTGGGTAGGAACAAGCCCTGGGGTTGGAAGGCTCAGACGATGACCCTCACAGAACCGGCAAGGGAGAACTGCAGCCACCTTTGAACGGAGGAAGGGAAGCTGGGGGAGAGGGGCAGATTTTCCACTGCAGGAGTTGCAGCAGGAGGGAAGGAGGAAGGAGAGAGGCAGAAAGCAGAAACCCGGGCTCCTGTGCCAGGCAGCAGGGACATCTGTCATCTAAGCCAGTGTTGGTGGCATTGAATAAACCCAGTGGGCTCCATCTGGACGTCTAATATCTGTCAATAGACAGTTAAGAGCTTTCAGACCTGCTCACCTGTTTGCTGGTTGAGTACACATCACACCCGAGGAGAGATTTACGAAGATATTTTCCTGACAGTTATTTAATTAGGGCTCAGCTATAAATATGCAATCAAATGATGGCTGAAATTGCATGTCCCATCAGAGCTTAATGACATCATTTCATTTCTATTTCATTACAAACAAGGGTATAAACTCTGACAGCAGCCATCACTGGCAACAAATCAGAAGTACTGATTAGAAACCTCCAGTTTGACAGATAGCAGATCGTGGTTCCCCAGAGACAGGGATGAAGAGGAGGAATGACAAAGGGGCCCTGAAACTCTTGGGGTGACGGATGCTGGTCATCCTGATTGGGGGGTAGTCTCGGGATCACACACGTCTGACACATCCAGGTGTGCGTGCCAAACACGTGAACTTCATGCTCGCTCTGTCGAGTTGAAGGCCGCCTGCCAGTTGTCATGAGGGCTGAGGCTTCTTCCTGCCCGCTCTTCAGTAAGTTATCTTCAAATATTTTGTGAACCCAAATAAACCCTAGAGTTCTAGGGTCTTAAAAATTTATATTCTTTAAAACTTATATTAACGTAAAAGTCAGGGAGAGGAAAGGGAGCCATGTTTCCTGAGCTTTCCAAAGCCACAGCTTTGCCAACATCCTCTGATTTGACAGTCACAGCAGCTTGGGAGCCCAGGGGTGTCTTCTTCCCATTTTACAGATGACTCATGACAGTACTGAGCAGTGACAGAGCCAAGTGGTGTCTGCTGGAACCAATCTGACAAATTCCCCCTGTTTTTGCAACATCCCATTTTTGGTACTCCTTATTTTAAGGAGCTACAAAAGGTCACATTGGCCCCTCATTCCTCCCAGCTATTAAGTTCTCTATTTCTTGTTTACCTCGTCAAGGCTTTAGCATATTGCCATCGTGGGGTAAGTATAATTCTGCGTTCTGCTGTTGGCGTTTCAGGTTGTTTGTAGATATTTCCCCATGTTGCTCATACTTATCATTTTGAAAACCTCCCTAAATCCTATTGAGTTGCTGCCTCATCATTTACTTAACCCTATTGTTAGGCAAGGAGATGGTTTCCAGTATTTTGCTACTGTATTTGCAACCAGTTTATCATGCCTAAGACAGTATCAGGGAGTGGGTGAGAATACAGCCCTGTGGTCACACTGCCTGGGCTTGAATCCCAGAACTGCCACAAAATAGCTGTGTGAATTTAGGTAGGTTGCTTAACCTCTCTGTGTCGCCATTTCTTAACTTATAGCGACAATAATAGCACCTTTCTTGGAGGCTCTGGGTCACTAGAACCGCGAGGCCTGGCTCTGTTCACAGAGTCCTGGACCCACTGCTTTCCCCTTTCAAGCCGAAACACTTTTGGTGATTTAGAACGTTCCTCTGAGATGGGAAAGTGCGTTTGATTTCCATAGCTGCTGTGACAAATTAGCACAGACCTAGAGGCTTAGAACAACACAAACTTACTATTCACAGTTCTGTAGATTAGGAGTCCAACATGGGTCTCCGTGGGCTCAAAGGAAGTCACGTTCCCTCCCTGGAGGCCCAGGGGAGAAGCTGGCCCCTTGCTCTTTGCAGCTTTTAGAGGCCGCCTGCTTGGCTCCCGGCCCCTCCTCCATCTTCAGAGCCAACGATGCTAAACGGGCCCTTCTCACGTTGCCCCCCCTCTCTGCTTCTCTTCCGATTCCCTCTCCCATTTGTAAGGGCTCTGGACTCGCTCGGATAATCCAGGATCTTTTTTAAAATTAATTAATTAATTAATTAATAATTATTTATTAATATATTTATATTTTTATTTATTTATTTATCTATCTATTTATTTATCTATCTATTTATTTATGGCTGTGTTGGGTCTTCGTTTCTGTGCGAGGGCTTTCTCTAGTTGCGGCGAGCGGGGGCCACTCTTCATCGCGGTGCGCGGGCCTCTCACCATCGCGGCCTCTCTTGTTGCAGAGCACAGGCTCCAGACCCGCAGGCTCAGTAGTTGTGGCTCACGGGCCCAGCTGTTCCGCGGCATGTGGGATCTTCCCAGACCAGGGCTCGAACCCGTGTCCCCTGCATTGGCAGGCAGATTCTCAATCACTGCGCCACCAGGGGAGCCCCATCTCCCTATTTTAAAGCCAGTTGATTAGAACCTTCATTTCATCTGCAACCTCAATTCCTCTTCCCCACATCACCTAGTGGATTCACAGGTTCTGGGGCTTAAGACGGAGCTCTCTCTGGGGACATCATTCTGTCTACACACGGATGGGGCTGGAAGCCCGTCGACCGCACGTCTCGGGCTCCCTCGCCTGGGTTCCATCTGGAGTTGGCCAACAGGAGGCCCTGGGGCCAGATCAGAAGGTGGGCAGAGGTGGAAACCCTCAGGCTCCTGGTGGCGGCTCTGGGGCAGCAGCCCGGGGTGAGTGCGGTGGTGGCCCCAACCCAGGGTGCTGATAGCTTCCGCATCTCTGCCTCGCACCCGCTGCCCGCTCTGCATCTCCACCTGGAAGTGGTAGCGGCTCCCCGGTCTCTAGGTCACACCGTGTCCTCCGACACCTTTTTATCAGCTCTTGTCCGCACGGCTGGGAACGACGCAGCCTCCCCGTCGCTGGTTAAGCAAAGGTAGACACGCTCGTCACGGGGCTGTCGCAAGGATGAAACGGGGTGGCGTGTAAGTGCCTCGCGCAGGACCTGATGCTTAATACGTGCTGAACGCGTTATTGCCAGATGTGGTTTTAGATTTTAGGTTTTTGTTGGCTTTTGCTGTACTAAGGATTTCAATTTTCAATGAGAGTCAAATGCCCTTTTCCGTTGAAATGTCTTCTATGGACTCCATTTTGAAGAAGCTAGCCTCCCTCTGAAGTTGAGATAAATATTCAAATCTATCTTTAGCAGGTTTCCCTCGGATTTTACATATTTAAAATTATTTAACTCCTTGAAGCATGTGGAGTCTATTTTGGGAACATGATATCGGATGCAGGTCTAAATTAAATTCCACATCCCTGTGCAATTAGCCTAACTTCATTTAATAAATAGCCTTTTATTTCCCCAGTGTTTGGTGTTGCTTATTCTGGTGTGTAATAGGTTCTCGTATGTACTGGGGGCTCTGGGGGTTCTGGTCTGCGGATCCACACAGCCATATAAGGACATTCTGCAGATCTGAGAGTGTCATTCTGCAGCCTCAGATATGAATGACAACTTGTTTGGGTAACTAATTCTCAGAGCACATCATTTTCTGCGGAGCTGGGTCTTATAGATCTATTTCTTTTGTTGCTGGGAAGTTAGATTATTGGAGAAATCAAAGGCAGATGTGATTCATACCCTTTCATTGTAACCTGCATTTTCTGCTTGGGTAATTGCTGAATTCTATCTTTCCCCTTGTCTTTTAAAATTTTCATGAGACACAGTCTTGGTGACGGTCTCTGATTGTAAATTTCCTCTCAGACCCTGTGAACCTTCTCCATTTGCAGCCTCGGTCCTTGTTTTTCCAATATCGTCCCCCCAACTAGACTCTTGATTTTGTTTTCTAATTCAATTATTCTTATGTTTTCTCAAGTGACTTCACTTGCTCAATTGTGATTTTTACTGCATGGCTTTCTTTTAAATAATAACAATTGTCCTGGTTTATTCTTACTTACTTGCAGTGACGCCCTCTTTTATTTCTTTGAGAAGAGAAGCCGGCAGCTGTCTAAATTCTTACCATCCTGTCTGATGGAAACGTCAGGATGTGCGACTTTGGAAATCTTACTGCCATGTACCTTGGTGGGGTAGACACTTCACTGGCAGCCATCATGTCTGTCTGCCCTGCTGTCCTTTGCATATTGGTTTGGTTCCCATGCTTGCCTCATTCGTGCTTGTACCTCAGGCCACATGTCCTGTACCAGGTGGGAAGGGCGAGGGAGCAGGAGCTTTCCCTTTCCATAAGGGAAGGGACACAGAGATTTTTGCTTCTATTTCATTGTTCAATACTGCACTTGTTTCCTAGGGCTGTCACAACAAAATATTCAATACCACAATCCGAGCAGCTTAATACAACAGAAATCTATTCTATCACAGTTCTGGCTGAAAGTCTGAAATCGAGGAGTCCGCAGGGCCGTTCTCCCTCTGGAGGCTCTAGGGGAGGGTGCTTCCTTGTCTCTTTTAGCTTCTGGTGTTGCTGGAAATCCTTGCCTTCCTTGCCTTGTAGATGCGTCACTCCAGCCTCTGTCTCCGTCTTCACATGATGTTCTCCCTGTGTGTTTTGATCTCTGTGTCTCTTCTTTTCTTATAAGGATGCCAATCATACTACTCCCAATGACCTCATCTTAAGTAAATACATCTTCAAAGACCCTGTTTCTAAATAAGATCATATTCACAGGTACCTGGGGCTAGGACTTCAGCATATATTTTGGGGAAACACGATTCAACCCACAGTAAGTCCCATGTCATGTGGCCACCCCCAGCTGCAAGGAAGCCTAGAAGACTGAAAATCAAGTCTACTTAGCTAGACACACTGACATGACCCCCAACTGGGATTCTTCAAGTAAGTAAAATGAGGGATCTTGTGTCTAGTGGGTAACTCGTGGTATCTGCACAACGGTTTAGTCACCCAGGAAGGCTGAGTGCTCGGTTCTGCAACCTCTTGTTTCCCCAGGAATCAGACTCCTCTGGCTCTGCAGCTTTCTGATTATGGACGCGAACCCAAGAAGATCTCCGTGCAAACCTCGATGCCCTGGGACACTGTTCCATAGGATAACCTCTCTGGCCCTCACTCCTAGACTACTTTATCTTTCATATTTTTGTTTAACAGGCTTGATCTCTTGATTTCTGATGTTACAACCTACATGAGCAGCCAACAAATCGCAGAAAGTAGTAACAATCGGCAACAGCAAGAACAGCCTATTGTTTCTCGGTGACGGCAGTGGGGGAATAAAATGGAGAGCCTGGGGGGAAGGCAGGTGTGTGTGTTTGAAGTCCTTTCTCTAAGTGATCCAGGGAAAGCAGGACAGTCGGGGCCCCTGAGCACAGGGTAGACCCCCGACACTCAGGAGACCCTGGAATGCATCCTTCCCCCAAGGCTGTACCGTGTTGATTACCGCTGAGAGCGCGGGTCACCCGTGAGGTCACAGGAAAAGTCAAGCTCCTCTGTGATTTGTTCTATGCAAAAAATTCCCATTGAAGTTGTTAAAGCAAGTGTTTCACTTCTTAAAAGGGAAAACCAGTAATTTGAAAACCTTAATTATGCAAAATTGTTCATTTTCTAAGTTGATTAGAAGTAGGAATGGGTTCAAACACAAGCTCTACCATATATTGTGGTAAGTTACTCGACCCTACACCTCTCTGACCCTCCTCCCCACATGGAGGGAGCGGAGGCATAACCGGCCCTCTCTTAGAAGCTTCAGGCGTTATGTTCCCAACAGCCTGCCTGACATCCCTGCTCCGATTCTCAGCAGCTCCCACACCCGTTTCTCTCCCAGCCGTCTTTGCCTTTGTGATGTCAACGTCCACCCAGAGCCCCGGGTAGGAGTCTGGACGTGACTCTTCATTTCTCTTTCCCTCTTTTCATCCACCCAACCCATCAGCAAGCCCTGTGGAAAGGCCATTCTCCTTCTAAAACATGACTTTTCTCCATATTGACTGCCATGAGCTTACCCTTAGTTATTAGTTGTTACCTTAAATAAGGTAATTGATTAATTAAGGAGTATCTTAACCTCTCCCCGGGTCTCTGCGAGAGCCTCTTCACTGGTCTTCCTGATCCTTTGTCCACACGGCTGCAAAAGTGATCTTTTAAATGGTTAGCAGACCCAATCTAACCCTTGCTTAATCATCTGAGATCTAGCCCCTTCCTTCCTCTCCCCCCAATCCCCTCCATGACTGCACTCCCATCACATTGGTTCTTGAGCACACCAAGTTCATCCTGGCTTCAGACCTGTGCACTGGTCTTCCCGCTGCCCTGATCTCTCTGAGCTGAGCTCAGTAGGGAAGGGATGATGAGGACGGTGACGCCTGTGACGTGATGAGTCATCAGGCCTGTTCTGGTGCTCCCTGCTCACAGTTAGTCATGAAATTAATGAGCAAATTAACTGGGAACTGATTATTCCAAAAATAAATTATAGATTCAGCTTCTTTCTTTTGGCTTCACGCCTTTGAAGTCCCACAACTTTTCCTGAGGAGAATGAAATGAAAAGAGACATTTGCAATTTTAATTTTTTATGTCACTTTTATAGAAAACTACAAAAGAAAGAAGAGCTATCAACATGATCAAAGGAAATAGGAAAATTACAAAGAGGGGGAACAGTACTATTTTGCCATTTTTTTAACAGACTCTTTAGAAGGACATGAATAATACATAAGAAATCCTACAGACTAGTTCAGGAAAACAGAAAGTTGGTACTTAATTATTGAGAATGCAGAATGTAGGTGGGATGGGAGTCCAGAGAAAAAGGTGCTTAATCAGTGCAAAGAAGACAGTTCATGGGAAGAGGCTAATCTATTGTGAACTAGGAAACCATGAAACCAAGCTGGTCAGATTGTGTAGGAAGGAGCGTCTCCTCTCTGGGGTGAAGTTTATGGGCGTCATGACAGATATTCCAGCTCTCCACAGTCTTCTTTGCTTCCTTTTGGCTTTCTGATGGTATTCCAGAGGCTTGAGGTTGCTAGAATCTCATCTAGAGCCCCAGAATCCCAGAATTTTGGCTCTCCTTTCTCTTTCCCCTTTCTCACGTAGCGCATTTCATTCTCAGACTTTTTCCCTCTTCCTTTCTGCGCAGGGAAAGAAATGACCCCTCTCTCTGAAAATGAGACAGAGACATCCAAGATTTATAGAAAGAGAAGCGTAGCAGAATGTGTGCAGAATGCACTAGAGAGAAAAGAGATCCCTGTGGACACAGGACCAGCTGGACTTTGAGGCTGTCTTCAGAGAGGTCTGTACATTCCATGTCACATGCATAGCCTCATGGCAGGGGCCTCTCAGGAGGATGGTGGGTCACCACCTTCTGGGAGAGACGTCAGATCCTGTAGGACGATGCCAGAAATAACAGTAGATCAAGACCCCAGCAGAGCAGATGGCTCACTCTACAGCTCTCCTGTAATAGAGAAGAACAAATCTGACTCCATATTGGATCTGTTTCTTTTACTTTCACCTCTGTATTCTATTGCTGTTGCTGTAAGTTAGTCACTAAAGGGATGTTGCCTATAAGCTCAAATTATACATAATGGCCCACCTTTGGGAACCCTGCCTCCCCACCTGTGAATGACTATAGAAAGAAAGAAAGAACACATCCCCTCTGGAGGCTGACTGGAACCAGGAAATGTTTGACTTTAACTCCCCCCCGCCAACGACACCTCCTTTTTAGTATAAAAGGAGCCTGAATTCTAACTCAGGCAAGATGGTTCTTTGGGACACGAGTCCACCATCTTCTCTGTCTGCCAGCTCTCCGAATCAAGTCTCTATTCTTTTCCCTAACAACTTGTCTCTCGATCTATTGGCCTGTCAAGCAGTGAGCAGTACGATCTTGACTCAGTAACAGTCTCTCTGTCCATCCACCCACCCATCCATCCTTCCTTCCTTCCATTATTTACCTCCCTCTAGAAAAGAGGAGAAATCTTGTAAAGATACAAATAATACTTTAAGATAGATATGTCAAGTTAGTAATAAGAAAGATACGGAAAGGGTAAAATAAGTATAGGAAAGTAAGCTGAAGCCAGGAGTGGGACTGTCACACAAAATACAGGCCTCTACATCCTAAGCACCTACTAGGGATAAGCTACATCCTGGCTCTGAGCTTTCTAGCAGCCAATGGGAACAGGGAAACATGATAACATGATCATTCCCTTAACTCTCAGTGTCTGTAAGGTAAAAATAAACCCGTTGCCAAGGAAAAGCATGGCTCTGACTGATTCCAAGCCCAGTGAGAGTTTTCCTGAGGCTTTTGTAGAAGAGGAGGGTTGAGGTTGAGCCAGAAACAGACTCCTGGGCTAGTGACTGATGCCAAATACCCCGCTGAGGAGAGATTGTGGTGTTAAATTAATTAAACAAGGAGGCCATTAGATCGGGGTCAGTAGGGAAGGGCCAATGCTGAGGATGGGGATGGCTCTGACTTGATGGGTCACCAGACTGGCTCTGGTGCCCTGGACGGTAAGGGGGAGGTCTGGGAGTGTGAAGTTGCCCAGCACCCCGAGGTCATGCTCTCAGCATGATGGCCTTCTTTGGGGTTCACCAGCAGGACCATGGCAAGAGGCTGTATCACCTTAGTAGACCATGTAAGAAACCCAAACTAAGCCTCAAGGTTAAGAAATCAAAATTTAAGGACAACCCATCACAAACAGCCAAGGAGTCCTTTCTAAATAAGGCGACCGCTTAAGCTGTAGCCAATCAGACAACGAAAGTCCCAACAAAAGCTGCTCTTTCAAGCCAAAGGACAAGGAAAGGGGCAGCCTGGCAGGACAGACGATGTGAGACAATAATCCTGCTACTCCAGCAGACACCATAGAAGACACCGGCCCGATCCTACCCAAGCCAGCAACGACCCCTGAGGCACCAGACCCCCCCCCCTTGTGGCTGTAATGGGCGCCTTCCCTTCCGTGTGGGGAGAAGGACACAGAGGTCGTGGTGGGTGTGGGATGGGAGGGGGAAGAGCAGCGACACAGGGGAAGCGAATGGGGAGCAGGGGGCTTGCGGCTGCCTGGGGCAGGGGAGGAGGGGTGAGTGGAAGCGGAAAGGACCTGGGGTGGGCTTTTCCCTCCGACCTCCCACCCTGACACCATAGGGCAGGGAGGAGGAGTCAGGCCGGGGGAGTCAGTTCCTGGGCTTCACCCGCCCCTCCTCCTCAGGGTTCCCACACACATCCCCTGCCGGGGGTGGCGGGCACGCTCAGTAGGGGGTGTATCCGTGGGAGGGGGCTGCAGTCCTGGGGAAACAGCCCTGCTTAGGGAGCCCAGAGGTCCTCAAGGCCTCCATCCTAGGGGGTTTCCCTTTGTTTAACATTCAGATAAAATGGCCTGAGTCCTCCTCCAAGCCCAGTGCCCTCTCCTTATGTCCAGGGATTCTTGGGGTCATCACCCATGTGACTATTCCAGTCTTCACTTGCCCTCTTGCCTTCTGGGACCACTGCCCTCTCCCTGCCCATCATCACCCGGGAGATGAATGCCACCCTTTCCCCTTCACTCCCTGGTGGATTAAGATCACGGTGTTTATCGCCGATGTCGCTCAAGATTCAGGGGAAGGGAGGTGTTTAGAACTTCAGATGGAAGCTCAGGTGTCTCTGTTTGTACAGATGGACCAGTCACCCCCTCACAAGGGGAATTTCTCACTGGCTTGGGTCCCCCTTTGGATCTTGGCTTCCCTTATGTTTCTAGGCCTCTCTTTCCCCCAGATTTCTCATTCGGAGCCCAAGTCTCTTCTCTGGTCACTAAGATGCTAACAGTAGACAATCCCCAAATTCCTAGTACTTTGTAATACAGAACAATTTAGCCCTCTCTCTGCCTCACTCCTCACCCATCTGGTCTGGGACACGTGGCGCAGTTGTTAAGAATCCTCCTGCCAATGCAGGGGACACAGGTTTGAGCCCTGGTCCAGGAAGATGCCGCAGAGCAACTGAGCCCGTGCGCCACAACTACTGAGCCCATGAGCCACAACTACTGAGCCCACACTCTGGAGCCTGTGAGCCACACCTATTGAGCCCACGTGCCACAACGACTGAAGCCCACGCACCCTAGAGCCCATGCTCCACAACAAGAGAAGCCACCGCAATAAGAGGCCCACGCACCTCAACGAAGAGTAGCCCCTGCTCACCGCAACTAGAGGAAGCCCGCGCACAGCAACGAAGAACCAATGCAGCCAAAAATTAATTAATTAATTAATTAATTAATTAATTAATTAAAAAAAAAAAACCTGATGTCCTGCCTCACAAACCCAAACACCCTTCTGGATATTTTCTCCAACAAAAGAGCGAAATGCTCTCCCTTCCTTACGACACGGAAACATGGCCGTCACCACTTTCTTTTTCTTTTTATTAGCATATTTTTCTGTCTCTTATATTCATAAAATAGAGTGTGCTGCCAGGTTGACTAGTGAAGTACAGCAACAAGAAGCCTCCAGAATTTCTCAAAAGAACTTGGCTCATGGGTCTCAGGAATCAAGAAAGGAGGAAGGAACCAGGAAGTGAGAGGTGAAGACAGAGCAAGACGGAGTTGAATCTGAGGACAAGAGACCTGTTTCTTGGAGAGGCAGGGGGGCATCTAGGCTGGACAGAGGGGTAAGAAGCTTAAATCAGCCGACACTGCTGCCCTGGGCTGGACCTTCCGTGGGAAACCTCTGTGAGGAAATAGGAAGGCTCCTTTTCTTGAGGGAGAGATGGCAGGATCTGAGCTGGAAAAACTCCACTTTACCTCTGGGCAAGATGTTCTGGAAACGGAGATCCTTAAGATCGAGCTCTTACTTTGGGCCAGGGCTGCCTCAGGGCCAGCTCCGTCCCTCTGACTGCAGCCCAGAGCATCTTTGTGCCCTGACCCACTCCCACCCCTGCCACATTAGGGTCTGCTGTGCCCAAGGGAACCAGTTTGAGAACTTGAACGTGGAGAGGAGATTGGGCGGAGGGCACGTGTCTTCCAGAGGAGGGGTCAGCCGGGGGGCCAGGCCCACTCGGCTCTGAGTGGATGTTGTGAGCACCTTCCCTCTGTCCCAGTTTTGCTATATTGAACCTTTCTGCGGCACACGCTCCTCAAGCACTGCTGCGGGAAAGAGGCAGGTGTGTATTGACACAACATGTGAGCTTGGAGACGGTTCTGAAGGACGTCCATCAACAAAAAGGCTTTCTGAGTTTTGTTTTATTTTTCTTGTTTGCTTTCAAATAAGAGAACAAATCAACAGATGCATCAGGCAGATGATGCCTTCCCAGCATTTAGCAAAATACCAAGCAGCACTTAGATGCCCAACAGATTCCCTGTTTTTGCAGGCAGTCTGCAGGGATGCAGCTCCTTGAACCGTGGGAAGAATGGGAGCTTTGTCCTTCTCTCCACCAAGGGCCCCCCAGGAGCATCTGGTTCACCCCCTGCTCCAGACCACCTGCCACTGAAGCATCTTGGCTTCATCCTAGAGACACGCTAGTGTCTTCACGTGGACGACTGGGATAGGGACCGATGATCTCCAAAAGTCAGTGAAAGTCTTTCGGGTATGCGCCTGCAATATAGTTCTACGTTGAAATATTTATATATTCAGTCTACTTCAGTAATGTATTGTGTACAAAAATATAAATTAAAAATGAATGAGATAAAAACCAAGTTTAAGTGTACTGGGTTGGATAATGTCCCCTCAAAATTCACCTCCTTCCCGGAACCTCAGAATGTCACTTTATTTGGAAATAGGGTCTTTGCAGATGTAATTAGTTAAGAAGTAGTCACTGGAGTCAAGTGGGACCTTAATTCAATAGGACTGGTATCTTCAGAAGAAGAGGAGAAAATACACACACAGAGACACACACACACACACACACACACACAGTGCCATGTGACCACAGACACAGAGGCTGGAGCGATGCATCTACAAACCAAGGACCACCAAGGATTGGGGGCAGCACCAGGAGCTGGGAGAGGTAAGGCAGCATCCTCTCCTAGAGCCTCAGGGAGAGAGTGCGGGGCCCTGCCGACACCTTGGTTTCCAACTTCCAGCCTCAAAGAGGGTCTCGTGTCCTTTGTCAGCTTGTCTTCCTCAGTACTGAGTGTGGTCGGCGCTGATACCATTCATGAAGGTTCCCAAGTCAGAAATCTAGGGGTCCCTTGACGTTTCCGTCCCCCCGACCTCAGCAAGTCCTGTTGCTGGTGCTCCTCTCACTCGTTCCCCCCAGACCCCAAGCCTCTGGCTGCACTGACAGTCACTTCCCTGGATGACAGTAGCATCCATCTCTCTGGCCTCCAGTCGTGTCCTCCTGCAGTCCATTCCACAGTGGCCATAGGCATTAGTGGGATAGACCTGTCACTTTCCAGAATACATGGGATGAAGTTCAACTTCCTAGCTCAGCAAGAGACTATGGCAGACACTGTGGATTGACCACACAAAAGCTCTTCCCAACTCCTTGTTGTGTTTTGTTTGTTTGTGGTTTTTTTTGCATTCTTCTTCTCTAGAGCCTGGGAAGCTAAAAACAATTTTTCTAATCACCTCCCGTCAGAGGTGGCCATATGACCCTGTTGTGGCCAATAAGATATAAGTAGAAAACTACTGGGGAGGGCTTTCACTCCAAATGAAAAAGACAAAGCCTTGAAAGAATGAAGGGATTTTGCTATCTTCCTAAGTGGGAAACAAATGTGATGTCTGGAAGTGCAGCAGCCATTTTGTAACCAGGAGGGCAAAGTACCCCCACGCCCCCCATTGTAAGGATTGTGGAGGAGAAATACAGAGAAGAGACTAGATCCCTCTTGGTTTTGTGGAGCAGGCCCACTGCCCCTGGATAGCCTACCCTGAGTTACACAAGGAAGAGATACCCTTGCTTGTTACCCACTCTTGTCATGTTTTCTCTTGTTCTAAAATAAGCTTTCTCAACCAGTACTGGGACATTGTAGCTACTCAGTAAATGTGAGTTCCTTTCCCCTTCTTCATCTTGCTTGCTGCCTGACTTATTCATCCTCTCTGCTTTCTCAGGAATTTTCTAGAATTCTGGGGGGAAAGTTTATTATGATGGCAGACAACTGCATGGTAAACAGTAAGTTGTTTTTTTTTTTTACTTTTTTTAATTAAAAATTTTTTATTCTTTTTTTTTAATTGGAGTACAGTTGTTTTACAATGTTGTGTTAGTTTCTACTGTATAGCGAAGTGGAGTTCCCTGTACTATACCTCAGGTTCTCATTAGTTATCTATTTTATACATATTAGTGTATATATGTCAACAGTAAGTTCTTTGTAGGCAAGACAATCCCTCTTTGAAACACCCTGTGTCTGACTCCTGATAAGGGCTCAGTAATGTCTGGGGATGCAAAAATCCCAAGCTATTTTCTCCCCTCTTTGGCAGAAGTCATGAACAGCAAAGCCTTCGGCAGACGTTTGTCTTTCATGAGTCCTCCACCCCCTCTCCGACGAGTAACTGGGCCGTCTCACCAGCTCAAGACCCCTTGTCCTTCAGCTGTGTGCTCTCCAGCTGCCTCTGTGGGATGCCAACCAGAACTTAAGCTCCTTCCTTCCCCGTTTCCTGGCCCATCGTTCTGCTGCCTCTTAGCCTTCGTCCCTGGATTCCCACATCTAATAGGTGCTCAAGACCTGTTGACTGGACCTCCCACGTGGCTCTGGGGTCTGCGGTGCCACTGCCCCTACCTTAACTCAGGCCTTTGCCCTGTCCCACCTGCAGTACCTGCTACTCCTTTCCCTTCTCTCTGAGTTTGCTTTCTGTCACCCATTGTCAGCTCTGCAGCCTTTCAAACAGGTGGCCCACAGGTCAATTATGTTCTGGAGACAGACTTTGATCTCTGAAGCTGCTTTCATAGTGCTTTACATATTTTAAAATATTATTTGCTAACATTAAAAAAAACAGATCTTTCACATAAATATTCCAACTACCAGGTTCTTTTGACAAATCAGAGGCTCTGCCAACGATGGGCTGACCTTTCTTCCCAGGAGAGCGGTTGGAGCCGAGAAGGAGCTGCCGCCTTAGAAGGAGCTGCCCCCTTAGAAGGAGCATGGCGTCCTCTGGTTCCAATGGCCCCCCACTCCCGGTCACAGACACAGACCTACTCTGATATGGAAGTCACCCCACTGGGCTCTGCTAGCCTTCAGAGTTTGCAAACCCTCCTTTACAGCCTTCTAATACAACCAGCTGATAAGGCAATCCGACTCGCCAGGGCTTTCACACTAAATGATCTTAATTTTCTCCAGTCCCTGCCCTTATCCAGTCTCTATCGTGGCAGATTTCATAACTTCCCAGGAACTTTCATTCTTTAAAAGATCAGTCAGGTCCAGTGATTTTCACATTGCGTGTCGAGACCCATTAGAGGCTCACGAAATCTATTTAGTAGATCACAGCCCGTATTTTTTAAAATGAAAGAGAATAGGATAGAAAATATCAAGCTGTATTGCATGCAGCAAGGTTAAGTATTGTTTTGTGAAACTTTCAATTTAGTTATTTATATGCCTATGCCTGTGTGTACTGGGTTGCAATGTAAACGTATTTCTTACTCTGGATCCTAGTCTCCTGGTCTCTCTTTAAAATGACCCCCAATTCCAAAGAGATGGAGAAGGGAAGGGGGAGGGCGCAGGGGAGTCAGCAGGGGTGTGGGCTTGCCCTACTGTCAGCAATACCCCAGCACCTTGGAGGTGGGCAGCTGCTGTGGTCTTGTCCAGGAATGGCTCCTCCCCCGATTCTTAAGGGCTAATTCCTCTGGGGTTGCAATGAATAAAAATTCTTGTTTTAAAAACTGAGGTCTTGGGGCTTCCCTGGTGGCGCAGTGGTTGAGAATCTGCCTGCCAATGCAGGGGACATGGGTTCGAGCCCTGATCTGGAAAGATCCCACATGCCGCGGAGCAACTAGGCCCGTGAGCCACAACTACTGAGCCTGCGCGTCTGGAGCCTGTGCTCCGCAACAAGAGAGGCCGCGATATTGAGTGGCCCCCGCTCGCCGCAACTAGAGAAAGCCCTCGCACAGAAACGAAGACCCAACACAGCCAAAAATAAATAAATAAATAAATAAATAAACCCAAAGTTAACAAAACAAAAACAAAACAAAAAAAAAACTGAGGTCTTCCACAGTCTGGGCTGGATTTTCACCAGCCTTCTCCACTAGAGCCATCTTATCCCATGTGTTGCATCACTTTATTTTGGATGTTAGTGGTTATTACTTGAAAGAAGTCTTGGGCTGTAGCAAGTTTGGGCAACGCTGGACTTAACCAATAAATGGGATTCTTGTCTGTAGGTCTTCTCAGTCTAAGAATTCTTGACGGAGTAATCTCTAGAAAATGCTATGGGAAATGCATGATTAGAGGTTAAACTCCAAGGTTCTTAAAATCTGAAAGAAGTTTGAATTCGACTCTTGAAAGGAGCCTGCAGATAACTTGGTTTCACTCTTTCCCACCCACCCAGTGAACAATCCCTCTTTATTGTCTTCATTCAGCAAATACACAGGATAATTAGACACCGATTCTGCCAAGACAAGCTCACAGGCTACAGATGTTACTGGATGAAGGTGAGTTAGAGAGAGCCCTGTCTCAAAGGAGAGGGGAGGTCAAACGCCAGAGGCTCTGCACTCAGGAAGGGCTCCTGCCAGAAGAGGGGACCCGTCGTTTATCTGGAGGCGGCTCGGTTAGGCCCTGAAGGCCGTTTGAGAGCGCCACGCGTGCAGACGGGTTGGGTGGCTGGGAGGCTTGGCGGACAGAGAACCTGGGCAAATACAAAGGAACAGTGCCTGGGCCATAGTTGTCTCTCCCAATGAACCACTGAATGAATGCTTCCAGTGCAGAGTCTGAATAGAAGATAGGAACTACGGCCTGGGCCAGATGTCGGGGAGCCTCAAATAAGGGCCTCGAGGCTTCCGCCTTTACGCTGTTGGGCAAAAGGGGCCACGGAGGGTTTGGGGCAGTGACGAGGGACTGTAAGACTTTGACCAGCCTTGTGCAGGCGGGAGGCCCTGTCCCATGGCCGGATAACGTGGGGACGTTTCCTTGCAGTGGGCCCCAGACTGCTGTCCTGCATCTTGGTTCCCTGCGACATGGCAGGGGTGGGAACAAGCCCCTGTGGGCCTTTGGGGGTCTCCAGCTCCCTAGATCCCCAGCATTGGCCCCTGGACACCGGCAACACCGGAACTGCGGCTTTCTTTCTGAGGCTGACCCGCCAAGATGTGCAGAACACAGGGATGCTCTTCCCCTATGAATGGACGCAGCTCCGGGCACAGTCACCGGACGCCTGGCACCAACCTGTCTTGGTGACCGCGTGGCGGCTGCTTCGCTTCCTGCCAGTGGGCCAAGCAGCACGTTCTCCGGGAAGTGGATCCGTGTCAGCAGGCTGAGCACACCTCCGTGCCTGGGACCGGCTCGCACCGCCCTGTGAAGTGGGCGTCTCTGTTTCGGGGGCTGAGCGCTCACGATGTTTGGGCCCAAGAGCACAGTCCAGAGAGGCAGCTGACGGGGACCATCTCCCAGCCTGAGTGCCAAGTCCTTCCCCCGAGACCCTCAGGGGAGCAGATGCTCCAGCTAGACTCGCCTCTCAGGAGAGAATCCTTCTCGTTTCTTGGATTCCTGGTCCTCCACAGCTGGAAAGGTCCCCCAGAGATCTTTCAGTCTGGCTCCTTGTCTCTAGCAAGAAAACAGCTAAGCCCCCAGCTGGTGCCGAATGTCAGTCCAGGGCCAAGTGGGAAGCCAGGGGGAGGAGCTTGGGGAGGTGAGAAGACAGCGCCTTGATCCCCCCAAGCTGAGCCCCCGCTGGGAGGTGCAGGCAGCAGGAGCCAGAGCTCAGTGCCAGGTTACATTGGTCTATTTTTAAGAGGAAGCCAGTGTGAGGAGCCCACATTGTAGAAAGACCCCGGGATTTGAAATCTGCTTGAATCTCTGAGACGTTTGTACCCCTAAGCCATAAACTCCTTTAAGTGGAGCCTACTGAAAATCCCAGCGTTGTTTCAGATTATTATTTCAATCAGAAGGCATTAGACTCCATAGATAAGAGCAATATTCTGGAATTTGATCCTTTATTGGTGAATTGATTATTTGGCTGCAAAACCTCATAAGGCCAGTAATAACTGTGAAATCACCATGTGCATTTTATCACTGAGCTGTCCCCTCACTCTGCATCTACTGAGAAATAAAATAGGACCCTAAATTTGTTGTTCATATTATTTTATCCATAAATGGGTCCTGGCTTAGAAAAACAATTACATCATTCTAATGAGACAGCAGCAAGGTTTATCAGCATACGGAAAAAGCAAAGCAAGGAAAAGAAGCCCCTAAAGCGGAAACTGAGGTCGCCTGATCCAAGGCTCAGCAGACGTTCCTGATGGAAGGACCCTGTTCCCTGTGGATACCAAGCTGCCTGCCTGGCCGGGTCTCCCAGGGGCCCGGGGCCCACGTGCAGGCCACCAGACTCACACACCCAGACTCACAGGAGGCTGGTTGGAAAACCCAAACCACCGGATGCATTTAGGATTGGCTAATGGTGTTACCCCTCCTGGCATCAGACACCCTGGTGCGGTTGTCACATGAAAGCTGCCCCTTCCTCCCAGCCGGGATCTACAGAACCTGGCAGTGAGAGGTCCTCGGGGACTGTTGGAACAGGGGATGCACGGACGCACCTCCAACTTGGAGGCCAGGCCGTTCCTTCTCTGTGAGCTGCAGTGGTAACTGCCGGCTTCCAACAGACACAGTGGGAAGAACTCAAGTTTTGGTGTCTTGTCTGGATTCAAACCTTGGCTTCTCCATTTACCAGATGGATGAGCTCAAGCATGCAGTTATGCTCACTGGGCCTGTGTTTTCACTCGTAAAATGGGGTTAATATGTGAGACCCATGCATAGAACATGCCGAGGGCAGGCGCACCTCACAGGCCCTCAATACAAGGAAGTATCATTCAGGCTGTAAGCTCGAGGAGCCAGCTTCCACAGCACTGAGAGAAGGATGCCGGGACTTTCTTTGGTGTCCATCAGACATGCGTCGTGGCTGCTGTCCGTTCGTCCTTCTGGGTTTCTTCCCTGTGTCTCATCTATGCAGAAATTCAAAGCAAAGACACTTGACAGACTCCTGAAACCCCTGTTAGGCACCAGTAACAGAGGCACCCTTCCACCACCCTTACACATCTGAACCTTTTCTGAATGCTTCCAGCTGTCACAATGGGTACTGGGAGCCACCGGTCTGGGGATGCGCCAGAGTGGGAAGCCCTGGCCCTGGTGATGGATGTGACTTCTCAGATGGGGCAGAAGCCTGCAGGTGGACCCAAGGCCAGGAGCTGGGGGTAGATGGGTGGGTTGGTCGGGAGGATGAGTGCAAGCAGGGGTTCTCAGTCTTGACCTCACACTGGAACCACCTGGAAGGCTTTCAAAACTCTTGCTGCCTGGGTCCTGTCCCCAGGGCTTATGGTTTAATCAGTCTGAGGTACGGTCTTTGTAGCGGAGTTTTTAAAGTTTTCCAGATGATTCTAATGGGTAGTCAGCGTGAGACAGCGATGCAGAGAGCAGGGCACCTGGGGATAAAAATGTGGGCGGGAGTGTGGCAGCATGTCAACATCTAGATGTGAGAACACCCAGATGTGCACAGGACAAATAAGACCAGCTTCTAGGCTGGAATACAAAACCTTAGCCAGAGAAGACTGGCAGGCGTCCCACTTCCTGGGATTTGGTCCAAAATTAAAGGGAAGTTTTTCTTCATCCTCTGGGCTCCCCAAGTACCCTGTGTGGCGTCTGAGCCCTGACCTCCCCACACTGTAGTTATCTGATTATGTCTCTCCCAGGCTGCAAGGAGATTCCAGAAGGCAGAGGTGCTGCCATTTATGTATTATTAAATCTAAGCATCCCCAGTAATAAGCACCATGCCCAGCCCCTGGTAACGGAGCAGACACCATCATGGTGACTTATTTGATGCTAACCTAATGCTTCTAGATCCCCCTAGACAGAGGCTGTGTTGGTCCTGCTGCCCGGGCTGAAACTGAGCCTCTATCAAGAATCAAGTGATTTCATTATGAGAAGAAGAAGAGCCTGGGGCCCCAGAGGACCTGATACCCTCTCTGATTATTTGCCTAAAGGAAGA
This sequence comes from Balaenoptera musculus, assembly GCF_009873245.2. Taxonomy (NCBI): domain Eukaryota; kingdom Metazoa; phylum Chordata; class Mammalia; order Artiodactyla; family Balaenopteridae; genus Balaenoptera; species Balaenoptera musculus. The sequence goes on from NC_045797.1 coordinate 82,765,482, forward strand.
TTTTCTATAATAAAAAGTAGGATTTCTGGTTGCCACAGACTGTTTTAGTTTTAAGGAGGACATTAAGCAGCGATTACATTTTTCTGAGTAGTTCCTTAATCTGGTTTATTTTTTATTTTTTGGCTTGTGCTTATGAGCCATTAATTGCTGTGCTAGGGTGACGTTAGCAGCCTTCCATTTGCGGGGGGAGGTGGTAGGAATAAAAGGAACTTCGAACTGCTTTTCTGATTATGAGTCTAGTCTGTCAGCTTTGACCTTTCCATTCCAACTCAATGCCTATTCAACAAAAACCTTGACATTTAAAAAGGCAGCACATCCAGCCCACATCTTTATCTTATAAACCGACCACTTTTCAGATCCTTCTTTTTTCAGAGCCCAGCCAAAAAAGTAGTTTGGCATTTCTGCTTCTTCTGTTCCCTAGATTTCTGAAAAATACAGGGGAGAAAGGAGGCTGAAAGATAAAAGTGTCTGTTAGCCAATGTCCGTTCCCTAAATGCGCTTGCCTTCGCTGGCGGGTGTCTGCGTGTCTGCACGCAGCTTTATTTTGCTTTGAAAAGGATAGGACTGCAGGTGTCAGGAAGCAAGATGAGACAGGTGGAAACCCACTTCAGTATACCTATTTTTAGTTCAGATTCTATTTAAGTGGAAGTGATAACTCCAAGGTAACTGGCAAGAGAAAATGACTCTGCACAGTAATTGTTTTGCCCAAAAAAGGAGTGAATATCCTTCAGGTATTCCAAAGGCTGAGTGAAGGGAAAAACCGAAGCAGGTTACTTAGAGAAGAACCTTTAAAGAAAAAGGAGGCTCTTTAAAGAAATCAGTGGAGTCAGAAAAAGATCCAGTGATGAATAATGAAACCTCTGATTGACTCAGGACCAGCTGTAGGACTGCTGTGTTATCTTCCTCTCTCCTGTGTCCCCTCTTGGGATTCTAAGTGCCCCAGCAGGGAAACGTCATTAGTTACGGAGTCTGGTCAGTGCTGGAACTTACCACCACCCAGAGGCATACCTCCCCCGAAATCCTGAAGCCTAGGGTCCACTCTGACCACAGTCGCTAACTCCCTGATCCCTCTTTCTCACTGCTGGCACACCTGCACGTGGACCTTTTGGAGACCTCGCCCCTCTCTCCCTTCTGTACTCTCCACCCTCATCTTGACTTCCTTCCCTCACTGGTATGCTTCCACGGAACAGTGCTCAACCAAATTCTTGCCAAGACTCTCAACTCCCTTGTCCCCTGGGTCATTCCAACCACCTCCCTTCTAGTGGAAAACTCCCTCACGGTACAGGCTGGTGTCCACAGGACACACTCTGTCCAGCTCTCTCTCTTTTTCTCCTGGGTGTAGGATGACAAGGTAGCAGGGGTCTGTCTTGCCCGCCCCGGGGAACTCCCTCAGCCTAGTCCAGTGCCTGGCATAGAGCACATGCTGGTAAATATGTGTGGAGAAGCATTTCCCTTTCCATAGTAAGTGGACACCAGGGCAGAACTGAAGAGTTCTTTTGTCTCTGCCTATGTTTGCTGTATGGTCTGGGATAATTCACCAGTGTGTCTTCCCAGTTTGCCTGAGTACATCTGGGAAGGAAACAATGGCACACGGGTGGGTTGATGGTGTTTTTTCGTTTTAATTAATTAATTAATTTATTTATTTATGATCTTCGTTGCTGCGTGCAGGCTTTCTCTAGTTGCGGTGAGCGGGGGTACTCTCCGTTGCGGTGCACGGGCTTCTCATTGCTGTGGCTTCTCTTGTTGCGGAGCACGGTCTCTAAGCGCATGGACTTCAGTAGCTGTGGCACGTGGGCTCAGTAGTTGTGCCTCGCAGGCTCTAGAGTGCAGGCTCAGTAGTTGTGGCGCACGGGCTTAGTTGCTCCACGGCATGTGGGATCTTCCCGGACCAGGGCTCGAACCCGTGTCCCCTGCATTGGCAAGCGGATTCTTAACCACTGCACCACCAGGGAAGTCCCGGGTTAATGGTGTTAATGGTGACACAGGATGAGCAAAGACAGAGCATTGACCACTCAAGACAGTGGTCGATTGTAAGTGTGGATTGAATACCTGCCATAGACAAGATGCTCTTGTGGGTTCCAAAGAGGATAAAACCCCAGCCTGTCTCCAGGGTTCATCATGTGTTGGAGGGAAGAGTATGAGGGAGAGGGATGGAAGGAGACAAGCAGACGGCCGCTCTAGAGGGGAGGGCATGGCAAAGGATGAAGTGAGAACACGGAGCTGGGAGGAGGGGGCCTGGGCTCCCATCTTGGCTCTGCCAATGCTCTGGGCAACTCCAACAAGTCACTTCCCTTCCTTCAACTTCTGTTTTTTCCCAATAAACTATGGAGTCGCTCTGGTCCCTTTTGGCTCCGACCCTCCACGAGTGAAGTCCCATCAAGCTGAGGGGTGGCCAGAACTTCTTCCGGGGAATCAGAATATGTCTGGACCACACAGCTTTCCCTGGCTTTTTCTCCCAGAAAAGAAACATTCCAGGGTCTGAGGGGAGAGTAGTGAAGAGAGCATTAAATTGACCTTAGCACATGTTCTGCACCGGCTCTGCATCGAGTGAGGATGCGGGAGGGCAGCCTTTTGAGAACGGAAATCCGGAGATCTGAGGCCGAGCAAAGCAAGATGAATCTTATTTTTCTATTTGGGATTTTCTTTCTGACAGAAACAGATGTTCTCTCCATCCCTCATTTGTAAAATGGACCTAATAATCGTGTCCTTGAGTTGTTGCATGCATTATGAGATGACACCTGAAAAACTCTGGAACATGCTAGTCTCAGTGGAGACTGTTATTCACTTCATCATCCTTCCTGCCATTTAACTTTCCCATCTCCACGGGGGCTGAGAAAAGTCCCCTAGGGCTTTCTAGTTCCTAGCTTTTCTCCTGGAAAAAGCCACTTTCATTATTTTTGCTTTGAATTCAATTGAATTAGAAAAAAATTTATTTCCTGTTATTTCTACTGAATTTCAAAGAATTTCACACAAGTGAATGCAACCTTGGCAGCCATGTAATATCTCAAGAAAATTAAAAAGAAGAAATGTTATTTGAAAATTATAGAAAATTGGCAGGTAATGGGGCGCAGCTCTGACTCACATTCAAAATAGATTTCCTATCCGGCTGGAATAGGCTTGGGTGGGAGAGGGCAGGCAGAAGGATCTGAAAGACAGAGAAATGCCTAGAAATGCGTCTTGCTTTTCCCCTTCTCATCTACCTTTTGGGACAACTGATAACGTCTTTCTTTTTTAGGGAAAACATAATATTAAAATAGTATGCTTCCTTCTTAGGAATGTTCTAAAGCCCTTGGAATAGCAGATTCTCTTTTGAAATGACCTGCACTTAATACCATGAAAAGAACAAAAATGGAAACCTCCAATTTTCAAAAGATAAACGGTAATCGCTCATTATGAAAGCATTGGCTGTTTTCAGCAAACAAGCGATCAGTTTGGGAATAGTTGTCATTTGTGAACATAATCATAAAGTTAAACTTCAAACTTTTCAGTGAATCACAGGAAAAGAATACTTTAGCCCACATGGAATATTTTAAGGAATTTCTCTCAACCTGGAGTGAGGATCAGATTTGCCTAAATGCATGAATTAGGTCCAGAAGGATAGAAAGATGAGGCCCACCAGTGAGCAGGGGAGATTTTTTGTTTTCTGTCACTTGATATTGGATGGTGGCTCTTGGTCTCCTTCCGTGGGGAGGAAAGGCAGTGTTGGATTCTCCTCCTCCGCGCATGTTTTGTTTCGCCATCAATTTTAGGTTTTGAGGCCAACCCATCAAAGCTTGGTTATTTGCTCGCAGGCACCACGTCGACAATTCTTGTACTTGTCACTTGGGGATGATGGAAAAAAGATGGGGCTTCTGGCCCCAAACCAGCTTTCTAAAGGTCATTTAGCACACAGCTAACTTTCTCTGACAATCATGCACTTTCTACCCAAGTACTCTTTGAACTAAAATGACAAGTCATAACATGAACAATTTTTAGAGTTTCTGATATATCTTTAAATAACTTCCTACTGTTTCTTTCTCTGTTTGCTTTGTACTACAAAGGTAATATAATGTTTTAAGGATTGTTTAGCAAATGCAAATTTAAAAAGGAAGAAAGTAGAAACTGCTGCAAATCTTCCTACCTATGGATAAGTGGTATTAATATTTTGGTGGATGCTTTGTGTATATGTGTGTGTGTGTCTGTGTGTCTGTGAATATACACATATTAGCCATTAGGTCATCTATTCATTTGATAAGTATTTATTAGGACACATTTATCATACGCTTAACCTATTAACAAAACGTGCATGGAACATGGTGTTGTGAAACATAATATTTTCACTTAACATCCTTCCATAAGAGTAAACAACCTATTTCAAAATCATTTTTAATGGCCTCATAGCATTCCGTTGGTGCAGGCATACCTATTGGTTTCGAAGCAGTATGTTTCTTGAACTAATAAATTAATACATACAAATTTGTTACTTCAATATGGCTTAATATCCTTTCCCACTCTAACAATATCTTATTATTTGTTTTACTAGTACTATAATTCTAACAATAGTAAGATCAACAATGAATATTTATTTGGTGCTTACTATGTGTCAGACACTGTTTAATGCTTTACATTAAATATTGTATTTAATTTATACAATAATCCTGTGAGGTATCTGCTATTATGAATATTATCCATCAGATCATAACATTCAGCCTAAATTCTCAGTCCCTCTATGCACTGGGAAAACTGGACTTTTTTCTCCGTGTCTTTTAACTCTAGCTCAGATTCTTCAAATTCTGGCTTTCTAAAGCCAGAGAGAGATGATAAAATACCTATCATTTTAAAAAGCAATAAATGTACAAGGAAATACAGTTTCAAGCAGTACATAATAGTATACATTTCAGAAGTAAAAACAAAAAATTGCCTGTTTTTGTTTTGTTTTATCTTAATAATACGTTTAGGCTGCTCTTTTGCTATACTAGTTTGAAGCGATATTCATTGACTCGCATACACGAAGGCTAATAAGTCTGGATTACTTTCACTACCCTCCCCCTCCTCACCTCAACTCCTCCTTGCAGTTTTAAAGTAATATTTATACTTCGTCTGTGGCTACCTGAGAACCTAATGGTTACCTACATAAGTTTAAATACTACACGTAAATCTTTATTCATTGTTCCGTCGATTAGAGGAAGTGTCTCTTCCTCTCCCACCGTGTGAGATGGATAATTAGTGTCCCTGCGTTTCTACCCACCTCTGCTTGCTGCACCCACAACCCAGCTTTTTCCTCTACCATGGCTTTATATTGTCATTCTTCAAACATGGATATTCTATCTTGTACGTCTAATTTTTTCAGTCTTCCCCGATTTTCCTACATGTTGAACATTGAAGTCAAACAAACAATGCCTGTAACATGATGATTGTGTAAATGACATTCAACGTAGAACCGGTTAATAGGGAAGGAAGTAACAACGATGTTGCTAATTCTGTGATGCTGGAAAGGAAATATTCTAATAAATGAATTCTCTTTTCTCAAATTCTCTCAGTTGCTCACAATCACGTTTTGTTTCATTATTGCTTCTGCCTCACAAGATGGCTCACAGTGAGCCCCACTTTCTGGTTCTCCTGCCCCGTGTAGTCCCCCAGCCCTCACTCAACCACACTTGACCCCTGTGACCAAGAAAATGCCATGGAAGTGACAGCGTGTTGTCTCCGAGGCTAAGCCGTAGAAGACACGGCGGTTTCCCCCTCGACTTCTCCGGGATCACTTGTTCTAGGGGAAGCCAGCTGCCATGTTGTGAGGATGTTCAAGCAGCCCTGTGGCAAGGCCCACAGGGAAGGGAACTGAGGGCTTCCACCAGCAGCCAGCACCAACTTGCCAATCATAAGAGAGGGGCACCTTGGAAGCTGCTCCTCCAGCCCCAGAAAAGCCTTCAGATGACTGAAGCCCAGGCTGACACTGAAATGCAATCTCCTGGGAGACACTGAACCAGAACCAACTCGCCAAGCCACTGATTTCCTGACCTGCAGAAACTATAAGAGAAAAAGAAATGTTCATGATTGTATTAAGCATCTAAGTTTTAGGGTAACTTATTCTGTTAATAGAGACTTTAGTACTCGGAGAAAGAGTATGGTCATAACAAAGAAACTAAAAATATAGTGAGATGAGACTTTGGGGCAGCCTTAAGAGGGGTGAATATATTTTGAGTGTGGGAATAACCTGGATCACTGGGGACAGGAGAGCAGACTGTGGTAGCCAGCCTCCCAAGGGCCCCCAGTGATCTTCACTTCTTGATGTCATGCCCTTGTGTAGTCTTCCCCCACGGTGAATCATGGCTGGGCTCTGTGACCAGTATGATACTGCAGAAGTTGACAGTGTGTGACTTTCAAGGCCTCTCTTGGGTCACTTGCTCTGGAGGAAGTTACAATGTCATGAAGATGCTCAAGCTACCCTTTGGAGAGACCCACATGAAGAGGAACTGAGTCCTTCTACCAAGAGCCAACATTGATATCCCAGCCGGGCGAGTGAGCCACCTGGGAAGTGGATTCCCCAGCCTGAGGCAAACCTTCAGAGGCCAACATTTTGCCTGCAACCTCCCGGGAGCCTGTCAACCAGAACCACCAGCAAAACTGCCCTGACCGGCAGAAACTTGTGAGTGACAATAAATGTTCATTGTTGCTTTAAGCCACTAATTTTGTGTCATTTGTTAGGCAGCATAGATCAACAATACACCTTTCTATTTAGGTCATGGCTTTTTCGTGAAGTGTATTGTTTTTGCTGGCGTTTATAAAATACTCTTCATTTGACGTTAACAGGAGAAACATGCTTTCTTCACTATGATGCTTTGGCTTCTTCGTCGAATTCTTTTTGGAATGATCAGTTCTGGACTCTTTAGTCCTGCTGCATAGCTATTGCCATTCAGTAATTTACCCAAGAAATATTTATAAATTCTAAGTGTCAGGCCTCAGGAATACAATAGTGAACGTGATGCCTGACACGGGAAGTGCTCAGTTAATGATGGTTTCATGGCCAGGGGGCAAGATAAAGTGTGCCCGAGGAAGCGATGAAGCTGAGTGGGTATGAATGATAGGAAGAGCAGAGGGGGGGATTCCCAACAAAAGATAGAGCTTGTGAAACCCCCTATAAGGGATTTTGAGGAGCAGCAAGGAGGCCGGAATAAGTGACAAGGGCGAGGGGAGAACAGTAGGTGGCAGGGCAGAGGGATGGGTGGCAGGCAGATCAAGCCGAGCTGCAGAGACCACCTTAGGACTTTAGCAGTGAGAACAGGCACTTTTGCTGTACTTTGTTCAGGGCTCCTGGAACAGTGCATACAACAGGTGCTGGTTAATGTTTGTTAAATGACTGAAAAACCGGATATATTATGAATCTTTACTAATCCCCGCAGCACTCAACCTCACTTCTAACCTCACTTCCAATCCTTCTTCTTTAAGAAAAAAGGAGGGGGAAGGTGTGGTCATCAGGCTCCTCTCCCTCGAGCCCAGCATTTCCTAGAATCATCTTCGTTATCGTCCCCCAGGGGCTTTTTAGACTTTTTAGATTTTCCTATTTGCACCAACCCCCATGAAACTTTAATACCACAGATATACCGCATACCTGTTTATGCTCTGCATGGCTTCACTCTGTGCTTTATACGTAAAAAGAGGAAAAAATGTTCACCCTGAGAACCAATTTTGGCCCTCTTGGGGGTCATATCACTCATGTTGGGAATTTGTGATCTAATGCAGCAGAATATTCCAGAACAATTTTAAAAGAATATAAGTAGGTTTCAAAAAACAGAGCTATGCAGCAGTGTTGTGCTAGAAAGGGGAACTTAGTCATCTGAGGACAAGTCTGAATTCTGTGCCATTAACCTTACAGTCGCCCTTCTACCATTAGCCCCCTCCAGATAGCTAAGCTGAGCAGAGAGGAGTACTCCTGCGGATCTCAGGGAAGCTTTGTCCCATGATCGCACCCTGGGAGCGTGGAGGCGAGACCAGTGCTTGGCATCTGCTCAGCCCTAGGCCTCCTGGACCACACTGTGAGCTGGGAAGCCAGGGTCCCACCCCAGGCAGGAGCCAGTTCACAGATACGGGTGGCCAGTACCTCAGAGCACAGTGACTTCACACAGAGATGAGGGTCAACCAGGAGAGCACGGATCCTTCAACCTAAAAACACCCCGTCCACCTCCCCTGAGGTCCCCTTGATGCCCCAGCTAGAGGCGACCCCGAATCCTGAGCTCCAGTGTCGCCCCCGACCACGGCATCCAGCACGGTCATTGCCTTATGAAGCACTGACCCTTTCGTGCATGTGTTTCTCCTTGTTTCTCCAGCGTGAGCTGCCCTCCCCTGCCCGGCCTAGCGCTCTGAGCACAGTGGGCCATCAGCTCACGTCTGAAGCAGGAACCATGGGGCCTGGGCCGGTGCGCTGCAGTTAATGACCTCATCTGCTTCCAGGAGAAGGTGCTAATTAGATACATGGGGATGCAGGGAAAGAACACCCACCCAGATTGAATCAGGTTTAGATGATCTAAGTATTATTAAGGAACAGCTGGACAGCTAATTGTCCAGGGAATAGCGGTTGTATCAAATTACGTGCTAATTTGAAGGAACTGATAGTGGCTCATTACTGAGGTCTCCCTGCAGGAGGTGAGGGACTCTCGCTGTGTCTTTTAAGTGACTTTCAGAGTCTCTGTACAAGCTGCTTGGCTCAGTCACCAAGGTTGTCCCTGCAGCCTCGAGTACCCAGTCCCACCCGGCATCCCAGGAAGCCCACCCTGGAGTCTGAGGGAGAGGGAGGTGGGGAGAGCGTGCTTTCTTCCCATCGCCGAGCTCTCCCAGTGGATCTGAAGCCTTTGACAGGTGGTCTTGGCCTTCTGGACCCACCACTTGAGATGGGGCCTCCCCTTCCGCTCCCCATGAAGAAGAGCATAGGCACAGCCTTGAGCAACAAGACGAATAAGGAGTAAGGCTGGAGCGTCTGGGCCTGAGGATTACAACTGCGGCAGAGCCTCCGTGGGCCAGAGGAGCTCGCGTGGACCGGAGCAGAGCTGGGTGCGCGAGGGCTGCCAGGCCGGACTCCTGGGCCACTGGGGTCCGGAAAGAGCAGGCAGAACCGCTCTGGCTGCCTGGGAGCCTGGCCCTGTCATCTGGCCCTCACCTTCCCCAGCTTCTCACTCTCAATCCAAAGTCACAGAGGAGCCGGGATGGGGGCAGCCCGGGGGCCTACGCAGTCCTGCCACACGTGCTGTTGTGCAGGTCCACCCTTCAGATTGGGGGGGGGCCCTCATACCATGTGTCTAAATATTACCGAGCTAACAAATTCTTAGATAAAATACATCCCGTTCCATTACCTTGACCAATACCTTTATAATCTCAAAATGAAAAAATAGGTGTACAGCTTACACACCTGGAATTTGATACAACATGAAGATGTCAGAATTTAATTTATTCTGTGTGTCTGGCTGTTGATGGGGTGAACCCATTCTCCCTCAGGCCCCCCACACATGCTCGGCTCTCTGCCTGAGATTCTGTCTCATGGTCTTTTCTGGGCTAGGTCCCCCTCATCTTGAAGCCTCACCCTGATCACCCCACCCTACCTCACCCCATCATCTTTGGTCCAGTGACCTCACTTCTTTTCTTCTTAGAACTATTGGAAATAATAGTCATATATGTATTTGTTTACTTGTTTGTTGTCTGCCTTCTCCACTAGAAGGAAAGATCAAGGAACAGGGACTCGTAGCTGAACACACAGCAGCAAATATGGGGCCTGGCTAGTACTTGTAAACATGCGTTGAACAAATGAATGAATGAATGATGTACAGTGGTATGAAGACCTTAGAAATTGCTAGGTAAACAGAAAACTGGTCCAGATGAAAAACATGAGAAACTTACAGGCAAATGTAAACTGCTTAAAACAGGTTTTGTTCGTGCACTCAAAATAAGAAGTGTGGGAAAAAGAACATTTCATTGCACTTCTCATTCATTCATTCATTGCATGGTGGATAACCTGGGGACAAGAAGGGGGTGACCTCCCAATGACCACTATTTCACCTTCTCTGAGAAAGACCCCAGCATCCTCAGATAGGCTCCCTGTAGCTATATGGTGAAGGTGTATGCCCCTGCCTTCCAGACAGAATGACGGGCCCAGGGATGTACACCTGTCCCAAGCTGGGCCGCTCACAGCACCTGCCCCTAGGCCACAGGTAATTAATTGGTCCCAGGGCATGTGACCCACCAAGAAAAATTGTGAAACTCTGAAATGGGCAAAAACTGATTGGATATCCTTTCAGAGGGCTGCTAGATGTGGCCTAGGGAACATTTTTGGGGTTATCTGATTCTACACAGGTCTGTGTCTTTCATTGTCGTTGATTATTATTCAGCTTTTTAAAGATTAAAGCTCACTGTGGAGAGATGATGTTGATGCCAGTTATTTCTGTTCATAGAAATGCAGTAATTTTGCCCTGCCAAGTTGCAATTGATTACCACCCCCTGTGGAAGAAGACAGTTTTACATCTATTAGCAAATTCATTTCTGCCTTCCTGATTGCATACACACACATATATACACAGATATGTCTTCTTTGGATTTTTTTTTAAAATAAATTTATTTATTTATTTATGTTTGGCTGCGTTGGGTCTTTGTTGCTGCGCACAGGCTTTCTTTAGTTGTGTCGAGCGGGGGCTACTCTTCGTTGCGGTGCACGGGCTTCTCATTGCAGCAGCTTCTCTTGTTGCGGAGCGGGGCTCTAGGCACGCGGGCTTCTGTAGTTGTGGCATGCGGGCTCAGTAGTTGTGGCTCGCGGGCTCTAGAGCGCAGGCTCAGTAGTTGTGGCACACGGGCTTAGTTGCTCCACGGCATGTGGGATCTTCCCGGACCAGGGCTCGAACCCGTGTCCCCGGAATTGGCAGGCGGATTCTTAACCACTGCGCCACCAGGGAAGCCTTGGATTCTTTTTTAAATTTGTTTTTTTTTCATCTTACTGATCTTTCATTAATTAATTAGTTAAATAAAATCTTTGGCCTGTATTGATTCCATATTTTTAGGAGAGTCACTATTTTACTCTTAAAAAATACTAATCCTTTGACAAACCCAAGCAGGACCAACTGGAATTTGGGAATGTTGGTTGCCATATTGTTCTGAGGCAGAAGTCAATCTACAGTTAGAAGGAAATAAAACCGGCATTTCAGGAGAGTCAGAGATGAGAGAGAGAAAATTTTGGAGGCTCTTGGCATCTGTGAGGTCTGGCTGTAGCCCCACTTCGCTGACTGCCTGAGTCTCACCATCAACTCGATTCTCATCTAACCGACTTCAAGTTGGGTTTCCACCAACTGCAACCAAAAGGGGGCTTGTTGATATAGCTCTCACACTGAGAGACTGATTTAAGAAGCCAGGTGGTGTTTTAAAAATCCACCTTGAGCTGCTTGAAAGTAACAGGCAAAGGAAGCAAAGCCAGGTCCCGCCACATAAGGAAAGGGCGAGGAGAAGGGGTGCTTCCGCTGGCATTGAAGGGGCAAAAATCACTCAGAGTCTGGGAATTCATAACCTGGTGGCTGGCAAGTTTGAGGAGGGAGCTCAGAGCCAAGGGCAAGATGGTCACTGATGTCCTGAGGGCAAAGGCCTTAGAAGTACAGCCCCAGCAGCTCTGCAGAAGCACGATGAAGTCCATCCTCTAGCTGTGCCTGAAGGGTAGACCCCTCTCCTGGGGACTGGAATTCCTGGGTGAGAGGAATTCCCAGCCAGGACAGACCACAGCCAGCACAACTCCCCTGCCCAGGACGTAACCACGGGGGCTTTATTGACAACTAATCATTTATACCCAGCGTTTAAATATAAAATTAAAGAATGAAAGCTACTACGAGGAAAACAAGAGGAACACTGCCAGGCTCTTACCATCCTGTTATTCTTAGAGCAATTGTGAATCTTTAAGAAGGTTCATCTTTTCCCCTTATAAAGACACCAAGTGGTTCATGTTTCCAAGTTACTTTTTTTTCTTTTTTTGGCCACGTGGCATGCGGGGATCTTAGTTCCCCAACCAGGGATGGAACCCGTGTCCCCTGCAGTGGAAGTGTGGAGCTGGACAGCCAGGGAAGTCCCGTCCAAGTTACTTTTTAAAACACTTTTTATTGTGCTGCCCCTAATGCTGTCATAATGGAAACCTGCAGTGTAATGACAAGCCAGTGGACCCCAAGTCCAAGAAACTTGGATTTGAACCCTGATTCTGCCATTAATCAGCCAGTGACCTTAGCTGAGTCCTGTGATCTCCCCGAGCCTCAGTTTCTTCATCCAGAAGATGGGATGCCATGCAGTTATGATGAAGCACGCCAGGGCCCGGTGGGGACGAGGGTCTCCATGTAAAGTAGAGGAAGAATACTGGGGTCTCTGCAAGGAAACGGGGGTCTCTAAATACTCAGTCTTTTCCTGATAGTCCCCTCTCACTTCAAACTTCCAATCCTGGGGGGCAGGAAGGAGGATGCAATTCTTCAGACATATCCTTTTTGATATTTTAACTCAGTGTAAACTGACTTCAGTCTAGAACAGGACCAGCTGGAAATCTATTCCAAGGGCTGGTCCCACGCAGCTGTGAACAGGAAACAGCCCATGCGAGGTGATTTCAGAGGCGCCTTGGGAAGGCTGCCCCTGTCCCACTCCTGCTTCCAGAAATTCCACCTCCCTGCTTCATCCCTCTGTTCTAAGCTCGCTCCGTCCCCACCCCAGTCAGGGAGGAGGGCTCACCTGAAGCTGTAGCGGTCAATTACAGCTCAGAATGGATTCATTTCAGAAACAGCAGGAGCTTTAGAGCCAGACATCCAGGGAGAGGGTGCCAGCTTCACGCAGCAGCTCCGAGCCGAGGGCAGGTATCAGCCACAGAAGGAAGAAACGGTTGCTGTGAGGGTTCAGTGAGACACTGCACGTAAACGCCTGCCCGGTCGTTGTTTCTATTATTATTATTTAGGTGCTGTTTACCTGACTGAACCAGAGTGACAGGGGCAGAGGACAAGGACACCGTGCATAGGTGGAAAGGCCTAGAACACGGCGCCTGGCATTCTGGGGAGGTCTGGCCCTGCCAGGGCCACGCAACCTGGCATTCCGTGGGCCCTCTGGCTTAGGTCTCCCTCGTCGGGGGTCCCAGCCTGGTGTTCGTCACCTGCCCGTGAGTCTTGGGGTGGGGGACAGCCATGGCACAAGCCCTGTGAGGAGGTGCCCACTTCCCCTGGTGCGCCCAAGCGATCTTCCTCCCCAGGAACCCCCCCCCCCCAAGCTCCAGCTGCTGCTATGGCACCTCGTTCGCCGAGCCCGGCCACCCCACCCAGGAACTGAGCTGTGTGGGTTTGAATGACTCAAGAAGCAGGCTGAGCAGGGAATGAGCACCAGCTCAAAGGGAGATTCGACCTGAAAACAATTTATAACCATCCCGCCCCCCAGACTCAACACTCGTCACGAATGGAGGAATGGCATTTACTTGCTCTTACACCTGAGAGGTGACATCTTTGAGATACAGTCTCCACACTCCACCTGTGTGTCCTGGAACTACTTTCTCCTGTCGGGATGCCCTTCCCTGGTGCGTCCGCGGGATGCAGCTCCGAGGACCAGCTTCAGGTGCCTTCCCTGGGCTCGAGGGCTGCTGAACTCTGCTTCCATGACCCGCTACAAAGACCCAAGCATGTCCTCACCTGTCTGCCCCCCTCCAGGCCATGAGCTCTAGGCAGACAGACCCCAGGCTCACACAGGTCACGTGCTGAGAAAGGGCAAGTATAGGGCAAGCGCCCAGCACACCTGTCTCTATCTTTTCTTTCCTCCATCCTTCTCTCTCTCTCTACCTCTTTCTCTCTCTTTCCTCCAAAGTAACAGATACCTACTAGCCACACCTGTGACTGAGGGATGAATACACGTGGACCAATGGAGAACAGCTGGGAGCCTGCGCCCTGCGCAGAGGTGGGCGGAGCTCCGGCTTCCCGCTCATCCCGGTTCGACCCCGGCCCTTTCGCCGACTAGCAGCACCACTTACAACAAGCGTTCAGTCTCCCCGAGCCTCAGTTTCTGTGTAGAATTGAGTATAACAGCATCTACCTGTGCTCGCGTGAGGATTAAATAAGATGCTGTGGGAAAAGGTGCAGCGACACGCGTGGGTCGTGTAACAGGCATCTTCACGCTTCCGCTCACACCGCCTCCTACACTCACACCTGCTTCTGAGGATGATAGCGTTATGGGTGCACATGGCGTCAGGGCCACGACTTCCATGAGGAGGTCACGGCCTCCTTCTCTCAGTGGCTCTCTTCCCCCCCACCCCCGCCACCGTCTAAGGCCTCTCCCTGTAAGCAGCATGTCGGGTGACAGTGGGCAGGTCATCTCAGCAGCCAAAGGTCTCCCAGAGCGGAGAGGGTCCTCACTGACCGTGGCAGGCCACAGCTCTCCTGGCCTCGGGGCCTCACTGTAAACTGAGGACATCAGATCAAATGGAGGCCAGTGTGTGTGTCAGGCTCTTGCGGACCGAGCAGGAATGTAAAGAGGTGACATCCTCAAGCCTGGGTTGCGGTGGCCCGGAGGAGGGCCCCCACTACACCATAGTGCTGACAGGGGGGTGGGAAATCAGGGCAAACTCACCTGTCTATAGGCTCCTCTCTTCCTTTTATCATGCAGCTATCCTAAGAAGAAGCCCTTCGCACCTCTGCTTTCTATCCCCATGTTCGCGGATATTAATTTACCACTGAAGGACAGAAGGAGACTCTGGCCCAGGCTGAGGTCGGAACCTGTCTGGCTATGGTCAGACTCTGGCTTTCTCCTACGTTTTACCTGAACTGAACTTAGCTCTCTCCCTGCCCCCAACTGCCACATCCCTGCTGACCAATCAGAGGTACCACCCTGGGAGACCTGTGGGTAGTGTCACACCCTGCTGTGACCACAGGACCTTCCTCCTGAAAACTCTGATCGAGATCAGGGTAAAACTAAAATAATAATCATGAGAGCTGTCTTTTGGGAAGAACCGCCCCAGGCAGCTCCTGAGCTTGAGGGCGTCTGAGTGTGGGCAGCAGACGGCTGGGCTGTGGGCACGCAGTGGTTAACTCTGGGTGTCCAGTGAAATGTGCTCTGAGGGCGGCTGTGTAATGTTTAAGCGCCTGTTGATTTTCCATGTCTAGACACGCCACACCTCAGACAACACTGCTGGACTCTGTGACTTGGCGAGCTGGCCTCTTTCCCTCTCTCGCATCATGTCTATCCTGCAGTCTCCCCCAACCTGCGGTGATCTTCAGAAACCTCAGATCTGTGCAGGACGTCTCTGGGGTGCCCCATCCCACCACGTGATATTGTCCGAATCTCTCACCTGAGTGTTCCAGGCCCTTCTCTGTCTGGTTGGTGTCAGCTCACAGCACATCCCCCTGCATCCTAGGGTCTTCTGCGTGGTTTGCAGTCCCCTCTCCTCGGCTCTGACTGTCCCTCTGGTTTAGGAGGCCCTTCCACTCAGCCTCATTCTGGAACGAGGGTGCCAGAATCAAAACCCTGTTCTTCCACTTCCAAGTCATGTGACCTTTGTCAAATGGTGTCACATTCTGTGCCCCAGTTTCCTCATCTGTCAAATGATAGCTAATATCAGCATTTACCTGATAGGGTGATGGGGGTTAAATGACTTAAAAAGTGTTAAGTGCTTGGAACAGTTCTGGGCACAAACATGAGGTATTGCTGCTGTTATTAGCCTCAACAACTGTTACCATGGTTCTTCTTCGTCAAGGACCAGCCCGAATTCCACCTCCTCCAAAACACCTTTACAGATGTCCTGGCCAGGCTCCCGACCATGGTTTGTCTCCCTCTCTCGGATCCCATGGTCTGTGAGCCTCTATTTTCGCCTCATCACCATCTGGCTGGTCCTCGGTTATTTTGGTGAATCTGACACCCTCAGACAGAGCTTCCTGAAGGCTGGACCAAAGCTTATCCCCCAGCGCCTGGTGCAGAGCGGGCAGCCCCAGCAGGCAGCCCAGAGGGTAGAAACAAGCCAGGCTGAACCGGACAGGGCAGATTGCAGCTGCAGACATCTGGGCTCCTAGGAGTTAGGTGTCTGAGTACCTGACACATAAAGAAGGTGTCAGTGTCTCTAGGGTCTAGTGAAAGCGCTCTACGGGACCACTAAGCAGAACGCCAGATGCTCAGTAAGGCATGACGGGTATTTCCTTCTTCTCTTCTTCTCTCCCATTAAAACAGCCATGAGATTTGCAGCTTTTCCCTCTTTACTTTTTTTTTTTTTTTTAACCAAATTCAGAGTCAAGCACAATGTATCTCAGGACTCTGAGTTGGCTCCCGGGCAATGTCTCAGGAGAGTGATGGGGGCTGGAGTTCATCTAAGGAACCCAACCCCCAAAGGGGGCAACTGAAGGGGCTTCCAAGGCCCAGACTGCAGGGGATCCAGGAGGCCTTTCCCCCAATACTTGAAGGCTCTCTATTCCTGGGTGTTGGAGGGGTGGCCAGGCCCAGTGGGAAGAAGTCTCGGGCAGGTTTGGGCTTTGTCCTTGTCTGGAATCTTCAGAAGTGACCCTGAGACAAGGCTCAATTTGAGTGACTCATTAGGGAAGCAATCCCAGGAAACGGAAAGCCAGCGTGGACTGGAGAAGGGAGGCATGTTACCCAGTGCAGCACCACTGTGGGAGACGATGGGCACCCTGGACCCTGGAGCCTTGCAGAACACACATCAGAGCTCTCCCATCCGGGGAGGGAGTGGGGTTATTTATCCCACTCCTATCAGTCATTGGTTGGGGCCCAGGGAGCCTGGGGTGTTAATTTGCCTACATTCCTGGAAGCTAGCCATGGGAGTCAGCAGAGTGCAGTGCCCTGGTAAGACCTGCGGGCCGGGAACAGGACCGGAGACAGCTAGCAACTGCTCCAGGTCCCATGTGAATAGGACTGTCGAAGCCCTTAGGGTCGCTGTGAGGGAGTGAGCTCCCAGGGGCTAGAACTGTTCCCGCGACAGCAACAGTCTGTTGCTTCGTGGAGACGTCCAGGATCTCTCCCGTCCTGATTCTCAAGACAGGTACATTCTGATTCAACGTTCTGATTCTCAAGAGTAAGGTAAGCCCCGCCTCTATTCCCCAACATCCACTCCCTGGATGTCATCTTCCTCCTCTGCCCTCTTTTTATCCCTTCTTTCACTTTTAGACACCATTCCTGCTCTTGGGTATCCTCTTCTAATAAGAATAAGACTATGAATATAGCAAATATCAGCACATACAGCTCTATGAGGAAGGTACAAAAATTGCCCCATTTTCACAGTTGAGGGCACTCAGGCACAGAGGGTGAGTGACCAGCCCAAAGTCACACAGCATGTCCACCTGTAGAGCCTCAACTCCCGTGTGCTCATCTCTGATAGTCAAGCCACAGCACCTGGAAGTTTCCCCTTCCTCTGGGCTCCGTGTCGGGCCCTCCAGGCAGAGGAAGCAGAAGCTGAGCCTGACGGAAATCCAGGACCAAACAGTCACGTGGCTCATTCCCACCATCTCAGGACTTTGGGGCTTAGTCCTGATCTGAACTGCAATGGAAGCTTCTAGATTTCATTTCTTCTTTTCCAAAATCTACCATAGCTGGGAGATACACTCATGTTTTTACTTATTTTTATACCAGCAAAAAGACAGAACGAATGAGGTAATAAGCAATTTGATGCATTCCATTTCACTGGAAGATGCTGCCGGCCCCCAGCAGAGGGAGAGGGTTGGTGGTCTTTCAGCACCTGCAGGATCTTGGGTGGTCGTGCTGAAAAGCCTTCCTTGCAATATTTTGTCAGAAGAAATCACATGTTCTCCATGTTTGCCAGAAACACAATGTTGTCTGGACCACAATCTGAATGTTGTGTTTTTTGTTTTGTTTTGTTTTTTTGAGATGCTGAAAGTCGCCAAAGTGCAAAAATTCACTGTGTTAGGCTTAGGAAGAAAGGGACTTACTTCTTCGGGTCTAGTGTCCTGTTTTCTTCGTGACTTTGCCTCAAACAGGAAGTGCCATCAACGGCCCCTCACTGCTGAGGTTCTTAATGAATCCATGGCTCAGTGAGGCAAATGGCCTCCCTCCTGAATGGGGAGGAAGTCTCAGAATTATGCTACCTGTCTAAGGTTTAATGGATACATTAAAAAATAGTCTCAAATATCAAATGAGCCAGAACAGTGCTGCCCAAAGGGAAGTATGTGAATGGGGTGACGTTACCCAAAATAAAAGCCCAAAGCAGAAACTAGCACCTTTGGAGAGGGTTAGAAAGAAGGAGATGGAAATGGTAAAAGGCTTAATATCTGTGTTCTTTTGGGGGTGAAAGACAAGAAGACTTGCTCATGCTGGCTGAGGGGCAGCCTGTGGGTAGGTTCTGGATGGGGGAATAAGGGGGATGAAATCTTGCAGACATCCAAAGTTGGGGGTACAACTCAACAACAAAAAAAACGACAGTCAGTTAACAAATGGGCAAAGAGTCTGATAGATGCTTCTCCAAAGAAGATCTACAAATGGCCAATAAGCACATGAAAAAATGCTCAACGTCATTAGTCATCGGGAAATGTAAATCAAAGCACTAGGATGTATGCTATAATCAAAATAATGGAAAATAAGTGTTGGTGAGGATGTGGAGAAATGGGAACCGTCGCGTATTGCCAGTGGGAATTAAAATGGTGCAGAAAACAGCACCGAGGTTCCACAAAAAGTTAAGCATACAGTTTCCGTGTGACCCAGCAATTCCACTCCTCGGCATAAACTTAAGAGAAATGAAAAAAACATATGTCCAAACAAAAACTTGTATACAAAGGTTTGTAGCTGTGTTCTTCATAATAGCCAAAAAGTAAACACAATCAGCAGATGCATGAATTAACAAAATGTGGTGGATCCATGCAGTGGAATACTATTCAGCTGTAAAAAGGAATAAAGTCCTGACATAAGCTACAGCAAGGATGAACCTTGAAAACAAAAGTGAAAACAAATGAATAGTAAATGCAAAAAAATAATTGTTACTGAGTACAAAAAAAAGAAAAAGAAAACAAATTGAAAAAAAGCCACACAAAAGACCACATATCGTATGATGCCATCTATATGAAATGCTCAGAATAGGCAAATCCAGAAAATAGATGAGGGCCTCGGGGGAGGGAGGAATATGGAGCAAATACTTAATGGAGTGGAGTTTCTTTCTGAGGTGAAGAAGATGTTCTGGAATTGGATAGTAATAATGGTGGCATAATATGGTGATTGTACTAAAAGCCACAGAATTGTATACTTTAAAATAGTTGAAATGGTGAATTTTATGTTATAAGAATTTTACCTCAATAATAATTAAAAAACAGGGACTGTCTTCATGATTTATCATTTACAGGGCCCAGTGCAAAATGAAAAAATGAGGACGGATTTCAAGATGGCAGCAGCAGAGCGGTAATCCGAGCGTGGGGTCCCGTGTGACTGCACAGGTCATGCCTGCAGAGGCAGAAACAGGCACCCATCCTGGGAGCGTCTGGGGCCTCTGCACAGGAGCCAGGATCCCAGTTCCTCACGACACGGCTACCTGGTGGTGCAGGTTTGCCCTTCTGGGGGCCCCTCCTGCTTCTGTTATGGCCCCAGCTCTGTCCCAGGGCTTGTCTCCCCTTGGCTCCTTTCACCATCATTTCCCACTGCTAACTGTGGATTCTCTTTACACGACCACATGCACATTCCTAAGAGAGGGATCTAATGGGCCAGCTCATTTGTGTGTGGCAATGTTCCCAGGGACTGTGTCATACATCGCTCGTACCTTCCTCACCTGTTGCTGACATGGGGATGGTACGGTCCAAAGCCTGAGGCTTCTGCAGCAGAGGGTGGAGTGGGACCATATCCCATAGACGAGACAGGGACTCCATTGGAAATGTCTGCTGTTCCCAAGACATCACTCTAATGTTTAGTTTTATCCCCCTAAGAAAAGACACCCCCTTCTCTTGGATTCCAAGCATCTCTTTGCTGTGGTTCAATCTGGAAATCCAATCATATCCCCAGTGGATGACAGGAGAATCACCATCAGAGCGACTACCTCCCTGGACCTGGTGCTCAATGACCAGCTCCCCAACCCATTTTCATCTCCAGTGCAAAGCATCTCTTCTCACATCCAGCTCTCCCAGTGCTGCCGTGGGGCTGAGTCTATGGTCTCTCCGAGGGGATCCAGCAGGATTAAGTGAGCTCTGGGGGCCCTGGGGAGGAAGCCAAGCCATCTGCCTTCCCTGGAGAGGCTGCAGGATGCAGTGAACAGAGCCCAAGCCCTCACTGTGACTCTTCCCTTTCCTCTGAGATCAACAGCTCTTCCTGGGCTGGCTTCCCTTTCTTCGCCATTTCTGCCCCCTGTCAGCTCCCACCCAACCCACCAAGCCTGGACCGTGGCCACCAGACACTTTCACTCTGTGACTGCCCATCTGGATGTTGACCACAGCCAACAAAGCCACAGCTGGGGAGAAGGCAGAGAACCTGAGATTTTACACCCCAATGGGACTTTGAAGACCATCCGGCCCTTTACTATAAAATATGTCCCCCTGTTTCACGCATTTTTTCCAGAGTAGAGATTTTGTTACTGATGCTTTGCTTTAGCAACTTCTGTAGGAGGTACTTTCATCCATAAACTGGCATTCCCTTTGTATCTATTACCTTTATGAACCGACATTTCGGAGATAACCTCAGGGCAGTAGAATCAGCAGTAGTCAAAGTGGAGCATTCTTTTCTTTAAATAAACATTTCTTAAAATAGAAATCTTGTCTTGTTGCAAAGTAATAAATATTCATTTCAGAGAAAAAAATAGAAAATGCTGAGAACCAAACAGTAGAAAATAAAAATGATCCACTTGAGATTACTGCTCTCGACATACATATGGTGTTTCTTTCTATGCATATATGTACTAAAAAAAAAAAAGAATCAAGGCTTATAATGAATACATTGCTGATTTGTAACCTGCTTTTTAAGCTAACAATATACAATAACTTCTATGTCACTGAATATTCACCTATATATTATTCACATATTATGAATGTATGAATATATATTTATTCAGCTATATGACTCATATAGATATACGTGTATTCTCCTATATATTATCTCTCTACTATACTTTTTAATAATCATACAATATTCAAGATAGTATTAAAGCAATCCTCTATTTTATCTACTTTTTTGCTTTGATGAACAAGGCTGCTATGAATGTCCATGTAACTAAGTCTCTGTATATATTCATGATTATTTCCTTGGAATAAATTCCTGAAGATGGAATTACTGGGTCAAAGAGTATGCAAAAATTAAGATTTTTGAAACGTGTCACTAAAATGCTTCCATAAAAGTTATACCCATTTATAGACTCAAGAGTAGTATATGAGAATGCCAATTTATCTGCACCTTTGCTCGTCAATTATTACCAACTGAAGAATAAGGCAAAATAAGGCTTCATTTAGCATATATCTGACTAATATGCAGTTGAACGTTTATTCACATATTGACCAGTTACCTTTCTTTTTTGTGATAACTTTCCATGTTCTTTTACCATTTTTTACTGGAGTATTTTTCTCTTTTCTATCGATTTTTAACAGCTACTTACATATTATGGTTGTTGTAACTCTTACCAGACATATATATGATGAATATATTTTCCAAGGTTGTCGATTGCCTTTGGTTGTATTTATGACTGGTTTGGGAAGTAGAGCTGTTCTCTTTTTATGATCAAATCTATCAGTTTATATTTTAACTTATGATCGAATATATCAATTTTATCTATCAATTATTTATTTTATTTTTGATAGTTTCTACTTTGGTAGGTTCCAGTCTTTTTCATCGATGGTTGTTTTGAAGATAGTTGTGATCTTGGTGTGCTCGTGAGAGGAGGTAAGCTCAGGGTCTTTTTATTCTGCCATCTTGGCCACTTTCTTTTTATTTGTGGTAGTTTCTACCATTGGCATCACGTTTTAAAGGTCTTTTTTCACCTTCACGATATATAGATCATAAATGATGCTTTCTCCTAGTACTTTAAGCGCTTTTTTTACACTTAATGTTTAACCCAACTTGAATTTATTTAGTTCTATGGTATGAGTTTACTTTGTTCTACCACTTATTTGAAACAAAAATAGCGTATTTGGGGTTATGTGTCTTTTTCACCCCCTGGCTGTCAGGTATCTTCTGCTCTGACTGCATATCCAATTTTCTGTTATTGTTTGAAAATCAGCTGTGGTTTATGCAGCTGAATCTCCTTCCTCAGCAACCTCCTGGCCCCTGCTCCAGTCCTGATGTGAACCATGGCCCATGTTTGGAGCTACACCCAGATGGGCATGAAAGGGGAGAAGCTGCAAGGTTTTTTTTTTTTTTTTTTAACATCTTTATTGGAGTATAATTGCTTTACAATGGTGTGTTAGTTTCTGCTTTATAACAAAGTGAATCAGCTATACATATACATATGTTCCCACATCTCTTCCCTCTTACGTCTCCCTCCCTCCCACCCTCCCTATCCCACCCCTCTAGGTGGTCACAAAGCACCGAGCTGATCTCCCTGTGCAATGCGGCTGCTTCCCACTAGCTATCTACTTTACGTTTGGTAGTGTATATATGTCCATGCCACTCTCTCACTTTGTCACAGCTTACCCGTCCCCCTCCCCAAAGCTGCACGGTTTATTGCGTACTATCTATGGGTTAGCCCCAATGCTTTGGGTCATTTTGGGGTTTCAATCCTCAGACAACCCAGAAAAGTGTTATTATTCCATTTTATGCAGAGGAAGCATTGGACTCGGCAGGATTGCATAACTCACCACAACATCACTTCACGTAAAGGGCAGAACTGAAGTTCAAATCCAGTCCTCCTCGCTCTGAAACCCACGACTTCACAGCCCACCCAGTGCCCTCAGGGGGAGGGGAGCAGGCAGAGTCTCCACCTCGTGGGGAGACCCCCGGAAGGCTCCTTCCTGCCAGGAAGAAGGGGCCCATCTGACCCCAGAAACTGACATGGGCTGAGTGCTCCTCAAGCCAGAGACGGGCCCCGCAGAAGCAGGAAATGTCATACGAAGGATGCAGTTTGCTCCTCAGACCTGATTTTCCTCTGCAGGAAAGGAAGATGTCTATAAATTCTGTATCATTGCAAGGTGACAGAGAGAAATGGCATTCCAGCGGGGAAGTGAGAAAGGATCTGGGAGGCCATCTGCTTGGTGATTTCATATCTGTTTCATTCTCCCGGAGTCAGAAAGTTTCTACATTCACTTTGCAATCTTCTTGGCGAATCCTACCAGGGACACATTCCTAATGTGAAATGTCTGCGCGTCCCCTTGGACCTGGCGATTAGCTGCTTCGATTATCTCTGATCTCACAGTGGTCCTTCCTTGTCCCCGAGGTGGAGCACACAACAGGGTCCCCTTGCATTGGGGAGGGTGAGCACAGGGGCTCGGAACAGGTGAGATGCAGGAGCGCCCTACACATTCGTGAAAGGTTGCCCTCAGAGCCGTCTCTGCGGCACCGCTGCACGTTTCCATGTTTCCGCAGTGAAGATGACCGAGGATCCCTATAAATAAAGAAATGTCCTTCTCAAAAAAAAAAGGGGGGGGGGGCTTGTGGATTTCAAGTTAGTAAAATCCAGTGCTTTTCCTTTTGGTCATTCAGTCAGTCAACAAACACCTACCAACCTCTATTCTGGACCCGGCTGTGGTCAGAGACAAATATACATGACGTTTGTCCTCAAGGAGCTCACAGGCCAGTTACTCGTGTACACAGAGGTGCTGCCAAAGGCCAGGGGACAGGTAAGCAGGGGGGACTAGGGGTGGGTGGCAGAGGGCACCCGAGGCAGCCTGGGGAGATGGCCAGCAATCAGGGAAGGCTTTCTCAGGAGGTGGCCTGTAGGAACCCCCCAGTAACTGTGCATTGGGCCCGACTGAGGAAAGGCCCAGAAAGAGGAGGAAGGGCGGGCAGGGTGGGCCGAGAGCCCTGTGCATAAGAGCGAGGAGGCCAGTGGGGAGGGTGTGGTGAGCTCAAGATCAGCCTGGATCCGTGGGGCCGGAGCCCGGGGCCAAGAGAGGGAGCAGTGGAGGCGAGGCTCGTCTGGTCCCTGGGGGTGACCCTCAGGCGGGACTGAGGCCAAGTGCATCGGAGCACAGTGGGGAAAATCGAAGGTGCCCCAGTGGAGAGAGGGCCTTGGGAGGGGCTGGGGACGATGGGAGGATGCCTGACAGGAAGAAGCAGGTCTGGCCAGCTCCTGAGGGAAGGAGGTGGACGTGGGGACATTGAGAGAGCCCAGATGGTAACCCTAGTGACAGTGGCTGGCCACACCACTCCTCCTGCCTTTTCCCCAACGCCCCGATAAGATGGCCCCAGCCTCCATCCCAGGGCAGTGGGCATCTCCGCAAGGACGTCCTCGGACTCCCAGGAGGCTTGGACGGGCTCAGCGTGACTCCTCGGCCTGAACCCTTAGCCATCCTGCCCATCAGCCCTTTCCTGTAACCCTGCCTGCACCCTCCCTGCTTCCTCCATGTGGGGCGGCCCCTCCTCCCCACTCCCCAAAGCTCTGCTACTCCAGGGGTGGTGAGCAGGCTTTTCAAACTCTCTTTTTCATACCTTGAGAAAGATCATATATGCAGAGGAGAGAGAGGCATCACCTCCCAGATCCCCTCTACACTCTCCAAGTCACTTATTCAACTATTGTTGAGTGAACACCCATAAGAGCTTGACACCGGCAGCAAAACAGACACAGGCTGTGCCCTTGGGAAGTTCCTGGCCTACGTGTGGAGACAGAGAAGCACACGTGTCCGTGGCACCGTGGAGGAATATACACAACGCACCTGGGTCAGCAGAGGGAGTGGCCGTTTGGAGTCGGTGCAGGAGCCGTTCACGGGGAACTCATCACTAATCTTTCAGAAGACACTTAGAGGAATGTCAGGCAGTCCAGGCAGGAGAAGCTGCAGACCTAGAGGCACACGGGAACCCGGCGAGTTTGGGATCAGAGGGTGTCCTCTGAGCCCATGTCCAGGGCCTGAGGGGCGGGCAGCCAGCCAGCCAGGGGGCAGGTCCTGGGGAGCCTCGTTTGCCAACCTGTTGGCAATGGCTCTACAGCTGAGAGGACAGGAAGGGATTCGCCCTGGGGAAACCGAAGCCCAGAGCATAACGTTTTCATGGTCAGTGGCTGGTGGAGGTTGGGCGGGGCTAAGCGACGGTCCCACTGGGCAGTGGGGAGACCCTGGCTACCTGTTCTCCCCAGGTGAGCCGCTGAAGGCGGAGGTGCAGGCGGGCTGCAAACAGGACCAGAGCTCTCTTGCTGACAGATTTTCCAGGGAGGTTCTGAGCACAGATGGGAGGAGACAAGAAGTCTGGCGGCTAGAGCCAGGAGCACAGTACATCCCTGCCTGTCGGTGGGAGGGAGAATGTGTCATGCAACAGGGATCCTTTTGGAAATTACAGGTGGCAGGAGAGGAAGGAAAACCACAGCCATCTCTACCCTGCCGGCTCTGAGATAAGCCCACGGAGGCCGCTCCCTGGGCAACAAGCAGAGAGCAGCTTAGCAGAGCTCTGATTGGCAGGTGGGAGAGGCGGCTGAGGGGGTATCGTGAGGGAGCAGGATGGGGAGTAGGGCTTTTCTGCCACCTGAGTGCAGCCTCAGGACCCATCTGCCCAGGCCTTCTCTCCACCACCCCTGGCTGCTTGACCTCAAAGAGATTCTGGGTTCCGAGTTCTCCTGCTGACTGCCAAGCCCCAGCTGCTGCAGCTCAGGAAATGCTGTTTTGGTGATGTCGCTCCTGCTGTTCAAATCCTTCAGTGACTCTCTTATTCGACCTCAAATAAGAGTCATTAGGGGGCTTCCCTGGTGGCGCAGTGGTTGAGAGTCTGCCTGCCGGTGCAGGGGACGCGGGTTCGAGCCCTGGTCTGGGAGGATCCCATATGCCGCGGAGCGACTAGGCCCGTGAGCCACAACTACTGAGCCTGCGCGTCTGGAGACTGTGCTCCGCAACAGGAGAGGCCACGATAATGAGAGGCCTGCGCACCGCGATGAAGAGTGGCCCCCACTTGCCACAACTGGAGAAAGCCCTCGCACAGAAACGAAGACCCAACACAGCCATAAATAATAAATAAATAAATAAAAATTTAAAAAAAAAAAAAAAAAAAAAGAGTCATTAGGTGTTCAAGGCCCTCTGTCTTAATCCGGGTTCCCCCAGCAGGCCCAGAAACATGGACTAAAATGCAGTAGCTTATTGGGACGGGGAAGGGAACACTCGTAAGAAAGGGGGATGAGACAGGGAGGGGAGAGGCTGGACCCTAACCCCGCCCCGGGAAAACCCGCAAGCGGCAGAGACATCTGATCTGAGCACAAGGGAGCTGGGGCACAAGTACACCCAGGAACGGAGGGCTGCTCCCACACAGGGTTAATCCCTGGAAGCTGCGACCTTCCCTCTGAGTGGTAAGTGCACCCCAACGGGCAGAGAGAGCCTGAGGCCAAGAGGGGCAGGTGTTGGCAGGGTGCCTTGAGCCCCTGCCCTGAAGCCTACAGGGGAGACGTGGGGGGGGAGCGCCAAGAAGAGTCAACACTCACGTGCTGTGGGGTGACATTTCTGTCAACAAACCCTGGTCCCCACTGAGAGTGGTCCCCCTCCCTCTGGACCAGATCCCACCACCCTCACCCCCAGGAAACCCACTATAATCTGTCCTGTCTTTGAACTGACATAGTACTTTTTGTACCATTTTTTGTCTTGTTATTTAATTAAAAGACAGACATTGAGGGACTTCCCTGGTGGTCCAGTGGTTAAGACTCCACGCTCCCAATGCAGGGGGCCTGGGTTCGATCCCTGGTCGGGGAACTAAGATCCCACATACCTCAACTAAGCCTGTGTGCTGCAACTACTGAGCCCACACACTCAAGAGCCCGCACGCTGCAACTAAAGAAGCCCGCACGCCCAACGCAGCCTAAATAAATAAATAAATAAATAAATAAATAAATAAATAATAAATCAACTTATTAAAAAAAAAGACATGGAGGAGCAAGAGAGAGAGTATGGGCAGCCAGTCAACCAGATTTAGTTATGAATACTGGCTCCACCCCCTTTTAGCTGTGCAATCAAGTTACTCATCCACTTAGAGTCTCAGTTTCCTCACCTGTGAAATGGGGACAATCTTACCCGATTTGCATGATTGTTGCAAGGATGACAGGTGATGTATTCGAAGCCCTAAGCATCGCGTGGCACATGGCACACACACACACGTACATCCTCACGTGTTTTGTCTTCCTCAACAGGACACTCCTGTGGGGTGAAGACGACCCATTTGGCTTCCTAAGACTTCCTTCTCGCCACCCCTAGAGCTTGTAGTGCTGGGCACTGGGCGGGAACTTCGTGAACATTCGGCAGATACTCCCACACCTCTGTCTCCAGCTTCTCCCTCTCTCCTGTGCTCCAGGGCTGTAGGAAGCGCAGCCCAGATGTACCACCAATATCTCAAGTCCAAGGTGACTGAGGTGGAACTTGCATCCTCCTGCCTGTGGCTTCTCCTTCCGCCCCTGGCACACCACACCCACGCAGTTCCCCCTGACCATTTCTGGAGGCTACACTGCTGCCGAAAGCTGTGTGTCCCGACCAGCACTGAGTGGCCAGCCATCGTGGGTATCAGAAGGACTGCTGGCTTGGTTTCTAGAACCCTGATGTGCAGTATGGTGCTGTCATATGATAGACTATTGTCAGGCCATCACTAAAAGTAATGTTCCTGAAGAATTTTCTATGACCCAAGAAAATACAGTGTTCAAAATAATGCCTCTAATATGTCAATTATGGATGTTTTTACACATAGGGATATATTATATACATATTCTGTGTTTATGCAAAATATATATAAGAATATTGTATAGATAATGATAACGTTAAAAGCCACCTGTGAACAGCAATTGTCTAGTTGGTCCTACTTTCTTCCTTCTTTTATTAAATGTGAATTACTTTTATAATCAGAAAAATAGGTTTTAAAAATATTTTTTTTCGGTGGTTCTCCAGATGGCACACAGGGGCAGGGCCGGGAGATGGGAGAGGGCCAGGCTGGGAGCAGGAGCCCTGAGTCAGGGTGCATGTGTGAACTCCCTTGTCAGGACTCCAGGAAAGGAGGGGGCTGTTGAGAGGGTCCCTAAGTCCTTCCAGCAACGTGGGTGGTCCCGTCTATACCAGGCCTGGAGGAGTCTTTACATAATTGAGCAATAGTCAGTGACCATCTGGATTTATATCCACCCAACACACATATAATCACATGTATATGCAACAGACAAACATTTCCTGATTGTCCATGAAAATACACACTGGTCTGCCGCTCTGCTGTGCAAATCTTTCTCTGCCGCCAGCACCGCTGTAGAGAAAGCCCCCAGCCCGGCGGCTGCTGGCTCGGGGCTCACAGCCACCCGCTCCAGGCACCTTCTCAGCATGGTCGCCCACCTCCTGCCTGGAGATGCTCAGAAAGGGGAGGGCTGGAGTGGACAGAGCGCTCACGTCCTCCTGGAGCTGCAGGGCAGCTGGGAGGGCTAGAGCAGGGACCAGGGGCAGGGACAGGACCTGGGCACTTTCCCAGCACAGAAGCCGGCTGCAGTTCTACCTTGTTTGTGTGCCCTCACTTTCCGGAGGTGGACCCCACCCTGGAGACGTCCTCCAGCCTGCCTTCCCTCCCAACCCGGGTCTCCCTCTCTTGTGTGTGCCGCTTGCTCCTCTGAACCAGATTCTGTACCTTGGAGGGTGGGGACTGCAGGGTGTGTCCTCAACTCCCTTCCAAACAGTGGGCAAGTGGGCTTGTCGGGCTGCGATGCCAATGCCCCGTGCTGCCAACGGATATGCGCTGTGTCGGTGGCCAGCCCCGGGCAGCTGTGAGCTCTTAGCAAGAGCCCAGGGCTGGAATCACGTGTCCTGGGGTCCCGCCGGCTTCTTTCACTCGCTCTGGTCTTGGCTAAGCTACCTTCCACCTCTGAGCCTCGCTCCCCGTTTCCCTGTTTGTAAAATTCCCACCCTGCAGAGTGGCTAGGTGGCTAATGAGGTGGCAGGAATGCACCTGCCCCCAGGGGTGTTGATTAAGAGCGATTCTCCCCGCCTTTTTCCTTCAAACATCTAGGTCTGAAGCAGGCACCTGTGACCCTGCCATCCCTAAACTCACGTAACTGTGAGAAGGACTTCCTGAAGCAGTGGTTTTTCTCTTCCCACTTTCTGTGTGTGACGGTGGGATCCCACGGTTTTCCTTTGGGAAGATTTTGGGTTATTGAGACGGACAAGCAGAGGCAGGAAGGCAATATCCAGCTCTGATACCCAGCGTAAGATTCTGAGTCAGCAGCAAGACAACACTCCCGAAACCCAGGATTTGTCCAGAAAGAAAGACTTTCTCAACCCTAAGCTCTTACCAACACATCAAGAGCTAGACCTGGCCAATGATCTGGGAAGAGAAGTGGTAACTGGGAAGTTACTGTGCTGGGGTCCTGGGAGCAGACACATTCCCCTCTGGCCTGGAGCATCGTGAGCTAGAGGAGGGAGGAGGGAGAGGGGTGAGGTGTGCCCCCCCCGCCTCCCCCCACCGTGCGTAGCTCAGGTGAGGGAGGTATGCAGACACCAAGGAAGCCGTGGGGAACCCTGTGCCCAGCAGAGTCCCCTGGCCCGCACCCCTGGCCTGGGAGAGGAGCCACCTTCCTCCTGGTGTGCAGGAGCCAGAGTGTGACCCTGGGGACGGAGGGGTCCAGGTTAACGACAGTGGAGCTGACTGACACCGGTGAGCTCTGCAGAGGATCCGGAAGCTCCCGGGCTCCCTGGGGAGGGGACACCCCGGTGCCAAGGAGGCCGGTGGATCAGAGAAGGACAGAATGGAGAGGCTGCTAGGGCAAGACTGTGTGGCCAGAATCCAGTGGTCAGCATCGGGCACACTGGAAGGTCAAGCGGTCAGACACAAAGCCAGGGCCTAGCAAGAGCTACCGGGACACCAACACCAGAAGAAGCAAGGGAGCCCTCCCCATCCCCACGAGGCCACGTGAGCCTGCACACACTCACACCCCCCCACTCACAGGCACACACTTGCAGACTCACTTGCAGATGCACACACACACTCGCAGACACACACACTCACACACACCCAAACACAAGCACACACTCGCAGACACACACTCACAGACACACACTCACTCACACTCACACACACACACAATTGCACCCATGCCCCCACGTCTCAGAGGAGGAGAAGGCTGGGAGAGGATAGCTGGAAATCTGAGAATTCACCCAAAGAGAACAAATGAAGAAATCAGGCTGGAAGAGGTGAGAACTGTTTATTGGCAAACTCGGGTTTCTTTCTGCTGCTGCCCTCAGGGCGGGGCTCCTGAGGAGGAAGATTCCATCCCAGCCGGTGGGTTGAGTGCTGTACAATCTGCACTCCCCAGTCCCCCAGGTCTCCCCTCACTGCTGCGGCCTTTCTCCAGTTCAGTCCAGTTGCCGGCAGGGCCTACCTTTCACACCCCACTTACCCAGCAGCCACCACAGAAGACCCTGCCAGGAGCTGTCAGGGACAAAGGGATATGAGACAGAACCTCCCCCACCCATCCCCCAGGAGCGCACAGTCCAGCATGGGAAGCAAGACTCCAACTGGGCCGGGATGTTATGAGAGCAGCTATAGGTCTGCTGTGAGAGGCGTGTGCTATAGAAGAGAGGGTCATCCTATGCGGAGACATTTTTGTGGGACAGGAGAGTGAGGAAGGGCTTCCTGGAAGAGGGGGCACCTCTGAGAATTAGATGATGGAGTTAGATGATGGAAAGAAGAGACAGAGGGTATCCCATGTATCCATCCACCCATCCATTTATCCATCCATCCGCTCACCCAACCATCCATCTGCCCAGCCAGCCAGCCAACCAGCCACCAGTGGCCCTCTGCCCACGGTACACCTGTTGCAGCGATGCTCGTGTATAGCGGAAAGAGCCGAGACTGGGGCCAGGCAGGTGTGACTAGAAACCTGGCATTGCCACTTACTACTGCGTAGCCTTGGGCTTCTTTTCCCCGAGCCCCACTTTACTCACTTATGAAATGTGGACAGTTATGCCTTCCTAGATGAGATGTAACAAGGACCCCTCTGCCCCAGGCCCTCTGCATTCAGAGACCATTCCACTGAGGGTGGGCTGTAGACCGTGGAGTCATGGAGAGCCAGCTCTGGAAGCTGGAGCCCAGAGAGCAGATGCAAGTCGCCCGAAGTCCAATAGTGAGTTGATGTCAGGACCGGGAGCAGACCAAGTCCTCCCTGCATCTCTGCCTCCTCCCTGCCTCTATCCAAGTTCACCTGAGACAAGGTGCATCACTTCTCCGGCCCTGCCAACTCCTCCAGCCAGGACGGGCCCCACCACCTCTCCCCACCCGCTGTGTGGTCAGGACTGCCTCTTCCCTGCAGCCCCCCTTGCCCAGGGCCCTCCCTCCTTTGACAACGCATGAGAAGCCCCCCCACCCTGGTGAGGGTGCATTCCCTCTGGTTACCTGCCTCCACTTTTCAACCTCCACTCAATCCCCATCCCCAGCCTGGCAAAGGTCCCCGCCAGCCCCGCCACAGGCACCCCAACAAGTCCTCAAAGTCCTCATGTATCTCGTGTCCCTTCTGCACTTGACACTTCCCATGACCCCGCCCTCCTGGTCCTGCTCACACAGCTCTGATGGCTCCTCCTGGTCTCCGTGGCTGGTGCCCTCTCCTTCCGGTCCCAGGAATCCCCTCTGCTCAGTCTTCCCACACTTTCCGGGAAGGCCATCCATCGCTGGGGCTCCACTTACCATCCCCGGTCCCCGCAAGATGGAGTGGGTTCTGGGAGGTGGGAGACAGAGATGTCAGGTCACCCAAAATCACATGGAAACAAAACCCATACAGCTCTCCGTTATCCATCTTTCTGCTGAGCACCACCAGGAAGGTCAGCAGAGGTCTGTGACTTGTCTGTCCCCCTGGCAGACCTCGGACAGTCCCTCCCCCCCATCACTGGCATGGCCTCCTAAATGGTCTCCCTGCCTGCATCTCTGCCACTTTCCAGGGCATTGTCACCCTATCTTGAAAATTCTTCTTCTAACCAACAATCCGATCTTGCTGCTTCCTTGGTTTAGACTCCACAGTCACTCCCTATGGCCTTGGGGATGGAGTTCATCCTGGCAGGAGATCCTAGGTCCTTCATGACATGGTCCCTGCTGGTGCAGCCCCATCTCAGGCCCCTTCCCCACACATGCTCCCTGTGCCTGGGCTGTCTTCTGCTTGCAGAGCCCTCGCTGTTCATCTCAACCATCCCCCATTCGTGAAGCACCCCAATATCCCCTCCCCACCCCCAGACATTGGCAAGGGTGCAACCATGCACAGCTGGACATGAAGTGGGGTGACCGAGGTGAAAATGGGATCGCTACCTGATGGACGAGGAGAATGAGTCTCAAAGAGATTGACGTACTTGGTGAGCAGCCGAGCCCTGGGCCATTGGCTCCAGGATTTAAAATGGTCCAGAGAAATCCTGGGGGGCTGGTGTTTCTTTTTTGCAGAAAATAGCTGGAAGGGCTGGCTCCAGTAATCACCATTTCTTCTGCTCTCTGAGGGGCTGCTATCTTTGGCAAACTAATTACTAATAAGGTTTGCTCAACGGCTAGGGTAATTGCTAGAGAAAACTGTCTTTAAGGACTTATTCTGCCCAATTTGAGGCTTGATGTCACAAGCTAGTGTTCTGAGAAAACCATTCTGAGATGCAGAGGGTCAGTGCAGGGTGCCTCCTGGGCTGGGCAAGCCTCTTTGCGCCTGTCAAGCAGCCTCCTGTGGTCCATTCCTCCCTGGGGAGCCTACATGGCCATAGAGGGCTGAGGGGGGCATGAAAGTGGCCAGAGCCACCACCATCACCTCTAACAGGGCAGTTTTCCTCCCTTTGGGGCTGTTTCTGAATTTTCTTTTTCATGAACCCTTCACCTAGTAGCAAAAGAGGCATCCTGGTTTAAATCCCACATCTGCCACAAACCTTAACTTCTTGATATGTAAGATGAAGACAGTGATCCATGCCTTTGAGGCTGTGTGAGAACAAATAAGCCCGTGGATGCAAAGTAGTTGGCACCATGCTGGGCACACAGTAGGCTCCCAATAAGGGTTTCCCCTGTCAT
Source organism: Balaenoptera musculus (assembly GCF_009873245.2). Taxonomy (NCBI): domain Eukaryota; kingdom Metazoa; phylum Chordata; class Mammalia; order Artiodactyla; family Balaenopteridae; genus Balaenoptera; species Balaenoptera musculus. The sequence continues at coordinate 82,798,503 of NC_045797.1, forward strand.
GGACTGAATATTTGCATCCCACCCCTGCAAATTCCTGTGTTGAAACCCTAACCCCAAAGTGATGGTATTTGGAGACAGGGGCTTTTGGGAGGTAATTAGGGTTAGATGAGGTCATGAGGGTGGGGCCCTCATGATGGGGTTAGTGCCCTTATCAGAAGAGACATGAGAGAGCCCACTCTCTCTTTCCCCACTTGCACACATGCAGGAAAGACCATGAGAGCACATGGTGGGAAGGTGGCCATCCACAACCCATGAAAAGAGCCTGACACCAGACCCCAAGCCTGCTGGCACCTTATCTCAGACTTCCAGCCTCTAGAGCTGGGAGAAAACTAAATTTGTTGTTTAAGCCACTCAGTCTATGTTATGTTGTTGTGGAAGCTCTAGCTGACCAATACACCTCCCTCCATCCCCCTTCCTTTGGGAGACAGCAGCTCAGCTCTGCCTGCTTCTTTTCTCAGCTCACAGGTGGAGAGAACTGTATGCTCCCCTGTGTGTAAAACTGTATGTGCCTGAAGAAGGATCTGGAAGGTAGTTCACTGCAACATGAACCACAGCTAACTGTCTCTGTGTGGTTGGACTTTAATTTATACTTTTACTTTGTACCTTTATGAATTATTTTAAATTTTTATAATAAGCATATATCATATTTATAATAAAAGAAAAGCTCAGAAAGTTCTTTTTGAGTGAGCTACCCAGAGCCTTCTCCCAGCTCCTCTGCTTCTTTGTGCCGAGGGGCCCATCACAGTCTACGCTGGGCTGGAGAAAGTCACCAGGGTAGGCTGGTGCTCCACCCGACAGCTCAAGAGGTGGAGAAAAAAGACACACGTGCAGGTGTCCAGAAGGTGATGGTTCCCAGCTGCCTGTGGGCAACCAGCTTCTATAATTTTTATTAAAACATGTTCTGCTCTCCTTGGTACATTAGAGTATTCAGAACTGAACGTCAGGCTGATGGATTGTGCCTTCTGCGTCGCTGGTCACAGGCAATCGGTGCAGCCATCACGTGTTTTTCTTGTCAAATGCTCAGCACCAGATGGAGATGACTTACTTTTTGTAATATGTTCCTATTTCTTCCCCCAAATCAGTTCCATTGATCTGTTTCAAACAGTTGGTGTAAATATTCTTTTTTAGTTGCTAGTGCAAATCGTAAATACGTATTTGAGGTTTTTTTTTTTAAAGACTTGGAAATATTTCTACGTCCCCAAAGCTCCCCTGATGGAAGAAAGGTCAACCGTCTTCCTGTCCAGCTTTGTCTCCCGTGGGGCTCAGAGCTGCAGACGGGCCAGACTCTGGGGCCATGCGCCCTCTGCTCTGGGCGACCTGGGAAGATTCCTTGTCCTCTGGACCTCAGTGTCCCCAAATGCAAGAAAAGCAGTGAGCGGAATGAGCTTTCTGCCCACCCCTTGTCCGGAGCCCGAGCATCCATGGCTGTGGGGAAAGTCACTGGTCAGCCCTGCTCAGCCAAGAGATCTGGTGGGCAGACACGCACGGACCCTAATCAGGGAGGGTAGGGGCGTGATGGTTCCCGTGTGGCTCCAGGGACAGACCTATAAGGTTGGAGAACTGCTGGCCTCTAATAAGCTATAGGACAACATTGTGCGTCCAGGTTCCCATCTGCAAAGCAAGGAGGGGTCAAAATAATACTGCCTTAGGGGTGTTGTCAGAACAGGAGTGATGGGGGCTGGAGAGGGAGGCGGGGGGGGGGGGGCTGGGGGGGGAGGGGGGGGGTTGATGCACGTACACTCCCTGTCTGGGCTCACTGGTGTTAGCTGTTAGTGTCCCGGGAGGGGCCTGGGGCAGGGGCGGGGCTGCAGGAGGCCCACCTCCGCATCACCTCTGCCTGTCCTGTCTTGGTCACATGGCCAGTTCCTCCAATGTCTTTGCATCAGAGCCTTAAGATCCACCTCAACACTTCACCTTTCAAGACGCTGGAAAGGCAGCGGCTCCGGAGGATGTGCTGAGAGAGGGCAGCTCTCTCTAGCTTCTTCCCCTCAGCGCCACTCGGGACCCGAGCAACCTCAATCCCTGGTTCCCTCCCAGCCGGGTCAGAACCAGAGCCCCCGGCCCAGGCCCCCGCGTGGCCCTGCTCTGCCTCACTGCCTGTCCAGCCTGGAACTCTGCTCCTTCTCACCGCTGGCTTCTGATCTTCGGCTCCACGTAGCGCCCTTAGCTTCCTGCCTGAAGCTGGGGGGCCTCTCGTTCCACCGGTGACTCATTAGTCAGGGGTAAGCGGAGTCCACAGACATTTCTGTTGGGCCTGCAATGTAGTCCAGGAGGGGAGAGGGCAGGGAAGGGGCCAGAAGGCAGGCGCGAAGTGACCATCTATGGAGTGGCCACCTCCCCGGCCTCGGACGTGAGGCCTTGTTAACTCTAATTCACACCAACACAGGGAGAGGGGTGTTACTTCCCAGCTCAGGGAGATCAAGCAATCCCTCCAGCCTAACAGAATCAGTAACAGTGGGAACCGAGGTCGGCTGACTCTGATGGCCTTGTGCTTTCCTCCAGACTGGGTTTCATCCAGTAACCCAGAGAACGCTGGTTCAAAGAGCTGGGTACTCAGCCTCAGGGCACGGCTTTGTTTCGTAGCAGGAAGCTTTGTGGGTACACAGATCAGACAGCTGGCAATTTCTAGGACAGTCATTATTTCAAACGATCTGTCTCATTGTCCTCATAATCTGTGAGGATGTCTTGGAAATCCCAGTCTTTGTGTGCTCAGACGGCTTCTGGGTTCCCTTCTGCGCTCAGAAGTCACAGAGGTTTATCGCCAGCCCAGGGCCCCACCCTTTGGCTTAGGGCTCTGAGCATCTTGAGAGTCAGGGGTCTTTTCTGACACCCTCCCTTGGGATGAAGTGGCACCCCACCCATGTGATGCTTCTCTCCCACCTTCCTAAGGGCAGGGCTCTGGCCTCATTCATCTCAGAACCCCCAGAACAGGGCAGGGTTGCCCAAGGTGTGCTTCATTAGCATAAAACATGCTCCCATCACTCCAGAAACTACAAGGGTTTTAGGAGCGCTGGGTCAGAAACTGAGGGCACAGACCCAATATACATTTCTTAGTTTGTCACAGCCTCCGTCCTCCTTGGAGGCCCTATCCTCTCAAGGAGAGTCCATAAGGCTAAATGGCTTCTCTCTGGTCTCCGGGCTTAGTTCTATAAGCCACTGTTTGCTGACCGTCAGAGCCGGTGGATTGATGGGTCCCCCAGCCGAGTGGCCAGGAGCCCCGTCCTGACCCTGGTCCAGGCTCCCACTGCCCTAAGCCAGTGGTTCTCAAAGTGTGGCACCCAACAGCAGCATCAGCATCGCCTGGAAAACTATTCAAAATGCAAATTCTCAGGCTCCACCGCACACTACTGAACCCGAGGCTCTGGGTGGGACCAGTGGCCGGTGTTTTAACACACCCTCAGGGGACTGCGACACAGGCTCACGTGTGAGGACGCTGCCCTACGCTGCCCCTTTACACACATGGCCAGAGCACAATCTCCATCCCCAGAGGCGCTGAGGGGACCACACTCATCCAGGCGCTCTGGGCAGCCACGTGGCCCACGACACGTGACCTGAGACACGCCCTGCCTCCCCCGATATTCCTCTCCGGATGTCCCGTCATCTATAGAGAGGATGATTAGCAAGGACCAGACACTGGGTCTGGTTTTTCTTTCTTTCAAAAGAAAAACAGAAACCCGGACGATGGAAAGGGCTCCCACAACCCAGCCACTTAGTCCCCGTGAGGCTGGAGGGCGGAAGTGCATCCGCGTGTTGATCTCCTTTGGCCTAAACAGGTTGTGCCGGAGCGGAGGAGGCCCGGAGACAACTGCAGACTGGGGCGATGCGGCTATATTAAGATCAGTTACACTGTGCAGCAAACATTTGAATCATTCCCAGAACCCTAACTGCTTGGATTTGAATATGCATGAGAAGCTGCCCAGAAATGACTAAAATACATACATACATATATGTAGTCAAAAAGCCAAACAGCTCTGGGGTGAAGAGTAACAAAAGGCAATTTTCCACTCTGGTGAAAGGGTGTGGGTAGAGCACAGGCCTCGTGTTGCATTAATTGATGAAGACTCATTCACAACCAAGGTGCAGATCCAGGGGCCCACAGGAGGCCTTTCATCCGCACTGCAAGCCTGCAAGGTAGGAAGTGCTTTCCCCATTTACAGATAGGGAAGCCCATGCTGTCAGAGTTAAGCTCATACCGCTGGTCAGTGCTGCAGGGGGAGTTTGAGCTGTGTCTCCGGGCCCAAAGCCCCGCCCTTTCCATGCAGACTCTGTCTCAGACACTGAAAAGATCCCACTCTTATCCACTGTGGTCCTTCAGGTTCAGGCTTTACAAAAATAATATCGACTTCTGCTTCCTGAACTTATGCGCATGAGGAGTCAGATGGGACCATGAGCAGATGATGAACAGGAGCAATCAGGAAAGAAAGATTTCTTGGAAATTCAGTGATAACTCCGAAAAACATCAGACAACTGGAAGAATGATAAAACGGGCATAGGCGAACACCAAATCAATAATATAGACGATAAAACCAAGGAAATCTTCAAACACAGGGCAGAAAGGCAAGAGAAAACAAAATACACACACACAGAGCAAAGTTACTCTTAATACACGTGAAAAATGGGTCCTCCATTTCTTTTTTTAAATTTTTATTTATTTATTTATTTTTGGCCGCGTTGGGTCTTCGTTGCTGCGCGTGGGCTTTCTCTAGTTGCAGCGAGCGGGGCGGTGCCCGGGCTTCTCATTGCGGTGGCTTCTCTTGTTGCGGAGCACGGGCTCTAGGCGCACGGGCTTCAGTAGTTGTGGCTTGCGGGCTGTAGAGCGCAGGCTCAGTAGTTGTGGCGCATGGGCTTAGTTGCTCTGCAGCCTGTGGGATCTTCCCTGACCAGGGGTCAAACCCGTGTCCCCTGCATTGGCAGGCGGATTCTTAATCACTGTGCCACCAGGGAAGTCCCTGAGCTCCCCCCACTTTGAAGTGAGGCTTCCCCAGGAGAAACAGAAACAGCGAGGCCTGCAGGCAGGGCTGTGGAATCCGTCTCTTCCGCCAGGCCCTGCTTGGGCAAAGTCGGCTGTAAATCTCTCCCTGTTTACACCACCCAGAGCAGGCACTGGCTGCCCTCTCAGAAGACCCCCAGCGTTAGGCCTCGGAGCTCATCCAGGATGCCGTGGACACAGCCCGTGTCTGCATGGACTGGGCAGGGGGTCGGGAACAAGAGTGGGACTTGATGGAGGGAGGTCCCAGCTTCCCTGTAAACACCTAGGGAGCGCCTCTCTGTGCCCGCAGGCATGATGCGAGGCACTGCTACAGAGGGAGGGCGTGGTCCCCACCGCCAAGAGACCAGAAAGCCCTTCACAAAATGTAAAGAAAAGAAGCTCTAGGTCTGGCCAGGAGTCAGGCTGCCCATGGCACAGTGACATGCACATAGTGAGTGACAATAAGTTCATCCCATAATATTTTCTGTGGCCCCACAGTGGACCAGGCACTGCTCCAGGTGCCAAGAGACACATCTGTGACCCAGGTGCAAACCTAACCTCAGGGGACTCACAGCCCCGGTCACTGTCCCACACCAGCAGCACTGAGAAGGGGCCGAGGGAGGCTGGGAGAGCAAAGGCCTCCAGCCCCAGGGAGGGGCTCTGTCCTGGCCCAGCTACTCTGCGCCCCCCTCACCCGCCGGCCCGCCCCGTTAGAGGGAAATCGTGGACAAGTTGATGAAGCTCTCCAAGCCTCGGTTTTCTAGAAATGTGCGAAAGGGCCAATTCTCAGGAGAGACTGGTCCCTGCCTGCACACCCCCTTCCTGTGCTCCGGGCAGCCAGCTACGAAGGATGTTCGGGGCTCCTGTCTCCCATGTGCCATGCCTGTCTGATCCAGGAGCAGAGCGCGGCTGGTGCTCCTGGGGACGGAAAGTAGATCTGCCTGCGGTCCCTGCCTTGGTTGGCTGTGAACCAGGTTCAGGGAAAGACAGGAAATTAGAGCGGGAAGGAGCGGCTTCGGGGTGCACCAACGGGCCTAGCATCTTCCGCCTTTCATCTAGAAGGCAGGCGTTGATTTGTTTTTGCATGCGTGCGCACGCGTGCGCGTGCACACACACACACACGTCCTGCACTTTCACTGTGTGCTTTATGAGAAGCAGAATGAGATGGACCCCTCATTCTGAATGTGAACTTCAAGGCTTTAAAAGGCCAAGAGGTTTTAACACAGGTTTGAAAGGACATCTGCTAAGTACTTTCAGGCAGTCAGCCCCGGGCTCTGCTACCACACCCTGCCAAACCACCTGTGTAAGTAATGGGGGCGCTGTTAGTGGGGCCGGTTTTCAGTCTAATTCCTAAAACGTCAGCGCCAACCCTTGGTTCAAACCTGTAGCCAGGAGTGGGTGAGGGTGGGTGAGGAGTGGACAGAGAGGGGAGGTGAGCACAGAGATGGGACCAGGGGTCTGATTCTGACTGCTGCCAACCCCGTGTGACTTTAGGCCGTCACGTGATCTACCCCAGGGGCCGCTTCCCCGAGGACAGCGTGGGGCGGCTGACCCCGCCGTCTCTCCTGCTCGGTTTCTGCCCCCACGGGGCCAGCATGCCCCTCTCCAGACCCTGCAGGAGGCGACCTCACCTCTGAGAAGGGAAGATGGCATCACAGCCGGGTGTGGACGCAGGGGTAGAAGCCGACAGTGGGAAAGCGGGAGAAGGGCAGTAGGGATGCTGGGAGGCCCCCGTGCACAGGCGGGGAGCACAGACTCTCCAGCGTGTGGGGTGGGAAGAGCCACCTGGTCCGGTGTGATGTTGGGGGCGGTGGGAGAGAAAGCTGGAGGGGTATTGGGAGCCGTGCCATGGAGGCCTTGAGGGCCCAGCTCAGCAGTCTGAACTTGGCCTTGGGTTGGGGAGACACGGAAGGGATGGAGAGCCGGGTTCTGGCTCACACCTCCCACTCCCACTCAGGTGCAAGGTGTGGACAGCGGCCGGCGCTCCCGGGGGCTCCAGTTTACCTGCGATCTGGATAGGCCTCCCTGGGGCCTGTGCTCCAAGGCCAGGGCAGATGCTCCCCGCAAAATCTAGCAAAGAGCCCGACAAGTCGAATATAGCAGAGACAAGGCCCTTGGCTTCAAGCAACAGCTCCCAACCTCTTAGCCAACGTGTGCAGCAGCAGAAACCAGCTGGTGTGTTAATATTTGCACCTTCTCCCCAATCTGGGCTGCCACCATAGCAGGACAGGTCCCATTTTCCCAGCCAAGCCCTTGTCAACGGCATGATGTTTTGCATTTGGGGACAAGACGTGGCTTCTGGCAGCTCCCGTTCAGGGCGAGTCTTTTGCCCTGAAGGAACCCAGAGGCTAAGCTGGTTCCTTGGGATGGGACGCTGCCCTGCCAGGTGGTGGGCACCAGGTCCAAGCTGGAGTTCCACACGGACCTCTCTTTAGCTGTGTGACCACGGGCCACGGGTCTCACCCGAAGCCAGAGCAGTCATTCCCTTCTGGCTCGTTGTCGACAGAGGGAAATAAAGTCGTGGCTGCAGCAGCCCCAGCTCCGAGTATGGCTGAGAGCGTCAAAAACAATGAAATGATGGAGCATCAAGTCTCCTAATTCTCGTTTCCATTTTTTTCCCCTTTGGATCCCCACAGCATCCCTGCAGCTACGTCTCAGGCCGCTGCAAGTGGAGAAAAGCATTTACGGGGAGCTTCCGCCTCAGATTACGGCGACGGCTGAAACCTCCTTGCAAATCTGCTACCCGACGCAGTCCCACGAGCACAGTGCACGGAGCTGTCTTCTCACAGGCGGAAAGGTGGGAGGCCTCTCTGGAAACACCTGTCTCTCGTCTCCCTGGGAGATGTCAAGAGACTGGTGAGACATTGAATTATCCTCTTGTGGGGGACCAGGGAGGACCAGGCAGCCCCTTCCCAGACAGGGGGAGGCAGGGGCCCCTGCCTCGAAACCGTTCCCCACGCTGGCCTGTCATCTGCTGAGATTGCCCCATTAGCGGGACCCCTCTAAATCAGGCAATGTGCACCCCGTACTGTAACCTCCGGCAATTGCTAGGGTCTTACCTGCCTCTGTCAGGTTTCCTCAGGGAGCGTGGGTGAAAAAATTCCAGGTCTTGCCATTTTCACGGATTTTTTTTTTTTACCCATTTTCTGGGTATTTCATTTCGTTGTTGTGTGTGGTACCTCCAGACCCCAGATGGTAAGTTTTAATCTCCAGACACCTCCTACCATTGCCAAGATGGATCCCGAGCTCAGCATGGCCTGAGCATCTGGTCCAAGGCTGCTTGCCCAAGAGAATGTTTTCCTTTTCCTTCTTTTTCTTTCCTTAAAAACACCACCGCCAGAGCCAGTCCATCTGCAGAGATGCCTTCCCGGGGGATCAGATGATGGCATCCTGCACCTTATTAGGAAGCTCAGGGTAAACATTAAGTGGAGGCCGTGGGGCGTGTCACTGTCTGGCCCCAGATGAGTGTGGCCTGCAGGCTCCGGGCTCAGCTCCTGCTTCTGCCACCAAGAAGCAGCATGGCCACCGGCCTGTTGCTTCTGCTCTCCGGGCCTCAGTTTCCCCATCTGTAAAACAGGCTGACTAGCTCACCGCATGATTTGTTTACACACATACACACACACACACACGCCCACACTCCCAATTCTCTATTTTCAAAATGAGTTAATTATGTGCTCCCAATGTTATGAGATGCAGAACAAGCTGGACCCCTCAATCTAGCTGTGACCTTCAGGACTTAATTAAACCCCTCTCACTCAGCTGTGCGTGCTCTGGAGCCACAGTTTTTCTGTCAGTACAACGCAGGGGGCTGGGGGCAGGGGAGGTTGGACTAGGTGATGCCTATTTTCCTTTTAACTTGGATATTCTGTGATTCCAAGAACCATACCTTTCTTTCTCTCTCTCCCTCTTTCAATAGAAATTAACAGCTCACAGGAGGTTTGTCAGATCCTCCTGGGTCAGAGAAGAGGGTGTTAGGTGATGGTCCTAGGATGGGGGCGGAGGATGTGATAAGAGGAAAGGTCAGGAAAGGAGGGAGAGAAGCCATCTCCCAGAGCAGGAGCTGGGACCACAGAACCTCATGCAGGAAACCAGGAGTCGGGGCTTCTTGGGGGAAAGAAGGAGGGGGGGCTGAGACCCCGAGGCTCCGTGGGATGGGCACGGACTTGCCTCCTCTGAGGTGGTCCCACACTCCATGTCTTTGCTCATGCGGCTCCCCTGCTTCTGCTTCTCCCCACTCATCATTCAAGGCCTGACATAGTGCTTGTTTCCTGTAGCCCAGGGTTGGCACACTTTTAATGTAAAGGGCCAGTAATAAGCATTTTTGGCTCTGAGGGCCATGTGATCTCCACCACAGCTCTTCAACTTTGTTCTTGTCGCTCGAGAGCAGCCAGAGATAACCTGTGAGCAAGGGGCGTGACTCTATTCCTAAAGAATTTATTTGAATTTCAGGTACTTTTCACCTGTCACAAAATGTTATTCTTCCTTTGATTTTTTTTTTATCATGAAAAGATGTAGAAACCATTCTTAGCTTGTGGACTGTACAAACACAGGCAAGGGTCCATAGTTTGCCAGCTCCTGCTCTGGCCTCTTGCTACGCAAAGTGCAGTCCACGGACCAGCAGTATCGGCCTCACCTGGCAGCTTGCTGGAAATGCAGAAGCTCAGGGCCCCCCCCCCCGCCGAGTGACTGATTCAAAGTCTGCATTTTAGCAAAATCTCTGGATGACCCCTGTGCACTTTAAAAAATACTGATGCCTGGGTGTCACCCGGGGATTCTAATGTAATAAGTGTGGACGCAGCCTGAACACTGAGATTTTGTAAAGCTCCCCAGCTGATTTTGTTGTGCCCCAGGAAGATCCCTAGGGGGAGAGGGCAGCCCCTCCACCTGGCTCCAAAAGCTCTCTGGTCACTCATCCACGGCAAAGCATGTCACTCTATATGCGTGTCACGCTCTGAGCTCCTCTGGGACCAGGACCCTGTGTAAGCCTGATTCACGGAAGAGCTCAGACAAACTTCTCACCCTCTTGGGAGTTGGTCTCCTCCTAAGCGTGGATGAGATGGGCTCTGAGTGTTTTTGTAGCAATAAAGACACTCTCCCCAGGGAATTCCTTGGTGGTCCAGTGGTTAGGACTCAGCACTTTCACTGCCGAGGGCCTGGGTTCAATCCCTGGTCAGGGAACTAAGATCCCATAAGAAGCCACCGGGTGTGGAAAAAAAAAAAAAAAAAAAAAGACACTGTCCCCTGACCCCAGGTGAATAGTAGGGAAGGTGCCTCACCTCCTGGGCTCTCTCCAACCCCGAACTTCTTCCCTGCTCTGGGCTCAGAGTTCTCAGGCCAGCACAGGCTTGGGGCTTCCCAAGGACTCTGGGGGCAGGGGGACAAAGAGAGGCAATCCCACCCAACTCAGTCACATTCAGCAGGCCCCACTGAGCCCCAGGGATGCCAAACAATCGCCTCTTCCCGAGCCTCTCCTCCCTCCCACTGAGTCCCACAGCCCTGGGCCCACCTCTTCCTCTGCCTTCCATGGTCACCTGACCCAGTATTCCCTGGAGAAACGTGTGAGGGAGGGGTGCACAACATTGGCTCAGGGCCCCGCACCTCACAGGGACGGCTCTGACTCTCTCCTCCCTTCAAGGCCCCTACAACGTGGCAGCCTCCCACCCCCTGGAGTCCCCAACCCAACACGTCCACAGCCCTAGTCTTGCAAATCCTGGAAGGGGCCCCGAGAAAGCATCCCTCTTTATACATATGGGAAAACCAGGGCCCAGAGAAGGAAAGACCTGCCCAGGATGGTGCAGACCAGGGACTACCTCCCCTTCCCCTCCTACTAGACCTCCCCCTCCCCTCAGAGGGCTCCTGCACCCGCTGCCCCAGGAGGGGAAGGAGGAACAGAGCTCTGGGGTTTGTGGAAGGTGGAAAGCCAGAGAGAGGGGCCTGCTGGGACCAACTCCGTGCCAAGGGGACTGCCTTTGACTAAGAACAGCATGACAGTGCCCTGTGGCCACCGCTCCCCCATCTGCATACCAGCCCAGCCCTGGGGAGGCCAGAGTGGGAAGCTGTGCCCCTCACTCCTCTCCCAGCACACAGTAATGGAAACACCTGCCGTTTACTGAGTAGCTACTATGTGCCAGGCACTGTGCTAAGCACTGTGATTCCCTGAAGTAATTCTTCCATTTAATAAATGATCAGAATGAGGATCAGAGAGGTTAAGCAACAGGCCTAAGGTCACACAGCAAGTAAGGGAGTGGTAAGGGAGGGATGGTAGAGAACAGTGTTTAAGCTAGAAGGCATCTCAGAGATCACCTCCTCATTCCCTGGACTTCAAATCTAGGTCTGTCTGTGTCTGTTCCCCGGGGGCTCACAGACTAGGCTGGCAGCGGGCCACCCGGAGCGTGCTCAGGTTTGCCCATTCAGCTGATACCTCAGAAGTGCTGGTTCTAGGAGAAAGGATGAGCTGGAAGACAGGCACGTCCACCCTGAGGACGCTCAACCCCTCTCCTGGTCTGCAGACCCTCCCCTCATGGCCCAAGCACACGCCTCTGTCCCAAGACCTCCTCACATCAAAGAGAATGAATGTGCTGCTTTGGGGGTCATCAGACCTGGGACTGAATCCCTGCTCTGTGTGCCCTGGGGCCTCAGTTTCTTCTTCTCTAAAGGGGGGGGGGCTACCTAGCTAGCAGGGTTGCTGGAAGGAATGGAAAGAAGTTGTGAAAAGGGCCTTGCTCAGGTGATTAAGAAACGGTAACCCCACTGCTTGGTGCTCTCCGTTCTGTGAATTCTTCCTCTCCTGGGAGTAAGCTTTTCCTCAGAAGGAAACAGGAGGCACAGAGCCTCCTGGATTGTGGCAAAGCTCCCTGGGCTGAACCTTATGTAGAAGCCCTTCTTTAACTAGCCCTCAGCTAAAAATAAACGCTTTGGGCTGCACACCTACCTCCCAGGAGGGGCTGAGTCACATCTGGGAGTGGGGGTGGGGTGCGGCGGGGGACAGGGCAGGGGGTGGCCAGCCTGTGACAGAACCTACACCACAGGCGGGCGCAGAGAGCAGGAGGCTTTATTGAAGGAGATACAGAACCGGGCGAGCGCGCCTGCCGTCAGCCAGACCACAGCCCTCATCACCCCAAACTGTCAGTGATCCCTGGACGCCCCTCCCCGCCCCCGTCCCCGCCCCCGGGACCCTGGACAGCCAGAAACACAAAGGGATCTTACCCGGCCTCATCAGAGGTGCCCAAGAGGGCCTTCAAAGTTCTGTTCTGGAGAGGGCTGGGGGACAAAGGACAGCCCCTCCCGGGCAGTCACTGGCAGGCCTGTCACACCCGTCCGTCCATCCATCCACCAGCCCAGTCCGTCTGTGCCCAGGTCGTCCCTCGTCACTTGCAGCTCTGGAGCCGGGTCCTGTGGTGCTTCTCCTCGGTCAGCAGGGGGATGAAGGTGTCGCTGTGGGAGACCTTCAGCCGGCTGCTCCAGCTCAGCCCCTCCTTCCCGGCGGGCTCTGGCGGGAGGTTGTCCAGGTCGCCGCGGGAGCCCCCTGTCTTGCCCTCGCCCACACTGCTGGAGTTGAGCTCCATCAACTCCAGCTCGTGCTTGGCTGCCGTTTCCAGGACTCGCTGCTTGTTGTAGTATCTGACAAAGTTGTTGATGATGGGGTGGATGGGCAGGGCAATGGCAATGACCCCACACAGGAAGCTGATGGCTGCATTGAGCTTGCCCAGGGTGGTCTTGGGGTAGATGTCACCATAGCCAACCGTGGTCATGGTGATGATGGCCCACCAGAAGGACTGGGGGATGCTCTTAAACAAGGTCTCCGGGTGGCTCTGCTCCATGGTGTAGCCCAGGGCCGAGAAGACGAAGATGCCCACGGCCAGGTACATGAGCAGCAGCCCCAGTTCCTTGAAGCTGCGCTTGAGGGCGTAGGTGAGGGTCTGCAGCCCCGAGGAGTGGCGCGCCAGCTTGAAGATGCGGGCGATGCGCATGATCCGCAGGGCCTGCACCGCCTGCTGCACGTTGGTCAGCTCCATCATGCGGGCGCCCAGGTGCGTGAGCGTGAAGCTCACGTAGAAGGGGAGGATGGCCAGCACGTCCACGATGTTCATGAAGGACAGGGCGAAGTGCAGCTTGTTGGGCGAGGAGAACAGGCGCAGCAGGTACTCCAGCGTGAACCAGCCGATGCACGCCGTCTCCACGTTCTCCAGCGTCGGGTGCTCCACGCGGTTGCCCTCGGCGTCCAGCACCTGCAGCTCGGGGATGGTGCCCATGCACATGACCACCGACGAGACGAGGATGAGCAGGAAGGACAGGACGGCCACCACCCGCGCCGGACACGAGGACTCGGGCTTCTCCAGGAACTTCCAGACGCACTTCTGGCAGCGCTGCCAGCGGCCCTCGGCCGTGTCCACGCCCAGGTCGTCCAGAATGAGCTGCACGCGGCGCGCAATCTCCTCCAGCTCCTCGCGCTTCTCGCTCAGGTGGCTCTTGCAGCAGTCGTCCAGGAACTTGAGGTCCACCTTCCAGAAGTCCATCTCGTTCTTGAAGCAGATGGGGCAGATGCCCTTCTTCATGTGGACCTCCCCAAAATAGTACACCTCAATGACACACTTGAACGCGTCCGGGTCCCTGTCGAAGTAGAACTCGCGCTTCCCGGGGTCGTAGTCGTCGCACAGGGAGAAGATGGTGTCGTAGCCCCCGGCCAAGCAGTCGATGAGCTCCGCCAGCCGGGTCTCGGGGTACCGGCTGAGGAGGTCTCCGTACAGCACCCGCCGCACGCCTCCCACGTTGACGACGATCTCCATGTCGTCTGCCGCCCGGGAGCCCCGGCTGCCCGGCTCCGGGAGGCTGCGCTCCCCGGCCCCGTCCATTCTCCCGGCGAGGGCCCGCGCGGCCTCGGCTCCGCGCCCTGCCGCCGCCGCCGCCGCCGGGGGTCCGGCGGGTGCCGCCGGTGCGCGGCCCTCGGGGAAGCCCGGCCGGCGCCCGCCTGCCTGGAAGCGCGGTCACAGCGGGCGGCAGCGGGCCGGGGCGCGCCGCGGGGGAGGCAGGCGCCTGGCGGCGGGGCTCCGGGCGGGCATCCGGGCGCTGGGGCGCGCCGGCGGGGGGCTCTCGCGGCCACCGGCCTCGCCCCGAGCGCTCACCCCGGCTCCCGGGTGGCGCGATCCGCCGCTTCGGCTCGGCCTCCGGCGGGAGTGGGGTCCCCTCGTGGGCGGCAGGCACCGTCCTCCGTCCCCGGGCGCGCGGGTCCCCGCGTGCGACCCCGGCGCGAGACGTGCCCCGCGGCCGCCGGCCCCACGCAGCCCGCCGAGGTGTGCGGAGAGCAACTTGGGCTTGCTGTGCCCGAGCTGTTTCCAAACACAATAGGAATTCCAGCCTGACGTCAGGAGCTTTTCAAACTGTACCCTCTTCTGGTGAAATTCTGCAAGGCACGCGCGGCAGCGGCAGGGGAACGGGTTAACCCTTGGGCAGACGGGCACAGCTGCGCGCCGGCCACCGCCGCTGCCGCGCGACTGCCCGCCGCTCCCGGAGCCGCAGGTCACCCAGGGGCCCGGGACCCCCGGGCTTGAAAGCGGCAGGCCGGCCGGCGCTGGCTGGAAAGTTTCTCTCTCCCTGCTGTGTCCAGAAGATCGATGGCGAGAGAGCACGGCCGCCTGTTGCTCCGCCGCAAAGCGTGCCCAAGAAAGCCCTTCAGACGCGGCTCCCGCGTCCGGGCCGGCCGATCCTGCCTGGTCCTGGCAGGTTCCCTAACTCCCCTAACGCCGCCCTGCCGTGGGCGGCACTTTGGCCTTCACCCGAGCTCTGTCCAGCGGGGATAGCCAGTCCAGCCCCGGGTAGCAGAGAAGGGACGGCCCAAGGTCACACCGTGAAATGGGAGTAGAGCCCCAGCGTGGCCTCCTCTTCATCCGGAGCTTCCCGCCGTCCTGGCTGATTGACACGCGCCGGTCAGCGGATTGAAATTCTGCCTCGAAGTCCTGGCTGTCCGCCGCTTCCCATTTCTCTGCAGACCAGCACCACCACCGCCGGTCTCCAGAGCCTTGAGCCCCCAAGCTCCCACCTCCCCAGCCCCCGCTCTGCCCTTCCCACACAAGGCTCCACACCCTCCCCTGTCTTCCAGACCTGCAGCCACTGCCTGAGCCATTGCAACAGCTCCCAGCAGCGTCTTCTACACTGCGAACTACTCAGCATCATCTGTGACCCGGGGACTGTGTTAAAAAAAACATCCTCGAGAGAGGCATGACGAGGCAGAGCACAGAGGATTTTTAGGGCAGTGAAACTACTCTGTGTGATACTCTAATGGTGGATACCTGTCATCACACATTTGTCCCAACCGGTGGAACGTACAACACCAAGAGTGAACACCGGTGTAAACTATGGGCTCCGGATGATAATGATGTGTCAGTGGAGGTTCAATGATTGTAACGGAGGTACCTCTGGTGGGGGAGGCTGAAGGAATGGGGGGGACGGGCGGGAGTATGTGGGAACTCTGCACTCACTGTTCACTTTTGCTATGAACCTAAAACTGCTCTATGCCGCAACTAAGAAGTCCGCACGCCACAACTAAAAAATGACCCCGCCTGATGCAACTAAAGATCTCGCATGCCGCAATGAGGACCCTGCATGCTGCAACTAAGACCCCCCCCCAAAAAAAAAGAAAAGAAAAAAATACATATATTCTGTAGGCTGGGTCACTGACAGTACTCTTTTTTTCTTTAATGAGATGGTATAAAACTGAATATGTTAGAGTACATCACATGAAGATAGTTTGGAGGAACTTCTTTTTACAGATTTTATTTTGTTTCCATTTAAAATCAACCTCTGATGTGTTACTACAGAATAAGAAATTGAGATCCAGAAAGGTTGAGTAAAAATAATAGTTATTATAAGTGCACCCCGAGCCAAGCACTTTCTGAACGCATGCACTTTTCTCATTTCATCTTCACAACATCTCTCTGAGGAAGCAAGATGTCAGGTAACCTACCAAGATCACTCAGCCAGCAGATGGCAAAGCTGGGGTCGGAACCCTGAGAGCCTGCTGTCCCAGCCTACACGCTTCGCCTCCCCTGTCCTGGTCACATAGCTGAAGAGGTGGAGCCGGGATTTGACCCCAGGCCAATTCTTCCGTCTGATATAGTGCAGCATGCGACCCCCTGCACACACCCCATATCCATCTTCCAGGCCTTACTCATATTTCTTCACTTCTCAGTTGTCTTCGGTTGCTCCCTAGTACTTTCAGGGTCAAATTCAAATTGCATCTTAGTCTAAGCTTAATGGCCAATAGTTGGTTGGTTGTGCAATCGATTTATTGAGCACTGACCAGCATTTTTATTGAGATAGTATAGAACAGAAAACATCAGAGTACGTCAGACATGGTAAACATAAGTATGGCTTAAATCTCTTCCAGCACGCCGTCCATTCAGCAAATCCCAGACCGCTCGCTGCAGGGAAGAAAGCTAGTCGTGAGTGACAGTGGGAAAGGAGGGGGCTGCACATGCAAAATACAGCAGAGAAAATGTCCCCCAGTAGCCCAGGGCGGAGCACGAGCCCGCTGGCGACCGGGGCGTGAGAGAGGAACAGCTGTAAATCACAGGTCAAGGCAAGATGGAGCGCTGGGAACCAAAACAAGGCAGGGAGGAAGGCTCCTGCTGGAGACAAGAGACCAGGCTGAAGCCAGAAGGCAGAGGAGAAGGTGGGAGCGTAAACTCCTGCTCCGTGTGGAGCAGCCCAGCATCACGGAGTGAGGGGAGCTGGCTGGCACTCACTTGCCCCTCCAAACCTGCGTGCCCCATGCCCCAGGCTCCTAGACTCCTTCTCAAACCCTTGAAAGCCTCAGAACCTTGGCGACTGCCGTGCCTGAGCCCCAGATGCCCTTCCCCTTCATCCCACCAAGCCTCCCTCATCCTCCTGGGCCGCCTCCACTCACCTGGCCAGAGCAGCTCTTACAGGTCAGGTCTGGGGCTCCTCTTCAGCCAGTGCTCTCCCCAGGCCGCTACGGCCTTCTCTGTATGGACTGAGTCACGTCCCTCCAAAAGTCATATGTTGAAGCCATAACCCCCAACGTGACTGTGTTTGGAGACTGGGATTTTAAGGAGATGATTAAGGTTAAAACAAGTGAGGCCCTAATCTAATAGGATCAGTGTCCTTATAAGAAGAGACACGAGAGATTTCTATCTCTCTCTGCACACACTCACAGAGGAAAGGCCATGTGAAGACATAGCAAGAAGGTGGCCATCTACGATCCAGGATCTGGTGATGCTGCCTCACCAGAAACCCTAGTAGGAACTTGATCTTGGACTTCCAGCTGCCAGGAGTATTTTGTTATGGCAGCCTGAGCAGACGAATACATCCCCCTTCTTCCCTCACACCTGCCAGGTCTCCCCTAGACCTCCCCCTCCTCAAGGCTCTGGATACAGCCCTTCATCATCTGAACCCTAGACCCTGTCTGAATTTTGTGACGGCTTAGACTGCGATACCATAGGCTTAAAAGAATCTAGTTGTGCCTTTTCATTGAAGGTCACTGAAGCGTAGAAATTTGAGCCAGGAGCGTAGATCCACTGAGAATTTCCTGCAGGATTAAACCAGGGGGCAAAAGTCTGGACTTTTTGGCTAAAGATGGAAAGTTTCTTGCTGTGCTTTATTCAGTCTTGCATAGGACTCCTATTAGAACTGTACATTTCGTGATATCATGGGGGACTGGGGGAGCACAAAACCTTCTATTAGACACAAGATGAAGCAGCAGTTTGATTCATGTGGGTTTTTCATTTAAACAGGGAAGGGAAAAAAACACAGAATCTATTTAGGCATTATGGGGAGTAATTGTTTGAGTTGTATTTTTCTTTATTAAATAAGTATTTTTTTATTTGTTCAACAATAACATTTCAGGCTACAGAATGCTTAATTTCCATGGCGCTAATTAAAACCAGCACATGTGTATCTAAGTGATTTGTCTAGACAACGAAAGAGGCAAGCTCCAATCTATTACCTTTTAATGGAATAATCAGTTCTGTTCAGTTAAAATTTCTTTGTGTTTTACTGAATTTAATAATGCCTTTCATTAAGATTCAGTTCTGTACTCCATCAAAAATTTACATTTCATTATTGCTGTGCACCCGGCTGAGGAGTTGATTGACCAGAAGGCTCAGCTCTCCTCCTCCTCCTGCCTGAATAAACTGTGCCAGGAAGGCAAGTGCAGGAGGCCAGGGGGGTGGGAGGGGGTGTTGGATGGAGAATGGGGTAGAGAAGAGAATGATGTAAAACGGACTCATCAGGAAATTTTTTTCTTTCTTTTTTCTTTTTTTTTTTGCCCCAGCTTCTGAGCTTCTTTTTTTCTTTTCTATGCCTCAGTTTTTCCACCTGCAAAATGGAATTAGTGACCTTTCCTTCCTGAGTACAAGATCTTATGAGGAACAAATAAAATAATGGGGATGAATAGGCTTTACAGACTATAAGATGCTGAAAATGTGAACGAGGAAGGAGGGAAGGAGCAAGGAAGGGGAGTTTGACTTCCTGGGTCCATTCCTGCTGTGGGCATGTCCCTTTGGGTCTGAAGACCCCTTCCCCATCCCCCGGCTCTGTTCAGCTGTGACTTATCCAGCTCAGGTCGTGGGTGGGAAGACTGCATATGTGACAGAGCCGCTGCATGTCCCAGGTGTGTAGAAAGATGTCAAAGACTTTGGATGCACGATGCTGCCCTGGAGGCTGGGGTAGGACCACCTCTGGGCCTGAGATGAAGTTGCTTTGACTTTCTTAGGAAAGAAAAATGCAGTGAGAACACAAAGGGGGACTCTCAGGCTTCAGGCCTCGCTGTGTGGAGTGGAGCAGTCATGGGGTGGGGGGGGAGATGCTGTCTGCTTTTGCGCTTGCTTTTTAAAAGGAGTGTAAAAGGAGAAGAAAATTCTTTTAAAAACAAGTCCTTTAGCATTGTCCTTTTCTTTAACTGCAAAATTAATATATATTCATTGTAAAAATTCAAAAAATGTGAAAGCCTCATATTTGCACACCCAGCTTCCCTATTTCCCAAACGTTAGTGCTATACATAGTGTATTTGTTCTGCTGCTGTAAAATGGAGTACCACAAATTCAGCAAACATTTGTTATCTCACAGTTTCCATGAGTCAGGAATCTGGCCAAGGCTTAGCTGGGTCCTCTTCTCAAGATCTCACAAGGCTGTAGTTAAAGTGTTGGCTGGGGCTGGGGTCTCATCTCAGGACCCTCTTCCCTGCTCATGTGGCAGAATTAATTTTTTTGCAACTGTAGAACTCATGGAGGTTTAATCTTCTTTGAGGCCAGCATTAGAGCCTCTCTGATCTCAGTGAAGGCCTAAGTCTTCTTTTAAGAGGCCTACCTGAATAGGCCAGACCAGCCCGGAAGAATCTTCCCTTTGATTAACTTAAACGTACACTATTATATTACTATTTAAATTAGCACCCCCAAAATGAAAAACTTAGGTATAAATCTGACAAATATTTGTACAAGATCTATATGAGGACAACTATAAAGTTCTGATGAAAGAGATCAAAGAAGAACTAAGTAATTGCAAAGGTAGTTCATGTTCATGGATAGGAAGACTCATTTTGTCAAGATGTCAGCTCTTCCTAACTGGGTCTGTAAGTCAGTGCAATCCCAATCAAAATCCCACCAAGTGGCTTGAACAGAAACCTCACTAGGGCTTCCCTGGTGGTGCAGTGGTTAAGAATCCACCTGCCAACACAGGGGACACAGGTTCGAGCCCTGGTCCAGGAAGATCCCACATGCTGTGGAGCAACTAAGCTCGTGAGCCACAACTACTGAGCCCATACGCCACAACTACTGAAGCCCACACGCCTAGAGCCCGTGCTCTGCAACAAGAGAAGCCATCGCAATGAGACACCCACGCACCACAACAGAGAGTAGCCCCCGCTCGCCGCAACTAGACAAAGCCCGCGCAGCAATGAAGACCCAACACAGCCAAAAATAAATAAATTAAATAAATTAAAGAAAAAAAAAAAGAAAAAAAAGAAACCTCACTAAAGAAGATATAGAGATGGCAAGTAAATACATGAAAAGGTGTTCCACAGCCCAGATCATTAGAGACTTGTGAATTAAAACCACAGTGAAATACCACTACACACCTAGAAGAACGACCAAAATCCAAAACACCGACACCACCAAACGTTGACAAGGACGTGGAGCAATGTTCATTGCTGGTGGGAATGCAAAGTGGTACAGTCACTTTGGAAGATAGTTTGCCCGTTTCTTACAAAATTGCTCCTTGGTATTTACCCAAGTGAGTTGAAAACTTATATCCACATGAAAACCTGCACACAGATGTTTATAGCAGATTTATTTATAACTGCCGAAACTTGGACTCAACCAAAGTGTCCTTCAATAGGTGAGTGGATGAATAAACTATGGTACATCCAGACAATGGAATATTATTCATTGCTAAAAAGAAATGAGCTCTCAAGCCACGAAAAGACATGGGAGAAACTCAAATGCATATTACTAAGTGAAAGAAGCCAATCTGAAAAGACTAATCCTGTATGATTCCAACTCTATGACATTCTGGAAAAAGACAAAATTATGGAGACAGTAAAGAAAATCAGTGGTTGCCAAGGGTTGGAGAGGAGAAGGATGAATCAGCAGAGCTCAGAGGTTTTCCAGGGCAGTGAATCTCTTGTGTATGATACTATAACGGTGGCTACATATCATTACACATTTGTCCAAACCCATAGGGTGTATAACACCAAGAGTGAACCCTAATGTAAACTTTGGACTTTGAGTGATAATGATGTATCAGTGTATCAGGTTCATTTTTAGTAACAAACGTGCCCTCTAGTGAGGATCTTGACAGTGGGAGTCTGTGTCTGTGTAGGGGCAGGGGGTATGTGGGAACTCTCTATATTTTCCCCTCAATTTTGCTACAAGCCTAAAACTGCTCTAAAAAAATAAAGCGTATTAAATTTTTAAAAAGTAAATAGCTAGTGATTTTAAAACAAATCTATCTGGGTGTGCATGTCCAAGCCAGTGCTTTTCGCTGAACTTGGCTGCAGTGTAGGAAGTATGATCTCCAGCACAGCGCAGGGGAAAGGGAACCTCAGGCACGGAGACAGCCTGCCTCTCCTTACACCCCCCTCTCCCACCGTGGAATTCATCAAAGGGCCACAGACCTCGGCTCAGCTCTTGACATTAATATGTATTCAAGCTGCTCAGGGCCCTGCCCTGGAAACATCTGACAAATGCTTGTCTCTTGGTGCCCCTGGCTCGATATCTGCTCCTGGCCAGAGACTGGGAAGGAAAGGGGACATTATGGGGTCAAATGAGGAGAGAAAGGGCATGATGTGGGAAGTGGAAAGTGGTGTGGGCTGAATGTGAACTGGGAACAGAGTGGGAAGAGGGATGGAGAGGGGCAGGGAAGGGGGATGGGAGTAAGGAGAAAAAATTCAGGAACATCTTCTCACGTTTTGAAGAAAATGTCATGACAGGCAGGACTTGATAATTACTGTCATTTGTGGGATGTTTCAGTACAAGAGAACCAAATAATCATGATGTCATGAGTTCAGTGCCTTCCTCCAAATCAGCATGCAGTCACCAAATGTATATGGTTTGAGTGTCCTCTGGAGCTTCCTGTGCCTTAGTCACACCATGGGCTGCATACCAGGGCCCTTTGGGGAATAGAAAGTTCTTCTTCCTGTGGTTATGACAAGCAAATAGGACCTCACGTGTGTACAGATGGACCCTGGGAGGTGCCAGGTTTCCAGAGAGCTTGGAGCCCCAGAACCTCAGAACTGGAAGGAAACTCAAATTGTTTAGGTCAACCTTCCATCCACTGTATCCCTCCAAGCAGGCGCTCAGTCTCGGCTTGGATGCCTCCAGTGGTGGGGGGCTCATGACCTGCAGGGAACAGGGCGGGTGTGGTGCAACAGGAAAACTCACAGGAAGAAAAGAGGCCTTTTTCCACTTCCTGATAGCGAAGTCATTCCACATCCCGAGACCATGAGGGCAGTATCTCTCTAGGTAAGAGGTTGGATCTCTCGCAGAAAACTAAGCTTTGAGTCCCACCTCTGCCATCTGGTAGCTGTGTGAACTTGGACATGTCACTTTGCCTTCTGGAGTCTCAGCTGCCTCTTCTACAAAATAGAGAAAATGCCCGCTAGACCTCCAGTAGGTGGTCACGTAGAGCAATAAGAAAAGTACATTGTGAACCAGGATGTAAAGAGTTGCTATCACCGCACCCGTCTTTCATAATATTGAGATTGAAATGGGACCTAAGAAATCAGATACAAACTGGTTTGCTTGCCAGTGCCAGTATATGAGTTCTCATGTCCTTGTCTATAAAAACGTGCTAACAGTCAGACAGAGAAAGTAGCAGGGAGAGGTCAGGAACTGGGGAGATGCTTATGTCCAGATTTTGTTCACGTGCCTTCGTAAGTGCCCAACATAGCATCACTCACTGCGTTCACTCTCCAGCTCTTATTCCACACCCACCACCCTCGACCTCAAAGTGGTAGTAGCTGTGGAGTCTGGATAGGATGACCCCACCCTCGGCCTCAAAGTGGAGTCCCAGTCATTCTAACCCACTAACATCCCCCCCTTGACACATACATCTCCCTCGTCCCCATTATCGTTTCAGGGGGAAAAAAAAGCGACCCAGCTCCAAACTGCTCAGCGTATTCCCCTGGCCATGGTGACGAAGACTGGGTGAGACCTAAGGTGCTCCAATCAAGGGGCAGCAAAAGAATTTTGTTTGATTGATGAGGCAAGAGAAGCTCCCCCTCCTTCTGGACATGGATGTGGACGCATGTTCCTCTGCAAGCTGTTGGCATTCACCTTGCAACCATGAGGAGAGCCAGCCTTCAAATGAAACAGACATGGTCAATGGCAGAATGGAGACAGACACAAATGTCCTTGGACGGATGAAGTACTAGATCAAACTGATCCTGAAGCCTGGACCGTCTGGATTTTCTAGTCCAGTGAGCCAATCCACTTCTTTATTGCTTAAACCACTTTGGGTTTGTGGGTGACAGAAGAAGTGCCCATGAATGCCGTGTGGCCCACAGTTGGGACCACCTGAGATGCCCCATATCTATCTTCTCTGACTCTCTCCAAGGCCAAGGTTTGCTCCAGGATTCTGAGCAAAGTCTGGGAGCAGGGCTGTTGTATATAATTTTGCATTCTGTGCCCAGAACCAAGGTTCCTGGCAGAGGAGCTGAAAGCCAGCCCATACTCCCCTCGCCAAGCCATGCTCCCCAGGGCAGAGCTGCCTCTGCCTAGGGGAGGGGGCACCATTTCTTTATTCAAAAGGGCCCTGTACACACCAAGCCTTGTGCCTGCGGGGATGGGTACATCAGGTGGGGAGTGGGAAACAGGTGGCGCCTTCTCCTAATTTGCATAAATGTTCCCTGTGGCCTAGTGGCAGCTGAGATGCTCTCATCTCTGGCTGACCCCCCTGCAGCCAACAGCACCCAGCACTCCCTCCCCGCCCAGAGCCCCTGAACTAGCTCGTCCGCACGGCTCTTATCACTAACTCGCTCTTTCAACAAGACTGGTGGAGGCCATCACCCCTTCCACATCTGGCTTGTCGCAGGAGGGAGATACAGGACCTGTGACAGCCGTGATGCCTGGTGGGCTCTGCTGGAAGTCCACTGGGGATAGAGGCCTGTGACCCGGGGAGAGGAAAGGGGGCAAGGTCAGCTGCTCTGCAGCCCGGCAGAGCCCGGCCAGCCCTAAGGGGAGCTCTGGGGTGTATTTACCCAGCAGAATTGGGCGGGATGGCCAGACCGTGACGCCCCTTCTTGATCAGTCACTGATCGTGGACGATCCTGCGATGCCCTCGGCTGAAGAGCTCCCTGTAGCTGCAGCAGGCCCAGGAGGAGTGGACAGCTGCGGACGAGCCCTGGCTGGTGGGGGACCAGGGCACTGCTCTTTTCAAGGCAGATTCATCTCACCCCGTCTCTGAGCCAAGTAAGGGCAGCTGCACCGTGGCTGTTTCCTCTTAGTGTTTTCAGACTGCAGGTCTGTGCTTCCATTTAAGGAATGGCGAGCACCTACTTGGCACAGACTCTCTCCCATGTGAAACCGGGTGCAGGCCTCGGGAGGGGCTCACGCAGGGGCTGGTTTCCATCTGAGCTCTTTCCTGGAGCCAAGCGGGAGGGCGCGGCAGGTCTGTGCACCCACCTGGCGGCTGGTATTTCCGATAAGCCCTGAGATCAACTTCGCACTTTCAAAATGTCCACAGACTAATGGCAGCGAGGTGTTAACAGTCCAAGGAAGGGTTTCCAAAACAGAGTCAAGACATTTGGAGACGGAATCGGTCCAGATCTGCTGCTCCGCTTGACCCACCCTCCTGCTCTGGGCCCTTTGCAGGGCTGCACCCAGGGCATCTGCTGACCCCAGGGAGCCAAACTGGATGGCATCGCGGATGCTCAGCCGCCCAGCCTGCAGCGGCGCGGCCCGCAAACGGCCTAGACCACAGGGTCTGGGCTCGTCCTCGACCCCAGTGGCGGCCGAGCCCACGCGGTTACGGCCAAACCAACCTGGCTCCTCCTGCCACTTCTGGGCTCAGATGAAGCACGGTGCCTGGTTCCGTTTTCCCCGGTGGTTGCCCACGGGCTCCACGAGACAGCCCACAACTGTGGAGCAGTTAACTCTAACCAGGAGAGACGGGAGACCGGGAAGGGCTGGCTGATGAATTCCTTGCCCTTCCTAGAGATCCCCCACCCTGCGGGCTGTTCTTCGATGCAGTGGTTCAGCTTCTCCAGAAACAGCGAGGGACCTTGAAATCAGCTCCATTTTTCTTAGGGACTTGGCCTGCCTGGGCTCGTAATGCTTTGTATTTGTTTCCTTCCTTTTTTGTCTCATTTCCTTTCCCTTCCACCCTTTTGCCTCCTGGCACTGCAACATCTCCCTCCCTCTCCCCAAAAATCTTGCCTCAGGGTTGGCTTCCTAGAGAATCTGGGCTGAAACAGAGCTATTCCGAAAGAGCTGAAGGCCTCATCACAGAAACGCCCATAGCCAAGGGCAACAGCGGGTGCGTAATCTGGGACTTCATTTTATTGTCCGCCCATCCTCATGACATAATCGAGACACGGGCTTGCTCCGCTCGATGTCCTGAGGCTGTGTTGCAATCAGTGATTGCACGGTTGTGTTACCCTCCCTAGTATGACGGGTTATAGGGCCACCACTGGCATCACAGACCTCATTATTCATAGTGTGTTACGGGTTGAATTGTGTCCCCCCCCCAAAAATATGTTGAAGTCCTAACCCTGTGAATGTGACTGTGAGAATTCCAACGTGTGTGGGTGTGGGTGTGCAGTGGTGAGGTTCTTGCCATCAGTAAACAACTCCTTAACGCCAGCTGGGTGTCCTACAGTTCAACTCAGCTCTGACACTATCCCCTCAGAGATAGACAGCATCCGATTCCACAGGTTAAGGGGCTCCATCAGGACTGCCATCCTCCCCACACACTTCGGGGACCAGTCCCAGGTCCAGATTATCACCTGTGCTTCTGACCAACTGGCTATAGATTGAAGGTTCCTATGACCCCCTCCTGGGGTTCGATTAATTTGCTAGAGTGGCTCACAGAACTCAGAGAAACATTGTACTTGATTATTGATTTATTATAAAGAGGAATTAACTCAGGAACAGCCAGACAGAAGAGATGCACAGGGCGAAGTATGAGGGAAGGGGCTCCGAGCTGCCAAGCCCTCTCCAAGCACACCACTATCCCAGCATGTCCAACCTGGAAGCTCTCTGAGCCCTCTCCTTTGGGGTTTTTATGGAGATTCATTACAAAGGCATGATTGATTAGATCATTGGCCACTGATGATTTTAACTCAATCTCCAGCCCCTGTCTCCTCCCCTGAGGCCTGGGGGGCGGGACTGAAAGTTCCAGGCCTCTAATCTCTTGGTTGGTTGTCCTAGTCTCCAGTCCCTACCCTTAGGGATTTTCCAAAAGTCGTCCCCTCATTAACATAACAAAAGCCACCTTTATTGTCCTCCTCGCTTAGGAAATTCCAAGGGTTTCAGGAGCCCTATGCCAGGAACTGGTCAAAGACCAAATATATGTGACCTTATTTTGAAGGAAGGTCTTTGCAGATGTAATCAATTTAACATGAATTATGAGTTATACCGAACCCTAACGCAATCACTGGTGTCCTTACAAGGCTCACGTCACCATTCTCACCCTCACCTCCCAATGCAGGAGGATGGGGGACTCTTCTCTGGAATAATGTATGGCATCTAATACCAGTTCCTCTCTTTCTTCTGTCCAAGTGATTCAACCACTCTGAGTCGGTATGTAAGTCTATAAACTGGACATATCAGAAGAGAAAGTATATCGTAAGGATGTTGTCAGATGCATAGGAGATCATGAATGTGAAAATTCTCAAGACCCAAAAGGTATTGCACAGCGGTCCTCATTATAGCTATCATTATGGCCGTGTCAACCTATCTGTGCATGACCAACTTCGGCATCTCTCAAAATTGAAACAAAACCCTGGTGACATGTACAAGTATGTTCCATAGGACCACAACCTTCTCAGCAATTCATGTGCCACTCGATATTTAATTGATTGCAGAGCTCCCTAAAAATAATTTATCATAAACAGAGCTGCTAAATCTTTCCCTTGTTTTGCTTTGTGCGAAATAACTATGGCGATGAAAGTAACAAATAACCCCTTCTACCCACAGACAATTCTCTGACTCAAGAGGAGCAAAGTAAAATGTCATTCCCAGATTTGGCATGAATGTGTGTGGCTACGGGGCCATTATTGAACAAGTTTCCATAGCTCATCAGGCATCTGTCAGCACGCTTGCTGAAATCAAACATGTAAACTCACAGGCATTAGCCCAGATAAACACCACCTGCCTCTTCATTTTATAAGATGGCTCTTTAATCCCTCCAAGTTGGAAATGTTCTTCCTAGACACCGAATACTTCCTGAGGGACAGTTTTCGTAATGAGAGTGGAATCCCCCTCCCATCGCAGCCCATTGCTTTGACAGGTGTTAATTACACTCTTGATCAGAGAAACATCTGCACGCTTCAGCCTGGGGGGAGGTGGTAATTTGCAGCTCGGCAGGCAGTGCATGGAAAATTGCTAGAGAGACTGACTTGCTGGCCACGTGGGAGCCATCGCTGGGGTTTCCCTTCACCGTGCCCCATACCCAGTGTCTCTGGAGGGGCAGGTTTCAGAAGGAATCCCCAGACTCGCCAGCTTTCCTCCTCTCCGTATGCTATTCTTCCTTCTCTTTCCGCAAAAAGTCAGGTCAGGTCTGCTGAATTGTCACACTGCACAATTCATGACTGGCCATTCTATATGTCTTTTCATAGGTTTGTGGCATTGTTATTTGGTGGTAATGCCAGCTCTGACTTCACATGCTGTCTTTATCTATCCCACTTAGATTTCTCCCCAGAAATATTTATGTGTTTGACTCCAGGGTGCTATCCAGACCTTTAGACCTCCTGGCGATGTTGTTCAATGTACAGAATATAGACTGTATTATGGGTTTTTTTAATTTTGGAAAAAAAAATCTGATTCCAAAATACATCTGGCCCTGAGGAATCGCCCACTTGTACTCAGGTGACACTTGACAAGTGCCTTGACCCTCTCCGCCCAGACTCAGGCGAACACTTACCAGACAAACGAGATTTCCCGATGTCCCCACCTGTTAGCCGTTTCTACCCCAAGCATTGCTCCTTGAGAGCGAGGATGTGGTGGACACAGTTGGCTGCACCTCCCACTGGCTGTGTCACTACCCCAGGGGACTCAGCTTCCCACCTGTCAAGTAGGGCGTCTACTTCCTAACCTCTAGCGCTGTGTGCTCCTGGCTCTGAAACACCAGCTATGAACTATCTCAGTGTTATGGACCCAAATCATATGTTGAATCCTAACCCCCTGTGTGGCTGATTTGGAGATGGGGCGTGTAAGGAAGTAATTAAGGTTAAATTGGGCCTCAGGAGTGGGTCCCTGATGCAATGGGAATTGCGTCCTTACAAGAAGAGACACCCGAGAGAAGTGCTGTTCATTCCCTCTCTCTCCGTCTCTCTGTCTCTTAGTCTTTCTGTTTCTCTCTGTCTCTCCCTCCCCCCACCTCCTTCGTGTGTGCACAGAGGAAAAACCAGGTGAGGACACCGCGAGAGGTGGTCATCTGCAAGCCAGGAAGAGGCCCCTCATCAGAAGCCAAATCAGCCAGGACCTTCATCGCGGACTTTCTAGCCTCCAGAACTGTGAAAATATAAATTTCTATTGTTTAAGCCACCCAGGATTTCGTTATGGCAGCCCAGACTAACACAGATACTTACTCTAGTTTTACAGATAAGAAATAAGCTCAGAAAGGTGACATGGAGTCTTAAAGGATGAGTGAGAAACTAACAAGCAGTTAGGGGAAGGGAACACTTTTCATCCAGAAGTGCGAGGGCTTAGAGGTATAGAGAGAGGCGGGTACGTTCGGAGAGCAGGGTAGTGCCTGGGGGTGAGGACTTGGGGTGCCATCCTAAGGCAACCATATGCTTTGAATAAAAGACGGGGGCATATGGTTTGGCATGAATATGTAAATGCAGTCTAATTCTGGGAAATCCAAGTTTTGAGGGTGCAGCCTGTATGCCAGGAGTGGGTGGCACAAACTCAAAAGACCTCAAACCTGAGAATGTCAGTAGGATCCACCCCGTGAGCAATACCTGAGGCTCTTGTCACTTGAACACATAAAGAACACGTATTATGAAGACAACCAAAGGGGTAGGTGAGAAACGCTGAACCACACGGTAGAATGAATAGAGCTTCCTAAGCCATCAACGCAGTGCACAAAATCAGCTTCTACTATTCAAAGCTAATCTCTCCTCCATGGTAACTGGGATACGCCACATCATTTTCCTCTTTCTTTCTACTGCTTTCTGTGCTAACCGCAAATCTACTTCTTACTCTCAGGAAGATCTACAAGCAACATCCCAAGGTCCCAAGCCGGAAAATGATGAGAGAAGAGTTCTCAGCATCTTTGCCCTCACCTCTCTTCCACTGGCTGATTTTCTTGTTCTCACTGGCCCTGTCTTTTTCTGCCCTTGAATAAATGTCTGAAGGGACAACTTACCTCCCATGCGAATGGGCAACTTTATTTCTCTGGGCAGCCACAGTGAGAATCTTGAGTGGGGTTTAGAAGAAAATGACATCTGGGCTGTTTCCCTAGAAGCTTCTCCCCAGTACATAAAGTCCTCGAAATGATAATTGCTGACTTGGTCCTGTTATCAACCTCCCCCTCCACCTCCCAAGCAGCTGGGCTTAAAAATTATCTGCTGATTGCCTCGTGTGTGTGTGGGGAGGGGGGGTGTTGGTTTTTTAACTCTCCCAACCCTGGTAACAGTGCACATTTTTATGTATACAGGCACGTATACACACGCACATGCGCACGCATCTATTTATTTAATGCTATGTGCGAGACAGTGAAGGCCTCGTAGGAAATGATCACTGCCCTCAAGCAGGAAAAGTGTGTGTGCAAATATGTTAAAAACTAATTTGCAAAGCAAGAGTTAAATAATACCAGCACCAATGGAAGAGATAATCCCTCAGACAGAGATAGCTCAATCTTTAATAAAGCTGTCCCCCCACCCGACCTGGACGCTCATGACAGCTCCGAGAAGTGCTCAAGGCAAAGATGGCAGACCAGAGAGGGATGGAGGGGTTAAGCTACTGGGATTCTTAGCATGAAAGGAAGATTGGCCTTTCAAAGCCATCAGCAGGAACAAACGTTTCATTTGTAGTCCTGGCAGCCTGTCTGTACCAAATAAACAGCTTAAATAAATAGACCTTTATTTTGATAGTTTTAAAATGGGAGTGGTGTTGATTTACCCAGTGTCTGACTTTTGCAAAAATCACACCATTTGAGCTCTAGAGCACTCTATTCCCCGTCTCTGGGGTAAATTGACTTTTAAATGAACGTAGCTAAACAACCAAATCTCTGTCAACAGGATGAAGGCTGAGAAGTGCGCCTCCCTCCTACATGGCCGTGTCAGTTTCTGAAGACGTTTCTGTGACTGTTTTCAGACCATAGATCCTGAACCCTTTCCTATTCCAGCAGACATGAGAAAGCAAATGGGGACAGATCCTGGCGAGAGCACACTCAAAGCCAAGAAGCCAGATTGGGCATCCTCTGATTCAGGACTCAAGGAATACCAAGAAAGCAATCCTTTTTCCTTTTCACTTACCTTTCACACAAAAAGGAGAGAGGATTGAGCACTCAGAGTGGTGGTCCCAGCCTGTGCCTAGGGACTCTCGGGCGTAAAGGCTGCTGGCCGGACTCTCACAGGGAGGATGTTGGTCACTACATCCATCCATTGCCCATCCGTCATGGAGCCACCAAACATTTCACAAGCCCCTCCCACCACACGCTTCTTACTATGCTGAATGCTCTCAAGGCGGAGGTAGAAATGAATCTGATGAGGTCCCTGCTGTCAAGGACCTCACGCATACACATGTGGGACATTGCTAATGTAACACCCGCAAAGCCGTCTCTTTAAAACTTATGACTCCAAAGCACGATGAAGTCAGACAGACCCAGGTGGAAGCCCAGCTCTGCCACTCACTAGCTTTGTCTTCTTGAGCCTCAGATTTCTCACTGGGAAACTTTCAAGTCAAGTAAATGAAACTGAAAACAATCCTGTGTGTGAAATCTCCGAGCACAGAGTAGGTGCTCAGTAAATGTTAGCTCCCGTCCTTCTTCCCATTAGGTGACTACTGCAAGCCTAATACCGGCCTATAAGACTGAAAGTGGAGATGGCAATATAACGGATTCTGATGGGAGTGGGAAAGACCTTTCCCCTTTACCCAAGAATTTCATTCTTCTACTATGTAAAAGATGTTGTTGGCCCCCTCCTGCCCAAAGCATTCAGCTTCCCTGCTCCCTCTGGCTTCTTAGCCACATAACCCCAGCACCTAGACACACAGTGGACATCAGCAAGGGTTCCATTAAACAAGGTCCCTCCAGGATTTTCCAAGTCAATAACAGCTTCTGCATCTTTCTGGTGGCTGTATTGCTGTGTTCCTTTCTCAGCAATCCCAATGTGTTTTTTAGGATATAGGCTCACTTGCTATAAAGATCCAAACATGAGAGAGAAATATATTTCCAACATGTAGACAGTTCAGGGAAGGTAGTGCTTTTTTATTGGGCACTTAATATACTCAAGGCCTCATGCTAACAGTAATATGTGGTATCTAATTTAATCCTCCTAACAAGAGACGATGTTGTGGACTGAATGTGCGTGTCCCTGCCAAATTCATGTGTTGAAGCTCCAACTCCTAGTGTGGCTATATTTGGAGATGGGGCTTTCAAGGAAGTAAATAAGATTAAATAAAGTCATAAGGGTGGGGTCCTGATCCAATAGGATTAGTGTCCTTATAAGAGGAGATACAGAGAGCTCACACTCTCTGCCAAACGAAGACACAAGAGAAGGTGGCCACCTACAAGCCAGGAAGAGAACTCTCAGCAGAAACCAAATCAGCAACACCTTGATCTTGGACTTCCAGTCTCCATAACTGTGAGAAAACAAATTTTTGTTGTTTTAGCCACCCGGTCTACAGTATGTTGTTTTGGCAGCCCAAGTAGACCTAAGATGGATGATAGTTATTCTAGTTTTACAGGTAATAAAAATAAACACAGGAAGGTGATTTGACTTGCTGGGGTCACACAGCAAAGCCAGGATTTGGGCCCAGATTTGCCACCCTCCCCAAGGCCACTGCTCCTTGTACTGTCCTCCAGCCACCTCTTTTGATAGCCACATGTTTTGTGGTGAAAGTGTGCTTAGAATCCTGCAGTTTGATGTCTAGGGCAGCATATCCCAAAGAGAACCCTGGGGAGCCCTATCTCTGTAGGATGTACTATGATTCAGTTGTGTCCTCCAAATAAGACATGCTGAAGTCCTAACCCCCAGTACCTTAGAATGTGACCTTATTTAAAAATAGGTCTTTGCAGATTTAACCAAGTTAAAATGAGGTCATCAGCATGGTCCCGAATCCAATATGACTAGTGCCCTTTTAAAAAGGGGAAACTTGGACAGAGACAGACACACCCAGAGGGAAGACAATGTGAAGAGATGCAGGGAGAACATTCTATGAAGATGGAGGATTGGAGTGATGCATCAACAAGCCAAGGAACACCTGATGTTCCCAGAAGCTGGGAGAGAGGCTTGCAACACGTCCATCCCTAGCACCTTCAGAGACAGCATGGCCCTGTCAACACCTTGGTCTGCTTTCCAGTCTTTTCTGCTGATGACGGGCAGGCAATGGGGATTCGACTTTAACTTCACCCAGTCACTTCCAATTTTAAACTTTGACTCTTTTGCATATATACTCAAATTTAGATTCTGCCCCTTCCCCTTATCCTCCCTAGGATATCTATGTATGAGGGCAGCTCAAGCCCAGAGGGAGAAGGTGGATACCTGTCCTCCCTAGTCCCTAGCCATGCTGCCTAGTCCTTGAGCATCATGGCCTGGTGTCCATGGGCTCCTCCTGCAACCAGGCCACACAGCACATAGCCTCCTCATCATTGCCCCACCCCCAGGCCTCTTCTGGTCTATGATCCTCACATCAGGTCTGCTGGGCACCAGGGAACTCTTAGTCATAAAGCTTTTAAAATATGTAGTTTTCTGTATGCTGAGAACTACAAAACACTGATAAGAAAAATCAAAGAAGACCTAAATCAGTGGAGAGATATACCATGTTCATGGATCAGAAGCCTCAATATTATTAATAAGTCAGTTCTTCTAAAATTGATCTACTATAGATTCTGAGTGATAGTAATCCAATCCCAGCAGGCTCTTTTTGTAGAAATAAACCACACATTTGTATGGAAATGCAAAAAAAAATTAAAATAATTTTGAAAAAGAAGAACAAAGTGGAAGGATTCACACTATTTGATTTTAAGACAATATAAAGTCACAGTAATCAAGACAGTGTGGTATCAATGAAAGAAAGACATATGGATCAATGGAACAAAAAAGAGAATCCAGAAAGAGAACCAAACATGTATGGTCCATTGATGTTTTACTGAGGTGAAAAGATAATTTGTGGAGCAAGGTTAGTCTTTGCAACAAATGGTGCAAGAACAACTGGATATCCATACACAAAATTAAAAGAATCTCAACTCATACCTCACACCATATACAAACTTAACTCAAGATATCAATATATCATAGACCTAAATGTAAAACCAACAACTCTAAAACACTGAGAAGAAAAGATAAAAGAAAATCCTTCTGACCTGAGAATTAGGCAAGGTTTTTTTAGATAAGACACAAAAAGTAGTAATCAAAACAGGAAAAAAATTGAACTTTTTCAAGATTAAAAACTGCTCTTTGAAAGACACTTAAGAAAATGAAAAAAAAACCCATAAACTGAAAAAAAAATTTGCAAAACATATACATGATTTTAACAAATCCAAAATATTCCTAAAATCTCAAAATTCACCAAAACAAGCCAATTTTTAAATCAGGCAGAATATTTGAACAGACACTTAAGAAGAAACATGGATGGTAAATAGCACATGAAAAGATGCTCAACGTCATTAGTCATTATGGAAATACAAATTAAAACTGTGAGATACTACGACACTCCTATAAAAATGACTAAAATTTATATATATGTGTATATATATATACATATATATATATGTATATATATATACACATACACACACACACTTATATGGAGAGAGAGAGAAAATTAAGTACTTAGAAAGATACAGAGCAATTGGGACTCACACGCTGCTGGGGGGTAGTCACTTTGGAAAACAGTTTGGCAGTTTCTCAAAAAGTTCAACATACCCCTACCATATGATCTAGTCATTCCACATCTAAGTATTGATATTTTCCTAAGAGAAATGAAAGCATATGGCTGTAGAGTTGTACCTGAATGTGTATAGAAGCTGTATTCACAAGAGCTCCAAACTGGAAACAACCCAAATGTTCTTGAATGGGAGAATGGATAAATAAATTGTATTAGGTTCCTACCATGGACTCAGCTATAAAAAAACGAACTACTGACACATTCAACAACACAGATGAATCTTAAAAACATTATGTTAAGAGAAAGAAGTCAAACATGAAAAGCTACCGTATGACTTCATTTATAAGCCATTCAGAAAAAGGCAAAACTCTAAGGACAGAAATCCAGAGGTTGCCAGGGGATGAGGGTGGGAGGGGTGACTGACTTCAAAAGGGACAAGAGGGAACTTTTGAGGGTGAAGGAAATATTCTGTCTGGATCGTGATGATGTTTACACAACTATATACGTTTGGCAAATCTCACAAAACTGTAAACCTAAATTTTATGATATGTCAATTACATCTTACTAAACCTGACTTAACATTTTTTATCATTAATACCATACAGAGATTTTTCTCTCTTTTTAAGCAAAAGTTTATCATTAAAAGAGAAAAGAAGCACTATTTATGCTCATTTCTTCTGATTAGTACATGACTAAATACCATGTTTTTGTATAGAGAGAGCTATAAATAAAGAGCTACATCTCACTCACATGGTACGTTCTGTACATCGCACCTGACAGGAAACTTTTAGAGTCACTGCTTCTAGAATAGTCCCTGCACAGAATCAAGGTGAGGAGAGTGGTCATGAGTGTTAATTCTCTGCTTCTCACCCACGTGCCCCTCACCACAGCTGGGGGAGGAAGGCATGGTCACCGTTATTACTGTTTCCATTACATAAACAGAAAGATGCAAGAATGCAAAGATGAAGTTAGACTTTGCTAAAGGTCACATGGCAGGTTGGTGGCAAACCCTGAACTGGAATCCACATCTTTTTACCCCAGAGAAAATTGTAAATTTTCCTTAATCTTCTCCCCAGAAATAACAAAGTGAAAAAGTGTGGGGGTGGGAGCTATAGACAGAGGTCTAAGCCCTGTTGAGGGGAAATGGATGAGCAGGGAGAAAACCTGTTTACAGGCCAGTGGGCTATTTTGGGTGCTTTCCACAGACCAGCTCAGTCGACGTGACAACGCCACCCACATCTCAGCCCGGAGCCCATGAGGTGGCGCGGGCCCAGGGGTGACAGGAGCTGGGACACGCCACCTGCTGTGCTTCTGCAGCCTCTTTGCTCTGATGGGCCCTGAAGTGGAAAAAGCTCCTCTGGGGACAGACGACCTGGACCCGAATCCTGCTCCAGCCCACATTCCCTGTGGGGTCCTCGGGGCCCAGGATGGCAGGCAGGCCTGGAGAACCTTCCCGTGTGGATAAGCTGACTCCTGTGTCCCCACCCTGCGGACCTTCCCTTTCCCCACAGGGGGGACCAGAACTCCATTGTCGGCCCCAGGAGGCCTCTCCTATGTCACCCCACCCCTTGGTTGGCTCCACCTTGTTCATCCTAGGCAGGATTTCCCCTAGTGAGCTGCTCTCTCCACCAGCTCTGAGGGGTCATTAAGGGGCATTTTCAAAAGAGTTCTGAGGAAAAAGAATAAGTTCAGTGGGAAATTCTGGGCTAAACCAAGGAGTTATGGGTTGAATTGTCCCCAAAAGATGCATTGAGATCCCAACCCCCAGTGCCTCAGAATGTGACCTTATTTGGAAATAGGCTTGTTGACGCAATTAGTTTAAGATGAGGTCATTCTGGAGCAGGGTAGGGCCTTAATCCAATCCGACTGGTGTCCTTATAAGAAGAGAAGAGAGCTCAGACAGGGAGAAGACGACCATGAGGCAGAGACTGAAGGGCTGCCGCTGCCGAAGACCACCAAGGATGCCAGCAACACCAGAAGCTGGAAGAGGCGGGAAGGGTCCTCCCCTGTGGGTTTCACAGGGAGCACAGCCTTGCTGACACCTTGATCTGGGACTTCCAGCCTCCAGAACTGGGAGAGAAGATATTTCTGCTGTTCTAAACAACGCAGTTTGTGGTACTTTGTTACGGCAGCTTGGGGAAACTGGTACACCAAGTTCAAAATAATTCTGTACTTCTCAATGACTTTACTAAGCTGACCTGCAAGAATGTCTAAAAAGGAGGAAATAAGCCTCATTTTCTCAATGGATTTTTACCACAGAACTCTTTGGGAAAGGGGGATCTTCAGGACTCACCTGTGGTCCCCCAGGGAGATGACATAGAATGAGGGACCAGGGGGCCCACACAGCCCGGGTGCCCCTCCAGGCATGATGCTCCCTCCCACAGGTCCACCGCCAGTCCCCACAGAGAGCCCTGCTCCTGGTCAGTGAAAGAAGGAAGGAAGGAGTGAGCGCTCCTGATTGGCAGTGGTGTCATCCTACTGATGGATCACTAACCCTCCACCTCCAGGGGCTCACCCCAAAGGGAGGCACCACAGGACATTTGCTCGCCTCTCTGGCCTCACCTCCCATCCTCCTTACCCCTTGCACACCAGAGCTTTAGTTATATGACACTAAAATGCGCCGTGCTTTCTCTCCTCTGGGCCTTTGCACGTGCTGCCCCCTGCTGTCTAGAATGACCCCCTCTCCCACCCCAACCCACCTTCTGTCTCTGGGTGGGTTACCACTCATTCTTTGAGGCCAAGTTCAGGGCCTAGGGAAGCCCTATCCCAGCACCTTGCAGAGGGCCCTACCGCAGTCCTTACCCCTGGTCTCCAGCGAGGGTTGGCCGCAGCCAGAGTGGGACCCAGTGCAGAGAGATGGGCCTCAGTGTCCTCAGGTCCAGTTCAGTGTGGCCTCCTGGCTCTGACCTTGGGCCCTCACTTTACCTCTCCAACTTTCTGTTTTCTCATGTATAAACAATACTCTTTGTCAGACTTTCATGAAAATAAAATAACATATGAAAGGTGCCAGACATTTAATCAGATAAATAAGAGAGCACTGTTTTTATTTTGATGTTTGTCCAGGGCATGTCTTGCCAGCTGGACTGTGGACCACTTGAGGGCAGGACAGTGTGTGTCTTTCCTCTTCGAGTCCCAGCCCCTGGCACAGCCTGAATCACAGAAGCCAGTGTTCCCAACCCAACCAGAGAGCAATCGCTGCTGGGGCACAGCAGGCTGCCGGCTATGTTGTCAGCCCTTCCTCCTCCTGTTTCACAACCTGCCCCCAGGACGCAGGTGCACCAGCAGCATTGCCTGCCTGGCCGCTCCTGAACCACCCTTTACACCTTTCCCCGTGGCCCAGAGCCTGGCGGCTGCGGAGCACAGAATGATGGTGAGTCCCGGGGCATGAATCAGCACACGGGGGTCAACCCCAGCTCTCCACGTGACAGCCACACCCACTTCTCACCCATCAGCAGAGCAGAGCAGGCAGCACTTCCTGTTTCAGAAAGTCCTTGTCATTTACCAAAGCAAGTTGAAAACTGCTATAGCAGATCCCACTGAAAGGACGTGCCGGGGAAGGAGGTGAGTTGAGAAGCTGCACTAACCGCCTCAGGGCTCCACTCTGTGTGGGAAGAGGTGCCCTCCTCTTACATGCTGTAACTCTTTCCATTTTCCAAATTTATATAACATACTGATAAAAAACATACAAAAACGTGCATTCATTAAACAGATATTTGAGCATCTTTTAGTCACCAAGCTCTGCGGAAATCATGGGGACAAAAATTTTAAAGTCCTACACTTAAGAAATATATTAGTTAAGGTACAAGCTAGATGGCTAGAACAAAAATTCTCCAAATACAAGGCCCAAACCATATAGGAGTTTATTTTTCTCTGTTACAAAACTTCAGAGATGAATTCTACTCCACAGGGTCATTCAGGGAACCAGGTTCCTTCTGTGTTTTTTCTGACTGTGGTATAACTTACATATAATAAAGCACAGAACTCTTAAGACGGCAGCTCATTTAATTTTTATATGTGTATACACCTGTGTAACCAGCACCCAGATCAAGATACAGAACATTTCCAGCACCCAAGGCCCTCCTGTCTTACTGCTTGGTCACACTCTAGGGTGTTATCGTCATACTGTGGTCAAAATTCACTCAGATCATCACCTGCACATTCCAGCCCAGAGGACAGTCAGTAGGAGTATGGGGTGGGGTTGGGGGGAGGCACACAATCTCCTAATAAAAATGTGATCTGGAAATTGTACACATCACTTCTGTGCATACTCCATTGGCTACTTCTTAGTCATATGGTCACATGGGCTGCAAGAGTAGCTGGGGAAAATTGCCCTTATTTGGGTAGCCGCGTGTGCCAAAAAAAACCCTCATGAGGTTCTGTTACTAAGAGGAAGAAATGGAGAACGGATCCCAGGTGTGGAGTAGGCAGATAAATAGCCAGACAGCACACATACCTGGTCCTCTGGAGCCTGTTTATTGAGGGGCCTCATGGAGCAGTAGCAGGGCATCAGAATCTGGGGGAGGGAGGGACAGTGGCCCTTGGGCTGTGAGGCTTTTCAGCTGCACAGTTAGAGCGGTGCTGGCCCCCCCCCCCCAGCCAGATCAGAGACTAGGATCCAACATCAGTGTGTCACGGTGGGATTTTGGCTCCATCTCAGCATCCATGGTTAGGAGACCACCAGCCCCTCCCATGTCATTATCAGGGGGTGGGGTGGAAGCCCTACCATTACAGCTTTTATGACATGGCCACCTCAGGAATCTACCAGAATTGATTGCCTCAAGCTCTTGGCTTTTGCTAGTCTCCATGAGTTTTGCAGGAAATCAACTTACAGAAAATCAATCTAGGACAAATTTACTCCTACCTGTAAAGAGGACAATTAGCGGTGAGGGTCACAATAGGCTCACACTCTAATAGAAGCTGTCAACCAGCTAAAGCAAATTCAGCGTGACAGAAGCTCTAATGGAAGTCTAGGAGTGCTCTGTATGGAAGGCTGTCAGTGCAGAGAGAAAACACTTAAAGTGCGTCATAAGGAAAGAGGGGGCTTTTTAGTGCACAGGGGAAAGGACGTGCATGGCAGGGGAATAGCACGGGCAAGGCAGCAAGAGGTGTGACTGTGGGTATAATAAGTCCCTTAACAAACACACAAAAAAGCAAAGATTAACTGTACATAGGGGAAGAAACACAATAAAAAGAACCTTATGGTAACATAAGTTTATTATAGTAAGCATTAAATTTACCCGGCTCTAACTTTCCTGGAAGTCAAAGCATACAGGAAATTCACCAGATTATATAACTTTCAGTGCCTGATCTAAGTAAGTACACAAGCTTGTCAAGAATTATATCTTCCAAAAGTGCTACCTGGCATATACTTGGTTTTAACCTTAAAAGGAATTCAAAATTATAAGCAAGATGGGTAGAATTTGTCCACTGTGATATCTTAGGAAGTCTATGCAACCTACGTATGTTAGGGGTAGAAATAAATAATATAATTTTAAACAGCATCCAGCATAGAACCATATTACAGATAACTAGATGCCTAACCACACCTTAACTCTGCTAACATGGAAATTATTTAGGGTTTAGTCTAAACTGCTGTGTCAGAGGCCCCCAAATACAGGGACTTAAATAGACATGTGTTTCTCTTTCACATAACAGTCTGAATGCGGGCAGTGGGCCAAGACTGGCAGGTATCTCTGCTCAGTGAGGTCACTTAGGGACCCAAATTCCTTGCCTTGTGCTTCGCCATCCCCGAGGCCGTCCTCACTGCCCACGTGGTGAACCCTGGCCCCTCAGAACCCCCTCAACATCCCAGCCCAGGAAAGGTGGAAGGAGTGAGCAGGGCAAGCAGATTACATACTTAAAAAAGTAAGTTGATCTTCTAGATAATACAAACTATTAATATAAAAATAATAATCTGTTTTCAAAATCATAATAACGTGGAAATGGCATGCACCACTTCCTTTCCCATCCTATTGGCCGAAGGTTAATCATATGGACACAGTTAGCTGCAAGGGGAGCTAGGAAATGTGGTCTGTGGTTAGGGTTAGGGTTAAGGTTGACATATGCCTGCTTAAAACTCAGGGGCTCCTGTTGCCAAAAGAAAGAAAGGCCGTTCGCAGCCTCTGCCCCAGCGTCTAAATACAGGTGTTCACAGAGATAAAGTAACCAAATAGCAAAGGAGTAGGGAGCTCACTAAGGCAGTGAGCTCACCAGTCCCAAGGCTTCCTATTTCTTTCAAAGAAAAAAATCTGTTTGTTGCTGACCCTCAGTTATGGGTAAGGAGAAGAGAGTATTAGAACAATTCAGGGAGGCCTCCATAAACTCTCCAAGCAACGGTTCAAATTTCTACTCCATTGAGCGCTCTGCCAATATAAAGGCCAACTTGAGCAGGTAGTCAAGGTGACAAACTCATGTCCCCTTTTCTCGCTTTTGCCAAATCTGGGTGATGCCAAATCTGGCCTCACACCACCTGACCCATCCCTTGCATTCTGCAGACTGTGAGACCCTCGGCACCACCAAGAGGGTAGAAACTTGCAATCGTCGTGCATAGGTAGTATCAGCAACCGAGGCTCCTTGGTTCCCGGGAACGTGTTATAGATGGAATGCTCTTCCCCACCGCGAGCAGGACCGGGGGTTAAGGAGTGGCTCGGTGACTCATGGAGACCCTCAGTGGCTGCCCCGAGGACACAAAAACAGGAGATGACGGAGAGGGCTCACGTAGCTGCAAGCGGAGCTGGCACGTGATGAGGCGCCGCGGACTTAGGGCAGGAATGCCGCACTCTCCCACCCGGGGTCCCTCCCCTGGAAGGGATGAGCCCGAGGGACCTGAGGGTGACCCC
Organism: Balaenoptera musculus; assembly: GCF_009873245.2. NCBI lineage: Eukaryota > Metazoa > Chordata > Mammalia > Artiodactyla > Balaenopteridae > Balaenoptera > Balaenoptera musculus. The sequence goes on from NC_045797.1 coordinate 82,839,038, forward strand.
TCTGGAGGACACCGTCTATGCCGCAGCAGGCCCCCGCCAGGTGGGTCTGGACCCAAGACCAGAGACACAAGCCTTTGTGATAATCTGGTTCACGTCTCCCTTCTCCGCAAAGACTCTAAGTTCCGTAAGAGCAGGGGCCATGCCTGTCTTTTGCACTATTATGTCCCTAGTGCCTGGCACATAGTAAATGCTCAATAAATCTTTGTGGACTGACATCCTCCCAACTCAGGCCTCACCTGGAGCCACGGTGCAAGAACATTTATTGGGTATCTGCTACCTGCTGAGAACTGAATTAGGTATTTCACCATGTGGTATCTTAGTTCATCTTAACAACCTCGACAGGTATTATTATCCTCATTGGGATGGAACAGAGCCTGGGGCCCCTCCTAGACACTGTGTTCTCGTCTCAGGATTACAGGCTTCCAGAATGGGGAGCAGAGGCAGCTCTAAAGATAGCTCAACTTCTTCAACGTGCAGTCAGTCCCTTGCCTAATCCTTACACAAGCCCTGGGAGGTATGATCCCATTTCCCACATTTTAAAGAAGAGGAAACAGGCTTGGAAGGATTAATAACTTGCCCAAGCCCCTCAGCTACAGGCACGAGGGCTGGGTTTGAACCCAGATCATTCTGACTCCTAAGCCCCAGCTCCTTCCACTTACGTGGACTCAACACTTGTCCTTTGCTGTGGACTGAATTGTGTCCCTCCCCCAGAATTTATGTGTGGAAGCCCATGTAACCGTACTGGAGATGGGGCCTTTAAGGAGGTGATGAAAGTTAAATGAGGTCATAGGGTGGGCCCTGACCAGATAGGACCAGTGCCCTAATAAGAAGAGGAAGAGACACAGGCACCCTCTCTCCATCATGTGAGGACACAGCAGGAGATGGTCATCTGCAAGCCAGGAAAAGGGTCCTCACCAGAAACTGACCATGCTGGCACCCTGATCTCAGATTTTCAACCTCCAGTACTATGAGAAAATAATTTCTGGTGTTTAAACCAGCCAGCTTAGGGTATTTTGTTATGGCAGCCTGAGCAGACTAATACAAGATTTTTCTAACACCAAATAGCTCAGAGTTCAATGGAGCAACCTCATAAGGATTCCCTTCCTCATTGTTCAATATTTTAGGGGAAAAAATTGCTTTAATATCTCCCAGGGACATCATAGAGTATATAAAAGAACTGGGAATTGCTGTAGCGCCGGGCCTGCTGGTTAACTTCCTCATAAAGAATTTATGGGGCACAAGTACTCCCCAGGAGCTTCCAGAAACTCTTAAAGCAATTCTTCCCAGTCTGAAGATCCTGCCTTGTAAACGCCTGGCCCTCATCACTCCTCTCCAGGGGGCAACTGCCCTTTCCCTCTGGAAGGCATCTGTTCTACCAAGAATCCCTCATACCTTCCCAGTTAACACAGAGCGTTCAGAACACTGAGGAAGAGGATTGGCATCTCCCCCATTTCCCAGAGAGGGAAGATGGAGTTCGATGGGGGGCAGGTCCCCAGACTTACTGAGTAACAGTTCTTGAACTCCATCCAGGGTCTTCCGACATGAAAACCACAGCTCCCATGTCAAAGTACAATGTAAGAAAGTACATCTGAATAAACTGTGTTAAATACGTGAATCGATCCACGGGCAAACAGTTACATTCAACATGACAACTAAATAATTAGAGCTATTTGAACACCATGTCAGCCAGAGAGAGAAGTAACACAAAGATAAAGAGGAGGAGAGAGGGAGGGAAGAAGGAGGAGGTGGAAAAGCGGAGATGTGCATTTTCCTCTCTCTGTTCATCTGAGGCTCCTTCAGTCCCCCTTCCAACTCAGTCCGTCCGGCAGCTCTTGACGGAGGCCACGGGCCAGGCACGGGGCGAGGAAGGGCTGAGACTCAGAAATGACTCCATCGAAGCCCCCTTGAGGCTTATTACACTCTGTCACGTCTCCACTAAATTGTGCCGAGCAAAGCAGCCTCTGGGAGTAGGAGGGTCTTTCCTCTGGGCTAAGCCAGGGGTCTGTCACCATCAACACGTGACATGAGAGTTCAGGGTCCTCCAGTGCCCTGATCGCACCCCCTTGGGGACACAGCAGGTTTGCTAGCAAACTCCAAGTTAGGGCTTCCACTAACTTCCTATGTCTCATTTATGCCTCCTAACATCCTTAAGAAGAAGGTATTGTAACCAGCTCTTTTTTACAGAAAAGGAAAATAAGGCTCAGAGAGGCTAATTAACTTGCCCAAGGTCAAGTATCTAGTGAGTTGACCAAGCCAGGTTTGAACTCAGATCTTCCGGCTCCAAATCCATTGCTCCTGCCACCCTTCCAAGTTGCCTCCGGTCCTGTGTCCGATCCCTCATTTATACATGCATACGTAGGTCTAACTTGGCACTTAGAGTCCAGACAAATTTGGAGCTGGGCACAACTCACATTCACCCTGACTCTGAGTGTGTGAGCCATGCATACCCTTGGAAGGAAACTATTTGCACCTGTTTCTGAGGGGGATCTAAAACCAGGGAAGTAATGCCTGAGAATGAGCCTTGTAAATTTCGGAGCCACCCAAATGTGGGTTGATGCCAAGGTCAAGGTCCCTCGCTGTGTGTCTGCCAGCAGGAAACAAGACTGGGAGCCCAAGTTCAAACCACAAGGCCTCCTTGAGCTCTTACCAGACCCTTCCCTGGGGGAGAGTCCCCCACCCTGGTCCCTTCCACATCCCACCATATCCAAAAGCCTCCACTTCTCCATCAACAAAAACATAACTTAAAATACATTTGATGATTCACAGCACAGAATAGAAAGGCACCCCAGTGTCCTAGCGGGTACTGGCTCTGCCAAAGCAAATCCTCATGGCTATCCGCAGCATCACACGCTTCTTCAAAAGCGAAAAATGATTTTAGCCTTCTCGGTAGATGTTGAACCAGAAATGGAGTTTCAGATCTACATTTTGAAGTGTTTCATAAAGCATTCCTCCGGAAATAGAAATGAGTTTGCTTTTTACCACAATGCATGAACTAGCTCGTTTCTGAGCTCTTTGAGTGATCCAATTTTTTTCATGGATGTGGTACAAGGGGGTAATGCATGAGATTTATATGTAATTCTCTTACAAATGTTTTTCCCCCAATATCTAATTATCCCATTCAAACCCAAGTACATTGTCTTCTAAATTTCTAAGTGGTTTAATAATAGAATTGCTTCATTAACTCTGATACATGCTCAGGAATCAAGCAAAAAAATTACAGAAGAGATAGAAAAACAAGCAGCTGTAGACACGTGCACATCTGGGTTCTAAACACTCATGGACCTGGCAGCTGAGGTTGTGCTATCGAAAAGCCATTACTGGGAGTCCTTTGGTTGCCAAGGTCTTAAAAGGATTGTCCTACTGTCTCTGCCTCTCCCCTTCCTTACAGAGGCCATCCTTGGGAGGCCATCCGGTCACTCCCATCCATTCTCTCCTGCTTTCTTCCCACCGTGAAGCAAACGGGGGCTCCACTCTCCTGCGTAATAAATGCACAGAACTGGGAAGACGTCTTGGAGCCCTCCCTCCTGCCCCTACATCCAGTCCGTGACTATGACCCATTTAGATTTCTTTTCCATCTCATGCATAGAGGCCCAGGGTGATGGGGATCACTGTGTCTCTCCACTTTGTTTGCAATGAGAAAATAAGAACCCGGAGAGGAGAAATGACTTGACTAAGGTGACATCAACTACGGGGCCAAACCAGGACTAGGATCCAGGCACTTCAGCTCCGCACCTCCTTCACTCCCCGGTAGCCCTCACGTGGATGCCCGCAGCCTCCCGACTGGTCTCCCTCTTTCACAACTCCCTCAACTCACCTGTCCCACCACAGCCTCGACAATGATGTCTCAGCCTCCCACTGGAGCCCCTTCAAAGTCTTCCCAGGCCAAATAAAGTCCCCGATCTTTCACCTGGCATTTGGGGACCTGAGGATTCACACTCGCTCTACCCTTCCCACTACTTTGGACACAAACTTCCAAATGGGTGACCCTCCAGCCCACCCTGCTTTGGGCCACCCCCGGTCTCATCCCCTTGCAACTCAAACAACCAGTCAGCATCCTGCCCTCCCCCCCCCCCCTCGGTGGCCCCTCCCCGGCCAAGTTGCCCCGACAGCACAGTGCTGGACACCCCTCACAGCACCTGTGGCCCTCTGCTACCTGGCAGAGCCCTCTGTGGGCGTGCGTCCCCTCCGCTGGGCTGCCAGAGTGGGGGCCACATCCTAACTATTTTTGTATAACGTTCCCTTTGAGCCCAAAGCTTAGCACAAACCAGACATTTAACAATCAGGCACTTAATAAAGGTGAATAAAGTGCCAGTCCTTTTAAAGAGTGAAAGCTTTCTGCATATTAACTTCCTCCAAATTGGCATTATGATCATTGTCTATACTGTGAAGGATTTCCAACTGAAAGAGTTTCCGACACAAGCCTACCCTCCGAAGGTGCTGAATAGGACAATACTTGTGCTTCAACGGTAAGACCCAAGCTGAGGACCCAAGCTAAGACCTTTTGCAGAGAGTCATCAGGGAGTCCCCCACGAAGGGGGGTACAGATACCTCCCACTAGGGATCCCCAAGTCAGGAGAACCAGCCCTGCCCCCAGTGACTTCCCCACCAGCTCTTCTACTATGTAGAAACTGGACTGGGGGTGGGGGAAGTTGAGGGACAAACGTCCAGGACCAGGGGGCTCACAGCCTAGCAGAACTGGAAGGACACATCTGAAGAGAGCCCAACTGCACAGCAGGAGCCTGTAGGTGCAGTCAAAGGGATGCAAGATGATCCCTTTGACTGCACCTAGATGAACAAGATGCTACCAGATGGAGGGGGCCTGGCTTCGAGAAGAGGAGACCTCTCAGAGCCAGACCAAGGGCTCTCCACCCTTCCACTCGGCCATCACCAGCAACGTACCTCCTCGTGGCCATCAAATAGTCTCCATCCCATGCAAAGGGACGCAGGCCTAGAGGAGGGGCATTGCCTCCTGGTAATTTCTTTCCTCAGAGAACTACCGCCCCGCAGACTTATCCCACCTCCACTGGCCGAGGCTGGGTCACGTTCTGCATTTCAACAATCACTAGCAAGGGGGATAGAATTATCACCACAACTAATCAACCTCAACTTCCTGGGAGATCCAGGGAAGCATGGAGGCCCCCCACCTGAACAAAATTGGGGTTCAGTTGACGAGGAAGAAGGGGTGTAGTGGCAGTATCAGCTACAAAAGTAGAACCTCAGCCCAACATACTCAAACCTTCCCAGCTGACTCCATCTCACAGCCCTCTCCTGCAGGGTAACAGGACTTCAGCCGGGAGAGGCAGCATGTGGGCCATCAATGGCCTCAGAAAAATCTGGACTTTCCATTCAGTTCTGAAACCTGAAAGTCATCTGGCATTGGGCAAGTCACTTAACCTCTCCGAGAATGTTTTGTCATCTGAAAAATGGGGATTACCCAGCTATGGTAAAGATCTGCTGAGGAACGGTTTGCGTGCTCTGTAAAATCTTATTCCATGTAAAGGGGCCTCCTTGCCTCTCCTCAAAACAGTGTAAAAGATGATTGTGATACAGGATGCAGTTGGCTGGCCGGCACCAATGGTGGCTATTTTGGGAGGAGTGGTTACCAAGAAACACGAGGCTCTGGTAACCTTGACAACCATAGGTAAGACAGCATGATGGTACATCGACTTTCTGGATTCCATTCTTATCTCCTCCTCACGAAGCTTGGTGTCTGGTGATTCGTCTGTCAGATGAAGCATCTGCCAGGGCCGAGCATCAGCCTGGCTAGGCTACTCTTAGACAAGATGGTCCAGACGGGCTCTGGAAGGACACAGACAACTCCCTGCTTCTAAGGTCTTTGTGGAAAGTGCCCGTTTTCCGCCTCGCTCCTTGCGGTCCTTGACGCCATCCCATCCTCACTCCAGAAGTCCAGGCTGCACCAAACACTGTGTGTGGGAGCAGGGATTGTACAGAGTAGACTCTGGTTAGCAATTACAAGCTCAGACAGCAGCTATAAGGTGCAGGCAGGGCTGCCCAAGAAGAGCAACAGTGACTCTCCTTTGTAAACTCAAAGTGTTTGAACCGCTGCTTTCATTGAGTAGATATACAAGATATTAGTAGATATAAATAGACATAGAAGCATATTTATAACCAGTGTGTAGCGTGTAAAGACTACCAGGGCTACAAGCGCCCACATACCCACAACCCACCTTAAGAACCAGAATGTGGCTGGCACCTTGGCCCCCACATGTGCCCTTCCCCATCACGTCCCCGCCCCCAACATCTGGGTACCTGTGTCATGAATTGTCTGTTTACATTTCCTTGCTGTGCTTCATAGTTACCGTGTTTGTATCCCTGAAAATGTACTTAGTTTTGCATATTTTTGAACTTTACATAAATGGAATGATATAGATTAATATAGACTCATTCTTTTCCCACCGCTTTATTTCTTTTTTTGGATCCACCATAAATTCCTGAGACTCACCCTTCTTTTTTTTATTTTAAGATTTTTTTTTCCCTTTTAAAATTAATTAATTAATTAATTTTATTTTTGGCTGCATTGGATCTTCGTTGCTGCACGGGCTTTCTCTACCCGCGGCGAGCGAGGGCTCCTCTTTGTTACGGTCCACAAGCTTCTCATTGCGGTGGCTTCTCTTGTTGCGGAGCACAGCTCTAGGCACGTGGGCTTCAGTAGTTGTGGCACACAGGCTTAGTTGCTCCGCGGCACGTGAGATCTTCCCGGGCCAGGGCTCGAACCCGTGTCCTCTGCATTGGCAGGCGGATTCTTAACCACTGTGTCACCAGGGGAGTCCCGAGACTCACCCTTCTTGAGACACACTTATTTGTAGTGCATTTGTTGTCACTGCAGTATAGTGTTCCATTGCATAAATACACCAGGAACTTATTTATCCCTTCTCCTGACAATGAACACTTAGGTTGTTTCCAACTTTTTGCCACTAGGAACAATGCTGCCATGAGCATTCTTGATAAGATTTACTCTAGAACATGTACCTAGGGGGATGACTCCGCTGGGTCCTAAGGTATAGGCATCTTTAGCTTTGCTAGGTAATGCCAACTTGTTTTCCAAAGTACTTGTGCCAATTTACATTCCCACCAGAAATGGACAGATTCATGAATTCTCTTCAAATCTCTTTAATAAACAAAATTTTTTATTTTTAATGTTATCCGATTTATCCATCTTTACCTTTATGATCTGTACATTAAGTCCCCTACATACGAACAAGTTCTGTTCCAAGAGTGCATTCGTAAGTTCAGTTTGTTCATAAGTCCAACAAAGTTAGCCTAGGTACCAAACTAACACAATCAGCTATATAGTACCATACTGTAATAGGTTTATAATACTTCTCACACAAATAATACATAAAAACAAACACAAAAAATAAAGAAAATATTTTTAACCTTACAGTACAGTACCTTGTAAAGTACAGTAGTCCAGCACAACAGCTGGCATACAGGGGCTGGCATCGAGTGAACAGGCAAGAAGAGTTACTGACTGGAAGAGGGAGAGGAGGTGGGAGATGGTAGAGCTGAGGGATCGTCAGCAATAGGAGACGGAAGGCAAGCTGCAATTTCACTCATATCTGACACTGATGGCACAGGTTCTGGCTCCTTGCTGGATTCAATTCTATCTACCCTCTTGAAAAAACGATCCAGTGATGTCTGAGTAGTAGCATGTTCACATCTTTGAAAGTTCTCTACTTGAAGGTTCGTATGTAGGGGACTTACTGTACTTTTTTGTATCTTGTTACTTCACTTCAGGTCATAAAGATAAATACCATATTATCTTCCTAAAATTTTATAATTTTGACTTTCATAGCTAGGTCTTTAATCTGCCTGGAATTGATTTTTGTAAATGGTGTGACAAAGGATCCCATTTCATTTTTATTCTATATTGCTATTTTTTGCTGAGCACCATTAATGAAAAGTACATTTCCCCCACTAATCTACACTGCCCTGTTTCGTCATAAATCAAGTTTCAATGCACATCTGTTTCTGGGCCTGCATTTTGCTCCACTGGTTTATTTTTATATCCCTGTGCCAATGCCACATCATCTTAATTACTACAACTTTGTATAAGTACTGTTATGTCGTAAGGCTAGTCCCCATCTTGTTCTTCTGGGGTATTTTAGTTATACTTGGCCAATTGCTCTTCTGTATATATTCTGGAATCAACTTGTCAAGGTCCACACACACACACACACACACACACACACACACACACACACAAAATGGTTGGGGCTTTGAGTAGCATAGAATTGAATGTGTAGATTAGTTCACAAAAAATTAGCATCTATATGATTTTGACTATTTTGTATCAATAAACATGATACATATTCCCATTTCTTTTTTAATGCTTTTCAGTAAAAATTGTATCATTTTTCTCAACCTTGGCATTACACACTTTTAAATTTATTTCTATGCACTTATTATTATTTATACTCTAAGTGCTATTTTTAATATCATTCTCTTTAATAGACTGTTGGAATATTAAAGTGCATTTGACTTTGTCCTGCCTTTCCTCTACAAACTGTATGCCTGGTTGATGAGGACACGTTGATGAGGAAAAGGTTATTTTTACACCCGTATTCTAGCTAATAATTGAGGGAATTATAGAATTAAACTATCACCATTTCACAATTCCTAATGGATTAATGGATATAAGTAATGATCATCAATAGCTACTAACATCCCCCCAAAATAGAGAACCAGTCATTATGTGCCTCTTCATTGAAGAGTACACGAATACCCTATGAATGAAAAAAAAAATGAAAAAGAAAAAAATAAACAAACAAAAATATAAAAACTTAAAAAAAAAAAAAGAATACCCTATGAAGTAGCCTTGCCTGAAAAAATTCAGTCTAAAACTGATCAAGCCTTTAGATCCAATTAATAATTTACAGGAAAAACAGAGTATAGAAGAACATGTTAAACACCGTGGGCATGCAATAGGCAAAATCCACAACAAACAACCCAGTTTGTTCAACAAATAAATTGCAAGGAAAAATAAGAAACCACAGAGACGTATCTATAGACTACAAGAGACCCAAGAGACACATTAACAAATCACAGTGTATGAGTCGAACAAACTGTATGCATGAGAATTGGAGAAATTTGAACTCTGAGTACATAATAAGGATTCATTGTTAACATCTGTTTTTAAGTGTGATAATGGTATTATGATTATATTTTTAGACTGTATCTTTTAAAGATACATACTGAAGTACTTATGGGTAAAATTGTAAGCTGTCTGGGATTTGCTTCAAAAATAATCCAGGATAGAGGAGTGGGTGGGGATGGATGAACAGGACTGGTCATGAGTTCATAAATCGTTCAAGCTGGTGATATGCACATAAGAGCTTAATAAGCTATTTTCTCCACTTCCGTACATTTTAAAAATTTTCCATAGTATAAAGCTTTTTTAAAAAAGCTAAAAGAAAATAATGTCATTTATCCATTGGAAACAATTTTCTATATTTTGATATATATGTTACATCAAGCTTTCTAAATGTATTTTTTTCAAATTTTCTATGTACAAACTGAATTTTTATCTGCTTTCCCTATCAGTTAATGAGAGAGGTACAGTTAAATCTTCCAATTTGATGGTAGATTCGTCAACTTCCTCTTATAGTTCTTTTCTTAAACCAACTTTTGCTTTATATATTTTAAGGCAATATTACTAGGTAAATACAAGTTTAGAGTTATAATATCTTTCTGATGAATTCTTTTATTAATATGCAATAATCCTCTTTATCTCCAGTAATTCCTTAACCTCTATTAGATTCCTTAACCGGCCTGCAATTAGATTATATTGTATACCTGCAACTTACATAATATTGTACATCAACTATACTTCAATAAGAATAATCAGAAAAAGAAAAACAAACAAAAAATCTAGTACACTAAAAAATGCATACTTAATAAAACCTGAAGATAATAATTTTATCTTCCTTCCAAACAAAAGAACCTTATAATCATATGCTAAATTTTCTAGTATATTTGTTTTACCTCATTTCTTTAATCTTGCAAATTAGTAATTATTATTATTATTGTTGTTGTTGTTTTGGTATAATCAAAGGCTGCTTGGATTTACATACTTACCAACTTCTTTGCCCTCCATCTCTTTTTACATTTCAGATCTTCCATCTAGAACGAGCCCTCTGCTTTTAGAATTTCATTTAGTGAGATCGTGTTTGTGATAAACTCTCCATTTTTGTCTTGAAATGTCTGTATTTTACCCTTATTCTTGTAAAATAATGTTTCTGCATATAACACTCTAGATTTCCAGTTATATTTCCCAGTTATATATTACAGATATATAGTGCCCTTTGAAAGTACACTCTCTTCTGGCTTCCACTGTTGCTATTAAGAAGTTAGCCATACTGCCTTTCTACAAATAGTACTGAGAGTGAAAAATGAAACCCCCTACACCTCCAGAAAAGGAAGTTAAAACAAAGCCAAGAAAGCAATACAGAAAAGGTGTCCATAGCCACTAACAACAACAAAAAATGATGAAAGGAATGAAGGAGAACTTGTTCCATGTCACCCACATTCGGGCAGCCCAAGACACTGCAACTCTGAGGTATCCAAGTACCCTGAAAAAACTGCACCCTGAATAATCAGCTTGACCCATATGCTGTCATCAGGTTTCCCCAGCCACAGAGTCCGCCATGAAGATGGAGAACAGCTGCACACTGGTGTTCTCCATGGACGTCAAGGCCAACAAGCATCAGATCAGATGAGCTGTGAAGAGGCTCTCTGATGCTGGTGTGGCCAAGGCCGTGCCCTCACCTGGCCTGACGGAGAGAAGGCGGCACTGGCCTTGACTTTGGCTTTGTGTGCGGCCAACGAGATTGGGGGATTATGTAAACAGGGCAGAGCTGGTGAGTTCTCAATAGAATAAGTTTTTCCACCATCCACAGAAGGAAGGAGGAGGAGGAGAAAGAAAAGGAGGAGAAAGAGAAGAAATCTCTCAGTATAAATTGTCATTCCTTTGAAAGCAATCTGACTCTCCTCTTGTTGCCTTTAATGTCTTCTTGTCTTTGGTGTCTTATAGATTCAGTTTGACATGATACCAGCTCTTTTTTATTCTTTACAACAGCCCGTTGAGGCAGGCAAGACAGTTACTCGGGAAAAGCCCAAACGGACTTTTTGGCCAGCCCAATATCACTTGAAAGATGCAGAAGCTAAGGCTGAGAGGTCAAGGGTTACAAGGGAGAGAAAGACTAGAAAGTACTTTCAACCATGAAATGTCCTACTCTTTATAATAAAGGATGAAGAAATGGCTAAGTTAGATGTAGGCTCTGTCAGAACTAGAAGCAGAGACCTCAAAGAATGTCAGAAATCTCACTGAGGGAGTCAGGCTGGCCCTTAGGACTGCACATTTGTGACAGGAAGGTCGTGAAAGTAGAGAGGCTAGCTCTCAGCTTCTCAGACCCAGAAGCTCCAGCCTCCTCATCTCCCAACTGCTAACACCCAAGCTCTTGAGAGGCTGATTGGGATGATAAGAAAGGATCTCTGAGAATTAATTTGCAGCTCAAAATAGAATGACCAGAGGGCTCGGACAGTCCAGAGCAGTGATCTCCCAATTTCTTTAATGTGCCACCCACCAGTAAAATGTTTAGAGTATGCATCCTCAATAAATGCGCTTTTATCCTTTATAAATTGTTAAGTAGTGAATAAGACTAAACTACCACATTATGTACACTGTAACAAGTAAACTGAAAATAGAATGGGGTTGGAGGTGGTGGGATGAATTGGGAGATTGGGATTGACATACATGCACTAATATGTATAAAACAGATAACTAATAAGAACCTGCTGTATAAAAAAAAATTAAATATTAAAAAAAAAGAAAATAGAATGTCAGAAAAGGATGAAATATAAATATAAACGGAAGTTCTAATATTTGTCCCCAGTCTCCAGTGAATCATCTTGTCTCTCAAAGCAGCAATAACAAAACAATAACAGCAAGGTTCCTGCTGAAAACCTTATGAGCTACAAATGTTTTCTTTACATCTGAGGAAACCAAGGATAAGTAAGGTCACAACCTTGATCTGCATCACACCAAGTGGGGGACACAGCCAGGACTTGAACTTGGGTCTGCCTGGTTTCAAATCCTGAGTATGATCTTTTCCCCCATCGTCTTTGCCCCAGTTTCAGGGGCGAGTTAGCTAAGACAGGGGCCTTAGCAGGAATGGAATCACCAGTGGTCTCATAGTCAGTAAGTACAAGCTGAAACAGCCATGACTTCAATACCGTATTTAATTTTTGTAAATACTTGGCTTCCTGACTGCATATGAATAAAAATGCCCATTACACTAACCAGATACCCAGAATTAGAAAATAAGACATTTTTAAACCACCAAAACATCTAGCCGTATATAATTATTCACTGCCTACAGACTATATTTTTAAAAGAGTCGCAAAGAGCAGGAATGATGAAGCTGGCATTATTACTCTATCATTAGATCACCATGGTGTTTTAGTCACGTGATTAACAAATTTCCCTCCTGATTGAAACTGAAATGCCAATCAGGATTAGCTGGATTTCAGGGTCAGTCATGGGAAAGTATAAAATGGAAGTGGCGGTTTTGATTACACAAGCCTAGAAACTGGCAGGGTGCAGCCTCAGACACTGGCCTGCTGTCCTGGACAATCTACCAGGTAACAGTGTGAGCTCCCTTTGATGCCACTGATTTGATGCAGTTGGAAGGAAATTCCTGTCAAGATGGCAAACTGTCACTGCCTGCTGCCCCCTCCCGTAAAATCGACCTGGAGAAATGACAAAGCAAGAGAAGCAGGGGTCAGAGGAGCAAACACCAAGAACAATGAGATCAGAAGGTTCAGAAAACCAAAGAACGGCTTAAGCAATGGCCGGCATCAAAGGTGCCTCCCAAACATCACCCACGCAACCTGCTGAGATGACCGAGATTTGCCCACCACGGCCAAGGGAAGCATCACCCTCCAAAGGTCTGGCAGCATCTCAGCGAGGGCAGGACACCGTCAGAACTAACTGAGAATTGGAAGCTGGTTTCAGGCGGGTCTTCCGAATAGGGAAAGCTTGACTAGGACCACGCAGGGGCCATGACTCTGATTCTGAGGCCAAGGGTTCAACGAATCTGAGAGCACAAACCAGCTCCTGATGTTTTCCATCGAAAAGTTGATAGTCTTTCTGGAAATTTCTATAAGAACAACCAAGCAATTACCTGGAAAAATAAAGTTAGTGAAGACAGAGAAATAGCACAGGGTCCTACTAGTGTAGGCAGTAGGTGCAGTCCAGGCCTAGTATGGGTAGACTTCTCTGTTCTTACTGGTTGGAGTGGGGCTGGCGCTGGGGTGCTGGAAGACCCCCAGAGGTGGCAGTGAGAGGGAAGGTTAGGGCACTTTTAAGTTCCGCTCTGGCCGCCATTCTGCCGTCCTTAGAACAGTCATTGTGGGCCCATCAGGCTAGGCCCCGGCTCCTCGTCTCTGTGAAATAAGCAGAGCACTACGTGATCCTTGCTGGGGTGAAGGTATGAGAAAAACAGGTGAGGACAGATCCCCAACCTCAGGCATCACCCCCAAGCACCTACAGCATGGGGACCTGGGGAGACTGGCTCTTTCCAAAGCTGCTGAGGGTCAGAGATAAAACTCCGACCAGAGCTTCAGGGAGGGAAACAAAAAACGGGAGGATTCTCTGGGATCTGGACCTCAACACCCTGGGTTCTATAGGCAAGGGAGAATTCTTTTTCCTTCTCTCCTCCTAGGTTCTCCAGCTGCGCCTCTGAACCGGACAGACTGACAAAGAGGAAAACCAACGTAAATTTATTAGCTTGTGCATCACGCATACACATGGGAGTACCCAGAAGCGAATAACTCAAAGGGGCTTAGAATTTGGGGTCTCTTCATCTGATTTAGTAGGGGAAAGGGATGGGGAGAAAGGACATTTTGGGAAAAGCAAATGACTTTTTGGAAAGATAACTGGGCCTTTAGGGGAATAGATGGAGATATGACCGTTTGTGACAGTGTCTGGATGTGTGGTGCAGACTCCGAGAAAAAAAAATCCCGGAGGGGATTTATGACAATTGAGTTCTTTTTGGAGACTCTGCTTTCAGGCAGATAAGGGATTTCAGGAACTCAAATGCCTTCAGCTCAAAATAATTCTTATGTCAACATGGCAGATTTGCGGTGGCAAATCCTGATCCCTTAGGTTCCATCCCTCCCCTCCCATTAGACTCTGGGACTGACACAGGCCTGACCTTTGACACTCCTATGGGGCCCTGAACCCACAGGCCAAAGTAGCCAGGTTCCTGAGAAGGACAGCCATTCTGAAATAAAGATGGCCAAATAAACATCATTTACTCCCTGAAGCAGAATGACTGAAAGAGGAGGACAAAAAATTTTTAAGAGCATAATAATAAAAATACTTAAGATAAAGGAAGAATTGGCAAAACCATCTGTAAGAATAAGAAAACAGGGACTTCCCTGGTGGCTCAGTGGTTAAGAATCCGCCTGCCAACGCAGGAGACACGGGTTCAAGCCCTGGTCCGGGAAGATCCCACATGCCGCAGAGCCACAAAGCCTGTGTGCCATAGCTACTGAGCCTGTGCTCTAGAGCCCACGAGCCACAACTACTGAGCCCATGAGCCACAGCTACTGAGCCCCTGTGCCACAACTACTGAAGCCCACGCACCTAGAGCCCGTGCTCCACAACAAGAGAAGCCACCGCAATGAGAAGCCCGCGCACTGCAACAGAGTAGCCCCACCCACCACAACTAGAGAAAGCCTGAGTGCAGCAATGAAGACCCAACACAGCCAAAAACGAAAAATAAATTAATTAATTAATTAAAAAAAAAAAAGAATAAGAAAACATTTTTTTTAAAGAAGAGGAAGGGCAAAGAACTTGAGGAGACATTTCACCAAAGAAGATAACACAAACGGCCAATGAGCACATGAGAAGAGGCTCAACATCATTAGTCATTAAGGAAATGCAAATCAAAACCACAATGAGGTACCACTTCACACTCATTAGGATGGCTATTATGAAGGGGGAAAAAAACAGAAAACAAAAGTTGAGGAGGTTATGAAGAAACTGGAACCCTTGCTGATGGAAATGGGGCAGCTACTATGGAAGACGGCACAGCGGTTCCTCAAAAAGTTAATCATAGAATCACCATTTGACCCAGCAAATGAGTATAAACCCGAAAGACCTGGAATCCAGGACTTGAACAGATATTTGTACACCCATCGTCATAGCAGCATTGTTCACAGCAGCCAAAAGGTGGAAGCAACCCCAGTGTCTACTGACAGATGAATGAATAAACAAAACGTGGTATATACATACAATGGAATATTATTCAGACTTAAAAAGGAAGGAAAGGAGGGATAATTTAGGAATATGGGATTAACAGATACAAACTACATAAAACAGATAAGCAACAAGGATTTACGGTGTAGTATAGGGAACTGTATTCAATATCGTGTAATAACCTATAATGGAAAATAATCTGAAAAAATATATATAACTGAATCACTTTGCTACACACCTGAAACTAACGCAATACTGTAAATCAACTATATTTCAATTACAAAAAAGATAACTAAAAAAAAAAAAGGAAGGAAATTCCAGCACATGTTATAACATGGTTGCCAGAGGAGAGAGGAAATGGGGAGTTATTTTTTCAGTTTGGGATGATGAAAAAGTTCTGGTGGCGGTGGTGATGGTGGCACAAGAATGTACTTAAAGCTACTGAACTGTACACTTAAAGCGGTTACAATGGTAAATTTTATGTTATGCATATTTTACTATGATTTTTTTAAAGCTTCCATCCACTTATCTCCATGGAGACAAGACTCTACTCTCCCTGTAGTCTGAGCACCCCTAGGAAGCTGCAGTGTCCCTGGCGGCTCTGCTCTAGGCCCTCAGACCCTGGGGGATGGGGGAAAGGGAAGGGGCAAAGGGAACGTTGGGAAGTGATGAAAATGTTAAATATCTGATTTTGGTGATGGTGACATGAGTGTCTAAATGTGTCTAGGGACTTCCCTGGCGGTCCAGTGGTTAAGACTCCACGCTTCCACTGCAGGGGGCGCAGGGTTCGATCCCTGGTCGGGGAACTATCCCGCAGGCCGCGTGGCACGGCCAAAAATACATAAATAAAGAAGACAAAAAAAAATTTGTCTAAATTCATCAAAAGGTACTTGTAGGTGCATTATTTGTACGTTAATTATACCTTAATAAAGTTAAATTTTAAAATGGGGATGGAGGAAACAAGATTGGCCAAATGTGGTTAATTGTTAACAAGGGTGGTGGGTACACGGAAAATTATTGTTCTATTCTGTCTACTTTCATTTGTATTTGAAAATTACCATAATAAAAGTTTTTAAAAATCCAAAGACCCATCATCCAACTGCCCTTATTCCACCATCCACAAAGACACTCCCCAGTGGGACTGAAAAGTAAGGGCCACAACTCCCGACATTTACACATTATTTACAAAATATGTTTCACAAACTTTAACTCATTATTCTCACAAGAATCCAGGGCAGCCATAAATCATCATCCCATTTCCACGTGGGAGCTCAAAGGGACCCGTGGGAAATGACTTTCCCAAGATCTCACAGGCCGGGCAGCGGGGCTGGGACCGGCGCCCGGGGCTCCTGACCAGAGCAGGTGTTTCTCGCACCGCACCTGCTGCACGGCCAGGGCCCCAGGCACAGCCCCCAGGCAGCAACTTCCACCTCTGTCAGGCTCTCCCGGGAAAGTGCAAAAAGAGCCTCCAGCAGGGCAGTTCTAACCCAGGTCAGCAAGTGGGGCTGGAGTTAGCTGCCTGTTCGTTTCCATGGTTACGTCTTACTCTGCTCCCCCTGAGCCCCAAACAGGAGGCTAACACAACGGGAGGGAAACCTCCCAGCAGGGTTGGAAGTGCTCCCTGACTGTGCACAGAACATGTCGGTTGTCTCCAGCTTCTGGGAAAGACTCTACTCGGAAACAGTCACCAACGTGCAAAAGGAACACCATTTCCTGGCATCCTGAGCCTCAAGCCACGTGTCCAGAGGTGCCGCTCTTTAAGGAAGAGACCAACCGCACGCTGGCCCTCTCTCCACACCTGTCTCATAAAGCGGTTTCGAGGATAAAATGAGTAATGCCTCTAATGTGCCTAAAAGCATAGCTGGCTCACAGTAACCCCCGATATTTTAATTAGTATTACGATTTCGAACATCTTCACAGAACTTAAAGTGTTTTAGTTTCTCCTTTAAAGTAGAATTGCAGATCTTTTGTCTTGGTTCTCCAGAATCGGCCTCATCCGGAACACAGAAGAGAACCGTGCTAAGTGAAAGCCCCAGAGCATCCCCAGAAGCTCCCAAGAAGTTTCCCTTAACCTTTGGTCTTTATGCTTCCCTGAGAATCAGAAACTTTAGCTTACATCCCAGGTCCACATTGTTGGCGCCGTGACCCCAGTCGGGCGAGTGGGTGAGCCTGATGAGGCCTCAGCTCGTGCGCGTGGAGGTGAGCCCCATGGGGCCAGCAGCAGAGCTCTGGGCTCGGATGTGCTGTGGGTCATGCAGGGCGGGGGTGCCCAGATCAGGGCACGCGGGCTTGCTCGGGGAAGCATGTGCGCAGGCGTACCGGCAGATGCAGGAGGCCTCGGGCCTCGGGAGGGCTGACCCGGTCATCAGATGGAGCCAGCCTGGGCTCATGCCCAGAGAGCAGCTCGGGGATCAAAGCCTGAAGAGCTTCTGGCTCCAGCAGGAGGGGCTGCCCGGAGGCCCAGGTGCAGCAGGAAGGTTGTCACACAGCCAGAGGCACCTGGCAGGCCACCAGGCCCCTCGCCTGGGGCTTCACTGGGCCCACTCACTGCCTCTCCATTCCTGGGCGACTTCCTGAGACCAGCATCCAGGCTTCGAGGGTCCATCTCCAAGCCCTCTGGTCACCTGCTCTCACCACCAGGCCTCCCTCAACCTTCTTTAGCACCCCACCAGCCTTACCACACCACCACCTCTGCCCACACCCCAAAGTCTTGCTTTTTCACGGTACACCTTAGTGGTGCAACTAAAATATTGGTTCCTCCTCCTTCCAGGACAGGGACAGCTTAATTTCCTGACTGTGTTATAAGGCAGGGGATGATTACATCCCATTCTTCTAGCACAGAAAAGATAAGATTTTTTTGTTTCCTATTAAAACAGGCTGAATATTTATATTCTGCCATAATTTCAATGCATCACCTTCTAAGGAGTGAGCTGTGGCCCCTGCCTTGAGATTCTGATCAACCAGCAGCAAGGTGTCGAGGAGAGCGCCCTCTGGTGAGGGAACTAGGGGACAGTTAGGGTGGCAGCAAGCAGTGCCAAAAGATGTCCGGATAGCAGCCTGGGGGCGGGACTACTGTGTCCTAGGACAGTCACTGGAGAATCAGGGTTTGGGCTGGGCGGAGATGGGACTGCAGAAAGAGTGGAGCATCGTAAGAGCAAGCTGGCAGGAGAGGGGACATCTGGGTGGTCTGGAACCAGCTGGTGCTTCAAGGCCATTTCCCAGGAGCCCTTTGACTGGTCCGAGGGGGCTGGCTTGGAGGACTTGGAAAAAGGCAGGGATAGAAGGGCTACGGTAGTCCTAGGGAGCAGGATTCCCATCAACTGAGGGAGTCAGTCAGTGCTCCCTCGAGGCTCTGAATTCAAGCAATGATACCCAAAATTGGGACAGACCCAGAGCGCCCTGACAAGGAACGTGTAAACGCAAGGCACCCTCCTGGCCAGCAGCAAGCTGCTGCCCAAGTCCGCTGGTAGTGTAAGTGGAGTCTGGGATTTGGGGCACAGAGAAGCTGATGGACGATGGATGGAACACTCTTGTCGACGGTGGGCAGCTCAGGGCATCCTTTCTTCTCTGTATCCTCAGGGCACAGGTAGGCACCCTCTAGGAGTCTGCTGATTGGAGCAGACTTCTGGCAGTCTGTCTTTGACACCTGCTCACCTCAAAACAGGCCTTGCCTTCTCTTTTAGTTCCTGCCTCTCAGAGGTCTGGCCTGAGTCCCCACCTGCCAAGCCCGGACAGGAGCTAGCTGTGTGTTTACGTGCTTGCTTGCTTGTGTTTCTTCCTTGCCTCCTTCCAAAAAGGATCTGAGATAACTTTCCACGATACGAACGAGATGGAAAGTGGATACGTGTAAAAATCAGGGTGTTGGATAACAGTTGGTCAGTTTCTTACAAACTAAATATATTCTTACCATATAATCCAGCAATCACAATCCTTGGTATTTACCCAGATGAGTTGGAAACATCCCCACACTAAAACCTGCACGCGGATGTTTATAGCAGCTTTACTCATAATTGCCAAAGGTTGAAAGCAAACAATATCCTTCAGTGGGTAAATGGACAAGCTGGGGTATATCCAGGCAATGGAATATTATTCAGCACTAAAAAGAAATAAGCTATCAAGCCATAAACAGACATGGCAGAAACTTAAATGCATATTGCTAAGTGAAAGAAGTCAATCTGAAAAGGCTACATATTGTATGATTCCAACTACATATATGACATCCTGGAAAAAGCAAAACTATGGAGACAGTAAAAAGATAAGTGGTTGCTAGGGCTTGGGGGGAGGGAGGGATAAGCAGGAGGAGAACAGAGGATTTTTAGGGTAGTGAAAACTACGCTGTATGATGCTATAATGTCAGAGACACGTCATTATTCATTTGTTAAAATTCATAGAATCCACAACAGCAAGAGTAAACTGTAAACTATGGACTCTGGGTGATGAGGTGTGTGATGTGTGTTCATCATTTGTAACCAATGTACCCTCTGCGGTGGGATGCTGATAGAGGGGAGGCTGTGCATGTGTGGGGCAGGGGGTGTATGACAAACCTCTGTACCCTCCTCTCAGTTCTGCTTTGAACCTAAAACTGCTCTAAAAACAAAAATCGATTTTTTAAAAATCTGGGCAATGAAAAATACTAGTAAAGTGGAAAGATAATGCCTGGGACATCCCTGGTGGCACAGTGATTACGAATCCGTCTGCCAGTGCAGGGGACATGGGTTCGAGCCCTGGCCCGGGAAGATCCCACATGCCGCGGAGCAACTAAGCCCGTGCGCCACAGCTACTGAGCCTGCACCCTGGAGCCCTCGAGCCACAACTACTGAGCCCGTGAGCCACAACTACTGAAGCCCGTGCACCTAGAGCCCGTGCTCTGCAACGAGAAGCCACCGCAATGAGAAGCCCACGCACCACAACGAAGAGTAGCCCCCGCTGGCCGCAACTAGAGAATGCCCGCGCACAGCAACAAAGACCCAATGCAGTCAAATAATAAACAAATAAATAAAAATAAATAATAAGGAAAAAAAAGAAAGATAATGCCTGAAGGAAAGTTAATGGGTACATATTCAGTTACATATTCTGGTACATATTCTGTTTCCCTTCCCAGTCCTGTCCCCTTCAGTTACAAAATCAGGGCAAAGATTCCTAAGAGCAGAAATTGAGAAACCCAAGCAGTTAACATGTTTACTATACCAGGCAAAATAAAACAACTAGTCCTATATGCATCTGCATTTACAGATCTCAAAAATACAGAAGGTTGAGAAGAAAAGCAAGTTCGAAACATTGTTAACAAGAGAACAATAAAATACCTAAACACATTCTGTGAGGCTGCGTATTGCCTATGGAAGCACGCGGGGTAAATTATGAAATCATGGCATGGATGCACGCCAAATACGTGACAGCAGTCGCCTCTCAGGAGAACTGAAGGGGACAGGACTGAGAAGGGAAACAGAAGGGGCTTCAAATATTACCTGCAGTGTTTTATTTCAATAAAACAAGCAAATGAAAATCTGAAGTTAAGTATCTGTTCCTTTAGGGTGTCAGAAATGTGAGAGTTATTATCCTTTGCACTTTGTATTTTTAAGAATTCAAAATAACTATTGCTAACTTCATCATAAAAAACGTTACCACATCCAAAATGGTAAGATCAAGCCAGCCAGTCAGAAGGCGGCTTTTCCTGGGGAAAATGTGTCCCCAGGCGCTCATAAACAGGGCACGTGGGATGCAGTCAGCAAGGGCCTCGATGACCAAGTGCTTTCAGTAAGCACGGTGGCCAGTCCTTTCACATCCCTCGGGACAAACCAAAGGCATAAGAACAAAAGAACTAGAGAGAAAGGACCTGAGCTTGACCCCACCTGAGGCCATTTTAAATTATTTTATATGATACTTAAGAGAACCAGAGGGGTGGCCCTGACATCCATCCTCAAGGATCTGCAGGAACAGTAGCGACACTTCCTTAAAGTTCTCCGGGCCCGCAGGGCTGAGCTGCCCCACCTCCATCAATGGTCTCATCGCACACCCAGGCTCAGAGGCTGCCTTCTGTAACCATGAGGGACAAGGGGACTGCCGGCGACAGGATGATGACACGGCAGTTCACCCTGATTTGCCCAGGAAACACCCCCTCTCTCTTGCCTAAAGAAAGCCCTTGTCCCCGTCATGTTGTTCTTTGTTCGACAGCAATTGCTAGGTCCACCCCGTGCCAGGCACAAGGCCAGGGACACTACCTTCCTAGACTTTGGGTCCCGGCATTGCCAAAACACTGTACTTGTAGGTGCCCCATGACACGCCACGCCAGCCCACACCTGCGTGTTTTGCAGAGGCTGCTTCAGTGGTCGGAAACATCTTTCCACAACTCCCACCAGGCTGACTCCTTCTCATGTTACATGACCCAGCTCAGGCATCACCGCCTCCAGGAAGTCTCCAGGGATTGCCTAGTGCTGGATTAGGTGCCCCTCATTCTGGTTTCTTCCCTCTAGTTTGTTGCATTTCCTCCAAGGAACCTGTTTACTAGGTTATCTCCTCCACTCAGCTGGACCTCAGGGGAAGAGGCCAGACCTTACTCATCCTGGCATCTCCTGAGCCTGGCACACAGCAGCCCTCAGTACTTACCCATAGAAGGGAACTCCACGAACAGACGCCTGCGCCCAGCCCTGCCTCGGAGACCAGCTCACTGTCTATCTATTGGGAGATGGTGTTAATAGAACAAGTATCAGACATCGGGTGGGCTAAGTGCTCTCCCTGAGGTGTGCGAGGTGCCCAGAGGGAGCACCCGCAGGGGAACGGCAGCCTTGGCGGTCTAATACCCCTCCCCCATTTTCTGCTCATCAGTAAAAGCTGCTGAAAGTGAGCTTTGGGTCGAATCAGCCACCACTGCTGCGGGAGGATCCACAGGGGGAGGGAAAGAAGGGCACCGCCAGTGTCTCAGGAGAGCTTATAGTCCCACAG
This sequence comes from Balaenoptera musculus, assembly GCF_009873245.2. Taxonomy (NCBI): domain Eukaryota; kingdom Metazoa; phylum Chordata; class Mammalia; order Artiodactyla; family Balaenopteridae; genus Balaenoptera; species Balaenoptera musculus. The sequence continues at coordinate 82,861,263 of NC_045797.1, forward strand.
AGAATTCTTAAGAACACTTAGTGACGTTTAACTCCCTAGGTGACAGAGTCCAACTCGCAGCTCATTTCCCTGCTGGGACCCTACTCTTACCCTGTTCCCCCCCTCAGGTTAACTTTGCATTCAGGGAGGTGACCCTGGCAAAGCACTTAAGTTCTATTAGCCTGTAATAGCCTAATAAATGCCTGTCATCCACTACCTGGAAATTTAGAGGAAAGTTGGGGCAATTTTTACCAATCTCTAAGTACCTCTAAGTAGGAAATTGGCTGACAAACCCATGCAGACATTCTAGAACATCGTGTTCTTGTGTAATTTGGTCTCACTTTCTAGAACACTTATCCCTGTTGAGAACACGCTGTTGCTAGGTTACGACCAGTGAGTAAACACCCTGACTTTCTATTATTGTTTCATAGAATCCCAGCCCCTGTCACTTTATTAAAACGGCTCTGCTAAGGGCGCCCGTGACCTCCTAATCGGTCTCTCTAATGGACACTTTCTAGTCCCTCCCTTGCCAGACCTGTGGCCCACGAACTTGGGTATTTATCTCTGTGGCCTCTGGAACATTCCTTGGGCCTCTTTGCTCCTTCCCCTGTGCCCCTCACTGCAGCCTGCCCCTTAAATGCGGCTGATCCCCAAGCTCCTCCACCACGGCTGGAATAGGGTGAATTGCAATTCTCAAGAGTGCAGGGCCTATGCCCGAGGTGGAGGGCCTCCTGCAATCTGCATCCCAGGCCCCCGGCTGGCCTCTTCCCTCTGATGCTGTCTCCCCAGGTACACTGGTCCAGGCCGCCCCATAAGCACAGGCCTACTGGGGCTTCTCCCTGAGCTTTTCCCCAGCCTCAGGCCCACGTGTCCACCTTCCTTCTGACGTCTCCACCAGGATGTCCTCGGCTCCCACAAAGCAACCTCCCTCACCTTCCCAGGAGATTGCATCCCCCATCTCAGTGAATAAGGTCACCTTTCTCCTTCAGTTACCCAAGGTAGGGAAGTGAAAGTCACCCCCCCACCAAAAAAAACCCACATCTCTATCACCTGGACACGATGACTTCATGTATTTCTCCAAATCGCCCCCACTGTGACTGCCTTACATCAGACCCTCATCTCTCTCTCCTGGACTGCTGCAAAATTCACCTAGTACTCTCCTTGCTTCCACCTGGATAACCCACCTCGCCCAGCCATCCAAGACTCAGTGCATTCCTGCCGTAATGAATAGCCTCATGCACAGCAATTTGCGCGTAGAATGAATTCCCTTCCAATGGAGGACAATTTGGCAATATTTGACAAAAATTTAAATGCAGACGCCCTTTGACTTAGCAATCCCACCTCAGGGAATTCATGCTCCGCACACATTCCTATGTATGAGGATATTAATTGCAGCCTTGTTTGGAATAGCGAGACACTGGAAACAACCTCAATGCCCATTCATAGGGTAAATGTTGAGTACAGCATGCTGGGTCCGTGGAACATTTTATAGCCAACAGAAAGACCATGGCAGCTCTATATGTACTAATACAGGATGACTCACAGTGCAAAGAGTAGAACAGTGTTGTATCATGTGCTACCGCTGTGCTCAAAGGGGGGTATATCCATATACACTCTTATATCTGGATTCTGTCTGGAATAAAGCACCAAAAAGGGACAGTGATTGCTTTTGAGATGAAGACTCGGGGATAAAGGCCAGGGGAGACTTGTCACTACATACTTTTTGCACCATCAAAAATTCTTTACGCTGACCATGTTTTACCTTTTCAAATAAAAATACGTTCAACCCGTCTTGCACGCTGCAGTCAGCAACCTTTGCAAAGTGCAAATCTGATCACGTCACGCTCCCGCTTCAAACTCTTCAGGGGCTCTCCACGATGGGGTATCTGGGAGGGTCACAGTTGATACCTGTCCTAGAGTAATTAACATCTGTAAGGTATTTTTAGCACCTTTTCACTCTCAAAAGTGTCCTGAGTGGACGATACATTATATCCTTTCTCCATCGGTGACACTAAAGATATAGTCTACCCTCCATAACTGCAGTTGCACATCTTCCTCATCTGGCCCATCTCCCCAGCCCCACCCGACAGTGGCCCCTGGATAGCTTTTTCAACTCCAGAAACTATTTACTGAACGGTTTACTGCTCCCCTGCACACAGGCTATTTTTAGCCCCCTTTGTACCCTCTACTGGGGAAACCTAGGTCCCCACCCAGCCCCAGGCACAGCCAGCCACTCGGCCCCCCAGACTCGGCCCCAGGCACCGCCTCCTGTCACTGCACTGTTCCGAAAGCCACACAGAGCCCGAAGCCTCCAGCACAACATGAAGCTTTCACGTTCCTGATTTCTCTGCTGTTCTTGAGGGCTGGAACTGTGTCCTGTTTGAAATCGAAGAAAACGGTAAAGCACTGAATTCCAGCCCAGCCCCAGAGTCAGAAACACGTGATTTGAATCAGGAGTCTGCCACTTAGCTCTACGTCCTTGGACCAGTTACTTCAACTCCCTGAGTTTTCCTTTCTTCATCTGTTTTCCACTCAACCTCCAATTTTTTTTTTGAGATCTAGGAATGAGGATGCATGTAGTGCTCGTTGGTTTATTTCACCTGGTGTAGTAAACACGTTAACTGATCGAGTTTCTCTGTTTTCGCTCTGAGGAATCTCTGCCCTGAATAACTGAATATACACACATTAACTTTCCTGCGGGCATTCTCTTTCTACTTTACCTATTTTTCTTCGCCCAGATTTTTTAACGTATCCACTTTTCATCTCGTTTGTATTTGGGTACGCTGTCTCAAGCCCTTCTGGGGATGAGCAGGAAGGACACATAAGCAAGAAAGCACACTAACAACACCAGGCCAGACCCCCCCGGGGGAAGACCCAGAAGAAAAGGGCAGCCTGTCATGAGGTGAACAAGCATCAAACAACAGACAGCCAGAAACTGCTAGAATGGAGTCTCCCCACAGCACTGCTGAGTGGCCCATGAACATACTTGAGCCTCAGTTTCCTCATCTGTAAAATGGGGACAACAAGGGTGCCTACTTCACAGAGTTGTTGTAAAGATGAAATAATTCAGGGAGTTCCCTGGCGGCTTAGTGGTTAGGATTTGGAGCTTTCACTGCAGGGAGCACAGGTTCGATGCCCGGCGGGGGAACTAAGATCCCACATGCTGTGTTGTGCGGCCAAAATAATAATAATAATAATTCATGAAAGACCTTACTACAGTGCCTGGCACATAGTAGGGACAATAAATGTTGGCAACACATGAACTGATACAGGATGTGGAAGCACTCTCAGAGCTCACCTAGAGACATCCAGCCCCCCTCACTCAGGACTCAGAAAGAAGTTACTGGAGCTGTCCTACCATGCTTGCAGGCTTTCCCCATGGAACTCTGACTCCCTCTAGGAAGATCATCTTCCTGCCTGGAAGACAGGACAACTGACCCGAGGTGGCATGTAGCCGGGTCCTGTCCGCATCGGGCAAGCTTCTCCTCACTCGTGCCTGCTATCAAGAACCCAAAGGAGGGGCTTCCCTGGTGGCGCAGTGGTTGAGAATCTGCCTGCCAATACAGGGGACACGGGTTCGAGCCCTGGTCTGGGAAGATCCCACATGCCGCGGAGCAGCTGGGCCCGTGAGCCACAACTACTGAGCCTGCGCGTCTGGAGACTGTGCTCCGCAACAAAAGAGGCCGCGACAATGAGAGGCCCGCGCACCGCAATGAAGAGTGGCCCCCGCTTGCCACAACTAGAGAAAGCCCTCGCACAGAAACGAAGACCCAACACAGCCAAAAATAAATAAATAAATATATAATAAAAATAAGTAAATTAAAAAAAAAAAAAAGAACCCAAAGGAGAAGGCATTCTGCAGGAAGAGGTGCTCAGGGATGTCAGAGGTTTTCTCTTCAAAAGAGAAAACCTGCCATTTTTAGAAGGCAGAAAGATTTTTAAGTGGTAGTTGATAGAGTCCATTGAAAACCAAATTGTGCCCTCTTAGCGATGAGATACCTGCTCTTACATAGCCTGTGTGCACAGGGTCACAGGCTTTCGCAGACCTGATCAAGGCCGGGTTCTAATACTGGCGCTTCTGAGGCCAGTGCATCCCTGGGACCTGGGGGTACAGAAGGCAGTGTTTCCATGGCCAGGACCCACGTGGTCAGCAGACGGCTAAGTGGTCAAAGAAGGACGAAGTGAGGGCGAGCACTGAGCTCTGGGAGCAGAATCCAGCAGGGACTCCAGATCTCATGAGGGATGCACTAGAAAGAACGCAAGAGGCAGATGAATACCTCTTACTAGCAGCGGGACTTCAAACGTGGTATTTAACGTCTCTGAGCCTCTTATTTACTTACCTGTGCAGCAGGGGTGATGATAACCGTGTAGATTAAGGATACGGATGACAACGGGGTGGCACAGATTACATAGTTACGTAGTACTGGGTTTCATCCCTCTCACAATACTTTTTAAATGCAGTCTTGCAACGTCACAGAACTTTGAAAAACTGTGCGGGAGACACACTCTTACCCCTCACACAGCCCGCCATCTTTCTGGCTCCTAACTGTGTCAGTTGTCACTTTATTATCTCTCAGCTCCAAATTCACCCTGTTTGCCCGCCTTGGGGATACGGGAGCTGGACCCTGGAAACATTTCCCCTTGCCAGCTGGTGCAAGGTTAGGCTCTGTCCCTAGAGGGCGCTGGAGGGACACTGCAAGGCCACGTGGGGGGGAAAGGGCTTCTCTCCCGGGCTCCCAGGCCGCCAGGAGGACTGGTGTGCGGCAGTCGTGGTGGCATTCCTTGTCCAGCAAACCTCACCGCCACCCAGCAAGCCGCTTTCACTTTCGAGGACTAGCTCCAGCCTGCTCTCCCAGCCCAACAGCTTGGCCCTGGAGACCACTCTGGTCCCCATTCTGGCAGGTTTTGTGTTCCTGCAGGGGCCACGCCCTCTCCTAAAGGTCTGAGTCCCATCTTGGGGACTCCAAGTCCATAGTCCCTTCCTTGTCTACTCCCCCTCGGCCCCAGCGGGGGCAGCTGCTCCCCGCACCTGCTATTCCTGTGTGTGTGTGTGCCTTCGAGGCCTCTTTTGCCCTTTTAGTGGTTGACCACATGGATTAGTGTCCTAGGGCTGCCATAACCAACTGGTGGCTTTAAACAACAGAAATGTATTCTCTCACGGTTCTGGAGACTAGAAGTCCAAAAGCAAGGTGTCCACCAGGGCTCATTCCTTCTCGAGGCTCTGCGGGGACAGCCACCCAACACCTGTCTCGGCCTCTGGCGTTGCCAGCCATCCTCCGCATCCCTTGGCTTACAGCTGCATCACTCCAATCTCGGCCTCTGTCGTCAGACGGCGTTCTCCTGCGCATCTGCGTCCAAATTTCCCTCCTCCTATAAGGACACGAGCCATATTGGATTAGGGTCCATCCTAATGACCTCATCTTAACTTGATTACATCTGCAAAGACCCTATTTCCAAATAAGGTCAGGCTCACAAGTACCATAGATTACGGCTTCAACACATCTTCTGGGGGGAGATACAATCCAACCGATAACACCCCCTTTTGCTAGCCGATCATTCTTTTTATGACATTTCCCCCATGCAAATTACTGCTGTGGTCTCTGCTTCCTGACTCATTCAAGTCACCGTGCCTCTCATCTCTACCCCTCCAGCACCCTGACCCGCTCACTGCCTCTGCGCTCACCCGCCTGCAGCCCCATCCAGAAGGCAGCACACAAGACCATGTCACTTTGTTGCTTACAACCCTCCAGAGACTTCTTAGCCAGGATAAAATCCATGTTCTACCCCAGCTTTCTTTTTTTCTTTTTTTTTCTTTTTTTTTTGTTCTGCCCTCACTCATTCTATACCTACAGCTCCCTGCTCACTCACCATGCGCCAAGCCCACTGACCTAGTTTTAGGCCTCAAACCTGCCAACGCCATTCCCATCTCAGGGTCTTAGCTGTGCTGCTCCTTCGGCTGGGCCTGCTGTCACCCCCCCAAGACTTCGCCCACTGCCTCCTGGTTGTTCAGGCCTCTGCTCAGCATCTGCTCCAAGGAGAGGCCCTTTCTGAGCAGCTTGACCGTCCTCCTGGTCACCCTCTGCCACGTGGCCTCATTTGATAATCTTTCCCACATATATCTGTACCTAAGATCACTGTATTTGTTTGTTCTGTGTCTGTAAAATGTAAACCCCTGGGACGAGGACTCTGGCTTTGTCCTTGCCTACTGTCTCCAGCACCAAGTATGTGCCCAGCACATAGTAGGTGCTCAGTAAATATCTGATGACTGACTACTGACATTTTAGAGTTTATTAGGACTGGAGTCTGAAGAATACTGTTATTACTCACCCAATATTTTCAAAAATCAGACTTTTGCAAATAACAACAACCTAAAAGAAACTTTGCATTTTCTGTTTCCTTCTTAAAACTCAGCACCTTTGTCCTCTCTCCTCTGTGTTCTGGAAAACGCCGTATAGTCAGACCTGCAGCTGACTGAGGTCATATTCTGCTTTAGTGACCTTTAGTGACCCTGTGTGACTTCCAGGCAGACAAGGCCCATCCTGCCAAGTAGAAATTCCACACAGGCCTGTCCAGAAGCAAGGCCAGAAACTAGAAGGTTCTCCGAGTACAGGTGCTGGTTTCTGAGAAGCAGCATTTTCAAGTACAGAGAAGATGGACAGTTGGTTGTGGCTAGGGCTTTGTTTCCCAATTTGTCACCTCTGTGTCCTTGGGGCCACACCTTTCACCCCGGTCAATCATAGATCTCCTCCTGGAAATAAGTCCATATTCTCCATCTGGGTCGGGTCAGGAGACCCTGCTTTGAGGGAAATGTACCCTGTCGAGAGATCACCTACAATCTTGCAGTGTTCCAACTGTGATAAATTTACTGTCAATTAAGCTGTTTTCTAATACAAACCAAGATAATCATTAAGAGAACAATCTTGATGGAATTAGCATTTGCTTAAACTCCTGGGAACTGTTCACAAGATAAAAACCTACAAATGATTAAAGCAAATTGCCTGAAGGCTGCTTCCTCGGTTGGCGGGCTCCACCCAGATCAGCCTCCTGTATGAAACCTGAGAGGCTTCCAAATGGAGCTGTCTTGCCTGGAGGCTCGGCATGTGTGTCAGATCCCAGCAGACATGGGTCCCAAGGAGATTCCATTCCTGCCTTCTCCACTTTGGGAGCTCAAGAGAAGCACATCCAAGTGGTGGGAGAGTGGCCAGTTCCGGGCAAAAGAGCCTCCGTGTGGACCTCGGCGCCCACCGTCACATGAACTTTCTGAGCCTCTATGTTTCCTTTGTGAAATGGGGGTTCTAATCCCTACCTTCCTGGAGCATAAGGATTAGCGGTACGATAGGCAAAGTGCCTGGCACATCGTGAGCTGCCGTCAGTGGCGCTGCTAGATCGGCATCTTTAGGGCCCGCGTAGGGGAGGGATCGAGGCCGCAGTCCAGCGGCCGCCCCGCTGTCCAGTCAGAGCCCCCGCAGCCCCTTGCTCCTCACAACCCCATTCCTGGAACACAAGGTGGGCAGGGCAACCTGTTTGTCCTCAGCCGCCTCCCTGGCACCCAGAACCTGTGTGCGCGCGCTGGGACCTCCATAAACATCTGGAGAATGAACACGTGAGTGAACGAACAAGCAGCAGCTCCCAACACTAACCACCATCTTCACTAACATGCCTCTCACCTCGAGAATTTTCTAGAGGGTCTCAGATGTCATCCCTGGGCCCCTCCGTTCCTGAGATCCATGCCAGTCTATCCAAGTGGTCCCCTTAGCTCTCCAGAGAAGCCCCAGTACAGTCTCTACCCCTCCAAACCCGTAGAGGTGATGACGTCTGTGCCGGTAGAGCAGGTCTGGGCTCCCGGCAAAGACGGTCCACTGACCCCTTGCCCTTCGGTCAGCATCCTTCAGGGTCTCAGGTGAAACTCAGAATAAAAGTCTAATTTTAAACATCCCTTTGCATAGATATAGAAATAGTATGGGGCTTCCCTGGTGGCGCAGTGGTTGAGAGTCTGCCTGCTAATGCAGGGGACACGGGTTCGAGCCCTGGTCTGGGAGGATCCCACATGCCGCAGAGCGGCTGGGCCCGTGAGCCACACTACTGAGCCTGCGCGTCTGGAGCCTGTACTCCGCAACAAGAGAGGCCACGATAGTGAGAGGCCCGCGCACCGCGATGAAGAGTGGCCCCCACTTGCCGCAACTAGAGAAAGCCCTTGCACAGAAACGAAGACCCAACACAGCCAAAAATAAAAATAAATAAATAAGTAAATAAATTAAAAAAAAAAAAGAAATAGTATGAAATAAAACGCAAAATGCACATGATTTCTGAGACAAAATGCAAGACTTCAAGGATATTCCTTGTTTGTCCTGCTCCAGCTCGGGCAGCCCTGCCCACACCTGTGCGTGCCTGTGACGTCAGGAAGCAGCAGGGGCTGCACGAACTTGCCCACCAGGCTGCCGGTTCAAATCCCAGGTCCAATACCCGGTAGCTGGGAGTCCTTGGGCAAGTTATGTAACCTCCCTGTGCCTGGGCTTCCGTGCCTGTAAGATGAGGATAATAATTGTACCTGCCTCACCAGGTTGTCATGAGGGCTAAATGAGTTTGTATTTGTAAGACACTTCCAAGTGTTCCTTAAATCTTCATCTGTGCTTTCTGTCCCAACCTCACCCTGGCTTCATTTTATTTTTTCCTGTCCTCATTTTATTTCTCTCCAATTACCCACTTTTTAAAAATCTTGTCATACTGAATTATCTTTACACACTGCCTCAAATACTTTGGGGAGCTAAGCAGGGCATAACTAAATAATATACGCTCTGTTCTCTCTCTGTTGCGCTCCTTGGATATCTAGTAAGTCTTTATGAGAATGTCAGTCCTGGAGAGGGGGTTGTACCCAGCATGGGGGAGGGGGCAGCGTGCTGGTGGCAGAGCTAATGGAATAGGAGAGGGGGTGGGAGAGCAGTGACAGTAAGAACGGAAGCAAGGGGCAGAGCCAGGTCCTTAGCAGGCTGACTCCAGAAGATTCTCCTTCTCAGCACCAAACCCAGGCAGGTTCGGTGTTCTATTGTTTAAGAGAGGCAGGATTTCCTTGTTGTAAGGGGGACATATCATTATTAACCATTACTAATTTTTAAAGATGGGGAAACAGAGTCTCAGAGAGATGCTATCCTCTCTCCGTGCACACAGCTTGCTAGAGTGGGTGGAGGAGCAGGGCCTGGTGGGCTAGTTAGTCCCAGGTGGGTTTCCCTGGCCCTGCCTGCTACGCCGAGGGCTTCTGTGCAAGACACACGTCCCTTCCTTGTTATATAGAGTAAGCCGTTTCTTTCTTCTTTTAATCCCCATAGAACACAAGTGGGAATAAAAAGGCACAGTACTGAGAAAATGTGCTGGAATTAGATAGTGGTGATAGCTGTACAACCTTGTGAATATTAAAAAAACAAAACAAAAAAACACTGAATTGGACACTTTTAAAACGTGGATTTTATGTCATGTGAGCTATATCTTAATTTTTTAAAAGCCTAAAAAAAATGTGTTTGAAATCGCAGAGCCCCAAGGCCCCAGTTCTATTCTAGACAAGCATGCTGCAGGCCTGATGTCAAGATAGTGTCCACAGCTGCAGTTGTAGGATGAGACAGCCTTAAAGGAGTGTGACCATCTGTAATTGAACTACAGGAGCCTTAGCTGATATCTGCTCCCTGGGAGAGAGACCCTCAGACAAAGAGGGCTAGCTCCCCACTTCCATTCCATTAGTGACCAAAGTAATTTTAATTTATCAAAGAGATATATCAATGAGTTTAATGGTTTATTGAGTTCTTGGTGCTGGGGAAGAGCTAAGGTATTTGGGTACCAAAAAAGATGTTACTTTACCTCCCTGAAGGCAGCAGATGGAGGTGTGTCTTCAGCTGAGCTGGGTAAATGTGTCCTTCTTTCAGGCTCTAATTTGAGTCCCTGGGATACAGGATGACCCAAACACTGGTGAGAGCGGCCGCATCACCCCCCCTCAGAGGGCCCACAGCGCCTGCCCCAGTCCCCCTGGAGGGGATTCCGGTTTGTGGGACAGAAAGCTGACCCTCCAGCCAGGGTCTCCACTCCCCGCGGCAGAGCCGCTGGTCCTATTCAGAGTTGTCTGTTGAATTCGGTGTGGTTGACTGTGCCGGATGTGGTGACATAAATGCCTGGAGGGAAGGGGAACCCGGGCTTGGCCCCAGGTGATGCCGAGGTGCAGGTGAGGGGTAGAGAGAGGAGGAGGGGTGTGGATTGGGGGCTCGCCCTGAGCATCCTTTACCTCTAAGATGAGGGTTTGGGTTTTAGGGCCTCAGAAGTTCCTTTTACAGTAAAAGAAGACGATTTCTCCATCCCCACACACAGAAGGTTCGGGGTCAGGAATCTGGGGACTCCTCCTGAGTCTAGGCTAACTTCTCATCCGGCTGCCACGGTCCTAGATTGAAAGTTTTTTAAAGAGACAGGCCTTTCTCTTCCAGCCCTGAAGGCAAGGTGAGGCCAACAGTGAGGGGCGTCTCCTCACCTCCAGGGTGGACACATCCAGCAGACAGCTCTCCGGGGTGTTAGTTCCTGGGGCCCTGTAACAAAGTACCACAGACTGAGGGGCTTAAACAACAGAGGTTGATGGTCTTGCGCTTCTGGAGCTAGAAGTCCAAGATCAAAGTGTTGGCAGGGTTGATTGCTTCTGAGGGTCCCTCTTTATAAGGACACCAGTCATACTGAATTAGGAGCTCGCCTCCTCCAGGATGACCTCATCTTAACTAATTACATCTGCAATGACCCTACTTCCTAATAAGGTCACATTCTGATGTGCTGGCGGTTAGGACTTCAACCCATGAATTTGGTGGGGGGGGACATAATTCAACCCGTAACACCTGCTTGTGGGTTTCTGTTCTCAGCCCCCAAGTGTGCAGGCTGGAGAGCAGAGCCAGGCCCTGAGGTCCCCTCTGCCATCACTGTGGGTCTCTCCAATCAGTCTCACCTCTGAGGTAAACAGGACCAGAGGGGGACACCTGTTCTGTTCCCTTCGTGAGGAAAAGTCATGCTTACAAGTATCCATATTACTTATAAGGGCTTCACTGGTGGCACCGTGGTTAGGAATCCGCCTGCCAATGCAGGGGACACGGGTTCAAGCCCTGGTCCGGGAAGATCCCACATGCCGCGGAGCAACTAAGCCCGTGCGCCACAACTACTGAGCCTGCGCTCTAGAGCCCGTGAGCCACAACTACTTAGCCCACGTGCCGCAACTACTGAAGCCCGCGCGCCTAGAGCCCGTGCTCCGCAACAAGAGAAGCCGCCGCAGTGAGAAGCCCACGCACCGCAACGAAGAGTAGCCCCCGCTTGCTGCAACTAGAGAAAGCCCGCGTGCAGCAACGAAGACCCAGCGCAGCCAAAAATATAAATAAATTTATTTATTTAAAAAAAATATTACTTATAAGATGGCGGTGTCGCCTCTCTTTCCAAATGCTAGATTTGAGATGCTCCCTCTGTGCAAGAATTCGACCAGGCAATGCAGGAGGCAAGACTTTGCTTCAGCTACTGCTGTCACTGTCCACACTGACAAATGGCCACTGTCACCTCATGCAGAACTCGAAGAAGTTCTGTCACAGAGAACCAGCCAAAACAGGAGGAAAGAGGCCGAGGATCGAGTAACGCATTTCCCTCACCTGGGTTAATAGGATCATCTCAGGCTGGGACAGCACTTTACAGTTTCCAGGCAAGGTTGCCGCCCTTACTTAACTTGAGGGCTGAGGCTACGGTCCCGAGGAACGGTGACACTCGAGGGTGGAATCCAGGCCAGCGCTCTGCACCAATGTCCTCCCGGGTCCAAGTCAAACTTTGTTTAGTCTTAGTCCAAAACAAAATGGTTGTTCACGAAAACAATGGCTTGATTTCGCTCCCCCAGAAAGGGATTCCAACGCACTTAGGAGCCCTACTTCCGGTTCCCCGCCCGCCTCCCGGCCTCCCGGGCCGCGGCGCTGCCCCCCCGCCCGTCCGCAGCGCCACCTGCTGGGCGACGCCGGCCGCGCGGCTCCCCTCCCGCCGCTTCCGCCCCGGCCTGAGTCGCGGGCATCGAGAGCGCGGAGGACGCGCGGGGCTGCAAGAAACAAGCCCAGGAACGAAGCCCAGAAGGTGATGGGTGGGAACGTGGAGTCGCATTGGTTCACTGCGGGCCTGTAAGGTCAGGAACACGGGCCCTGGAGTGTGCCGCCCGCCGCCCTCCCCTTCCAGCCCTGTGACCCTGAACCTCTCTTCGCTTGTCACGTCTAAAAGAAAAATAACGCGTCTCGGCTCACAGACTGCTTGTGAGGCCCGCAGGACCTCAGGCCTGCAGGTAAAATGTGAAGTGGCGGCTGACCCAGAATAAGTGCTCGAGAAACACAGAAGTATTGTTAATGTCATGAACACATGCTGTAAATTCAGTTCATTCGACAGACATTTTCTGAGTGGCCGCTGTGTGCCGGCTGCTCGATGTCCAAAGGGAAGGGAAGAGCCTACCTCTCTGTGTTTATGAAACGAAGGACCCGGCAGACTCCCCTAGGCCACAGGAGCCCTGGTCTTTCATCCAGTCAGAACCTGTTCGCTCAGCACCTGGACCGTCCAGGCCCAAGGAGAGCACATCCCTCAGAGCCCCAGTCCGGAGGGGCCAGGGGCCAGTGGATGCCTGGGGCAGTACCACAGGGTGGTGCCTGCCAGAGGTCTGTGCCCGGACCCCCAGGAGGGAGGGAAGCCTTTCGGAGGAGGAGGCATACAAATCTAGAAGGTTCCAGAATGTTCTCTTTCCACTGAGAGGCTTTTTCTCTCCAAAGCACACAGCTGTGGGCAGCACCCGTGGCCCACATAGAAACAGAGCTTCCCTTTGATCCAGCTTGAGATTTTTATCTTTTTCATCTCTGCTCAGAAGTGGAGCCCGAATGGAAATGGAATTGCTCCCTCCTTTTGAAACCATGCAGCTGCCGCCGCCAGAAAAAAAAAATTAAAATGCACTGGGGATTTTTCTTCGGCTCTGCATTGTGCTTACTGTATAAGCTGTTGGGATTCCGCAACAGTATTGAGAAAATTCATAATGCCGGGTTTAGATCTTCTTCAGACATTTGGGGGTTGCAGGAGGATGAGGAATTTATTTTAGAATTCTGTGTCTCTGTGGCATCATCAAAAGATAAGTGAAATACAGAGAAGCACTGGCGAGGGCTGGGAGAAAGGAACATTCTCTACCACGAGTGCCCGAGGCTTCTGATAACCAGCCGGGGGCGGCCGCTCCAGGATCCTGGTACCCAGACTTCCGCTCCGAGGCACTTTGTAGCTTCTAGCCCTGAGGACATGGTGTAACCTTTCCAGCCTCGATTTCTTTATCCACTTATTATCCTGGAGAGCCCGCTGTGCACCAGCACTCTGCCCAGGGAATGCTCACGGGCCTGAGTCACTGCCTTACCCTGCAGGAGCTCCAGACCGTCGTCACCGTGAGAAGGATGCGTCACAATTCAAGGGGTCTGTGCTAAGTACACGGGCATTCGGGAAACTTCTGAGAAGGGGCTCAGGAAAGTTCTGAGCAGACTGCAGTCACCATTTACTTGACAGATGTCAGGGGGTGAGTCCTCCAAGGGCTCGTGAGGTCCCAGGGCCTTTGCCCTTGTCTGTGACATGTATTACGCACCTGCAGGACTGACTGAAAACCCCCAGTGCTGTGGGATGCACGCAAGCTGGAGAAATAACAGCAAAGAAGCCTTGAGAGACTGCCTCCCGGACATCCTGATCCCAGGAATCCCAAAGAGGGACGAGGTGGTGGCAGCTGTGTGGAGCAGGGCAGTGGGGGGGGGGGAGTGGGCGGTAGGCGGGGAGGAGACCCTGAAACTCCCTCAGGCAGGAACCAGCCCGGACCAGATTGGGTCTGGAGGCCAAACTGACATCCACCCCTCCTGTGAAGCTGGCCTGACCGCCGGGGCTGGGCTGGGTGGGCTGCAGCCTCAGGTGTGCTCCCAAGGCTGCTTATTGAACCTGGTCAGCACCTGGTGACACATCCCGTCCAGGCTATGAAGAGGGCTGGCAGGGATCTAGCCCTGCCCTGTGTACAGGGCTGGCACATAAAACACCGTATTTGCATCTGGAAGTGAGAGACTGTGGCCACGCTGCCGGAAGAGGATTTCAGTCCAGAAGGAACTGGTTACCTTCTCCCCAGGCAGCGTGACTGGTGCAGCATATTCTCAGCACTCTGAGTGACTCTGCAGTGGTGGGAGAGCCCTTGCAGATCAGCCAGGCCAGGGGTTTCCACCAGTCAAGAGGGTGCCCTTTACATAGACTACAATATAAACGGGGCCCCTGGAATTGGGCAGAGCTGTGGCCCCGGCCACAAGGGTCAAGGGAAGGCTGGGGGGGCGGGGCAGAGGGGGGTCACAGAGCCAATCAACTCGAAGCCTCTGTCCCCTCCTCATACTCCTCCTACTGCAGTAAATTCATCTATGGCTCCAAGTATTAAGTTGAAACTAACCCAAGCGAACTGTAAGTGAAAGGAATCCCAGAAAGAAAGAAATGGTCGAGGAATTCTTTCAGCAGGGGCTTGAAGCAGAGCGGAGGTCCCCGCACTTCCCCAATGGCCCTCCGAGTTTAACAGGTGGGAAGGACCACCTCGTGGCTCAGGGACAGGGAGAGGCTGGTTGACGCCTGTGCAGGACAGGGTCCTTAGTGACCAGAAGAAGGGAGCTGAGAGGTTAGCTGGGGAGAAATGGGATACTCTCCCGAAGGGCTGCTCTAAGCGGTTCATGCCCGGAGGAGGCCACCCCAGCCCATCCATTTACCTCTTGAAAAATCGGCCGAGGTAACACTGGGGACTGCACCAGAGTTCTAGTCTGCTCTGTGAAGTGTGTCTCTAAACTGAGGCTACTTCCTTGGACTATTTTCTCCATTTAACTGAATTTAGGTATCTTTCACAAATTTCTTTGCCTCCCTGGGCTGGATTTGGGATTTCAGAGTGAGCCCATGGATGCTCCTTCCAGAAAACAATCTGGAATAATCTAGTCTCTTAGGATGTGCTCCCTTGGCCTGCAAAGGAGGACATGGACGGCACCGCACAGCACGGGCACTTAGCGCCACCTGGTGATCCTTCTAATTATACTGGGGCGCCGCAGACAGGCGGCAGGTGAAGGCATTTGGACTTGATAGTGTAACCACTGGGCCACTGAAGTTTGATTTGTGTCACCGTTTCACCCGGCTTCTAATTCTCACAGGAATCCACAGCCAGGCTTTCGAGGTTACCTCCAAGTGAGATTCAACATTTAGTCACAAGGATGTACTGGCAGGGTAGAAAAAATGAAACATTCATTAAACTGCTTTGGACTTGTGTCATCAAGCCACACCACTTGGGATGTAGTAGATAGTATTAATTTTTTTTAATTCTACAAATTATCTTGTGACTAGCCCTCCTGGATAGCATTACATTTTTAAAATTTAAGGCATTGATTCTGTTAAAAGTAAACATGTAAAATCCATCATAACCTTATAACCCTGCTTTGACAAGTCTTTGGGTTTAGTGTGTCCAAGAATAAAACAAGGAAGGGGCCTGGGCCTCTCTCAACCTCTGGAAGTCTCTGGAAAGCTCTGGAAAGTTCTGGGGAAGGATGGAATGGAAGAGAACCAGAAGAAGGTGAAGCAAGGAAGCACTTGTAATAGTTCAGGCCTGAGATGCTGGAACCTGAGCTGGGCCAGGATCTGTGTGGATGGAGAGGAGAGATGCTGCTTAGGTTTCAGGTTTGGCAGGATTTGGTGATTGATTCTGCGAAGGGAATAAAGTGGTTTACAATTCCCTGCCTGCTAATGAGGGCAGATCCTGGTAACCACAGGACCTTTTGTTTGGAGAGCAGAAAGTCAACACCCTTGGTGTTAACGGCTTTTGGCAAAGTTCCCGGCAGTATCAGGCAGGGGAGGTGGGGGAATGAGAACTTGAAGAAACAGGACGGAGCCAAACTGCTCAACCAGGAAAGGGAGCAGGGATATGAAACGTGGACATTCCAGAGGCTTCAGGAGCCAGTGGTTCTGGGGACCGCCCCGGGGAGGGTCTCCACAGGACAGGGCCCTGGGTATCACGGCTCCCAGAAGACCCCTGGAGAGATTTGGTTCAGTCATATGAGAGGCTTCAGGGAATTGAGACCTGCTGAGGTCAGCGCAGTAATGGGAACGGCCTGGGGACCCAGGCCCAGGACAGGGGAGGGAGGCGTCCAGGATGAACCCCCAGTTTCTCTCTCTGATGACCTGGCCCCTGAAGACCAAATTCTTGAGGAGGAGCCAGCTTGTTGGGGAGGTGATACAATCAGATGTCCCCAGATCACACCAACCTGTGGGTTTGAATGGACTTGTCCTATTATAACAGCAGAGTGCTGAGAATTCTCCCTGAGAATTTCCCCAAGGAGCTGCCGGCGCTGGGGGGACACTACCTGACCTGCAGAGCCAGAGCGGGAGGTCATTTTGCCTTTGTGCTCGTCCCTGAAGGAGGGATCTCCCAGGAGCATGCTTGTGCTCCCAGTTCTCAGAGGTCCCCATAAGAATCAGACCAGGGGAAAAACAGAGCAAGGCTGGGCCATGCCCAGCATTGCCCTCCCCGGCAGTAACCACGTGTAAACGTGGCATTTCACCTGTCCCCTCTCCTCCCAGGGTGCCGTCTGGATGTACAGGGGAGCCTCCTGTGTCCTGTGCAAGCGGGGGAGGGAGACAGAGCCTCTGTGATTTCTGCTGGGGGTGGGGAACCAGCACCTGCCAGTCCCAGCCCAGATTAGAGCAGGCTAACCGAAGACCCTGGAGTATTCTAAGGTCAGCCCCAGACAAGTCCCGGGCAAGCAGGGCATAAAAACAGTCCATGACTGATACTAGAGATCCAGCTGGATATCAGGGAGATTCGGGGAGATTCAGACAGGGGGGCCCTTGTCTCTGTCCTCAGGAAGCTCTCCTGAGACTTGCTAGAACAGCAATACCTAATAACTAAGGCTCAAACTCTGAAGTGACCACCATATTTTTCGGTTTTAGCTTTGCCTAGAAGCCCCACAAATTGTTTAGGAAGGTAAAGCCAGGCCAGAACATTAACCAAATGCCACTGGGTCGATATCCAAGCCTCCTGTTTGACTTGTTACAGGCCATAGAGGGTGGAGCTATTGCCCTGCTATGAAAGGCCTCCTTAGAGGAAAGACTCCCAGATGAGGAGCATATGCCCAGCTATCTCTGTTTGCTGAACTACGTTGAAAATCACTGATTATTGCCCTTAGCTAGGATCCTCACGGCCACAGAAACACTTACAATGCTGCAGAGGGAAAGCACTGACTTCTCAAGAAAGGCTTCTGCTTTCTGGATGTTTGCTTAACATCAATTCAGATATTGCTGAGTAGGAGGTGATACCCAGGTGCACAGCCAGAGGCCTCCCCTCAGGGGAATTGGGGACCTGGCCTTCCCTGATCCCTCTTTCTCTTCTCTCTGCCGCTTCCCAGGTATCATGCATTTACTCAGCACTCATTTATTGGGGACTTGCCTTGCAAGGGTTACTCTGTCCAGCCCCATGAGGAGTGATAGTTGATTGACTAAATCTTGCCCTCCGCTTCTTACAGGGCAACGGTAGAGACGGAGGGAGCAAGACGAGGTGAGTTGGGGATGTGCTGATACTTCCAACTAAGAGGAAAGGCCAGGGGGAGTAGGCAGATTTCATCAAGGCTGTAAAGGATGGGCAGTATTTCATCAACAGAAAAGTGAGAAAAGGGCATTCCAATCTGTGAATACATTTCCAACTCTGAATAAAATAAATCTCTGAAGGCTTTTTCAGAACATGGCCCTGAAATGCTTTGACACTCTTCTCATTCAGAGATGGGTCTAGTCCCCTCCCCTTGGATCTGGGCCCTATGACTGCTCAAGTAATGTCAGTTTCCTGGTCCAGGCCTTAAAGTGGCAGCTTCCTCTTCCTAACTCTTAGGATGCTCACTCTTGAACCCAGCTTCCAGACCAGAGAGGAACCCCCAACTAGCCCATGCGAAAAGACTCAGGGAGAGGCACCTGTAGGTGTTCTGGCCAAGAGCCCCGGCGGAGGTCCCAGCCAACAGCCAGGGTCAAGGTCCAGACACTGAGTGAGGCTGCAGGTGCTTCCAGCTCCCAGCCCCCCGAGGCACCCTGGCTGCCGCCGTGCAAAGAACTGGCCTCCAGTAAAATGAGAATAGTGATTTCCAACCTGCAAGGTTTGCGTGAGGATTAAATGGAACAAAATATGTGATGTATCCCATCACCAGGGACAAACCAGCAGCAACAAAGTTAGGGTCGGTGGTTTCCTGCAATGCGACATGGGCTGGGGGCAGGAGGGACTGCAGAGAAACTGGGAAAACTCTCATCAAAGGGAGAAATAAGATTACTATATGATGTTGGAGAAGAGTGGAGTTTAGGTAAAACTTAAGTGAAGCAGTGTATCAATAGGCTCAAAGCAAAACAGGATTTTGTATGAAAGGATCACCATCAGACCAGGGCTACAGAGTGGACTCAGGGTCCTATTTCCATAGAAACTACGAAGTTGAGATAAATATGTTCAATTGTACCCAGAAAGCCCTGGGTTGGAAACAGAGGCGACTTCTCACTGTCACAATGACTCCGACCCTCCAGGCAAGACAGGGATGTTCTATACTTGCTGTATTGATCTCAGAGCAGCAAAGCTTCTGATAAGCTGTGCCTTTAGGGAACTGGATTTTTCAGCACTGCAGCCTTTTGTTGATTTACCAGCTTTTACAGGTTCACATATGTGAATGCCAGGCACACTGCCTACATACAGTGAACGTTCAATAATGGTTTCCCCGTTTCCCCACCTTACCTCCTCTTCTCTCTCACTTTTCAGCCTATGCTGCTTCTCTGGCCCAAACCCTGTGAGGGAAAAACCCCATAGGTGTCCAACCACCATGGCCATTGTGCCCGATAGGCAGAGGAAACTCCCCACGTGACAGCCTCCATCTGATTCACGATAGCCCAAAGGCGTAAGCATCTCCAGCGCCCACAGATGGATGAAAGGATAAATAAACTGTGGTCTATACATGCAACGGAATACTACTCAGCCTTGAAAAGGACAGAAATTGCAATATAGGCTATAGTATGGATGGATCTTGAGGATGTTCTGTTAAGTGAAATAAGCCAGACACAAAAGAACAAATGTATGTGTGATTCCACTTACATGAGGTACCTAGAGTAATCAGATTCTGGGGCAAAATAGAAGGGTGGTTGCCAAGGGCTGGAGGAGAGGGGAATGGGGTTATTATTTAATGGGCACAGACTTTCAGTTTGGGAAGATGAAAAAGTTCCAGAGATGGATGGCGGTGATGGTACAACAATGTGAATGTACCTAATGCCATTGATCCATACACCTAAAAGTGGTTAAAATGGTTAATTTTATGTTGTTTATATTTTACTACAATTTTTAAAAAGCCTCTCCCCATTTTTCCTTACTGAGAACAAGACCCTGCTCTGCTATATTCTGAGCCTCAGAATGAATGAGAGCGACTTCCCTGGGGGCGCAGTGGTTAAGAATCCACCTGCCAATGCAGGGAACACGGGTTCAAGCCCTGGTCCGGGAAGATCCCTCATGCCACGGAGCAACTAACCCCATGCACCATAACTACTGAGCCCACGTGCCACAACTACTGAAGCCCGCGTGCCTAGAGCCTATGCTCAGCAACAAAGAGAAGCCACCACAATGAGAAGCCCGCGCACTGCAACGGAGCCCCAAAGCAGCCAAAAATAAATAAATAATTTTAAATAAATAAATACATAAATAAATAACAATTTTTAAAAAGAATGAATGAGAAATTTAGACAGGAGCATCCCTAGGGAGAAGCCAGTGTACCCTGGAGGGGTCTGCCCCAGTCCTCTCCATTCGTACATTAGTCAAAGCAAAACTAAACTGTGTGACAAATTATTTCAAAATACAGTGGCCTAGAGCTGTAGGGTCTCCTTTGTCTCTAAAATAGCAGCTGCGTGGCACTGGTCTTCACAGTCCTTCTGGACTCAGATTCCTTGCCATCTCTGTTCCACACCCCAAGGGCACTGCGGTGGTCTGCATGGTGGAAGCTGAGGTGCCCCACGGCTAAGTAGCAGCTGGGGAAGAGGGAAGGGAGTGCCAGGCTAAGTCGTTGAGACATCACCTGCCCTTTCATTCCGTTGGCAAAGGGCGTGGGCAAGTACAGGGCAGCCGGGCAGCCACGTACCCAGCTACAATTCTATCATGATGAAGGGAGAAGAGGACAGATTTGGGTGCTACACTAGCGGTCTCTACCAAGAGTGACTCTGAAAGAAGAGTCACCCTCAACACTGGTGCTTGAGGAGAGTTCTTTGCTCCAATCCAGAAGGATGACGAGGATGTCTGGAACTCGGAATTAGTGCCTGGAGACCCTTGGACCCAAATGGAGGAGGTTTGCCGCCATAACTCTATCCATTATATCATAACCGTGTCACCATCAGCTGTTAAGGGTGAGGCAAGTGGCTTGTTGCTAATAATAAAGTACACATGTCTGCAAACCGTTTACTATTTTATGTAGAGAGTAACCAGGTTAGCCTTTTAATGGCATCAGTGTCACTCGAGAAAAAACACATGGGCCTCCTGAGTGGGAGGGAAAGGCAGAGTGAGGCCCAGCAGCCTGGAGTTGTGTGACATGTGTTTGCATACGTGAGTTTTACCCCTCAGGAACATCGGCAGGGCACTCCCAGCATGAAAGGCTGGAAAGGCAAAGAAGTCTAAGAATAGGCAGCAAGATATAGGGGAAAGAGCATGAATCTGAGACTCAAGGAACTTGGGTTCTAGTCTTTGATCTGCCATTAACTAAGTCAAATGAGCGCATATCCTGAAAGCCTGTAACGTGCCAAGCACATGTGCAGAAATGTCCTTGGGAAGATCACGTGACATCTCTCCCTGTTAGTCACTTCCACAACTGCCCCCATAAAATTAAATGTTGAATTCAGTATCCGCTGAAACCTTCCTCAACTCTATGATATCCGATTCTGTGACATAAAACCTCACCCCCTGTGATCTCGGGGAGCGAAATGAATGGGACAAGAAGAAGAATTCACAGAGAAAAACCTCAGTCACTGACACAGTCACCCTGCAAAGAATGCAGCTTGAATCTAATCACAAGAAAACAACAGATAAGCCCAAATGGAGAAGGTTGTATCAAAATAAAGTGGGTCAGAGGGACTGTATCCTTTCAAAACATCGATGCCATAAAAGGCAAAGAAAAATCGTGGAAATACTCCAGATTAAAAGAGGTTCAAGAGGGACTTCCCTGGTGGTGCAGTGGTTAAGAATCCGCCTGCCAGTGCAGGGGACACGGGTTCGAGCCCTGGTCTGGGTAGATCCCACATGCCACAAAGCAACTAAGCCTGTGCACCGCAACTACTGAGCCTGCGCTCTAGAGACTGAGCCTGTGCTCTAGAGCCCACGAGCCACAACTACTGAGCCCATGTGCCACAACTACTGAAGCCCACGTGCGTAGAGCCCGTGCTCCACAAGAAGAGAAGCCACTGCAGTGAGAAGCCCACGCACCGCAACGAAGAGTAGCCCCTGCTTGCCACAACTAGAGAAAGCCCGCATGCAGTAACAAAGACCCAATGCAGCCAAAAAATTAATTAATTAATTATTTTTTTAAAAAAAATGTTCAAGAGACATCACAACTTAATTAAACACCTGACCTTAGACTGGATCCCTTGGGAGGGTGTGATTTTTTTAAAAAAAGAGAGATTAATGGGCCAACTAACAAAATGATATATTAGATGAAGTATTGTATCGATGTTAAATTGACTGAAGTTGATATCAGTTATTTGGCTGTGTAAGAGAATAACCAACCACACACACACACAAAACACACACATACAAAGAGAACAACTTATAAAGCAAATTGGATAAAAGGTTAATAACAGGTGACTTTGGGAAAAGGGTATATGGGAACCTCTGTACTATTTTTATTCTTTTTTTATATATATATTTTTAAAAATTTATTTATTTCACTTATTTTTAATTTTTGGCTGCGTTGGGTCTTTGTTGCTGCACGCGGGCTTTCTCCAGTTGTGGTGAGCAGGGGCTACTCTTCGTTGCAGTGCACAGGCTTCTTATTGCAGTGGTTTCTCTTGTTGTGGAGCACGGGCTCTAGGTGCACAGGCTTCAGTAGCTGTGGTGCATGGGCTCAGTAGTTGTGGCTCGCAGGCTCTAGAGCGCAGGCTCAGTAGTTGCGGTGCACGGGCTTAGTTGCTCTGTGGCATGTGGAATCTTCCCGGACCAGGGCTTGAACCCGTGTCCCCTGCATTGGCAGGTGGATTCTTAGCCACTGCGCCACCAGGGAAGCCCTTATTTTTATTCTTGCAACTTGTCTGTGAGTTTGAAGTTTTTTCCAAAGAAAAAGTTATTTTAAAATTTCTTTCTCAGTCCTTAAATAACTACCCAACTCTGGTCAGTATCAGAAATTCCCACGCTTGGAAATATATTCCTTTGATAACTTTAGAAATGAGTTGTAGCGAGCACTCTCATAGACTGCGGATAGAACTGTAAACTGATTGAGGATCCGTCTAGAAGACAATTTACCGATATAAATCAAGAGCCTTAAAATGATCATGGATGAGTGAATAGTTGTGAGATACAGCAAATACAGTAAAATATTATTGTAGAACTTGGGTGGGTATGTGAGTGTTCACTGGAAAATGCTTTTGACATTTCTGTATGTTTGAAATTTTTAATAATAAAACGTTGGGAGGTGGAAGGGCTCATGATTCACTAAGAGTGAAGCTTGAGGAAATAGTCTGGTGATGCAATTTAAAAACCTGTATTGCAGAATGTTTGTGATGGACACCAATGACCTCTCTTTTCCTGGAAGCTGCCCTTCTCTCTCAGTCATGAGAGAGGGTCTCCGTAGCCACGCTCCATCCCCCTGGGCACTGTTGACTTAACTGGGCATTTAACCCACTCCTATCAGGTTTCTGTCTCCAGAAAGTTGGAATTTGGCTTATAAATTTGTGTTCATTCTTGGCTGGTCTATTAAATGGGAAAAATGTCAAAATTTAAGAGCTATACTGTGGCTGTTATGGGATGAATTGTATCCCCTCAAAAAATATGTTGAAGTTCAAACCAAGGACCTCAGAAGTGATCTTAATTTAGAATTAGGGTCTTTGCGGGTGTAATTAGTTAAGATGAGGTCATGCTGGAGTAAGGTGAGCCCTTAATCCAGCACGACTGGTATCCTTTTAAGAAGAGGAGAAGAGACACAGACAGACAGGGAGAACTCATGTGACGATGGAGGCAGAGGCTGGAGCGATGCATCCCCAAGCCCGGGGACACCAAGGACTGCAGAAAACTTCAGAACTAGAAGATGCGAGGAGGGCTCCCCCTACAGGTCTCAGAGGGAGCACTGCACTGCTGTCTCCTTGATTTCAGACTTCGAGCCTCAGAACTGTGAAAGATAAATTTCTCTTGTCTTAAATTTCTGGTCCTTTGTTATGGCGGCCCCCGGTGACTAGCGCAGTGGCCGTCCTCCGCCATGTGGACTGAATAGAAGAAGGAAGCAGATGCGTTAAGAGATCGGGGAGGAGTGGGCTAGCGTCTCAGTCGAGGACATTCACTTTCTGCTTCCAGTCTCTTCCTGAAGACAGGCTACATCCCTGCCCTCGGCTCTGAGACCGCGCCTGCCCTTCACTTACAGAGCCCTATTCTATTTCAGCCAGCTTGAGTCGCATGTTGCTTGTAACCAAGTTCTAATAACGAGAACCATGGTCAGTGCAGCCTCACTTATAACAGCAAAACAACAAGGGGAGCGGGGGGAGACCAACAGAATGGCTGACAACAGAGAACCAGTTAAATACATGGCGGTACGTTCATAAGAAAGGCTATTAAGCAGTCCATCAAAAATCACATTATTGAAGCGCATACACTCCTGCACTTTACGCCTTTATTCTTTAAACATTTTCTCTTTACACATTTTCCCCTTAAATGTGCTGCTGCCTCTGAATTACAGTGAGGTCCTTTTCCTCTGGGCATAGAAAGTAATTCTTTTCTCCCCAGATGTAGGAATTTAATTCCCCTCATTTCCCTTCACTCGAAGTTCAAGGCCACTGCCCTTTTTTGCCCCCTGGGAGCACCTGCGGCCACCACATTCTCCACAAGGAGAGGATGATGGAGTTTGTCACCTTCCAGGTGCAGAGCTGACACTATGTGTCTGGACAGCAATGGTGCTGAGAGGGGCCCTTTTTAAGAAAGATGGCCCTCCATGACCCTTGTGCTCTCCGTTCCAATCTACCTGGTCCTCTTGGAGAAACAGAGGCAAGGTCATCACTCCCTGCTAAATATCGCAGAGCCCTGGCTGTCCTCCTGGGATGTGGAACGGACACAAGGCTCCCCACAGACACGCGCCCCTCCATGGAACCTGCTGTACCTGCAGGCTTCCAAAAACGCACCGGCGTGAGGCTTGCTCATTTCTTTTTTATTAAAATAAAACACATACTAGAGCCCTAATTATGCCAGGTACTGTCCCAGATGCTGTCACTGGCCCCCAGGAGCACTCAGCTGGCAGAGGGGCCAGACGAGAAAATGGCACATTATACTGTTCTGATCCAGAGAAGCCTTCTGGGGCCCAGAAGAATAACTTCTCTTTGTGTTTGTTTGATTATGGTGGTAAAATACACACAAAATAAAATTTACCATTTTAAGTACACAGTTCAGTGGCATTAAGTACATTCACATTGTTGTGCAACCATCACCACCATCCATCTCCAGAAACTTTTCATCTCCCCAAACAGAAACTCTGTACCCGTTAAACAATCCCCATTACTCTGTCCTCTGGAAACCTCTGTTCTACTTTTTCGTCTTTATGAATTTGACTAATCTAAGTACTTCATTCAAGTGGAATCATATAGATTGTCTTTTTGTGTCTGGCTTATTTAATACATATAACTATTATACAGGTGTTAGCATAAGTGCTTTCAAGATTCATCCATATTATAGTGTGTATCAGAATTTTGTTCCTTTAGAAGGCTGAATAATACTCCATTGCATGGATATATCACATTTTATGTATCCATTCAACCATCCATGGACACTTGGGTCATTTCCGCCTTTTGACTACTGAGAATAATGCTGTAGTGAACAGTGGCATACGCTGTTTCAGAACATTGGCATGTCTGTTTAAGTCTGTTTTCAATTCTTTGGGGTACATACCTAGGAGTGGAATTGCTGGGTCATATGGTAACTCTATGTTTAACTTTTTGAGGAACTGTCATACTATTTTCCATAGCAGCTGCACCATTTTACATCCCTGCCAGAAGTGCACAAGGATTCCAATTTCTCCATGTTTTTGCCAACACTTGTCATTTTCTGGGTGTTTTTTTTTTTTTTTTTTTTCACAATAGCCGTCCTAACAGAGGTGAAGAATAATGTCTGTGCTGAATTTGGAAGAATGCATAGAACTAATTAAGCAACAGTGGGGGGAGAAGAATGCCCACAGCAGAGCCAGCAGTGTGTGGGATGTCAGGACTGCATGAGAGTTCTAGGGGCTGTGAGTAGAGTGGACAACTGGGGAGACCAGGGGGAGGCTGGGGCTCCAGGGAGAAACCGGACGTGGAGGGCCATGGGGGCTGGGCCCAGGCAACGAGACACTCCCTAGAGCATCCGGAGCCCCAGGAGAGCGTGGAGTGCGGTGCAAGGCCTGGAGGCATGCAAGCTCGGCGGGGATCTCCTGGTCCTCTTGTCACCTGTGGGCCTTCAGGCACGATATTCCACCTACCCGACTTCCATCTCCTCCACTGAAAGTGAGGACACAGTTGTGACTTCATCACAGGATGGCTGCCAGGCTGTAACGAGACAATCCAGCCAGGCTGTAACGAGACAATCCAAGTAAAAGAGTCACACAGCCTCTGACCCAGGGCACTCGCTCCCTGAATGATAGCCACTATTATCAAGGGGAGCGAATTATCCTCATAGTAAAATGATGATGGTGCAGACATTTGAGGAAGGCACTGAGCATAACATGGTGTCAGCTCCAGCCGGGCCACCTGGAAGATAAGAGAGGACTAAGCCTCCCTCCTCAGCAAGCTCACGACCCCTTGCAGGAGGCTCTGAGCCAGGCCTCCTTACTGGACTTTGGAGCTGCAGAAGCCGGGTGAGAATCTGTGGTGGACTTTATAAAATTTCTGCCAAATGTTCCACTTACCCTCCCCATTTCCCTATGGGAAAATGATCCGTCGCTGTTACCAAGTGAATTGTGTCCCCTCAAAATTCATATGTTGAAGCCCTGGCCCTCAATGTGACTGTATTCGGAGATGGGGTTTTTAAGGAGGTAATTAAGGTTAAATGAAGTCATAAGGGTGGGGTCCTAAGCCAGTAGGACTGGTGTCCTTATGAGAGAGAGAGACACACAGAGGAAAGGGCCCCTGAGGACACAGACAGAAGGCAACCTTTCTACAAGCCAAGGAGAGAGGCCTCAGAAGAAACCAACCCTGTGGCACTCGATCTTGGACTTCCAGCCTCCAGAATTGTGGGACTATAAATTCCTGTTGCTTAAGCCACTCAGTCTATGGTATTTTGTTATGGCAGCTCTAGAAAACTAATACAGTCCCTCCTAGTTAAACTCATGTGTCCTGCTTGGTCCAATAAATGTGAGATGTGTGACTTCCAAACAGAAGATTTAAGAGCCTGTGTGTTGTTGTGTCGGGGACTCCTTTGACCTCAGCAACATTCCTGGTAGAGGCTACTCCAACACCTGGGTCCCAGAGTGAAGCTGATGTAGAGCAGAGCTGTAGACAACCCATGATAGACAGGTAGGCTGACTGAGAAATAGGCCTTTATTGTTTTAAGCCACTGACATGAGGGTTGTTTGTTACTGCAGCACCACCTAGCCCATCCTGACTGTTGTAGATGCTAAGATCCATAGCTCTGTGAGCTTGCATGAGTTTTTTTTCACCTCTCTGAGCCTCTTCTTACATATAAATGAGGCATGATAATACCTGCCTTGTAGGGTCATTATTCCTTCACTCAACACACATTCACTGTGGGCTGCTGGGTGTCAGCCCTGGGCCAGGCATGGTGGTACAGCAGAAGCAGCAAAGACACATAACCTGCCTTCATGGACTTCACAAATAAGACAAAAGGAAGTGAACAAATAAATAATTACAAACTTTGATAACCTCTTATGGTAGGCAGGATGATGGACCCCCTAAAATGTCCATGTCCCAACCCCCAGAACTGGTGAATATGCTACATGACGTGGCAAAGGGGAATTCAGTTTGCTGATGGAATTAAGTGTTGCTGATCAGCTGACCCTAAAATAGGGAGATTGTCCTGGATTATCTGGATGGGCCCTGTAATCACAAGGGTCCTTAAAAGTGGGAGATGGGGACAGGAGAGAGGGAACAGAGAGAAGTGACACGAGAAGGACATGGCCTGACGTTGTTGGTTTTAAAGATGGAAGATGGTGTGGATTTTAAAGGTGTGGTCAGGAAGGGCCTCTGAAGACTTGAAGTATAAGCAGATCCATAAAGGATGAAAAGGTGAGAAGAGTGGTTTGGGGGCAGATTTCATAAGTTAATGAAGGTCGTGAATTTAACCTCACGCTTGACTCCTAGGAAGCAACCGATGTATAGTGACTATGATTACAAGACATGTATGTGTACAGTTTTCAGAAAAAAATCCAACAGCTGAGAGAGAAGGCCATGCACTTTCCTGCCCCTGTGCCTTTGCTCATGCCATGCCCTCTGCCTGGAACACCTTTCTCTTCTTTCCCTGACTGGTAAGACCCTCCATGGGTATATATGTATAACTGAATCGTCTTGCTGTACACCAGAAACTAACACAACATTGTAAATCAACTGTACTTTAGTAAAAAGAAAAAAAAAGAAAGAAAGAAAAGAAAAGAAAAGAAAAAAAAGACCCTCCCCCGGTGTCACAGGAGGCAAAGTCAGATGGTATTCCAGTTCCTTCCTCAGGGCTTTCATTTCATTCACTTCTGAGCAAATGTAACACACACATGAGAATGTCCCCTAGAGGTACTTATTCTCATCCAGCCCCACGGCCTTCCTCTCCTCTCCTTTAAGGATGGAAAGGGTGCTACAGGAACTTGGGATTGACGGACAAGGGCAGACAAGCAATAATGACAATAACTGAGGTGTGGGGCTGGAAATTATAAGGAAATGAAAGGAAAAGAGATGTCCAGTTTATTCATCAACATCCCCACCCCTGCTTAAAAAAATTCTGGAGCAAGCACATACGAAGTTATCACCTATTACTTATTTATTATTATAATAATTATTATTAGCTATATGAAGCATGGTGGGAATTTGAGTTACTAATTCTGCTCATTGTACTAGAAAAAAATCAGGGATTCTGGACAGTCCTCTCCTGCTCCTTAAATCATCTGTTTTATTCTTTTCTGGTCAGTGATCAAGCCTTTGAGGATAGAACAAGAAGAGGAGCCTTCTGTACTTCAACAATATTATTGCTGTCCTTTCTGTCTTTTCCAGGAACAGGGGCCCAGGGCTGGTGTTTGATCAGCTCAGCCTCCAGCCAAAGTCAGCAGGACTTTTTGAAATTGTCTCCAATCTTGGTCACCCAACGCTGAACGCTCCATGCTTATTTGATGAGCGCCCAAAGAGCCACACAGAATGTGGGCTCAAAGTTCTAGAATTCAAGAAATTTAGTTATGTAAAATGTTTTGATCTTTTGTTCTTAAAACTCACAGTGTTGATAAAAGTGTAGCTGTTGAGACTGGTCCCAGTCAACCTGCAACAGAGGGCTGGTCAGGTTTCTCCACACACCATGCACTTCTCCACTTCTGTGCCTTTGGTCATGAACCTGCCCTCGCCTGGAACATCTCCTTGCCACACCAGGAACCCTCTTCCACATCAGACTCCCTCAAGCAGAGCAAATTGCTGGCTTATTCCATGATCCCAGAGGACTTACTCTTTATACCTTGTATATACCTTCACTGTAGCTTTTTATTGACCTGCCTCCCTCATTGGACTGTGAGCTCCTTCTGGCGGGGAGCACCTCTTCATCACGTTAATATCCCCAGGACCTGCCACCGTGCCTGAAATAAGGGGATATTCAGTAAATATTTGTCGAGTGAATGAGTGAAGGAAGGAATGAGTGAAAGAGTGAGTGAACAGTGAATTTTCCTTTGTTTACACCTGTAACCAAAGCCTTCTTTGTACTTTAGCTTTTAGATTCAAAGCCCTAAGAAGAGCCAGAGGGACTTCCCTGGTGGTACAGTGGTGGAGAATCCACCTCCCAAAGAAGGGGACATGGGTTTGAGCCCTGGTCCGGGAAGATCCCACATGCCTCTGAGCAGCTAAGCCCATGCGCCACAACTACTGAAGCCCGCGCGCCTAGAGCCCGTGCTCCGCAACAAGAGAAGCCACCGCAATGAGAAGCCCACACACCGCAATGAAGAGTAGCCCCCGCTCGCCACAACTAGAGAAAGCCCGCGCGCAGCAACAGAGACCCAACACAGCCAAAAATTAATTAATTAATTAATTTAAAAAAAAGAAGAAGAGCCAGAATGTTCTAGATGATAGCAAAGTGTACTGATAAACCTACCTTTTGATGGCTGAACCAGTGTTCTCTATATTCCCACACTTGGCCTTCAGTGCATAGCTGAGAGAAGCACCAGCATACCTCACGCCATAGACTAGCTGACTCTTTTTGTCTTAATTTACCACAATTCTCTTTGGTCCTGAGTAGTACTTATTAAGTGACCCCAGGCCTACTAAACAGTTTGTGGTTGTGAGATATATTGTTGGAGCTGAGATTTAAACTGTAATACAAACATACACTCAGCAACACCTTGAAAATACCTTGGGGCATTGACAGGGAAATGTGTGTCTGGTCTTTTAAATACCTCACTGTGTCAACCTGCCGATGTGATGTGGAAACGACCCAAGCGTCCATCAGGAGAAGAACACGTACATCGTGGGCTGTTTATACAATGGGGTACAACCAGGGAATTCCCTGGCGGTCCAGTGGTTAGGACTCGGCACTTTCACTGCTATGGCCCAGGTTCAATCCCTGGTTGGGAAACTAAGATTCTGCAAGCCGCAAGGCACGGCCAAAAAAACAAAAAACAACGGGGTACAACCAGCCATGCCATGGATGAAACTTATGAACGTAACGCTAGCTGAAAGAAGCCAGACACAAAATAGTACATACTGATTGACCACACTTGTATACAGTGCCAAAACAGACAAAACTAATCTATGATGATAATTCATGGTATTAGTTACCTTTTGAAGGGGGTGTTAGGGGTTTTTCTGGGGTGCTGATTACATGGGATGTTTACTTTACAAAAATGTCAAGGAACTCTTACCCTTAAAGATTTGTGCTCTTTTTTAGCATATGTTTGTATTAGCCTGCTCAGAGTAACACAGACTGGGAGGCTTAAACAGCAGATGTTTATTGTCTCACAGTTCTGGACACTGGAAGTCCAAGATCAAGGTGCTGGCAGGTTGCTTTCTCCTGAGGCCTCTCTCCTTGGCTTGTAGATGGCCGCCTTCTCACTGTGTCCTCACTTGGCCTCGTATGCATCTCTGGTATCTCTCCCTCTTCTTATGAGAACGCCAGTCCTATCGGGTTACAGCCCTGCCCCTATGACCTCACTTAACCTGAATTACCTCTCTAAAGGTCCTATCTCCAAATTTAGTCATTTGGAGATTAAGGCTTTGCCATTATGGATTTGGGGGAGACACAATTCAGTCCATAACAAGGTTATATTTTAATAAAAAGTTTACTTAAAGCAAAACAAAAGGCACAAACACAAACAAAAGAGTCCTTGGACTCCGAATCTTCCACAGGCAAGAGGCAGGCTTTGAAGGCTGGGCAGCCCCCTAGGAGACCAGGCTTCCTACCTCCCCCTTCAGATGTGAGTAGAAGACTAATCACCAGGAGAAGGCTCTGAGGATGGAGGGGGCCAGAGTTCCTCCCAGAGAGCAGAACTGGAACCTAATCGAGGAACCACCTTTCTCCAGTGTGGGAGCCTTACAATGCCCACCCATTAGGATTTCAGAATTGCCCCGAACCAGGGACTTCTGTGTGTCTCCTATTCTCCTTTCTGAAAGGGAGCATTTATGATGATTATCCTGTCCTGTCCCAACAACATTCATTGGGAGTTTGGGGGTGGGGAGGATCCTCTTCTTTTTAGTTCATGAGCTCTACACCATGAGGACTCACATCCTGACACGGGGGATCAACACCTCACCCAGACACCCAGGACTTTGAGCTGGGTGCAGTGATGGATGCTCCTCCCCCTTGGGGAGGGACTAAGCATGCTTCACGTGTAGAGGAAGAGTAATGTGTATACACGGAGGTCAGAGGGTAGACTCCTGCAGAGATTGTCTTGATCCTAACCAATCCACCTTCTCTTCTTGGACACAGAAGACTATTTCCCAGACTCCTTTGTAGTTATGTTGGGGTCACATGGCTGGCTTCCAGCCAATGGAATGTGAGTGGAAGGATGCCACCAGGCCTGGCCAAAAGTACCTGTGCAATCCTCCTCGTTCTCTCTTTGCTCTTTGGTCAGTCGGATGCAGAAGAGCCAATCAAGGACTCCAAGGAGGTTCTAGAACTGTGCTGTCCAATAGTTGCATGTGGCTGTCAATCACTTGAAACATGGCCCACCTAACATTAGATGTGGTGTAAGCGTAAAATATACACTGGGTTTCAAAGACTTAGTATGAAAAAAAGAATGTAAATAGCTCATTAAGCATTTTTGTATGATTACATGTTGAAATGATAACGTTTGGGATATTTGGGGTTATATTATTAAAATTAATCTCGTTTTTTTACTTTTTCAATGTGGTTACTAGAAATTTTTTTAATTCTGTGTGTGGTCATGGCTCACATTATATTTCTGTTGGGCAGCCCTGTTCTAGAACAGTGTTTCTCCACTTTGTCTTGCATTATCACCCCCCCTAAGGAGACTTTTAGACATCTCTTCTCCTAATTTCTTCTCTCCTATGAAGTTTGAAACATATAGATATACTGTTTATCTGTTTTAAAAAAATCAGGCATCTACATCGCTCAGTCTATATATGATCTTAATGTCTCACCATGTCACACAGCCCCCAGCACCACCCCTTCATCTGGCTTTTGTTGCCAGCTTCCTTTTCATGGTGTCAGTTCACCCCACTGTGCCCTCTTCACTCCCTTTGCTCTCTGTGCCTTGAATGACTTTCTCCTCCTTCCAGACTCAGCTCTAGTGCCGCTTCCTCCAGGAAGCCCTACCAGTCTCCACTACCCCCAGACCCCATAAATGCTTTGGCCAGAATCAGAGCTGTTTTATGCATTAAGCACTACAGAGAAATAAACCATTAGTAATACAAAAAGAAAATGCTCGAGTCCGCTGTAAACGTCAGAGAGGAAATCACAGTGGAAAGATATTGAAGTCTTAGCCTGCTGTGCTTAAAATATTTCACTTTTGCACATTTTACAAAACACATGATCGTGTGAACTCATTGCTAGGGCCCCTCCCGGGTTAGGAGCTCTGAAGCTTAAGCCCCACAGGGTTTCTACAGAGAACTGAGTGCCTGTCTGTGAAAAGCTTTGCAGTCTTGTGCCCTGGTCGTGGGAACTTTTAAAGTAATTCAACAAAATAAATACTTGTTGAATTATGTTATATACAGTATGTGTTTAGCAAGTGTTTTATGACTGAATACTCGTTCGGGCACAGGAAAAACTAATATGTCATTTGATAAGGTCGTAGATGCACTGAGGGCCCAAAGAAACTTACCCTCCCTAGGGACAAAGAGGATAAGGGTCGGGGGTGAGGGGGAACAAGGGATGAATGAGGGTTGGAAACGGACTCGTTATAAACAAGTGGGAAAAGAGAGACTCCTAAGGATCCGAGAGGTAAACCAAGTACTGTACTCCTGGAGAGAAAAGGACGGAGATCCCAGGAGCGACCGTAGGTACGTGAGGAACACGCCGGACGGAGGGGCTGGCCTGCCCCGCCCCCAGCTAGTCCCTCCTTCCGTCGCTCTCCCCGCCCCCTCAAAACCCAAACCGGTAACCTCTACCCGGCTGCCTCCCATTGGCTATGCAAATGAGAGAAGTCTGTCGGGACCAATAAGCCGCGGCCACGGCTTGGGAGCGTCTTCCGGCCCGCCCCTGCCGCACCGCCCCGCGTTTGACTAGCGGGCCAAGGACTGGCGGTGGGGCGGTGGGGGTGCGGTACGGCGGAGGGGAGGCGGTGGCTGGACTACGCGGTGGCTGGACTACGCGGTGGCGCCGGCCCTCGGCATGGCTCGCCTGGTGCTTGGTAGGCGCAGGCCTCTTCGTCCGGGGTGGGTGGAGGGGCAGCCTGGGAGACCGGGAACCCCCATGGCGGGCCGCGGACGGGGGAGGGAGCGGGTGCCTGGCCTTGGCCGGGCCCGCGCTGGCGCGGAGGATCGCTGGCCCGGCCCACGCGGAGGACGCAGTAGGGGGAGCCCCTGGGGCGGTGGGGGAGCTCCGGGGACTGGGGCTGGTCTTGGCCGGAGCCCCCTGCGCGGGCCCTCGGGCAGAAGTGCGGGACGCGTGGGGAGGTGAGGGCGCCCTTGGCGGGGGCGACCTCCTCCCACCTGGGAGGAGCGTGTGCGCGAGCGCGGCCGGAGGCGGGAGCCCCGAGTCCGGGCTCGAAACCAGGGCGCCTGGGACAGCTCCGAGCCTGGGGCCGAGTGGCCGGTGCCGGGCTCCGGTGAAGGGGCGGCGTCGAGCGGGCCGGCTGTGAGCGAAGGCCGGGAGCTGCCTTTGAGCCCTGAGACCGGCTATGGCTGATCCCTGGCCGAGGTTGGGTACTGGGGGGCCACCTAGAAGGGGGACCTTGTTCTGGGCCTCGAGTGTGTACGGGAGAGTCACGGGCTCCTCACACCGAAAGTTGTCCTCACCACCTGTTTTATGGAGTTCCCACTTCTAAAAAACCTGAAATATCAAAACCCGGTCCTGAAATAAATCAGGATAGTTTCCTTAAAAGGCAACAGTACCTTCCTAAAGCGGGTCTTATGATGCAAGAGCACTTTAAATGCGATTGCACTTCTAACAACTAAGTTGAACCCAGATTTTCTGGACTTAGGTAAATGTCAGTTTTAGAGACTACAGTAGTGAGGTTGAGGATCCCGTTCCTTCCTGGGCTCCCCTTGGTCCCAGCCAAGGTGCTCTGACAGTGGATACCTGAACACTGTGGATCCAGATAGCGGGGTTTGAGTCCCACCCCTCCGTCCCCCGCATCTGCTAGCTGTGTGACTGGGAGCTAGTTACTTAACCACTCTGGGCTAGTACTCCATAGGGTTGTTCTCAGGATTAAGGAGTTTATATATGTCTAAAGAGAGTAAACAAGGTAGAAATATTTGCCGTAATACCGTAGAGAGAATAGATGAGGGGAAAAGAACTTAGTTTCTGTTTAGTTGCCTGCAAGTGAATTCAGACAGGGCTGTGAAAGAGTGTATGATTCTTACAGTTAATTCATTATTATAATAAATGTAGTCAGCCTTTTGGGGCGCCCTCTCGGTTTCTAGATGAGTGCTTGGGGACCATGTACTCTTGCTAGCAGGTGTGGGACAGAGATGTTAGTGATGTGGATTTATAACATCCTTAACTACCTCGGAGGAATCATGGGAGGCCACAGATGGCAAAATCATCTGCTCACATAGATTCTAGACCCTTGGATGTTCCAGTTTCCTGTCGGTGCTCGTTATCAGCGAGTGGAATGGCCATGTGAATTTTAGAAACAGAACAGTATTGGTCAGCCTTGACCTACTTTATCATATTAAGTGGGCTGAGGGGTTTTGTAGGGGTAGTTACTGACTACTTTTCTGCTGTTGGAATTTGTACATCTTCTAATGCTTTTCTGAGTAGCATGTTTGATTTCCTTCTAACCCTACTAGGTCTTAACTGCCTTTTAAGGAACTTAGGTCTTGAACCTTTACCAAGACATTTCCACTGACAGCCATTTATAAGGAGGGAATGCTCCTGTGAGAACCAGGCCACTTTATAGACAAGAAAAGTCCAGCCCCATTACTAGGGGGGAAGAAAAAGCTCAAGTTCATGTTATACTGAGTGTCATTAGGCATGACCATCTTCATACAGAAAGGAGGCACATTCCTGAGGTAAACAGTCCTGGTTCATCCTTTGATGACTCCGGCCTGCTTGACACAGCGTGAGGAGGAGAGTACATTCTTTATTGCTGGCCCTGATTGGCATGAGGAGGGAAAGAAGGTAATTCTCCTGCCACAGACCATAGAATGCCCCTCCTGGGGTTATACTCCTGTAGGCTCCAGTCCTTTGGTTAAAATTTGGGGTTGCATAGCAAGGTCCTCTTTCTAATTATGTGGCCTTAGGCAAGTTACCTTTTCTGGTCTCCATGTCCTGGGCTAAAAACAGGCATGATGATACACACCACATAGAGTAAATGAGCTAATGGCACATAGTGTTGTATAAGTGTTGTTCTTAGTGAAGATGTCAGTTTTTGGAGGGTAGTTGGACAGATACATATATCAAAATGTTAGCCGTACCCCATTCCCCTTGTAAGATTTTCTCCTAAAGAAATAATCATATTTATTTGAGGAGGGAAGAAGTATTAGAATTTTTAGCATTGGCCTGTTAATAGAAAAAAATGGGAACCATCAAGATTATGTCAGTAGTGGATTAGGAACATGATACAGCCATTAAACATGGTTACGTGGGGGGTGACGGGTAATCCATAAGTACTTACGTCGAAAATGTACCTTATTTTGAGTGAAAAAAGGTTACAGAAGGGAATGTATGTAGTAAGATCACATTTATATAAATTTTTAGGCCTCTGTATAGTGTAGAGATATGCTAGTTAAGAGTACCCACCAAAATATTAATAGTTCATTCTGGTGGGACTGTTGATAGTTTTTCTTTTTTTGCTTTTCTCGTTTTTGAAACTTTCACAAGGAGCTCAGTATATTGAAAAACTAATAATTCATACAGATTTTTTTTTTTAAAGAAGATAAACGTCTTTAAACGTAGTACATCTCCATAGAGGATTTTCTAAGACCAGTCTTACTCTCAAGCTTACTCAGAATTAGGACTGTCTCTGCTTAGGTTCTTGATTTACTTGCTTTATTAAATATGTCAAACTCTGTAATCTTTCCTGCAGCAGTGAAGAGATTAACCATCCAGTAGAAATGTAATGCCAGATTTGTATGTAATTTTAAATTTTCCAGTAGCCACATTTAAAAAGACAAAAAGAAGTAGGTGAGATTAATTTTAACATATATTTATTTATCCAGTATATCTAAAATATCATCTCAAGAGGAAATCAATATCAGAAATATTAATGAGATAATTTACTTTTTTCCCCTACCAAGGCTTTGCGATTCGGTGTGCTTTTTACACCTACAGCGCACCTCAGTTTGGGGTAGCCATGTGTGGCCAGCGGCTGCCATGTTGCACAGCAGTTATCAAGGGAGCCTCACTTCGTTTGGCTTGACCTCCATCCACACTCACCCTTTCCCACCTCTTGAAATGGAAGAGGAGGTCATTCGGTTGCGAGCTACCCCCCCACCCCCCACCCCCCGTCACTGACTCTGGGTTCCCTCCCCGCCTCCTAATTCAGGCGTTTTGTTACGTTATTCCCTGTTCTTTAGCCTCTCCCACTCCACATATTTCTTCACTATGTGCTCAGCTCACTCCCATCTTTAAAAAGAAAGCTTCCTTCTATCCCCCATTTGCTTACTGTCTCCTGCTCTTTCTAAGAAACTTGTTTAAAGAGTTATTGTATGATTTTCACCGGCTTGTCCCTTCCAGCTCTCTCCAGCCTTGTGCAGCCTGACTGCTGCTTGCTTTCACTCCTGTACCTCAACTGCCCGGGACCCCGGTGACCTCTCTGTCATTATATCCAGTGGACAGTTTGCAGTCGTTCCTGCTTTACCTCCCAGTAGCCTTTATTACTGTCGCTCATTCCGTCTTTCCCCTGGTTTATGTGAAACCACTCTCCTGATAATTCTCCATCCACTGTCCACATTGCAGCCAGAATACTCTTTGTAGAAAGCAAATCTGATCATACCCCCTGCATGATAACCCTTTAGTGGCTTCACATCACCCTTAGTAAGGTCCACAGTTAAGTTCCTGCAATACTAGTCACATCTATCATTCAAATGCAGTGTTCTCGAACAGTGTAATTGTTATTCATGCCCGTGGCATACTGAACATTTTTATCTTGAACACTAAAAAGACAACATGGTTTAATGGGTAGAGCTTGGAAGTAGAAGTCAGGGAGCTGCTCTACCAGTTATATGTGTGACCACAGATGGGCCACTTGGTCTCTATCTGCCCTTGTTTCCTTAATTACAAAATAGGGATGATTCCCACGTTCTCGTTAGTAGGTAGTGCTGTGAAAAATCAAGTGGATCCAATGCATTTGAAAGTGACTTAAAAATTCAAAGTGCCTTGTAAGTATAAGGTGGAGGATTTAGCAGTAGAACAATTAACACCAGTACACACTTATTCCAGAAGAAGTTTACCATTGGGTTGTTCAAAAAGTTCCATTTGAAATCTTCCAAATTCTCTTTACAAAGTAAGCATGTGAAACTGTGACTAAGATGGCATATACACACATGCTTTCTTAGAAGACAGGTGAGTCTCTTATAATTCTTTGCATCAGGAGATTACAAGAAGGAAATTATATGGTCATCTTCATAGATGCTGAAAAGAAAGTAATAGAAATTTCTTTAATATCATTAAGTTTATCTGTTTCAACCCAAAAGCTAGCAAATGGGAAAATATACCTATTAAAGTAAAAAGCGTTCTGTTGTTTAGCATTATTCTGGAGATAATAGACAATACAGTTAGAAAACAAATTATATATTTTATAAAATTTCATATATAACATATAATTTATGTTGTGTGTCTGTGTATACATACACAGACAATTTAAAGGAGGTAAAATTCTGATATTACCAATTCAGAAAACTTGGGTTTTTAAAATACTAGTTCAGAACTTGTTTTTCTATGTAATTGTTATAATCTGCATTTAAGTTCCCAGAGTAGCAACAAAAACACACTTGGTCCACAGTGTGGCTAAACTATGCTATTAATAATACAGACTCTCTATCCTTCCTTTATAACATTGTTCACATGAACATTCTTTCGGAGCTCATCCTGCAACACTGTGAGTGCCTGATGATGTGCCATGGATAGTGTTAGTAGAAAGAAAAATATTTAAAAAACAATCATTGCCCTTAAGAGAGTCACAGTCTAGTAGGGGAGGCAAATAATTATTTTTTCCCATCAATAAGCTTTAATAAAGATAGCGTGCTAATACTGCAACTGAATGACACAAGAAATACCATGTGGATTATCCAAGGTCGCAGAGCTAGATGTAACTTCCCCATTTTGCAGTGCCCTTGCCCGTAAAACGGTGATAATAGTACTGCCTCATAGAGTGTGGTTGTACAGAATGAAGGTGTTAGTATAGGAAAAGCACTAAGAAGAGTATTTAAATCTGGTCCCAAGGCAGCTCAAGAGATGAGGGTGTGGGCTGTCTGTTCCCTGTTCAGCAGCGCACCAGGGGGGGTAAAATTCCAGGGGCTCCAGCAGCAGCCAGGCTGGGGGTGGGAGCTGGGGAGAAGGGGGTTAGGAGAGAGCTGACCCAGGCTGTCCTCTGTGAAGGGCCTTGGTCAGTTGAAAAGGACTTTGGTGGCCCAGGTTTCCTGTCAGAGCCTGAACCCTGATGTCGATGGTGTGCTTTTTGTTGTTACTCCAGGTCTGATGGGCTGTACCCTCTTTATAGCAGTTAACGGTCTGTATTCGTCCAGTGATGATGTAATCGAATTAACTCCATCAAACTTCAACCGAGAAGTTATTCAGAGTGATAGTTTGTGGCTTGTAGAATTCTATGCTCCATGGTAAGTATTATAAAATAGTTGTCAGTTATTTATGGTACTTTATAAAATTAAGAAAAATACTACATAAAAATGTAATTTTATTCAGCCATCTCGTTTACCTAGTTTACTGATTGTTTAAAAGAGGAAGAGGACACATCCATGTAATACTAATAAGAAGAGATCTCATAATGGCAAAATATAAATAAATAAAAGAGGTAGAGGAGAGGGAAACTGTGGATTGAGTCTGTTAAAGGGTGCAGAGATTGAGCCAGTGACAAAAAAAATGGTGGAAGTAGCTAATAGTTGCAAGAAAGAAGGAAGG
Organism: Balaenoptera musculus; assembly: GCF_009873245.2. Lineage (NCBI taxonomy): Eukaryota > Metazoa > Chordata > Mammalia > Artiodactyla > Balaenopteridae > Balaenoptera > Balaenoptera musculus. The sequence continues at coordinate 82,900,387 of NC_045797.1, forward strand.
AAAAAACCCGTATGATTTTAGGAAGATACATCTTTATGATGAGGTAAGTGGGGTGAAGATGGAAGGGAAATTGATTTTATGCAGAGAGAATATCGGGCAAAGGAAAGGGAAGAACCAGTGGTTGACTCCATTTTGTTTCTTGAAGAGGGTTGCTTCCAAAAATATGTAATTAGAAAATTTGGTTTGATTTAAAAGCTCTTCTCTTGCCTTACATCTATTTCTGGGGGGAAAAAAAACAAACTTGTAATTACCATTGAAATTAATAGTGCCCAGTTTCATACAGCTGACCCTTGAGCAGCACAGGTGTGAACTGCGCAAGTCCACTTACATGTGGATTTTTTTTTTTTTTCCAACAAATTTGTACTACAGTGTTACACAGTCCGCTGTTGGTTGAATCCATGGATACAGAGGGCTGACTGTAAAGTTACATGCGGATTTTCCACTGCAGAGGGTCAGCACTTCTAACCCCCATGTTATTCAAGGGTCACCTGTGTAGTCAAAATACAGTATTGTTTATGTGGTTAAAACCTTCAATGAAAACAAAACAAAAAACCAACAAATACACGTGTATAAAATAAAGGCTATAGGATCACAAAGGAAACCTAAAGTATTGGAATAACATTATTAAAATATCAAAATAAATCTTGATATGATTTTGTAGTACTCGTTTACTGGAACGTAAATACCAACATCTAACAGCTAGCTACCATAATTCTGAACAGTGATGAACATAAATGATGTTTAAGGATACCTGCAACAACTATAGTGGTGATAAGAAAATAGCTGTGATTTTTATTTGTGACAGAGTCACAAGTACTAACCAACTATGATATGTTGTTAATGTTTATAACTGAAGGAAATCCTAAATTTCAATTACAGATTAATGAAAATAGAGGATTTTTTTTTTCCCCATCAAAGTTCACAGAGCCCCTCAATTTTTATCCACCAGTCCTTTGGGGATTCATAGACCCCAGGTGAAGAACCCTTGAGTTACAGGGTGTGCTGCTATATTTGTGGCATTTTGATCTGTCTTTACATCGCTTCACATTGGAATTGAAGGGGGTATATACTCTGACAATCTCTGATTTGAGTCCTTATTTCATTAGAATAAATTGAAATTAAAGAGGCACAAAGTCCTGTAAAGTTTTGACTCCTGGACTTCTAAGTAGCTCACCTAAATAGCCAAACATACTGTATATGTAGTATGTAGGATCAGCATTTCAGGACGTTTTGCTGAAAGATCCTGACTTTTAAAATATTGGATTGGACTTCCCTGGTGGCCCAGTGGTTAAGAATCCACTTGCCAACGCAGGTGACACGGGTTCGAGCCCTGGTCCGGGAAGATCCCACATGCTGCGGAGCAACTAAGCCCGTGTGCCACAACTACTGAAGCCTGCACGTCTGGAGCCTGTGCTCCGCAGCAAGAGAGGCCACGGCGGTGAGAAGCCCGCGCACCACAACGAAGAGCAGCCCCCGTTTGCCGCAACTAGAGAAAGCCCGTGCACAGCAATGAAGACCAATGCAGCCAAAAATAAATAAATAAAATAAAATAAAATATTGGATTAAGCTTAAGGCCCTATGAAAGGTGATGTTACATAGTGATTAAGAATGTGGGATCTGGAGCCAGGAAGACCTGTCAGGCAGCTTTGTCACTGGGTGGTACTGGGAGGGTTTCTTAACTTCTCAGGCTCTGTTTCATCATCTGTAAAATGAAAATGACAAAGCCTGCTTGCAGGGTGGTTGTGCTGGTTAAATGAAATCCTGTACGAAGAGAGCTCATCGTGGTGCAGGCACGTGGCATTGGCTCATTAGGTCCTTAGAGACCTAATTAGAAGAAAATTTACTTTGTTTAAAAAAGGAAAAAGTCACCTATATAGATAAACTAGCTATGCTGTCTTCATACAATGGGTATTATACAATGATGAAAATAATACAGCTACCTATAACCTTGATGACTGATATAAACATAACAGATTTCTGTATATATAATGTTTAAAAGCAGTTTTCTGTGTGTGTTATATTTCACGATAATTCTTTTCAAGTACTGGTACCTAAAAGATTAAGATTATTTTTCCTTGTGTTCACGTGTCTCTGTCTCTGTCACTCATTCGTGTTCTTTTTTCACCACCTTGCAGTATCAAGTGCTTTTTACTTGTTAGCCATACTAAATTGGGACTGCATGTGCATTTTTACCTCTACAAGCTGCTTGTGGGAGCCAAAGAACATGGAGATTTAGGCACTGGAGATCTGGACTCTAAAACAGTTGCCTCATCTATAAAATGAAAAGTTTGGACTAGATCAGGGACTATCAAACCTTAATAGATTTAAGAATCACTAGTAGAACTTATTAAAATACAGGTTCCTGAACCCCTTCTCTAGGAACTCTGGTTTCTTGGGGCCCAAGAACCTGCACTTTGCTAAGCCGTACAACTGGGACCACACGTGAGGCACATTTGACCAGATAAACACTGAAGTTTCCACTCAGGGAGAGAGTTATGAATGATAGTGTTTGTTTAAACTCTTTAAATACAGTTTAACTCAGCAGTAATTTGAAAGCTTTTTTTTTATGACATGAAAGAGGATCATAGTAAAATCAGGACAGTGAGTTCCTTCAGGTCACCGATCATGTTTTTTTAGTGCTGTTCTGCCTGCAGGTCCCCACCCTCAGTGCATGTCACTCAGTAGACTGTTGGTGAATGTTTCTTGAATTGGGAATCAAAGACTTAACTGTTGCCTTCTTTGTGTTTTCATCCCCTGAAAGGTGTGGCCACTGCCAAAGGTTAACACCAGAATGGAAGAAAGTAGCAACTGCATTAAAAGTGAGTTTCTGAGATGTCCACATTCACCTGTGTATGTTAAAATAAGTTTAATTAAGCAAATGGGCTTAACGTACAATAGGAAGTTAATTTGCATATTGAAGCCCAATACTCTTGTTCTGGTGCCAAAATTATGTAGGGAGCAAAGGGATACTGTACATTCTAATTTTTTCTTGTCTACTTTTGTTAATTCTGTTTCCCAGTTAAATGGCATAAGTATGCTTAGTCGTGCTAATTCTGGGAGCTGCACAGTTTCCTCACAGGCTGACTTGTATGTTGCCCAGCTTTCCATTTAGGAATGGTTTCCCAGGCTAAAGTTCTCATTGATTGTTGGCAAATGGAACCTGGCCCTTTATTATCTTGTCTCTGAGTCTACATCATCAGATGATGGGTTCTTGTGGAATCTGCCCTGGTTGAAAGAAAAATAGATATTTCTTTTATGTTTCCACAGGATGTTGTAAAAGTTGGTGCAGTTGATGCAGATAAACATCAGTCCCTGGGAGGTCAATATGGTGTGCAGGGATTTCCTACCATTAAGATTTTTGGATCTAATAAAAACCAACCAGAAGATTATCAGGGTAAGGACTTTTCCTAATTACTTCATTCCATTGGTTGGAATTTTAGTTTGAGCAGGTAGGTAGAAAATAGAGAACCTGGGATTCTATAACCTGTTGGCCCTGCTACCTGCAAGTTTCTCACCCTCTTCGTGCCTGAATTTCCTTATCTGTCAAATGGTGTAGAGTAATTCCTACCTCTTCTGGGTTGCTCTAAAGATTAAATATGTGTCAAACAGGTGAAAGTTTTTTTATTATTGTTTGTACTAGGTTAGGCCCACACGGGCTTAGCAGTGGTAGAGTAATGATGTTTTGTGCTTCCCTTTTTTTCATTACAGTTTTTAAAAAATACTAGTTACTGGATATTTTATAGTTACTTAATATTTAATAAGTTTCTGTAATTACTTAATATTTGAAAAGATCTGCAAGTGTTTTCTTGCTCTGATTGCTCGTTCCTTCACTGTGGGGCAGGTCTAGCATATCAGCGTGGAAAAAGAAGAGTCCTGTAATTTGAAAGTCAGTTTAAACTATTGCTATTACTGTGGAGTATTTTGCCCATGAATCTTTACGCCTTGTAAACATGTATAGCATCTGAATATTAAAGCTATTATTTAGTCTTTTAAACTATTGATAATAAAGAAGTATCACAGCTTCTCCATTTTATAGATAGTGGTAAATTGTATCTGCTGTGAGTCACTGAGGCAAGTGGGGAGAGGATTTTGGCTCAGACTCCCTGTTCTTTCACAGAATTGCCTGTTACTTAAGATGTCACAAACAGAGCATCATATTTAAGACAGTCAGAATTGCTAAGTTGAGCCATATCCAGGGTCCAATAAAAGTATTGGGCGTAATGTATTTAAAGTTTAAATTATGGCTCATTTGATCTTTTTTTAAAAAAGATTTTGTTACAAGGGGCATATAAGTGACTAAACTTAGAGTCTAAAATCTTAGGTTTTGCTTTATGTGAGAAGAACAAGTTTTCAGGGTTGGAGGGGGAGGAGAATCAGCATCACGATAAAAACAAAGTGACTATTGTCTTATCTGTACTTGGTGTCCTGCATTGCATCCAGCGGATTGAGAAAACATTCTCAGAAAAGGGAATGTGAAGGGAGCAGAGAAACTATAGAGTGAGCTTTGAAGACAACCTGGCCTGGGTTTAACTGCTGGCTAAACAGAATACCTAATCTCTCTGGATCTGCTTCTTGGTTGTAAAATGAGGATGTGAAAACCTATTTTAGGCTACTGGAAGTTTCACTGAAATAGTACATGTAAAGCATGTAACTTGGTAAATGTCGGTGTAGTTGGTACTTCACCAAAATGGGGGTCAAAATACTTGGAGATGAGGCCTTAGACACATCATTTCTCCTAGACTCCCCAGCTCTAAAGTTCCATAAAATGATGAGTTTCATCTTTCTGACTAACCACCTGCTTTTCTGCTTTGGAATATAATTTGTTCATTTTGCTAACTTGTAAAAATGGAATGTTTAGAGCAGGGGTTAGCATTTGGCCTGCTGCTTGTTTTTGTAAATGAAGTTTTTCAAAACACAGTCACACTTGTTCATTCATATGGTCTATGCCTACTTTCACACTAAAACAGCAGAATTGAGTAGCTGCAGCAGTGTGGCCTGCTGAGACGACAATAATTACTGTTTGGTCTTTTGCAGGAACAGTTTGCTCACCCTTGGTCTAGAGTGAGAAAACCCTCTCTGTCTTTTTCCCTAGTGTATTTCTTTTTTTTTTTTTTTTTTTATTTTCACTTTTTAAAAAAAATTTATTTAATTTATTTATTTGGCTGCGTTGGGTCTTCGTTGCGGTGCACAGGCTTCTCATTGCGGTGGCTTCTCTTGTTACGGAGCCCGGGCTCTAGGCGCACGGGCTTCAGTAGTTGTGGCACGTGGGCTCAGTAGTTGTGGCTCGTGGGCTCTAGAGCGCAGGCTCAGTAGTTGTGGTGCACGGGCTTAGTTGCTCCGTGGCATGTGGGATCTTCCTGGACCAGAGATCAAACCCGTGTCCCCTGCATTGGCAAGTGGATTCTTAACCACTGTGCCACCAGGGAAGTCCCCCTAGTGTTTTTCTTGATTTGCTATATTTCCAGGTGGAGATTGGTGGTGGAAGGGGCACTGGTTCGGAAAGTGGAGGTGTCTGCAGTAGATAAGGAGCAGGAGGCTGTTTTTATGTTGAGGTCTTGCCTTTCTGTCTTAGGAAGTGACATACTTGGTAATCTCAGCCAGGATGTAGTACAGGATGATCTGAACACACTCCGAATGCCTCTGTTCTGTATTTTCTTTCTAACGTCAAGTCTGAAGCGTTCTCAGAAGTTTCTATCTCTTCCTGGGCAGTTTGATTAGAAAACTCTATTTTTAAGAAAGGAGAAGAAAGAAGAAACTTTCTAAAAAGATTTTGTTAGTTTTGACTTTAAACTCTGAAGATAGTCTCAAGGCATATATTATCCATATTCTTCTGAGTCAGTTAATAGTCCCCTGACTTCTTCTTGAGCACATAGTTTTTGGTAAACTTCCAAAGGCTATTGTCACTATCTTTAATACGGGGCTTGTTACTTCCTATATTAGGAGTAAGTTCAGCCACAGAACCTAAAAGCCCAAAATAAGTGTTTTAAGCAAGGTAGAAAACAGTGGATTGCTTTCTAGTTTCTTAGCTTCGAACCCCTCGTATCCTACTTATTATCTCATAGAAATAGTTTTTCCATTTGCCTCATTTGGTGCTTTGTGTTTAGAAATTTCCCCTGCTCTCTTAACTAGATAACCTTCTTTTTCATCTGTGTACATGTTATACATTCAGTAAACGTTTGTGAACTGTTCTCAATAGTAGATGGTATTTGTGGGTGAACAGAATGTCCTCGTTCACACTAATAACCTGACACTGAAGAAGAGGAATTAGTTTTCCCTGCGTAAAGTGTAGCAGGAAATACATTCTGGAAGAAACTGGCTCTGTCTTAAAGATACACGTGGTGTTAGGTCTGTTTGAACATCAGATGAAGCTGGCAGGTATGTAAAGGTTCAAGTCTTCAGGTAGCATCAGATGTAGGCTCCCAGCCCGCCCACCCCCGCTCACCTGATGGCCCGTGTCTTCCCGTAGGTGGCAGAACTGGTGAAGCCATCGTAGACGCTGCTCTCAGTGCCCTGCGCCAGCTCGTAAAGGACCGCCTTGGGGGCAGGAGTGGTGGATATAGTTCTGGAAAACAAGTAAGGCTGTGTATAATGTCAGTTTTTAATGTGGCATGATTTTGAAGCCTGACTGTAAACTCCGCGTAGAAGATAATTATTTCTTAAAATGTTTTAAATTGGTGGACTTCCAGTTAAAAAATCATAGGAGGTTGAGTCAGGCGACTCCAAAAGGGAGTCAGACACCCAGCCTACTGGTGTGGCCCTTCAGAATCACGGTCCCCTTAGCCAGTCCTAGGGCATCCGCCACAGCCGCAGGCCAGGAACCACGCCCCGAGATGGCTTCCTTGGCCCAGGGCCGAGGTACAAGAGTTCGGCCTACAGTGGGAGAAAGAGCCCTAGGCCGTGGGAGTTGGAATCTGGCTTCCGTGGCGTTTGTAGTTCCAAAGTGGAGAGAGGGAGACCAGCTCTCCTCCAGGTCAACTTTGGGCAAACGTGGATGAAATTTGGATGACCTCTTGGCCCGTGTCTGTGGCAATCAGGCGGAAATCCCTGGGCATCTTTACATAAGTGGATAGGGAAGAAGATTCCTGTTCTCTGGATTGGTATTATAGATTCCCGTGTATGAAGTGTGATGTTTAACCATGATGTAGTTATGTTCTTGCGAAAAGGCATTGAACTCTTCCTGGTAACGCACAGGCACACCTCGTTGTATTGCACTTCTCAGATCATCGCGCTGTTTACAAAGTGAAGGTTTGTGGCAACCTTGCGTCGAGCAAGCCTCTTGGTGCCATTTTTCCAACAGCATTTGCTCACTGTGTCACATTTTGGTGATTCTTGCAATATTTCAAAGTTTTTCATTATATTTATGGTGATCTTGATCGGTGATCTTTTGATGTTACTATTACAAAAAGATTATGACTTGCTAAAGGCTCAGATAAGGGTTAGCATTTTTCAGCACTGAAGTATTTTTTAATTATTGTATGGTCATTGTCTTTTAGATATAATGCTATTGCACACTTGATAGCCTACAGTATAGTGTAAACATAACCTTTACGTGCACCAGGAAACCAAAACATTCATGTGAGTTGCTTTATTGCGATGCTCACTTTATTGCAGTGGTCTGGAACCGAACCCGCAGTATCTCCAAGCTCTGCCTGCATATGTAAACACAGCCCTTCACTCTTTTAGGAGACCAGTAAGACTAGCTTCTTTATACAGACTCAGAGCTTACCAGAGATTTCATGATTTTGCCTTTTATTTCAAACTTAGACATTTAATGAGCACAGTTGTCTTTCCTACCCCCATGGCTTTTGGCCCAGGCAACAGAAAGCATTATATTGATTCTGACTGCTTTGTAGGTTTAGTACTGAAGAAAATTCTTTGAAAAGATAAAAGGATTAAATGTTATTTTTAGCTTTCTTAAATGGTAGGGACTTTATGAAGAGGTACTAACTGGATATCCTGGGATGAACCAGCACTGTTCTGAATTAGAATAGTGTTATTAAGGTGGTTCTTTGAGCCATGTTGAGGTTTCTCTTAATGAAGATAGCAGGGGTGGAGTTCAGATACATGTTACATGTTACACTGAGTGTACTGGTAATTGTTTGAAAGTAAATACTGTTTGCCAAGTAAAAAGAATAATATTAAGGAATGTCCCCAATCTGAGTAAAATAGTTTTCAGTTGAAAGAAGAACTCAAAACTTTTAAGTTGTAGAAATGATTATTGTTACACATATATTTAGAATAGGATTAGTGTTCTTTTTGGCCAAATTGTAACTTAAGATTTAATGTCACAAATGACAGGGTAGAAGTGACAGTTCAAGTAAGAAGGACGTGATTGAGCTGACAGACGACACCTTTGATAAGAGTGTTCTTGACAGTGAAGATGTTTGGATGGTTGAGTTTTATGCCCCTTGGTGTGGACACTGCAAAAAGTAAGTGCTTTGTACCAGGTACTTTTTTAAGTCAGGTGCTTTTAGTCTGTCCACGTGGCTCACTTTGAAAGAGCTGAACCAGGTCATAGGTAACCTCCAGGATCTTCTCCCCAAAAGCTCCGGCTCTGAATGAATGTTAAACATCGGCATTAGGGCCGAGTGTTTCCTCTGTCATATTTTCAGTGATTAACAGGGAGCTGGCATCCAGATTTGGGGGGGGCGTGGTGGACAAAGGACCAGGAAATGAATGTGAAGGGGGCATCATGCCTTTCGTAAAGCTACACACAGAGTGTTTCCCAAGTGTGATTTAACCGGATTGGGCAGAAATGCACACACCAGTTAAAGGATTTGTGCTTACAGTTAAAATACACTTTTAAAGTGCAGGTATTTTTCTACAGTCTAGAGCCAGAATGGGCTGCGGCAGCTACAGAGGTAAAAGAGCAAACGAAAGGAAAAGTGAAACTCGCAGCTGTGGACGCCACCGTTAACCAGGTTCTAGCCAGCCGATACGAGGTGCGTGTTCTTACCAGGCTGATGTCTTTGTGAGACGCCCTGTGTTTTCACCTGCTACACCGTCTAGTACTGCTGGGCTCTCTAGGAGCGGGAGGGGGGAGGCTAGCCGTTCTGTAAGGACGAAATTAAATCATTTCACTGTTGTAACAAGTAAATCTGGCACTCAAGACTGTTGGGGGTTTTTTAGTTTTGTTTGTTTTGTTTTCAGTATCGCACTACCTGTGTGTTTAATGTGAGCCCGAGCTTTCGCAAGTTATTCGTACAGCTTTTGAAGTTGGTTCATTTGTTCTAGAGCACATAGACTGTGTTAAGTATATACTCAGGGTTTGAATAAGATTCGGCTAAGCCTGGCAGTGAGTCTGTTAAAACCCCTTGATTAACAGACCTCTGTGTGCTGTCCCTTACACGTCGATGCAGGCTAGGGAATATTTTTGTTACATTAAATTACCTATAAGGTAGTTTTAGAAACCATAAAGATCTTATTTCTTATGCAATGGTAATTTGATTTGTACTGTGATATTTTTTAATAGATTAGGGGATTTCCTACAATCAAGATATTTCAGAAAGGCGAGTCTCCTGTGGATTATGACGGGGGGCGGACGAGATCCGACATCGTTTCCCGGGCCCTTGATTTGTTTTCTGATAACGCCCCGCCTCCTCAGCTCCTTGAGGTAATTACACCTCTTCAGTCAGTTGTATGTAGTAAGGGAAGCTTTTCCGCCTGATGATAGAGGACACTAAAGCGGTAATAGCTTGCTGTCTTTTCAAATAAGCTCTTTCTCTTCTCTTTTAAAATGCTCTCTTTAGAGTGTTTTTGTACTTTCAGATGGGGAAAACTTGTCTGAAAATGGCTGCCTTTCATAAGTTTTAGTACCAAAATAATCGCAGTGTGAGCAAAAGTGTACCTTAGCGTCTTAAAAATAGAACGAATCCATTCTTTCATTTATCGTTCTCAAAACAATAGTTAACATTTATTGAGCACCTGACCATGTGACAAGCACTGTTCTGGTACTTTTATGTGGATTTTTCTCATTTAATTCTCATATGAACACTTAGAGGTAGATACTGTTTTTAATCTCCATTTTAAATATGGGGACACAGGCACAGAGAGCCTCAAATTCATGTAAATATATAATACGCGTAAATGTGTCTTTTTTATCTGTCTAAACGACTAAATGTCATAGCCAGGCTACGCCCAGGCGTTCTGACCGTGTGTATATACAAATGCCTCACCACCGCCGCGGATAGATGGCTGAGGGATAAAAGCGGAAATCTTCACAGAACGTTCTCGTGGTGTTTCTGTAACGCACACAGAAGTGTTATATTTGGGAAGAGCCTCATCTGGCTCTTGAAGTGCTTTGCTCTGAACGAGAGTGCCGGTGCTCGCGCAGGCTTACCTCTGGGTTTTGTGTCACGTGGCCTTCCAACCCCCTTGTCTTCTGGGTCCCGCAGATCCTCAACGAGGACATCGCCAAGAAGACGTGCGAGGAGCACCAGCTCTGTGTCGTGGCCGTGCTGCCCCATATCCTTGACACAGGTAAGGCGTGCCGCTTCCCACACGCTGTTCTCTGTTCCTTGCTCTGCGAACACTTAATTCACAGATGGATTTCACCCATTCCTTTATTTTTACCTTAAAATTTTTTTGTCCGTTTACATCAGGAGCTGCAGGCAGAAATTCTTATTTGGAAGTTCTTCTGAAGTTGGCAGACAAATACAAAAAGAAAATCTGGGGGTAAGTTATCAAACTGTCTCAGTGTCGTCGGGTGGGAGGGTGTAGAGCTGCTTGGAAGCGGCTCCCTCTGTGTTTTCTGTAGGCTCTGTTCCTGTGCTCACTTGGGCATGTTTTTTTATTTAGGATATAAAAACACTGACCACCTAGGAGGAAGTGAAGTCATGCAGGACTCTTACCTATAACACACTTATTTGTACCCCAGCACACTTTTTCTTAGAGGAATCATGTTCTGATGGTGGCTGGGTTCTAGGCTAGCAGGCAAAACGCCATTAGTGACAGAGCTCCATTCTAGCACAGCCTTGAAGGCTAGGTAAAGAAAGCAGAAGCAGAGGTGTGTTTCTTTACCCTCTTCTGAGTGAGGGCCGGACGCAGGCAAATGTTTAAAACAAAGCTTGTCTCTATTTCCATTGTTATTAATAATCTTTTTGCTCCATGCTGTCCGTATGCGCTGCTGTCCCAGGTACCACGTGTCCCTGCTGTCCCTCTCGCGGTGGCCTCACACCGCCTGCGTTAGTCCGGCAGATGTTTACTGTGTGCCTGCAGAAGGCCGCGTGCCCACGCTCCGTATTCTTCCCCCTTGTACGAGTGGAGGGAAGAGTTTCTTTGGTTTGTTTTTTGAGGGTTTTCTCCTTTTTTTTTTTTTTTGGCCTCGCTGCGGGGCATGCGGGGTCTTACCCCGACCAGGGATCGGACAGCACAGGAAGTCCCAAGGGAAGAGATGTGGTTGAGCATTTTTATGTGTATTAAATAATGGCATATCCTTAACTTTTAAAAAGAAGTTGTTACACTGCTAAAGAATGTGCTTAATAACCCAAACGATGTTGGTAGGATTTCAGGTGACAGAGAAAATTCGTCAGGTTTGTTGGACGGTATTTTGGGGACTGAGGGAAAAAACAGTCCTAGTGATAGACCAGTCCCCAGGGGGACTTCTGGGGTTAGGGTCTAGGGAACATAGGAGAGGAACTGTAGTTACTTCAGAGCGCATCTAGAACACATTATTTTAAAAACTAATCTTTAATTTTTCATTTATTTTTTCACCTATTCCATTCAAAAGATGTGTAATCTTTTGTTCTTTAATTGTTAGTCAGGTTCTGACTAACTCAGAAGGGATCTTTGCCCTAGAAACCAATCTGCTTTTCTAGGTGGCTGTGGACAGAAGCCGGAGCCCAGTCTGAACTTGAGAATGCGCTGGGGATCGGAGGGTTTGGGTACCCCGCCATGGCAGCTATTAACGCACGCAAGATGAAATTTGCTCTTCTGAAGGGATCGTTCAGTGAGCAAGGCATTAATGAGTTTCTCAGGTAATTTCTTGCTTCTTTGAGTTGTTTTTGTTTTGTCTGTTTGTTTGGTTCTATTGTGGTAATTGGTTCCAAACTAGATTTATATAGACTAGGCAATAAATGGAGTAGTTTTGTATTTCACATTTCGGAGAATTAACGTTGATAAATTAGAGCTTTGGAGTCATCTTCCTGTGCCACGGAAGTCTTCTACTTAGTGAGTGATACTAGCACATTCCTCCTCTCGGGCCACCTTGCCATTCTGTGCACTTGGCATTGGGCTTGTCCTCATTCTCATAAAGGTCTCATATGGGCTGCAAGCAGTCCCGTCTCACCCACTCCCGCCCTAGGATGCTTTGTACCCCTGACTTCAGGGGATAGAGTTTCCACCCCTGGGCATTGGATTTAGAATGTAGTTATTTGAAAATGAGTGCGCTTACTGAAGTGACTCCAAAACGTGCAAACAATATGATAGGTTCTCAAACTCAAAACCCAATTTACAAAGCTCGCTAAGCTGCCCTGCTGTTCAACTCATCCTAAAACTGACTTAGTCATCATTTAGGCAAATACAAAATGTTAACCCGTACTTTTTCTTAGATTTGTGGTAATTTGATTAATGCCTCTTCCCCATTAACTGTGAGTTCCACAAAGGTTGAATCTTTTACACAAAACTTTACCCCTAGTCACCACTGTAGAGCCTGGCTGGTAATAAGCTCTTGTAAATATTTATGAATGAACACTTGACTTCTTGTCTCTGGAACAGTTTCAGTTAGGAAAGGCATCCCTACCCTCAGGGACATTAGCAGGAAGACTACTCATCAAGTGTGCTTCATCCTTTTTCAACAGCTAATTCCAATCTAGAAAACCTTAGAGGAGTGTAGGAGAGTAGTAAGTAACCTTGAGATTAAGCCTCTGGACTCACGTAAAGTACAGAGGAGGTAAATGCTTCCAGGAACAATAGCATGTTGTAAACTTGAGACAGTGACTTGTGCTTGAGATCATACAGGTCACTGGTTCTCAAACTTTGTGTCTTGGAGTTAACAGAAAACCTCAGATTACCAGTGGAGAAAAGTCTGCGGTAATGAATAGGAAGGAAACAAAACGTGGCAGTACGCTTGTTTCTAGCCACGTGTGAGTCTTCTTTTCTAAGAAGACAGAACTTGTACGGAGCGTGTCACTGGTGAGGAGACTCCTTCCAGCTGGCCGGGGTGGGGCCTGGCGGAGAGCTGGCGGGTGCACCTGCTTGGTGGCGAGAGGCACCAGCGTGCGTACTTGAAAAACCACACACCTGCCACGTTCTGCGTGGCTATTGGAGAACCAAGGACAAACACCATCAGTGCGCATACGCAGGTTGTCAGACAACCCATAGGAGTTAATGGTAACGGTGCAGCTAAACTAACAATTTGTAAGTGTAGGGGCGGCAGTTGAACACTACGGTCAACCCGAGGTGACATTAGTGGTTTCTGCGTCTTTCCTTAAGAATGTCATGTTATGGGAGTTCCTGGTGGTCTAGTGGTTAAGATTCCGGGCTTTCACTGTCATGGCCTGGGTTCAGTCCCTGGTCGGGGAACTGAGATCCTGCAAGCTGCACGGTGTGGCAAAAAAAAAAAAAAAAAAGTCATGTTATGTTCTGTTGGAGTAGCAGCCAGAAAAGGTAAGTATATAATTGTGCATTATGCCCCCAGAAGTGAAAAAGGGCTTGAGTCATATATTGGCTTGGCCAGAAAGTTCATTCACGTTTTTCCGTAAGATGTCAAGCGAACTTTCTGGCCAACCCAGTATATGCGTTTGTGGCCGTTCAGTTTGAAGGCGGTGGCCATGCTTCTCCAGGCTTTCTTAGTTAGAAGAGAGATCTGTTAGCATTTAGCCTAAAAGGAAGATGGAGCCAGAGGGCAAGTGTGTAATTGAGCAATTAAAAAACCTTTTTTGTTTTTTTTAAATGATGATTGAACTCTCTGCCCTCAAGGTTTTGTTCCTTTTTGAAGGTTTGACATCTTTCCTCTAGTCTGTTTGCTTTTGCCGCTGACGTTATTAAGTAGGAAGCTAGAGGCTGATGTACGGAGATAATAAATAACCTGATTAAGGACACAAAACTAGTAAGAAGTAGAACCGCTGACTTTTTATTACATACATGGGTTTGTATTTCCCACATAAACCAGAGCCTGGATTGTCCTGTGCCTTTCCCTAGTAAATTGAGCCATTCTGGCGGAGGTAGTAGCCTGTGTGTGACACAGGTCTGACTTATTGTGCTGAGTACCTCTGTTCTACCCATACAGCACAGTTCATGGAATGGTGGTGAAGTGGGTTTTTACATATTTATAATCCTGTTCTTTGAATGTCACTGGTATGTGTACATCAAGGTTGCTCAACGTGGGCACTCGGAACATTCTGGGCCAGGCAGTTGTTTGTCCTGTGCCTTGTAGGATGTTTAGTAGCATCCCTGGCCTCTACCCCCGGATGCCAGCAGCGTACACACACAGACACACACACACACTCACACACACTCACACACACACACTCACACACACACACACACACACTCAGTGATTTTTGAGTTGGGACAATCAAAAATGTCTTCAGACATTGCCAAATGTCCCCTGGGGGCAAAAATTGCCCTCAGTTTCAGAACCACTGATACACATTGTAAAACATGCAAAGTAGCCAAAAGCAATGGATAAAATTACCCAGTTTTCCCACCATGCAAAGTAACTATTGTCAGACACATACAGGAAACTTGATATCCTGTTTGTTTTTCTTTTACCCATATTCTTTTTTTTTAATCAAAGTATAATTAATTGACAAATGTGTTAGTTTCAAATGTACGCAGAGTGATTCAGTTATGCATATACTTATCTATATATCTATATATGTATTCTTTTTCTAATTCTTTTTTCCGTAATAGGTTATTACAAGATATTGCGTATGTGCTATACAGTAGGACCTTGTTGTTTATCTATTTTATATATAGTGGTGTGTAAATGTTAATCCCAAACTCCTAATTCTAAGCACCCTTCACCGAGGATATTTGGAGGCTCCTTTTATAAAGAAGCCTTGCTCACAGTCTGGTGATCGCCTCTACATCCTTCCAGGGAAATGTTTATCAATACCTGCCAAAGTCAAAACCTAACACACTGTTTCATGGTACAACTCTTCTGTCTGAAAGCTTGACATGTGTGAAAATTGCCACCATCAGCTATAGATCATTGAGGGGGCCTGTGGTGTCTGTGGGCTGGTTCTAAGTGCCTCTGCTTCCTGTTAGAAATCTGAGAAAAGGATTTCAGTTTTAAGGTACCATCTTTCAAAAAGCCTTTCTAAAGTTAGTGTGGAATTTTGTTAGTCAAGTGTTAGTGTTGGTCTAGACCATGTTCTGGGTCAACTTTGATCGTTTTTACATACTTAAGTTGTATTTTAGCAAGATGTGTTTGCTATTTTTTTTTAATTTTTGGTAGTACCTGGCTTTCCCTACTGCCAAGGCCTTAGTCAGGAATGTCATTATATTGTTACCTGGTTACATTGTTGTCCCTGATTGAAAAGATAATACCGTTCATGAAGTGCTTTTCCCGGAGAGAGAGGTGAGAACTGCCTCTATGCAAACATAGCAGGGCGTAGGGAAATCGTTATTTTTGAAAAGTTGTTTCTTCATCCGCATCAGCAGTCCATCGTTAACAGCCGTGCTCTGCTCATTTTCCCCTAAGGGAGCTGTCTTTCGGGCGTGGATCTACAGCACCCGTAGGGGGTGGGGCTTTCCCTGCCATCAGCACCAGAGAGCCCTGGGACGGCAAGGACGGCGAGGTGAGTCCCGGGACCGAGCTGTGTGTGAACAGGACTCGCTGTCGGGGCTTTGGTCCAGCCCCTTACTTTCCCGATCCCTGTGCATCTTTGCTGCTTGTAAACAAGACCTTTCCATCAGACCTAAGCCTTGACGTGAGCATAAACCTGAAGAATCAACCTCATGGGCCTTTCGGGGTGCTCTTTGTCTCAAGACCCTTCATCCCATCCTCCCTGTTACAAAGTGCTACATGGCATAGGATATTCGTGACAGAGACAACCGAGATAAATTTCAGTGAGGTTGCTTTCCTGACTATTACCTGTAAAGTGAACACTTAACCTAGAATTCATTAACTTTGAGAGAAGTACAAAATTATAGCTTTGAAATTAGCATTTATTCCGGTACACTTCTGCCCACCCCCCTCAAAAGGACCAGTTAAATAGCTGTTAGTTTTCTATCTATATAATAATAGGCAAAGTTAAAAGCAGGAGCTGGACTGGGGAGAAACTTGTGACCAGAGCACCTCTGGAAATTTAGTGCTCTGTAAGATGAGATGTCAGACTTTCAGGGTCGCCCTGTCTGTGGTTCTGCATAGACCCTGCAGGGCCTGATGGTGGTTTTCTGTTTTACAGCTTCCCGTGGAAGACGACATTGACCTGAGTGACGTGGAGCTCGATGACCTGGAGAAAGATGAGTTATGAGAGGCGCCGCACAGACTCCGGTTTTCTTTTCTTGGGAGCGGATTTTCCAGCAGTGAAGGAACATTCTTTCCAATCAGATGAATCTGCCAGTGGCCTTTTTAACCAAGAAGTAACACTGATTGGTCATTTGAAAACACTGCAGCAGTGAACTTTTGCGTCTCAAGAAAACAATGAAAAATTCTGTGAATTGTCGTAGCCGGTGAATTGGGTTGTATTCTGTCAGATGATACTTTGAAGAAAACTGCTGGGCTGTTGAAGCATCTTTCCCTCCCTCTGACTGCTGCCTGAATGTTCTTGGAGGCTGTTTCTTACATACAAGTTTTTTAATGTGATCCTTTCATTTGAATATTAATGGCTTTTTTCCATGAAAGAATAAAACTATTTTGGACAATGCCAATAAATGTATGAAATTAGTGTCCACATCGTAAATTCAGGAAATTAGTCTTATGAAGGGATGACCTTGATGTCTCTCCTCCCTGTAAACCGGTGGTTCACATGACACCATCTGGATGCCTGCCACCACAGATTTTACACGTGTCCTGCAAGGCTGAGTTTCAAGTGTAAGTGTGAAACGTAAAGCGAGCTTATATAGAAGGATGGAAAACTGGTTTGTCAAGTGAGAACTGCATTCCACGCCCACTATTTTGTCTTTGGGCCATCACCAGCGACTACTAGGGTATACAGCTGGTTATACAGTTAGCCCAAGGTTTTGAATACGCTATTATTAAACCCTCACAAAATGTCCATTAAGATGTGAAATAAGCGGCAGGTGAGCAATTTATAGGAAGTCCCCATTTATGTAAAACATTCAGAAAAGTGAAGTTTTGAATTATGTTAGAATGTAAATGAAGAGACAATTCAAAGGATTGAGAACATTTCTTTATTGTAACTTAAAAAAAATAAATACAACTGTAACTAATTTTTGTGAGCAATTTCTCTAAAAATTTAAATTCTGTAGGATACTTGAACTCTTCTCTGGCTAAAGGAAAGAAGCGTCTGTGGTAATTTGCACTAGTATGCAAGTTTAGCGGTGCCGGCTCATGTTTCTAGTCAAGAAGACCAAGGTCGATGTGGAAATAGACATAAGGAAAGTAGTCTTGGTTGCTGAGTTGCAATCCAGGGATCTCCACGGATGCCTACAAAAGACATGGTCATGTTCTAAGTGCATAAACTCGTTTCTTGTTTTACTTTTCTGTTTGAGGAAAGCTCTCTGGGCATTGACTGTATTTTCTGCCCCACAGTCCGCCCCCTACCCCAAACACACACACAGCCTCTTGTTAAACTTTCACCTTTGTGCAGTGTAGATTTTCCTAACAGTCTGGCAGGTACCGCTTTTGGAAAGTACCTCCCATGTGGAGAGGCTGACCTTACTGTAGAAAGGCAGCTCTTTCTGGATAATATACCTACATCCAATATACTTGCGGCTGCGACTTCATCCAGATGTCTGAAGACGGAGTTCAGAACCTCTCTTAAACGTTTGGTGGATGACTTCTTATGAGGCTGGAGGAGAACCGCCTGGAAGTTCACTGGCAATCCATACCTGTTCGAAGTGTAGAGTTACTGCAAATATGGGTAAAATGAACCTGACGCTGTAGTAAGAATGAAAAACGAGGCAACATAGCTCAGGAAAAGAAAACTCGAGTGGAATGTCTAGGGTCAGAAGTGAGACTAATTGCTAGATCTTTGTGCATGGAAAAATCTCTAGAATATGCTCACCCACTTCTGATACAGTGACAGTTTTTTGACTATAAA
The DNA here is from genome assembly GCF_009873245.2 of Balaenoptera musculus. Classification (NCBI taxonomy): domain Eukaryota; kingdom Metazoa; phylum Chordata; class Mammalia; order Artiodactyla; family Balaenopteridae; genus Balaenoptera; species Balaenoptera musculus. The sequence continues at coordinate 82,918,560 of NC_045797.1, forward strand.
GAGCCAAGGAGTCTCCGGGGTGTGTGTGATCATCAGGTGGTGAGGGGTCAAGTTGAAGGGAGGCTGTTTGACTAAATATTCTGACTCCAGAGCCTTTGTCTAAAACCCAGCTTAGCTGACATACTTTTCTCCACTGAAAAAACCAGCACACGCACACACTCGCAAATCTAGTTTATCAAGATTGTGAATTCCTTTTGCTGAGTTTTGGGTGGACAGAAAGGATTTTAAATGGACTCTGTATGCACGAGTACCTTTGAAACCACTTGCTGGCAGCTATTCCTGTGGTGGTATCTCAAAACACTTAAAATATTTACACTGAGTACTACATAAACAGTAAACATGCATTTTGTGATTCTCAGTGTTTTTAAAATACATAATATATACTACCAGGGAGCAAACGCTTGGGATGTTCAATACTTACCACCTGTGCTTCTTTATGCCCGAGCCCAGCATGTGAAAGCTGGCCTTGAGATGCCCTTTTACTGCCTGACCTGTTAGTATTACTTAGTTTTAATTTCACAGTCAATGCCCATAAACTAGCCCCTGGCTTTCCCATCCTCATTTCTGGCTGCTAATGGTGCAAAGTGTTCACTAAAGTCCTGAGGTCTCCTAGTGGATCTGCAGAAAGGTGAAGTAAATACGTGAAAGGGCCATTTGTAATTGCTTCACTGTAACCAAGCATCAGACGTACCTAGTCCCGTTGCCTTAGAACACTGGGTGAGCGGGGCCCTGCCAAACCCAAGAGGCAAGGGCCACAGAGGCCGGCAGATGCTGGCAGGGCTGGCGGGGGCACTTGGGCTAGATGGTGGGTGAGGGGATGGCCCAGCTGACCGCCCTCATTCCTTCTTTGTTCCTTGTCACCAAAGCTCTGGTCACCCAGAGGACAATGAGCAGAGGGTCGTCGTGCTTCCGGAGCCCCCATCGCCCGGACGAGCAGCTACCCTCGCCCTGCCTTCCCTCCTGAACTTCCTCCCCAAGCTCCCAGTACCCTGGAAACCCACCCCACACCCTCGACCTCACCAGCGCAGCTCTACCCGCTTCCTACAGGGAAGTCTGCAGCCTTCTCAAAGGGCGGCGGTCACCAATCTCACAGCCCAGGCAACATATATGCCAGGAGATGGCATTCCAGCTCCCAGATGTAGTTGCTAGACCATCACCCTGCTACCCGGACACAGAACCTGCCTCTGCCGCCCTCCGATCTGGGCATCCCACCGCATTCGTCACCAGGTCGCTCTGGAAGTTATCCTCCTCCCGAACAAGGACCCCGTCTTTGAGCTCTCCTCCCGAGCAGCCTGTGAGCTCCTTGCAGGCAGAGGTCCGCATCTGTCTTGTTCACTCACGTATCCCCAGTGCACGGCGGGTAACAGGCACCCCATCCATACTGGCTGAATGAATGCTCCCCGCCCCCTCATCCAGCCTCCGCGCCCTGGACCCCTTTCTCAGCCCACCCCCCTCTTGGTTTCAGGGTTTGCACATTCTTCCCAGACCCTTCCAGTCCTTTCGCTGCTAGCCCTCCCTCCAGGTCAGTTTAAGTGACCACCTCCTCACCCTGCTCAGAACGCGCTTTCCAGGAACGGCGGGTCGGCTCTCCCCGCTCCTTTCTCCTCCAGGCCGCCCCCCTGCTGCCCCCTCCCGGGTGCCTCAGTACAGGAGCCTCCTTCCCCTGCGGGCCCCCCGCTGGGGAGCCCTCCACCTGCACCCTCCGAGCTGAGAATACTGCAGCCACCACCCTCCCCTGTAACGTGGCACCATCGTGCCGTTTAAAATAAAAATTCCCGCAACTCCCTCCCGCTCTCACCGCACATCCGAGAGCACCCAATGTCCCGTGTCACCCGAGCACCCTTCAGCCACTACGCTCAAGCTGCCCACACCAATGACCTCCCAGCGGCCCCATCCCGGAGGCAGCCAAAGCCTTCACCTTCTGTTCCCTGACTCACCCATCTCTCCCTCCTCCGGCCTCTGACATCACACAGGCTTCTCTGCTTCCACTCCTTAAATGCTGGTAGATTCCCTCTAAGCGACTCTCTGTAGGTGAACCCATCCACACGCAGCAATCATCACTGGTGGTGCCCTAATAGCCATTCCCCACTAGACCTCTCCCAAGATCCAGACTGATGACCCAGCTACCGGCTTCTCCAGTCTCACCATGGCCCCACCACTCACCCAGGGCCCGTTTCCATTCTCACCTTGGGTGATTTGAGCCCCTGATTCACTTCACCCTGAGAATGAACCAGCACTTCCTCAGTTGAGGGCCGGTCCACTTCTCTTTGATTCAGGCCACAAACGTGGGGCACCTCCTCTCTGTCTGACTCTGGGCTGGGTGACAGGCAGAGAGGCCAAGTCACCCCAGCCCTCCCCTCCAGCTCTCAGGGTAGGGAAAAAGGACAAAACCAGCTCTGAGAAAAGACACAGCAACAAGTGCGAACTGGGGGAAAAGACCTATGCGGGGTCGGAGGATCAAGAAACAGGCGAGGGGCTTCCCTGGTGGTGCAGTGGTTGAGAATCTGCCTGCCAAGGCGGGGGACACGGGCTCGAGCCCTGGTCTGGGAAGATCCCACATGCCGCGGAGCAGCTGGGCCCGTGAGCCACAATTACTGAGCCCGCGCGTCTGGAGCCTGTGCTCCGCAACAGGAGAGGCCGCGATAGTGAGAGGCCCGCGCACCGCAATGAAGAGTGGCCCGCGCACCGCAATGAAGAGTGGCCCCCGCTTGCCACAACTAGAGAGAGTCCTCGCACAGGAACAAAGATCCAACACAGCCATAAATAAATAAATAAATAAATAAAATTTAAAAAAAAAAAAAAAAAAAAAAAAGAAACAGGCGAACTTTACCCGTCTGCTCTAATCAACGTGTTGGTTTAACATCTATCTTCTTAGCTTATGCTCTCTCCGTACGATGGAATATGAAAAAGCCATTAAGAAGGAGCGAGTATCTCTATGCATACTGATAAGACTATAATGCAAAGCAGATGAAAAAAGCAAGTTGCAGAACATTAAGTATAAATGATGACATTTAGGGGATGAGAAGAGTCTTGAAACCATTAACTGGGATGATCTATATGGGCAGTGGGACGGCGAGGAACTTACTTTCCACAGTACATATTTCTGAACTTGAATTTTTTTTTTTTTACAGTGTTCATGTATTACAACTATTCAGGAGAAATAAAAAGTACAGTTTTTTAAAATGTCATACATTGTTTTGAAAAGAATTATTTTTGCATATACTCAGTTTTACCGAGCTTAAACAAGATATTAGGGACGTCCATCTCCATCTCTGACTTGAGCAAAATGGGCATCCTGTAAGGACGGGCAGGCTTTGCCACTCTGGGCCTGAGAACCACTGATTTTCAAGGTGAGCAGGGACAGACTGGGGCCCGTCTAGCCTGTCGATGGCTGGAACACTCGGGGTTATCTTGAGTGTGCCCTTCAGCCCAGTGCCACAATCCTTGCCATTACAGGGGTCTGAGACGGTTGAGAGGATGAGAAGCCACCATCAGACCCGGTGTGTATTTGGACAAAACCACACTGGCAGCCACGTGCAGGATGAACGGGAGGCAGGGGACCAAGCAGCAGCTGGGGCGGGAGACGGCGGAAGAGAAGGCAAAGGCAGGATGGAGGGCTGTCAGGGGTGCGAGAGGTGCAGGGAGGGGGGAAGGACGTGAGGATGAGGGAACGGAGGTGTCCAAGCGGGCCCTGAAGTTTGGGGAAGGACCTGAGGCCACTGGTAGAAACGGGCATCAGGAGGAAGGGAGCGGGAGGGAAGATGAGTCAGGAATCCAGTGAAGCCGGTCTGGAAGTGAATGGCAGCAGAGACCTAGGAAGCCTGGGCAAGAAAGAGAGAGCAGGGCAGTCAGCCTGGCGGAAGGGGCCCAGCAAGACCACCCCAGAGGGGCCGAGGGGCATTGGAGCCTGCAGGCCAGAGCAGGCCAAGCTTTGGGAGAAGGGGGCAGCGGCCGTGAGCAGTGCTGCCAAGATCCCCCATAGTTCAGGACACGGGATATGTTCAAACACAGTAGAAAGCAGGCTTCAACAAATATTTCCTGTTTGATTCCATTTTTGTAAACATTTTGTAAAAATTATGCATATCTGCGGAATCAAAAAAGAAATGATACAAATGAACCTATTTACAAAACAGAAACAGACTCAGACTTAGAGGATGAACTTATGGTTACCAGGGGGGAAGGGTGGGAGGAAGGGATAGTTAGGGAGTTTGGGATTGACATGTACACACTGCTATATTTTAAAGGGATAACCAACAAGGACCTACTGTATAGCACAGGGAACTCTGCTCGATGTTATGTGGCAGCCTGGATGGGAGGGGAGTTGGGGGGAGAATGGATACATGCATATGTATGGCTGAGTCCCTTTGCTGTGCACCTGAAACTATCATCACAACATTGTTAATCGGCTATAGTCCAATATAAAATAAAAAGTTTTAATAAGTTATGCATATCTGCAAATTTAAAGAAACAAACCCCCAAAATCTGAAGGATGCTAGCACACCAGCATGTTAGCAGTGTTTCCTCTTGGTGCTTTTTATTCACTCTTTGGGATTACCTATAGTTTCTACAAAACAGTGAACCTATTTTGCATTTGTTTTTTTAAAAAAAAAAAGGTAAAATAAGTTTAGCTGTTGTTGGTTCGGTTTGGTTTGGGTTTTACTTTTTGTGCTGCCTTGAGGGTTAGGCCTCAAAGGTCAAGGATGGAGACGGTCGGTGCTGGTGTTTCTTCCAGGAGCCACTGGCCCCTGGTGGGCTGCACAGAGGGGGTGGGTGGAGCAGGACACCAGCCCCATGACTGGCAGGAAAGGGACAGAGCACCGGACAGCAGGGGTCCTCAGGACTGAGGGAAGGTTTATTTGACTGAGGAAACCCTAAGCCTGTTGCCAAGAGCCAGGAGTTGCAGAGGAAGAGGGCAGGAAAGCCAGGGCGGGTCCCAGAGGAGGCTGGAGGGGCCAGAAGGGGGTGGCAGAGCCCAGGTGGCCCCAGAGCTGGCTACGCCCGACCTCCCACCGCAGGACAGCCCAGGGCGGCATCTCGTCCACGCACCTGAGCACAGACTCCACAAACACTCTCAGTGCCTTGATGTGGATCCAGGCAATAAAGGCTTCGCTGAAGTTCACCTTGAGCCATCGCAGCAGCGGGCCCTGCAGGGACAGGAGTGCGGTGACCCCTCCCGGCCACTCCACCCGACGCCCGGCCAACAAAGGACGTGGGTTTTGACAGAGCAAGCCCCGAGCCGAGAAGAAACGCCCAGGGGCCAGCAGAAGCAGCGAGTCGGTCGGACGAGGCCAGGGTGAGGCCCAGGCCCACGTTCTCCAGGGCACCTGGCGCTGGGGCGGCTCAGCGGGCCGGCCAGCCGGCACACGCATGGGGCCATCACCAACCGGGCCGCGGGGGGCCGGGCGGCCTCTGACCTCGGGGCTTTCAGCAGGCAGCCAGCAAGCTTCTGGCTGACACTGCGCCGCCAAGGAGCCCCCTTCTCGAAGGCTCCACCCCAAGCCCCGGCATCATCCACCAGCCGCCACTTCCGGGGGCTCCTCACAGCCCCACTGCACGTGGCCACGGCCGCTATCGCTAATGCTGGTATGGCTGGTCCTCCTGGGGTGCCCACAAAGGTCAGGGGTGGGCCAGGGGCGGGCACCCAGGGGAAGAGAGCTGAGCTGCCCGACCACCATCCCCCAGCCAGGACCTGCCCCATCACCAGCTCCAGCCACCGCCAGCCAGGACAAAGGCCCCCCGGCCAGCAAGCACCGATCATTGCTGGGGGAGGGGGAGGGGGAGGGGGAGGGGCAGCTCCCAAGAGACCCTGCAGATTAGGAGGAAGGCATGATTCTGGAATCCCTGAATTTAAGACCTCAAAAGCCATAGTAGATAACAGGAGACGCAAGGATTTGTTTTCTCCAAAGATGCCTGCGCGGGCGAGGACATGCGAGCCGGGGAACCCCAGGGCTCCCGGGGGGTTGCTTACCTCACCCTCGCCCTCACTCTCTCTCTCTCTGTCGTTCTGCCCCGCAGCGGGCCTATCAGGGTTCCCTAGCGGGGTTACCTTAACCTTGTGGTCCGGGAAGGTGGATGATCCCTTTTTAAGAGCAACACAGGAAGTTTGCTAAAGGCACAGAAATGATTTATTAATCTTTCAGCAAACATGCATCACAAACAAACAGAAATCACTCTCACGGCCTGAAAGGCACCTGAGGGCGGGCTCAGGCGTGCCGGCCCACCCTCGGGACTTGCGTGCTGGTTGGACTGGAGGTGCGCCGGTACCGTTGGCACGCCCCCTCCAGGGCGGGGGTGTTAACGTCCTCGGGTTCCAGATTCCAGGGGCAGAGCCCACAGCCCCTCCCTCGGCCTGGCCTCGGCCAGGAGCTCCCCCTCCCTGGAACGTCTGTGGAACCAGCTCCGCCTTCCGGGCTGTCTGGGCTGAGTCAGGGTGTCTCTCCCAAGTCCAGCTCACAGTAGCCTCCTTGGCCGTCAGGATGCACTTAAGCGTGTTACACGCAGAAAACTGGTCAGGTGTGCTGTTAGGACACATTCGACCCTTTATCATCTTTCTCTGCAGACAGGTGCAAAAAGCGGGAGAATCCCATCCTGTGCTCTCAAAGGGAACTGACACCCAGGACCTAGGTAACGAAAGGACGGACGCAAGATGCTGGTCCTATGCACCTCCAAAAAGGCTAAAGGGGGAAAGAGATTCTTAAGAAGCCGGGGTAGGGCTGACCCCAGCTGACCCCTGCTCGCTGGCGCCCAGCAAGAGCCTCGCAGGGAACTACAAGTTTCCAAGTTAGTTTGTCCTTCGGAGCTCCGCTTCCCCTCCACGGAGACCGGGCAGGGCTCCCCGGGGCAACCAGGGAGCGGAAATCTACACCACGCGAAAACATGCCAGCAAGCAACCTGAGACAGAGGCGCAGGCGCTGGGCTCGGGTGTATCACCTCGATCCCCAGGGGTCTGTGCCAGCGCGGAGGTGGGTGCCAAAGGCTCGCCCTGGTCACCCGTGAAAGGTGCCACCATCTAGCTCCCTCCAGAGACACCGTGGGGGGCTCGGGCCAGGACTAAAGCAAGCGGGGAAAGGGCTCAGCTAAAGAGAAGGCTGGAGCCTTCTTGGGATATTAGGGTTCTGGGCGAGCTCAGGTGCAGGAGGAAACCCTTTGGATCTCAGCTCTTGCTGGTGAGCACCCTTCCTGCCTGGTGAGTCGGGTCCGAGGCCGGGGGCATAGGGCTGCAGCTCAGTCCTTAGTCTCAGGAAGGGCCCCGGAGCCTTGGCCCAAGCCCGACAGATTGTGGATCTAAAAAGTGTGTGTTCCCTTGGCGTGCACACACATGTCCACACACGTATGTGTGTGTGTGCGCGCGCGTGCCTTTCTCCTCGGGGAGAGAAGGGCTGAAATCCCTCACAGGCAGTTTTATATGATCAGTTCCCATTTCCTCCTCAGAGGGGGATGGGTCCATCCAGTGGGGCTCTGGGGACCCCATTTCCGGGGCCCCGTGGCCGGTTCTCACTCCTGACGGGGCCAGGTGTTTGCAGTCCCTGTGCAAAGGCCACGGACCCAGAGAGGTCAGGCGGGAGGCACAGAATCCCCCAGCCCGAGGCAAGAGGTGGCCTGGGGCACAGGCACAGCCCCACGGGGGGCACTGGCTCTTCACCCAAACACACACTCACAGCTTCATGTTTACACACCAACTTTCCTCACCCCTCCCTTCCTCTCTACTCTAGAGGCTGAACTGGAAGTTTCTCTGAGAACCCTCCCTGGGGGGACTGTAGGGCAGGGGACCTGAAAACATCCCCCCCTGGCTCAGCCCCGCTCTGAGCTGCAGGATGCTGAGTCCCGAAGGTGCCCGTTTTACAGAGCGACTCTCTCAAGGCTACACCATTCACATTGCAAAAACGAAAATCTGTTTTTCTCTCTTGAGCTCAGCTGCCCTCACATATGAGAAGGTCCTGAGTGGCTGTGGCTGGAAGTCTCTAGGGTAAGCACCCACTCTTTGCTGAAAGCCTCGGGGAGGTACACACAGGTGCTGGTGACGGGGGTGTCACAGCACGCCTGGACATCACACGGACCAGGGCTTCGGGTGACGGCTGGCTGCACTCTCCAAGGCGGCGGCCCTGCCACTCTCAGCACAGGCGCCCCTGCCCGGAGCCCTGACAGCCTTGCTCGACCCCAGGGGGCAGGTGGGTCCTGTCCCAGGGCCAGTGCTCATTCACCTCTCAGAGCCTTTCTCCTCCGCAGAATGGAGCTAAGAGTTCCTTCCCGGAGGGCAGTGCCGGGCTCGGTGAGATCTCCTACACAGCAGGGCTCACGGCTCATCTGTCACCTCCAGGTTACCGGCGCTTGTCACCCTCCCCCAGACCCTGTCTGGCAGCCCCAGGAGTGTGCACGGGGCAAGTAGGGACGTCGGGCGTGGGGTGTTGGGACTAGGCGGGGCCCTTCTGCTCCAGGCCTTGGGTGCGCGGGCGGGGACCACCCAACGCCTTCAAGAAAATCCTCCGGGCCTGTATCATAGACTCACGTATTGTTGCTTCTTATCCGACAGCAATCTGGTCATCTCTTCCCTTTCCCTTTTAATTTCTTTTTCATCATAGTAAAATTCACGGACAGTGAACCTTAAGATAAGCAAACGAGAGGCTTTCGCTAAGAAGCTTCCAGTCAGAGCAGAGACCCGCCGCCAGTGGAGACAAACCAAACCCGGGGAAACCCACCGAGGCCAGCCCTTACTTATTCTCTTTGGCTTTGGTTTTGAAATCGTCAATCACTTTTCGAAACAGAGTCACGGTGAAGAGGCCGCCCTCGTTGTCCTCAGCTATCAGCCTGTGGGAGAGAAGCGTTTGTTCACTGGACCCACCAGCAGGCCCCGGAGCTGGGCCGAAGGAGCCTGTCCTCTCCCCGGCGGGGTGGCTCGCTGCAGGGGGAGCCTGGTGGCCCTGGCGGCAGCGAGGGTGGAGGAAGCGAGGGCGTCCCTTCCTGGTGCCTAACTTCTGGCTGCGTGTGTCAGCTGCCGGCGCCTTCCCGGCGTCTCCTGCTACTTCCACTCGCCCTCCAGGCTAGGGCTCCGGGGTGACCTAAACGCCGGAGACTTGCTCGGATCTGGGGTGGGCTCCAGGCCATGAACCGGCCGAGAGCAAGCCGCACGCAGGGCTTAGTCACCTGGCGTGCCGAGCGGGGCGCGCCGCCTCTCACGCGCTGTGGTTGTAACGAAGCAGAGGGCAAAGTTCCAGCTGGTGGAAACCATCCCACGATGGGCATTTCACGTCCGACGTCACAATGTTCTAATTAGACGCGGTCTCCCTGGCACACCTTGACGTAGGACCACTGCGGTTGCTGTCCTCAGTGTGGGGGTCACTGGGGCCCGTGGTCTGAGCGTCTTTGAGTCCCGCTGGCCAGATGACCTGACAATGGGAGCCCTTGGGCCCAAGCAGGGTCTCGGGTCACCTTTCCTGCTTCTCCGAGCCCACACCCCTAGGGGTTGACCCCAGTTCCAGAAACCTTTCCAGAGTAATCTCAGCAGACTCTCAGGTGCCCCCTGACGATGAAGGGCCTGCGGGTTCTGGTCTGAGAAGTCAAGCCACCTCCTGAAGCAGCCTCTCCTGGCAGGAGTTCCCAGCACTTGGCCATGGAGAGCCAGCATTGGAGAGCAGTGAACGCTCCTGCCAAGCAGGCCAGCGTCGAGGGCCAGCTCCTCTGCCGGCCTGTACGCCCTCCTCCTCCTTCTGCCCCTGGCAGCCTCCCCTGGTGACCTCGGGCTGTGACTGTCCTGTGCCCTGCACCCTACAGTTTAGCTCCTGATTGCTATCTCCCGTGAGTCTGTGACCCTGGGAGAGCCAGCAGGCGTCCCAGGCCAGAGGCCTCTGGGCTGGGACGGGAGTGGGCAGGGCTGCCCAAGACTCATTGAGAAATCATTTAAAGTGCAAGCTATTTCAGGCACGGGAAAAGGTACAGAGAATAAATACCCATGTATCCCCCACCCAGCTTAAGACATAAAACAATTTTCATACAATAGAAGCCCCACATGCCCTCCCCAACCTCATTCTAATCCCACCCCTAGGTCACCGCTGTGCTGAGTTTGGCGTTTCTCATCCTCAAACACCCATAATTCCATGCACCTGCATTTCCCAAGTCACATACAGTTTAGTTTTGTCCATTTTTAGATTTTAAATAAATGGCTTCGTGCTATGTGTCCCCTTCTGCAACTTGCTTTGCGCTTAACATCACAGAGTGAGATTTATCCTTGCTCGTGCCCGTAACGCTAAACTGTTGATTTTCCCAGCTGTGTGGTATTCATGGTTCAAATATGTTCCTCTGTCCCTTCTGCTGTCACTTTTCCAGCCCTCACTGGCCACTCCTGCTCTGACCCCAGCAGGCCACACATCGAGACTCTTTTCCTCCCCTGCTCGTGCTCTGCGGCCATCACAGCCAGGCTCTTGCTTGACCCTCAGGTGGGGAAGAATCCAGGCCAAGCTGAGAATGCAGAGCAGAGCACAGCGCAGGCAGGCCCTGCATGCCCTGAGGGCCACAAGGTAGTCAGGGAGGGCTTCCCGGAGGTGGGGGCAAGGAAGCAGGGTTCTGAAAGATGGAGGGAGTCTGGCATGTGGCTGAGTGTGTGGCTGTGAAGGCACAAGTGTGGAGGGCTGAAGGCCCTTGTGCCCTTGGGGCATGTTTGGTGGCTAGGTGTCCCAGAGCACCCACACATGCCCCACCCCCACCCCAGGCCCTGGGGCCAAGCCGAGGTCTCACTTACTTCGTCGACCGTGGGACCACCATGTCTGAGAGGGATTCGTAGGTTTTTTGCCATTGTGCATAGCTTGGTCTGTGAGAATACAGAATCGCTCAGTGATTTTTTGCAGTAAGGATTGTGGGGTGTCCTGAGAGTCTAGGAAGCTGCGTGCCCCTTTCCCTGAGGGACTGAGAGGGGCAGGGCTAGGGGGCAGACAGCGCCCCAAACATCCCCGGAGGCCCTGCCATGGGCTTTGGGACCCCTGTCCCCAGCCCCATCTGGGGCTTAGCCTCCCCATGAGGCCCCAGGCACCGTGGAGGGGCCGTGAGAAGGACTCAGAGGAGATGCCTGCTGGGAGCTCTAATCCTGGCCCTGGGTGAGCTTGGGCAAACCAGCTGACCTCTCTGGCCGCAGGACCAGGGACTAGTAACAGCCCCCGCCCGACCCCAGGCTTGTTGTGAGGGAAACGAGCTCCGGTGTGTGGCATCGGGCACACAGCAGATGCCCAAGAAATGACCGCTTCTGTCACCATTACCGCCACAAGCACTGTCACCTGCTCCCCTGACCACCCCACAGCTGCCATTTAGGGCTCCAGGATCTGGCCCTGCGGGACTCCCGCTTCATCTCTGCTGGGCGGGACGAGTTTCCTTCTGTGATCACCAACCCAGATGGAGACCCCAAACCACTCACCTTCCTGGTCCACTTACTTGGGAACAATGACCAGAAGTGTGATCAGATACTCAGAATCCAACACAAAGTCTTCTTTGCTCACAATGTCGCTCAGTGTCCGAGTGAAGAGGTTCCCCCTGCATCCACGTGGGGCAAAGGGGTTGTGAGCAGCAGAAAAGCACACAGAGGCATCCCACAGACCCCCGGCACGCCCGCGACACGCAGGTGTTGAGACAGCAGGGGCAGCAAGGCTCAGGACGCTTCCGGGGGAGGGGGAGGGGCCCTGGGCTCAGTGTCCCCCGGCTCTGTGTCTGGGCGCCCAGAACTGCTGTGCCTGGCAGGACCCCAGGTCCTATCACCAGTCACCCGAGCTGAATCCAACACCTCGGTCAGCCGCGCTGCCCCGGAGCAAGCCACCGGCTGTTGGGAGGGGATCGCTGGCGACAGGCAGCTTATGTTACCCAAGTGGAACACAGCGGTCGGCTCACGCCACCACCTGGGCCACTCCGGGCAGGGACAGGCCCAGAAGAGGGCTCCATTTCACTTGACACGCCTTACAGGTCCAGCAGCCAGGGGACATTCACCTGAAATAGCTTTGTACGTGTGTCCAGTGGAACCTGTCTCATCAAGGTCATGGTATTTTTAGCACAGGGATCAAGGCTATTGGATCAGCAAATGGGCCAAAACACAACTACTGAGACGGTCTGTAGCATCAGCATGTAGGCCATGAGGTTAAATACCCAAGTGCACGTTGCTTCCCGAGGAAAGAGTTCTCGAGCCCTTAGTCAAGGCCGAAGCTTTAGGTAAAAAGCCGTCCCACAGGGCTCTCCAGACTGCACCGCCCGGAACCCACATGCCCTCTTCCCCATGCCGACCAGCCATCACTGATAAGGCCCTTAGGGTCCCTCTCCAAAGGCACCCTGCGGTGCCCGTCTGTCCCGGACTCCTTACGTTACCAGACCTTATCTGTCCGGTTTACACCTGTACCCCTTGCGCAAAGCAGACTTTCCATAAATATTTGTTGAGTGAATAACTGTGAGCTCTCCTAGTGCAGAAAGGATATTTTATTCTGCTTTGTATCTTTAGGGCCTAGCATAAGGCCTGAGTATAGTGGGTACTTAATAAACACTGATCCGAAGAAGAAAAAGAGAAACATCAGAGGGAGGTAGAGACTGTCTGACCCTCTTCACCCTCCCCTCCTTCACTCCGTGTATGTTCAATCAACCACTGTTACTGTTGGCCCTCCCTGCCCAGCACGTAACTCCTGAAGAGGCAGGAGTGCCTCTGTGTCTGTCTGTCCGTCTGGCTGGCTGGCTGGCTGTCTCTCTCTCTCAGACACAGACACCCAGCTCACCCAGTGATCTGAAAGGCCCGTGCAGGAGCCCGGCTTGGACGCTGCCCTGGCCAGGCCCTGAGGCCGCGAGGAGCGCGGGAACCCGAATACTCACGTGGATTTCTTCTCCAGGTTCTCCAGATTTGTCTTCAGAGCGCTGTAGGCGGCCGTTCGGGACTTCAGGTCCGTCTCAATCTGTGCCAGTTGCTATTTGGAAAAGCAAAAGAGTTTAAAGAGTTGGTTGAACTTTTCAAAATTGCCGCCAATTGCTCCTGGTGCACTTAAGGAAAACACTGCACCCTGCCCGTTCGCCGGGATGGCTTACGTTTTTCTCGCCTCTGCTCTCCCAGGCCTTCCAGCATTTGACCCTACAGTGAGCTCACCCCGGGAGGCAGGGAAGGGATTAACGTCCCCACTTTGCCAACAGGGGGCTCGAGATATAAATGGCTTTTCTAGGATCACTCAGCAAGCTGAGTCTTGTCCCGATTTCAAGCCCATCTCGTACTCTCAGGGCCCCCAGGGCCCCAACTCCACGTGCTCTCAGGCTCTGCTAGAGGTCAGCTCGGGCCGACCCCCAGCCCGGCTTCTCGGGGGACCCTCTGTAGCCCAGCCCTGACCAGCACCCAGGTCTCCAGGCTCAGCTGTGCCCCACGGCAGCCCCTTCCTGTTCTGTGTAGGTAGGAAGGCTCTTTTCAGTTTGGAGGCAGGTCACCAGCCTGACGTTAGGGAGATCCCCCTGTTCTGGAAGTTTCAGGAGCACGTCCGGGATGCCCTCCTGCGGTGGGCAGGGAAATGAGACAACTGAGGCCCAAGGCTCAGGTCTCCAGATGCCTGGCCTCAGGTGCCCCACCTGCTCAGCCAGGGTGATAACTCACCCACAGCAGTGAGAGAAAAATGCTCACCGGGCCCAATTCAACGGAAGCGCTCACAACACAGCAGCTGTTACGACGATCACTGCAAATCAGTATCTCGAGGTCACTGAAGCCAGCGGCTCAGAGACAGCGGCGAACCCCTCTTGCACGTGGGAACTGTGGGGATTTTCTGGCTCACACTTTAACAGCAGGGTCCACGAACACAGAACGGGTCCGACAAAGCACAGCACCCACACCACGGACTACTGTGCCAGCGGCACGGTGGCTGAGGGCTGGCCCCGCGGCTCTTGGGAGACTGTGCCCGTTTCCTCCAGGCCACGCCGGGAGGAGACACACTCAGGGGCGCCTCACAGGCCCGCCCTCGGCTGCGGAGGGGACATTTACATCGCACCAACAGACACAACAGATCAGTACACCACTGCTGCTACGGGAATATCTCAGGAATCACTACACAGAAAAAGGAGGCGATCTGTAGGATATGAGCAATTCTGAGTTGAAATATATATACTTTTAATATAGATGAGAGGATCCACTTTAAACTTGTAAACATTGGTTACCTTCAGGGAGATTAAAGGGAGCAGCAATTGGAGGGGAGGGGACATGTGGGTGATGTCGGGGGGGGGCCTTTAACGCTTTCTTTCATCTTTCCATTTTGACTGTTTGATTTTTAAAATAAGATTTATAATTTTTTTTTTTTTTTTTTTTACAATTTTTAGAACCTTTTTACCTTGAAATGATTATCGATTCACAGGAAATTGCAAGAATAGTACAAGAGATCCCATGTACCCGTCTCACCCATTGGTAACATCTCACATAACAAGAGTACAATATCATAACCAGGAAATTGACATGGCTACAAGCCACAGATCTTGATTTTTAAAATAAGATTTATACATTTGAATTTTTTTAAAAGGAAAAAAAATCAAACAAAAAATCCTGTGTCGTCTTTATTCTTCTGATTTTACCAAAGCCAATGAAAAACTACAGAGTTGTGTTTAGAAACCAGCAAAACAATGAGAGGAACTAGGACTTGGGAACCCGTCAGGCCCGGATTTGAATGCCAGTTCCAGCTCTGGCTGTGTGACGTGGTGTCAGCTCCTGAAGCTCTCTGAGCTCAGTGCCATGGAATTACCGTGAGCTGCTACAGTCTTCAGAGCAGGTCACCCAGAAAGGTGAGCCCTTTCTTCAACAGACTGAGCCCCTCAAGGGCAGGCTGGGTCTGGGTCCTCTCTGCAATTCTGGGCAGGGCGGCCGGCACAAGGCAGTGCTTCGAGAACATTCCAGAACCAAACGTTCCCAGTCCTGCTCCTTCTGGCATGCGGCTGGCGTGCACTTCCCACCACTGAGGGCAGGTGCGCCAGGCAGAGTCCTGAGACCCCGTGAACCTCCCTGCACAGCACCCAGAGATGCTTCAGGTGGTGGAGACGCCAGCGGCCGGTGCCCGAGTGGGCTGGCAGGGAGCAGGCCCCCGCCAAGCACTGTGGACATGCATGCGGTAGGCAAAGAAACTGCTGTGTTATGCCGGTGAGATTCAGGAGCCTTTCTGAAACCACACTGTGACCCAGCCCGTGGAGACGGACACAGCCAGGGGCTGGGTCCCCATCCTCGCTCCTCTTCATTAGGGGAGGCAGGTGGGCTCAGTTCCCAGCTGTCGGGAGGGTCGGGGGCCCAGCCCTGAGAGTGTCAGCACAGGGCGCCTCCCAGGTGGGGAGACCTGTTCGGACACCTAGAAGACACTGGTCACTTTCGGAGAAGGGAGTTCCTCTGACTAGGACGTCTCTAGTTAACAGATTCAGATCTCCCAATGCGGGGAACAGGCCTGAACCAGCGCTGAGGGCAGCGCTCGAGTGCTCCTGGGGCAGGATGGGGTGGGGGAGCCAATACCCGGAGCCTCTGCCCGGCTGGCCTCAAAGAGCTGATTCCTGGCAGTGGAGCCAACCCAGGGCTTCCTTGGGAAGCGATGCCAGGCATACAGCCCAACCAAGACCTGCACCCCCATCCCAGGGCAATACTTCAACACCTGCACCCCCATCCCAGGGCAATACTTCAACACCTGCACCCCCATCCCAGGGCAATACTTCAACACCTGCACCCCCATCCCAGGGCAATACTTCAACACCTGCACCCCCATCCCAGGGCAATACTTCAACACCTGCACCCCCATCCCAGGGCAATACTTCAACACCCGCAGGTGCTGGGGGATGCCTGCAACCTCTCAGCCAGCTTCCCCATCTGAAAGCAGAGGAAGGCGACACCTGCACCATAGGGGTGACGTGGGAAGTACAAGCCCAGCATGGTTCCAGGCACACAGGGAGCGCTTTCCAAACCACTGCCCTCCTCCCCACCCTGCTTTCCTGCCAAAGTCACTCTTTGGGTCCCCCGGACTAGAGAGAAGCCAGGTCCCGTCCTCTACAACTGCTCTGCTCCCCGCCCCCCTCAGCTGACGCCCCGATGCACTCTGGGAACCCTCCTCACTGCCTGCATCCCCCGGACAGCCATGCCGGCGAGCGCTGTCCCCCGTGGCCGTTTGGCACAGCGCTGGCCGTGCTGCCTGGCTCGGCCTGGCCTCACCAGAGCAGGGCGGGGAGCGGCCAGTCCCACAAACTACTGCGTGCTGCCAGCTTGGGGGTGGAGGGGCACAGCACCCTCCTGGATGCCGCATCTGGCACAGGTGCTCTGGGAGCCCCTCCTCGAAGGGCCTTCCAGAATCACTGCCCAATCGCCCCAGGAGGGGCTGGGACCTCTGTGACGTAAAGGGTGCCCGACGAGCCGCACCGAGATTCCGGAGCCTTCTGGTCCCACCCAGAAGACACAGGCCGGGCGCCAGCCTGCCAGCAGGAGATGCACAGGACTGCAAGGGGGGCGGGGGGGGCGTCCCAGCAGCCCATCGCCTTCACCTGACCCGCCCAGACACACCTGGGCGCTTCTGTCGCCCTCAGACAACAGGAAGGCTTTGTTCCCGGTCTGGCTGAGATGCTCCCCAGCCACCCAGCCACAGGAGACGTGACGTATTAGGGGCTCTGCGCATCCTGGAGGGAGGGGAGGGACAGTGGCCATAAACCATCAGGCTAACTCTCAGACTCTTCATCAGCGCCCACCCGCAGGGGGACCAACAGGAGTCAACACGCTGCAAGACACCCGCGATGTCCCCAGAGGGCTCCGCCTTGGTGCTTTTATCAACGAAGCAGAAGCTGGAGGCCCCCGCTCACCGAGACAGTGCAATCATGGCGGCAGCACTCACCGGCCTCCCCACTGTCACCAGGGCTGGGACCCCGAGAGTTGCCTCCCAGGAGTTAGGGCTCTTAAGCCAAACTCTCCACGGAAGCAGATAGTTTTTGTTAGGTAAACAATCACCGTCGGGGTCGGGAGAGTCAGGGTGGGGCTGACTTCTCCATCAGTATCTTTCAAAGGGGAGCGCGGTGAACGGGCACCGGGGTCTGGGGTCAGAACACCAGGGGCTCAGAGCACCCGTCGAGGGGAGTGTCCTGTAAGACGAAGCCACCCTGCCCAGTGGCAGATCTGGAAGAGGTGTAGGGAGGACAGGTGGTCAACAACCTGTTTCCAGGGCTGCCCTGAAACCCAAAGGCATCTGACCTTGCCCAGCGCATGGAAGGCCACAGCTCAGGGCCCAGTCAGGGCTGGCGGGAGCCAGAGGGGAAGGGACCCCACCCAGGGCCACTGGGCAGGGCGAGAACCCACCCAGCCTCCCGCCTCTGGAAAGTCCCTCCTTGCTTTGCCAGGGTGCAAACGCCGTGTAGCTTCACCCCAGATGGTCAGTGACGCCGGTCACAGCAGTGTGACGTCCCCCAAGAGAAGGCCCTTCTCTTACCTTTGTCAGAGTGTCTGCTATGCTCACCAGCGGCTGCTTCGCAGGATACTTGGCCATGTCCCATTCGAAGTGGGTCACAAAGGACGTTAAGTCAGCTGGAAGAACATAAACACATTGCAACAGACAGTGGACTTCCCGTCTCTCCTGAGACCAAGGCAGGCCAAGCGTCCCCACTGAAACCGAGGAAGCAATGAGAGAAACGGGAGGACAGACTCAGGGCGCCCTCCCCCTCCGGGAGAGCAGATGCTCCCCACGGGAGCAGAGGGCCAGGCCAGCCATCAGCCAGGACCACGGGTGGCCCTACCCTCAGGATGCTGCAAAGGTGCGCTCCTGCACCCGAACTCGAACTCAGACGGCTGCCCCAGAGCCCCGCGTGTGAGAGGCCCTGCTCTCCCAGGGGGTGGCCACGAAGTCGGAGGTATTCTGCGGCACCAGACGAATCCCCTGCCTTTTCCAGTTGGTTTGACCACACTCCCAGCTGAAGTTGTAAGTTCGAGGTACCCCAAAGGTACCCCAGAGAGCCCCAAGCCAACCCCCGAAGGCCCCACAGCCACCATGGGTGCCACCTGCCCTGCAGATGACCATCTCCCTGCCTCTCCCCCGTCCCAGCGCTAGACATAGGCCAGGTCCTCACACACGTCTGTTTTAACAAAGGCATTTTCAACGTTAGCGAAATACTGGAGTTAGTGAAGGTGGTTTTTACCACCTGGTACGGACGTGCATTTGTCAGGGCATGTTCTTTACATAAAAGTGTATAGTGAGTGGAACAAATCAGTGTTTTCTCAAATTTTCTTTTCTCTCTTAATTTCTCCAAAAGCAAGCCTAAACCTGCGTGCTCAGGGTGTTTGTGATTGTCTCTCACCAGCCGCGGGTGGAGGAAGGGGCTGGGAGGTCAGCCAGCGGCGCTTGGGGGCCCTGGGGCGTGTCAGTAACCAAACCTCATTGCACCTCAGCCTCCTGACCTGAGAAGTGGGAGCGCGAAGGGGTGTCCGCACACCTCCTGAGGGCCCTCTCTCTTCAGGGGAGCTCCAGGCACAGTGAAAGGGTGCGACCCGGGGGCCAGCTGCAGGCTACACCCCGGTCCATTACCCCTTCAGTGCAGGACGCACTAAGGGGGCCCCTGGATTCCATGAACCCCAGCAAGACGGGCCTTGCTATCCCGGGCTCTCACCCCAGATATGTGGACGCCGGCCCTTCACGCCGGGACTGGTCACTGCCCCCTCAGCATTCAGTCGCCGGGACTGAAGGCCAGCTCACTGCCGTGCTGGGGACAGCAGACCGTAGCCCCCTCGCCTTCGAGGTGCTCCCTGTTTGCTCGGGACACGAGTCGAACATGACACCACGGTGAGCAGCGTAACACAAGGCTGGCAGGGGCTGAGGAAGGAGGGGGAGAGCCCACACCTGCCTCCTGTCCTGGGACGGCTTTGTGGGGACCCCGTATTCACGCAGGGACGGAATGGGACAGAGTCTGCCACGTGGCCAGTGAAGGAGGATGCTGGGCGCCAGGCGGGGTGCAATGGTGAGCATCGCGTGCGGGGCATGAGGTCCCCCGGGTCAAGCTGACGGAGCAGGGAGTGTGGACGGAGGGGGAACAGGACGGCCAGGCCGGGTCAGGAAGGTCACGTCTGCACCTTCTCCTGTGGCGCTACAGACACCACGCCCACTCCCTGAGCCCCTCGCACGCGCCCGGAGTGGGACACGCGTCACTCCAACCTCAACAGCACTGCGGAGAGGTCACCAAGAGGTCAGGACCCAGCCGGGCGAGGACACCCGTGCTCCGAGGAGCCTTCTCCGGGGCTTCGAGGGAGAGAGAAGGGAAAGCTAAGAGGGGCCCCTGCCCGGGGAGCAGAGGCAGGGGGCCAACAACAGCACGCAGGGGCAGTTACCCGCGGGGCACGAAGGAGGATCGGGGCACAGCTGGGCCTCCAGGCTGGGTGACGGGTGAAAGGAGGGCACGTTCCCTCCGCCAGGCAGCGGGGAGGCGGCAGCCTGGGATGGAGCAGAGGCGAGTGGAGCCGGGCTCAGCTTGGGACCAGCGAAGTCGGATATCCGGGTCAGTTACGTTCCCACATGGCAGGTGGAAATGAAGTGGGGCTTGGAGGAGGGAAGGGGCCTGCGGGAGGGAGGTCAGCAGGATGACGATGCCGGTGATGACCATTACAGTAGCTGACGCCGGCTGGTGCTTTACCCTGGCCTGGACGCATGAGTTATTTCAGTTCATTTACCCTTCAACCCTGTCCAATATTATTATTATCTCCGTCTCAGAGATGAGGAAACTCTGGCACAGAGTAAGTCGTGTAACGTCCACCAGAAAAGGAGACAAGGAACGTGGAGGCCAGGGAGGGCCATGCTCCTTCCCCGCCCCGGCCTCGGGCAGGCACGGCCACACTCTGCGGGGACAGGGAAGCCGCCATTGTCGGCACCTTCGCAAGAATCACACTCCGATACCTCTGGTCTCTTGACTTAAGAGGGTCCTTCAGATTCCAACGGCGTTGGGATTGACAAGAGGGCCTCTGAGGCACCAAGGGTGGGGCCCTGACCCAAGTGGACCAGTGCCCTTATAAGGAGACACCAAAGAGCCCCCCCGCCCCCCATGCTCCCACTAAGCAAGGGCCGTGTGAACACACAGGGAAGGGAGCAGGTTCTCACCAGGAACCATACCTGCCATCACCTTGACCTTGAATTTCCAGCCTCCAGAGCTGTGAGAGATAAACATCTGTGGTTTAAGACTCCAGTCTGCAGTATTTTGATATGGCAGCCTGAGCTAATACAGATTTTGGTATTGATTTGGTATTAATATGGATTTGGGGATTGCTACACTAGGGCAGGGAAATGACTTTGTAGGAAGGATCCAGGCCTCGGAGGAACCGAACTGAGGTCTGGATGATGGCAGGGGTGCAGTCAGAGGCAGAACTGACCGTCACAAAGGACTCCTCGTGTGCCAGCAGTCACCCGGATCCTGCTACTGGACCCTACTGTGGGCCAGGCCCTGGGCAAGCACAACGGTCACACACCTCCCATGCGGTCACATGCTGCCTGGTGGGAGCCATTGCCCACCACACAGGCCGGGGAACAGCCCGCCCTAGGTAGGTGCCAGGCAGATGTGTGCTCTAGAGACTCCTACCTCTGCCACCCCCAGACCCCATGGGCACACCACCACCCAAGCTAAGTCACCCCCCACCCCTCTCTCTCTCTCTCACTGCTGCTCTTGTCCTAAACATCAGGCTGGAGACCAACTCCTGAAAGCCTGCCCAACCCTCCCTCCCCCTGCTGGCCTGAGCCCTGGGATGCTCGCCAGCCCCATCACGCTAATGACGCGGCACGATCGCCCTTGATTCCCTGGCTCTTTCAGCCTCCTTGAGGGCAGGTGATAATCGCTGTGTCCCCAGAGCCTGTGACAGTGCCCAGCAGGGAGCAAGTGCTTCGTATGAGAATCTGCCTAATAACCCTGATTATTGTACTAACACTATCCGGGTTGCTTAGAAGAGGTACATTTCAGACAAGGTCTCGTGTCCATGCATTTTCACAAACTCCAGGCTTTTACGGCACTCAGACCGAAGAGAACGCGTCCCCCTTTTCCACTAGAATGCGTGTAATTCCTTTAAGACTCAGCGCCCCTCCTCGAGGACGCTCCTGAGCACTTGGTCTCCATCACAGCGCGTCAGGCCCTGTGGGTCGGATGCCCCGGCCGCGAGCTCCTGGAGGACAACCATCTCTGGATGCCCAGCACCCAGCACAGCGCCTGGTACTCGATGGCCAGGCACGAGCGTCTGATGAATGAGGAGGTGAGATACGGAGACGGTGAAGGTCTCCCCGCAGAAGCCTCCAGAAACCTCTGGTTCGTGACTGTGACTCCTTCCTCCTCCTCCTCCTCCTCCGACACCTCCTCTTCCAGGTGGGGAGCACCAGCCCCAGCTCCAGACACTGCCCCTCCCCCCGGCCCCAGCTCACGCATCCAAGGGCCTAGCCCTCTCCGCCTGAGGACCGTCCTCAGCCTTAGAAAGCGGCAGCCCTGGGCCCTCCTGGGCAGCCAGTCCCACAGCCTCGTCTCCGCCTGCTCCGGAAATGACAGGCTCGCCTCCCCTCCCCTCTCCCTAGCTGAAGTCCGGAAGCCTGGTCTCGAGGGAGCAGCGTGGGGCTTGGATCAAGGGCCCGTGAGGTCAGACCAGGGCCCAGGCAGGCTCACTTTGACTCAAAACACGCTGTACACAGGCGGCTGCCCTTGAGCAACGACGATGTCATCTAAGAACCAAAACAAGGCCTTCCCGGCAGCAGCCGAAAGAAGGACCTGTGACCACACAGGCCTGCTGCCCGGGCAGCCAGACGGGCCTTCGGATGGCTCTGGCTCTGCGCACGCGGCCTCTGCTGCAATCAGACGCGTCTGTGTCCTTCCACGCTCCAAGCGCAGCGAGAGGCAGAGAACCAACAAGAACAAAAGGTTCCCCGGGCAGGGCAGAGAGCCGTAAAGGGATTAAGTCCACTGACAGGTGAGAAAACCAAGACCCAGGGAGGTGACCTGCCAAGGTCACAAAGGACCAAGCCTGACCGTTCCAAGGCCAGTGCTGCTGGCCCTCCAGGAAACAACAGCCCAGAAGACTTGGGTGCACCCTCAGCGACATCACATTAAAATCCCACCTGCTGGGGGCAACACTGAGTTTCTCCAGTTAATTCTCTCAATCACTAGTTCCCTGGGTGCTCTGCAGAAGAAAAATATTTCCCCATCCGAATAGTATCAGGAAAGCCTGAGCCAAACTGTTTCAAAGGTCTCTTGACTGCAGTAGTTTTCAGAGCCTTTACTACACTACCGTGCATGATGAATGTTCAGGAGCCGGCCATGAGCACTGCCCTAGCGTCCTTGACCTTTGTTTGCACAGGGCTGGGGTACGGGACCAGCTTTGGAGGCTTTAGTCTGGAAGTTGTGGGCACCCAACTCCCAGGAGGCCTAGAGATAATGAAACACATACGAACAAATGAAGCTGAATTCCCCCCTCCTGAGAGGAGCAGCGGCTCTTAGAGTCGTGCCATTTGGACTGGGAATGGATACGATGTAATAATAACATCTAATTTTAATTGAGGTGAATTTTGAGTAGAATGTAAGCATTTTGATCATTATTGTAATGTGAGCTCAAATCCTAGAATCCTCAAGACCAGGTTTTTATGTAGAAAAGTAGCTCTAGGCCCTAAGTTCGCGCTTCAGTCCAGGGCCCTGTGAGTTATCTGCTGGGAAGTAAGATCAGTTCATCAGTTGAACAAAATAATTTGTTTGATTAGCCTCGGCAAGAAATCTCAGTGTAACTGACAGATTGCATTTGGGAAGGCATTTTGGTGACTTCTACTCTGTAAAGATTTGTATTCGTCCTAAGAGGATTTGCTGGCTTCAATTCCACCAGTCTGAGCAGGCTGGAGAACAACCAAAGCAAACGACACCTTCTAACAGGGAAACCAGAACTGGCCTGTTTGGGCATAGGGACTCTCCCAGGAGGGGCCTGAGAGAAGAAGGCTTCCTGTATGCGGGAACCCCATCAAGGCCATACAAAGCTAAGCCTGGCATTTAAGTCGTCAGGGTCCACAAAACAGCCAGCCCCCAAGAACAGGCAGGAGGACGCTAGAGACAGCCATCAAGGCAAGAAGCGAACCACAAGCCAAAAGATGCCCAAGTTGATCTTGAACTCCAGGGTCAAGGCATTCACCACTCCAGGAGGCATGCAGTGTTGCTGTTCGAGACAAGGGAGATGCAAGGAAGAGGGGGGAGGGAAAAAACAGTCGCCATCTGTGTTATATGGATATCGTGACCACGCTACGAGATTGTCACTTGAGAAATCCATCGTCACCTGATCACCGTATCCCTACAACCAGACTGAGATTCCACCTTCCCGGGGACATGCGGGTGGCACGTTGAGCACACACACAACAAACAACGCACAACCTACTCTTCAAACATTTCATTTTTTCCTTCAAACCTGCAACGTAATAAGGTGGAGTTATTAGACTGCATTAACATACAAAACGAAGTTCAGATTTGGGAGTACGAACATTTCCATTTATCAGTTAAAACAAGCAAATAAAAAGCTTTCGAATGTTCCCAGGAGGGAATTCCCTGGCGGTTCAGTGGTTAGGACTCCACGCTTCCACTGCAGGGGGCACGAGTTCGATCCCTGGTCGGGGAGTTAAGACCCCGCATGCCACACGGTGGCCGAAAAAAAAGAAATGTTCCCAGAAGGGAAAAAACTTTAATTTATATGTAATAAATGATATAAATAAATATTAAATAGAGAATATATGTTCTCATTTTCAGTATACTTATGCATAGAGTCATAGGTTTAATTATCTCTACAGATGCTGAAACACCTAATTCTAAGGTTTCCAAAGCCTCAAAGTTTTTGTCTTGCACATTTTAAGTGCGCTCAAATTGTCTGTACACTAATTCATGGACCAAAACATCTTTGGAATCTAAAGATTTATCCTGTTCGCATAGGGGAGACAGAATGCCAAATGCAAACATGCTACCCAAAGTGTTTTAGGTCAATCTCTCCTCTACCTACTGGGCACAGCTAAAGAATTCAGTCTGAGGCATTCCCAGCAATGAAGGCATTTTTCAGCCTCGTTCGGGGAAAGGGATAAATCGGTTGGGGGGTGGGGATGGAATACTCCCTGCGGGATAAAGTGGAGGCTGATAGACAAGGTGGGTGAGCCAACCAACCATTAAACCTCATTGAACCCATTTTCATTTCAAGTTTCATTGAGGAGTTCAGCTACAGGTAAGAAATGCCAGATGCTTTAGAAATGAGACAGCAGGATTATAAGCTTGTAAAGGCGCACGTCATCCAAACAGCGGTGCCGATGTGTCAGTTGGGAGCTTCCGTGGTACCTGTATCATTTCAGCCGCTACTGTGTGGCCACATCTGAGGCCACTGATGGACCAGAATGAGCTGGGAAAGCACTGTCATAAACGCACTTCAGGAACCTACCTCCATTGGCCAGAAGGTTCTCCTGGACCTTCCCCTTTGCATCTTCCATCACTTCCACCACACTCTGGGCCATTCTCTTTATGAGGCTTTGGGGAAGGAACAAAAAGCCAGTTAGAGTAGGAAACTGCCCTCAGAATACTCTCACACTCTGCTGGTGGGAAAAGGACCAGGGTCACCCTTTGGGAGAACAATCCAGCAATATGCATGAAGAGATGTAAAATGCTAACCAGTATTTAAACCAGTGTTTCCACTTCTGGGAAACTATCTTAAGGAAACAGACAAACAGAAAAAGCTTTCTAAATAACAAGATGTTCTTCACAGTAACGTTGCTGACAGCGAAAAACTGGAAGCCACTGGAAGGTCTGACAATAGCGGATTGTTTAAGTGAAGGACGGTATACCCAGCTGAGGGGTTATTAGCAGCCACTGAAAATAGGTTTACAAGGAATTTCTAATACCGTGGAACAAGGCGTGCATTATAATGTTACGTGGAAAAAAAACAAGATACAGACTTGTACAGACAGTATGGCTGCAGCTATGTGAAAATGTTGTTCCTACTTTACATATTTTCTATTCTAATCCAGTGTTGCTTTTATAATTAGAAAATTAAAACTTTCTAAGTCTTCAGAAAACATACTGAAGGCTCAAGAAAGTATGAGAAAGGAAAGGAAAGTATGAGATTTGAGGCAGAAGGGCTCAAGTTCACTGTGGCTCTGCCAAATGTATGACTCTGGCCAAATTTATTTAATCTCTTTGAGCCTCAGTTCTCTTCTCTGTAAAATGGGATGATACCCATTTTGCGGGATTGTTATAAATATTAATAGAACTAATCAGGCAGGAGTGTCTGGTGGCAAAGAGTGTCCACTCCTGGAGGCCCATCAGTTAGAAGTCCAGCTGGCAGCAGGCCAACCAGGATCAAAGTCTAAAAGCTCTGATGACCTACATCTTTGCCTCAGGCCCTCTCTCCTCATTCTCCTGGCTCCCAGGAGGGGGCAGGTGTTTGCAGGGAGGAGGATGAGGTCACTGAATTCCAAATGCAGAACACGGTTTTCTGCTGATGCAGGCACTGGCCATGTGGCCACTCAGAGCTTGGAGCCCAGGGGCCTAGGGCCCAACACAGAAAACTGAGGCAGAGGGCACTGAAAGGCCCCAGATTAAAGAAAGAGAGGGAGAGAGGGAAAGACGGAGAGAGGGAAGGAAAAAAGGACGGAGTAGGCAGGGAGAGCAACTTGTTTTCGTATCTAACTAATGTATGTTCGTGACCATAAACTGAAAAACACAAGTATAAAGTAATTAACAAAAAATGAAGGGGCTTTCCTGGTGGTGCAGTGGTTGGGAATCTGCCTGCCAACGCAGGGGCACGGGTTTGAGCCCTGGTCCGGGAAGATCCCACATGCCACGGAGCAACCGAGCCCATGTGCCACAACTACTGAGCCTGTGCTCTAGAGCCTGCAAGCCACAACTACTGAGCCCACATGCCACAACTACTGAAGCCCGCGTGCCTAGAGCCCATGCTCCGCAACAAGAGAAGTCACCGCAATGAGAAGGCCGAGCACTGCAATGAAGAGTAGCACCCGCTCGCCGCAACTAGAGAAAGCCCGCACACAGCAACAAAGACCCAATGCAGCCAAAATTAAATATAATTAATTAATTAATTAATTATTTTAAAAAAATGAACAACCACACTCTCCCACCCAAAAGGAAACACGTGCTTTGCATTTTGGCCTATTTCCAAATACTTAACACTTCCACAGTTTATATTAAGTTGAGGTTTTCTTTTGTTTACCAAGTTCTCTATCACTGTTATTGAATCATCACAAAAATTCTCGAAGAGGTTATCATCCCATTTTACAGCTGGGAGACTGTGGCCCAGAGGAGTAATTTGCCTCCCAACTACCCAGTCTGTCTGTGGACCCCAAGGTTCTGGGCCACCTGGGCTCAAATCTCCACAAATGTGTTGGCATTTCTTAGGATGGTAGTTCTGCATTTTACTAATGATAACTGGGGCAAGTTACCTAGCTAATTTCATTCCATTTCCTTGGCAAAATGGGGGTGATGTTCTTCATCTCACACAGTTTGGTGCAATGCATACCAAGAACCAGGCCCCCGGGAGTTTGTGGCAGGTACCTTCAGATGAGCTCTCAGCAGCCTGATGGAGGTGTCTGGGCTCTCTGCCCTCTGGCTCCCCAGTAGATTCGATAGGAGACGGTGAGGGCAGGGGTAGGGGGTGCAAATCTGGTTCCCCCCCAGTTCCAGTAACCTATCTCTCCTCATCTCCTATAGCCTAGGGGTGTGGTAACCTCTCTGCCTCTACCTGGGTTCCTGTACCGTTCCTTGTGCTTCTCAAAAGCCCTCATACAACTATATGCTCCTTTATGAATAGACCTTTCTCAAATCATCCTAATTGGAGTATGTCTTCTGTTATTTGTTAGAACCCTGACCCTATAAATTCATTCGTTCATTCACTCATTCATTTAGCAAATTCCAGACATTAATCAACTGTGTGCCAAGCACTGATTAGAGTGCTGTGAACCTAGATGCTATGCACAAAACAGCCCCTGCCCTCAGAGAGCTTCTTTCTAATGCTGTCAAGGGCTCCTCTTTATCATTATTATAGAGACACATGCAGGTTGCTGTCTCTTATTACCATATCCTCTGTCATATTTTGAGTAATTTCTTTACATGAAGGAAGTAGTAACTGCAGCCCCAATGGCAATGCCTGAAGCACAGCAGCTGTTCAGGAAATGTTTGCTGAATGAATAAACGAATGTCATAGCACCTAAATAACACACATGCTTCCTTCCTAATCGACCTAAAAGCAGAATTCCCTTGTCATTCTGTTAATGACTCTTTGCTGTTCCCAATTCTAGCCTCCAAGAAATGTTTAACTATAACAAGCATGGAGGCACACCTGCCCCTAGGTGTGTACACCACCACGGAACATCTCAGAATAGCACGGTCTGACGAAGCTTAATTGCTGGAAAAATTGCTTGTTGCACATAACAAAACTTCCCTGACTTACTGTGATCATTAACTACAGTCATCCGTGAATTGTGGTATGACAAAATCAGAACATTTTTCTCATTGAAAGGAATCTAAGAGTCTAGATGCTGTTTTAAATTTACTTTTTTCACTTTACAGTTCATTGTGAAAACCTTTACATGCCACGGTAGAGCTTCCTCATTCCTTTCATTGACTGCATAGCATTTCATTGCAAGGTTGTATCATAACTAATTCTCTCGATTGAACATTTAGGTTGTTTACGCTTTGAATGATTTTGCAACAAAACGCATATTTTGCCCATTTGTGCAGGCACGTATGTAGGATAAATTGCAGAAGAGTAACTACTGGAATACAGGGTGTATTTGCAATTTTAACAGATAAGGCCAAATTATCGCCAAGTATACAGAGCCAGTGCACCCTCCCACCAACAATGGATGAGAGCGCCTGCCTCCTAAATCCTTGCCAACGTGACAACGTTGAACGTGAATGGGCATAGGACTTGAATAGACATTTCTCCAAAGGAGATATACAAATGGCCAACAAGCACTGAAAAGGGCTCAAAATCACCAGTCAACACTGATGGTGAGGAGGCCTGGTTAAAAAAAAAATCACCCATAAACATCAGGATAAAAGCTTAACCTCACTTGCTGTGATAAAGCACTTTTCACTTACCAGATGGGCATAGTAAAAAGATTTATAATTTCAGCACTGGCAAATACTCTAGGAAACGGGAATACCAATGCCCTGTTGACATGGCGTGTCAAATGAACAGCTTTACAAGACAGTTATTTTCAGAATATCAATCAAACGTTTTTAACACACAGATATTTTTGCCCAGCAATTCTACTTCTAGGAATTGGCCCTTCTGATACACTGGCTCCTGCGCAAAAAACCGTATACACAAGGATGTGGGCTGTGGCATGGTCTGTAATTGCAGAAGACAGGAAGTCATCTCAGTGTTATCAATAGGGGACCCAGCTGATATAATGGATCACCAAGGAATCTCTAAAACACAATGAGGCAGAGGGACTTCCCTGGCGGTCCATTGATTAAGACTCAGCACTCCCACTGCAGGGGGAGCGGGTTCGATCCCTGATTGGGGAACTGAGATCCCGCATGCCACGTCGCATGGCCAAAAAATTAAAAACAAACTAACAAACAATAAGCAATGAGGGAGGTCTCTCACAGATTGCCATGAAAGGCTGTACATCACGGAATAAAAGGAAAAAAGGCAAATAATAAACAGTATCTATAGTTATGACCACATTTTTGTAAAAAGCAAAAGACATAAAAACTCAAACTTGTATTATGTATAGAAAAGTCTATACAGATTCGCAATAAATTGTGGAAATGGTGTCCTTTGGGGAGTGGGACTGCAGAGGTGGAATTTGGACTTAAAAAAACCAGCATGATTATGTATTAATAATAAAATGACCAATAATGGTCTTGCAAATACACAAAGCAAGAAGCTAATAAAGGAATAAGTCAAAAGCATGCTACCTGGGCACAGCCCGTTAAGATTTCTTTCAAATTAACTGCTGATACCCTGGCAGTCATCTGGGGAGCCCCCACGAGGAAAATGAGTAAGATGGGGGCGGGGGAAGGCATCACCCAGGTGTGAGGCGGGGCAGGTAGGGAACTGAGAAGGAAGGAGGCCTTCAGGAGCTGAACAGGCAGAATCCGGAGACCTGGAATGGCAGGGATAAGAGTCAGGAAAGACGGAGATGCCTGTGGCCGAGTAGGTGACAGAAACACCCTGTCCTCCCTTTCT
Source organism: Balaenoptera musculus (assembly GCF_009873245.2). Taxonomy (NCBI): domain Eukaryota; kingdom Metazoa; phylum Chordata; class Mammalia; order Artiodactyla; family Balaenopteridae; genus Balaenoptera; species Balaenoptera musculus. The sequence goes on from NC_045797.1 coordinate 82,947,712, forward strand.
ACAAATACTCTGGGGCACCTTGAGCACTGCTGATTTCTGCACCCTGGGCTCCAACGGGGCCCCGAATTCCTGCTGCCCCTTGGGGTATATGATGGCTCCAGAGCTAAGAGCACAGCTAGGCAGGTGTTCCTGAGATCTCTGTGTCTACCGCCTCTCCTCCTGCAATCTCATCTGGCCGTCTGGCGTGCAGGGCCTCAGGGCTTTTCCAGGCCCAGGTCTGCGGGTGGGAAGGAGCAGCCGGGGCAGGAAGGCTGCCCCGCACTAGGTGGAAGCGGAGGAGGGGGCTGATCCCCGCTCACCTGAGTCCACCTACCCCAGGGCTCAAGCACAGACGAGATGCTTCCTAAATGGTGTCTCCATGCCAACTGTGCGCAGCAAAGCATCCCTGTGGGCCACACTTCCATCAGGGCGCTCCGCCTCAGCGGGGCGATCTGTACCCACCTGCCTCTCCCCCTGCTCTGTGGGAAGGGCTGGGTCTCCTATACCCAGTTCTCTCATAAAGATAGCATGGCTCTCAGGTTCCGAGGTCCTGAGCGCCAGTCTACGGGACATGAAAGAGGGCATCGTCCCTCCCCTGGGATTTCTGGATAATTCAGGCAGAGCAGACTAAGGTGGGTCTGGTTTTCAGAAAGGACCCCAAGCCTGGGGGAGAGGGCCAACAGGTGACAGGGAGGGAAGAGGGAGTTTCCATAGGGTCTGAAGCAAGGGTAACAGTGGCTCCATCTAGTGAGCTGCCCTCGGTCCTCAGAAGGGCCCTTGGCACAGATACATCTGAATCCTCAGGACAAAGGAGGAGGAGAAGCCCCCAGGAGCTGAGGAAACAGATTCGGGGAGGCCAAGAAACTCCCCCCGGCCCTGGCCCCTGGCCCTCTGCTGGTGGCCGCAGCCTCAGCTAGTACCAGTCCTGTACCCTTGCCTCTAAAGCAAGTCTCCATCCTCCACACCAGCTGCTGGCAGCGCACCTGGGATTGACGTGCCCTGCTATGGGGGACCCAAACCCCAAGCCCCTCCCTCAGCGCTAACTGGCCTCAGAGTCAAGGTAAAGGTGCCACCACAGGCCCAGCCTCCCTCTGCAGCCACACGGCGGCCCTGAGCAGTCAGGTCCAGAAGCTTCCACACAGGTAGGCAGTCTGCTCCCCACCGCTCCTCTGGTGACTCAGGAGCCCTTGGGCACCTCACCCGCTCCTTTGTCTCTCTGCTTCCTCCTCAGCCAAAGGGACATGTCCCGCAGCAAAGTCATCAGGAAAATGTGAGGAGAGCAATTCAGTGACTTTCGTTTTAGAAAAACAAGATCCAGTGAGGTCTCTGGGAGGTCCCTGCTCTGGGGACTCTGGCCCCATTTACAGCTTACTTTGAATTCTGCCCTGGATTCTCAGAAACTCCGTTTCAGAAATAGACAAATATTTCCACCTTTAGAGGAATGCCACTCAGTTAAGTCACCCCGCCCCCTGCCACCGTCACTCAGAACAGAATTGGTTCTGGCCAGGTTGGCTTTGTGCAGCTTAACTTGCCCATAACACAGCATAGAAATTCTTGGTCCTCTCCAAAAAGCCAACCTGCCAGGACTTCCCTGGCGGTCCAGTGGTTAGGATTCTGTGCTTCCACTGCAGGGGGCACGGGTTCGATCCCTGGTTGGAGAACTAAGAACCCACGTGCCGCTGCCAAAATTAAAAAAAAAAAAAAGTCAACCTACCCTCAGAGAAAATTTGCCCCCTAGTGGAACGTGGAGGAGAGGAAGGCTACTTGTTCGGAAGTGGTACCGAAATGCTCCGGGGTCTTTTAGGAATAACCGGGCAGTTAGCTCCCTAAGCATCAGCACACATTTGTCTACGTTCTGGAGAGTTTGCCAAAAGTCAACCCACCAAGCAGCCCGGTCACCACGCCCAACGGCAGGGGCCCCAGGGCTCACAGGTGAAGGGTGCCACCAGAGTGGTACCACCCGCAGCCTTCCCAGGGGATGGAGGGGTCAAGGCCAGAAATGGCAGATCACAAAATGGGATGACAGGGGACTCAGGAACACCCAAAAGTGTGCTTGCTCGTGCTGGTGATGCAAGAAACCCACATTCACACAATCATACATCATTTTCATTTTGCCAGGGACACGAACAGCGTTTTTCAAAGGCACTGAATCGATGGGGGTCTGATGAAACAGCACGTTCTTGCGACCTCGTTGGAAAACAACTTACCAATGTGTACAAGCAACTTTAAATATTTCTACATCCTTTGAACCTGTAATTTCACTTTCGGAAGTGCAACTTTAGGAGGTAACCAAAAATGAAGACAAAGATTTACGCTAAGATGCTAATTAGGGTGTTAATTACAGTAGAATCATCTGTGTTTTATTGCCATAAAAAATAAAATGAGGGCTTCCCTGGTGGCGCAGTGGTTGAGGGTCTGCCTGCCAATGCAGGGGACACGGGTTCGAGCCCTGGTCTGGGAAGATCCCACATGCCACGGAGCAACTGGGCCCGTGAGCCACAATTACTGAGCCTGCGCGTCTGGAGCCTGTGCTCCGCAACAGGAGAGGCCGCGATGGTGAGGGGCCCGCGCGCCGCGATGAGGAGTGGTCCCCACTTGCCGCAACTGGAGGAAGCCCTCGCGCAGAAACGAAGACTCAACACAGTCATAAATAAATAAATAAAAGAACGTGAATTTCTTTAAAAAAAATAAAAAGCAAACTGGGCTATTCATTTCAGTAACAGTCAAGTGGTCTTAGTTTAAAAAAATAAAAAATAAAAAATAAATAAATAAATAAAATGAAACAAGCCCAGCCCCGCCATTAAAAAATCTTTAACATTACTTTAGAGCCATGGAAGTATGACCATAACATAATTTGCCCACCCAGAATCATCACATGGGGTCACAGCTGGAAGAGCCTTCAGGGACCAAGGCAAGGTGGGGACTTGCCTGAGGTCACACAGCTCCTTGGGAGCTGACCAGGACAAAAACAAGGCCTCTAGGACAGCCTGACGCTCCTTGGGAGGGGACGGCCATGGGTACAAATCATCCTTTGGGGATGATGGCGACATTCTGGAATTAGGCAGTGGCAATGGCTGGTACTTTGTAAATATACTAGAGACAAATGAATTTTATTCATTAAGGGGATGAATACTGCAGTGTTGAATTATATCTCAATTTTATAAAAAACTGTCTCAGCCTTTTTCTTGGCTTCGAGGGTGGAGACCCAGCGTGGAGAATGCCAAGGTCTGGTGTGGTCATTCATGCTGGATGTCGCCACCTCCCCCAGAGTTCCTTGGCTCTACCCCCTTTTTTCCCATCACCACTATATTTCACAGTTACCAGAAACCTGTCCAAGCCCTGCCCTGGGTCGCTGTCCCAGGCAGGCCGTGCCATCTTTGCCCAGGTTTCCTTCAACAGCCTCCTGTGTGCTTTCCTTGCCTCTCCCAATCTAGCCTCCTCCTGCCCCTCCCTCCCATGGCAGCCAGAGGGATCTCTAAAAATACACATTTTAGCATGCCATCCTATTGCTTCAACTCTAGCATTGGTTCCCCAAGAAGTTCAAATATTGACGTTCCAGCTCCTTAGCAGAGTTTACAAGGAACACCCCTCCCTGTCCGGCCTCCTCTTTCTCCACCCTCTTCCCCTCCCTTGCCCTTCCCAGGCCAGCCTTCTGAAGCTACCTGGACGCTACTCACCCTTTATAACAGCCCAAGTGCCCCCTCCTCAAGGCAAGTCAACCCTAACAAATGTTGTACAACTGAGAGTCGGAGAACATCTCCACCCACAACACGTTGCTTCCTCTGCTGCACACCTGAAACTAACACAGCATTGTAAATCAACTGTACCCCAATTAAAAAAAAAACAAAAAACAACTACCATTAAAAAAAAAATTGTTGCTTCCCGCACTCAGCAAAAACATACTGTATCTGTTATGCGCCAGGCGATGTTATGGGAAACAGCAGTGAACAAACAGACCACAGTTGTTGCCTCCAGGGGGCTTACACCAGGACCCTCCCTCCATCACATAAATTATCACTCTGCTAAAGTGCTGGTTTCCTCATCTGGTCACCACTAAACAAACAGATCTCTGAAAACTCATTAATTGAACTATCATCAGCTCAAGCAAAAATATAGTGGCTCCTAGAAAACACACAGACGCCCAGCAAATCCTGGCTGGCTAGCTGGATAAGTGCCTTAGGATGTGAAGCAAGAAATCAGTCCAATGCTCCTCAGAGCCACCATGGTCCCCGGTCTCTCCTGCTTCACTCACATGCCACCGATAGGATCCAGACGTTTGCTTTACTCTGCATCTTTACTTTACATCTCCCAGAATGTGAACTTTTCAAAGAATGGGCATTTCTTTAAAAAAATAAATCAGTATTCCTGAGAATTCCTGGCGGTCCAGTGATTAGGACTCCGCGCTTCCACTGCAGGGGGACAGGGTTCAATCCCTGGTCAGGGAACTAAGATCCCGCGGGCCGCAGCGCGGCCAAAAAAAAAAAATCAGTATCCCTTATGTCTACAAAATAGTAATACTCAATGCAGCTGTAATATCAAGCTTAGTCCATGGCAAGGGGGCCATGCCCTGGGACCCCATGCTTTAGAGGGTCCTAATCTGGCCCTCATCCAAGCCACTACCATCCCACAGGGTCAGGAAGCAATGCAAAGGTTTGAGGGTCAAAGGGGAGGTATGCACTCACACTTTGGGTACCAAGAACCTAGCTGCCTCAAGGAATAGGTATTTACCCAAGAGAAATGAAAACTATGTCAATACAAAAACGGTACATGGATATTCATAACAACTTAAATAGTCCAAAACTGGAAACCATCTAAATGTCCTCCAATGGGTGAATAAATTGTGGCTTACCCATAAAATGGAATACTACTCAGCAGTAAAAAAAAAAAAGAAAAATGACTATTAATATGCACACCACAACATCGATAAATCTCAAATAATGATACAGGATGGAAAAACCAAACCAAAAAAATAGAGTACATACTATATCATTCCATTTATATAAAAGTACTAGGACTTCCCTGGTGGCGCAGTGGTTAAGAATCTGCCTGCCAATGCAGGGGACACGGGTTTGAGCCCTGGTCTGGGAAGATCACACATGCCGCGGAGCAACTAAGCCCGTGCACCACAACTACTGGGCCAGTGCTCTAGAGCCCGCAAGCCACAACTACTGAACCCGCGAGCCACAACTACTGAAGCCCACACGCCTAGAGCCTGTGCTCCACAACAAGAGAAGCCACCGCAATGAGAAGCCTGTGCACTGCAATGAAGAGAAGCCCCCCACTCCACACAACTTAGAGAAAGCCCGCACGCAGCCACGAAGACCCAACGCAGCCAAAAATAAATAAATAAATAAATTTATATTTAAAAAAAGAGTTCTTAAAACACATGCAGACTCTTATAGTGACAGAAAGCAGATTAGTGTTGAATAAGTGGCACAAGGAACTTTTGGGGGTAACAGATGTGTTCTATCTTGACTGTGGTGATGGTTTCACTGATGTATATATGTCAAAACTCATCATTCGAAATGTACACTTTAAAAATTTGCCATTTGTTGTATGTCATTTACGTCTAAATAAAGCCGTTTAAAAAAAAAAAAAGCCTACACTACACTGAGGTACCATTTCTTACCTATCAGGTTCATAAAAACCCCCAAATTTGACAGCATACTTGATTAGAAAGATTGTAGGAAAATGGGGACTCCTTAATTTCATTGCTAGTGGAAATGCAAAATGGTCAGAGAAATCTGACAACATCCATTAAAACTACAAAGGCATATGACCCTGGGATCCAGCAATTTGCTTCTGAGAATTCATCCTGCAGATACACCTGCACAATTATATGTGCAAAGGAATGATGTTGGAGCAAGATTACACCCTGCAGCACTGTTGGTAACGGCCTCCTTCCCCATAAAAGTAAACAAGCCAAGTGTCCACCTCTAGGGCTGGTTAATAAACTATGATACCTCCCCCATGTGGAATGCAAGGTAGCTTAAAACCCAGACGGCTCTCTATGTACTGACAGGAAAAATCTCCCAGGATATATTAAGTGAAAAAGAAGCAAGATGCTAAACATGTGGATTACTACTTTGTATTTGAAAAGGGGAGAAATAAGAATCTGTGTTGGAATTTGCCTGTATTTGAATAAAGAAGGACCAGAAATGTATCCAAGCGATTCATACAAGCAGCTTCCTAAGTGGGGGCTGAGGAGGGAGTTGGATGGGGAGAGCATAAGGGAAACTTCTCATGTGGAGCCTTTTATATTGTTTTTATCTTTGATGCATGTGAATGTATTACCTGTTCACAAACAAACAAACAAAAAACCACACACACACACACACACAAAAACAAATAAAAAAACTTTGTTATAAGCTTTTAAGTATAAATTTAGAATCCCTGGCCTTAAGACATACTTCTAGAAGTACGTTAGGATCCAACGGGCTAATAGCTGTGTAAGTGCTATTACTAACACCGGTCCTCAAAGTCGGAAGCCCACCTGCCTCAGGATCACCCAGAGGTCCCACTTAAAATGCAGATTCCTAGGTCCTACCCCGACCGGACCCCATCAGCATCCCTGGAGGTGGTGCCCCAGGACCTGTAAATTTTTTAAGCTCCCCAGGAGATGGTACAGGTGCTAGAAGAGGAGACCCACTACTGTGAGATGGACGTGTACCAGAAAATATTCAGTAATTCAGCACACACTCTGAGCCAGGCACTGCTCTAGGAGCTGCGCCCAGAAATACCGTCCCTGCTTCTACAAGACGCACACAAAGACAAACAAGGACAGTGTTAAACAGGGGAGTGTGGAAGGCAGAGAACTAAAATAGGGTGCCCTAGAGGGGCTCGGCTGGCTGAGAGCCCCCAGAAGGCCTCTGGAGGGGGTGACATTCCAACTGAGATGCGATGACGACAGGGAGCCCACCCTTCAAAGGGGAGGTGGCAAGGTGGGGGGCCTGGGCCAGGAGTTTGGTGCAAAAGTACAGAACGAGAAGAAGGTGGTTTGGATGAAGGCAGAGGAGTGGACGGAAACGGGACAGGTTTGGGAGGCGGAGGCCACGGGGCTCGGTCCTCACTGGGGTCTCAAGTGGAGGGTCAGGAAGGAGGGGCCCAGACTGTTTGCTCAGTACCTGGGCCCCGGGAGCCTTTGACTGAGGTGGGAAAGACCACGTAAGAGGAGAATGGAAACATATAAGCTGTCCGTTGAGCATGTTATTAACTTCGGACATAAAGCCAATGCCAAAAAAGAACCATTTAAAGCTGCCCCTTAAGCCTCTGAAAATAAGTCGAAGTGGCTGCCATCTACGTAAGGCGTGAAGAGTGCTGTGTGGACTGGGCTGAGGTCTGGAGAACAGTGGAGCCGCGGCTCCCAGGAGCTGATCCAGGTCTAAAATGGAAGGGGGGACGTCCCTGGTGGTCCAGTGGTAAAGAATCCGTCTTCCAATTCAGGGGACGCGGGTTTGATCCCTGGTCGGGGAGATAAGATCCCACACACCGCAGGGCAACTAAGCCTGCGCACCACAACTACTGAGCTCGTACGTCTCAACTAGAGAAGAGAAAACCCGCACACCACAGCTAGAGAGAAGCCCGCAGGGCGCAACAAAGACCTGACGCAGCCAAAAAAATAAAGAAAATAAATAAATAAAAAGGAAGGGCCTGATACTAAATTTAACCTCCAAAGAATCACCCTGTGAGTTTCACAATGTTGCCTGAGGCTGGCGCTGGCCGGTTGCCTCCAGCACAGAAATCAACACCCCCTCCTTCCCTGCAGGTGGGACTTCTGCCTTGGTGAAAACTGCTGGCAGCTGGTTGGGGGCTGTCAAAGCAGAGACTAGCCCAGCAGGGCTTGAAGGAGGGGCTGAAGGCAGGGCCGGCGGAAGAGAAGTTAACCGCCATCTGCCAGGAAGGGAGAGAAGCAGGGGGACCAGTGAAGGCCTGACACACATCAGCTATGACCCTGCACAGTGAGTGACTTAACTCTGAGAACATCAATGTTCTCATCTAGAACGTGGGGATATTCACCCAGCTCCTGGCACTGTGGTGAAGATCGCATGAGGAAATAGAGAAATGGAAGGCGCCTAATACAGTGCCTAGCATACAACGGGCAATCAAAGAATGGCCCCTAGCAAAACAGGGACGTGACAACCAGCACGTGGTGTGGACTCAAGACAGGGAACAATATAACAGAGACTCTAGAGACCATCAAGGGGCAACCCTCGGTGGAGTCATAACTGTCACAGACCTTTATGATCCAGCAGTAAGAGCAGCAAAGTGCATCAAGATTAGAAACATGGACCCAGCAGATATGAAAATCATTGATGCTGTGGGTCCAACAGACAATATATCAACTCTGTACAATGAAAACAAGAGACCACACCCATCTCAGGCACCCATGTAACACTTAGAAAAAGCAGCAAAGAAAACTTCAAATTCCCCAAGGTAGAAATAGCACTTATTTTATTCTCTAACAACAAAGCAATAAAATTAGAAGTGAAAAACGAAACAACGAAAAATCTCAACAGTCCAGAAATTTTAAAAAGCATTTAAAAACTTGCAGAACATCTAGAAAAAAATGATAATGAAAATTCCAAAAGTTACATAATATGCCGAGAAAAATCCATTACCTTAAACATTACAGAATGAAACAAAAAAGAACATAAATGAACGCAGCATGTAACACAGTTATGTTTCACAGAAAAGAGCAGGAAAATGAACCCAAGCAAAGCAAGAGGAAGGAAACTAAGATAAATGTAGAAATGTGAAAATTAGAAATCAGAAAAGTGTAAAATTGATTTTAAAAAATTGAGAAAAAAAGCTGCTTCTCTTAAAATAGGTGAAACTGCTGGGTAGCCTAATCAAAGAAAACACACACACACACACACACAATGAGAAATTAGAAGAGACAATTATAAAACTCACAACAATATCGAACTCAATGCGAATAACTTGGAAAAGTTGATGGTAATAAATTATTTTCTAGGAAAATGAAATTTACCAAAATCCATACACCTCTTCTCCCAAAGAGAAAACCAAGAGAATACTGGAAATTTTTGTGAATAGAACTACTCCTAAAAATGCAGCAAGCCCCAATACGTCACAGTGACATATTTTAAACTTTCCAGAAACGGATCATCCCAGTACCATTTAAAGCAGCTGATCTCAGCTCGGTGCTTTGTGACCACCTAGAGGGGTGGGATAGGGAGGGTGGGAGGGAGACGCAAGAGGGAGGGGATATGGGGATGTATGTATACATATAGCTGATTCACTTTGTTATACAGCAGAAACTAACACACCATTGTAAAGCAGTTATACTGCAATTAAGATGTTAAAAAGAAAAAACTAAACTAAAATGAAGCAGCTATTCTCAATCACGGTGCCAGGACAAACAGCAGCATTAGCATCGCCTGAGAACTTGCAGAAATGCAGATTCTCAGGCCCCACGTCAGACCTACTGCATCAGAAATTCTGGAGGGGGCCCAGAAACCTGTTTTACCAAATCTTCCAGATGACTTGACTCACACACTTTGAGAGCCCCTGTTTGACCGTGCCATGCCAAGGGTGGCCTGCCGCAGCCCCAGTATCACTGGGAGCCTGGGAAAATGCAGAATCCCAGGCTCAGCCCAGACATACTGAGTCAGACTCCGCATTTTGTCAAGACCCCCAGGGGACTCATGTGTGTGTTTGAGAAGTGCTGTCTAGAGCTCCAGCCCAGTGCTGTGCCATAGAAATAGAATTGAACCAGACATATAATACAAAAATTTCTAGTAGCCACATTTTAAAAAGTAAAACAACTAAATTAATTTTGATAACATATTTTATGTAAGTAACCCAATATCCCAAATATTATTATTTTAACAGGTAACCAACATAAAAATATATTAATGAGATATTTTACATCCTTTTTTTTTTTGTACGTACAAGTTCTTCAAAATCTGATGGGTATTTTAAACTTCACACATCTCGATTCAAACTAGCCACATCTCAAGTGCTTAGAAGTCCCATGTGGTCAGCTGATGTCATTTTGAACAGTGTAGAGAGAATGGAGAAAAAAGGAAAGCTTCCAAATTCTTCTTACAAAGCCACCACTTTTCTTACGCTAATATGGCTTTTTAATCGTGTGCTGTCACACAATAGACCAATTTTAATACTGTGGTTAAGAATGAGGACTCTGGCAGAAACTAACACACCATTGTAAAGCAATTATACCCAATAAAGATGTTAAAAAAAAAAAAAATCAAAGGGTTACATTTCAGGAGACAAAGCTTGAGTGAGAATAAAGGAATGAGATTCAAAAAGAAAAAAAAAAAAAAAAAGAATGAGGACTCTGCAGCCAGACTCCCTGGCCTCTAACTTTAGCTTCATCAGTTATTGAAATCTCTGGGCTGTCACAGAGTAGGCATTCAATAAATGTTAACTATCATTATGTTATGATAACATTATGATGTTAGTATTATTGTTATTCATGATTACTGATGCAAAATCTTACAACATTAGCAGAGTTCAACATCCCAAGTAGGTTTTCTCCTTGGAATGCAAGGATGATTCAATAATTATGATATCTATTAATAAATATACCATATTAAGGTCAAGGAAAAAAAAAAGAAACAACATAGGACCAATTCATTTTATGCCACAAAAGGAATTTGAAAAAAATTACAATACTTATTCCAGATAAACTCTTAGTAAAACAGAAACAGATACTTTCTTAGCATGATAATAGTATATTTAAAAACAAGAGCTCAATGATATTTAATGGTGAGCTACTAAAATTATCCAAATTAAAGGCAGGAACAAGAATACGATGTCCACTACCATCACTGACAAATTAAACATTTTTCTGGGCTACTACCCTCTGCAATTAAGCAAGAAAACAAAATGAGAGAAAAGCAGGAAAAACTGTCATTTACAGACAATATGATCACATGCCTAAAAACCTTAGAAAATAAGCTGAAAAATCATTAGAAACAAGGAAATTCCATAAGTTGTCACATCATTAAGTTAATGTGAAAAATCCCTATTTACAAACAATAAGCATTTAAAGAAAAGATCTCATGTACAACAGCAACAAAATAAAAACTGTAACACTTGGGAAAAAATAAGATACTTTGCAGAACTTTCTGAATAGACCATTAAAGCTTTACCAGAGGAACAAAGAAAAAGAACTAAGTCAACTGAAAGATGAACTGTGCTCATGGAAGCACTCAAAGTTTTAAGAATGTTGATCTCCGCTAATTTCAGTGCAATCCGAAATGAATCATGAATAGGATCTTTGCAAATCTGTTTGTGCTAAGTAGATAACTCAAAATAAAATTTGTAAATATTGGGTTGGATCATGAATGTGCATGCGTGTGTGTGTGTGTATGTGTGTGTGTGTTTCATTTCGTCTTTTTTCACCAGGGAAGGAACCACACAAAACCCTAATAATGGCTACCTATGGGGAGAGCGACTGGGGTGAAAGTGGAACTTTCAATTTTCTTTTTGTACCTTTTTATACCATTTGATTTTTTTTAATGTGTAAATATATTATTTTTAAAGTGTCAACAATAATTATCTGAGCAATGAATAAAACACAAGTAAGACACTTTTCAAGGTCTGTATTAAAAAATACTATTAAGCGTCCTGTTGGTGCTGGTGGGAGCCACTGAGAGGAAGGGTAGGCACAGATGGACACTAGGTGAATTAGTGAATCTGGTTCAAGGGTCTATTCCCCCTCCACTGCCCCAGCCCACCCAGCTCTTTCTAGGAACTTCTCTCTGGGCATGTTTCCTCATCTGGAACATGAAGGAGTTCGATTAGATAGATCTCTAAGGACCCGTTCAGCTCTAATATTCCAGGATTCTTTCTTCCGTTCATTCATTCAGCTGGTCTTCTGGAGCTTACAGTCTAGCTGGGAAGACAGACAGTCATCAAATGATCCCACAAGAAAATGCACAAGGCCACCATGGAGGGTGTTATGAAGAAGGGGGTGCCCTCAGTTGTCCTAGGAGAGGGTCAATCAGCAAGTCTGAAGGCAGGGGGTGTGGGTGAGAGGAGAGTCTGGGGGAGCTGAACAGGATTAGCAGGCGATAACAGGGGCGAGTGGGATATAGGGAAAGTCAGTCATTCCAGAGCGCAGGAGGTCAGCGCACACACAGCGGGACTACCAAGCAGCCCTGAGGACTCAGCACACAGCATAAACAGGCGTTCGACTGATACTTCTCCAGTGAATCTAAACTGCGTCAATGCAGGTAATCTCATCCTGATATTCTTGCAGTGACAGAGAAGGGAAGCTTGGGTAATTTTTTTTAATTATATTTTTGCTTCTCTTTAGAATGCCCTTAGAAGAACCAACTTCCTAAGACTTGCATCACTAAGCAGACAGCCACACTGGCATATGGAATCTTTGATCAGCCAACCCTCAGTCAACTTCATGGAGCCATGTGGATAAAGAAAAGCCACCAGCTATTCCGCAAGCCAGGTAATGCACTCAGGGGCAGCTGACAGTCACCAAAGTACCAGAGAAACTCATGAGGTGCCTCTGACAGCCCAAGCGCCAGTGAAATGTAATATTTTAACCAGCACTGCAAAACAGGCTAAGATACTGGGAAGGACTCAAACGTAGAAGGGAAAAAAAAAAGGGAGGGAGGGCTCTTCTAAAGGTAAAATCATCTGGTTTCTCAAAAGTTCGTTAATTACAGTGCAAATACAGAGTAAATTACCAAAGACAGCATGGGGGAATAAATCAAAAACAAAAGGAAGGCTCCAGTAAGCAAAAGCTGCCTTCCAGCTATGTGGAAAAACACTCTAGTGCACCGAGTAAATAAATAATAAAAGGATGTGGAAACAATACACCTTGAAAACTCCTGATCCTTCTCTGCTCTCCTGGCCAGTAGCAGTGCTGACAAGTTTACGCTGCCCGGGTTACATACCCAGCTAGCATTTATTTATCCAATAACACCTGCGTACTTTTAACTGAAGCTGATCTCTGTATTTTATTAGTGTATCCCATTATTTTACCCCAAGCTCCAGCATGAACCCCCAAACAAAAGTTATCTGACCCCTAGACTAGATAAATGCTAGAAATAAGAATTTCAGGGTGTTCAGACCACACCGCTTTTCTTCTCCCCCTGAGAGGAAGGCTCTTGGGAATATACACCCACAAGGAAAAAATAAAACAATGCACAGTGATTTTCATTCTTCCATACCGCACCCTGTTTAAAAAAAAAACAAAAAGTCTTTAATTCATTCAGGTGTTATCTGTTCCACAATTACAGCCTTAATTTGGCTTACTCACGCATTTTCTTAAACACAAGTAACTTGTGCAACCTATAGGTACCGGACAAAACACAAATGCTTACTGAAAAAAACAAAGAAACAAACAAAAAAGGAAAGTGGAAGTGATAATAATCCAAGATCACAGAATTTTATTAGAGGTAGAGGGGGCTTTGGTGAATAAGAAAGAGGTTAAGGACTTGCACCAGGGAAGAAAATTGGTAGCAAAGAAAGGTATAGAAAAATGAAAATGCTGGCTAGCTGTCATTTCTGCAGCAGGCCTGAGAACAATTCACACTTTTTTTTTTTTTTAACAATTCACTTCCCTGAAGCCAGCACTGCTGCACCTCACTGCATAGCCTCGTCCTGTGGTTTGTCAGGGCTGCCGAGGAAAGGCATCTCCAGCCCAGGACAGTGGGCTGGCCTCCACAGTATCTGTTAGACCCACCTCCCCATGGGGCAGAGCAGCCTAAGAAAGGAGCTGATATTTAGGGATCAAGCCACTTTTTCTTGGATGTTAGTTTCTCATAGAACACTTCCTGGGATTTGCTCATTCTTGATTCAACATGATTTCACTCCCCTTCATTCTTCCCTGAAAGCACAGAGATGATCACTACTGTCCCATTTCACAGATGAGAAAGGTGAAGGTTAGTTTTCTTTCTCGAGGACTGTGAGCTGCAAACTGCTTGGTGATTAGGATTGCCTCTATGTGGTTAGTCCAACATCCCACATTGAGCAAAATGTTACTAACAAAGGATTCTTTTTATTCTTAGGCGATGGGTGGCTGAACAGCAACTGGAACACAGAAAACTTAATTTCTAGCCCATGGCACCAAGCTGCAGATTAGGAACCTCGAAGTATGATCACTAGAACCTCCTAATTACACAGTTTCCACAAAAATGCATCAGAAAAGGCAACAGCATGCACATCACCATTCCACTGAGAAGGTAAAAAGCACATGCCCACAGGCCCTGAAAATAGGAAACCCTCTACAGAGGCTCAGGCAGTCAAACCCTGGTCTCCCCTGGTCATGCAGATTGGTAGGTATATGCCTTGACCCCTGAAGACTCTTTCCTCACCTATCTCACCTGTACTTTTCTTAAAACCAAGTGAAAACACTTGTTAAACAAGTTTCATCTTCACCAAGACAAGGAAGTATTATTATTTAAAATCTACCTAAAAGGTAAATTATGGCAAATCCATATGGTATAACATTACAGTGGAGTGGACGAGTTAACGGTTAGATCCAAAGAACAAGATATGAAGGGAAACGCAAGTTACAAAATATGTGTAATATGGGGACTTCCCTGGTGGCACAGTGTTTGAGAATCCGCCTGCCAATGCAGGGGACGTGGGTTCTAGCCCTGGTCCGGGAAGATCCCACATGCCGCAGAGCAACTAAGCCCGTGAGCCACAACTGCCGAGCCTGCGCTCTAGAGCCCGCGAGCCACAACTACTGAAGCCCGCGTGCCTAGAGCCCGTGCTCCAAAACAAGAGAAGTCACCGCAATGAGAAGCCCGCGCACCGCAAGGAAGAGTAGCCCCCGCTCGTCGCAACTGGAGAAAGCCTGCACGCAGCAACAAAGATCCAACACAGCCAAATAAATAAATTAATTAAATTTAAAAAAAAAGATTAAAAAATTTTAAAAAAATGTTTAAAATGCAATTACGGACTGACATGAAACTATCTCTAAGAAATGTGATTAAGGGGAAAAAGCAAGGTGCAGAATATATGCTATCATTTGTATAAAATTATTTTTAAGAATATGTTCATATTTATTTGTACATGTACAGGCTGTCTCTGGAAGGCTCTCCTAAAAATTATAATAACATTGCCTTAAAAGAGGGAAAATGAGGGGACAGGAAACTGAAAAATAGGTGGGAAGAAAAACAATTTTCACTGGATAGCTTTCCTTTGTACTCTGAATTTTTTACTACATGCATATGTTCCTACAAAAACAAAACCAAACAAAAAACTTAAAAAGCCTTGGGGGGAAAACTGCACCAACTGTTTTTCTAAGTGTTTCAGTACCTCATGCCATCTTATGCCGTAGCCCTCTTCATTTTGAAGGCAGCCCCCTAAGAAAAACTCTGCCTCAGCAAACAAAACTACACAAGGGACCCCATGTGCAGCTATGGACCTGGCACCCTCATGGAGACCTGCCCTGGCTCTTCCTGTGACTTCCAGGACCGGGTTTAGGCAAGTATGGCCTCAGCCAAAGCAAGAGCACTGTGTCCTCTGACAACAATGTCAAATTCTCACTTGTATGTAGTAAATAAGAAATATTTTACCTTTCAGCAAAGATATCGAGTTTCCCCAACTCATCAGAGAGGCCAACAAGGGAATCCAAGGTCCCCACCTAGAAAGATCGGAGAGAAGTTAGATGCTCAGGCTTTGTAGCTGGCGGGGGTTGGGGGGGCACGGAGTTTCAACTATAGTGCAGGGAATTCTTCTATCTTGACTCAGTCGTCCTTGGTCAATGGTGAAACTGGAAACTGAGAAGAGTTCTCAAGGGAATTCGGAGGATTTTGGATGATGATTATTATTACTATTATTATTTTTTTGGCCAACAGGGTAAACTGTCATTTCTGCCGTAGAAAGGAGTGACTATGTGTCGTGGTCTACCCTCAGCTTATTTTCGTCTAAGCATGGCAGTCCACTCTACAGGGGATTAATCCCCACAGCCAAGGAAGCAATGAGACAGAAAGCAAGTCAAGGAAGTCATCATTTCTGAAAGCCTTTCTTCTCCAAGGTAGGCCAGCCAATCCCCATCTCTGGTCCTCTCTGCCGTTATTAACAATGATCTTACTGGGGCAAGGGCAGCTTTTCCTCCTGCTCCCATTCATTCATGAAAGTCCTTTTCTTTACAGATTACTTATGACGAGCTGTTTCTTGTGGAAATTATTACTGTGTCCAAAATTGTATCTAAAGGTCTACTCACAGAATCAGAAGGAAGAAGTTTGTTATCACATTATCAACCACCCATCAGATGTTGAAAAGTAATCAGGGAACTATGAAGTCTGGATATTCCTAGTAAGTGTTGTTTCTTTTCAGACAACTTAATTTTAAGCAACATTTGGCAGAAGTCATGTCTTTTTTTAATCTTCGTACCCTCGGGTCTGGCACAGCGCTTCACACGTAGTAAGCAGTGAGTGGATGCTTAATTTACTAACCTTCACAGTATCTGACCCTGGACAAACAATGGCAGGTTTGAAAAATCAGCAAGATGTGGGTTCAGAACCCAGTGTTGCCACTTACCAGCTCCACAACCCCGGTCTCCTTTCTCAGCCCATCCTGATCTATAAAGTGGGAGTTGTGAGGATTCAGGAAGATGCGCTAAAAGAGCCTGGCCCCCAGCATACCGCTCCATAAACACTAGCAAATGTAGTAGCATCATTAACGACTATGCAAAAAAGCCAGAGGGGCGAACTGAGGTTTGAAAGAGGATTACACCTCAGTTTACTAGAAGAGCCACCTCTGGGCGTTTAGCACCATCCCTCCAGAATCCATGACATATTTGTAGGGCAGAGAGACTGCCTTAGGCTTCTTCCCCTTGGAGGAAGCGTGGCAAAAAGTCCACTCTTTTTGAAGTAAGAAGATTGCACATATCTTGCTCCTCTTCCATGTTTGTTTCATTTTAAAATCTCTTTCTGGGACTTCCCTGGTGCTCCAGTGGCTAAGACTCCGCGTTCCCAATGCAGTGGGCCTGGGTTCGATCCCTGGTCAGGGAACTAGATCCCACATGCCACAGCTAGGAGTTTGCATGCCACAGCTATGAGTTCGCATGCTGCAACTAAAGATCCCGCGTGCTGCAACTAAGATCCGGCACAGCCACATAAATATTTTAAAAATAAATAAATAAAATAAAATCTCTTTCTGCCATCTGCCCAGTTGTCACTAAATCTCCTTCCTTCTCTCTCCACCAGAGCCAGAGGGATGCTGGATTGCCTGCCCTGCTCCCAGTTCAAGAACACAATCAAGGATGAACCTCTTGGACTTTCCTGGTGTCGCAGCGGTTAAGAATCTACCTGCCAATGCAGGGGACACGGGTTTGAGCCCTGGTCCGGGAAGATCCCACATGCCATGGAGCAACTAAGCCCATGTACCACAACTGCTGAGCCTGCGCTTTAGAGCCCGAGAGCCACAACTACTGAGCCTGCGTGCCACAACTACTGAAGCCCGTGCGCCTAGAGCCTGTGCTCCACAACAAGAGAAGCCACTGCAATGAGAAGCCCGAGCACTGCAATGAAGAGTAGCCCCCGCTCGCTGCAACTAGAGAAAGCCCACGAGCAGCCAAAAATTTTTTAAAAAAAGGATGAACCTCTCCAAGCCTGCACATTTAAAGTATATTGTTGGTCTTCTTAGATGTTGAAGATAAAACAGGAAGAATCTGAGAACTCAATGAGGACCCAAGTGTGTTTAAGACACTCTTTCCACTTTTTGAAGACACTGCTAGCCGCACCCTTGTCTCCCTCTCATTCTGTCCTGTGGCTCTAAGTCCACAAGCATCACAGTTAATTTGGGGCTATTCATGAAGTCCCATCGAGACCAGTCCCCCCGTCCAGCTTCACAGCCAGGGTGATCCTCAGCACTGGTGCCGTTGCCCTGTTGTTTTCTCCTTGGCTTTCCAGAAGACACCCACCCCACCCCAGCCCATCACCTCCTTCCTCCTCCTGGGGTATTTTACCTTGAAATCAGGAATCGTGAATTTGGTGTTATAAGACAGGTTTGACTTGGAGGTTACTGTATTCATCCTCTCCAGCGCTTGTAAATTTTCCTTATCTCCAGGGGCAGAAATTAACCAAAACTCGGACATGTTTCCAGTCTTCTTTTATCCAGTTACTGACCAGAACCACAGCAACATACACAGACAGAAACAGGAGAGAAGTGTCAAATATCTCTACCTGTTCACCACTCCCTTCCCTCAGAATTAATCCTCTCCACTCTTCCCATTTCCCATTCCTTCCCCCTTTGACCTTCCAGTTCAGATTCTACAGTTCCAAGGACAGCCATCTGCCCAAAGCTTATCTCCACTTGGAAAGCCCTCAGGTCTTCGTAAAGACTCCCAAGGACCCTCCTTCCCAGGGTGGTTCTGACTGGTTTTGAGGAGAGAAGGAGTAGGGGGAGTGTGATTGCTGTCCCTCCTACTTCAGCGAAAAACCCATTCCTGGCATCATAAAATGGGGGCCAGTAAGCTGGACTTGGGCACCTTCTGGACTGTTTCTCTCCCTTCCAGGCTGCATCTCCAGGGATGTAGGATTGGGGGGTTAGAGGGGTGGTGAGGCAGGAACCAGACAAGGAGGCAGTTCCACAATGGGCAGGCTGGGCAAACCCAGATATTAACTGACCAACCTTGAGACTGGAGCTAGCTTTACAACGACTTCAGAAGAACCCCTTTCTTTATAAAATAAGGAGGGGAGAGGGAAGGTAAGGGGGCTATTAGAGTCGTTTTTCCACAAGACTAGGTGTCTATTCTGCAGAGGTGGGTAACGCGCTGGGTCCGGCTGGGAGTTTCCGTCCAGCGTCTAAAGTCGATTAGCTCTGCTTATTCAAACGTGTACACACCCACACCTCTCTCCCCTCGGCCTGTTTCTCCCTTCCATCGCCTCCCAAAACGTCTCCGGGTGGCTACGAAAAAACCAGGATAATAGCCAGAGACCCAGCGTGCAAGCTCTCCTTGTTGACCCCCGTCTCACGCCACTCCAAGGCAATCTTAGTCCCTCCTAACCCTGCGCACGCCGAACGCAGTTCCTTTCGCACTTGACCGCTGACGGCCTCGGGACAAACTGGCCCTGCGCAGAACCTGGGGAGATGCCACCTGCCCGGCCCCTGGGAGGGCGCAGCAGAGACGCCGGTTCCCCGGTGCCCACGGAGAAGGCTCGGCCCTGGACGGCGCCCCTGGGCCGAGGCGAAGCGGGGACCAAAGCGACGCGGGCGGCTCGAGCTGGGCCCCCGGTTGCGACGCGCGACCTCTCCCCACGCCGCCTCGGGCCCCCGACCCGCCGCGCGTCCTTACCGGGAGCCCGCGGGCCTCGCGGGCAGGGGGCGGGCTGGCGCGGGCCCGGAGCGCACGGCCGGCTCCCGGTAGGCAGCGGCTTCTGCGCGACGCCCCGCCCCGAGCTTTTATCCGAGCCGGAGGCGGCCGCCCCGCTGGACATTTGCATACCGGGCCGCCCTCCTCCAGCCGCCGCCGGGCAGGGGGCGCCCGCCGGGCCCCTGCGGCCGCTGTGCCACGCGAGAGGCAGGCGGATCCAGCCCTTCGCGACTTGGCCAAGATCCCCGAGCCCCGACCGGCTGGGCTGGGTCCCGGCGGGATTCTGGGGAGCATCGGACGGGGCCCCCAACCCCACGACGGAGCAGAGCGGACAACCGAGAGAAGCGGAGGAGGCGAAGCACTCGGCACGCGGATACCGCCGCCTCGAGTCTCTCCACCTCCACCCCATCCCCAGCCAGTGACAGGGAACAGGGTCTCAAGGGGAATCACCGAGAGACAGAACTGACCTGTGGAAAGTGACGCAACAGGTTCACATATGTTTTGGAACACACACCTGGGCAGAGGAATTATCTTCCTGTTGACGTGGGCGTGAGCTTGCCCTTGGTTGCCAAGGAAACTCTCCACTGCAGGATACGCCCACCTCACCTTACCCCCTTCCTAATCGTCTTGACTTACTGTCTGGCACCACGGTGTGAGTTTATGATCCATGCTGTTTGGAAGAGAGGGAAACCCCAGAAATTAACATGTGAGTGTTAAAAAAAAAAAAAAAAAAAGATACCTCTAAGAATTCATTTTCCCTGGAGTCAAGGAGGAAACTTTAGTGCATCCTTCTCCGTGGATGGTATTTTCAGTGATTTCTGGGGAAGATTAAAATCTCAGAATTATTCTTTAGGGGGCAGGGGGTGTTGAAGAAGTTTTGGTTGCTACCCTGAGAATGGGGTCCCCCTTACTGTATGAAACTAGCCAGATGGGCAACCTATTATCAGGAATGCTTTTAGATCTTTGGAAAGAGGTGTAAGGTGCCCTGTGCTGGGATGGGAGGCCCCAGATGCAGGACAGAAAGGTGACTTTTAAGGTCACAGCAGTATCGCACTGCAATCCTACTGTGGATTTGGGATTGGCAGATTGGAACTCCCTGCACCTGCACTCTGCCTCATCACGATTGGGACACTCAAGTGCATTAGTCAGTCCTTGCAATATCTTCCTGAGGGAGGACACCTGAAACCGAGGGATGAGGAAATCCAGTGCGTGCAGGAAGACTAAGTGGCAATTCCAGGGAAGGAGCGGCCCGGTCAGACATTGACGTGGGGTCTCCAATTTTGGACTTCATCTGGAAATGCCATTCTTTCCAGCCAGGGAAAACAGGATCCTAGAGCTGGGAGCAGACCTCTTTTATGAACAAGAGTAGCGATGCCCACAGATGTTGCTTGAATTGTCAGGTGTCACGCAACTGATAAATGGCAGAGCTATGAGTGGAACTCAGGCCTCTGATCCAAATCCTGTGTCCTTCCCACTGCTCCCAGCAAGCCTGCAGGCCTGGGTCCTAACTCTAAGAACCTGTGCTTTCCATTTCAGTCCACGTTTTTCTAGCCTTCCTTGTTCAGACACCTGGCTTCCCAGAGACTGGGCAACACATTTAGAAGTGTCCCCAACTTTGCTTATGAAACCTCTTCTTTCTATAAATATGGTTTCCTCTAACAAGCTTTTTTCATGAAATAAGACTCCGACACAAAATAACTCCTGGACATCTGATTAAGAAAAGAATAAGAACTGTAGTGTTCCTTGTCTTACTTAAAAATCTACAATCTTTCTGGTCTTTCACATCTTAAGTTTCTTCTTATGTATTGGAATTTACAATAGTTCCTATCTACTGCTTTAGGGGTCGATATCAGCTATCCTACCCTTAAGTCTGCTTGACTTTTTTTCAAATAACCTCTTTTTTTCCCACTTATAAGTAATTCTACGCATCTTATAAAAATTTGCAGAACATAGAAAAGTATAAAGAAGAAAGTAAAAATCACCTGTACTTCCACAATCTGAAAATAACCACTGTTAACATTCAAATTGCCTTTGTTATTTTTTAATGTATATTCATATGTACAAATATGGACTTCTGGCATGACTGAGATTACATGCTATACATAAAGTTTGGCATCCTGCTATGGATTGGTTTTTGTTTTTTGGTTTTTTTTGGCTGCATTGGGTCTTTGTTGCTGCACGCGGGCTTTCTCTAGTTGCGGCAAGCGGGGGCTACTCTTCATTGCAGTGCGCGGGCTTCTCATTAAGGTGGCTTCTCTTGTTACGGAGCACGGGCTCTAGGCGCACGGGCTTCAGTAGTTGTGGCATGCAGGCTCAGTAGTTGTGGCTCGCGGGCTCCAGAGCGCAGGCTCAGTAGCTGTGGCGCACGGGCTTAGCTGCTCTGTGGCATGTGGGATCTTCCCGGACCAGGGCTCGAACCCGTGTCTTCTGCATTGGCAGACGGATTCTTAACCACTGCACCGCCAGGGAAGCCCCTGGATTGCTTTTTAAAGATCAAAAAAAAAAAATTATCATTCTATCTTATCAGTAAAGGATAACCCAATGTCATCAGCAATTTACCACAGCTCAGAGCTTGAGTCAGATACATTTGATTTCAAAGGCAAATAAAGAGATCTTGTTGGACAGCTTACACCTTGAAGAAAAAAAAAGAGAGAGAGGGAGAGACAAAAACAACACTGTCTTGCCCCAGGGCTTTTTGACTTGCAGTTTTCAAAGAGAGTATATGTACTTATCAGTTTTGAACTGATGTGTTATTCTCTTTATTTCCCTATAAAGTGAGACCAATCTTTAAAACAAAGAAAGAGAGAGACATCAACCAAAAGTTGTGGAGCTCGATCCTTTAGGCTATTAGGAGAATATAAAGCAGCATTCCCACCCCATATAGAACAAAAGCGGTTTCCTTCCATGTATCAGCCTGAAGCAGCATTTAAGGCCCATATTCAGTGTCTCCACCCCTCCCAGAGTCTCCGAAAGCTGCAGCTAAGTTTAAGTGCCTTGACCACCACTTATAAAATACCCCCAAGGTTATGAAAAAAACGTTCATGGACACAATCCTGAAAGAACCCAGGTCATAAAGAATGCTATTTCTTCCTGGAAATATAGGCTGAGGAGGAAATGCCATCAGCCCTGAATCATCTCTAGCTTATTATGAATTTGGCTTCAGCTAGATATTCCAGAAATATTTGTGCCGCCGGCACTGGTTGTGCACTGAGCCAGCTGAAGTCTGTGCAAGATGGGACAGTTCCATCAGGTTTGGGAAGCAGAAGGACGAGGCTGGCCTAGTTGGTCTGTTGTCCACCAGACCTCTCCCAGGTGGTACCCTTTCAGACCTCTTCACTACTTCATGGAGACAGCCCTTTCCAAAGATGCTGTCCCCAAATTAGCGCAGACACATAATTCCACCTACGATCAGCTCAGGTGGATTTTTCTAGGCTTTGCTGAGAAGGACCCAAGGAAGTTTTTCTGGAGGGACAGGTCTCTAGTAGAGAAAAATGTAAGCCGAATTGTCCCTTGAGTGGCCACCTGGTGTTGTAGAAACAGATTAGGCTTTAGAATCAGATAATCGGATTAGCTGCTTAACCTTGCTGAGCTGCAGGGTTCCTATCTGAAAAAAGGAGGGCAATTATGCTCAACTTTCAGGCCTGTTCTGAGGATAAGAGAGAATAGCATCTGAGGCACCAAAGTCAGAGCCTGGGAACCAGCTGTGCTCAGTAAATGTTCCTTTCCCCTCTCACTCCCTCTCCTTTCTTAGACGGTCTTTATGGTTTTACACTTTACGTTTGGTACATTATTATAATCCCTTGTTATTGCCCGGCATCTTTCTCCAAGGGCCCAAAGTACTTTGATCTACATTTTGTCATCTGGCCAATACCCTTGTGATTTAAGGACAGTGTCCTGATGGTGTTCATTTTTTTCTTGGAGAAAATAAGACGGAGGAATTCTCATGATTCATTTGCTCAAGTGCATAGAGATAAGGAGAAGGCTTCTCTGTTCATTTCATTTAACAAGTTTTTTTGTTTGTTTTTGGGTTTTTTTTGTTTGTTTTCTTTTGGTTTGTTTTTTTTTTTTTTTTTTTTCTTCCAGCCTCTGGAGTTTGCAAAAATAAATCAGAGTTTTCAGACTTGTGGTAGAGCAAAGCAAATATGGTTAACAGAATTATGAGCAGTCCCAACTCACGAAGGTTTGAATATAAAACACTGAGCAGGATGTGATACACGCATAAAAATTAGATATAAACATTCAGGAAATGCCATGATCCTCATTTCACAGATGAGGAAACAAGCCCATTAAGTGAGCTGATTGAGAGCACAGTTAATGGTAGGCCTCAGATTTGAACTTCATTCTTCTGAATATCGCACAACAATATCTAAACTACTGCTCTACTACCTGGTCCAAAGAACCAGCTACTGGCACACTACGTGGAGTTAAATTCCTGGCTTTCCCACTCATCAGCCAAGTGAACTTGCAGTTACTTGGGTTCAGAGGGCTGTAAAATGGGGATAATAATAGTTCCTGTTTAATAAGGTTTTTCTGGGCTTCCCTGGTGGCTCAGTGGTTAAGAATCCGCCTGCCAATGCAGGAGACAGGGGTTCAATCCCTGGTCCAGGAAGATCCCACATGCCGCGGAGCAACTAAGCCCGTGCGCCACAACTACTGAGCCCGTGCGCCTAGAGCCCGTGCTCCGCAACAAGAGAAGCCACTGCAATGAGAAGCCCATGCACCGCAATGAAGAGTAGCCCCCACCTGCATCAGCTGGAGAAAGCCTGTGCACAGCCATGAAGACCCAATGCAGCCAAAAATAAAAAAATAAAGTAAGGTTTTTCTGGGGATTAAATGATATGGCACAGCGACCGGTCCCTATTAAGTCATCAGTCAAAGTATGCTCTGAGTATCAGCCACCTTAAAAAACTTCACTCTTCTCTGCTTCTTTTTCTCCTTTTGTTTCTCATTTCTAAGTTCCTTTTTCCCCTCCCAGGGTTCTTTTGGAAGATACTGATCCTGCCCAGGTATAAACACGTGACCTGTCTGTCACTCATGCATTCAGCTCTTCAAACGTGTCTTTGATGTAGTTAAGCTGGAAAGAAGGAGAGGGCAGCAGTGCTTGGCGAGGAGTCTCCAGCAAAGAGAACCCACAGGCGCTTCGAGCTCTGCTTTGGAGTTGAGAGGATCTGACCTCAAGTCTCAAGTTCTGTCGTGTATCAGCTGTGCCCTTTCCAAATACAAGCTCCCATAGTCCAGTTTCCTCACCAATAAAATGGGGTAGTCAAGGTCTTGTTAGAGAATTACAGTAAAAGTGGAATGAGATAAGGCATGCAAGATGTCCAAACGTGCCTGATGCTCGCTCGTACTCGTCTTTTCACCCTAGATTATAGACTTCGGGAAGGCAGGGACCACACCTACTTCATTCACTGTCAAGTTCTTAGTGCTGAATAGATGTGAATACTTTTTGGATCACCTGAAGCAAGGAACCTAAAAGCTGGAGACTGCCTGGCAGATCCCGGGAAGCTGAGTGAGAATTCTTTCGCTCTTCTAGACCTATTCTGTTTTAGAAATTTTAAGCAGTTTCAAAAGGTCATGAAGATATAAGACTGTATGTAAGGATTGGCTATGTATGTTAAATGTATGTGACACCCATGGTCATTCAATTATGTTTATAGGGCTGAAAATTGGAGACAATATCTATGCCGGACAAAAGGGATTGGACAAGTTACTAATGGTATAATCATGCTGTTGTTAAAAATGTTTTAGAGGAATATTAAATGACGTATGAAATAATCATAAAATTTTAAGTGGAAAATCCAAAATTAAGGTACCAGTGTTGTAAGAAATCATGTATAAATAGAATAAGTACATAGTATATATCTATTTTAAAAGGGAACACAAATACATCAAGAAGTTGCTGGAAAGTGGGATTACAGATGTTCTCTTTTTCTTTGACCTTTACAGTTTCAACTTTTTCATAATACAAGTGACTCTTGAAGTAAAAACAAAGTACCTAATAATATTAAAATTGACAACCATCCAGAGAACCAGATGCCAATTACTAAAGAGCAATAATGTCTCTACATTTTCCACATCCTATTTCTGGCTCTGAAATCTTCCATTCTGTCACTGCTTCTACACAGCTCTTTTTTTTTTTCTTAATTTATGTGTTTATTTGGCTGCACCGGGTCTTAGTTGCAGCATGCAGGATCTTTAGTTGTGGCATGTGGGTTCTAGTTCCCTGACCAGGGATCGAACCCCGCCCCCAGCATTGGGAGTGCGAAGTCTTAACCACTGACCACCAGGGAAGTCCTGCTTCTGCCCAACTCTTAAGCTCAAAAAGAGAGACTGCTTTCTTTTTCTTTGTCTCTTTCTCCTTGACCTAATATTCACTTCTGCATCTGAATATTCCCATCCTTTGTTCTTGGAAATGCAGAATTTTATTGATATTTTGCTCCAGGGGGCCAAGTGTTTAAAGCAAAGTTAGAGAACTTTTTATCAGCTACATAGTCATGTTTCAGATTATTCAAACTTGCATTATGATTAGTTATTTATTTGTCTCCTTACTGCTAAATTTTAAGTGCCTTGAATTACCTTTACCTGCCTGGATTAATTTTTTGTCTTCCGCCTCTCCAAGGGACCTAGATCAGGCCTGGCATATAGCAAACATTCAAAGGTTTAGATATTAAATTAAGCAAATATTTGTTGCAACCAAAAAGGGCTCTTCTAGCTTTATTACAACCTGTACAGCCTTTTAAAAACATGAAGTAGAATGTTTTCTTGTGTTCTATACCACTTTTCCGTCCTTCTTTTAAGTAGCTTCCTAATAACCCATCCAAAGTATGCCCTACGTGTTCTACCTCCAAAATGTATCTTGAAGAACCTACTGTATAGCACAGGGAACTCTACTCATACTCTATAGTGGCCTATATGAGAAAATACTCTAAAAAAAGAGTGGATATATGTATATGTATAACTGATGCACTTTGCTGTACACCTGAAACTAACACAACATTGTAATTCAACTATACTCCAATACAGATTTTAAAAGTAAATAAATTAAAGAAAAAACAAACGAAATGTATCTTGGGGGCTTCCCTGGTGGAGCAGTGGTTTAAGAATCCGCCTCCCAATGCAGGGGACACGGGTTCGAGCCCTGGTCTGGGAAGATCCCACATGCCGCAGAGCAACTAAGCCCATGCGCCACAACTACTGAGCCTGCGCTCTAGAGCCTGCGAGCCACAACTACTGAGCCCACATGCCACAACTACTGAAGCCCGCGCGCCTAGAGCAGCAGGAGAAGCCACTGCAATGAGAAGCCCGCGCACCACAATGAAGACTAGCCCCCGCTCACCGCAACTAGAGAAAAGCCCGCGCGCAAAAATAAATAAATAAATAATGTATCTTGAATCTGCCCACTTTTTCTTCTTTCTTTTGACTCTTCTAGGTCATTATCACATTTACTCCCATCTCCTGTAGTGGGTGGAATAGTATTCTCCCCGCCTCCCCACACCCCCAGTCTCAGAAAGGACCTTATTTGGAAAAAGGGTCTTTGCAGATGTAATTAGTTAAGGATATCCAGATGACATCCTAGTGGATGTATTAGAAGAGGAGAAGACACAGGGACGCATGAGGAAGAAGACCACGTGGAGACAGGCAGAGATTGGACTGATGCAGCTGCAAGTCAGGGGATGCCCAGGACTGCTGGGAGCCCCCAGAAGCTAGGAAGGGGCAAGGAAGGATTCCTCGCTAGAGCCTTCGGAGGGAGCATGGCCCTGCTGGTACCTGGATTTCGAGCTTCTAGGCTCCAGACCTGTGAAAAGAACAGATCTCTTGCTGAAGCCTCCCAGTTTGTGGTACTTGGCTAAGGCAGCCCTAGGAAACTAATACATCTGCCTACAACCCAGAGTGGTAGTTTGTAACATATCAGATCAGCTCACTCATCTGCTTAAAATCCTCCAGTCATTTCCCTTTGCTCTTAAATAAACCCCAAAGCCCCCATCGTGGCCTACAGATTGGTCCTAACTTCAGTTGGTTTAGACATACCACCCACCACCTTGCTTTTTATAGTGACCTATGGACCCCAAGCCACTCCCTCTCATTCCTCAAAGATTTTAGTTCCTCACTCACTGTCACTCCATCTCTACTCATGTCTTTTTTTTTTAATTGAAGTATAGCTGATTTACAGTATCGTGTTAGTTTCAGGTATACAGCACAGCAATTCAGCTATATATATATATATATATATATATATATATATATATATATATATGTATGTATATATGTATGTATATGTATATTCTTCTTCAGATTCTTTCCCTTTATAGGTTATCACAAAATACTGGGTATAGTTCCATGTGCTATACAGTAGGTCCTTGGTCCTATTCATGTCTTAATGCTTGGTGACGGCACCATATACCAGAATGATTCTGGCCACCCCGTGGTCTCTCATTTCCTTGAACCCTTCTTCTTTTCTTTTCTTTTTTGAAAATATTTATTTATTTATTTGGCTGCACCAGGTCTTAGTTGCGGAACGCGAGATCTTTGTTGCCATGTGCGGGATCTAGTTCCCTGACCAGGAATCGAACCCGGGCGCCCTGCATTGGTAGCGCAGAGTCTTACCCACTGGATCACCAGGGAAGTCCCAAACTCTCCTTGTTCAGTGATGGTGTCCATCTGCCCTTTACTCCATGGTCTTACCTAGACTCTACCATTACCACCGACTGCGACCCCTCACTGGTCCCAATGCCCTGCATCCCACCCTCTGACCACCGTAAGGGTAAATTACAAAAAGATTGAACTTTCCCTGTTGCCCAAAGAGAAAGACACCTTTCCCTCCCTCCCTTTCCTTCCTTTTATTAGAGCATTTGCTGGAGAAAAGAATATTTTTAAACCCTACCTCTGTCCCTTTGATATGTATATAAATCTTCTAAAAAGTTCTGGTCAACATTACAACCCACAGATGTTCTTCTTAAAGGCCTAGGAGCCACCTCTTTGAAATGTAAACATCAAGGAAGATACCTTCCTGTTACTGCTTGTCATAGAAATTTGAGAAGTTTTCTTTTTCCTCCAGATAAAGGCAGGTAACTAACACAGGTACCTACCCCATTTACCAGGTGAATTATTTTTGCCCCAACACGGACCACTCCCATTTTTCCTCCTCATTTCCCTAGTACCCACGGGGACCAAAATCCATCGACCCTGCCATTGTCTATCTGTCTGTCACACCGTCATGCCCTCACTTCCCTCCTTAAACTTCATGGCCCACCATTTTGTCTACTTCCTTGCCCCTCCCTTCAGCCCTCTTGTCCTTTACTTGCTTGGTTTTACTTGATGGGCAAAAATCCAACCCTCCACCTGCCTCACCTGGGTCATGCACCCACTGGCTGGAGGAAAACATAAGACTATACTGATTGGTCTTGAAGGAAACTAGAATATTTCACCCCAAAACAGGCCACTTTAGCATATCGATTATTCTGAGTTAAAGGCACTCAAGAAACATCAGGGGCAAGGAGGACATTGACCCTGTGTTTCTTGCTAAAAGCAGGAGATAAAGCTCCCAGGTGTCTGCCCTGTCCTGGGAGGAAGGAAGACATTCTTATCACCAGAGACGGGAGACTGGAAGCCGAGAAATCTGTACCAACAACCTTATTAAACTAACCTTTATCTTCCTAGTTACTTCTTCACCACTTACCACCCCTCGTCCAAACCCCTTTGTCTTGTCAATTTGTCACAAATTCATTGTGTCTTTGTCTGAAAGATATAAAAGCTTCCTGCTCTGGTCAAAAAAATTATATGCTCTTCTGTTAATTTGCTCTGTGTCAGTTTAATTCCTAGGACCAGCCAGAGACCCAGATAGGGTGGAGGAGAGTTTTTCCTCCCCTGCAATTCTACTTTAAATTTATGACCAGGAACCTAAGTTGAGCTCTTGGTAGAGTCCAGTACTTTATGTTATTTCCCCAATTCATTCTCTCTCCCACTCTCCCAGACAAGTATTTTAAACTCTCTTCTCTCCTGTATGTCTATTTCCTCTTATGCCGTCTCTACCCTCAGCAGAGGACTTTGCTAATTCTCTAAGAAAACTAAAACAATCCAAAGAAAACCACCACAAGCCCCCATCATCATATACAAAAAATAACTCGAAATGGGTCATAGACTTAAATGAAAAAGCTGAAACTATAACATTCTTAGAAGAAAACAAAGGAGTAAAGCTTTGTGATTGAGTTGGGAAAAAATCCATTTCTTAGATATGATACCAAAATCGCAAACAACAAAAGAAAAATAAATTGAACTTCATCAAAACAAAAACTTTTGTATTTCAAAGGACATCATCAAGAAGGTGAAAAGACAACTCACAGAATGGGAGGAAAATATTTGCAAATTGTATATCTGATAAGGGACTTGTATCCAGAATTTATAAAGAACACTTACTACTCAATGATAAAAAGAGAAATAACCTAATTAAAAAATGAGCAATGGATCTGAACAGACATTCTCCAAAGAAGATATACAGATGGCCAATAAGTATATGAAAAGGCTCTCAATATCATTAGTCATTAGAGAAATACAAATAAAAGCCACAATGAGATGCCACTTCACACTCACCAAGATAACGATAATTTTAAAAAGGACAAGTGTTGATGAGGATGTAGACAAGTTGGAACCCTCATACATTGTTGGTGGGAATAGAAAATGGTGCAGCCACTTTGGAAAACAGTTCGGCAATTTCTTTCTTTCTTTCTTTTCTTCATTTATTTATTTATTTATTTATTCATTCATTCATTCATTCATTTATTTATTTATGGCTGCTTTGGGTCTTTGTTGCTGCATATGGGCTTTCTTTAGTTGTGGCGAGCGTGGGCTACTCTTCATTGTGGTGCGCAGGCTTCTCTTTGCGGTGGCTTCTCTTGTTGCGGAGCACGGGCTCTAGGCACGTGGACTTCAGTAGTTGTGGTGCGTGGGCTTCAATAGTTGCGGCACACGGGCTTAGTTGCTCCGTGGCATGTGGGATCTTCCTGGACCAGGGCTCAAACCTGTGTCCCCTGCATTGGCAGGTGGATTCTTAACCATTGTGCCACAAGGGAAGCCCCGGCAATTTCTTAAATGTTAAACAGAGTTCCCAGGTGACCCAGCAATTCCACACCCAGGTATATACTGAAGAAATTAAAACTATATACACACAAAAACTTGGACACAAATGTGAATAACAGCATTATTCATAATAGCCAAAATGTGGAAACAACCCAAAGGTCCTTCAGCTGATGAGTAGATAAATAAAATGAGGCATATCCACACAATGGAATATTATTTGGCAATGAAAAGGGAGTTCCCTGGTGGTCTAGTGGTTAAGATTCTGGGCTTTCACTGCCATGGCCCGGGTTCAATCCCAGGTCAGGGAACTGAGATCCCACAAGCCACCCAGCACGGCCAAAAAAAAAAAAAAAAAAGCCTAAACAAACAAACAAAAAGAAGTGGGGCAGTGACGCATGCTTCAATATGATGAACCTTGAAAACATTGAAGCCAGTCACTGAAGACCATATATTATATGATTCACTTTATGTGAAATATCCAAAACAGGCCAATCCATGGAGGCAGAAAGCAGATTAGTAGTTTCCTAGGGTTTGAGAGAGAGCAGGGAATGAGGAAGAATTGGAGGAAAATAGAAAGTGGTTACTAGCGGGTATGGAGTTTCTTTGAGGGATGATGAAAATGTAAGATTGATTGTGGTGATGATCGCACAACTCTATGAATATACTACAAAACGGGGAATTGTAATTTAATGAGTGAATTGTATGGTATGTGAACTATTTCTCAATAAAGTTGTTAAAAAATAGAAATCAACCACAAATACCATTTACCAAAAAGGTAACCGAAAACAAACAAGGCCGCTCAAGCATGACCTGCTGGTGAAACCTTTCCAGATCCTTGTTTGGATTCCCACACGGCCTGACAACTCCCAGCCCTGTCTCACGGCTTTCAGTGTGGGGGCCTGCAGTCCATCTGTCCTCGTCGCTAGGCTGGGGCTACTAGAGGCCAAGGGTCATACTTCACGCTTCTCTGCGTCACCACGTGCCCGGCACAAGGAAGGCTGCCGGTAAATGTTTGTTT
The DNA here is from genome assembly GCF_009873245.2 of Balaenoptera musculus. Taxonomy (NCBI): domain Eukaryota; kingdom Metazoa; phylum Chordata; class Mammalia; order Artiodactyla; family Balaenopteridae; genus Balaenoptera; species Balaenoptera musculus. Next base: position 82,979,061 of record NC_045797.1, read on the forward strand.
AATGAGTGAATTCTCATAATCATCTTGTGACATTTACTAAATATGTCAATTAGATATTTAATTGTTTGATAAATGTTCATAGCCATGAACCTTTGATTCATCAACATCTGATAAACATTGTTGAATCCGTGGTTCTGAGAACCGTGCTGTACTTAATAACTCCAGAGGTCAAGTGTGTCAGATTCTCCGAATACTTGACCTCTATTTTGATCTCAGCACTGGGCAGCCAGAGTTTTAGGGAGCGAGCCACTGGGTAGGTGGCTGGAGTGGCCGGGCTTTGCCCTGAATCCACCAGCCCAGCTGCCCATCCCCTCTGATGCTCAGCCTGCAGCCGGCTCTGGAGGTGATCCAGGCCCTCTAGGCCCTGCCTCTGAATCACCTCTGGGCCCCTGTTGCAGACATAGCGTCCCACACGGATGGGGTCCTCAGGAAGGCTTGCTCTGTGGGCTATCCTACCTGAACTGGTCCTAGAGACCTGCGCTTAGCCAGCGGGCCAGCGGGAAGAAGTTTGCAGGCAGAGACAGGAGAGCACAGGTGACAGTGGTGGAGGAAGTGGCCGATCCTGTCCTCCTTGTCCTTTCATTCCACTGAGAGCCTGAGGCCAGCCGAGGGGAAAGCCCACGCCCCTTGGAGGACAGTGTAGGTGGTTCCCTGGCTGTAAATGAGGCTCCTGCCCAGCATTTTCTTAAAGAGCCTTTAAAATTCCCAGTTAGAACTGCTGGTAGCCCCTGTGAAAATGTATACTGATCTGTACTACATCCTTCTCTCTCTGTGGATATATTTGGCGAGAGTGACGCAATGATGGTACCCATTTGGAAAATGAGCGCAGCAATCCTAGGGAATTTTGACTAAGAATGTTTAAAGGAACAATGGTTCTCAACACACGTAACTGCCACGAGGAGCAGCACGAATTTTCAGCAAGTCTCTGCTTTCTGGAAGCCTGCTGACATACTAAGCAGGGCTTTCCAGGTGTCAGTGAACTCGGGGGTGAAATCTCTCGGGAGAGCGCTGTGGGTCCAGGTTGGGTGTGACCCTGAGCCGTGTGTCTGTGAGTTTGGGAGGCCCTTGGGGACCCTCATTTCTTTGACCAGCTCATCCATCACACCTGAGCACTTCCTGCTTTTCTGTGCCCTGCTTTCCTCACTCCGGTTCTCCCCAGGGTGCTCTGAGTCCTCCCCCGATCTCAGAGCCTCAGGGCTCCCTGGAGACATCATCGGGGCAAACACACTTGCTGTATGTCAACCTTCCTCCTTCCTGCTGAGCCCTCCCCCGAGGACATCCATGGGGAAACCGATGCTGCCAGACCAGATGCCTCCGTGTCCGTGAAGAAGCCCCTCCTGCCAAGGGTCCAGCAGACCACCGCACTCTCCCCCTCCTAGGAAGGGACCTGCGTGCATGGTGGTAGGTCCTTGGAGATGACAAGGTCCGTCAGGGAGAGACCCCTGTCTGCCTGGTTCCCTGTGAGGAAAATCAACAATGAGTATTTCCCGAATGAATGAATGAATGGATGGATGAAGATGAATGAGTGAAATGTCATCATCTGGTCCCTCCCCCCTCCTCTGTGAGGCGGGGCATCTGACTTTGGTGCAGTATTTCTCTCCAGCTCGAATGGAATGGTTTGAGTGTCCCTATGGACAACATCCAACCTGGCCTCTAAACTCCTCCACTCCAAGGCCCTTCCCTTTGGTCCTTTCAGCTGCCCACTCCTGTGGCAGCTTGTCATCACATGAAACTGCCCCACCTCTGAAAGCTTAAATAACAATATCCCACTCTCATGCCCAACTCCCACTGCACTGCCCTCAGTGCGCCCACACACGTGCATACACAAACACACACACATGCACGCACGCATGCCTCTGCCTTCCCCTGCTCTGTCACCTCCTCCCAATCGGGCTTCTTTTCCTGCCGGGCCTGACTGACTGAACTTCCCTCTCATCAGCACCTTTGATTCTCTCGTGCCCTACTCTTCCCGTGAATCATCCTCAGCTCATTTCAGCAAAACCCTTGATGCTGAGTCTTCCCCACCTACATCTGGGCAGCTCAGCAGTGCCAGAGAGGCCCCACAGAGCTGCCCAGCACCGCTCTTGCCCTCCTTTCCCAGCTGTCCCTTCCCTTTGGTCACTCACCTGTTCATGCTTTCAGCGAATACGCTTTGATCTCCAACCACAGGCCAGGGCTGTTCAAGGTTCCTGGGGCTGAGTGGTCAAAGCCAGGTCAGGTGCCTGCTCTCAGAGACCTCCTCTGCTGCTGGGGGGACACGGTAAATAGATAAATGACCGTCACAGTGATTCAGCGGGGTCAGCCTCACTGTTCCGCTGCAGTTACTACCTGGGGCTTTGCAGCCTTCATTCTGAAGGTGACCTTGCCCCCTACTTCAAGAAAAGTGATACCCTCGGATATCATATCATTTCTAATTCTTCCAAGCTATGAATTTACCACCCTACATACCTCTCACCCCGCAGCTGCCTTGTTCTTCTTGTTTAGAGAACGCGACAGGTCCTCCTGTTCGAGGCCAGTGTCCCGCACCCCCGTGCTCATCCCCGAAGCCCCCCTCTACTTCCCCTATCGGTTATCTCCTGGCTATCCTTCATCGTCACACCGTCATTCCACGATCCTTCCCCTCAGCATGCAAACAAGCTCAATAGTCTTCTTTGTTTTTTATTTTTTTAAAATTTTGTCCCCACCATGCGGCTTGCGGGATCTTAGCTCCCTGACCAGGAATTAAACCGGGCCACCACAGTGAAAGTGCTGAGTCCTAACCACTGGACAGCCAGGGAACTCCCTCAATCATCTTCTGTCTTTAAACCACCCTCCTTGGGCCCTGAGTCCCACTCCACACCCCCCACCCCAATCTCTCTCCTTCCTTCTAAACTTCCAGCACCGTGTTCGCATCCTGACTGCCAGGCACACCCGAGTTCCCCTGCTGCTGAAGGACCTACTGTGTGCTTGAACCTATGCTCATTGCTGGGGTAACCACGGGAGCCATGACAGGCAAGGTCCTGGCCTCAGGCAGCTTACATTCTGGTGTGGGAGGCACGTCACATGCAAGTAAACAGGTAAAGAAGAATGAGAAATTTACATATTCTTTTAAAGTTCTATGAAGAAGATAAAAAGGGGTAGTGAGACTGAGAGTAACGGGGAAAACCCACTTCAAATAGGGTTCTCCCTGGAGAAATGACAGGGCCTGAAAGTTTTGAATCGCCCAGATTCGTGAGGGGTGGGGACAGGAAGAGCCACGCCTGGTGGGAGGAGACCCCCGGCTCTGCTGGGGACGGTGTGTGTAGGTGGGAGCCATTCCCACCTCAAGCCGCTACCATCTGTCCTCACCGCTTCCTCGAAAACAATCCTCCCTCCATTCTTAAGCCCAGGGAACAGGTGCAGTCACGTTTGTTAGTGCTCCCTGCTCCAGGTAACCTCGTTTAACGCTCTCCTCTGGAATCACCCCTTGCTGGGACTTGCACGAGTCCATCCTCTCCTGTGGTCACTCATTTCCTGACTCTTTCCTGCGTGCCCTTTCTCTGACCTCCCTTTATTTTTGTTGTCCCCAAAACTCCATTCTTTGCCAGTTCCTTTCTCTCCCTACACCGGAGGTTTATGACTTTTGGGGATCACAGATCCCTTTGATTCTCTGTTGATCTCTCCTCCTAGAAAAAATAACTGCACATTACACAATACATAGGATTCTTTTCATATGATATTATCAAGGAGTTTTTGGGCCCCTCTAGACTCTCGGACTCCAGATCTAGAAGCCTTATCTATACACTTTCCCAGAGAGATTTTATCCATTCCCGCAGGACTATCTATTCTTTATAATTTTAAACATTGAAGTGTAGTGGAAAGTGAGGGCTGAATAGGTAGAACACAGAAGATTTTTAGGATAGAGAAACTACTTTGTATAATACTATTATAATGATGGATACATGTCATTATACATTTTGTCCAAACCCACAGAATACCAAGAATGAACACCAAGATGAAACCTAATGTAAACTACAAACTAGGTGGTAATGATGTGTCAATGTAGGTTCACGGATTGTAACAAATATAACACTCTGGTGGGGGACTTGATAATGGGGGCGGCTGTGCACGTGGGAATTCTGTACTTTCCGTTCAGCTTGGTCGTGAACCTAAAACTGCTCTAAAAATTAATGTCTATTATTTTAAAAGAGGAACTATAATGTATACAGAAAAGAGAACAAATTACAGGTATACAGCTCAATGAATCACAGGTGGGAACACCCATGGAACCATGACCCAAGTCAAGAAATAGAGCATTAGTTTAAAAAAAAAGAAAGAAAAGAAAAAAGAGTATTAGTAACGCACCAGAAGCCCCCTTTGCCCTCTGCCATTTGGTATTTCCTCGCACACTCCAAAGGAAACCACCAGCCTGAGCTCTAATGCCATTGAGTAGTTTTGCCTGTTATAAATAGAATCATACACTATCTACTCTTCTGTGTCTGGCTTCTTGATGCCTGCGTTACGCTTGTGAGGTTCGATGTTCTTGGGTGTAACGATGATTTGTTCATTTTAATTGGTGTGTGATATTCACTGCCGGGTGTACCATGGTGTATTTTGGTGGACTTCTGTTTCAAGTTTGGGGCTTTTAGGAATCATGCTACTGTGAACATTCTTGTACATGTCTTTCGGTGAACACGTTGTACGTACTCCTGTTGAATATATATCTGGGAGTGAAATTGTTGGGTCCTGGAGTTTACATATATTTAACTTATGTAGATAATTCTAGTTTTCCAAAGTGATTGCAGTAAGCCAAACACCCCACCAGCAATGTGTTAAAGTTCCTGTCATTCCACATCCTCATCAATACTTGGTGTTGTCAGAATTTAAAATTTTAGCCATCCAGATGCGTGTGTAATGACAGCTCATTGTGGTTTTAACTCACATTTCCCTGATGACTAATTATGTAGAGGACACCCTCATGTGTTTATTGGTCATTAATATACTCATATATTTTGTATTGGGTTGTTGTTTTTTCACTGTTGAGTTGTAGGAGTTCTTTATACATCCTGGATACCAGGCCACTGTCTGATATACGTTTTGCGAATATTTTCTACCAGCCTGTATCTTGCTTATTCATCTTCTTAACTGTCTTTTTTTAAAAAATTTATTTATTTATTTATTTATTTTTGGCTGCATTGGGTCTTTGTTGCTGCACGCGGGCTTTCTCTAGTTGCAGTGAGCAGGGGCTACTCTTCGTTGCGTGTGTAGGCTTCTCATTGTGGTGGCTTCTCTTGTTGCGGAGCACGGGCTCTAGGTGTGCAGGCTTCAGTAGCTGCGACGTGTGGGCTCAGTAGTTGCTCTGCGGCATGTGGGATCTTCCCGGACCAGGGCTTGAACCCATGTCCCCTGCGTTGGCAGGCAGATTCCTAATCACTGTGCCAGCAGGGAAGTCCCTTAACTGTGTCTTCTGATGATCAGAAATTTCTAATTTTGATGTCTAACTTATCAATTTTCTTTTATGATTATGGATTTTTGTGACCTAAGAAACCTTTGCTTATCTCCCAAGTCACAAGATATTCTCCTATGTTTCCTTTTTAAATCTTTATTGTTTTAACTTTGGTGTTTAGGTCTATGATCTATTTTTTTTTTAGCAGTTTTTTTCTTTTTAAATTTTATTTATTTATTTATTTATTTTTGGCTGTGTTGGGTCTTCGTTTCTGTGTGAGGGCTTTCTCTAGTTGCGGCAAGCGGGGGCCACTCTTCATTGCAGTGCGCGGGCCTTTCACTATCGCGGCCTCTCTTGTTGCGGAGCACAGGCTCCAGACGCGCAGGCTCAGTAGTTGTGGCTCACGGGCCTAGTTGCTCCGCGGCATGTGGGATCTTCCCAGACCAGGGCCTGAACCCGTGTCCCCTGCATTGGCAGGCAGACTCTCAACAACTGCGCCACCAGGGAAGCCCTATGATCTATTTTGAATTCATATTTTCTGTATGGCATGAGGTTGAATTCAGGGCCTATTTTTCCCTATATGGATATCCAGTTATTCCAGCACCATTTGTTTTTTATTTTATTTATTTATTGATTTATTTAACATCTTTATTGGAGTATAATTGCTTTACAATGGTGTGTTAGTTTCTGCTGTATAACAAAGTGAATCAGCTATACATATACATATATCCAGCACCATTTGTTGAACAGAATTTCCTCTCCTCATCGGATTGCTTTGGTGCCTTTGTTGAAAATCAAATGATTACATACATTAGAATCTATTTCTGGGCTCTCTATTCTTTTCCATGATGTGTTTGTTGATTCTTCCTCCAGAAGCATATTATCTTAATTACTGTAACTTTACAGTAGGCCTTGAAATCACATAGTGTACCTCCTCTAACTTTGGGGGTTTTTTCAAGTGTTTTGAAAAAACCTTTTGTATTGCTGCACATTTTAGAATCAGCTTGTCAATTTCTACCAAAAAAAAAAGAAAAGCCTGCTGAAATTTTGATTGGGATTGCGTTGAATCTATAGATTAATGTGGTGAGAATGGACATCTTATTATTTTTTTTAATGTGATTTTTCAGGCTTTATTTATTTATTTATTATTTATTTTTTTTGGCTGTGTTGGGTCTTCATTGCTGCACGCAGGCTTTCTCTAGTTGTGGCGAGTGGGGGTCTGCTCTTTGTTGCAGTGTGAGGGCTTCTCATTGCAGTGGCTTCTCTTCCTGCGGAGCACGGGCTCTAGGCACAAGGGGTTCAGTAGTTATGGCATGCGGGCTCAGTAGTTGTGGCACACGGGCTCAGTAGTTGTGGCTTGCGGGCTCTAGGGCGCAGGCTCAGTAGTTGTGGCATATGGGCTTAGTTGCTCCGCAGCATGTGGGATCTTCCCGGACCAGGGCTCAAACACAAGTCCCCTGCATTGGCAGGTGGATTCTTAACCACTGTGCCACCAGGGAAGCCCGAGAATGACATCTTAATGACAAATCTCATCTTGAATTATTTATGTATCTCCCCATCCTCCCACTTCCCCCCCACACCAAGACCTGCTCTTGTGTTATCTACTGTCATACCTGACCCTGAAACTGGGAGGCACCCTTAACTTTGCCCTCTCCCTTAGCCCTAACAGCGATCATGAAGGCCTGCTGATTTTTCTCCTCTTTGTCCCTAGCGCTTCCATGCTAGTGCAGGCCTTCCTCATTACTCACCCAGATAATTGCAATCTCTGCTTAATTACCTGGACCCTGCAAATGTAGCTCATGCACCAGCCTGAGAGAGACTGCTTGTGCAAATCTGACCCCACTACTCTGGCTTGAAACCCATTAGCTCCAGGATGAGTCCCAGTTGCCTTAACTTGAAATGTACCAGTTCACAATCTGGCTCTTTCTCACCTTTTCAGCTACATTTCCTGATATTCGCTGTCCCTTCCTTTTTCCAAAAGCCTCCCCACCCCCCCAAATGAGTTGGGACCCCTCCTTGATGCATCAGTCATGCCTTGTACACAGGACTGGGTACATAATGCAGGGTCCCTTGCTCAAAAATTATTAAGAATTTCAAGATGACAACAGCAGAGTTTTAAACCAGGTGTGAGTGAGGGTCTTATGAGCATGGGGCCCTGTGGGATTGCACAGGGCCTTTGCACTTCCCACACTTGTCATTGTCTCTGTTTCTGTGGAGCAGGAAGCCCTAGAGCTCTGAAGGACCCAGGCAAGTCATCCATGAAGTGAGCTGCTTTCTTCCAAAATCAATGGCTTTTGTCCTTTGTTATAACCTGGTCACTTCGAATGCCCTCAGAAGGTAGAACATTGACTACTATTACAGTCCAGCTGCTCAGCTCTGAAAACTGAGTCAACAAATGATTATGTTCAGTGAGGCCCGCTGTGATCGGGGCATTGAGAGCCCCGATGGAATGAATTTGCTTATGGTTGTGATGTCAGCCAGTAATCCCACCACAAAGGTGGAGGTTGTGATAAACTTTCAAGCACAGACGTCACCGGTTTCTGTGTAGTATAATTAGCCTGTGCTCATTCTCAGTAAGTATCTGTTCTTATTCAAAGGATTCTATACATTCAACTCTCCAAAAGAGCTCCTTCAAATAGACTGGAAATGCACGCCCATGTGTATTTGGTATCATTTATGCAAAGTGTTAGTGTGTGATTGAAGGAGAAAACGTGCAGTGAGGTAGCATCCCACTGTCTGGGGTGAGGTGTGGGGTGTTTATTGCAATCTGGTTTGGGGCCCAGGTCCTAGTGAGGGTCTTCATGGTCAAGTGTAAGAGGGCTTCCAATCTGTCTTACTGCCAACTTCCCTGGCTTGATTTCTCCCACCTTAGAACTCCTTGGCAGTGTGGACTACATCCTATGCAGACTTTTATTCCTAATATGCACAAGGTCTGGCAATAAGTCCAGTAAATGTTTGGCTAATGAATGGAAGATAAAGGGAGAAGAAAAGAGGGAAGGAAACAGAATGGGGATTTCAGCATTGGATTATATTATCTTGTGGAAGTAAGATAACTTATATTATCCCTACCACCACCACCTAGAGCAGACAAGCAAAGAAAACACAGCTTTACTTAATCTAAGGTTCAGCTTAACTTTGTCCAAAATGTAGATAATAATTCATTCTGGTGCATTTAAGACAGTTAAATGTCCATATTAATAATACTAATGAAAACAATAATAAATTTATATTAATAACATTTATGAAAGTTATTTTCTTAATAATGTGCATATAGCTTTAACCATTTTTAAATTTAGTTATTCATTTATTTATTTATTCAACAGACATTGAGTGCCTATTATGTTATAATAGTGTTATAATACTATAATAGTGTTATAACTAGGGAATAGATTTTCATGATCAAACATTCTATAGCTTATTTCACCATTGGCCATTTGTGGATTTAACATAATAAAGGAGTAAATCTTTTTTTTAATATAAATTTATTTATTTTATTTTATTTATTTTTGGCTGGTCGGGTCTTCGTTGCTGCGTTCAGGCTTTCTCTAGTTGCGGTGAACAGGGGCTACTCTTCGTTGCGGTGCGTGGGCTTCTCATCGCGGTGGCTTCTCTTGTTGCGGAGCATGGGCTCTAGGCGCGCAGGCTCAGTAGTTGTGGTGCATGGACTTAGTTGCTCCACAGCATGTGGGATCTTCCTGGACCAGGGCTCGAACCTGTGTCCCCTGCATTGGCAGGCGGTTTCTTAACCACTGCGCCACCAGGGAAGCCCAAAAGTAAACCTTTTTAACAGTAAAACTATTTTTTTTTAACAGTAAAACTATTAACTGTCTATTCCTTTCTCTTTCTTGCTCAAGTCACATAAAATGGACAGAAGGCATAACACAAGGCTGTGTAAAAATACAGGGCAGCACCAATGTGCAAACTGCATATGCATACCTGAAAATGTTAACATTATCTCATATACATTCTGGAATCTGTGTGCCAATTCAGCCCACAGAGAAAGACTTACATGGTATTGTCTTATTTTTATATAATAATGTCATCTACAAAGCATTTTCATCTGTGTAATTTCACTTGAAATCTGCCTTCTAAAAACTTACAACCTAAGGCAGACATATTGACAAATGTCAGAACACATAGTAGTAACTCAATAGATATTCGCTGAATGAGTGTATGAATGAATATGGTTACAGGACACATGATTAAGAGTTAAGTATTAAAATAACACAAAAACTTTATAGTAAGTCCTAAAGGCATTTCAATTCAGTTCAAACATGGCATTTACACATGGTAGTAGCTGAATACATGGGTGCTTAACTAAATTTAATTTCTCACATCTTTGCTATACTCCAGGAGTCTATCGCATGGAGGGAGGAGTGATTCTCTTTTTCCCTTGGTGGGAAAGACAACCTGTACATGATGATGGTGATGAGGATGATGATGATGTTGATGGTGACGACCATGCAAGTCACGTGTAGTTAGGCAGAATTCTAAGATGACCCAATGTCCTTCACCTTTGCATAGTTCCCTCCTCTGTAACTATGATAGGCTATTATGTTACATCACATGGCAAAAAAGATCTTGCAGATATAATTAAGGTTACTAATCAGTTGATCTTAAGATAGGGCCACCTACTCACATGAGCCCTTTAGAATAGTCTTCTCTGATGGATGCAGAGGGGAAGTCACTGAGACCCACTGTGGCCAGCTTGAAAGACCACAAGCATCCATGCTGTGAGCTCCCCATGGGGGTCGCGGAGGAAGGACCTGAGAACGGCTTCTGGGAGCTGGGAGTGGCCCCCGGCTGACAGCCAGCAGGGAAACAAGGGATCTCAGCCCTACACCTGAAGAAAACTGAATTCTGTCAACAACAAGAATGATCTGGGAAGCTGATTTCTCCCCAGAGCCTCCAGACCAGCCAGCCTGGCCAACACCTTAGTTTCTGCCAGAGAACCAGCCATGCCACGCCATAATTCTGACCTACAGAACTGTGGGTCAATATTTACGCTGTTTTAAGCCACCAAGTTTGTGGTAATTTGCTATTAGCAATAGAAAACTAATCCAGTTGTTAATGGTATTTTTAAGGTGTGGAAAATTCCTCTGCAGGTTATGCGGAACCCGAAGCAATGATTCAGAGTAACAGGGAAGTGGGTGAGCTCGGCATCCTGGGCTGGGAAGGGCGTGGCTAGCCATCAGTGTTCTGAAATGGGGTCTGACAGGCGAGAAGAAGACCACGCGATCAGCGAGAGTCTGGAAGACAGAAACGTTATCTTTGGGGATCACTTATAGTAACATCTTCCTCTTTCATTCATTCAACAAATATTTATATTTGTTCTTTTCTCAGTGTTGCATATAATTACATATATGTATAGCAGTCAGATGGATAAGGTCCCTGTTCTCACGGGGCTTACATGCTAGTGAGCATGGAGGAACCAGAGTATAAAACACTTCAAGTGTCAAAGAGTAAAGTCATTTCAGGTAATAAATGCAAGAAAGACAATAAAGCACATGGATGTGATGGACGCAGCTGGGCGGGGGCAGGGCTGCTATGGGTCAGAGAAGGCATTTGGGGGTGGGGGGTGACATTTGAAATGAGATCCGGATGCTGCAAAGTAGCAGCCGTGGAAATGCTGAGGACAGAGCATTCTGGACAGAGAGAACAGCAAGTGCAAAGACCCTGAGGCCAGAAAAGCAAGAAAACAGTGTGGCCAAGTCACTGGGGAGGGAGAGGTAGGCTAAACACAGGTGGTGGAGGATCTTGTTAGGCATCAGGAAGGAGTTTGGATTTAAATGTGAGTGCCCTGGATTCTAAGCAGGGGAGCGAAACCATCTGATGCACTATTTTAAAAAGGTTGTTCTGAGGGCTGAGGGTCAGGGGACGAGTGAAAGCAGGGAGACCAGCTGGCAGCTTGGGGAGCCAGGCCGTGGGTGGCAGTGGCAGTGTAGAAATCCGGAAAATCTTCTTTGGAGATAAAGCAGATAGACTTCCCGGTGGATTTGACTTGGAGAGTGAACCACTTGGTGAATATAATCAGTTGGTTAAAAGATTATTGTTGAAATAGAAAAAAAAAACAAAACAACGAAATGTTATTTTGCAAATACAACTGTAAGCCCCAGTTTAAGAAACACTGCAGTGAGATTATATACAATGTATGATGAGAATCTAGGTATTTAAGGCCCCCTGGAGATGAAGGAGGATGAACGGGAGTTACTGAGGTACACAGAGGGTGGGATTAATAGTAGTCGGAAGAGCAGGTGCAAAGACTCGAAGGAGGTGTGAGAGAGGGTCTCGTATTTTTCACGCTGTGAGTAATTCAGCTTGGAGAGTCTAGGGAGTGAGCAGGGGTGTGAGAGGAGCTGGGGAGGGGGCAGCATCAGGTACGGTGGCTGGAAAGTCAGAAGGGGCCAGCAAAGGTGTTCAGATGTGTTCTTCTAGGCTTGGGGAGAACTAAAGAGTTTCGAGTTAGACTGTTGATGTGATCAGGTTTGCCCATTAGAGACATGACTTTCTCTCCTGTGAGAGACAGGTTTGGGGCAGGAAGACCAGAATAAAAGGATTGCGATGGCCAGGTGGGAGAGGATGAAATTTGAATTCCTCTGGCAGTGGGAACAGAGAAGAATGAATTTGACATCTGAAAGGGAGAATCAAAAGGATTTGGAGTTGGATTGGCTGTGGACGTAAAGAATTGGGAGAGGAATCTTGAATGTTTACTTGAAGGTCTCTGGGTTGGCAACTAATAACACAGCAGTTAAGATTATTTGGAGTCTACAACTTTATTTTTTTCTTAGACAGTTTTTAATGTTTTTGTTCCCAGGAGTAAATAATAATAACTAATAAATAGTGCTTACCATGTTAGGAAGAGTTCTAAGCGTTTCATATGTACTATATTTTATTGAATCTAAAAGCCCATTAACTATAAGATGCACCATTATCCCATGTACCATTAGAAGAAAAATACTGTCAATTAAATATGCATGATACACAAGACACACCTGATTTCAGGGATGATAAAAATAGGTATCCTGGACTCAAGTGAATTATAACACACACTCATTTTATCTTTATAACAACCCTCTGAGGTAGGTCCTATTATTATCCTCATTGTTCAAATGAGGAAACAGAAGCAGAGAGATTACATGAACTTGTTCTATCCAGCCTCTATCCAGGTAGCCAGTGGTAGGGCCAGGATTTGGACCCATGCAGTCTGGCTTTGAAGACTGTACTCTTAGCTTCAAGCACAGGCATTGGATAAAGCACCACATTCAAGTTCATCACAGTCTAGGGACTGAATATTTGTGTTAGAGATGAAACTAGAAACACCTGAGAAGCAGCACCTGCTTTGTAGTTCCACCCTCAGTGGAAAACAACCCTAGAATACAGAGGATTGAACCCTCAGGCCAGTGACTGTGGGAAGGGCACCACCCTGGCACCGGGGACCAAGAACACCTTATTCTACCTGGCAGAAAACACCATGTTCCTTGCAGTGTGGTTCCCGACTCTCTGACATTTCTTGTTGGAGAAGGAAGATGTATAAATGGGCATGTTTGAAACAATCATTTGGCAGAGAGCTGTGCTGTTTTCAATATTCCAAAGGCCAAAATGTATGGGACAAAGAATTAGGACTCTGGGTCAGGATGTGGAGTGATTAATTGACTCATTTTTATCAAGAAGTATTTACTGAGAGTGTGCTATTTACCAGGCACTGGGTTAGGTTCAGGGAACCCAGAGATGAATTAAGGCCCAGACTTTCATCAAGTCTAGGTGGAAAGGGTGGTCAGACAAGTACATTACAAACCACAAAGGTAATTGCCATGGATTTACTTCAAATCTTTCAAAATAATCCGAGGATGAGGAAGTGGTGAGGGTATAGCTGAAACATAATGGTTCATGTGTGAATTGTTGAAGCTGGGTTTTATGTACATGAGTTCAATACACTATTATACTTCTAAATATGTTTAAAAATTTCCTAGAGTAATGAAAATGAGGGAGAAAGAAAATAACAGGGTGAAGAACATGTTCAAAAGGAGTCCATCCCCCATGGAAACAACCTAAGTGTCCACTAACAGTTGAATGGATAAAGAAACTGTGGTATATGTATACGATGGAATATTACTCAGCCATAAAAAGGAATGAAATTTTGCCATTTGCAGCAACATGGACGGATTTGGAGGGCATAATGCTAAGTGAAATAAGTCAGACAGAGAAAGATACTGTATGATATCACTTATATGTATTATTTGTGTTCTAAAAAAGACAACAAACTTGTGAATATAACAAAAGAAGCAGATTCACCGATATAGAGAACAAACTAGTGGTTATCAGTTGTGGGGGGGCAATACAGGGGTGGGGGAGTGGGAGGTACAAACTGTTGGGTGTAAGATAGGCACAAGGACGTACTGTACAACCCGGGGAATATAGCCAATATTTTGTAATAACTGTAAATGGAAAGTAACCTTTAAAAATTGTATAGAAATCAAAAATTTTTTAAATTTTAAAAAAGGAGCCCATCCCAAATTTAACAAAAAAGGAAGCTTTATGGGCTCTATTTTAAAAAATGATATTTTAATTAGCCTTGAGAGATTGTGACTTAAGGAAACCAGAGTGCCTGAAGGAAACTGCCAAGAACAGGCATCTAGTATAGCATGGCATCCACGTTCATTGTCTGTAGGATGTGTTAAATTACTGTGCATTTTAATAATAAAAATCTGCAAAAAAAATAAAGTTACTTATTCAGTACAGTGAAAGCATGGGAGAATGAGAAAAATATTCAAAAGGTGAGTTTTGAGGAGATGGTGGCCTCTGGATATAAGGACAAGGGCAGGGCTTCAAGGGAGCATCAGCCAAGATTCAAAAGCAGAGTAATGATGAAATGGATATCCGTGAGGCAGATGGCAAATCTAGGGGTCAGTCAGCGGGACATCGGATTGACCAAGATTCAAAAGCAGAGTAATGAAATGGATATCCGTGAGGCAGATGGCAAATCTAGGGGTCAGTCAGCGGGACATCGGATTGACCAAGATTCAAAAGCAGAGTAATGAAATGGATATCCGTGAGGCAGATGGCAAATCTAGGGGTCAGTCAGCGGGACATCGGATTGACCAAGATTCAAAAGCAGAGTAATGAAATGGATATCCGTGAGGCAGATGTCAAATCTAGGGGTCAGTCAGCGGGACATCGGATTGACCAAGATTCAAAAGCAGAGTAATGAAATGGATATCTGTGAGGCAGATGGCAAATCTAGGGGTCAGTCAGCGGGACATCGGATTGACCAAGATTCAAAAGCAGAGTAATGAAATGGATATCCGTGAGGCAGATGGCAAATCTAGGGGTCAGTCAGCGGGACGTCGATTGACCAAGATTCAAAAGCAGAGTAATGAAATGGATATCCGTGAGGCAGATGGCAAATCTAGGGGTCAGTCAGCGGGACGTCGGATTGACCAAGATTCAAAAGCAGAGTAATGAAATGGATATCCGTGAGGCAGATGGCAAATCTAGGGGTCAGTCAGCGGGACATCGGATTGACCAAGATTCAAAAGCAGAGTAATGAAATGGATATCCGTGAGGCAGATGGCAAATCTAGGGGTCAGTCAGCGGGACATCGGATTGACCAAGATTCAAAAGCAGAGTAATGAAATGGATATCCGTGAGGCAGATGGCAAATCTAGGGGTCAGTCAGCGGGACATCGGATTGACCAAGATTCAAAAGCAGAGTAATGATGAAATGGATATCCGTGAGGCAGATGGCAAATCTAGGGGTCAGTCAGCGGGACATCGGATTGACCAAGATTCAAAAGCAGAGTAATGAAATGGATATCCGTGAGGCAGATGGCAAATCTAGGGGTCAGTCAGCGGGACATCGGATTGACCAATATTCAAAAGCAGAGTAATGATGAAATGGATATCCGTGAGGCAGATGGCAAATCTAGGGGTCAGTCAGCGGGACATCGGATTGACCAAGATTCAAAAGCAGAGTAATGAAATGGATATCCGTGAGGCAGATGGCAAATCTAGGGGTCAGTCAGCGGGACATCGGATTGACCAAGATTCAAAAGCAGAGTAATGAAATGGATATCCGTGAGGCAGATGGCAAATCTAGGGGTCAGTCAGCGGGACATCGGATTGGCCAAGATTCAAAAGCAGAGTAATGAAATGGATATCCGTGAGGCAGATGGCAAATCTAGGGGTCAGTCAGCGGGACATCGGATTGGCCAAGATTCAAAAGCAGAGCAATGACGAAATGGATATCCGTGAGGCAGATGGCAAATCTAGGGGTCAGTCAGCGGGACATCGGATTGACCAAGATTCAAAAGCAGAGCAATGATGAAATGGATATCCGTGAGGCAGATGGCAAATCTAGGGGTCAGTCAGCGGGACGTCGGATTGACCAAGATTCAAAAGCAGAGTAATGAAATGGATAACCGTGAGGCAGATTGCAAATCTAGGGGTCAGTCAGCGGGACGTCGGATTGACCAAGATTCAAAAGCAGAGTAATGAAATGGATATCCGTGAGGCAGATGGCAAATCTAGGGGTCAGTCAGCGGGACATCGGATTGACCAAGATTCAAAAGCAGAGTAATGAAATGGATATCCGTGAGGCAGATGGCAAATCTAGGGGTCAGTCAGCGGGACATCGGATTGACCAAGATTCAAAAGCAGAGTAATGAAATGGATATCCGTGAGGCAGATGGCAAATCTAGGGGTCAGTCAGCGGGACATCGGATTGACCAAGATTCAAAAGCAGAGTAATGATGAAATGGATATCCGTGAGGCAGATGGCAAATCTAGGGGTCAGTCAGCGGGACATCGGATTGACCAAGATTCAAAAGAAGAGTAATGAAATGGATATCCGTGAGGCAGATGGCAAATCTAGGGGTCAGTCAGCGGGACATCGGATTGACCAAGATTCAAAAGCAGAGTAATGAAATGGATATCCGTGAGGCAGACGGCAAATCTAGGGGTCAGTCAGCGGGACATCGGATTGACCAAGATTCAAAAGCAGAGTAATGAAATGGATATCCGTGAGGCAGATGGCAAATCTAGGGGTCAGTCAACGGGACATCGGATTGACCAAGGTTCAAAAGCAGAGTAATGATGAAATGGATATCCGTGAGGCAGATGGCAAATCTAGGGGTCAGTCAGCGGGACATCGGATTGACCAAGATACAAAAGCAGAGCAATGATGAAATGGATATCCGTGAGGCAGATGGCAAATCTAGGGGTCAGTCAGCGGGACATCGGATTGACCAAGATTCAAAAGCAGAGTAATGAAATGGATATCCGTGAGGCAGATGGCAAATCTAGGGGTCAGTCAGCGGGACATCGGATTGACCAAGATTCAAAAGCAGAGTAATGATGAAATGGATATCCGTGAGGCAGATGGCAAATCTAGGGGTCAGTCAGCGGGACATCGGATTGACCAAGATTCAAAAGCAGAGTAATGAAATGGATATCCGTGAGGCAGATGGCAAATCTAGGGGTCAGTCAGCGGGACATCGGATTGACCAAGATTCAAAAGCAGAGTGATGAAATGGATATCCGTGAGGCAGATGGCAAATCTAGGGGTCAGTCAGCGGGACATCGGATTGGCCAAGATTCAAAAGCAGAGTAATGAAATGGATATCCGTGAGGCAGATGGCAAATCTAGGGGTCAGTCAGCGGGACATCGGATTGGCCAAGATTCAAAAGCAGAGCAATGATGAAATGGATATCCGTGAGGCAGATGGCAAATCTAGGGGTCAGTCAGCGGGACATCGGATTGACCAAGATTCAAAAGCAGAGCAATGATGAAATGGATATCCGTGAGGCAGATGGCAAATCTAGGGGTCAGTCAGCGGGACATCGGATTGACCAAGATTCAAAAGCAGAGTAATGAAATGGATATCCGTGAGGCAGATGGCAAATCTAGGGGTCAGTCAGCGGGACATCGGATTGGCCAAGATTCAAAAGCAGAGTAATGAAATGGATATCCGTGAGGCAGATGGCAAATCTAGGGGTCAGTCAGCGGGACATCGGATTGGCCAAGATTCAAAAGCAGAGTAATGAAATGGATATCCGTGAGGCAGATGGCAAACCTAGGGGTCAGTCAGCGGGACATCGGATTGGCCAAGATTCAAAAGCAGAGCAATGATGAAATGGATATCCGTGAGGCAGATGGCAAATCTAGGGGTCAGTCAGCGGGACATCGGATTGACCAAGATTCAAAAGCAGAGTAATGAAATGGATATCCGTGAGGCAGATGGCAAATCTAGGGGTCAGTCAGCGGGACGTCGGATTGACCAAGATTCAAAAGCAGAGTAATGAAATGGATATCCGTGAGGCAGATGGCAAATCTAGGGGTCAGTCAGCGGGACGTCGGATTGACCAAGATTCAAAAGCAGAGTAATGAAATGGATATCCGTGAGGCAGATGGCAAATCTAGGGGTCAGTCAGCGGGACGTCGGATTGACCAAGATTCAAAAGCAGAGTAATGAAATGGATATCCGTGAGGCAGATGGCAAATCTAGGGGTCAGTCAGCGGGACATCGGATTGACCAAGATTCAAAAGCAGAGTAATGAAATGGATATCCGTGAGGCAGATGGCAAATCTAGGGGTCAGTCAGCGGGACATCGGATTGACCAAGATTCAAAAGCAGAGTAATGAAATGGATATCCGTGAGGCAGATGGCAAATCTAGGGGTCAGTCAGCGGGACATCGGATTGACCAAGATTCAAAAGCAGAGTAATGATGAAATGGATATCCGTGAGGCAGATGGCAAATCTAGGGGTCAGTCAGCGGGACATCGGATTGACCAAGATTCAAAAGCAGAGTAATGAAATGGATATCCGTGAGGCAGATGGCAAATCTAGGGGTCAGTCAGCGGGACATCGGATTGACCAAGATTCAAAAGCAGAGTAATGAAATGGATATCCGTGAGGCAGATGGCAAATCTAGGGGTCAGTCAGCGGGACATCGGATTGACCAAGATTCAAAAGCAGAGTAATGAAATGGATATCCGTGAGGCAGATGGCAAATCTAGGGGTCAGTCAGCGGGACATCGGATTGACCAAGATTCAAAAGCAGAGTAATGAAATGGATATCCGTGAGGCAGATGGCAAATCTAGGGGTCAGTCAGCGGGACGTCGGATTGACCAAGATTCAAAAGCAGAGTAATGAAATGGATATCCGTGAGGCAGATGGCAAATCTAGGGGTCAGTCAGCGGGACGTCGGATTGACCAAGATTCAAAAGCAGAGTAATGAAATGGATATCCGTGAGGCAGATGGCAAATCTAGGGGTCAGTCAGTGGGACGTCGGATTGACCAAGATTCAAAAGCAGAGTAATGAAATGGATATCCGTGAGGCAGATGGCAAATCTAGGGGTCAGTCAGCGGGACATCGGATTGACCAAGATTCAAAAGCAGAGTAATGAAATGGATATCCGTGAGGCAGATGGCAAATCTAGGGGTCAGTCAGCAGGACATCGGATTGACCAAGATTCAAAAGCAGAGTAATGAAATGGATATCCGTGAGGCAGATGGCAAATCTAGGGGTCAGTCAGCGGGACATCGGATTGGCCAAGATTCAAAAGCAGAGCAATGATGAAATGGATATCCGTGAGGCAGATGGCAAATCTAGGGGTCAGTCAGCGGGACATCGGATTGACCAAGATTCAAAAGCAGAGTAATGAAATGGATATCCGTGAGGCAGATGGCAAATCTAGGGGTCAGTCAGCGGGACGTCGGATTGACCAAGATTCAAAAGCAGAGTAATGAAATGGATATCCGTGAGGCAGATGGCAAATCTAGGGGTCAGTCAGCGGGACGTCGGATTGACCAAGATTCAAAAGCAGAGTAATGAAATGGATATCCGTGAGGCAGATGGCAAATCTAGGGGTCAGTCAGCGGGACATCGGATTGACCAAGATTCAAAAGCAGAGTAATGAAATGGATATCCGTGAGGCAGATGGCAAATCTAGGGGTCAGTCAGCGGGACATCGGATTGACCAAGATTCAAAAGCAGAGTAATGAAATGGATATCCGTGAGGCAGATGGCAAATCTAGGGGTCAGTCAGCGGGACATCGGATTGACCAAGATTCAAAAGCAGAGTAATGATGAAATGGATATCCGTGAGGCAGATGGCAAATCTAGGGGTCAGTCAGCGGGACATCGGATTGACCAAGATTCAAAAGCAGAGTAATGATGAAATGGATATCCGTGAGGCAGATGGCAAATCTAGGGGTCAGTCAGTGGGACATCGGATTGACCAAGATTCAAAAGCAGAGTAATGAAATGGATATCCGTGAGGCAGATGGCAAATCTAGGGGTCAGTCAGCGGGACATCGGATTGACCAAGATTCAAAAGCAGAGTAATGATGAAATGGATATCCGTGAGGCAGATGGCAAATCTAGGGGTCAGTCAGCGGGACATCGGATTGACCAAGATTCAAAAGCAGAGTAATGAAATGGATATCCGTGAGGCAGATGGCAAATCTAGGGGTCAGTCAGCGGGACATCGGATTGACCAAGATTCAAAAGCAGAGTAATGATGAAATGGATATCCGTGAGGCAGATGGCAAATCTAGGGGTCAGTCAGCGGGACATCGGATTGACCAAGATTCAAAAGCAGAGCAATGATGAAATGGATATCCGTGAGGCAGATGGCAAATCTAGGGGTCAGTCAGCGGGACATCGGATTGACCAAGATTCAAAAGCAGAGTAATGAAATGGATATCCGTGAGGCAGATGGCAAATCTAGGGGTCAGTCAGCGGGACATCGGATTGACCAAGATTCAAAAGCAGAGTAATGAAATGGATATCCGTGAGGCAGATGGCAAATCTAGGGGTCAGTCAGCGGGACATCGGATTGACCAAGATTCAAAAGCAGAGTAATGATGAAATGGATATCCGTGAGGCAGATGGCAAATCTAGGGGTCAGTCAGCGGGACATCGGATTGACCAAGATTCAAAAGCAGAGCAATGATGAAATGGATATCCGTGAGGCAGATGGCAAATCTAGGGGTCAGTCAGCGGGACATCGGATTGACCAAGATTCAAAAGCAGAGCAATGATGAAATGGATATCCGTGAGGCAGATGGCAAATCTAGGGGTCAGTCAGCGGGACATCGGATTGACCAAGATTCAAAAGCAGAGTAATGAAATGGATATCCGTGAGGCAGATGGCAAATCTAGGGGTCAGTCAGCGGGACATCGGATTGACCAAGATTCAAAAGCAGAGTAATGAAATGGATATCCGTGAGGCAGATGGCAAATCTAGGGGTCAGTCAGCGGGACATCGGATTGACCAAGATTCAAAAGCAGAGTAATGATGAAATGGATATCCGTGAGGCAGATGGCAAATCTAGGGGTCAGTCAGCGGGACATCGGATTGACCAAGATTCAAAAGCAGAGTAATGATGAAATGGATATCCGTGAGGCAGATGGCAAATCTAGGGGTCAGTCAGTGGGACATCGGATTGACCAAGATTCAAAAGCAGAGTAATGAAATGGATATCCGTGAGGCAGATGGCAAATCTAGGGGTCAGTCAGCGGGACATCGGATTGACCAAGATTCAAAAGCAGAGTAATGATGAAATGGATATCCGTGAGGCAGATGGCAAATCTAGGGGTCAGTCAGCGGGACATCGGATTGACCAAGATTCAAAAGCAGAGTAATGAAATGGATATCCGTGAGGCAGATGGCAAATCTAGGGGTCAGTCAGCGGGACATCGGATTGACCAAGGTTCAAAAGCAGAGTAATGATGAAATGGATATCCGTGAGGCAGATGGCAAATCTAGGGGTCAGTCAGCGGGACATCGGATTGACCAAGATTCAAAAGCAGAGCAATGATGAAATGGATATCCGTGAGGCAGATGGCAAATCTAGGGGTCAGTCAGCGGGACATCGGATTGACCAAGATTCAAAAGCAGAGTAATGAAATGGATATCCGTGAGGCAGATGGCAAATCTAGGGGTCAGTCAGCGGGACATCGGATTGACCAAGATTCAAAAGCAGAGTAATGAAATGGATATCCGTGAGGCAGATGGCAAATCTAGGGGTCAGTCAGCGGGACATCGGATTGACCAAGATTCAAAAGCAGAGTAATGATGAAATGGATATCCGTGAGGCAGATGGCAAATCTAGGGGTCAGTCAGCGGGACATCGGATTGACCAAGATTCAAAAGCAGAGCAATGATGAAATGGATATCCGTGAGGCAGATGGCAAATCTAGGGGTCAGTCAGCGGGACATCGGATTGACCAAGATTCAAAAGCAGAGCAATGATGAAATGGATATCCGTGAGGCAGATGGCAAATCTAGGGGTCAGTCAGCGGGACATCGGATTGACCAAGATTCAAAAGCAGAGTAATGAAATGGATATCCGTGAGGCAGATGGCAAATCTAGGGGTCAGTCAGCGGGACATCGGATTGACCAAGATTCAAAAGCAGAGTAATGATGAAATGGATATCCGTGAGGCAGATGGCAAATCTAGGGGTCAGTCAGCGGGACATCGGATTGACCAAGATTCAAAAGCAGAGTAATGAAATGGATATCCGTGAGGCAGATGGCAAATCTAGGGGTCAGTCAGCGGGACATTGGATTGACCAAGATTCAAAAGCAGAGTAATGATGAAATGGATATCCGTGAGGCAGATGGCAAATCTAGGGGTCAGTCAGCGGGACATCGGATTGACCAAGATTCAAAAGCAGAGTAATGATGAAATGAATATCCGTGAGGCAGATGGCAAATCTAGGGGTCAGTCAGCGGGACATCGGATTGACCAAGATTCAAAAGCAGAGTAATGAAATGTATATCCGTGAGGCAGATGGCAAATCTAGGGGTCAGTCAGCGGGACATCGGATTGACCAAGATTCAAAAGCAGAGTAATGATGAAATGGATATCCGTGAGGCAGATGGCAAATCTAGGGGTCAGTCAGCGGGACATCGGATTGACCAAGATTCAAAAGCAGAGTAATGAAATGGATATCCGTGAGGCAGATGGCAAATCTAGGGGTCAGTCAGCGGGACATCGGATTGACCAAGATTCAAAAGCAGAGCAATGATGAAATGGATATCCGTGAGGCAGATGGCAAATCTAGGGGTCAGTCAGCGGGACATCGGATTGACCAAGATTCAAAAGCAGAGTAATGAAATGGATATCCGTGAGGCAGATGGCAAATCTAGGGGTCAGTCAGCGGGACATCGGATTGACCAAGATTCAAAAGCAGAGTAATGAAATGGATATCCGTGAGGCAGATGGCAAATCTAGGGGTCAGTCAGCGGGACATCGGATTGACCAAGATTCAAAAGCAGAGTAATGATGAAATGGATATCCGTGAGGCAGATGGCAAATCTAGGGGTCAGTCAGCGGGACATCGGATTGACCAAGATTCAAAAGCAGAGTAATGAAATGGATATCCGTGAGGCAGATGGCAAATGTAGGGGTCAGTCAGTGGGACATCGGATTGACCAAGATTCAAAAGCAGAGTAATGAAATGGATATCCGTGAGGCAGATGGCAAATCTAGGGGTCAGTCAGCGGGACATCGGATTGACCAAGATTCAAAAGCAGAGTAATGAAATGGATATCCGTGAGGCAGATGGCAAATCTAGGGGTCAGTCAGCGGGACATCGGATTGACCAAGATTCAAAAGCAGAGTAATGAAATGGATATCCGTGAGGCAGATGGCAAATCTAGGGGTCAGTCAGCGGGACGTCGGATTGACCAAGATTCAAAAGCAGAGTAATGAAATGGATATCCGTGAGGCAGATGGCAAATCTAGGGGTCAGTCAGCGGGACGTCGGATTGACCAAGATTCAAAAGCAGAGTAATGAAATGGATATCCGTGAGGCAGATGGCAAATCTAGGGGTCAGTCAGCGGGACGTCGGATTGACCAAGATTCAAAAGCAGAGTAATGAAATGGATATCCGTGAGGCAGATGGCAAATCTAGGGGTCAGTCAGCGGGACATCGGATTGACCAAGATTCAAAAGCAGAGTAATGAAATGGATATCCGTGAGGCAGATGGCAAATCTAGGGGTCAGTCAGCGGGACATCGGATTGACCAAGATTCAAAAGCAGAGTAATGATGAAATGGATATCCGTGAGGCAGATGGCAAATCTAGGGGTCAGTCAGCGGGACATCGGATTGACCAAGATTCAAAAGCAGAGTAATGAAATGGATATCCGTGAGGCAGATGGCAAATCTAGGGGTCAGTCAGCGGGACATCGGATTGACCAAGATTCAAAAGCAGAGTAATGAAATGGATATCCGTGAGGCAGATGGCAAATCTAGGGGTCAGTCAGCGGGACATCGGATTGACCAAGATTCAAAAGCAGAGTAATGAAATGGATATCCGTGAGGCAGATGGCAAATCTAGGGGTCAGTCAGCGGGACATCGGATTGACCAAGATTCAAAAGCAGAGTAATGATGAAATGGATATCCGTGAGGCAGATGGCAAATCTAGGGGTCAGTCAGCGGGACATCGGATTGACCAAGATTCAAAAGCAGAGTAATGAAATGGATATCCGTGAGGCAGATGGCAAATCTAGGGGTCAGTCAGCGGGACATCGGATTGACCAAGATTCAAAAGCAGAGTAATGAAATGGATATCCGTGAGGCAGATGGCAAATCTAGGGGTCAGTCAGCGGGACATCGGATTGAATAAGGTAAAGTGAAATGGTCTAGGACTCTTTATTATCAAAGTGAGGAGTAGGCTATATCTATATATCTTATACCTAACACATGTCACTTAATAAGTGACATACATGCTTGTGGTTTACACTCAATGGGTCTGTACAATACATTCTTGAAAATAATAAAGGTAGGGACTTCCCTGGTGGTGCAGTGGTTAAGAATCCACCTGCCAGTGCAGGGGACACGGGTTCGAGCCCTGGTCCGGGAAGATCCCACATGTTGCGGAGCAACTAAGCCCCTGCACCACAACTACTGAGCCTGCGCTCTAGAGCCTGCGAGCCACAACTACTGAGCCCGAGTGCCACAACTACTTAAGTCTGCACGCCTAGAGCCCGTGCTCTGCAACAAGAGAAGCCACCCAATGAGAAGCCCGGGAACCGCAACGAAGAGTAGCCCCCGCTCACTGCAACTAGAGAAAAGCCCGCGCGCAGGAACAAAGACCCAAGGCAGACAAAAATAAAAATAAATAAATAAAAATTTATTAAAAACAAATGATAAAGGTAGTATTTTTGTGTGTGTGAAAGTATTCAAAGTGTCTTAGAAATCATCCTGCATATTTTGGAAAATAAGAAGTTTCCATTTTTTTTTTTTTAAATTGAGGTATAGGGCTTCCCTGGTGGCGCAGTGGTTGAGAATCTGCCTGCCAATGCAGGGGACACGGGTTCGAGCCCTGGTCTGGGAAGATCCCACATGCCGCAGAGCAACTGGGCCCGTGAGCCACAATTACTGAGCCTGCGCGTCTGGAGCCTGTGCTCCGCAACAAGAGAGGCCGCGATAGTGAGAGGCCCGCGCACCGTGATGAAGAGTGGCCCCCTCTTGCCGCAACTAGAGAAAGCCCTCGCACAGAAACGAAGACCCAACACAGCCAAAAATAAATAAATAAATTAATTAATTAAAAAAATAAATAAATAAAAAAAATAAAATTGAGGTATAGCTGAGTACAATATTAGTTTCAGGTGTACAACATAGTGATTCAATATTTTTATAATTATACTCCATTTAAAGTTATTATAAAATATTGGCTATATTCACTGTGCTGTACAATATATCCTTGTAGCTTGTTCATTTTATACACAGTAGTTTGTACCTCTGAATCCCCTACCCCTATCGTGTCCCTTCCCCCTTCCCTCTCCCCACCGGTAACCACTAGTTTGTTCTCTAGATCTGTCAGTCTGTTTCTGTTAACGTTTTCTATTTTTACAACTTGCTTAAAAGGCCTATTTTATTACCACTCTGAAGCCCATGATCTTTCTCTCCCTTGGGACACCACCTCCCCAAGGAGGATGGCAGTCCTGCATATTTTCTCAAAAAAAGTCTCAGGCGGAAGGCAGAATTTGGACTGGAACTTTAAGGCAGAATAAGGACAGTTACAATAGGAACAAAATTGTTAAGCTCAGAAGTCCTTACTCTGCCATGAACAATATAGCTTGTGCTCAAAGTGACCCACCTCAGTTACATGAAAGTGAAGTGAGTACTACTCTCCAGTTTCAAAAGGACCCTTTTGCACAGTTAACCGACACTTTCTGCTGAAGTTTCATCTAAGCACTCCAAGAATTCTTAAGTCCTCAGATCTAGGCAACAGTCTCTAAGTAACTGGATGATCAACAGAGAAAGTTTGTGAACTTTCTGAAAACAATACTTAAGTGAGGGTCTGTCTGTCAATACTGTCACACACCCATCTCAAAAAACATCAGGTTCAAATCCATTTCTTCCCTGATCACCTCTTCTTTTACCTTTTTTCCCCTCTTCTTACTACGCTTTTTCTTTTCTTTCCTTATGTAGTGAGATTGCCAGGAAGGAAGAAAATTTTCTCTACCTTTCTAGGTTCTTTTGGCTGGTCTAAGAATTAAATTGACATCAGATTAATATGTGAAAATCAAACAAAAGTGTTATAACATGTATACATGGGAGAGACCCAGGAAAACTGAGTAAGGCACCAAAATGCTGGAAACCCTCATCTTAAATACCATCTTCAGCTAAAGACAAAAAAGATTGTTTGGGGCACTGGTTTGAGACTTCAAAGGCGAGGAAGGCAACTGACAAGGAGATTAAAAAGCAAATGTTTGGTAAACAAATGCTTGCTGGGTATCACAGAGACAATGGGACACAGAGAGGAATTTTAACAGACTTTGCTAGGTTCCTCCTTGTCTACCACACCCAGTTCACACTCTAGTTATCCATGGCGACAGCGCCCTTCCTAGAACAGGTCCTCTATCTACATTCTTCTAGACAGTCAAGGGGAAGGTCAAAGTTTCTTCCTGTGTCTTTGGGGCCTTGATTGGTTTCAGCTTGAAATAATACGCATGCCAAAGAGACATTTTGGGGTGGAAAATTTTGCTCCCCTGCAGGATAACTGTCAATTCCAGATGAAAATATTTTTTAATATCATTTTAAAAAAGCTTTTATTTCTAATGTAATATTGCAGAAACACTGGTGAGAAAAGAACTCACTTCCACTCTGAATTCGCTCCCAGGTCGCATTCTCTCCCTGGATTCCCTGACCGGACCCCCAAAGCCTCAGTCAGCCCAGACAGCCTCGCCCTCCCGGGTACCTCGTCCCTTCGGCCTGAGCAGCGACCCTAAGAGCTTCCTGCTCCTCCCTGCTGAGAAAAGGGAAAGCAGTTCTTCGCCCTCCCCAGATTAATGTCGCTCCCAGCCCCGCCGCCTCCCAGACCTCACTAGTTACTCTTCCCTAACTCCGCCACTTTTCCACTTCCGGGACCGGCGCTTTTTTTCCCGGCGCCCGGAAGTGCGTCATCACCCAGCGCCGGCGCCCCGGCCCCACGCCGCCCAGGCGCCCCAGG
Organism: Balaenoptera musculus; assembly: GCF_009873245.2. NCBI lineage: Eukaryota > Metazoa > Chordata > Mammalia > Artiodactyla > Balaenopteridae > Balaenoptera > Balaenoptera musculus. The sequence goes on from NC_045797.1 coordinate 83,005,944, forward strand.
AGGCCCTGAGATTTCGGGTTCTTGCGCGTACTGCAGCGTCCTGGACTGGAACGGGGGTCGCTGCTCCTCGGCGCCGCGATGCAGGTCTCCAGCCTCAACGAAGTGAAGATTTACAGTCTCAGCTGCGGCAAGTCCCTTCCCGAGGTGAGTCACGTTGGGTCCTCCTCTTCGCGGGGCAGCCGCCCCTCTCCTCCTCCCTGTCCCTGGTAGTTTCCGCTGGGCCCGGGCCGGCCCCAGACTAGGGGAGGCCCAGAGCCCAGGGACGGTGCCTAGGGGAGCTGGTCGGTGCTGGGAGACGAGGACAGTGCTGTTACCGCGCCAGAACCTGGGCCGAGGGGTGATCGGGATTGATGAGTTGGCTTGAACTTTTTTGGGGTAAAGTTCTCTAGAACAGAGGAACTGTCCCTTTGGGCTTGTATAATGTTCACAGCCGCTGCCACACCGAGGAGGAAAACGTGGACAAATTGGTTGACAGGTATTTCTCCCCCATTTTAATGCCCGCTCATCAGCTTTTCGTTGAATTCCTGTTATATGCCAAGTTCTAGAAATGCAGCAGTGAAGAGAAATGCAGACTTTGCGTCAGCAGCATTTATGATGTGGACGGCAGTATTTTTGAACCTTGCTGAACTTAACTTGATTTCGTTGAGTCTTAGGACATCAGAATTGGAAAGCGTTTGGAAAGTCAGCCATTCTCTTCCAATCTTTTCATGTTGAAAATATGCAAGAGATCCAGCGAGGGGAAGGGTGACTTGTCCAGAGCCATCCGCCTAGGCTCTGTAGCTTGGATGTTATTTCTCATAAGTGCTGGTCAGGCTGCTGTCGAAGCACTGCCAGTGAGAAGAAACTTTTGGCAGAAGCTCTTCCATTTTGAGACTGCTTGTTAGACAGTTGTTTTAAAACACGCCCCCTTTCTACATGGCTCTGTTGCTCTGAGCCCTGCCCTTGGAAATCAGAATAAGTGTAACTCTTCCTTGTGTCCGACCCTAAAAGGTTTGGAGCCAGTGATTAGATTCTTCTCAGAATTCAGGTTAAATAACTCCTCGTTCTCCAGCTGCTTGTCACACAGCATGATCCTTCTCATTTTGTTCTTTGGTTCTGCACATTTGCTGAGACGTGAGTACCTGCAGGCAGCCCTGTTCTAAGTGTTGGGATACGTGATGAACCGGTCAGATAAGGTTCCCTGTTGGGGAAAAGGATAATAAGTAAGCAAATAGGACAACTTCAGATACTGAAAAGTGCTTTGAGTGCTGAGTGTCTATAAGAGAGCACTTGTGGATGAATTGTTTAGAGAAAGTGGTTTGGACTCAAGCCCTCAGGGAAGGCCCCTCTACAAGGGGGTAACATTTGAACAGGAACTTGGATGATGAAAAGGATCGAGTCTTGTGAAGATGGGGGAAAGGAAGAGTTTTCCGTACTGAGGGAACAGAAAGTGTCAGTGACCCACGATGGAAGGCACTTGGCACGTTGGAGAAACAGGAGAAGCACAGGTTGTGGCTGTGGAATGCTGAGTGGGGCAAGAGGGTGGGGACAGCTGAGGCTGGAGAGGTGGGCCTTGTAGGCCAAGGCAGGAAGTTAGGGTTGTATTCTTAGTGCTGTTGGAAGCTGTTGCTGGGTTTCAGACTGGCTGCTCTCTGGTAAATTACTGCAGCTGGGGAGGGTGTGAGTGGGGATGAGTTAGGTGGTCCACCTGAGAGATGGGTGGCTCGGGCTAGGATGGTAGCAGAGGAGATGCTAAGACTGGGTGGGGTAAAGGAGGTGTTTTGGAGGTAGGCTAATGGGTTGGATAGTCGTAGGGAGTTGAGGCGAAGGAAAGAATCAAGAGAGAACTCTTAGGGTTTGGATCTGAATAACGGGGTACACGGTGTTGCTGATAACTGAAATGGAGAATTGAGCACATTGGGGGTCGGGGGACGGTAGTGAGCAAAAGGTATTAAAAGTTTTATTTTTGGTACTGAAGGTTTGATGTTCTGATAAACATCAGGTGGAAATGCTGAGTAAACAGGTATGTGTATCCTGTTAGGGAATCTCTCTGAATCTTCTTTTAAAGTAATTCTGACTTATCAACAAATTGCCTATTTTGCTTTACCTACTTCAAATGTAAGATCAAGCAGGGTTTTTTTTTTTTTTTCTTTTCTTTTCTTTTGTTTTTTTTCAACAATGGCGGGGTGCCTGTCCAGTGAGAGAATTAGGTCATCAGCATTCCCAGAGCTCTTTTGCTGGGTTTCTGGTTAAATTATTTGGCATTGGTAAAGTGACATTCTCTATCAGCTGTGATTTTATGGAGCACAAAGAGGATGCCTGATATCAGTGACAACTTTCAGTTCTTTGGTGAACTTCTAAAACTTAGACTGATTCATTCCTGCCCCGCGCTGACTCTGTCTTGTGTGCTCTCCTGTAGTGCTGTCAGTTTGTACAGAAACTCCAGAGTGAACTGTTTTTCATCATTTTTCAACTGTTTTCCATCATCACTGTTGTAAGGAATTTCTGGCTCTTTTAGGTCCCAGGCTCCCATTTAGGAGGCAATCTCAGTCCCCTCCTCTTTGCCCCAAGCTCATGATGTGTGAGACCAGCTATTGAATGAACTGCCCCCTTTTTTAGCATAACTCCCTGAGAAGAGGAAATCGAATCGCCTATTAAAGGAGAAGCCCTTTGTTTTGCTTCTATTAGGTTGATGTAGAAGAATGTATCGAGTGCCCAGAAATATAGTTTAACATCACCTTTTTCTTTTTTTTAAAGAAATTCACGTTCTTTTATTTATTTATTTATTTATTTATGGCTGTGTTGGGTCTTCGTTTCTGTGCGAGGGCTTTCTCTAGTTGTGGCAAGTGGGGACCACTCTTCATCGCGGTGCGCGGGCCTCTCACCATCGCGGCCTCTCTTGTTGCGGAGCACAGGCTCCAGACGCGCAGGCTCAGTAGTTGTGGCTCACGGGCTTAGTTGCTCCGCGGCATGTGGGATCTTCCCAGACCAGGGCTCGAACCCGTGTCCCCTGCATTGGCAGGCAGATTCTCAACCACTGCGCCACCAGGGAAGCCCTAACATCACCTTTAATTGAAACATTTCTGCCTAAAATGAAATCAGAGCAGTGTAATCACGAAGTCTAGCACAGACCTGTAAATCAATGCCCTAAAGACAAAGGCAGGAGGAGAGCTCTGGCTCAGACTCAGGCCCTTCAAAGAGTGACACCTGTTCCAGTGTCGACACTGCCTCAGGCGTCACACTTAGGGTCTTCAGGAGTGGGACTACATGACCAGAGAGTCCTAAAGATTATAATGTCCTGTGTCTGACATGGGCTGTACATTGGGTTTGTGCTTTTAGAAGTGACATCTGTTAATTTTTCTCTTGCTTTTCTTTGATTTCCTGAGGGTATGGCTTCTCAACCTCGTCATTATTGACGTGTTGGGCTGGACAGCGCTTGTTGTACAGGCTGCCCTGTGCCTTGTAGGAGCTTTGGCAGCATCCCTGACCTCTACCCACTAGTTGCCAGGAGCGCCCACCCCTTCCCACTGTGGCAGCCAAGTGCGCTTTAAGAATTGCCAGATGCCCTTTGGAGGCAAAATTGGCCCTGGTTGTGAACCACTGCTTTAAGGTAATCGTAGTGATTAGTGCTTCATCATTGGCACCTGTTCATGCAATGGACCTATGCTGCAAGCTAAAATAAGGTACAGGAATTACAGAACAAAATCTGGTGTCAGCGAATGGGACTTTTAAAAGTATCATTTCTTTATTATCAAGTGTCAGCTGTTTGGTCAGTTATTTATCTAGGTTTATGTTTTGTAAAAAATATATTTCTTTAAGAAACTTTCTCCATTTAATGTTTGCTTTGTACAATTTCACCTAAATGAAGTTCTATATGTTAGTTACAACCCATAACATTTGAGGCTCACTCCTTTCCCTTAGGCTGATTAGATGAGCTAGTTTTCTCTTGTGTAAAATATGGAAGTTCTAAAAATTTACTGTCTAGTTTATGTAAATATATAACAGAAAAAAATCCATGTAACAGGATGTTAACAGTAGGGTTACAGAGTATTTTCATTTTCATTTTCTATGTGACATATTCCTGTAAAGTTTCAATTTTTTAATATGAGCATGTATTATTTTTGTAAGCAGAGAAACAATTCAAGTAAATATGTTTTAAAATAAAGTCTCTTTTTTTCTTTAAGTGGCTTTCTGACAGGAAAAAGAGAGCACTTCAGAAGAAAGATGTCAGTGAGTATTATTTTTTTCATTTCAGTTACATTTGTGATCCACGTTATAATGCTTTTCTCATTTATTGTTATCATATTTAACTGAAGGTTTACAAAAACACAGTGGAATTCATGCAGTGGAAAATAAACTTCCTGCCCTTTTCCTTCTTTTTTTTTTTTTTTTTTTAATTTTTATTTTTTTTTTTTTTTTTTTTTGGCTCTGTTGGGTTTTTTTGTTGCTGCGTGCGGGTTTTCTCTAGTTGCGGCGAGCGGGGGCTACTCTTCCTTGCGGTGTGCGGGCTTCTCATTGCGGTGGCTTCTCTTGTTGTGGAGCATGGGCTCTAGGCGTGCGGGCTTCAGCAGTTGTGGCACGCGGGCTCAGTAGTTGTGGCGCACGGGGTGAGTTTCTCCGCGGCAGGTGGGATCTTCCTGGACCAGGGCTTGAACCCGTGTCCCCTGCATTGGCAGGTGGACTCTTAACCACTGCGCCACCAGGGAAGCCCCCTTTTCCTTCTTAAGAAAACCTTTGTTGTGCTTGATACAGTCCCGTGGGTATGGGGTTTGATTTTACCTACTTAAGCACTAGTAAGTTAGCTTGTTACTGTTTCCTGGATGATAGCAGAAGACGTAGGACTCCTGGGTCAGAGACAAGGGCTCCATTACTCAGGCGGCACAGCAGATAGCATGAGCACCAGCATGCTTCTGTCACCCCCCTGCCCAAGTTCACAGGGGCACTCAGTGTGGCCCAGATGGGTGCACTGCATGCAGTGGGTTTGTGTTGCAGCTGAGGAACACTGAACTTGAGAAGTCCACTGCCTTCACAGCAAGCAGTAAACAAGCCTGCTGTTTGTCTAGAGGACACTCACCTGTGGAGGTTCCCAGCTGCATAAATAATGCTGAGAAATGACTCAGGTAAAGGAGTGGCCAGGGCCTCACAGTCTTGCCATACCCAGCAAGACCAATAGGATGCAAGCAGTGCTAGAAGGACTAGCTCTCCTAACACTTCCATAATCACTTTGTTTTCATGTGTATCATATCTTTTTCCATTTGTTAAATCCATTTGTCAGTTTTTGAGATACAGAGACAATGAACATTTTCTTTCTGAACAAAGTAATTTTACATACAGGACATATGAACATGAACATATGATCATTGTAGAAGATTTTGATTCTTTAAGTTATGACAGCAGGGAAGATAGGTTTGTAAGATCAGTTTTTAACTTAAATCATTTTGGACAAATTTTCATTAAATTTTTTCTGTTACAACTTGTCATAGTTGAAAGATGATTAACTTCCCACATATTTTGTTCAAGTTATTTTCTGAAAATCAAAGACCTAAGATATTGAAAAGGTTTCTGGATGTGAGATAAATACCTCAAAGCAAGCATCTTGGAAAAGTAGGCTTTATATAAAATTAGAAAATTACAACTTTAAATCAAAGGAAAAGAATAATTGCTGCTTTCGCAGTGCTTACTGATGTTGATTTCTTCTGATTCTCTCATTACACTCCAGTGTTCTAGCGTGTAAGAAAACAGATTCAGATTACTTAGAGGAAAAAATTGTTCATTGACTCCTTTCCAGCCCATCTCAAAACTGTCATGTGTCTTCCAAATTGAGTGGGCCACTCCTGCTCAGTTGGTTGGTTTAGTGAACAAGGCAGTAATGTGCCAGAGAGTCATACACGGTCCTTACAGTGAGCACATTGTTACAATAGCAGCCAGCAAGAACCCACACTTTCTTGTTGCAGGAAACCAGTTTCTGTGAGAGTACGTTTAAGTGTTTTGACCCAGAAAGATTGCTCTAAGGCTTCCGCTAGCCTGGATCTTCTTGGCCGCAGATCAGTGCTGCCACAAAGAGGCAAAAGTCAGCTTGGTAGCAGCTTCTTATATAAACTTAAGATTTTAAAGGTTTAGACTTGTTATTATTTAGGAGAAAAAATGGTAAAGATTTTTGTCTTAGCCATGATCCATGATTGAATAACAATAGTGGTTTAATGTTTATTCTGTTCCCCCTTTATCCCGGGCTTGAAACTGGATGTTTGATGCACTATTATGGACATTTTTTTTCCAATTAACGATGACACTTTTTCCTTTTTGAAACATAAAAATAAAATACTTAGTTTAGAAAAATAAGGTATGAGCTAAGAGAAAAGCTTGCTGTGTCATGGGCAGGGCTGTGTCCGTGCGCCTTCCCGAGGCTGGGAAGCACTGGGGCGTTGCCGTTGGTAGTGACCACTCTGAATACTGTGTTCCTGGACACAGAGTAAGCACGTGGCGGTTAAACCAGTTATTTATCTTCTTTCTTTGTAGATGTCCGTAGGAGAATTGAACTTATTCAGGATTTTGAAATGCCTACTGTTTGTACCACTATTAAGGTATCAAAAGATGGACAGTATATTTTAGCAACTGGTAAGTATCTTTTTGGTTATGATTTACATATACTTCGTAGCAGGAAATGCTGTGGTGGGAAAGGTCACTTTTTAAAAATTACCCTGACATTTTATTATTAAAAAATTTCAAACATATAGAAATATTGAAAAAACTGTATAGTGAACAGCCTGTCACCTAGATTCTTCAATAGTTTGCTGTATTTGCTTCATCACATATCTGTCTATCTATCTTTCTGCCATCCATCAATCCATCCTGTTTTTTGATGCATTTCAGAGTAAGTTGCAGGTATTAGTATACTTCACCCCTAAATACCTCAGTGTGTACATCATTAACTAGAGTTCAGTATTCGTTTATGGCTTTTTTTTTAAAGATAAATTTGTATAAGTACATTGATGAGTTTGGACAAATGCATACGCCTGTGTAGCCCAAACCCCTACCAAGATACAAAACATTCTTTCATCCAGAGCATTCCGTTATGCCCCTCACAGTCAATCCCTGCTCCCACCCATGTGTAGCCAGCTTCTGCTGTGATTTATTTTTTCACCACAGACAAGTGTAGCCTGTTTTAAATGGACTTCATGTAAGTGCAGTCATACACTATGTACTTTTTTTGTGTAAGACTTATTTCATCTAGGACTTCATATTTCAGATTCATTCATGTCATTATATGTGTCAGTAATGTGTTCTTTTTTTATTAGCACATGGTATTTCCTTATAGGAATATGCCACACTTTGTTAATTTATTCTTCCTTTGGTGGACACCTGGGCTATTTTCATTCTTCGACTGTTACTGGTAAAGCATTATGAACCATCTTGTACAAGTCTGTTTTGAGGACATTGCTGGGTCATAGGGTAGCTATATATTTAGTTTGATAAGAAACTGCCAGATGGTTTTCCAAAGTAGTCAGATCATTTTGTACTCCCACCAACAATGAATGATAGGAAAGGTCATTTTTATCATAATGATTTTCTCTATCATATACTAGTATTTTTTATGTCACTAAGATTTTATGTTAGCAGTATTCATCAGTATCAAAAAGTCATCAAATATAGGAAACTTTTAATGTATTATAAGTTAGAACAGCATTACCCAACCTGTTTTTGGTTGTGATTTTGCTGCATATATCCTGGGTATTGTCCACTTACATTTTTTTTGTTGGCTTAACATTATCCATCTATATCTCTTTTCCAACCACTTTCTTATTTGACAACTTTTATACATCCACGTGCTAGTCTCTTTTTTTCTGTGTCAATGGTTGTCTCATTACTAACACTATCCACATTTTTTAGCGTCCAGTTTTATGTTCAGAATCTAGATTATAATTATAGATTATATATAACATATATATTGTATATAGAGTATGTGTGTGTATATATACTATACTATATACTATATATATATATATATTTTTTTTTTTAAAAGCACTTTTCTTTTTTATAGCTACTTTATTTATTTATTTTATTTTATTTTTTTTTTTGGCTGTGTTGGGTCTTCGGTTCATGCGAGGGCTTTCTCTAGTTGAGGCAAGTGGGGGCCACTCTTCATCGCGGTGCGGGGACCGCTCTTCATCGCGGTGCGCGGGCCTTTCACTATCGCGGCCCCTCCCGTCGCGGGGCACAGGCTCCAGACGCGCAGGCTCAGTAGCTGTGGCTCACGGGCCCAGCTGCTCCGTGGCATGTGGGATCTTCCCAGACCAGGGCTCGAACCCGTGTCCCCTGCATTAGCAGGCAGATTCTCAACCACTGCGCCACCAGGGAAGCCCTATATACTATTTTTAAATGAGATCTTGGGCTTTGATCCATGCCAGAAAACATAGGACTACTTCATTCCTTTCTTTTAAAAATATCCTTAGTGGTTTTAAAAGTCAGTCTTTTTCTTTTCATGATAAACTTATAAAAAATGCAAACATTATAGAAATACATAAGATAAAATGTGAAAGGCCCTAAGATGACACTAAAATATACAAAATATCACTGTGCTTATTCCTCCATCTTCTTTCTGTACAGAGTACTAACATTGTCATTGTTGAGTTTTACAAAAGCCAGATCACTGTATAAGCGCCACTCTGCAGCCCTCACTGCACCTGCTCTACTCACTCTCCCTTTCACTTTGTAATATGTTTTGGCAGCTTTCCATGTCAGGAGTTACAGGTCTGCGTCATCCTCTTTATAACCTCTATAATGATTTACCATCATTTATTTAATCGTTTCCCTATCAGTGGACATTTAATTTGCTTTCAATTTTTGGCCATCAGTAAATAATGCTGCAGTGAACATTCTTCATGTCTTTGGTACACTTATGGGTGTGTTTCTGTAGAATAAATTTGTATAAGTTGAAATACAGATATAAGGTGTATGAGCATCACATATTTTACAGATATTGCCAGATTGTCCTCCAAAGAATTTGTAACAATTTATACTTATCACCAAAGTATGAGAGCACTTTTTTTGAACAGCAACCTCAATGCAGATACTAACCATTTTTTCATCTCTGCCATTTGATAGACAAAAACTAATTTTTTTTGAATTTGTTTTTTGAATTTTTGAATTTTATTTTGTTTTTTTATACAGCAGGTTCTTATTATTTATCTATTTTATAAATATTGACAAAAACTAATTTTTTAAAAATCTACTTTGTTAGATTATTTGTGAAGTTGATTAGCTATTTGTATTTCATACACAGGTTTATACATTTTCTGTGTCTTGCTTGTTTATATCCTTTGTTCATTTTTCCCTTGGGATGTTGGAGAGGGCTGCTTTTTTTTTTAATACCTTTATTGGCGTATAATTGCTTTACAGTGTTGTGTTAGTTTCTGCTGTACAACAAAGTGAATCAGCCATATGCATACACATGTCTCCATATCCCCCCCTCTTGAGCCTCCCTCCCATCCTCCTTATCCCACGCCTCTAGATTGTCACAAAGCATCAAGCTGATCTCCCTGTGCTGTGCACCAGCTTCCCACTAGCCATCCATTTTAGGAGAGGGCTGCTTTTAAGTTCTTTTTGTTTGATGTGCTTATAATGAATCTTACTTACCTCTAAACAAAAAGTGTACTCAACATATCTGCAGGATATTGATAATGAAAAGTATGTCCTTTAGGTTTTACATCACATTAAATTTTTTTATAGGAACATATAAACCTCGAGTTCGATGTTATGACACCTATCAATTATCCTTGAAGTTTGAAAGGTGTTTAGATTCAGAAGGTAAGAGGTTATATTTGAAATCACAAAAATAGTTTTTATATTTGGCTGCTTTTCTGCTTTTTAAAATGGGCATGGGTTGTGTATCAGTTTTCTGTGCTGTGTAACAAATTGCAATAAACGTGGCAGCTTAAAAAAGATTCATTTATTAGCTCATAGCTCTGTAGGTAAAGTCCGTCCAGGCTTTCCTGTGTTCTGTGCTCAGGGCTGACCTCAAGGTGTCAGCCAGGTAGGACTCTTCCAGGGGCCCTGGGCAAGACCCCTTTTCAAACATACAGGATGTTGGCAGAATGCAGTTTGTTTTGGTTGTAGGGCTAGGGACCCCTTTGCTGCTGGCTGTCAGCCTGGGGCCATGCTCAGCTTCTAGAGACCCCTGCATTCCTCCTCACCTGGTCCCCTCCTCCTTCAAGCCAGCAGCAGCTCATTGGATCCTTCTTGTGCTCTGAATCTCTCTGACCGTCCCTTCTGCCGCCAGCTGGAGAAAACTCTGCTTTGAAAGGGCTCGTGTGATTATAAATCTCTCCTTTGCCATAGAACGTGATGTAATCACAAGAGCGGTGTCTCCTTACGTTGACAGCGTCCACCCGCACTCTCCGGAGGAGGGGACTGTCCCAGGGGGAAGGCCAGTGGGGTCATTCTTAGAATTCTGCCTGGCACAGGGCGCAGGTTGAAATGGGAGAGTTCAGGTATTTTTGTCAGGTGGCCCCATGTTTGAGATTGAGGGAAAAGAAGTTAATGGGATATGTATTCTCTTAACTTGTTTCACTGTCTTCTTTTTAAAAAACAGGACAAACTCCATGTGCCGCTAATAATAACTGTTTTCATTCTTTATTTTCATTTAGCAGGTATACTGTGAATGAGTAAAAAGTTACTGTTACCTTTTTTAAAGCAAAAAGTTTTGAGTTTTTAATGTTTGTTGTTTTACTTTGAACATCTCAGAAAAACTGACAAAATTTAGAAGTCATTATGTTTTGTAAATTTATTATTTAATTTGCTTCAGTTCTGTAGAAAATCTAGCTGATCTGTATAAAGAAACTATAACGCTTTTAATTTTCCATTTGGTGTCTTGGGGGGCAATATAACATGGAAACTTTGTTCTTGTGTTATGTAGGTGCAAAAAAAGGAAGAAAACCCCAGCATTTGTATATAGTATTTGTGTTGCATTAGAATCTTTGCATCAAGTTTGTATTTTTATTAAAAAAGTGGACTGATAATTGTATTTTTCCTACTATTTCTTATTTTTCAGTTGTCACCTTTGAAACTTTGTCTGATGACTATTCAAAGGTATGCTTTATAGCATTGGTTTTTACTGCCTGTCCTCAAGAAGTGAATGAGTGGGATTTGTTTTTACGATAAGTGTTTTTATGATGTTTCCATTGTTAAATTTAAAATGGCTGTATAGTAAAATAAAACCTATTGTTTTCTATTAATATATATTTAGTTTGTCACATGTATGTGACAACCGGGATAGAGATAGCCTTTGGCCAGTCTAATATCGAAGTAAGTTTTCCATAGCATGTATGAATGAAACCTTTTCTGTAGTTTTAAGAATTGATAGCAGTCATCTTTTTAGACCATCTTATGTTCTAGATGTGTGATTTTCATTATTGCATTTATTATTTTCATTTTCTTATTCATATGTGAAAAGTACAGTAGCAGTGTTGTACGTTTAATTCTCTTAACCCTGCAAATAAGTGGTTGTGCATATACTGAAACAGTTCAAGACACAGCTAATATATTTATGTTTCCTTTTCTTTCTTTTTTGGTGCTATTAGTGCATCTTTCAACTCTTGTAGTAATTTTCAACAGTTACGAGATTGTCAGTAAAAGTGCCTTATTCAATTTAAAATGAAAAACTTTTACAGATGTCATCATGAAGGAAAATTGAATTTTCAGAGCTGACATGCTTTCTATGTTGTCTTCAGTTCTGGAAACCGTGGAGTACAGTTTATCCTTTTGCCTGTGGTAGCCGTTTATCATGTTTTGGGACTTGTAATTTTATAGTATATTTTCTCTAGATATTGATAAATTTGCTTTTAAATACCATCTGCAGATTTTTAAGATACCTTTGTAATACGTTAAATTTATACAAGGAGTCTGTCAAACTGTGTGATAATAGTGAGGTTATTAAAATGTGTTCTTAAGTAAAATAGGAAATGACTCACTGAGGTTACTGAGCAGTGCTCTTCATTACAAAGTGCTGGTGCCAGATAAATGAAGGGCATTTGTATTAAGTCTTTCAGTTAGAAGGTAAAGTTTGCCAAAAAACCTATCTAAGATGCAGGAAGGCATTAAGTAACTAATGGAGAGGTTTGATTCTTAAACACATTTCTTAACCGTGATGGCGAGTTGTGTTTATACACATGGGTTTACAGAGAGCAAGAAGGAGGATGAGAGAGATCAGAGATTTTCTTGCTTTGCCGGTTTCAGTGATGATGATGAAATAAATACTTTAACCTAAGCAAACTAATTTTCTTGTTTCATTTTCAGGTTGTCTTCTTGCATAATGATAGATACATCGAATTTCATTCACAATCAGGTTTCTACTACAAAACCAGAATACCAAAGTTTGGGAGAGATTTTTCTTACCATTATCCATCCTGTGACTTGTACTTTGTTGGCGCAAGGTATTGGGATCTAATCACCCTTTGTTTTCTCCTTTCCACCTCCCCAGGCAACTTCTGTTCTTAAAATTGAGGAGAGGGATTAAAAGAAGAATAAGACATTATCCCTGCCTTATAGTTGCTCAAAGAGTGTAGTTCCAAAGTGACTGGCTCATTTAGGAATTACATCCTTGACTTCTATTAGCATGGTGCTCTAAATCTAGAGAGACATGGGTGACCCAGTAGTGTAGCAGTGGTGTGAAGTCAGTATCTTAGCCCCATTGCATGCATTTTAAAACTTTTATTCTTAAATGCTGCCTTCTTTATGATTATAAAAATAATACATATCCGTTTTAGAAAATTGGGAATATATAAAAAAGAATAAAGAAGAAAAAAAAATCACCCATAATTATGCCACTCAGAGGAAACCCTTATTAGTATTTTATTGTTATTTCATTGTAGTCTTATATACATACACTTATAGATACATTTTGGATCTTGTATTCTCTGTGTTATTTGTAAATAATATTCTACTTAATGACTTCATAATATTTCCTTGGCACATGGGTAGTTTAAATCACTTTTATGCGTGAACCAACTTACAAGTAAGGTGGTTATCTTTTAGGTTTAGAATACATTTTTGTATCAGTTTTACAAAGGGAAGTGATGCTTTATGACAGATACATGTTTCTAAAAATTATATTTACTTGAAGAAACGTTCATTGTAGTTTACTGGATTTTTTACTTTATTCATTGTTTGGCAGCTCTGAAGTTTATAGATTAAACTTGGAACAAGGACGGTTCCTGAATCCTCTACAGACTGATGCTGCGTGAGTGTTTTGTTATAAGAATCCTGCTGTATTTATTTTGGCCTGGAGATGAAGCCAGATGCCCAATTTGTTGTCACATGACATGTTGTTGCATTTAAGCAGAGCTCTGGGCAACTTAGGTAAAAGAGTAACACTAAATTTTTTCTCACACAAAAAATTCACTGAAAGACCTAGTGATGTCGTAAAATTAAAAAAAAAATTTTTTTAATATATGTGAAGAGTTTTTAACTCACTCCAGAAATTCAGTTACTGTTTTTTGCTGTGTTCTTTAAATTTTCATTCATGATTTAGTTTTGTGATATTTTCTTTTATAGAGAAATTTTGAAATAACTTGGAGTACTATTTTTTAATTTTATTTTTTTATGCTTTTGCTGGCAGACATTTAAGATTTTTTCACATTTTCTTTTCATCATATGTTATGGTCTGTACTTTTGTTTTATTCATAGAGAAATCCTTTAGGAATGAATCTGTCATAATAGGATTAATACTGAGTAATAGCAACAACAGCAGTAGTGAAAGCACTTACTATGTGCCAAGCATTATTCAGGATTTTATATATATTCACTCATTTGAAGCTTATAACAAATTTTTACAGTATAGGTACTATGTTATCTCCATTTTACAGATAGGGCAGCTGAGACTCAGAGAGGGTAAGTAGCTTGTTTAAGTTCACACAGCTAGTATAGAGTGGAAGCTGGATTACTTCTCACCTATGTATATAATGAGCTTGTTGGATTTTCCTTATTGCTTTGAAAGGGATTTTTAAAGGTTGGAAGAACAGGTAGTGGTAAAAACCAGGTAAACTCTGGGTTTCTTTTTTTTTTTTCCACCTTGATTTGAAATACTCTTCTTTTCCTTTTTTTTTTTTTTTTTTATTTATGGCTGTGTTGGGTCTTCATTTCTGTGCGAGGGCTTTCTCCAGTTGCGGCAAGTGGGGGCCACTCTTCATCGCGGTGTGCGGGCCTCTCACTATCGCGGCTTCTCTTGTTGCGGAGCACAGGCTCCAGACGCGCAGGCTCAGTAGTTGTGGCTCACGGGCCTAGTCGCTCCGCGGCATGTGGGATCTTCCCAGACCAGGGCTCGAACCCGTGTCCCCTGCATTGGCAGGCAGATTCTCAACCACTGCGCCACCAGGGAAGCCCCCTCTTATTTTCTTTAAAAAGAAATTATAGTAATGTCATGATGCATCCTTGAATAATAAAAAGTTATCTGCTCTTTAGTAGCAGAATTTCCTGTTTATAATAACAACTTTTATTTATTGAGTGTCTCGTAAACTCTAGACGCTGTGCTGAACATGTAGTTTTTTCATTTAATCCTCACAACAACCATATGAGGTTGGTGAATACCATTTTGCAGAAAAAGAAAATGAGCCTAGATCAGTGTACTCAACAAGCTGGTCAAGTCTCAGGATTGGTGTAGTGATAGCCTGTGTTCTTTTTGCTTTGGGAGAAAATATATTGGGAAATGTGTTCTCGCGATGGTGGAATAGTGTTTTTGAAGAATGCCCTTCCTTGTCTCGTCCCCTGGCAGATAGAGTGTCACCCTGGGGTCTGAAACTGCGGGGACTGTGTGCCGTGCACTGGCCCCTTCGAGGCCTCGGCGCTTCGCGTGTGCAGACGAGCGAGAGCGTCTGCTGCCACCTTCGGCACAGCATTGGGTTTACTGTTTGTTTACAGAGTTTACTGAGTGTCTGTCGTCCCCGCCCTCCGCAGAAGTAGATGCTAAAACTCTCTCCCTTATCGCTTTACTATTTTAGGGAGAATAATGTTTGTGACGTAAATTCAGTGCATGGCTTATTTGCCGCAGGAACAATAGAGGTAAGCGTACGTTGACTTTATTTTTTAGAACATTTGCTCTGTATTTGATAACGAATGGAGTTTTATTTAAAGACAGCGTTGCTTGGTCCCTAAGAGCAGGGTGCTAATGAAGCCACAAGCCACTGGTTTGCTCTTCGTATGGACCGTGGGTCACGTTCCACAGAGATACAGCTGTGCCGTTGCTGCAGACTGTGCCCCTTGTGCGTTGATTTGGTCTGCGAGGGCCGTCATCGTCGGGGGTGAGACTTGAAGTTGCTGCTGACTTGCCAGCTCCAGTGTGATTGCCACTCTTGTTCTTAACAGGAGGCAGTCCCAGCTCTCTGCTGCTTGTCAGTTTTATGACTGACTTGCCCTGAGGCTTGTTTTTCTCGTCAGTGAAATGGAGATGATAATACTTACCTTGGCAACTCTATAGAGGTGCTGTGCTGGTGAGAATCACGTGAAAGAACCTATTTGAAAACATTATAAACTGGAAAGGTATATAGGGTTGTGATTTGGACATCCTCTATAGTAGCATTCAATAAATGCACAACATTTTCATTTTAAAGTACAGCACCTTTGAATCAGTGTCCTTCATGATTACCAGAAGTTTTTCTAGACTTGCATTTTTAATTACAATATTGTTAAATACTCATAATTTAAAAAAAGGTAAAAATGTCAAAAACGTATTATTAAAAAAGTACCCTTCTGTGCCTTCCAGTTACCAAATCCTCGTACACCCGAGGTAACTCTTTAATGGCTTGCAGTATTCTCCTTTTTTTTTTTTTTGTTTTTCTATGTATGTGCGGGTATGCATATGTGTTAGTAACATGGTTTTAAAACTTTTTCACAAAATTGAAATTATACCATGGTTCTTCATTTGCTTTTTTTTTTTAATGTAATGGTATATAATGTACGTCTTTATACTTTGGTACTTGTAATTACTTATAAAGCTAAAGTAATTTTTTAAAAATTAATTAATTTATTTTTGGCTGCGTTGGGTCTTTGTTGCTGCACGTGGGCTTTCTCTAGTTGCGGCGAGCAGGGGCTACTCTTCATTGCGGTGCGTGGGCTTCTCATTGCAGTGGCTTCTCTTGTTATGAAACACGGGTTCTAGGAGCATGGGCTTCAGTAGCTGTGGCTTGCAGGCTCTAGTGCGCAGGCTCAATAGTTGTGGCGCACGGGCTTAGTTGCTCCGCGGCATGTGGGATCTTCCCGGACCAGGGCTCGAACCTGAGTCTCCTGCATTGGCAGGTGGATTCTTAACCACTGCGCCACCAGGGAAACCCCTAAAGTAATTTTTTTAAACTGATGGATAGGATTCCATTGTTTGAATGTACTGTAGTTTATTAAACCAATCCATCTGGATGAAATTTAGGTATCTTTACTCAAATTATTTTTATGTTAAAAGATTAAGATTCAAAATGGAACACATGAGGTTGATTTAATGGAAACATATAAAACTATGTTGACAGTGTTATAATACTACTAAGCCTAAGTCAGGCCAATGAAGCATTATCTTGCTAATTACTTTTCTTGAGATTACCAAGGGGAAGTTTTAAAATAATTTTCTTGAAAAAATTGTTTATTTGAATAGAGTCCTTACAGAGCAAGCTAGGCTAGAAATCAGGAAGCGTGCTCTGTAAGAGAAGTTATGCATTAGAGCAGGCTGCTCTTTCACCAGCTGTTTTAAGACCAGCCCTGAGACTTGTTGAAGGGAGAGCAGAACCCCCCAGGCCAAGGGCTGGGTTCCTGAAATTCCTTGGGTACCTTGATTACTGGGGGCTTGAAATTTGATATGCATAGTCAGACCAGACTTTAAAATTCATTTTACATTAATTTTTTTAAAAAATAAATTTATTTCTTTCTTTATTTTTGGCTGCGTTGGGTCTTTGTTGCTACACACGGGCTTTCTCTAGCTGCAGCGAGCGGGGGCTACTCTTCATTGCGGCGAGCAGGCTTCTCATTGCAGTGGCTTCTCTTTGTTGTGGAGCATGGGCTCTAGGCGCTTGGGCTTCAGTAGTTGTGGCATGTGGGTTCAGTAGTTGTGGCTCGTGGGCTCTAGAGCGCAGGCTCAGGAGTTGTGGCGCACGGGCTTAGTTGCTCCGTGGCATGTGGGATCTTCCCGGACCAGGGCTCGAACCCATGTCCCCTGCGTTGGCAGGCGGATTCTTAATCACTGCGCCACCAGGGAAGTCCTGATTTTTATATTATATGTTGGATTTTGATTTCTTCTGTGATAGTTATTGTAGTACATATATTAAACATTTATCATTGATACAATAATATTTACAAATTTATATTTTCCCAGTTATACCAAAATGTCTTCATAACTCCTCTCCCCTCAACCACACCAGCCAAATCAAGGTCCATTCAAGGATCATGCATCACGTTTTGCACTTGTTTTTCTTAACCATCCTTCTTTTCTTCTTTTAAATTATAAAATAAATGCAGCTAATGATAAAACATTTAACAGTACTAAAAAGGGTATAAGTAAAAAGTTTGAAAAAGTTAAATTCTTATTCCCCACGAGATAATCAGTGTTAACGAGGCTTTTTTTTTGGTATTTGTCTAAAAATTTTCTAGTATTTAAAATGACTGTGTTTTGTTTGTTTAGGGCCGAGTGGAGTGTTGGGACCCGAGGACGCGTGGCAGGGTTGGCCTGTTAGATTGCGCCTTAAGTAGCGTCACAGCTGATTCAGAGTAAGTGGGAGTGAAGTCGCAGTTTAAATACTCATCAGCTTCTGATTTAAACAAACTTATCAACACTAAATTAAAATCAGTTGCTAAAGGATGACACTCTTAAAACATGTTTATCTGAGGTTGTGGTTTTGTGATTGTTTTATGTAAAAATCCTTTCCTGTGAAAGCTCACCAAGTGGGGAAGCCAGATGGAATTCCTTGTTTATTTAGTTGCCGTGGAATTTTGTTAAAACAAATACACTGCAGGAATTTCTATTTCCCATTCTGTAGGATATGGTGGTGGAACCAGGAGTCCACCACTCCATTTAACAAACAAAAATATGTGCTTTGAATTCTAAGGTAGAGGGAAGCAATGTTTTGATATTTTCTTGTTCCTCTTTGGCCATTCCTACACTTAAAATAATTGGAAAAGTAAATCACAGTTGGGGGATGAAAACCTCTAAAGCTTGAATTAAGTAATACCTATAAGCCCCCTGTCCTTTTCCCACTCACAAGAGTACTTACTGTTACACTGCTTGGTACATATGTTTTGAGACATTTTTTTTTTTTTTTTGGCCTTGACTCATGGCTTGCGGGATCTTACTGCACCAATCAGGGATTGAACCCGGGCCCCCCGGCAGTGAAAGTTCCGAGTCCTAACCACTGGACCACCAGGGAATTCCCTTCAGACATTTTTCTGTGCTCATATTAACACATGCAGATTATCACTGTCAGATCCTTGACATGGGATTAGTTGCTGTAATCAGCTCGAGAACGCCCTTTCTCTGGGGTCTTGTTATTCATGGAAATGTCATTTTACCTTGTCTTTTCAGTTGGTCAGACATTTATCTACAGTCATGTCACATGGGAGGTGGAGTGTTAGATGGGTGGGCTAAGAGAGACTAACTCTAAATTTATTGTAGAATTTTGTGTGATTTGCATTTTTCTGGAGGAGAGAAGAAGAAATATAGTTCTTTCTTTTGAAAAAATCAGCTTTGTAAAGCATTCTTGACCTAGGAAAAAAAGCTAAGAATCACTGAATGGAAAGATGTCTGTTTCTAATGTATACATTTTTTCCTCTGTCATAAGTAAAGAAAAAATTTTTTCCATCTTTTAATTATGACATTGAAAGTGAGTATAGGAAATTTTTTTCCTGAGTATTGTTACTGAGTTTTATTAAAGTAATACTAATGAATAACTTCATTAGTCATGGTATGGAATATAGTATATTAAACAATCTAAAAATGGAAAACTCATTCTACATTTGATTTTTCGTTTTGTTTTGGAATTACTTAGACATTTTTATTGTGAAATGTACACCTACAGAAAAACTCATAAAACAATGTGAAGATTACTGAATTATGAGTCTCTACATTTGTTAATAGAGTAAAGCAACGGAAAATGCTTATTAGTATTCATCAAATAGGTATGAAAGAAAATGAATCAGAAACTTGTTTATTTTTAGAAAGTAGAAAATCAGGTTTAAGTGAAAGATATTTACTCACTCTCTAGGAAGCAAAGAGGTTAATTTTCTCTTACCCTTAAGCATTAACTTGTGTTTGAATTAGAATAAAGAGACTTGTGTACAAACTCTGTCATTAATTGTTTCATCTTGAAAAGTCATTTAAGAAAACAGGCCAGTAGGAGTTATTTGCAGTATGTCTTAAGGTTATTTCTACTTTAATGACTACAATAGAAGTACCATTATACAAAATTTAAGGAAGGGATGTTAAAAAATAATCTTAACTGTGGTCCCTAGAAACATGGGAGTATTTTTTCTTTTTTTAATAGAATATTGATTCACAAACATTTTTGGTGGCCTCTTTTGTCCTTAGGGGTGAGGCATTTTTCAGCTATCATGATGGAGGTTATTTTATTGATTAAAAATTTTATTTTATTTTGTAAAGATGATTTGTACTTAGTGTAAAAAGATACTAAGCAGTTTCAAAAATGCACAAAAGATAGTAAAAATGACTTCTGCATATACACAGGCAGGTCTAATTTAAGTAACAGACCACTCTTCGTGCATGAAGGATGCTTATAGTTTTTCACTAGTACACATCTATTTACAGTTTTATGATTATTTCCTGAGGGAGAATATCAAGAGCTTGAACAGCATACATGTTCTTAAGGCTTTTGGTACCCATTGCTGAATTGCCTGACAGAAAAGGTAACATCAGTTTAAAGGTCTACCTACGTGTACAGAGTGCACATTCTCCCACCTTCCATAGCCCAAGGTGTTAATCCCGTTATAATAATACTAAGATGTCAGAAAGAGCCCGGGATATCAAATCAAAATACAGCTTGGTAGAAATAATCGCTAACAGTACTTTCTATTTGCCAGGTAGTGTTCTAAGTTCTCTATGTATGTTAACTTATTTAATAAAACAACAACAGTCTTTGATGCAGGTACTGTTTTGTATTTATTTTACAGATGAGGAAGTGATAGCCTTTGAGAATTATGTGGCAGAAGCATATTTATTTCTAGGGAAAGATGTTCTAAATATGCTGTTAAGTGGAAAAGCAAATCATACAGTTCCCTACAGAGTTTTATCACATTTCATAAGAAAACAATGAACTTATGTGTACAGTCACAGGGACGAAATCTGGATATGTTACAAAGTGTTAAAAGTAGCTCTGCCTGCTGATTCAGCTTCAGGTGATTTTATTTATTAATTTTTTTATGCTTAGCTTTATTTTTTTCCTACACAAACATTATAAGCCGTCACCCTCTGTTATTTGACATAGGTAGAGTTCTGGAAGGTGGAGCCAACACAGTCAGAGAAAGAAATACGTGTTAAATTTTGGCTAGCGGAGGACAGGCTTTTGTTCTTTGCAGATGATGTGATTGTCTGCCTAAGAAACCCAGTAGAACTAACTGAAAAACTATAAGCACTAATATGAGAGTTAAGTAAATTGGTTACAAAATAAATGTACAAAATCAGTGGCTTTGATGTTTATCAGCAATATCCAGTTAGAAAGATACAATGAAAAGCAGTTCTCATTTATAACAAAATAATTTGTAACAAAAAAATTGTAAAATACTGAGGGATAAGCTTAATAAGTGACTATCTGAAGAAAGGGACAAAATTTTATTAAGAAACAAAAAAGTTTGAATAGGGCTTCCCTGGTGGCACAGTGGTTAAGAATCCACCTGCCAATGCAGGGGACACGAGTTCGAGCCCTGGTCCAGGAAGATCCCACATGCCGCGGAGCAACTCAGCCCATGCACCACAACTACTGAGCCTGTGCTCTAGAGCCTGCGAGCCACAACTACTGAGCCCGTGAGCCACAACTACTGAAGCCCGCGCGCCTAGAGCCCGTGCTCCACAACAGGAGAAGCCACCGCAGTGAGAAGCCTGCGCACTGCAAAGAAGAGTAGCCCCAGCTCGCTGCAACTAGAGAAAGCCCGCGTGCAGCAACAAAGACCCAACACAGCCAAAATAAATAAATTAAATAAATTAAAAAAAAAAAGAAATACAAAAAAAAAGAAGTTTGAATAAATGAGGAAAAATAATGTCACCGCACTGAGAAATGATTCCAGAGTTCATTTTGAAGAGTAAATGACTGAAAGTGATGCAGACGAGAGGCCTCCAGGTTTCCCTGGATGCTTCAGTGTAGTTGCAGGCTGAGGCTTTAGGTGGCATAAGAGACCTGAGGATGCCAAGAGTCAGCAGTCTGGACTGAAGGTCCTGGGCCAAGGTCATGGAGACAATAGGTATTGAAATCAGGACTGTGGTCCGCTTCTGACTCATCTTCTAGGACCCTTTCCCCCTCAGAGCATTATTCTTGGTTACTGAGTGGGAAGCATACTCGAGATTCAGAGCCGTAAACATCCATCATTTTGTTACGTTTACAGGTTCTGGGTCCCTGTTTGGGGACTAGTCTTTATTTTAGCTTGACATCACTAACTTTAAAAATGAAAATGGGTATACCCATGCCCGAATATAAAACTGTTTTCTCTTAAGCAAAAAAAGGGCATGTTACTGTAAATATCCTGGCTTAATCAAAATGAAAGATATTGTCATACTGATCTTTTTCAATTGGTTTTATATTTTCAGAAACTTTTTTTGCTTGTAGCTACTTTGAAAATATTTCTTGCAGTTCTTAAAGAACATAATCTATAGATTTTTAAAGGTAGATTACATTTATAAGTAAAGGTTATTTTTCATTTTGATTAAGAAAGTTTGGATACAATTACCTTTTAAACAGAAGACTAGGAAATGTGATTGTCCCCATTAGAATTGAAGTGAAGATTAATAATGAATTTGTTATTTGGAAGGAGATTTGGCCATATATGCACGAAACACAAATGTTTTGCCTTTCAGGATAAACAGTTTACCAACGATCTCTGCTTTGAAATTTAATGGTGCCTTGACCATGGCAGTTGGAACGTCCACAGGGCAGGTAAATATGTTTAAGTTGGAAACTTCACACTTAAGTTACTACTTCAGGGGCGTGTATGTATCATGGGAAACATCCACGTGTCTGTTCACTGTGGGAACAGAAAATGAAGCATTATTGTTCTGGCCAGAGTGGAGAGGGTACTCAGAATGCTGTGTTCCTTCAGTACCTTGAGAAATTCTGGTTCTGGCCTGAATGGTTGGTGTGAGAGGCTCTCGAGCTGAAGCTGCAGTGGGGTATGCCTCAGGTGTCCTCCTGACTGTGGTTTAGAACAGCATTTTCTAGAGTGTGTGGAGTAGAGTTCCGTGGTCATACAAGTTTGGAATTCTCCAGATTTCTACTCTTTGAGGTTTATAGTGCATTTAAATATGTATTGAAGGCTCGGAGAATTCCTGTAGACAAAAAATGTGTTGAGTAAGTATTTCCAAAATGTATTTGCCCAAGGAACCTTTTTTTTCACCCAGCACTATCACCCATATCCCGTGCAGTGAGTGGTCAGTGGGACATACCTCAGCAAATGCTAGTCTGAGGAGTACAAATGAAATAGCTTCAGAGATTTAATTTCATCTTTTCTCTCTTTCCTTCAAGGCAGAGCCCCCACACTTGTAAGTCTGTTCTCACCTCAGCACAGGTGTGAGCCCTACTTCCAGTAGAGTTACTGCCTCTGTCATCTGTCACCTGGGACTAAGATCCAGCTTCACCAGGCCCCTTGCCTATCAAGACAGGGCTCAGAAGAGACCCCCCCCCCCCCCACCGAAAGTCATAACCCTGCCACCGCCATCTGTCTTGAATCTACCAGGACTGTCTTCATTATGCTTCTTGTTCTTGTTTCTGTCAGCCGCTGTGACAGTGCCTGGTACACAGTAGGCCCTCAGTGTATATATTTGTTGAATTCATAAATGACACAAATTCTTGTGGACTTTCCTTCTGGTTCCTTCCTTAATATAGCTAAGTAGTTCTCAATCTCAGTGTGCCTAAAGACTACTCTCAGGCTTGAGTTCATAAAACCGTATGCTGGAAGGGTAATTTAAGAGATTTTTCTGGAGTACTTTTGCTGGCTG
The DNA here is from genome assembly GCF_009873245.2 of Balaenoptera musculus. Lineage (NCBI taxonomy): Eukaryota > Metazoa > Chordata > Mammalia > Artiodactyla > Balaenopteridae > Balaenoptera > Balaenoptera musculus. The sequence continues at coordinate 83,029,099 of NC_045797.1, forward strand.
ACTTTAGAATCTTTGTACCCTGAGTGAGGGGTGTTCATTGTGTTGATAAAAAAGGTAATGAAGTAAATGGCAGCCGTTATTCTAAGTTTTAAAAGTTTCAAGATAAAATATTTAGTTTGTTTAAACAGAAATAACTTTTTTTTTTTTTTAGGTTTTATTGTATGATCTTCGGTCTGATAAGCCATTGCTAGTTAAGGATCACCAATATGGGCTGCCCATTAAATCAGTTCATTTCCAGGATTCATTAGATTTGATTTTGTCTGCTGACTCTCGAATTATCAAAATGTGGAATAAGAACTCAGTATGTATTTTTTGTTGTTAACATTACTTACTTATTTGCCTATTTTCCATTTAATGTTTCTTTTCTTTCTGTTGCCTTTTTTGAGCAGTGTCGGTTCTTGAGAAAGAAATATCAATACTAAGCATCCGTTTGGGCACTTCATTGGAAGTCAGTTACTTCGGGACAGATAATATTCATATTCAAAGTAGTCAAGATTGTTTTCTTCCTGTTAAGAAGTTTTCCTCATTTGCTGGAACGGGCATGCAATTTTACATGTTCAGTTAGGTAGAGAGTAAATCATTGTTTAAAAAAAAGATTGATCCATGAGAAACCCCCTAGATTCTGAGGCTGTCTTACAACCTTAGGAAGGTTTTTATGAGCTACTGCTAATCTTTCCGTATCAGTATTATTATACATCTCAATTTCATACCCTTTCCCCATGTCAAACAATTGGATTTTAGATATGATACCTTTACAATAATTTCTTATAGTGTTTTTCTTAAAAACAATATTTTCTTCAGAATATTTGATGTTCTCTGCCCTTCTGAGTGTCATTTAAAAGGTAAACAAACCCTGTGTGCTGGTTTTATTCTGCTTTCTGCTTTTTGCTTCTTCATTTTAAAACCTAAGTATTTTGAGAGAGTAGTAAAAGGTTAGCTCATCAACTGGGAAAAAATTCATTCAGTGTAGCAATTGCTTTTAAGAGTCTTTGCGTTTATTGATTTCAAACTTAGCATCTTTAGTCAAAAAGTGTTACTTTAAAAAAAAAAAAATTCATTTTTGAGATGAAGCGGGTGGAGGGCCCAGCAGCCTCAGCATTAGTTGCCGGAGGGCAAGCGTCAGTCTTTCCTGTGAGGGCTGCGCGAGCTTAGGGCAGAGGTGCTACCAGCAGCTCCGTCACGGTTCAGCTACTTACTGGTCAGATTCCCTGCCTGCTCGGACCATTACTTTTGTTTTCCATTTTCATTTTGTCAACTCTCAAAGTATTGACCTTACTTAGCTCCCTTTCTTTTTTTCTCTGGATCAGCTGTGGAGGTTCAGAGTTATCCTTGGGGTGTGTCCTGTCTCTCAAGCCCTGTTACCTTTGCAGCTCCTGAGACTATGTTAGGGAGAAGAGGAAGGGCTTCCGGCTCTTCTCAACTCCTGGAAGAATTACCCTGACGATTGCCCGGGAGCCGACTATGCTGCTTTGAGTTGGAGGGTTTTGAGGGCTTTCTTAGGAAGTTTCGTGGTGTCTTAGGCCGGAATTTTCTCTGCTCTTTTCTGATAATCCAAACTAGTTTACTTTGACACAGTATTTCTTTTTAACACTACAAATGCAGACATTTTATTTTTGAAAGGTCATAACATACTGGTAAAGTAGACGTTTTCCTTGACCTGGCTTCCATCCTACCTCATGGTAAACTTACCAATTTGGATGTATCCTCCCAGGCCCTCTAACTGCTGCATAGTTTTCCCCTACATGGATTTCTATGAACTGTGGCCCCTTTTCTTTTTTGTTCCATGCTATTATTATTCCCATTTCACCTTCCTTTTTCCTTCCCTCTTTCCATTTTTTGTTTCAGTGGGCACTTGAGACGAAAGGGAGGTAGCTGTGTGAGTTCCATTGTCTGTCTTGAATTAGAACCTGGCTGCTGTCTTTCACTGAGTGCAAAATTAGTTTTTTAACTACTGCCCCCACTTTGCCGTGGAGCCTCTAATGATGGGTTAATAAATGCAAGAGCTGGCAGACATTTTCAACAGCAGTTCTTGAAATCACGTTGTAGTTGCTACAGTAAGTTTTATTTTGGCGTTGTTGCCAATGACTAAATACGCCCTCTTGACCAACACCCAAATTACTTGGCTCTGCTTGACTTGCTTTCCTTGTTTACCTTTCTCATCACCTTTTTCCACTCCCATCTACTTACTTTCTGTCTCTTTTCTTTTACTTAACTTCTTTTAATTTTTAAAACTATAGTATATTTCCCCCCACATTAAAAAAAAAATTTTACCCTTTGCTATGTAATAACTAACACTTTATGTATTTATAGGGTTTTGTTTTGTAAGTTATTTTATAGTCGTCATCTTACTTGATCCCCCTCAAGTCCTCGTGAGGCAGCCATGGCAGATACCATCCTCTTTCTGCCATGTTGACCGTCTCTTCATCTTTGGTTTCTTTGAGGACAGGTTTACCTAGGGTGTGTTTTCCAGGTTATGAGAATTTTTTAAAGTTGATGTACAACTTTATTTTAGACTTTACCCTTTCCTGTTTAGACATTACCTTTAAAAGTTTGTGTTTATTTTCCCAAGAAAGTCACCTCTCCCCCCGAGCCTCAGTTTCTTCCTCTCTAAAATGAGAGGATTTGATAGATTGATAAAACAGATTCTCTAAGATTTGTTTGAACTTAAATTCTGTGATTTCAGTTAGGTGATTTTATTTTTTCGCATCAGCAGAGTGTAGTGGAGTTATGTCTCCAGGTTATTTTCTATATATCACATTGCCAAAAGTTGTCTTCCTTTAACTATCTTAATAATTCCTTTTTGCTTACTCTTTCAGGGAAAAATATTTACTTCCTTGGAGCCAGAACATGACATTAATGATGTTTGCCTCTATCCCAACTCAGGTATGCAGTATGTAGCAACGGGCCATTCTGCGAGATGAATCTAGGTTATGCTTTATAGGGTTTTAAACTCATTTTATTTCTTAAGACAGGGTTTGGCTTGGTTGGGACAATTCTTGGATATTGTATTTACTTGAAAAATTACGAGCAGGAAGTGGCGTGGATGATTGAGAAAATGACCCTCTCAGTGACTCAGTCCTCAGCCAGCCTAGCTATCAGTAGAAACTGGTAGCAGTCTGTAGGTCGGTGGCAGGTGAGGTGCTATTTTAGTGTGCGCTTTAGCTGTTTTATGTGATTAGTAATCGTGTGTAGAAATTGAGGTTAGGGATTTGGAGGAGGCTGGAGCTCCCTGATGATGATACACAGGCTCATAAAGCCATGGGTTTGGTATATTCTGTGTTGCAGGCTGTTCAGTAAATAACCTGGCAGATTTCAAGATTTAACAACCCCTTCAAGGCAAATCTGTGAAGAATTCTGGAAAATGAGAACACTTCCCACTCTCAAGCAGGGTTGTATTCTGAGGACGGACGTACACAGATAATTTTGACGGGGGGATACAAGGCAATGCAGGAAGAGTTCTGTTATGTATGTACACATGGCAGGGGAGAGAGAGAGAGAGAGAGAGAGAGAGAGCACGCGCAGCTGAAGCAATGAGAGGAGACGTAGATGAGGATCTTTGTTTGCATTGAGCCTGGGTGCTGGGTGGAGTTGGGAGGTGAGGTGATCCCCATGAGGGGACATTGTAAGAAGGGCAGGAAGGACGGGCGGGGGCACAGCATGGTGCAACGGAGGGGCTCTGGGAGGAAGTGGGTGGAAGCAGGTGGTGCCCGGGTGGTGTGGCCAGGAGTGACCTGCTGAGTGGCTGGGCGCTGTCTGTGGTCAGGACCTACGCAGGCCCTGCCTCCCGAGGTGGTTCTGTCCACCAGGTGAACGGTAGATCAGTTTTGAACTAAGATGAGTAGGAAGTGATACTTGGAGCCGAGATTGGGAGCACAGGAGAGAGAGCAATTTGGAGAGAAAGACTATGTTTTCTTCTTTGCAGCCTTGAATATGAGGAGGCAGGGGGACAGTGGCAGTGTCTGGCAGGGGGTCTCCAGCCTGGCCGCCCCCAGGATCGCCTGGGAGCATCTTAAAAGTACGGCTTGCTTGGCCCTATAAACATCAGGGGTACTGACTCGGCGTCTGGGGGAGAGCTCTGAAATGAGTTACTTTTCACATGCTTCCCAAGTGGTTGTGAAGCCCCACCCTGATCTGCAGCCTCACCCTGGAGCACGTCCCACGCACAGTGAATAGTGTGGTCTCGAGGAAAGCAGGTCTGCAGACGCAAAATTCTTTATTTTTTTAATTGATTAATTAATTAATTTATTTTTGGCTGCGTTGGGTCTTCGTTGCTGCGTGTGGGCTTTCTCTAGTTACGGCGAGCTGGGGCTGCTCTTGGTTGCGGTGCGTGGGCTTCTCATTGAGGTGGCTTCTCTTGTTGCGGAGCACGGGCTCTAGGCACACAGGCTTCAGTAGTTGCAGCCCGTGGGCTCAGTAGTGGGGGCACGGGGGCACTAGAGCGCGCAGGCTTCAGTAGTTGCGGCGCATGGGCTCAGTAGTTGCAACATGCAAGCTCTAGGGTGCGTGGGCTTAGTTGCTCTGCGGCATGTGGGATCTTCCCGGACCAGGGCTCGAACCCGTGTCCCCTGCTTTGGCAGGCAGATTCTTAGCCACTGCGCCACCAGGGAAGTCCCAGGCTGTTAGATTCTGTATGGGTCTTTTCTAGTGTAGCTACACATAGCGTTCCCTGTAAGCCATTTTGTTTTCTGTTAAGGTGTAAAGTTTAATTCAAACATTAGGAATTTCTTTGCTGTGCCATTTGGTGGGAAATACTTTACCTTGGTTCTTTGATTCCTGATTAACAGAGAGAAACCTTTCTTCTTGACTTCCTTATTATTATTATAATAAATAGTGCATCAAAACTACGTTTTATCTATGTGTCTGAAGCTTAAAACTTTCCCCCTTAAAAATGATGGCAAACTTTGTATAGACCTGAGCACTTCATGGTGGGAACTGCTCAGTCACTTAGCTAGTACAGCCTGAGTGTTTTGCAGATGGGGAAGCTGGTCTTTCCGATACTTAAGGTGCCCCGTCTGGGATGGTCAGGGACCACAGGCCACAAGCTGACTCCGAGGGTGCCTGGCTGCCGGTCTGGCTCTTCTGCCATTCGCAGTGTTCCGAGCACCTCACGCATTTCACAGCGTTAAACAAGTAGAAAAGGGTGCTTTTCTTTTCCCCATGTGTTTACATTTTTCATTGTGTTTATTTTTAGGAATGCTTCTTACTGCCAATGAAACCCCCAAGATGGGCATCTATTACATTCCGGTAAGTGATACAGAAAGGAGTTATGATAAAAATAGGACAAGAAAAGATGCTGTATTTTTAAGCTGGCTGTGTCGAGGGACTTGGGTCTGCATGTGGCTGTGTAAATTAGACACAGTGGCTCACTTGTCAATTCCCTGTGCTTCCTGGAACCGGTAAAATAATGCTTAACCACTGTTTATGGGAAACTACTTATAATATCCCATTAAAATAGTAGAAATTCGTCTTTATTCTTCAGATCTACATTTGTTTTTTGTTTAAAAGCGTTCCAGAATCTTAAACTTTCAGCTATTAGTGATCAGGAGATCTAATCCTCTAAAATAAAAGTCTAGTTCTCTTCCAGTCATCTCTTTGTAGTTTGTGTCTTTTAAAAATGAGTTTATATAAAAGAAACTATCTTAGATTGCCATGATCAGTGATGACATGCAGTTTGCAATCTTGTGCCGTTTTTTCTTCCTTAAAGAATTCTTCTGTTACGTTTGCCAGAAGCTTCCCTCCCTTTACCTAAACAGAAAAGCATATAGTACAAAGTTGGCATTAGATTGTGGTTAGCAAACATCTCCTTTTCTGAGATCTGGGGAGGAGCATGAGGGGTGTTGAAGATCAGATCTTTAGGGCAGTGAGCTCTCTATAATCACTGTCAGCCTCCAGTTATGAAAGTTCTTTATACTGATGATGGTTTTTTGAAATAGCTCAACCATGCGTGTATTTCAAAAAAAAAAAAAAAAAGTATTCTGTTGATGTTGACTTTCTGTGGTTTCAGGAACCTGATATGTTGTTGAAAGCACTTTGAGATGTTTCTTTTGATTGATAGTGAAATGAAGACTATTCAAACAGCAGCTTTTCCGTTTTCCTAAATTGTCATTTGTTCCTTTTCTCCCCGGAGTCTCACAGATACTGCTTCCATATTCCTGTTAGTTCATATATCTTTGTCTTCATCTGATCAATAAGTGATTGTATCAACTGTGTGGCAGGCACAGTGCTATAGGTTGGCAGTGTAACAGTGTATAGGGTACTGCCCCTTTCTTCAAGGAGTTCATTATTAGGGAATAAAAGAAGAAAGTAGACAATTTCCAGTCAGTGTGATGAATGCTATACAGAAGTAAGGAACCCAGCATGGGGCTGGAAACTGGTGGGAAGTGTGGAGGATACTCGGAGAAACCTTCCCAGAGGAATTGATATCCAGGGAGAGACCAGAAGGCTGGTTCTGTCTCCTGGATGAAGAGGGTGGGGTTCAGAATGGGGGAAGGATCTTGGAAGTGAAGGGAACATTGTGTGCTAAGATCAGGGAGAAGATAACACACGTGGCCAAGCATTAGCGCTTGAGACTTGGCGGTAGCTCAGGCCGAAAAGGTGCTCCGCAGCCAGGCTATGATGGTCTTGTAGGCCAGGCGTGACGGTGCAGGGCAGGCACTCCTGGAAAAGTTGTAAGCGGGAGAGTGCTATGGTCAGATTTGCATTTTTTTTTTTTTTTTTGGTAGAACTTGCTTTATTCTTACCCATGAAATCAATTCATAGATTTGCATTTTTGAAGGATTATTTTGGCTGCCATCAGGAGAATGGATTAGGTAGGATCCAGTCCGGAAGCAGCAAGAACAGGCTATAGGAATCTACAGGAGAGGTGATGGTCCCTGTGTTACCTTGGCCAGGCCTCCCTTTTTAGTAGTTGGAGCTTTGGGGGTCCTGGGGTAATTTGAAAGAAGTCTGATCTGGTGGGCAGTGATTTAAGAGGTTTGTTATCCATGAATAGCCAGGTGGTGTGTCCGGAGGTGTCCACTGATGAAGACTTGTGTCGATCACGAGAAGAGCCTTCCCTTGGTCCAGTGTTAATAGTCTTCTCACAGCGTCAGCCTCTCTGGGAACGTCAGGAGAGGCAGAATAAATCAGCTTGCCCCTCCCTTTACTTCTTCTCCTGGCCGAGGTCTCTTTCCGTCTTCCTCTCAGGAGTGCTTACTGTGTTTTGATCGTCAGCAGCTGCCTATAAGGCGTAGATGTCTTGAATGGACGAGCCCTTCCTCCCGTCAGAAGTGTATAGAATCCCACCAGAATCTGAGATAGAGCGGGAGGCCGAACTGGGGGGTCTGCTCAACTGGTGAGCAGCCGTGGGCTGAGAGCCCCTTGGTGTGGAGCCGGGGAGGGCAGTTCTGAGTACTTTTGTGGGAAGGCTGTCTTACCAGCTTGTGCTAAGATGGTGGCAGTGGGGACAGAATTGGAAAGATTGTCAAGGTTGTAAGACAGGCTTGGTCATTGATTGGATGTGAGGAGGAAAGGAGAGGAAAGAACCAAAGATGACAGCTGCTTTCTGCTTGGTAAACATGCAGACGAGGACATCCCTCCCTGAATCCAGGAGGAGAAAGGGGATGATAGACTCTTAGAACGGGAGGAGACCCTTATTCCCTTCTGCTTCTCTGGGTCTGTTTCTCAGAGTGGGCTTTTTTGTTCCAAGTTCTGGGAACTTTAATTTGCACGTGTGAGAGGGGCTAGATGCTGGCCAGGTGGTGAGAAACGGCCTTCTTGACAAATGTTAGCTTATCTTATAAGGTCTTTTAGTTTCACCTCTGTAGCTCAGATTAACTTGAGCGCTGTGAGAAAGAATCCAGAGGCTGCTCCCAGGCGACTGTGCATGTGCGGACAGTGAGAGCAGAGTTGTTCTTGCCCAGCTAAGCATTGTGCTGCAGCTGGTACCTCAGTGTTCCTTCCTGACCTGCCTTTCTGCCCTGCTGCCTTGCACGGAGTGAGGTTTTAGAGTGCCGCTTGTCTTTACTTGGAACCTCTTCTTTGTGACACTCCTTCAAAGCAGAGAGAGCCCAGGGGTCTGAAAGCTGCCATCTTTCATAAGATTTTATCAAACTCACCAAGCTGATATTTGGCACAAAGGTTATTTGAGGCCTATAGAAACAGAGAAGTGTGTGTTTAATATATAATTCATGCCAAATATGGGAGGTTGGACTGTGATTTGTATCAACATCTTATAAACCAGGTATGAAAACTCTTTTCCCTGCTTTGGGGCTGTGGCTAAAAATGAAGACAGCTTAATGTTCTTTTAGCTTATTAATTTTTACCTTTCTACCTGATACCATCTTTCTTGAATACTTGAAGTCTTTTTAGATTAAATGCAATTACTGATTTATATACTCTCTGCTACTTACATATCCCAGCAGCCAACTAGTCTTTTATGACCAAATGGATTTTCTCCAGCCCTTTCCCCGTTTTCTCAGTACTCTTTTTTTCCCCTCTCAGAGACCAGGATCTGTTATTTTGTTTGTTTGTTTTTTAAATTCCAGGGCCTAATTCAACTGCAGCTTTCAGGACTAATGCCAGAAATAGTTTTTCAAGTTTGGTTTCCTCTGAAATGTAATTTAATCGTAGGTTAGTTCTTCATAATTAACACCTTTGGCAACTGTATAGACTCCAGAGGGAATCCAAGTCCTGTGGCACCCAGCCCAAAACCTGCCAGTGTGCTGAGTACTGTTTCTGTTGGAAATGCTCCTTGGGCTCCAAGCCCCCCGTGGGTCAGTGAGCTCCAGAGACCACTCATGACGGGATAGTTGATAGCTTGCATGTTTGATAATGTGTATGGATGCGTAAACTTGGGAAAAAGAGAATTATTATTTGTTTAGGAAGCTATTTGAATTAGAAGAATAAAAGTCAGTTGATTAAGGATGTATGGTTTGGTTTGTTTTTTTTTCCTGAACATGTAAATTTAAGCCACTATAATGACTATATGCAATGTCACTGAACCATCTTTCAGTAGTGGCAGTTAGGTGTTTTATTTTAAAACATTTTCTTAGGGAAAAAAAAATACTTGTTTTTATTGAGATGTTTTTATTCTTTATAATGAATCAAAAAACTGTATTAAATATTTTAACATTTACTATTTAATTTAAAATTATATTTTAAATTTGGAAAGTACTTTTGGAGCCAGAGTACCTGCAAATAGGGCAGAGTTAAAAACATAAGGGTTATATTTAACTTGCACCAGTGCTTCTGTTTCTTTAAGAAAATAGCACTTGAACTTATCCAGCATAATGCATGAAACCTCCGGAACTCTATCTTTGCAAAGAGAGATGACTACGTATTAAGAAGCATAAAAATCTCAAGAACGCTTGCTTCACTTAGTTGTAACACACACGCACATATCCTCCCAAAGGCATGTAAAGCCAAAGGAAGTGCAAAAAATTAGTGAAGTTTAGCCAATTTTGGAAATGTAATAAAAGATTCAGTCTAGTGAATGTCTTTAAGTCTTTTCACTTAAGTGAGTTATCACTCACCAACCCAAAAGGTCTTCAGAAGAGCCATGGCCTCCAGATACCATCGCTGGGTTCACTTGCTCCTGTTCAGAGGGGTTTAGTCTGATTTAGATCAAACACCTGTGCTTCAGCCCTCCAGGAGACAAGAGGTCAGTGAGTGCGGCCTGGTTTGGGGGTGGTCGGAGAGGTGCTTTTGAAATACATTTGTAGTGTTTGGAAGTCAGTTTTAGAGAAGTGGCATGAAAAATTTTGTAGTAGGTATATGGATATTTGCATTTGGGCAGATTTTGTTTTTGTTGCTCAGTAAAGAGTTAAAAATGGGTATCATAATCGTTTCACTGGTGTTTTTTTCTCTATGGGCTTTCGTGACTAAAACAAAAAAATTTAGATATGAACAATTTTGACTGTTCTGTCTGTGGTGAATTGAACTTGTTAGTCTACTTCTAAACTCAGCCACTATATTAGATTGTCCATTATCGAGGTATTTCTGTGGCCTCCCTCAGAGATGGCCTCTTTTTTCACGGCCAGTATTTCAAATATTACTGCTTGGGTATGTTTTGGCATAATTTTTCCAGAAGGCTTAAGAAACATAGTTATATAGTGCTTGTAACAATTATTCCTCACCTTCACGATAGATAACACCATTTTTATCAGCTGTCCAAATTGTAAATATGTTATTTTAGCTTAACATTAGATTTGACAGTGTCTTACAGATATTTTATGTCTCCTTTTTATATAGCTATTATCTTCTCCATTTTAATTTTAAAGTTTAGGGTTAGAGACTTGGTCTTCTTTTTTTTTTAATGTTTATTTATTTAATTTATTTATTTTGGTTGCACAGGGTCTTAGTTGCAGCACACGAGATCGTTAGTTGTGGCATGTTGCCTTCTTAGTTGCAGCATGCGAACTCTTGGTTGTGGCATGCGTGCGGGATCTAGTTCCCCGACCAGGGATTGAACCCCGACCCCCTGCATTGGGAGTGTGGTGCCTTACCCACCGGACCACCAGGGAAGTCCCTTGGTCTTCTTTTTGTCTGGTGATCACATCACACACCTGGGGGCAAAATGGTGACTGACACATTTGTCCCACAATCTCTAGAAACAATGCAAACAGCAGAGAGAATTTTGGCCAACAGAGAAGGTTCTGCTTTTCCTGGAGAGTTGGATGCGCTTTCTCCTTTGAAGTACATCTCGTATGCAGATCACTTTATCTCTAGCTGACGTTGGACACAGTTGACCAGGCTGTGCCTAGCTTCTAGAACACCACATTCTCTTGGTTCTCCTCCCGTCGCCCACTTGGCCCTTCCAGTTGGCCTTCTTTGGTGGCTTGTCCTGTTGGCATGGCCCAGTGCTTGGGCCTCGCCTCTCTCCCCCTGACCCAGATGTTAGTGAGCCCTGGGGCTTAGTCCTTGCCTCTTTGTTTATTCTCCCCCAGGGAGCTCATCTGTCCCCAGGCTCTGTAAGGCACCTTCATGCTGCTGACTTCCAGACTTCTGTCTCCAGCCTTTCCTTCCTCTCGGAGCTGCAGAGTTACATATCCACTGGGCTACTGGGCTTCTCCGCCTGGACGTCTACTTGGTGCACTGTATTAAGGTGCCCGCAGCAGAAGTCTTGATCCCAGCTCTCCACCCACCCCACCCGTGCCCGTCTCCCGTTGCAGCAGAGGCACCGTTGTCTCCTCAGTTTCTAGGCCCAGAGCGCAGGCGCCACCATGTTTCCTCCCTCTCTCTTCACGCCTCCTCGTCCAGTCCATCCGAATGTCACATCAACTCTTTTTCCAACATTGGTTCAAATCCAGCCATTTTTCAGTACTTCCGCTCCTACCACTCATCTGGGTTACCTTAGTGGCCTCTTAACTGATCTTTCTTCTTTCACTTTTGTCTCTCTTGCATTCTGTTTTCCATACAACAGCCAGGTTGATTTAAAATATAAAAATAAAAACAAAAATCAGAGTCTATCATTCTTCCTAAACCTTCCAAAGGCTTATCATTTTGCATAGCGTAGCATCTTAACTCCTATCGTAACTTAAAATGTCCCACCAACAGGAAAAGGCTAAAACACCAGAGTCTCCATTTTCTCTCACCCATTAGAGACTAGATCTCTGTAAACCATTTATCCCATTTACAGAGATCACCAGATGGTTAGAGCGTAAGACCAAATCCCCAGTCATTGCTGCCAGCAAGGGGGAATAACTTATAGGCCATAAATTAACCAAAACCCAAACACAAAATTAGTAGAGAGGAAAATTAAAGTTAGAAAAACAGAGTCACCGAAGTTCTGCTGCCCCTTTGGATTCATATGGAGCCAAGAAGAAAAGCTGTGCTTGGCTGTGCTTCTCTGGTGATGAAGTTTCCCTGACACTGTCAGGTGAATCCATTGTGCTCTTGGTGAGACCCTCTAAAACCGTTAAAGTATAATTTTCAGAAAAATGTGAAGTCATGACTTTCACATAGATATCAAATGAATACGTGTTGAAAATTTCATTTAACTTACTAATTAAATAAGGGAATCAGGCACATGTCATCAAAGGTGAAGTCTAAAATAGCACAGATTTACGTGGAATAAAGTGATATTGAATTGGGAATGTGCAAATAAATGGATAGGCCTTTCTGAAGTTATGGAGGGTTATCTGTCCAGGACAGAATGCATTTGCGTGACTGTAGACAATTATCTTGCATTGCTGTCAGTTACTTGCAATTTACAGAGTTGTAAAAATATACCCCATGGAATCAGAATCAGATAATCTCTAGACCAGGAGTTTGGCAAACTAAACACCTAAGCACCAGCTGCCTCTTTTTGTCAATAAAGTTTTACTGGAACACAGTGCACGCATTCATTTATTAAGTGTTGTCTATGGCAGCTTTATGACTAAAAAGGCATAGTTGTGTAGTTACGACAGAAGGACCCTGTGGTCTGCAAGCCCTAAAATCTCTACCTGGTCGTTTAAGGAAAAGTTTGTGGCCCCCACTCTAGAGTATGCGTAGCTTTCCATTGAACACAAAATCTTCCTATATTTATTTACTTATTTGTAAATTTATATAAATAATAAATATATGAATAAATTTATAAATAATAAATGTATATCTTTCCTCATTATAATGTAAAACATGGACACAGGGATATTGTTTTGCTCTTTTCTCTGTTATATTCCCAGCACCTAAAGCAGTGTCTACTACACTGTAGACATTCAATTAATATGTGCTGAAAATTAATAAAACAAATACATATGAGAGTAATCTGATGACCATAATTTGAAGAATCTTGGATAATGTTTTGACAATGGCTGGTTTGCAATGATTTTTAGCTGTTATGATACCAAATTCGAATTTAACATCTGCCCTTTTCTCCTACCATTAGTGAAATTAAAAAGTGGAGAACATGACCCATAAGTGTTAGACATAATTTTTTTTTTTAAAGATGATTTCCTTAGAGAGTTTTGACTTTTTTAAAAAAGTTAATTAATTAATTAATTAATTTTTTTAAAAAAATATTTATTTTTGGCTGTGTTGGGTCTTCGTTTCTGTGCGAGGGCTTTCTCTAGTTGCGGCGAGCGGGGGCCACTCTTCATCGCGGTGCGCGGGCCTCTCACTATCGCGGCCTCTCTTTTTGTGGAGCACAGGCTCCAGACGCGCAGGCTCAGTAATTGTGGCTCACGGGCCTAGTTGTTCCGCGGCATGTGGGATCCTCCCAGACCAGAGCTCAAACCCGTGTCCCCTGCATTGGCAGGCAGATTCTCAACCAGTGCGCCACCAGGGAAGCCCCTAGACATAATTTTTATACAGTAGGGTAAGGATCAGTTCCTTTGCTCTGACAGTATGTTCTAATCAGCAGAATCAGAGAATCTTGGGGCGATGCAGTCATTGTGTTTGGGAATGCTGACAGATTTCTAGAAGAAATGCCTTGTCCAAAAGATTTAATAGTGGTGCTGTTAAGATGAACTCTTTCCTAGAAACACACAAAAGGAGAATGTGAAAGTAAGGGCATTTAGCTTTTGTTGTACCTTTTTTGAAATTTGTGGAAGAGTTGGCTTTGCATCTAGGATAGGATGGACTTGCGTGTTTTACAGATTGGCAGCAATGCCGTTGTTTTCCTTCCTGTGCTTCAGCTGGAGCTGGTGGAGGCGCTGCGCGTGCTGCTCCCTAAGATGTGGCTTTGAACCTGGACCATTGATGCGTTTCGGTTGGAAGCCGAGGCCCAAGGCATTTATGTGTACTGATTTGATACCAGAGATTCCCCAGATGAGCTCTCTTCAGCCCACCAGTGTATGTTGAACTAGCCCTGAATATATTAGTATCCATGTAGAGTCCTAAAAGTGACGGATCACGTTTTCCTCTAAGATGCTTGTTTAAGCAGAGAGCTGTTAGATGTAGTGACAGAGTTAATTTTCTTAGAAATTCCTTCTTTGTTGTTGTTTTGGTTTTTTAGTTTTTTTTAGATTTAGAAATTCCTATTTTCTAGTGCCAGTTGCAACATATTCTCTTGGTTTAGGGAGGTAGTACCAGATGCAAAGAAAACTGTCCTCGGGGGAGTTTGCCAACATACAAGGGATGTACAAAACAGAACATAAACTGGACAAATAATTGCTGAAATGGCTTTCCACAATAAAGGGTTTCCCAACGTGCTGCAAAGGAACAGGGGAAGCTTTTGAAGTACAGAACATTTGAGCAGGAAGGGAACTTTGAGGTCATCTAGTCTAGCCCCTTAATTTATAGGCGGAATCAAGTCATTTATTCAAGGTCAAATGACAAGTTGGTCACAGAGCTGAATCTAGAAGGCATTTCCTTTTTTTTTTTTTTTTAAACATCTTTATTGGAGTATAGTTGCTTTACAATGGTGTGTTAGTTTCTGCTTTATAACAAAGTGAATCATAGAAGGCATTTCTTCATTCCATATTACTTATGGAACGAATTTCAAAATTAGTCTGACCTGAGTTTGAATACCAGCTTTGCTACTTGTAAATATGGTGACTTTGACTAAGTTACTTATCTTGTCTCAGCCTTGGTTTCTTGAGCTACAGAGGAAGAATGATGTTGTAAGGCAGCTATGTACAGTAGATACTTAGTCATTTATCATGGTGCTTGGTGCCTGATAGATGTTCAGCTGATTGTTACTGTTATACTTTTTTTGCAGTGAGTAAAATTTGATGGGTCCAGTGTGAAAGAGTATTTACATTTAGCATTATATGGACACGGGCTTTTATGTAGCTTTTAGGAGGAATGTGATACTGAGGAAAATAAAGATACACTGAAAAGGTCGTGACAGAATCATAGGTGTGAGTGAGGAAAATGACTTCAGAAATATGACTTGAGATCGTTCGGGCTGTTACAGATCATATAAAATAGAGGTTGAGAAAGAACTATTGAATGCCATTGGTTTTGCCGTTAGTTATTGAAACAGAAAGCAGTGATGAAATCTGGTTGCTCAAATTAAAAATCTGATTTTTAAAAGTGAAGTCCATTTCCCCACGTTGTATAAACAGAGCACACTCTTTATAGAAAACATCAAATAAAGACGAGTAGAAACGTCACTCTTCCATCATCCAAAGGCAAACACATTTTAACATTTGGCTCTATTTTTTCCATTGTTTTAAACTGAAACGTTGATATGGTTTAATATCTTGCCTTTTTCCCACTTAATTAATGTTTCCCCAAATTATCATAAACTCTTGGAGATCATTAAAAAGTGGGTTTTGTGTGTGAATATAAAAATAATATATAGTTTTTAAAAAATGTTTAAATAGATGAAAAAACCAACTATAGTCTCACCGAGTCAGAGGCATTTTGCTAATACTTCTGTTACATTTTCTTTGCATTTGGGAACACCTTGGTGGCTACTGATTACATTTTCACCTAAATCCTATAATGACGCTCACTTAGCTTACGTAAATTTAAATAGAAGTCTTTCAAGGTGTGGGTGCTGGGGAGTGATGTGGCCCCATCCATCTCACGCTGCAGGCCTGTGTCTAGGACTGAATTTAAGGTGGAAGATCGTTTATCAGCTAACAGAAATCAGCCCTGATTCTCTAAAGCATCCACTGAATGTAGTCGGTCGGTCACCTTCTCATCTATGCATGTAGGTAGGTGCTAGTTACGTATCATTCTTGGGAGACTTGAGAAAACAGTCATTTTCTGCGTTATGTGGTTGAGATGAGGACCGCCATTCAAAAAAGGGCTGCTTGAATGTTTTCTTCAAAAGATTTTTGTTCCCAGTACCTCTCATAGCATTGCCACACTGAGTGTGATTCTGGTAATTTAAGGTAAGGGGTTTTTGGTGTGACAAGACTCGTGGCTGTAGGTCACTGTATCTGGTCCTGGTCCAACACCTGAGGCATAGGTGCTCTTTTAGACATACTGAAGGACATCCCAAAGGGATTTTTCAAGTTTGATTACACTTTATTTAGTCTTAGCTGCTTGACTTTAGAACCTGGTCTCTATGTAAGAGGTTAAACCAATGAAATTCAGAAATTTTAAATGCAATGGACAGAGTAGGAGAAAGGGAAAGATTTTAAAAATACAGTTAGCAAGTTCAGAATGAGTGAGATAGGGCTTAGCAGCAGCATTTGTGAAAAAGGGATCCAGGGGTTTTGTTCACCTCTAAATCAAAGGAATAAATTAAGCAGAATGTCGGCAGTGATTCCACATGTGAATGGGGGTGGGGAAGGACGAGGGGGTACAATGAAAGGGCCATCTTGGGGCTGTTAACGTGAATGTTCATTGAGAAATATTTCACAGATTGAGGATTAGAGAAAGCTCAGAAAAGAATTCAGGAATTGTGTTATCAGGCACCATCTAGAGAAGGCATGTTTTTAGGATTTAGGAAAAGAATAAGTTCATAAAAGAAAGTCACCCTTTGTGAGGTAAAAAAAAAAAAATGATGGGGCATTAGACTAAGGAAGAAAATTTTCATTATTGAGAGTGTGGGAAGAGCAATCAATACAGGAGGGACTGAAGGACTGACCTTTCAGAGCTTCTAAAAGGAAGAAAAAGACAAATTTGAATGAAAAACATGATCCATTTTAATTTGAGTTCAAAGATGTGTATTTTTTAGATGTCTTGATTAATAATAATGCAGATGGGACATATGCTTTATTTTGTTCTCTAAAAAAAGCATTTAAAAGATAAAGCCAAGCCCATAAGAAAGATCTGGAGGGATAAGATATATCTTATGGAAGGTCATAGACCTACTTTTATGGAGAAAAAAATGTGAGGCACTTAAAGTCAGAACAGCAAGTTAGTGGAAAAGTTAGATTCCAAACTCCATGTATTTTCATTACCTTCTTCTAATTAACAAAAAAAGGAGAGGGGTGAAAAGCAGATGCATTTCTTTTTAGTGAGCTTCCTTTGTAACCCAAGCTCACAGCAGATTACTGTAACTGAATTTTATCTCATGCATGAAATCGCTTTATAAGGTGTTATGTTCTGTTTGTAATTTTTCAGTTATATATTCATAATTGTGAAATGGGAAGTAGGGCATAAATGTCAGGTGGCTAATAAAGTATTCTGATCTAATACAAACAAGTTGTTTGTGTCTTTACAAAGGGGAAATGTAGACTTCCTATTTTAATCTAAACACTTTCAGGCAGTAACATAGTATCTGTGGCATTTTTCTCAACAAAGGAAATCCTCTCCATTTCCCATCACATTTTATTGGGTCACAAGAATAGCAGACATACAGAAAGCGTTAATGTGTGACACTCAGGAAGTAATTTTCTGAGCATCCTGTCACATTTTCAAAAGTTAATTTCAGTTCCGGCAAGGTAAAAATGAATGTAATTTCCATATGGAAATATTTGACGCACGTATGACATTTATCTTATTATGTTAATATGTTAGATGATATTTATTTTTGCTTAAATGGTTACACATCTGGCATGCCCGTTTTCTTGAAAGTAAATAACAACTTCCTATTCAGATGCTAGGTTTTCAGTTCTGAATCAAATATTGACCAAAGATCTTATCTCCCAGCCCTGGTGATTACATGCTTACCAGGTTGATCTCTTTACCATTCTTGTTTTGGACAAGATAGAGTTGGAAGTAAATCTAGTGTTCTTTTGTCCTGTTGGCGTGGTCACCTCGGTGGTGGTGGTAGAATGTAGTGCTCACAACCAGGGATTGATTTTAGTTTCTGAGTTTGCCTGACTGCTTGAATCCTTTGGCACTTTCTTTGATTAATATGCCCATTACCTACTATGGTTTTTTTTTGTTGTGTTTTGGGTTTTTTTCCTTAAAAATAGAAGGCAAGTTATACAAATAGGCAAGAAGTTTGGGCTATGTTTTTTTAAAAGGCCCAGCTAATACAGAAAATAAGAAAGTTCTAAGACTTAGACTTTCTTTACTTTGATTTAGTGTTCTCTCAAATCCCAGGCAAGTTTGTCTTCTAATGCACATGTGCTCAGATGTAAGCACCCTGAGGGCAGGACTTTTGTGTGTTTTACTTTTTGCTGTGTCCCTGGTGCCCAGAACAGTGTCTGGTACTTTGTGGGCTCTTGCTGAATACGTGCCAATTTGAAGGAATGAATATTACTGACACTTCATTTAAAAAAGTTTATTCTGGAAATATTTCAAGTATACGTAAAAGTAAAGAGAAATATAAAGAGCCCCCATCTATGCATCTCCTTGCTTCAGTATCATGTTCTTTCCCCCCATGCTTTTTTGGGGGGCGGTGGTGGGATTGACTCATATTATTAGCAGTTTAAATTGCTGTAGAAAGAAGTTGTTGAAAATTGTTAAATGGAAATGAATAATTGATCTGCACATTGGCACAAATCTTTAGTTAGGTTGTGTATTTACCTTCTTGAGGAACAGAACATTATTCTTGGTTGGAAACAATGTGTAAATGATAATAGTGAGACATATTGAAAGGAAGTTTAGGTCTGTTTATGTTTCTTTCATATTTGCACATGGTTGTATCATTCATTCATTCATTCAGTCATTTATTTGTATGACTTTATTTTTTTTAGAGCAGTTTTCAAAACGTTCACAGCAAAATCGTCTGGAAAGTACAGAGTTTCCACATACCCCCTGTCTCTCTCTCTCACACACACACACACACACACACACACACACACACACACACACACACGGTGTACACCGCCTTCTCCACTATCAGTGTCCTGCACCAGAGGGTACATTTGTTGTAGTCGATGAACTGACATTGGCACATCATTATCACCCAAAGTCATTAGGGCTCACCCTTGGTGTTGTCCATTCTGTGGGTTTTGACAAATGTATAATGACATGTATCCACCATTATATATCATACAGAATGGTTTCACTGCCGGAAAAATCCTCTGCGCTCCACCTATTAATCCCTCCCTCTTCCCCCAAGCCCCTGCCAACCACTGGTCTTTTTACTATCTATGTGGTTTTGCCTTTTCCAGATGTCACATAGTTGGAATCATACGGTATTTAGCCTTTTTAGATTGGCTTCTTTCACTTAGTAATATGCCTTTAAGATCCCTCCATGTCTTTTTGTGGCCTGATAGCTCATTTCTTTTTATTACTGAATACTCTTCCATTGTATGGATGTACCACAGTCTGTTTATTCATTTACCTGTTGAACTTGTTGCTTCAAGTTTTGGCAGTTATAAATAAAGCTGCCTTAAGCATTCATGTGCATGTTTTTGTGTGGACATAAGTTTTCAACTCTGTTGGGTAAATAGCAAGGAGTGTGATTGCTGCATTGTCTGATAAAAGTATGTTTAGTTTTGTAAGAAACTGCCAGACTGTTCCAAAGTGTCTGCACCATTCTGCATTCCCACCAGCACTGAATGAGCATTGCTGTTGCTCCAGATCCTTGTCAGCGTTTGGTGCTGTCGGTGTTTTGGATTTTAGCTATTCTAATGGTGTGTAGTGGTATCTCATTATTTTAATTTGTAAGTACATTTATTTTTATCTTGGTCACTGAAGGAAATCCAACCCTTTGTTTTTTGTCTTTGTGGGCTTGACTAGATAGTCTATGTTGACTAGTTTCTAGTTTGAGTTTTTGGGGGAGTAAGGGTCATTGGACAAATCCTTAGTAGGCACCTTTCATGCACCTGCACTAAGGCCTGGGATATCAAAGACATTTTATTTGTTGCCTTGGAGCTTATAGTTTTTTTGTTTTGTTTTGTTTTTTTTAAAATATGTGGTTAGCTTGGATTCTGTCTTTTTTTTTTTTTTTTTATTTTTGGCTGTGTTGGGTCTTCGTTTCTGTGCGAGGGCCTTCTCCAGTTGCGGCGAGCGGGGGCCACTCTTCATCGCGGGGCGCGGGCCACTGTTTATCACGGGGCGCGGGCCTCTCACCGTCGCAGCCTCTCCCGTTGCGGAGCACAGGCTCCAGACGTGCAGGCTCAGTAATTGTGGCTCACAGGCCCAGCCGCTCCGCGGCATGTGGGATCTTCCCGGACCGGGGCACGAACCCGTGTCCCCTGCACTGGCAGGCGGATTCCCAACCACTGCGCCACCAGGTAAGCCCGAGCTTATAGTTTTGTAAAGGAACAAACATTACAGTTGTAGGAGCACACTAGGAAGCCATCTTCCCATAGGTGGGAGAGTCAGAGGGAGTACAGATATTTGAATTGAATCTTGAAGGACATGTAGGAATTAACCAACAAAGAGGTAGAAAGAAAGGTGGTGGAATCAGGGAGATCTTTCTACACACGGGGAGTTGAAACTAGATGCTAGAGCCTCAGATCTGTTCTGTGTGCCTGGGAGGAGCTTAGGTTTTCCAGGGGCAGGGAGGGGCAAGAAATAAATAAAACTGGAGAGATGTAAGGGCCTTAAATCTAGACCTTTTGTACTCTGTTAGAGTTTTTGCTTTTGACTTGAAGTGGAGCGGCGCGCCTTTGAAGGGTTTTATTCAGGGGAGTGCGACGAGATGGGGGGTAAGATTGTTCTGCCTTAGGGAGAGGGTGGCTTTGGAAGCAGGGGCTAGGACAGATTGTAGTTGACCGGGGAGAGTCCTGAGAGCGCCCTCTGAGGCAGTGGCAGTGGCTGGTGAAGGAAGAGACAGATAGAAGAGGCAGTAAGGAGGTAATACCTCCTTAGGGCTTGGTGATCATTGGGAGTGGAGACTAAGAGGGAGATGGGGAACTGAATGAATGATGGTACCATTCACAAAGATAAAAGCCACAGATGATGGAGTAGATGCTAAATTGAGTTTTGGAAGTGTTGAGATGACTTGACATTTTCTCTCCCAGGTGTATGATTTAAAACTCGGAAACTTCAGATAATGGCAAACTACTTCCTGGGAGGGAGTTTTGATCTTTTGGTTTTTTGGTTTATCTCTATGGAAAGGATCAAAAGTTGTGAGTGAGTTAAGTTCTTGAATTTTCTGGAGAGAAAAAGGATCTTTTGTCTTTCTTAAAGGTCTCTTCTCAGTCAATATCACAAATACCAATCCAGATGTTCACTGGGGGTCTCAATCCTGAATTATAGGCTCTGAAACAATTGATGTTACAGTTTGATGTTGTAGGGGGCTTGTTAATCATTCGGTAACTCTGTCTGTGTCTGTGCATCTGTCCCTTTGGAGATGTTGTTTATTACTTTAGGAAAAATGCTCTATTTTTTTTAAAAAAAATCAAACATTGTAAAAATATGTAACCAAGGAAGAAAAAGTCCTTCATAACCGCCCCTCCCACTACCAGTCTTAACAAGACGGTGCATACTCTTTGCAGAGTCAAGTCAGTTCTCTCTCCCTCCATGCCCCCCCCCAAACTCTCTCCCTCCATGCCTCCCCCCCAAACCCCCCAAACACTAGCATGTGCATTTTAGCAGAATTGGGATCTCATGATGCATACAATTTCGAAAGGGCTTTTTGTCACTTAACGATATGTTATTCTGATCGGATCAGATAAATATAAAGCAAACCCATTCTTTTTAATAGTTGTACAGTGTTTCATTATATAGATATGTCATAATTTATTTGTCTAGTTTCCTATTAATGGATATTCACCACTCATTTCTTTCCGACCTCTAAACCAGTGCTGTTTAGTAGAACTTCTCTGATGGAAATGCTCTAAGATCTGCTCTGTCCCACATGGCAGCCACTAGCCATGTGTGATTATTAAGCATTTGAAATGTGCTTGGTGTGCCTAAGGAACTGAATTTTAAATTTTATTCCATCTTAGTTAATTTAAGTAGCCACATGTGGCTAGTGGCTACTGTATTGGACAGCGCAGCTCTGAACTATGTTAGAGTCAAGTTAGGCCATCAAGGTGCTTGCTTGGATCACATTACTTGGGCCTTCATAAATTGCAGTTTAATGGTGTTTCTTTGATGTTTAACAGTCATATAAAGCTTCTCTTGTAAACCTCTTTTAAAGAAGTATTGTTCAGTGTTAGAGTTCCTTAGAGGGAGATCTATGAAATGCTTCTCGAGTTTAGTTCCACAAGAGAGTTTCTCTTTCCAGACATATCAGTATGCTTCCTTTATCAAGTAAGTGATCTCTTTCTACCTCATTTTGCATCTCTTTTGCCTTGGTAGCCATGGAGTCCAAAGTGCAATTTTTGGTTCTGCTACAGCAGGTAATCTTTTCCCTTTCATCACTCCCCCCACCAAACTATATAGCTTTCCTTTCATTCTGAGTTTAAAGATTTCATTATGTGTATGGTTTTCCTTGTAAAGCACTTCTCTTTTTGAAAATCATTAGATTTACATGAAGTTTTTGGAATCTATCCTAAGACTTCCCTAAAAAAAGATAAATACAGTATATACACTACTTCCCTTCCACAACCCTGCACACACATACATCATATATCTTAATAGGGCCATTAATATCATCATGTGTATGAATCCTGTTTATCATCACAGTGGGAAATATAGGTATTTAAAATCTGAAATAGACATTCTACCGGGGTTGTAGAAAATTACGTGCTTTATGGTTGGTTACATTTTATTCAATTATGAGTCCAAATTGGGTTCTTTTACCCTCTTGTTTTGCCAGTATCATGCTCTACTTTGGCTTTCTTTGGGAATATATGGAAATCTTCTTTTGCTTGAATTTAAAGTGTATTCTTCAGGATTTCCTAGTTCCATGTGTGGCACCCTGTAGATAAACATTAACTGCTAAATGGTGGCAAAATATTTTTTGACCCTTCTAGAGTAGCACTGTTGAAGTGTATAACCTTCATTTAAAAACATTTTACTCTTCCTTTGTTTCTGCCAAGTTTCCATCCCTAGATATTTTTAAATATTAGGATACCCTTAGTTTTTACATAGACTTAAGAATTGGAAAGCATAAGAATATGCCAAAAAATTATTAATAAATTCCTTTGCCTGTGAGGAAGTAGGATAGAACCAGGAAACTGCTGATGTGGTAACCAGGATAACACACTGAAACCATCTGTGTAACTCTTGGCA
This sequence comes from Balaenoptera musculus, assembly GCF_009873245.2. Classification (NCBI taxonomy): domain Eukaryota; kingdom Metazoa; phylum Chordata; class Mammalia; order Artiodactyla; family Balaenopteridae; genus Balaenoptera; species Balaenoptera musculus. The sequence continues at coordinate 83,051,929 of NC_045797.1, forward strand.
GGAATAAAATGACAAAACAAGATCTTGGAGAGTGCACATTACCAGGTGTGTGATCAAAAAGATAAATACATTCTCAAATGATAAAATTGGCCTAGTGCCTTTAGCACCCATGGGACGGTTGTGTGTACGCATATGTGCAGACATAGCTGTCAAGGTTGAGCATTTTTAGTGTAGTTAGGAAACTGGGACAGGAAAAGGCTGGAAGTAGAGGACTTTGACACTGCTTGGAGTCATTGGAACGGTAAACTCTGGATGTGAACTTGGGGAAACTGCATGGGGTTTCAAGTGCGACATGATGATAAACATCCAGTGGTGATTTGCAGCAGAGGTGCAGAGCCAGGCTCTTCAGGAAAGAATAAAGGGGAGACCTTAAAAGAAATATGTTTGTCCTATTTAACTAACAGTGGACTTTGAAAAAGACAGGGACCATATTAAGATATTTTTTTTCTTTTTTCTTGAGAATTGAAGGAAGATGGAAGCTGAGGACTTTTTCATGCTATTTAATGCACTGTTAGTAATTTTCAGGAAAAGCAGACGAATGTAAAGCTTTTCATTCTAACTCAAATTAGACTTACTTAGGTTAAGTATAATACAGCTTTGAATACTTACAAGAGAACTTTAAGAGATTTGGTTTATGAAGGAATTTCATGGTTTTGAACAAGATTTTTGCTCTGTTAAATTGCAGTGGTTTGAGAGTAATTCTCTTTCCCCTTTTCCTCAATTTAGCAGGACTATTTGATGTAAGCTTGCATGTTCTGAATGTTTACTAAGCTTGCATGTTCTGAATGTTGCCAAGCTCACAGTCAGTAGGTCTCCAGTGGGCATATGTGTTTAGTTTTCAGTACATTGTTACTTTGGTTTCCCAGAAGCTTTCTTGGCATTACAATACCTCAAATTTAAAAGTTTAAAAAAGGAAAGGAGTGGTATGAATATCTGTTTTCAGATACATTTGTCTTTTCACAGTTTGACAATGATGTGTCTAGGTGTGGATCTCTTTGAACTTGTCCTACTTGGAGTTGAGCTTCTTGGATGTGCCGTTTAATAGTTTTTACCAAATTTGAGAAGTTTTTGGCCATTATTTCTTCAGATACTCTTTCTGCCCCTTTGTCTCTTTTCTTCTGGGACTCCCATTATGTGTATGTTGGTCTGTTTGACGTCCCACAGGTGTCTGAGGCTCTGTTCAGTTTTCTTTCTGTTTCTCAAACTGGATAATCTCAATTTACCTGTCTTCAAATTGGCTGATTCTTTCTTCTGCTGATTTATATCTGTTGAGCCCCTCTAGTGAATTTATTTCAATCATTGTATTATTCAACTCCAAGACTTTTATTTAGTTCTTTTCTATAATTTCCCTCTCCTTATTGATATTCTCTATTTCATGAGACATGTGTTCTCATACATTTCATTAGTTCTTTAGACACGGGTCTGTTTCTTTAGTTCTTTGTGCATATCTATAATAGCTGATTCAAAGTCTTTGCCTGGTAAGTCTAAAGTATGAGCTTCCTCAAAAGATAGGTTCTGTTGACTGCTTTTTATCCCCTGTGTATAGGCCGTGCTTTCTTTGCACGTCTTGTAATTTTTTGTTGAAAACTAGGTGTTTTAGATAATATAATTTGGGAGTTATGGAACTCAGATGACCCCCACCCTGAGTTCATTGTTGTTGCCGTTTTGTTTGTTTAGTGACTGCTGGATTAAGTCTGTAAAATCTGATAGCTTTGCTCTGTGTGGCCACCAAAGTCTCTGCTTAGTTGACTTAATTCAGCTAATGACAGAGCTTTCCTGGAACCAGTTAAGTCTCCCATCCTTTTTAAAGGGATCCTCGTAAACATAAGTCAGATCATGTCACACCTCTGCTCAGAACCCTCCAGTGACTTCCATCTCACTCAAGGAAAAGGTAAAGTCCTTCAGTGGCCTGCAAGACCCTACCCGATCTAGCCCTCTCCTGCCTCCCTCTGTTCAGACCATACCGGGTTGGTCTCTTTGCTGATCCCCAAACATGCCAAGCAGTTCTGATCTCAGGACCTTTGCATATGCCAGATATTCTCATGGTTTACTCTCTCCTCTCCTCTAGGTCTGTATTCAGTTGTCACTTCAACATGGGCTTCCCTGTCCACCCCTGCTCCCCCTCCCCTGTGTTCTCCATCACCCTTCACTGCTTGATTTTCTCCATAGCTCTTATCACTGTCTGTCATACTCTATACTGTCTTTCCTTTGTTTGTTTATTGTTTCCCTTTCCAGAATGAAAGCTCTTTAAAGGTAGAGATTCTTGATTGTTTTGTTCACTGCTGTATCTACAGTGAAGAGAAAAATGCTTGACAATAACTTTGTTGAATAAATGAATCTATTCTTATTTAAGAATGAGACACTAGGGACTTCCCTGGTGGCGCAGTGGTTAAGAATCTGCCTGCCAGTGCGGGGGACTCGGGTTTGATCCCTGGTCTGGGAAGATCCCTCATGCCGCAGAGCAGCTAAGCCTGTGTGCCACAACTACTGAGCCTGCGCTGTAGAGCCCGTGAGCCACAACTACTGAAGCCCACACGTCCTAGAGCCTGTGTGCAGCAACTACTGAAGCCTGTGTGCTCTAGGGCGCCCGCATGCTGCAACTCCTGAGCCCATGTGCCACAGCTACTGAAGCCCGTGCACCTAGAGCCCGTGCTCCACAACAAGAGAAGCCACTGCAATGAGAAGCCGCAACGAAGAGTAGCCCCCGCTCACCACAACTAGAGAAAGCCCGTGTGCAGCAACAAAGACCCCACACAGCCAAAAAAAAGAAAAGAATGAAATACTAAATGCTGATTGGAAGCTTTCTGTATGCCGTGGTCTTGTCTTCTGGTAATTTTCATGCTAACTCTTCAGCTAATGACCAAAGGCATACCTTGGAGAAATTACAGGTTTGGCTCCAGACCACTACAATAAAGCAAATGTCACAATAAAGTTAGTCACATATTTTTTGGTTTCCCAGTGCATATAAAAGTTATGTTTACACTATACTGTAGTCTATTAAGTGTGCAATCGCATTATGTCTAAAAAACTATGTACATATCTTAATTTAAAAATACTTTATTGCTAAAAAATGCTAACCGTCATCCATCTGACCACACAGGGTTGCCACACACCTTCAATTTGTAAGGAACACAATATCTGCGAAGTGCAATAAAATGAGGTCTGTGCCTGTATTGGAGGATTCCCAGATATCAACATCTGGAAGTCTGTCTTTGGGGATATTACGTTTTCTATAGAGAATCCCCCAGTTTCTCACCAGGAGTGTTAGGGGTTTAGGCTGGCAGGAATGGAAGCACAGCAACATGTGTTTGGCTTCTGGCATTCTGGGAGCTGCGAAAGGAGCTGAGGGTCGCACACTGATACGGAGGCTGCCAGTTAGTTTGCTAATTTCAGCTCCCACAGCTCAAGTCACCTGTGCCAGGTATCTACTCACGTGGAGCAGCTTTCCTTCACTTTCTCCAAAAAATCATCCTCTGGTTTCCTAAGGGGTGGTGGGACTTTAGATATTCATCAACTCCATCATCTCCCCTCTGTTTGGGCCCATCTTCCCGGATACATGGAGCCTGGAAGTGCTGGGCCTCAAGGACTCTAAGGAAAGAATCTAGTCTCCTCTTCGATACTTACCTCTGGAAGCACCCAACATTTTTTTTTTTTTTTTTTTTTTTGGCTGCATTGGGTCTTCATTGCTGTGCACGGGCTTTCTCTAGTTGTGGCGAGCGGGGGCTGCTCTTCATTGTGGTGCGTGGGCTTCTCATTGCGGTGGTTTCTCTTGTTGCAGAGCCACGGGCTCTAGGCACGCGGGCTTCAGTAGTTGTGGCACATGGGCTCAGTAGCTGTGGCTCACGGGCTTTAGCGTGCAGTCTCAGTAGTTGTGGCGCACGGGCTTAGTCACTCTGCGGTATGTGGGATCTTCCCGGACCAGGGCTCGAACCCATGTCCCCTGCATTGGCAGGCGGATTCTTAACCACTGCACCACCACGGAAGCCCATACCCAACATTTATACTGTATTAAATCCTTTAACCACTATATTTTCTTCTTCTGTTCTTTTTGTCCTTGAAGGTAATACCTTTTATAATGGTTTACTATCATTTTAAGTAGGCTTGGGAGGGAAAGGAGATAAAAATATACAGTTAGTGCGCCATTTAATTGTTTGCTTGGGGTGTCCTATCTCCCCTAACCCTTGAGTATAGGTGCTCCATCTCATGCTTATTTGTACTCATAGGGCATTGCATAGATTAACTATTGGTTTGTCGGCTGATATGGATAGAATGGCATAGGTGATCTTTTTCTTTTTCACCTGGCCTTATTTTATTATCATTTTATTTCAGTGCCTACACTGCTTTTCAAAAAGTGAATTGAAAAAAATTGAAATCATGGCAGATAATAATTTTTCTCCTTTTTAAAATAAATATTTTAAAATGTTGAAATTAAATTGCTCTTTTGCTGATCTGATTTTTAGGAATGAGAGAACAAAGCACTACAAGTAGAGTACCTTTAAATGACTCATAATTACTCACGCAAATACATGTAAACTTGGATACGCAATTAGGCAGCTCATTATGTTGCAAATGCAGTTACATGCTTAAATTCATGGCCACTCCCTTGGCTCACCCAGCTGTCTCTCCTCTCTTAGGCTTATTTATGACTGGTTATTAATAAGCCCCAGCTGTCAGAATTTGAAAATACATGCTGGTACTAGTGGTGCTGTTCAACTAATAATAGAGGGAAAGTTTGAAAAGGAAGTTTGCCTTTGAGTTTATGTATTGCAGAGTTGGTCATCTGAGTTGGCAAAATCCCGTTCTCCTTCTGGAGATGCAGGCTATACATTTAGAAAAATTATGATTAATCATAATAGTGGTTAATGATAGTTATATTATAGTATACCCCCATCATCTCTGATCTGCAATTCTGAAATCCAAAAAGCCCTGAATTTTTTTTTTTATAACTGATCAGTGGCAAAACCTGAATCGCTTCATTAGGACTCAAATCTGACATGCAATGATGGGGCTCTTTCTAGTCTGTTTATCCAGATCACCGGTATGAAGATGTATAGATTTTGCCGCAGAGAACTATTAATGTGTTTGATTATGGATCACTGACCCAGACCCCACTGAAGATTTTACATAAAAGCAGTATACATACTGTGTTACCTTTTGAAAATGCAGAAGATTCTAAGGTTTCAAATGCTTTTTGGCCCCAGTAGTTTCTTCTTCTTCTTTTTTTTTTTTTAATATTTATTTATTTATTTGGCTGCGTTGGGTCTTAGTTGCGGCACCATGGGCTCTTCATTGTGGCGTGCGGGATCTTTCGTTGCAGCGCATGGGCTTCTCTCTAGTTGTGGAGTGCCGGGTTCCAGCACGTGCGGGCTCAGTAGTTGCGGTGCTTAGGCTTAGTTGCCCCGCGGCATGTGGGATCTTAGTTCCCCGACCAGGGATCAAACCGCATCCCCTGCACTGGAAGGTGGATTCTTAACCACTGGACAACCGGGGAAGTCCCTGGCCCTGTTAATTTCTGATAAAGAGTTGTGGCCTTATAGTGAGAGTAACAGATTTCAGATTAGATGTGGGTTAAAATTCTAATGGGGAAACTTTAACTGATACATGTTAGAACACTTGGATATATTACATACAGTTAAAGTTTCCCATTTTTGTTCAAAGTTATTGTGAAAAAAGAAAAAAGTTATTTATTGTATGTTGATACAGTACTACCAAATGGAGTAATTAAGAATTTTCTTAGTTACTAAAGTTTTTAAAATTGTTTTTAAATCATTAGTTTAAAAGTGAAGGAACTTCCCTGGTGGCACGGTGGTTGAGAATCCGCTTGCCAATGCAGGGGACATGGGTTCGAGCCCTGGTCCGGGAAGATCCCTCAGGGCAACTAAGCCCGTGTGCCGCAACTACTGAGCCTGCACTGTAGTGCCCACGAGCCACAAGTACTGAGCCCATGAGCCACAACTACTGAAGCCCGTGCACCTAGAGCCCGTGCTCCGCAACAAGAGAAGCCACCGCTGAGAAGCCTGCGCACCACAACGAAGAGCAGCCCCCGCTCATCGCAACTAGAGAAAACCTGTGAGCAGCAACAAAGACCCAATGCAGCCAAAAATAAATAAATAAAAAATAAATAAATTTATTTTAAAAAGTCAAGATAACAATTTCATATTTAATTGCTGTGCTATATTATCAGTGATTTTCATATAAATAGGAAATACTAAGTAGCATTATAAGTAAACGGGAAAAATTATGGCATCTATATTGAATTAGTACAGTTTGGTTCTTTGTCTCTAATGATATTAATAATACTTTGTTGTTATTTTAATCACCCTTGATCTGTTAAAACCATCCATCCAGTAATCCTCAATCCTTATTTCTGCCTTAACCCAGCTTTAGGATGTGGCACAGTGGTTTTTCCAAAGAATGGGGGACGGGGTACCCTTTTCTGTCAACTCCCTAAGAATCTTAATATTCATTGTCTTTCCTCCCCACTCTTAGTCATTTTTGTCCATTACCAGAATACATGAGAATTTTGAGGTTTTAAATTAAGCATATGTAATTAACATCTTAAAAGTAGATTGTAATCATACAGGCGGATGAGCTTGGGCACGTGGCATGTATTTTCATGTACCTTAAAATTGGTTCTTTTGCCCAAACGGATTAGAGCAAGTAGATACTCGGCTGCATTTCAGTCAAGGCCTTCCCAAAGCACACTGATAAAGATTCTTTCCTATTTTGGAGGACCAAGTATTTCTGTTTGAATTGATTGATGTGATTGTCATTAAAGTTGCTGAGGGACCCACGGAACCCTTTATAGCGGTTTGATGAGTCCGTTTCCAGTTCTCTACTTTTACTGACCTATGGCTTTAGGAAATTCTTATAAATAAACAGTGGAAAGTCATTAACAGATAAACTGAAGTTTAAAATAGAACAGTCTTCACCAAGTTTCTGAAACAAAACTCTTCTGGTGCATAAAAATGTAGATAATCAAGCAGTAATCAGTTTTGACTGCAGTATAGAATATAGCAATATAATGACACTACGGAAAACCTAGAAACTTTTGACGTAGTAGTAATAGTACACCGGTTGTTAAAAAAGATGTTTTCTTCAAGTTGTAAAGCCTGAAATTTAAGAATAAATTAATATAGTTTTACGTATTAGTTGAAGGATTAACATATTTTATGAATAAAGACAGCAAGAATTTTTACACATGAATTAATATTGTGGTCATTATAGGTACATCAGAGCCGTGCATGTGCTTAAGCCCTCCTTATTAGTTAAGCCAACCACTGTTTTTGCAACTTAGTGGTAGACCTTTGAGGAAAGCTCTAATGTGGATAAAACCTTCAGTGAATACCAGTTAAATCAGTAATTTGAACTTTGTTATGGTTATTCTGATGTTTTTTTTCTCTGAGTAGGAAGTAGGGAAACGTGATTAATAATCAACCCATTAGACTTCATTTTGTTTTTGATGGAAATATTTCCTCCTGTAAAATTTAATGGCCATGAATTTGATTGCAGAGATTATTTTCCATAACCAGAGCTGTCCCTGGAGAGGCAATTTGAAACAGTTTCATTAGAATCCAGATAACTATCAAAAAGAGTGTTCTGGAACATTATAAAAAAGGACCATGTGAAAGTAAGTTCAGATCTGGTCTGATATTTTAATATTCCTACCCCTCATCCCCCAAGAAAAGTCAGTAAACACAGTGTAATCTTTTCATTGTCTTTGAAGCCCATGTTTATGACTGAAACTACTTTATTATGAGGTCCTTTGGTACCAGTGCCCCCTTGCATAGGAGGCAAAATAAATCTGACTTTCACTAAAAAGTGTTCTTATATCCAGTAGTTTTATGGTGAGGTGTTTGAATGTTTTTATCTGAGTAAGGACAACTAGACAATTTAAAAAATACTTTTGCCAAACTAGACCCTTTAAGTCTTCATGCCTTGTGCAGTGGAATTCATGAATGCATTCATACATGTTTTATGTGTGACTAGATTTATTTATGAAACACTTAACTGAACACCTACTACTTGGCAAGCAATGTTCTAGGTACTGGAAATTAAGCACTTAAAACAGATGAAGTTTAAACCCTCCCATGAGAACAATTTCTTGAGGATCTTATATTCTAGAAAAGTGCTAAGAGTTAGTGTACTTTCTTCCTCTCTAAAAGAGGAGACGATTGCTCTCCTAGGTTGTACACCAGTACATGGTCGAGCTTTGCTTTTGCATATTTGTGACTGATGGGAAGCAAATACCCTGTAGTTGCAGGTGCCTAAACTCTCACTCTCAGAAGGTGCCCCGTGGTTTTCCTAGCTTGCTCACGTGTTCATTCTAACCGGAAGTCCTTTCAAATATACTTACTGAGTGTCCCGACCCGGCCTGTTTCATCTAGCCCTTGCCCGTCTTCCACATGGATTCAGCACAATCTCAGTTCATTGCTTTAAACGGCTGAGTGTGTGCTCACGTGCATGTGTGTGTGCATGCACAAACCATCTGCTGCAGTTAGGTTTCTAACTCCTTGGGGAATAAGAGCATAGTCGGGGACTTTGGTTTAGCACAGTGCTTTATATATAGTAGCAATTAATATCAATATTTGTCGACTTCAAGCTACTGTCCTAAAATTGCTTAAAACCACAGCAGTTTCTTTAAAGTGGTCTACATTGAATTTTTAAAAAAAATACCTTTCATTTCTTGAAGGTTTGTCTTTTATGGTTAGTCAAACCACTTAGCGTATCAAGACCTTTACCTCTGTTTTTAAAAATTGTACAGATTATGCAAGTAAGAAAATACTCCATGGGACTTTTTAATGCTCATTAAGAGTTGTTTTTCATGTTCATGAGCCCCATAGCCTTTGGCAGGAGTGGTGGGATCACCCTCTCTAATCAGGCAAAATAATAGAATTAATTAGTATGGCTATATCTTACATTTACTTTTTTTTTTTTTTTAATGGTTGAAGAGGGTATTGGGGGCTGTCTTCCTTTGTTATAACTCTCTTCCTCCTACCTTCCCTTCTCCAAAAAGTTTAAGCTAGATTTAATAATTTCCATTATGAGTTTTGTTTTTTTCCTCTGTATGATTGATTACTGTCAAAATACACAGGCAAGAAGTCATTGGAAGTTTCATTTTGTAAGAGCCCAGAGTTCTCTCTTCTGAAAGCCTCCACCATGAGGGAGGGTTTCAGTAGCTTGGCTCTCCCGCTGAGTGTTATTTCCTTTGGGATAAGCGTTGACCTCAGTGCGTGAGACGTCTGCTGGGAAAGATTTGTACCAGGGGCAAAAGAGTAAGAAGCAATCACGGTATTTTATGGAAGTAATTGGGTTACAAATTGAAGTATTCATATTTTATTACTTGGTTATAAATTCTGTTCAATCCTTTGTTCCTCAGCCTTTTATTGGGACTGATTGTGGATCCTGGCAGCCCATTTTAGGTTAAATCTAAAGAATTCTGTATACAGAATTTTAATTTTTAATCAATTAAATGAAGTGGACCATACAAGATAGAATGTAATTATCAAGTAATTAGTTGAAAACCTTTAAAAAGGATAATTCTCATTTTGGACTTTTGTCATGAGTGGCAAACAAAAAGTCTGGTATGCCAAGTATGCTTTTGTAGATTCTAGTACTGTTTTGAATGAAAGAGATAATAGAATTATAGATGGATGTTATTATTACTACCTGAATTATTATTTCTATTTTCATAGTTCTCACGTAAAGATATTCATTAATATTGTTGTGTCCCAGACTGAGATTTTTCCCTTATAGGTCTAAGTTCTCCCTACTTTGTTTTTTTCTCTTCCGTTATAGACTTGATTATGCATATTGCAGTTGTTTCTCAGTACTTATGATAGAATCAAGGATTTTTAAATTATATAAATATAATATGAAATCTGGTTGTAAAACAACTCTTAGTTGACATGATTAGAATGCACATTTGCTAACCTTCTAATCAACGCCGGCAGGTTTTGGGTCCTGCTCCCAGGTGGTGTTCCTTCTTAGACAACTTGACAGAAGAATTGGAAGAGAATCCAGAAAGCACAGTTTATGATGATTACAAATTTGTCACCAAGAAAGACCTTGAAAATTTAGGTAAAAAAAATTATGATGAAATGTTTATAAGATTATTTCTACTTGTTTTTGTTTTGAGTTTTGAACATTAGAAGTGATGGAGTCACAGTGATCTGATTTTCCAAATCTCTTTCTGACAAATCAGACATTAAACTTAGTATATATAATCTCTGCTTAGAAAAAGATTCAGATAAATTCAACCTACTGAAGCTTTTTTGTATCTTAAATGAGGAATAAATTTTTTTAACCTACCACCTATGTATAGGAAAAATATGTCAAGGGAGCAGTGACTTTCAAGTACTATTTGAATATAATACGATTTTGAGAAATCTCAGAGACTGCACGGAAATGATTTTTGTCCCCCTGTAGGTTTGCTTATTAAAAGACCTAATCCAAAACTTAGAACCCATAGATTGAATCCTCAAATATGTAGAACCTTAACAGTTACTTAGGTTTAAAGAATACAAACCAAGAAATGCTTCTTAATAATGGCCAACATTTAAAATAGGGCTTACATGTGCCAGGCGGTATTCTGAATGTTTTATATACAACTCATTTAATCCTCACAGCTATGGAGTGGATACTATTATGATTTCATTTTATAGGTAAAGAAACTGAGGCACAGAAAGATTTTTTTTTTTCCCAGAAAGATTAAAGCAACTTGCCAAAGGCTTCAGTGGTTGGTAAATGTGAGGGTTAGAGTTTAAACTTAGAGTCCATGCTCTTAACCTCAGCCATACTGACCCCTCTGAAGAACATGTTTATCTTAGTTGACTAGTACTGGTTTGTAGGATAACAAGAGTAGGTTTTGCTAATCTTGTTCTATTGTTGGGAAAAGGCTACATAGCAAATTACTGAGAATGGGAAAACCTAGAGGGTCCATTCTCCACAAGCCTAGGCAGCTTAGTTGTCTAGAACAAATAGATGTACTATAGCAGTTAAATGCTAAAAGAAGATAGAATTGTATAACAAATAGATGAGAAGAGAGATTCTTAAACTCTATTTTGAAACTATATCTTTTAGCACAGTTAATCCAGGCAGAATTATTTTCTACTAGCTACCACCAAAATAATTCTTTAAATTTTAATGTGTTTAAAAAGAAAAGAGTTGTATTTAGCCTTTTAAAAATATGACTAATGGATGAAATAGGGTGAACTGAGTCTTCCTACTGAAGTGCCTCCTTAAATATCTCCAATGTAATTTTTACAGTATGCTTGTGTCATACTCACCTACCTTCTTAAATTGGAGACTAAAAAGTCATTGCTATTTTGTGGATTTTTAAAAACTACTGTGTTTAGTATATTTTGGGTGTTTTTTTCAGTCTCTTCACTGTGTTTATTTTGGGTGAGGAAGGCAGTGATAAAGGTTTAGATACGTTTTGTTAAAATGCATTCATACTGCCTATTTTTAAAACTATGGAAATAGATATAATATTCAACAAAATAAGTTATACTAGAAATCATCTTCATGTAAATTAGTAATATCTTTTAATATTAAATGAGCCATTGGTTATAATTTTTCAACAGATTTTACCATCATATATAAAACCTTTAAAATAATTTATGTTAAAGTAAAAATAAGGCCATGTCACTAACTTCCCTTATTTCTTAAGATTATAGCATTGAATACTTGCAAGTTCTGACATTTCCCAGTTATAGCCTTTAGCAGGTCCTATACCATGGTGTTTCCCAAAACGTGTTTCATGGGCCACTGTGTATGCAGTGCTGGGTGGGTGGCATTGTGGCTGATATCATTGGCATTAGAGATGGGCTGACATGGGCTCACATCCCACCTCTACCACGTAACAGCTCTATGACTTGGCCAATTTACTTAACCTCATTGTGCCTTGGTTTCCTCATCTATAAAATGGCAGTAGTAATGGTGCCTACCCGTAGGGTTGCTTGGAGAATGAATCAGATAATGCTTGAAAAGTACTCAGCACAGTTTCGAAACATGATACATAAATGTTACCTATCATTTTAAGAGATTTGTGGCAAATAAGTTTGAGAAATGTTAGGTTAAGCCAAGATAAATCAGTTTCTCTACTTATGGACTTCTTTGAGCCTTTAATGCCATCATACACTATAAATATCCAGGAGGGGGAGGAAAATATGAAACAGTTCCCAAACTTAACTTGATCGTAGAACCTCTTCTTCCTCAAAGATCTCTTGGGACTAGTGTTCTGTGGAGCTAACGATGGGAAAAGCTGCTGCTCCTGCCAGATTCTCTGTGTAGAATTGTTTTAACATGAAAAGCTTTCTCCTGGAATGGGAATAATGCTGGGCCGTAAATGTAAATTTTATATACCTAATAGGGGAAACAAAAAATTGCGAACCCACATGTGCAGGTACCTAAATGCAGATTGTTATGCACTGGACATTTCATTAAGGTTCAGCCCTCCCTCCCCCCGAACCCCCCTACCACCTTTTAAGTTTCTACTGTGCAAATCCAAACCCTGTGGTTTTATTAACCTAATGAATTCTAGGAAAGTATTTTTCTGACCAAGTCTTATTACTTTATGAGATTATCCTAAATTTAATTTTGCCTTTTGATGTTGTTCTGTAATGTATACTGTTTTGTACATCTATGTGATTTTGCCTAGTAAGTGATTTTTAGGTCTGGAGGGATGTTAATTTCTAAAATTTGGAAATCAGGGTAATGTTTTCCTTGGAAACATAGTCACTTAGTATTATACCAACTAAAGCTGCCATTTATGTGAGTATATCATAGGTGGTCTTATTCTGAAGATAAATATTCTCATAACCTTTCTCTGTGTAAATATTTGCAATTAATAAATAATTTCTGTGACATAGGCAGAGCATCCTTTTCTGACCACCAGCACCACTAATTGTAAATGAAATCTAAATCTAGGAAACCCTGTGAAAGATACTGTTCAAAGCTTCCAAACACTGATTGGCATTGAACTTTTAATTCATCCATGATGAAGTATGTCTGTATATAATATATATGTTGGTATAAATTTGCCAAAAGCTGTTCTTTTGGGGGAAAAACATGCCCTTTCTACATTATTGTTGTGACAGTGTCCTTTGTTTTTGGAAATTATGGGCCATAACAGTGGTCTCCCCCCAACCCTGGCACTGTTCCTACTTGGCAGTTTGAAAGTTGACAACCTAGTGTTGATCTCAGCATTTTTTGTTTGTTTGGGCTTTTTTTTTTTTGGCCGCGCTGCACGGCATGCGGGATCTTAGTTCCCCGATCAGGGATCGAACCTGTGCCCCTGCAGTGGAAGCGTGGAGTCTTAACCAGTGGACCGCCAGGGAAGTGCCCTCAGTATTATTTTTAAAGTTAAACTAGCTCATGGAATCCAAAAATCTGAGAACCACTTGTATAGGGAACCCTTCTTTACTTATCTGTCATAGTTCATAAAGACCTTGCCATCATTTTTATGCTTAGTATTGCATTAAAAATAAGTAAGGATGATATTGCTGAAGCAGAGTAAAATTTTCTTTGCAATTATTGAAGAAGATCAGTAATTCTGATCCTTAAATTTTTACTCAGAAGTGAACTTATAATCAAATTGTCATGAAAAATCGTTGAATTTTAATCAAGATTTCATAAAAATCTGCCCTCTTCTGATTAACTTTCCCCAGGGCTCACCCATCTTATTGGATCACCTTTTCTCCGGGCATATATGCATGGATTTTTCATGGATATAAGACTCTACCACAAGGTAACTACAAAACTACAGTTATTTTAGGTGACTGATGAGCGCTCTGTAGCCATTTCTTCTCTACTTACTTGCATTTTTATAAAACATACTTAAGATTTGTAAGCAATCTGTCTGTTCTTTGGCATGATAGTCATGCTGTATATGAGACATGCTGCTAAATACAATTCTCTTATTTTTAATTTTTTTCCACTTTGAAAAGGTGAAATTGATGGTAAATCCATTTGCTTTTGAAGAATATAGGAAAGATAAGATCCGACAGAAGATAGAAGAAACACGAGCACAGAGAGTCCAATTAAAGGTAAATATTGTAGTCATCATTGAATGTACTAGAGAAGGGTACTTCACTTTTATTTTATTTATTACTCAAAGAAACCTGCCATCCATTTCTTAGTTTTTCCATCCTTAGTTTACATCTTTTACTGGTATTTTTGGTATATTTTATTTGTTGTGAGGGTGGACACTCTTTAGAGTTTTATCATTATAGACTCTATGGTAATGGTAGTGTGGAAGATCATGCCAGGTGAGCTGATAGTGTCCGTCCTACCAGGAAGATATGATGCTGTTTTCAAACAGGGATTTAGATTTTGGAGCGATGGCGCTTTGCTAATCCCCATTTCTTCCTGACATTTGGGAGTGTCTTAGGCTAGCTGCTTGGATCATGGGAAATGGTCATTAGACTATGCCAGGGCCCAGACAGGAATCAGGCCACACTAGTTCTATTAACAGAGGGAATTTAATGTAAAGAATTGTTACCCAGGTATTGGAGAACTGAAAAGGCAGAAATACTGAGGTATTGACAAGAGAGGCCGTGGCTTCAGGGAGCAGCTGACACTCCAGGGCTGGGCGGCAGGAGAGAGGCAGGCCTGAGAGCCGGGACTCAGACCTCCGTGGAGGGCTGACAGCTGGCCGTGGGGTCCTCGAGGTAGGGTGAGGCTGTTCCCGGGAGCGGGGGAGAACCACAGAGTGGCCTCCCCGCTCTGCTGGAGCCACCTGTTGTGGCCAGGACAAAGAAGCGTTGGCGGGTGATGTCACGCCAGCGGCAAGCAGAGGGGAAGCGCAAACCCCGTCTCCTCTGCCTTCCCGTCCCGACTGAGATCAGCCACCAGGTGATACAGTCACTTCCGACTGGACCCTGTTTAAAGCACATGCACACACTTCCAGTGCAGAAGACTAGTGACAGGCCTTTCCTTTCTCCAGATTATTTGTTAAGTTTTTAAAAGCAGTGAGTGTGTGTGTATATTGGCCAGGTCAGGCTAGGACACGGAGTCCTCTGTCCCTGCTCTTCGCTTTAACCTTTAAAGCTAAATTGTAGGTATTTCAGTACAGCTTTTTTTTTTTTTTCACCTCTACTAGAAATTGCCAAAAGTTAACAAAGAGCTGGCACTTAAATTAATTGAGGAAGAGGAGGAAAAGCAAAAATCTACATGGAAAAAGAAGGTTAAGGTAAGATTTTATAAGGCAGAGACAATATTGATAAATTGTCTCTCCATTTTCTTGACAGTAACTTGTATCTTTTTTCTTTTTACTTTAAAAATGCATTTAGTTTTCTGTTTTCCCTGCTTTTAAGATAGTATGTGCTCAATATGGGAAGTTTGTAAAATAGAATATAAAGAAGAAAGTCACCCATATAATTCTATCCAGACAAAGGCATCATTAATATTTTAGTGAATTTCCTTCCTGTCTTATTTCTCTTAAAATTATAAACTATAATAGCAGGATACTATTGTATATATAAAATATTTATCCTGGTTCTATAACATAACACACATAGCTTCCCATTTTTATTAAAAATTCTTTCATAAATATTTTTGAGAGCTGCATATTTTATCTTGTGATGTATTTTAAATAATCCTTTTATTGTTAAATATTGAGTTTGCTTATTGTTTTTCTCTGTACTAACTAGGTTTGTTTATAACTAACTTCACAAGTAGCCAGTTTTCATTTAGACTTGGCATCATTGGGACTGTGAACTCCTATGAATACTGCTCTCCACATTCCGTTCCTAATGTAAAAGAGAGAAAGATCGGTCATAAACTAAGTAAGGGTCAATGCTTCATTTAGCTGATGTTGTCAAGACAGGAGGAGGTTTTTCTAATTTTCCCGGATATGCGAAGGCTTCCTCGTTGCTCCCCAGTGCTGTTTTCTCACCAGTTTAGATCAGGCAGGCAGATGACCAAGCTGGGCTGTCCTCTGGAATGAGGTGTAAACATCCGATCTCTCCTGCAAGCCTGCAGGACCTGCCTGAGTAGATAGATGGCCGAACCTCGTATCTGGGCCTGCTGTGTTGAGCTCTCAGGAGGGGATTGTTTGCTTGTTTATTCTTTCTCGGTTCTCTCTCTAGTTTTTAGCCAGGTAAGTGAACGGGAGATAAGTGAGCTCTTCATGTGTTTATTTTTGTACCACTCTCTTCAGTGACGTCAGGGGACTGCAACTAAAGGGTCTTGTGTCTGGCCCCCTTGCTAACTAGTTGTGTCATCATGGGTGACCCTCAGCTTCACTGGGTCATAGCTTGTTCTTCTATAAGATGCAAGAGTAGGACCAGCGAGGGGCGTTCTTGGCGCTATGATTTCTACATGGGTTCACTCTCACTGTTCCCTCTGTCGTCCTTGGCCTCCTCATCCTTTCTGCATCCTCTTATCCTGGTCTGTTAGCTTCTTTTAATATGCTGTTTTTTCCCTTTTTTTTCCAATTCTTTTTAATTTATTTTTTATTGGGGTATAGTTGTTTTACAGTATCGTGTTAGTTTCTGCTGTACATCGAAGTGGAGTTCCCTGTGCTATACAGCAGGTTCTCATTAGTTATCTATTTTATACATATTAGTGTATATGCATTGATCCCAATCTCCCAGTTCATCCCACCCCCCCACACACAAGTAAATACATAGATGGCTTTTACGTTTCTATTTTCATTACATGAATAGTATACCAATGTTGAAGCAATGACTTAAACTTGTTATTATATGAATTTATACATCTATATGCTATGGCTGTGCACCTTCCTAATTTACATCAGTGTATTAAGTATATATGTATATCTTAAAATGTTTAAAATGTAAGTGCTTCCTGCTACCTTGACTTTCTCCTCAGAGTATTCACATTGATTTATTTTCTTCCTTTCTTTCTTTCTTTCTTTAATAAATTTATTTATTTATATTTTTGGCTGTGTTGGATCTTTGTTGCTGTGTGCGGGCTTTCTCTAGTTGCGGCGAGCGGGGGCTACTCTTCGTTGCAGCGTGTGGGCTTCTCATTGCGGTGGCTTCTCTTGTTGCAGAGCACGGGCTCTAGGCGCGCGGGCTTCAGTAGTTGCGGCACACAAGCTCAGTAGTTGTGGCTCGTGGGCTCTAGAGCGCAGGCTCAGTAGTGGTGGCGTGTGGGCTTAGTTGCTCCACGGCATGTGGGATCTTCCCGGACCAGGGATTGAACCCATGTCCCCTGTATTGTCAGGCAGATTCTTAACCACTGCGCCACCAGGGAAGTCCCCACATTGATTGTCTTGTTAGCCCAGCCTGAGGATGGTTAGGGAGGTAACCTTTCAGCTTTATATGTCATTCTGCAAGCTTAATGGAAGTGATCTTTGGATTTACATGCCCTGAAGTTTCAGTAAGGAGGGAGTGGAGCTAATTTAGGCTGCAGATGTATTCTTTTCTATGTTTTATGCTTATGAGTCTTTATTACATTTAATGTTATAGAGAGTAGGACACTTAAAATTTAATTTTGATACTTTGTGCAGCACGGTATACACAGTTCCGGAGCCTTTTTAAAGGCCTTATGATTGTGGAGATGTGGGGGAATCGTCCTTTTCTCACCATCCCCCCTCTGCTTCACAGACTTTTGTTGAGGTAGGGACGGCTGGAAGAGATGTAGAACACAGGCGGCCCTTGCTGTGCACGTTAGTGCAGGGTGGTAACAACGAGCCTGGGAGCTGAAAACATGCAAAGTGATCTGTAGAGTCAATGGGAAAATCATGGTTGTCTGTGCCTTTAAAACAGTTTTAGTCAAAACATTTATAGGGTTATCCTATAAAGAATCATCAGACTGTGTGCTATTTCTACTGCAGGTGCAAGGAGGAAGAACCTTGGAAATTCTTATCTTCTTCCATCAAACAGTTCCCCTTCAGCTGTTGGAAGCTGGAAGCACGGTGTTTGTAGCTGTGTGAACTATAGAATCCCGCTAGAAGGTGGTGTTTGTAAAACGTGCTCCTCGTCTGCTCTTAGTGGCTTGCTGACCCAAGTCAGGCTCCGTTATCAGAGCTCAGTTTCTTTCCAGAAATACTTAAATATAGTCATCTAAAAATCTGAGACTGTTATTAGACAGTTTGTGTGATTCGTTGTTTAACAGTTTTATCTAATTAAATGACCTGGGGAATTCCCTGGCGTCCAGTGGTTAGGACTTGGCGCTTTCACTGCCAGGGCCTGGGTTCGACCCCTGGTCGGGGAACTAAGATCCCACAGGCCGCGTGGTGTGGTTCCCCCACCCCCGCCCCCCCAAAAAAGACCTTAAAAACGGTTCCTGAATTAAGGAAAGACTCCTTCATTATAATTGTAAAGAATACTTGAAAGAATTGTGAAATCCATCAGCAGTTCATTAGTCTTGTCTGGTCTTTGAATTCAGCTCTTTAAGCCCTCAGGAGCTTTAATAGCTCTGGTAACTTCTGATGTGAAAGTCAGTGTGGTGCGGTTATGTTCTGCTTTGGCTCCAGCTGAAATTTCATGGAGGCCAACGGTGAAATACGTTCCCAGATATCGCTACCACTGATAACATAATTAAAGTCTAATAAGATGTTTACCTTTCAGTTGATGTTGCATCTGCAATGGCAAGTGACCCACCGCGTAATAATGTCAAGAAACATTATCTGGACCTTATCCAAACTTAGAAATTTGGTTGTATTAATTGGTGGTATTTGGTATTAGAAATTTGGTATTAATTAATTTGGTGGTATTAATCTAATTAAGAATTAATTCATTTGTTCTTTCAGCTTTATTCTTTCAATCCAGGAACTTAGGTTCTTCAGCACTTGGAAATTTTCTTAAAAAAAATTTTAAGTAGTCTTTCCCTGCTGTGATTCATGGTCACTTGTTCAAATTTAAGAGTGAAAGATTTGAAAAGCTGAGGGGAGGCTCTGAGGTGGAGACAGGGCTCCTCAGTCCTGTGTGCTGACCTGGCCAAGCGGTTTATTTGGGGAGGCGCCAAATGGCAGGGTCTTCAGCCTTTCCCTCGGCTGCTCCGAGCCTCCTGACTGGAGGGCGGTGGCCTGGCTGCCAGCGTTCCGAGGACTGAGAACTCCCATCAGGGGGGCTTGGGGTGGCCGGGTGGGGGGCACCTCAGCCCCTCGCCCGCACCCCCTGGTGCCAGGGGCTCCCCTGGCCTCCCCGCGCTGTGGGCCCGGCTGGCCACGCCCTCCCCTGCAGAGAAGCCTTCCTTCAGCTGGAGACCGCGGGGACTAGACCTTCCTTTCTTGCTCCTGCAGCCTCGTTGCTCCTGTTTCCTTTCCTGTCCTTCTCAGCGTTAAGGGTCTGTGTCTTTTTAAAGCCCCTTTTCTGTTGTTTTAGTGGGGTTTTAGCAGAGATTAGAAGATGCTCATGTTCGAACCACCATCTTTACTCAGAAGTCTGCATCACCTTAATTTCATAGATATCGTAGCATTGAAAGAATTAATCTGTTTTAAATGTTAAGTATTTCTCATATATGTCACTGTGTTGGGACAAAATATTGATAACAAGCATCCTACTCAGATCTACACATAATACACTTCTGTGAGGCAGGGCTGTGGTATAAACAATACTTTAAGATGTTTCCTAAATTCCAGTGGCAAGTGTTTGGCATATGCACACGTGTATTTGTAAGGCAGCTCGCTAGCCAGACGCGCGTGAGCTGCTACAGCACATCACTAACTACATCTCAAACTACTTTTTGTTTTTTTTTAAGACAGCTGTGAAAACAAACAATTAGACTAGGAAACTCTCTGATGGAAATATTTTTACAGCTGGGTTAGAAGAGTTTTTATTTTGTATTTGTTCTTCTAAGGCATACTTGTCTTTAGGCAATGCAACTTATTTGTTTTAAATTAAGGGAAAAAGAGAACACTAGCCAACATATCCTTTTTTAACATGTTTCTCAGTCATTTGTTAAATGTGATTATTTAATAATACAGTAAGATGAAAAAGAAAAGATTTCCTTTGGGATTTATATATATATACATGAAACCTGAAAATGTATAACAGGCCAATAGCTATTCATGTAGTCTTTAGCAGTATTACATATCCTGTGTTTACAGGTAACTCCAAAATTTATCCAGTTTATCCCCCTCTTCTCTCCTGAGTCCTGGTGCCTTGATTTTAGGCACCTAATGGTGTCCATCAGAATCCAGATGATGTTCTCCTTGAGCCATAGACTGAGTTAACCAGTCTTAAATGGAACATAATTTCTTTGTTTAACTTTTCTCATGCACTGGATTTTTTTTTAAGACAATTTTTACTTTAGAACAGTTTTACGTTCACAGCAAAATCAAGAGGAGGGTACAGAGATTTCCCATATACCCCTGCCCTGACACATGCGTAATCCCCCCTCCCCCCATTAATATCTCCCACCAGAGGGAACATTTGTTACAATCGATGGACCTACATTGATACATCATAATCACCCGGAAGCCCACAGTTTACATTAGGGTTTACTCTTGGTGGTGTTCATTCCACGGTTTTGGACAAATGTATAATGACATGTATCCACTATTAGAACATCAGAATATTTTCACATCCCCTCAAATCCTCTATGCTCTCTACCTATTCATCCCTTCCTACTGAGCCCTAGCAACCATTGATCTGTTTAGTGTCTCCATTGTTTTACCTTTTCTACAGTGTCATATAGTTGGGATCGTAGCCTTTTCATATTGGCTTCTTTCTCCTTAATAATATGCATTTAGGGTCCCTCCATGTCTTTTTGTGGCTGAAAACCTTCTTTCTTTTTTTTTTTTTTTTTTTAGCATATAGTTGAGTTTTTTCCTTTTTTTTTCTTTTTTAATTTATTTATTTATTTTTGGCTGTGTTGGGTCTTCATTTCTGTGCGAGGGCTTTCTCTAGTTGCGGCAAGCGGGGGCCACTCTTCATCACGGTGCGCGGGCCTCTCACTGTCGCGGCTTCTCTTGTTGAGGAGCACAGGCTCCAGACGCGCAGGCTCAGTAGTTGTGGCTCACGGGCCCAGTTGCTCCGCGGCATGTGGGATCTTCCCAGACCAGGGCTCGAACCCGTGTCCCCTGCATTGGCAGGCAGATTCTTAACCACTGTGCCACCAGGGAAGCCCCCTTCTTTCTTTTTAGCGCTAAATAATACTCAGTTGTTTGAATGTACCACGGCGTACTTACTATTTAGCTACTGGGGGATGTCTTGGTTTCTTGGTACATAATTTCTTGCCCTTTATTCCATCCTATGCCTCTTTTTCTGATCATCTCCAGTGATGGATCCTGACTTACTGTATCGCCAGCTTTCTAGTCACTTAAGCTAGACACTTGAGAGAAATTTTTAACCCTCTTTTTCAGTCTTCCTCCTCCCATCTCATCTGTAGCTGTATCTATCAGTTCGAACTTAGAAGTGTATCTCACTATCATCCTTTCCTAAAACACCCTTAGATTCCAGTTGCCCTAACTCAGGCCCTGTCTCTTTTCCCAGTTTCCTCAAGAGGCCTCTTCGTCTTCCTCATGACTCTGGTTTCTCCCTCAACAGCCCATCATGTAGCACGCTGCTGCAGAATCGCAAAGCAGGCTTCTTTTTGTCATCTGAGATTCTTTTTTTTTTTTAATTTATTTATTTAATTTATTTATTATTTTTGGCTGCGTTGGGTCTTCGTTGCTGCGCGCGGGCTTTCTCTAGTTGCGCGAGCGGGGACTACTCTTTGTTGCGGTGCGTGGGCTTCTCATTGCGGTGGCTTCTCTTGTTGTGGAGCACGGGCTCTAGGCACCTGGGCTTCAGTTGTTGTGGCTCATGGGCTCTAGAGCACAGGCTCAGTAGTTGTGGCGCACGGGCTTAGTTGCTCCGCGGCATTTGGAACCTTCCCAGACCAGGGCTTGAACCCGCGTCCCCTGCATTGGCAGGCGGATTCTTAACCATTGCGCCACCAGGGAAGCCCTGTCATCTGAGATTCTTGACGCACTCTTCTGTCTGTATCTTTCTCCTCCTTATCCTCTTGTTCCCTAATAGTTTCCCCTTACCTGCAGAATAAGGTCACGGTATTTAAAATTCTTTACAATCTGGCCTGATCAAGAATTACTTTTTCAAATTTTGCCATTATCCTTGCATTATCTATTGCATTAGACTGTTCACCACTCCTCAGTGGTCTGGAAATGTTCTTCCCAAATTTCTATCTGTTGAAAACTACCCATCTTTTAAGCTTCCTCCCCGATGCATATCCCCTGTGAACCCTTCTGAGGTGTACCTTGTTGGAATTACTTTTTACCTCTCTGCTCCTAGAGCACTTTCAACTCTGTTTAGCATCCTTTTTAAGGTGCCTTGTAGCATAGAGGTTTGTTTGTTTTTTGCTCATTAGGTTGTGAATGCCTTGGGATCAGGAGCTAGAACTTACCTATCTTTGTTTCTTCCTTGAATCTAAATTTGTCTTGGAAATGATACTTAGGGAAGACTTCGATATATCTCAAATATATATTCAGTATATCATAGAATTTTAGTAAGGGTTTGTCAGATTTTAGGTACATACAGGTAATAAACAACCCAAGTTCCTTAATGTCTCATGGTTTACCAATTTTTTGTGTAGCTCAGTTATACAACATTCTGAGCTCAACTACTTACAACCTTATTTACTCCCAATAGTGGAGAAGCAGCCAGTAAAATAAAGTCTGTTAAGTAGAGGCATAGTTTACCACAAACAGGTTCATTTTTTCCAGCCTGTGCTTAGGCTGTTTTCTTTACAAACCATGTTAAGTAGGTTAATGTATCTGGTTTCTAAGCCTATTGCAGATAAGGAACAATAGGAGAGCCCTGAGTGTATAAGATTATCATCTGTTTAAGTGAACAGATAAGTTTACAGTACATTCTAGAAAATGTTTCTGTTCAGAGTGGTATAAATAAAAGGGAATGCAGTGTCAGTCCTGAGCTATCCAAAATGGGACTCAATAGTAAAGTTTTATTATGTCAAAATCGCAGTCTCACATTATATCCTTTGAGAACAATTAAATGGCCTAGGAGAAAAAGATCGACGAGGCTGTCCTGTGAGGGAAGGAAATATCCCTTAGGTTTCCGAATAACTCAGAGTCAGTAAACTTACACCACCAGCTCCCCACCTTGTTAATTCTTGACTTATTATTGATGCATACTTCCTCTCCCAGTTTTAGAATATGAAGTTGAAAGTCTCACTAATTTTCATTCAGTATAGTAGCTATGCTTAAAAAGCCATGTTTCAAAAACATGTATTTTCTTGAAAAATGTTTTTGCATCCAAAAATGTTAATTGAAGAAAATTCTTTCTAATGTATTAAGCATAAGGTTAGGCCAAAAGACTCAGTCTTAGCTCATTGTGTGCAACGGCCAACTAATACATATTTTCTGTGAAATAGGTGAATAGAATTTGATTGTGGGTAAGAGATAAGCAATTAGAAAGTTCTGGAAACTGATTCTTTTAGCAATTTCATAATAATTTAATAAGTTGTGCTTTATGTAGCTTATTAATTTATTATTGAGTAAAATGTTTTTAAGCCATCTTTCTGGTCAGATTTTATTCCAATATTAACTTAAAATTTTGACATTCTTTTTCTTATAGAGCCTTCCTAATATTCTCACCGATGATCGATTTAAAGTTATGTTTGAGAACCCTGACTTCCAAGTAGACGAAGAGAGTGAAGAATTTAGGCTTTTGAATCCACTTGTTTCCAAACTTTGTGAAAAAAGGAAGAAGAAACTAAGACTCTTCGAGCAACAGGAACTTCATGAAAAAGTAATGTACTCTTTATCATTTAGAATTTGCTCCTGTTTGTTTAAAATAAAGTTTTCTGTGTAAGTTGAAAGAGTCTTTGAACAAACTTGAGCTGTAATTTGTTTGACCTTCAGCTTAGGAATATATCTTATTTAATTAAAGATGTTTTTTCAGATGCATGCGATGTCACGTACTCTGATGGGCTAATGCTGTTTAAGAGAAAATAGTGGGTCAGTGTTTTTGGTTGGGGGAGAGGAGCTGCTTCTTACTATTTTTATTTTCAGGAAGAGGAGGAAGAACCGGAAGGAAAACCAAGTGATGCAGAAAGTTCTGAGAGTTCGGATGATGAAAAAGCCTGGGTTGCAGAGGTCAGGAAACAGCGCCGGCTTCTCCAACAGGAGGAAAAAGTGAAGCGGCAGGAACGGCTCAGGGAGGACCGGCAGACGGTCCTCAAGCCCCAGTTTTATGAGATCAAAGCAGGCGAAGAATTCAGAAGCTTCAGAGATTCTGCCACAAAGCAGAAGCTGATGAAGTGAGTAGCACAGCCTTCAGTGATGGTTCGTCGAGTTGTCCCAGCCTTGCTTTTCTCCTTGCCCTAAAGGTGGCATTTGGATCTTTGGAGTTAATGTGAGGGAAGCACCACAAGGCCTGAGGGGAAATACACTGGTCTTTACTGTGATTATTTTTAACAACTTTTTGAGGTATACTTTACATACAATAAGGTGCAGGGTGTGGCCCCATGAGTATTGGTAAATATATACATTGGATCACTTTTATACTGCAGAAGCCACTCTCTTAAATTATGGTGGTAATTAAGAGGTAACAACTTCTTTAACAGAAAGTTATTTTTAAAAGTTAGAATTTCAGTTATGTTTACCGTCATCGTAGTTTACCTGATTATTAAAAAGGTCACTTGGAAAATTTGCCAGGAATTTTAAGTCTCTTGTAGGAAAACTGAGAGATCAGAAAGAGTGGTATTCTAGAATAGTCGAATACATAGAGACAGAAAGTAGAATGGTGGTTGCCAGCGGTTGAGGGGTGGGGAGACATTGCTTAATGAGATACAGAGTTTCAATTTGGAATGATAAGAAAGTTCTAGAAATGGGCAGTGGTAATGGTTGCACAATAGTGTGACTATCCACTGAACTAACTGTTCACTGAAAAATGGTTAACATGGTGAGTTTTATGTTATATATATTTTACCACAATAAAAAAATCAACCTTAAAAGAAGTGGTATTATTTGAACAGTTTCAGTTGTCAGGTGTCTAAGTAAGGAACTAGCTGGGTACGTAAGCCCAAAGCGTGTATAAGCTCTAAGTCACCCAGGTCTCTGCTTTGAGAATTTCTAGGCTGAGTATTGATATACAGGATTTGGATGTGATAGCCAGTCAGAGTAGAGTACCTTGTAAGAAGAGCCTAAAGGTCTGGGGGGCCAAGGCAAGGGGAGGAGGAGGAGGACCCGAGCAAGACCGGCGAGGCATTAGGTCAGGGGCAATACCAGCGCTGTGCCCCGTGCTTTTCTAGCTCCCACCTTCCCGTTTTGAAAAATGTGGTTTTTCAGACAGAAGAAGGGGGAAAAGGTGGGGAGGATATTGATAGACAGGCTGACTTGTTTCTGGAATGGAGATATGCCTATTCATCTTTATTTCAGCAGTTTCTGGCAAATATCTGGGAAACCAAATGTTGAGCAAACCCTTCAACTTAGATCCAGGAGCACCTAGAAATTCTGGTTCTGACTAACAAAAGAGACGTTAGTAGACAAAGAATCTAGTGATAGGCTTAATATCTTTTGAAGAAATTTTCTTTACCTACCAACCTCACTTTTTTTTTAAAATTATTTATTTATTTATTTATTTATTTATGGCTGTGTTGGGTCCTCGTTTCTGTGCGAGGGCTTTCTCTAGTTGCGGCAAGTGGGGGCCACTCTTCATCACGGTGCGCGGGCCTCTCATTATCGTGGCCTCTCTTGTTGTGGAGCACAGGCTCCAGACGCGCAGGCTCAGTAGCTGTGGCTCACGGGCCTAGTTGCTCCGCAGCATGTGGGATCCTCCCAGACCAGGGCTCGAACCCGTGTCCCCTGCATTGGCAGGCAGATTCTCAACCACTGCGCCACCAGGGAAGCCCCATAACAACTTTCTTGAAATATAGTTTATATAACATACAGGTCACGTACTTAAAGTGTGTAAGTCGTTGGTTTTTAGCCTATTCACAGGGTTCTGCAACCACCACCGCAGTCAGTTTTAAAACATTTTCATCGCCCCCAAACAAAATTCCTTACCCCATTGGTATTCACCCCCATTTACCCCACCCCATCCCCGGCATCCACTAATCTATTCTCTACCTCTATAGATTTGCCTATTCTGACATTTCTTTTTTTCCTTAATGTTTATTTATTTATTATTTGGCTGCGTCTGGTCTTAGTTGGGGCACCCGGGCTTCTCTCCAGTTGAGGCGCATGGGCTCCAGAGCACGGGGGCTCAGTAGTTGCGGCGCACGGGCTTAGTTGCCCTGCGGCATGTGGGATCTTAGTTCCCCGACCAGGGATCGAACCCACGTCCCCTGCATTGGAAGGCAGATTCTTAACCACTGGACCACCAGGGAAGTCCCTGACATTTCATACAAATGGAATCATACAGTACATGGCGTTTTGTCCAACTGCTTCTACTTGGCATAATGTTTTACATGTTCATCCATGTTGTAGTGTGTGTCAGTACTTCATTAGTTTTTATTGCCGAATAATATTCCAGGGTAGGGATATACCACATTTTATTTATCCATTTATCAGTTGAAGGATATTTGTGTTGTTTCCAGTTTTTGCCTATCACAAATAATGCTACTATGAACATTTGTGTGTGTGTTTGCATAGGCATGTGTTTTCATTTCTCCTGGCTGCGTACCTAGGAGTGGGATTGTTGGTCCCATGGTAAGGTTATGTCTAACCTTCTGAGAAACTGCCACACTGTTTTCCAAAGAGGCTTCTTCATTTTACATTCCATCAGCAATATGTGCAACCTCGCTTTTTATGTAGCTGTCATTCTTAGATTTTTATTCGGAGTCCTACTCAGAAGCAGAGGGAAGACTGCTTGTTTTCAGTATTCTGATTCCGTGGAGTGAATTTCTTTGTTAGATTATCTGCTGTTTTTGTCTTGCGTTATTTACCCCTAGCTCCTGGATCAGTACCTAGACCCGAGTAGGCACTTGATAAATCCTTGTGAGAGTGTGACTCTTCTATGCCTTGCCTACATGTCAGGCAACTCTGGAAGTTACCCTTTCAAGATCTGCTGAAAAAGAACTCATTTACCTGAAACCCAGGAAAATCTGGGAGCAGTTGTTTTCAGGGTAACCATGGTAACAGGAAGCCACGATTTCGGGGTGGGAGACATGACTAAATTCACTGATATTCTTGTTTTGCCTGTGGGTTGTAGTAGGATATTAATGCAAAAAACAAAAGGGATGAAAATTTAGTATATAATGATAAATAATAGCTAAGTTAATGCACTGCAGTTACACGTTCTTACTTAGTTAAACGTCAATAAGTTAAACAGTTTTTTTGAGAAGAGGAGCTATATGAGTGATAATACTTACACAAGCTTAAAAGCCAAATCCAGTTGCTTAAAGTAATAACCCTTTGGTATGAATAGCCTGCAGTTTGCTGGCATTTTGGCACATACTGCTTATTGAATTCTGGTCTTGACTGGATTATTCTGGCAAATTCTGAACTTGTAATATTTTAATGTTATTTAATGAAGCATTGAACCATTTATCCTTCAGACAGCTATAGTGATTCCTTATGTTTATTCTGTGAGTTACCACAAGGCAATCAACAAAACACAACATCAGAAGCAAGTGTATTATGTTTAAAAGTTCACTTGGACTTGCCCAACCTTAAAAGCATTTCTATAAAGGGAAAAGTGAAGAGTGAATCCCGACTGGGTACTTGAGTGAGTCCTTTGCTTGACGTAGTAACAGGGCTTTAGATAAATGCATATGTCTGTCAGCACCTTTTCACATGCCTTCCAGTATGCTGCGCTTTGTTTGTGTGTCTGTTCATCCACCTGTCAGCCTCTCCACCCACCCATTCATCAGTCAAGCATTCATTGGGTGCCTCATGTGAGCAAAGTGCTGTTCTAGGCCCGGGGGATGGAAAGGAAAAGCACAGCTCACATGCCCGTAGCATTCCCATTCTCGCTGACGCCGTGAGCTGTCCAGAGGCCTGGGGAACGTGTACAAGGAAGAAAGAGGGTCAGTTTTTAGAGATTTGAGGACGTCTTTATTAGAGATCCTATTAAAACTGGTCTCTTGACAGAAAAAGATGAGCACAGAAAGCAGGGTGGGAAAGCTGGCATTCTCGCCGAGGGCACGGCGTGGAGAGAGGACTGCTGCGTGGGAGTGAGGGAAGCGCGGAAGCGCCCTCGTTGTGCAGCGGGAGCGCAGAGTGAGTGGCAGGGGCCCAGCTGACAAGCCGGCTGGAGAGGCGTGTTGGGCCCCGACCCAGGTCCTGGCGGGCCAGGGAAGGGTTTGGGCTCAGATTAACGTGATCAGATCTGCTCAGCCCCTCCTCCCAACGATGGAAATACTTACACAGGAAAAGCAATACATGTTTGTTGTAGAAAATAAACATAAAAACATAAGCGAAAAAGTCCCTATTTCCCAGAGACTGTTTTGAAATACCGCAGTTTTAGAGAGAAAATGCAGGGAGAAACGGCCTGTGAGGTCAGCTCACAAACTGTACAGTAGTCTCAGCGGGAAGTGACGAAAGCCTGAAGTGTGGGGTGGAGAGGAGCATGAGTATTCGTAAGCATGTCTAAGAATAAGACACACGCTACAACATTGTTTGGTTACTAATTTAATATCAGAGGAGTCAGGGGTGATGTTGAAATGTCTAGCAATGTTGCCACCGAGATAAGGGATACAGAATGAAAAACAAATTTAAGGCTAAAGTATTGAGCTGGGTGTTCAGCACATTAAGTCCGCAAGACCCAAATGTCCTCTTGGTAACATCCAGCTGACAAATGGAAATGTAGGAGGTGGGCCAGAGACATTGGTATAAGAGATACCAGCTTCACTGTGGGACTGAAACTGTGGTACAAAAAAGACTTCCCACAATTATGTAGAGGGAGATGAGGGCTAAGAGTGGAGCCCTTGGGAACAACAAGTATTTTTCTTGCGTCTATGATGAAAACCGTACACCTCTCTGACAACATACAAGTGCAGGCAAAGTAACACATATGATTTTAGAGGTGTCGGGAATATATCGCTAGGCTGGGGCTGAGAATTCTGATTTAGAGGGCTGGTAAAGGAGAATATGGGCAGTAAACATTACAAAGGAGCTGCCCAAGAGGCAGGAGGAAAACGAAAGAGCCAAGCATGGGGAGAATTTCACCGAGAGGGGCGTGGCACAAATATCAGGGGGAGCAGGGGAGTCCCCGGAATGGAGGTTGGAGAAAGGCCGTAGGAAGAGTGTCTTATTGCGATGAATTTCTCAGGATTGATGAATGAATGGGAGATAAAAGAATATTGTGAACAATTAGCATAGATGGTTCTTTCAAGACATTGGCAGTGAAAGGAAGGAATTCAGAGCCAGTAACTTGATAGGAAAGGGTTTTTAGGCTTGAGAGATGTGACTTATCAGTACACAGAGAGGAAGGGGAGAGTGAAGAAATGAGAGACTGGACTGAACTGGCAGAGCTGAATTAGGTGAGCAGTCAGGAGTGAATGGGGCCAGGAGCACCAGTACATCTTCAGAGACAAGGGAGAGAAGTCAGGACGAGTGGAGATGATTGTGTTTCTAGGTAGAAAGATTGGGAGTTCACGCCGGCTGACCTCCGTCAGGAATCTGGGCACATCAGCCTCTTCAGTTACCTGGGGCAGCTTTGGTCTGCGGCGCATGATGTAAATATTGGAGGTGTCTGTTGGTAAACCCCAGAGAAAGAGTCCTTGGGATAACTTTCTAAATTTCAGTAGTTGAGGATAGCCCCTCTTCTTGGGTAATAAGTACTACATGCTAGGTGGCCCTTTCAGCCCAATTCATGAGAGCATTCTTTGAAGCACCTACCCTGTGGTAGGTCCTGGAAATTCAAAGATTTTTAAGACATTTTTTGCCTTTGACGACCTCATCTTCTTCACCAGCTACTTTAGTAGCTCTTGGTGAGCTGCCTATCATGTCTGCAACCTTATCCACTTTAAATTAAATAACTATGGCCAGTTTTTACTCTTCAGCTATTTTCTTCACTGATTGTGGATAAGAACTAAAAGAATGCAGTCTCGTTTTTCATATAAACATTTTTAAAATCTAATTTTGAAAGCAGTTTAATTCCAAACTTTCACTTTAAAAAAAGAATCTTTTATTACTCCAGTAATATGTGCTCCAGTAATACACGAGCATATTATCATTGTAATACTTAGGAGCATAGGATGAAAGGTGAAAGTCCCTTCTTCCCCACACTCCCTTCCTGAGGTCCTGCTCTGGGCGCCTTCTTAGATTTCAGTCACTCCCGTGTATGCACACACTCACGTGTACAGTTGTAGCTTTTCTGCCTTTGACATGAAAGGATCACACTAACCTTGTTGCTGTTTCACGTGCTCTTTTCATTGAACAATAAGTTTTGAAATTTTTTCATTGTAAATACATGGAGGTCTGCCTTATGGCTGCATAAATATTTCATAAGATGGTTGGGCCATGCTATCTAATTTTGGATGTTTAGGTTGTTTCTTGTTTTTCTCTTCCTTTTTCACAGTTATAAATATGTACACATGTGCAAGAATTTCTTTAGACTGCCTTACCTAGTGATGGAATTTGCTGGACCAAAAGAGGTGTGCGATCAATTTGGCCAGATCGGCCTCCAGAAGGGCTTTGGGCCCTTTGCCCTCTTGCCAGGATGCCTGTTTCCCCACACTCGCAACAACAGTGGATATTAGGGATCTTCTAAAATTTTAACTGAGCTGCAAGTTGAGATAACCGATTTCATGGTTGCTTGAACTTACATCTGCTGAGATAGAGGCTTTGAAGCCACCGTATGCAAACTGAAAGCACTGAAATAGTTTCCAGTAACCTTTACAGTGTATGTAAATATTTGTCAAAGTTATATATTTAAAACGAAGTACTTAAATTTTAAATACTTCTGTTTCTCCATTCTCTTCTTACTCCCTTTGATGTAGACTGTGTGGGGCGATTCCTCTCTCTTAAGCTCATTTCACTCTTCTCAGTGCTGTACTAAAGCAGGTGCCTTTAGGTATGTCTTCCACTCCCCTGCCTCCCGTTCCTCACAGAGTGATTTAAAAACTCTGTGAAGGAGCATTATTTTTAATTAGTTTTAATTAAGGAAATAGATACTAGTGTGTGTGTGTTTTTAAAGCCTCAAAGAAGTAAATCATTTAGCTGTCCTGGGGTATCTAATAAATATATAATTTGATTTTTTTCCCCTCGTAGTTTATGCCCATTTTTCTTCATTCTTTTAATGCAGCCGTACTGATCATTTAGGTTCTTCCCCCCCATACCCTCTCCATCCCATACTGAGTCATTCCTGTCCCTTTCCACCTTCTGCGGCCCATGGCTGTCTTCTTAGCAGTCCCCGCAGATGTGGGGGAGTTTTGATCATCTTGTGACCGGCAGGGGGGTACTTTTTCCCTAAACCTCTTAACTTTACCGTCAGTTACAAAGCAGCCGGAGGCCTGCGACCCAAAGCCTAGACAGGAAGAGGAGCAGGACGGGGAGGGCCGGCCAGTGCTGGGCGAACGTGAGGAGGATGAGCAGGGGGGTTTCTGCGTTTTCTTCTTCGGTTACAGTAGACAGTTTTCAGGGGCCTGACTGCGTCTTCAGTCACCTCTGAGCGAATTCACACTTCGGGAATTCAGGCTTCGGGACTGGTGGTTCACGGCCGCTTTCCGCGAGCCGACTTTAAAGGGGGGGAAGTGGGACCTGCTTTACTGCAGGAGCCTCTGCCCTCGGCCCCTGCGTCTGATCCTCTGCCACGGCTCCTCCTAAAGCTCAGGTCTCTCCAAGGAGCCGAGGCAGAACAAGTTGCTGCAGGTGCCCGGCCAGGTACACGGAGAGGAGACCAGAGCTTCTCTGCCCTATCTGCAGGAAATAGGTCATCCTGAAAAGAGTAGTAATTTCCCACAATTTACTTGAAAAGTCTTTTTCTTCCCAAATTAGTGTTCTCTGTGTACCACCTTGTCTCAGTGGCTCCATACTTACTCAGAATTCCTGTTACCTTTAAAATCTCAGCACTTGTAGCTCTGAAAGGAAAGAACAAAAGTGCAATGAAGGGCTGGAGGAATGTGCAGAGCTGACGTGAGTCACAGGCGCGCTGGAGTCAGTTTACACGTCACCTTTGAGTTCTGCTTAAGTGAAAAAAAGGCGAAACCAAACCTTAATTTCTCATTCAGTTTGTCATGTGGAAGCTTGTCATTTAGAATACTTAGTGGACACATTTCCTGAACAAACCTTTATAAATCAGGCATGGTCTGACACACGCCTGGAAACCAGAAATTCTTCAGGTGGAATCCTGGTTTTAGGCTTGAATCCGTCTGTGGCCTGGGGCAAGTCATAGAACATCTTGCCTCCCTTTGTGCCATCTATAGAGGATAAGCGCTTCTGTCTCAGGGATGTTGAAAGGATTAATTAGTTAGTCTGTTAAGAACTTTGAAGATGAAAAGTACTTTAAAAGTGCTTCTTAATAACATTATTGCTTAGAAAACAGTGCCACTTTTATGCTAACCACGTTTATGTCTCAAATCATGTAAAGAAGGTATGTTTAGTACTAACTAGTAGTCATAAACTAGAGGTAGGGCTTTCAAAGGTGTAAACATCAAACATTGGCTTCAGAATTTCAAAGGAGCATCACTTTGTCTAATGGATCGTTTAGGAGTTGTGTTCTCCTCAGTAATTAGTTACAAAGATCATATTTCAGGAAAAAGAAGACCCTTTCATACAGTGCACACCCCCCCTTTTAAATTCAACCAAGTTTTTTCACATTAACTTTTAAAAAGGGTGCATTCAGTTTTAAGTTGGTGCAAGGAGGATTGGAAAGGGAAGTATATTTACTTTTTTTTTGAGGAAGGA
This sequence comes from Balaenoptera musculus, assembly GCF_009873245.2. Lineage (NCBI taxonomy): Eukaryota > Metazoa > Chordata > Mammalia > Artiodactyla > Balaenopteridae > Balaenoptera > Balaenoptera musculus. Next base: position 83,084,657 of record NC_045797.1, read on the forward strand.
ACCGAATAGAAGAGAAAACTGTATTCTTGTTTTTTGTTCCCTCTCTTCTCCCCTCCTAGTTTCATCCCAGGGATATGAGGGTGTTGCTTTTTAGCCTTTTCTAGAAGGGCTAGAGCTAACTTTAAAACTTACTCAAAATGTCTATCTTTAGACTTAATTCTGTTTTTTCCCTCTAAACCAACTTAACAATGATCTGATTTTATAATAATACATTATTTTAAGAACATTCAATGAAGTGTTACATAACTGGTACAAAATTCAAATTTAACGTCTTGATTGTTGTAGATGGCAGTGAGTTGCCGGGCACAGCAAACCATAGCAGGGACAAAGATGATAAAAAGAGACCTTAGAAACATGATCAAGAGATGAAATGAAATTGAAATTTGGGCAAATTGTGTCAGAAAGGGTAATTCAGGTAAGAAATTGAAAGGAAAACACCTGGAGAAGTAGCAGTGAATAGGGCTGGATCAGATAGAATTTACCCTCAGTGTAACTGCTTTTGTTTTCTCTGTGTAATCAGACGAGTATTCATGTTTCAAGTTGCTCATACTGTGGGTGATGAGTGTGGTCCGTGAGCTAAGACCGAGTGAAGGAAAAATCAGAATTCTCATAGCACGTCTCTGTGGCTTGACCTGGAGAGCTTCCTTTGCAGAAGGTGAATGAGTTGCTGAGATGCTCACATACCTAACTCATGCGTGGATTACATATAAAATGCTTTAGCAGCGTAAGTGCCGCTGACCATTACAGTAAATTACAGGCTTCAGAAATATTGCTCCTTTGCATTTTGGCTTCAGAAATGTGATTTAGTAAGATAAGTAGCAAGCATTGAAATATGTGGAACCACCACTTAAAATACTAAATTAGTGGGTGTTTGGGGCAGCCATTGTTTCTACTAGGGATCTGCTGAGTCTGAATAATGACGGTTTGAGTGCCCGCAATTCTCTCCATTGATAGTATTAAACGAATGCCATTTTCTGTCTTTACCAAATTTGTAAAAGATCATTCTTCGTGTGATCAATTACAATTAAAACTTGTTTCAAATGGTAAATCAAAACAAAATGCTAATTAATATGTCATTCTCTTAAATTTCCTGCAGTAAAACCCTTGAAGACCGGTTGAAACTTGAAGCGAAAAATGGGACATTGAGTGTATCGGACACCACGGTTGGCAGCAAACAGTTGACATTTACATTAAAGAAGGTAAGTTGCTTTTTAATGTTCTTTTTTAATTTACAGAAGAAAAATAGGCCTCCAGTAGTGTTGTGCACGTGTGACCTCAGAGCTGCCTTCCCAAGCTTTTCCCCTGTTGAGGAGCCGTGTTCTGTTCAGGCATTTTTCCTGCCGCCAGGACGCATCCTGGGCTGCAAGCGCACTGCTTGGCCTCGGCACAGCTGGCGTGTTTCTGGTGTCCTGAGGGAGACAGGGCCTCAGTGACCCCAGGCTTGGTGCTGTTGGTGAGGAGCTGCCGTGTGGTTTCTGGGTGGCTGGACCACGTGAGTGGGGCCTTCTAAAGCAGAAGTCGTGACCTCCTGCGGTATAGTGGACTGGTTCAGGCTCACGTGGACTTAAAGGAGATCAAGAACTGGTGAGTTCCGATATGTTCGTGGCAGTAGGATCAGCTTGTCCAGCGTAGATAGTTTCTGTCAGTAGTAGGTTATTCTAAACTGACTTATAACAGTCAGTTCTTTAGCCGGCTTTGATGATGCCTGGCGCCCACTGAAGGAGGAATAAGCTGCTTTGAACACTTGCTAGTAACTCGTGAATGAGGCTGTTGCCGAGTCTTGGCTCCCTGCGCACCGATCCCGAGTACAAGTACAGAGACAGAGGTTTGGGAGATAAGAAGTAGCGAGGCTTTTTATTTTCTTTGCCAGGCAAAGGGAAGACACAATAGGCTAGCGCCTCAAGAACTGTGCCCCCGCTTCCTGGGGAGTTACAGGGATTCTTATAGGGGAGTTCGCAGTCCGAAGTGAGTGATAAGGATCAAAATGGTGAAGGTCTTACATTCTTCTTCTTCTTGCATTATTTCAAAACAGTCCCCACTGGAGTCAGGCAACCAGGTAATTGGGTCCGGCAGCCCGGTAATTGGGTCCGTTAGTCTCTGGGTTATGGGTCTGTGACCTCCTTTCTGAAGTGCAAACAGCTACAAGGGGTGATTTGCTACAAGAGATTACAGGGGGAGCAAATACCAGGTGCAGAATGTAAATTACACAGGATTGGGGTGACAGGTTAGCTTTGTGAAGGACAAATCTAACTACAGACACTACAGATTAGTAACAGTTAAAATGAAACTAGGATTGATTAACTCTTTCAGGCCAGGTTATGTTTCTTCTCTAGCCTGTTCACTGTTCCCTTTATTTTTCTTTGTTCTCAGGAGAGGGAAAACTTCTTTTCTATTTTTGCTACATGGTTTCGTTTTTCAAATTTTTTTTCTCTTTCAGTCCATCTTCCTTAATATACATTGTCACCAAGAGGGAAAGAGTAAGAAAGACTCCGCCTCTGATTCTTTTTTAAAATTGAGTTATAATTCACATATCATAAAATTCATCCTTTTAAAGTGTACAGTTCAGAGGTTTTAGTATATTCACCAAGTTGGGTGTTCATTACCACTGTCTAAATCTGGACCATCCTCATCGCCCCAAAAGGAAACCCCTTGTGCAGTCACCCCATACTCACATCTCCCCTGCCTATGGATTTGCCTGTTCTAGACACTGTATATAATCATACAACATGTCTTCTTTTGCGACCAGCTTCTTTCACCTTAGCATGTTTTAAAGATTAATCCATGTTGTAGCATGTGTAAGAACTTTATTCCTTTTTATGACTGATATTTCATTGTGTGGATATACGACATTTTGCTTATCCTTTAATCTGTTGATGGACATTTGGGTTGGGTTTTTTGTTGTTGTTATTATGAATAATGCTGCTGTGAAAATTCAGGCATGTGTTTTTGCGTGGACTCGTGTTTTTGTTTCTCTTGGGTATCTACCTAGGAATGGAGTTGCTGAGCCACATGATAACTGTTTGACTTTTTGAGGAACGGCTGGACTGTTTTCCAAAGCGATGGCACCATTCTACATTCCCACCAGCAGTGTATGAGGGTTCCATTTTGTCCCCATCCTTGCCAACGCTTGTTATTCTTCGTCTTTTTTATTGTAGTCATCCTAGTGGGTGTGAAGTGGTATCTCATTGTGGTTTTGATTTACATTTTCCTGGAGACTAATGAGGGTAGAGCATCTTTTCATGTGCTTATTGGCCATTTGTATATTTTCTTTGGAGAAATGTCTGTTCACACCCTCTCCCATTCATCTCTTATTCTTTGACAGTTCTCTTGGTGTCATCAGGAGGCTTGCCAAATGATAAGGACATTTTTTTTCTTAGTTACCATCCATTATCTCATATAGATACAATAAAAAGAAAAAGCAAAAAAGGAAGAAAAATTGTTTTTTCCTTGTGATGAGAACTCTTAGGATTTACTGTTTTAACAGCGTTCACGTATATAATACGGCAGTGTTAGCAGTAGTCATCACACTGTACGTTACATCCCTAGGACTCAGTTATCTTGGAACTGGAAGTTTGTATCTTTTGACCACCTTTCTCCAAGTCCCCCCTTTTCCCACCGCCCCTCAGAACGTCTTTATTCTAAGTGTAAGAAGCTTTTCAGTTAAATCTGTCTCCATTTAGAGCAAATTTGCACTCTTACACTTCTCATTTAAATAAGCCAAAACTGGCTGTGTGTTCAGACGAACTCATTGTGCCTATACCTGGTTTCTTAGAAATTCTCTGTGTACCATCGACATTTCCCGATTCCCTCTGAAGTCCAAGAGGCCGAGGGGGCGTCAGGCACACGGCAACTGTGGGAGGACCTCAGGCTCGCGGCCGCCCCAGCCCTGCGCTCCCTCTGTGGCTCGGAGTGAGCTTCAGGGAGGAGGCGTGCACGCTCCTTTCCCGCTTTCCCCCTTAATTGGAAGGTACTGAGTTGAATATCAGTTTGTAATTCATGGTAAAGTGAAAATAAGATGGCTCTGATTTTCTTGCGGTTTTTTTTCCCTGAAAACAAAAGAAGCACTAAGTAAAAAATACTTAAAACAGCCTCGTGGTTGAGTCTAGCAGAGGCTTGGAAACTATTTTTGGGAATGCGTCAATTGGTGTTTGGCTTATGCCTGTTTTATCATTCGACTAACAAAATTTGAACTATTAAGTCTTAGTTTGATTTAAGAATATTTAGGGAATTGTTTGCATATTTGTTTATACATATCTTTTTATACTACGGGTACGATACAGTCAGGTAAGATCTCGAGTTTTCCCAGTTCTTTCATATGTGAATCAAATTGAGGGAGAAAACCTATGCTTTGATATTATTTAAAATTGTGAGGTGGCAAAACTGGGATTAGGTCCCAAATCGTGTTTCAGACGTCCTACAGCTCAGTTCCTCAGGGGCCCTGGGCCGCTGCTAGTGCGAGGGTGTGGGTTTGCGCTCACCCTCCCCTGTCCCTGTGACCGGACTGCTGTGGATGTGGGGAAGGAGTCGGGACAGGAACAAGGAGGGGAGTGAGCTAGTTGGCTCTTCAGTCATAGCGAAACGGTCACATGATGGCGACGTCTTCCAAGTACAGCCGCTTTTCAGAAAGGGGCTGATGAGAGGTTTTTCTGGACAGGGGTTTGTCTGCAGGACGATCGCTCTTGCTTATGAGCTCCTGCGTAGGCTCCTGCCTTGTGGGGACCAGTGGGCAGGGCCTCGTGGAAAGGGGCTTTGCCACCAGACACATAAGGGAAATCTACGACTAATGTCTGTATTAGAGACGCATAACAGCACCTGACTTAAAAGCCCCACCCAGAACACCCTGTTCATCTTTATTTTATTTTCGCAAAGTTATTTGGACAAGAAGCACTTTTTTTAGGGATACTTTTTTTAAAAAATAAATTTATTTATTTATTTATTTTTGGCTGCGTTGGGTCTTCGTTGCTGCACGTGGGCTTTCTCTAGTTGTGGCGAGCGGGGGCTACTCTTTGTGGCGAGCGGGGGCTACTCTTTGTTGCGGCGCGCAGGCTTCTCATTGCGGTGGCTTCTCTTGTTGTGCGGAGCACGGGCTCTAGGCGCGCAGGCTTCAGTAGTTGCGGCATGCAGGGTCACTAGTTGTGACTCGCGGGCTCTAGAGCTCAGGCTCAGTAGTCGTGGCGCACGGGCTTAGTTGCTCTGCGGCATGTGGGATCTTCCCGGAGCAGGGCTCGAACCCGTGTCCCCTGCACTGGCAGGTGGATTCTTAACCACTGTGCCATCAGGGAAGCCCTAGGGATACTTTTTAACATGAAAAAACAAATTGACTGACTTTACAGGGGTCTTGATGACACCGTTATTTGGTCTGCTAGGGAGTATGCGGTTTCCCTCGGGGTTTCTGACTTTTCCGTTAATAAATGTGTATCAAATACCTGCTCTGTGCCACATGCTGGGGATACACAGAACAAGACAGACTTGGTCTTTGCCACCGCAGTCCTCAGGCTGTAGAGGGGGCTACACATACAGTCACGTCACTGTAATGTGGGACGTGCTCCCAGGGAGGCCCGGGGCTGTGAGTGTCAGGGGCCTGGCCTGGACCGTGGAGTGCGGGGCGGATGAGTGAGGGACAGGCTGGGTCCTAGAGTCAGGTCAGAGCCTGGGTGGGGCAGGCAGGCTTCCAGGCGCGCTCGGGGATCTGAAGGCGCCTACGCGTGTGAAACAGCCATCTTGGGGAGGGGAACTGTGGCTTCGGGTGTAACTGGAAAGACGTGTAGGGCTGTCCTGTGGGGCCTCGTGAGTAGGTCATGTTCAATTTTAACCTCAATCCTAAGAGCCGTGGAAAGTTATTGAAAAGTTCTAGTTAGCAGAAGACTACATACTGTTTTTATTTTTAAAAAGTCCTGTGGCTGGAGGCTCCTCCCCTGCAGTGAGGGGCCCGTGGGGTGCGGACAGCACCCCGGGCTGGGACGGGGCCAAGGTAGAGCCAAGGGGAGGAGTACACAGGGCAGGCTTTATTTTGAAAAGGCTTTGCAAAAATGGTAATAATCAGAAAAAGAACTTAAATAATTATTCGGAATCTCTAAGAGTCTCCTAGAATAGGGGCGATTCATCTCTTTTTGGTCTTATAAATTGCTTTCCTTTCTCACGATTCCCTCACCTTCCAACTCTTTAAAATATTGAATGATACCAGCTGGAAGTGAACACAGAGACTTTCTCTTCAAGACTAAAATACAGATGAGTATTTTCAGGTGCATGGAAAATACAGGCAGGCAGGCTGCGTACGTAGGTGTCTATAAGGCAGTGTTTTTCAACCTTTAAAAATTTGTCCCTGCCACTGCTTTCACAGTTACCTTCTGTCAGTTCCACCGGCTAAGAATTTTTTTTTGAGCTTCACGGTTAGGAGTTTGTATTATCCAAACCACCAAAAGTGTTTTTAAAACTATGTAGCTCTTACCTTCATCGCGGATTCTGCGTTGAAACTCCTCTCTTTTAAGAATTTCTGCTAAACATAGTGAAACTGTTAGGAGGAGGTCTGGCTCTCGCCTGAGTGTTAAGAACGGTGCCTTTCAGGCAGCCCTGAACTTGTGACTGATGTGTCTGCCGAGCCTTTATCAGCATTTAATGGTAGATCTCTGCCTTTCAAGGGGAGTGTGACTTTTTGGAAATAGCCAAAAACTCTTTGGAACCAGCTCTGGAGACTGAATGCTTAATCATGGGTGGGTTATTATACGCTTTCAGGACACAGAAGTATTTTTGTGTCTTTAAGACAGTGTGAGTAAACTAATGAATGGCTCTGGCTTGTAAACGAAAGACAGTTCTACACGAGAAGTCGTGGACATCTTGAAAGCAATGGCGTCTCTTAAAGTTGGCTCTCCTGGGAGGGGCCGTGTTGTGTGGGGAGTTGGAAAGCCAGCCTCGGACTGTGTGGTTTAGACCCGTGTGTCAAGGCCGTTCTCTTACCCAGGGGTTTAGGATTTCAGGTTTCGCAGTGACGGTAAATGTTGGCTCTCGTCCTGCTGTGCCTGCCGGAGCATGGCAGTGACTGGTGGTTGTGCTGTTGGCGTTCTGAGGGTCACAAAAAAGGGGTGTTGGCCTTTCCTTTCTCCTTCTCTCTCCTCATTTAATTTTCTCTTTTAGTCGGAACAGCAGAAGCAGCAGCAGGAGGCTGAGAAACTGCACCGACAAGAGAGGAAGACCCTCCGCCGTTCGGCCGGTCACCTGAGGTCCAGGCCCTGGAGAGGACGGCCGTTCCACTGAGTCTGGAACTGATCCCACGTGTGACTCAGAGGAGCTCGCCTCCCCCACTTGACCGTCGTTAGAGGGTGTCGTCTGCGCCGGGGACGCGCGCTCCCGAAGCCCCACGGAAACCCTCGCCGCGTCTGCGGGGGTCAGCATCTGGCAGCGGGTCCCAGGCCTCTGGTCAGACCGCGGGGCTGGGCCCGCTGGCCGTGCGGTGCCCCCAGGGCGCTTCTGTGCCTTGTGGCTCCCCGAGAACATTGTCCCTTTCCCCTGGTTTTAATCAAGTAAACGAGGTGGTGGTTTTTGAATATTGTGAAACGTGCACCGTGACATGAGAGGTTCTCCTGTGCTGAAAACCAGGACTGACGGTCTTCCAGAAACGTTCTTGCACTGCCTGCCGCCATCCATGAATCAGCCACCCCGAGATGCCATTCCTGTCTTGCCTGACTTGCGAGCGTCGGTCATGTTTATGTTTATAAGGATATGCTGGTAGCTGTGTTGCTTGTTTATGTGTTAGTTTGGGATTTTTTAAAACATATTTTTATACCAAGAGAATATAAAGTAATGGTAATAACAGTCTAAAACAAGAAGTGGAAGCTACTGGATATTCTTTTAACTTGGCACAAGATTAAATACAGATTTTTTTTTTTATTCTGTTTCTTAAGTGTAATTAGAGACGTACTGGCTGGAGAAAATGTTTATAAAAATAAATGCTTTCATTTGAACAGCTTCTTGGAGAGAGACCCATTCCTTGAGTTAATTTGAAAAATAACTTTGGTTTCCTTAGTTTTTTTGTGCATGAATGTGATTTTGGAGGTGCGTTTCTTTATGTACAACTGGGAGAGTGACTCTTTGGATTGTAGATGATAGACTCGAACTTGAAATGCTGTGAGCAAAAAGGCAAAGGCGTTAATTAACACAGCCAGGCTGTAGAGCCTTACTGCCTCGGGACACCTGGATCCAGGCCTTCCAAACTCAGGCCGGTTCGGCCCTCCTTTCTTTTCTCCCTCCTGTTTCAACATTACTCCTGTCTCCTCAGGTCTCCCGTCTTCTCTTCCTACACCCCCTCCCCGCTGTAGCTCCGCTTCTGTGCAGACTGCCCTGCTCCCCCAGGCAGGGGACAGCGTGGGGCACACTGTTAACCTCTGTGGTCTGAGAGAGAGAGTACGTTTCCAGAAAAAAGGCGTGTGTGTGTGTGTGTGGACAGACACGGTCCCCAGAAAGAGACTCTGGTTACGTGGGCAGCCAACCCAACCTGTGTTGTGAGAGGAGAGGCCCCCACCTGTTTGGTACTTGCCTTTCTCAGCTCGTCCCCTAAGCTGTTCACGGGGCTTAGCCTTCTGTGGCTTGCTTTTCTGTTTCCCACGCTGCTGTCTTCAGGAGCTGGGAGTTGGAGAAGAAGTTAGAGAAGGACACTGCCAGCTGGAGTTTTTCTCCAGGGGTTGAGGGTGGTTCTCCAGACCTGTTTCCTGGGGTCAGGTGCTTCCGTACATACACCTGGCCTTCCCGGGCCCCCCTTTTCCTTCTTTCTTCGGGGTCCTCCGTGTGATGCGGGGAGCCAGTACACCACGTGCCAGATTCCAGAAGCAGTGCTGCAGCTGGCAGAGGGGCCTCATTCGCCCTGTGAAGCTAGGGCTCGTCTGAGTCCGGAGCATTGCCAGGGCCAGGAGGATGGTGTGGACCCATTCTGGACGCTTGGGACGCTGGCAACGGGGCCGGCCTGACCCAGCGTGGAGTCCCAGGCCTGTTGCTACCAGTTCTGTGCCCACTGACCGTAACTTCTCTGAGTCTTGTTTCCTCCTGTAGGTGGGCCTGATGCTTCATTTCGGTGCGGAGCGAACGCGGCCCGTACGTGCACGAGCACCTCGCACGGGTTCAGGAGCGCTCGACGAAGTGCTCGCTCAGCAGCACCCCCCCACCCCCGCACACGCGCCCCTCTGAACTCAACATACTCTTTTTTTTTTTTAATATTTTATTTATTTATTTTTGGCTGTGTCGGGTCTTAGTTGTGGCATGCGGGCTTAGTTGCTCCGTGGCATGTGGGATCTTAGTTCCCTGGCCAGGGATTGAACCCGCGTCCCCTGCATTGGAAGGTGGATTCTTAACCACTGGACCACCAGGGAGGTCTCTCAACATACTCTTTAATATCAAGATTTTCCTAGAGCGAGGTGCCCCTCAGCTTTTGTTCTGGGGGATTCCTGAAAGGGCAGATGGAGGGCCTGAGCTGAAGCTGTGAGGGACATTCGAGAAAAACTTGCTGGATAGATAGAAAGCTGCAGAGCACATCCTCCAGGCCCCGCTGTTCCCCTAGCGACCCCTTAAACAGCCCCACCTCTTCAGGGTGGCGATTCCTGAAGCACCTGCTGCAATGCCCCCATTTCTTTGAAGTCTTCTGTTTTAAAAATGTTAAACGTGAGTTTCGTGCTCCATAATTTCCCTGTGTTTCTGGTAGCTTCCTCAGCAGCCCGATGCTGTGGCGTGCTTCTCTAGGGCAGGGCGTTCCTGAGCCAGTAGGAGACGCCCAGCCTAAAGCTGGGGGCGTGGGTTTTACCTCAGGACCACCCTGCGGTTACTGAGTCATGACTTCTGTAAGCCTGCCTGTGCCAGATCCCCTTCGTGCTCTGATACCCTCAACCTGATGCCTAATATGGTTTTTTTTTGGCTCCGACTATTAACAGAAAGTTGTTTGCAGCAGCTGGGGCAGTGGTTACTTCTGGAGAGAGGGGAAAGTGGTTGAAGGGGGACGTGATGGGGCAGCTGGCACCTGGCTGGTCCTAGTCCTTAACCTGGGTGCTCAGCTACCCTCATGACTTGTACACTTTCCTGTGTCATGTGATACTTCAATTAAAGTCGTAAGAGACAGAATTATTTCATCAAAGTCACATGTACCCAGGATAACAAATTCCCCACTAATCCGTAACTACTAACAGTAGAAGGTATATCTTCCAAATATTTTTCTGTTGTATGAACAACTGTATACTATTACCGTACCTACCACGATGCCAACGTGTCGTGCTATTTGTGATGTTCCTCACACTGTAACGTGCTGTTCAAGTACCATTCATGGACGTCTTACTACGCCTGCAACTGAAATGATTAAAGTTCCTAAGACAATTGTACGGGTTTCCACCTCATGAAAGACCTGCCTCACTTATCCTCCAGCTGCCATGAGAAGAATGGGCAGAAGCGCCGAGGCCCTTGGGTGAGCCGGGGGGGGCCTGGACGGGGCGGAGGCGGTGGTGGGACCTGATTTGTTTTGAAGGTGCATTGGCAGGATTTGGGCTGGGCTGGCGGCGCGGCATGAGGGGCAGAGGAGGCTGCGGCCCCAGTGCTGGGCACCCCCCCGGCCCCGGCAAGGATGGAGCTGTCACTGACTCGCCCGGAGGACAGAGCCGGTGTGGGGCTGCGGGGCTGAGGACGGATTCCACTCGGACCAGATCCGATCAGGTCCCTTCTCCTCTGAGAGCCCTGCAGGGGCTACCCTCAGAGCAGACACCCAGATCCTCAGAGCCTCCACGGCATGGTGTGGTCAGGCCCTTCTGCGCCCCCTTCAGTTACTCCTCGTCACCATGTGATGCTGTTTCTGGAACACGCAGAGTGTCTCTTAAGCCGGGCCCTCCACAGCTGCCATTTCCTCTGCCTGGAATGCTCTCTCGTCAGCCCACGGCCTGTCTGTCTCACCTTTCAGGTCACGACCACCCTGTGTAGAATTGTCCCACCCCTGCTCCCAGCACCGATACCCACCTCAATGTGCTTTAAGAGAAGAAAAACAAACAAACAAACTTATTACTATGGAAAATTTCAAACACAAACCAAAGTCGAGAACAGTTTAATGAGCTTCCGTGTACGCATTCATCATCCAGCTTCAGTAATTAACCACAGAAGCTCATCCTGTTTCCTCTTTACTCCTGGCCACTGGCCCTTTGTTTTGAAGTGTTTTGATCCCAGACATGGTATCATTTTACAAGAAATATTCGTAGCGCTTTACTTGTTTATTGTTTATCCCATCCTCCACCCCACACCAGAATGTGACTTCCATAAGGATAGGGAGATAGTTTTTTCTTTTCTCTTCTGGTCTGTTTTGTTTACTGCTGTATATCCAGCACCTAGTACAATGCCTCGTTACATAGTAGCTACTTAATAAGTATTTATCAAATGAATAGTTGAGTCAAGTTAGATGAGGACGGAAATAAGTATTTATCAAATGAATAGTTGCGTCAAGTTAGATGAGGACGGCAGATTTTGGATTGAATAGCAGAGGGGTGATTCTCACTTGACAAGAGCTTTTACAGAGCTGAAGGGCCTAATTGAATAGTTCAGGAAAGAAGAGGAAAAAAGGAATCAGAAGAAGTGACTATAGACAGCAGTTGGCAGGAGTTTGGGAATACAGGAGAAGAGAAAATGTGAGATCAAGAGAGAGTTTTCTTTAAAACGGGAGAAATCCAGCATGACTGCACACCACTGGAAATAAGCCAGGAAAAGGAAACAGTGATGTCAGAGAGACAGGGGACAGTTATTGGAGTGATATCCATTAGTAGGTATAGCAGTTGCTATTGCCGTGTAATTGCCCCAAAATATAGTGGCTTAAAGTAACAGTTATCCAACAGCCTCAGTGGACCAGGAATTCAGGAGCAGCTTTGCTGGGTGGTTCTGACTCCTGGTCTCTCGTGAAGATACAATCAAGACGTCAGCCAAGGCCACAGTCATCTAAAGTCTTGACTGGGCCCAGAGGATCCGTCTTCCAAGCTCAGACACATGGCTGTCGGCAGGAGGCCTCAGTTCCGTGCCCCACGGGCCTCTCCATAGGGCTGCTCGAGTGTCCTCCCTCCCCAAGAGCAAGGGATCCCAGACAGCAAGAGAGACCAAGACAGAAGCCACTGTGCTTTTTATGACCTGGTGTCAGGGGTGGCACGTCATCACTTACCCTTTCTTTGATTTGTTACAAGTGAGTCACTAAGTACAGCCCACTCACAGTGGGAGAGGAATTGGGTACCATCTTTTGAGTGGAGGGAGTATCCCGTAGGGTTGCCAGATAAAATACAGGGCACCCAATTACATTTAAATTTCAGATAAACATAACTTATTAGTATAGCTATGTCCCAAATATTGCATGGGGCATACTTACATTAAAAAAAATCATTCATCTGAAAATCAAATGTGATGGATGATCTGTATTTTTATTTGCTAGATTTGGCAACCCTAGAAAGAATCTGTAGACAAATTTTAGCACCCACACACTAGCCTGAGAGGGAATGGGATAGAGTGCACAGAGACACCGACCTCACACAGACACACAGGCAGAGGCCACTGGGGTTCAGATAGGCGACAGAGAGGCAGGTGGACGTTCTCTTCTAATAGCTTCTGTTTTCTCATTGGGCCAAGGTGAGCTTCTTCCCCCGCTCACCGTGTCTTGAACTTCTGTGCTTACACACCAAGCTCACCCTTGATTCAGAACCCTTTGTTCTGGCTGAATCTCTTAATCCCCAGGAACTGTCCATCCCGTTCCTTTCTCTCCTTCCTGCCCCTCCACCCACCGTGAGCATCTTTGTAGAACACCAATTGCTTCCTCAGAGTAATAAAACACAGGACATAAGAGTTGAGAAGTCTGGGTTCTGCTTTTGCTTTTCCTTGGATTTTATTGCCTCTCTGAGTTTCCAGAATCCTACCTCAGTGTTTTTCAATTTTTTTTTTTTTTTACCGTGTCCCACAGTAAGAAATACATTTGACACTGTGACCCAGAACACGTGTATCAAAAGTATTACAAACTGTACCTCCCAGTATATAAAGCAGGCTGGCATTTTTCTGTTCTGTCCTATTACATTTCCTTTACCCCACCATCCTCCCCCAAATAAGTTCACACCTATTAAATTGATTACATGACCCAGTAATGATGGCTCCAACCCCGAGTTGGAAATTGCCACCTACCCTAACAGATGGATTTGTCTTCATGCTCCAGGAGCATGTTGGCAAAACCCCCTGAAATTTGTCCCGCAAACCTGTAATTGTTGCTATAACTTCTAATAGTGATAAATTGTGTAGTGAGACTTTTTTTTTTTTTTAAGATTTATTTTTATTGATTGATTGCTATGTTGGGTCTTCGTTTCTGCGCTAGGGCTTTCTCTAGCTGCGGCAAGCGGGGGCCACTCTTCATCGCGGTGCGCGGGCCTCTCACTACCGCGGCCTCTCCCGTTGCGGAGCACAGGCTCCAGACGCGCAGGCTCAGTAGTTGTGGCTCACGGGCCCAGTTGCTCCGCGGCATGTGGGATCTTCCCAGACCAGGGCGCGAACCCGTGTCCCCTGCATTAGCAGGCAGATTCTCAACCACTGCCCCACCAGGGAAGCCCTGTAGTGAGGCATTTTGCTGGAGCTTCCATGAGAATTTTTTTTTTGACTGAATGCACAAGATGAGTATTTCAGTGACTTTTCTTTTTTTCAAAGCTCTATCTTCAGCACAAATTAAATGCAAAATAGATTTTATAGAAGAACAGTTTGGGTGGTTTTATAAGAAAATTTAAAAGATTTTATGGTTGTTAAGTAAACTTTCGATGCATTAAAAATCTGATTGTTTTTTGATTGATTTTGGTTTTGAAATGATTTTTAAACCTCACATTACCTATGTAGCCATGAAGTTGAAACAAAATCCTGGAGTTTATGCTGTCATTGTTTTTAAGCAAATGTAGATGATGGTAGTTACATAACCATTTTACTCTTTGTAAAAGACCTACCTCCATATTTCTTATCTGATAGAAAACTCATCTCTCATTTGCACTGAGAATACTAAAAGTAATGTATTTTAATCCAAGAAAAGTCCAAAGTGAATTAACATGTTGGGTCTTGAAGTGACTGAATTCTACTCAAAACTTTGAAAGAGGACAGCAAAGTATTAGAAAAAGTATATGTATAAATAAATACTATAAGTAGATACTTGATTATTTCCTCGACATCCCTGTGCAAGTTGGCATAAATTATTTTCTTCTCTTTGGGAAAATATGGAGTTGCCTTATATTTGGAGTGTCCTTATATTTAGGCCTATATAAGTGGCTTGATTTAGGATACCACACACCTTTTTGAAGTAGGGGAAATTCCAGTCCTAATAATTTTTATTCCTGAAATTCATGTTTTATCCACATGTAAATTTTCCAAAATTAGTGCAATAAAAAGTCTGTGACATTTGAATGAATTCTCTTGGGAATTAGGGTGCCACCTCCTACTCAAAGCATGTAACCTTGATCATGAACACATCCTGGGTGAATGGAAATGTATTAGAAGATGTTCTGTCCTTGCCCTTAAAGATAGGATGGGCCTGGAGCCAGGTTTCAGGAAGGACACAGCTCAGGGTGTTTGTGAGGCGTCCTGCTGCCCAGCTGTCCTGCAGGGGCTGGAAATCACCCATACACTCCCAGTCTTCCTGTCTACGCACGCGCACACATACACACACACACACACACATCTTAATTGAGGAGGAAGTTGTTATTCTCTGACGGTGCTGGGTTCCAGACTCTGAGACTATTTTGCAAACCCAGATGGAACTTCAAAGTTATAGGGCCACAAGCTTTCCTGTTGGGTGGGAGGGAGGCCAACTGTATTTTTCTAGTAGCCTTGGGTTTCTTTCAGACTCAGGACAGAGTCATGAATCCTAGACTCTCGGGATTTGACGGGACCGACCTTCCAGTTCAGCTGGCCACACACCTGCCCGATTGGATTTCCCCTGTCCTGTCCCTTTGAACTCACCATCCAGTCTCTGCTGACATACCCAGCTGACAAATGGCCTTCCTCCTGGTTCAGATGCTCCAACTGTGAGTTAAAACTGGGGGAGCTGAAACCTCCCTCCCCCCACCCTTCCTCCCGTCCCTGCTGGGTCTGCCTCCTAGGTCTCTGCACTGAATGTCTCCGGGCGGCCCCGCCCAGCCCTCCTGCCCTCCCCCCATTCCTGTACTGAAGCCCTGCAGATGGGGAGGCTCATCTCCTGCGTTCGCCAGATCTGAGACCCGCTTCTCCCGCCCTGCTTGGCTCCTTTGCGCGTTGGGCGCTGTCTGGTCCGTGGCTGGTCCTCGTGCACTGCACAGGTGCGGACGTGCCCCGGGATTTCCTCCTGCTCTCACAAGACCACCCCTTGCACCTTTCATCCGTGTGCCCTCTGGTGCCTCGGGTCACCTCGCCCAAAACACCCAGCATCGACCCCTTGCCCCCACCAACCCTCAGCCCAAGTACTTGTTCCTCTGCCTCGTTGGTCATCCAGTCACCTGAGTCAAAAATCATGGTTCGTATCAGTATCGATGGATTACACCTTGCAAGTGACCAAGCAAAGGGCCGTGTTCTCGTGGGGCTTCCATTTTCACGGGGGGACAGACACTATCTCACAGACGTCGTGAGGGTGAAGAGGGCCACGAGGGCTGGGTCAGCGGCAGGTGGGACAGGGGACAGAGCTCGTCTCTGAGCCAACTAGGCTGGGTCAGGATAGGCCTTGTTGAGAAGGTGAGAGCTGAGAAAAGGCTTGAAGGAGGGGAGGAAGGGTGGCCAAGCTGCTGGGGGAGGAACATTTTAGGCAGAGATACTGAAAAGCCCCCAGAAATCTTGAGAAACAGAGTTTCTGATTCAGCGGGTCTGAGATGGGGCCAGAAACTTCGGGTTTCTAACACAGCAGCTGCCGCTGCTGCTGAGCTGGGTCCAAACTTCTGCCTGGAGGTTGAAGGAAGAGCCTGTTGGCCAGTGTAGTGTCAGACTCTTGGCATGGAGGCAGGAGCGGCTTGGTGTCAGCTGTGTGCCCCTGCCGCCCCACCAGCCCTGGGAACATCTGGCCAAGTGTGCGGGATGATGTGGGCTCTGCAGGCTGTGAGCCCAGGCGGCGCGACGCTGGAGGAACAGCACCTCTGGCCCCCAGACCCCTGACGGGCCGGCCTCCTCTCTCCCCTCCCCGCGCCCCTAAGTCCCCTGGCTGGGCAGCCTTTTCTGCACAAGGATGGCAGCAGAATCTGGGGTCCCCCAGCCACACTGTGGGAAACTCTGAGCCTTTCATGATGAAGGGCTTCAAAACCCAGAATGGAGCCTGATGAGTAGAGAAAACAGACGGAAACAAGAGGAGACCTGGGTCTGGCCCAGACTTGCTCGTGGTTAAGCGGCGAAGTCACTTAACCCGTCCGTGCCTTGGTGTCTGCGTCTATAAAATGGGTTTAATAGTATCTGTCCCCTAAAGACTTCAGAGGGTGGAGCTTAATGAATGAGGTCCATTAAACTCCTCAGAAGAAAGGTGTAACTAAATATAAAGCACTATTGTAATTAGCTCTGGTTCTTTAACTAGGTCACATCTTGTTTTAAGAGGGTTACCATGACAACAGATTTGTTTGAAAAACACACATAAAAAAGGCGTGGCTGTAAATCTCACAATAATAAGTGAACTTTATTTTGCTGGTTTCTACTGCAGTTAAGAACCATATAGCTCCCTACCTATGGTCTTCCGTGGACGGTCAGCCGTCGCGGCGACTGCTGGCTCCTGTGTCTGTGGCCAGGACTGCGTGACTATTTCTCCTGTGCACACAGCAGGCGCTTAATAAATGATTCTGAACTGATGAAGTCCACAGGCTCTGGCTGCTTGTTGGCTGCATAAAATGGAGATATCGTCACGCTATAACAACACTGACTGTATTAGTCAGGGTTCCCCAGAGAAGAGAACAAATAGGAGTAAAGATATAAAGAGATATAAATCTCTTTTTTAAAATTTATTTAATTTATTTATTTTTGGCTGCGCTGGGTCTTTGTTGCTGTGTGCGGGCTTTTCTCTAGTTGCGGCGAGTGGGGGCTGCTCTTCGTAGCAGTGCGTGGGCTTCTCATTGCGATGGCTTCTCTTGTCGTGGAGCATGGGCTCTAGGCATGCGGGCTTCAGTAGTTGTGGCTCACGGGCTCACTAGTTGTGGCTCGCGAGCTCTAGAGCGCAGGTTCAGTAGTTGTGGTGCACGGGCTTAGTTGCTCAGCGGCATGTGGGATCTTCCCAGACCAGGGCTCGAACCCGTGTCCCCTGTATTGGCAGGAGGATTCTCAACCACTGCACCACCAGGGAATCTCTCTATAAAGAGATTTACTCTAAGCAATTGGCCCACGTGATTATGGAGGCTGACATGTCCCAAGACGTGCAGCCAGCAAGCTGGAGACCCAAGAGGAGCTAATTTTTTTATTCTGAGTCCAAAGGCCAGAAAAGACCGATGTCCTCACTCGGTCAGGCAGGAGGAGTTCCCTCTAGCTTTGACTTCCTGTTCTATTGAGGCCTTCAGCTGCCCGGATGAGGCCCACGCACCCTGGGGAGGGCCACCTTCTTCGCTCGGCCTACACATTCGAGCGCTCATCCCACCTAGAGACACCCTCACAGGCACACCCAGGGTAACGTTTGACTGAATGTCAGCGCACCGCGGCCCAGCCAAGTTGGCACATGAAATTAACCATCCCACTGATATTTGCCACCCCCTTACTATGTGCCAGCCTTGGAACCCCACACACACCGAGTTGTTGGCCCAGACTTGTTGAATGAATCAAGAATCAGTGAACAGAAAGGACGCGGGAAGCTCGCTGGATTCAACTGAATTCGGCACAGATACTGGGTATCATTTCAGGTCAACAGCAAATGTTGAGGACCAGCCAGGAGGCTTGGAGCAGACATTAATAACATACTAACAATTCAGATTGGAAGATGAGGTTGAAAAGGTCAAGGAGGATGGCAGAAATCACGCCTCAATTCATGAACAATGAGGAACGTGTTAAGGTTTGGGTCTGAGGTGAGCAGAGGGCCAGGGTACGTCCCAGCTCTAAGAATCGGGTCCAGTGCCGGCTGGGTTTTCCTTCTCTCCTTGAACAAGAAATGTGCCGTCTGTCCATGAACGTCAAGTGAGAAAGCAGATAATCCCCTCCAAGCCCAGAAGGCCTCCTTGCAACTCAGCAGGTCCCCGAGCTTCTGGAACTGCGATCCCAGGACTGTTCAGTGGGCCTGACCCATGTTCACTGCTCCTGCACCCGGCCCTCTGAGGCGAGGGGCTGCGGGTCCCGCCACAGGGCCATCAGGAGCTCGGGCGGGGCGGGGGGCTTGGAGCCTGGTGTGCGTGGCCACTTAACCTCCCCACCCCCTGCCCCATCCATCCCGCCGGAAGAGGGGATCCAGAATCCCTGGCAGAACTTGGAGTTACAGACCCATGATGAGGGCAAAGACTTTACACCCACACTTCAGGTAAACTGCCTGGAAAAATGCAAGCTCGTAGGGACACACCACGAATGGTCAGAAAGGAATGGATTGGGGAGAATCAGGCTTTGAAAGAGAAAATAATGAAGCTGACAGAGGAACACGGAGGAAAGACAGGAGGGGATAACACAGGTGGGGGACTCAGGTGGGCTGGGTGCTGAGCTCGAATCCGGCTGTGCTGGGAAGTTGCCTTACGGAGCCCTGACACCAAGCAGCCTGTGAGGGCGGCTGTAGTAGGAAAACTGAGGGTCCAGCGGGGACAGAACACTGGCTGGTAAGTGGCAGAGCCAGGGCTGGAAGGACCTGAGGCTAACGGCCCAGCCCTTGCCGAGGTTGGACTGAAGACTTGGCCCCGGAGCTGGGACAGGTGGGCTGGACTGAACAGGAGGGGGAAGGCGGACAGAACTGACTGTAGCCAGCGGAAACCCAGGAGGGCTTCCCAGCAGAGGCTCCGTGCCAATAAGATGCAGCAACAAGATGCTATGAGAGGGATCAATTGACAAATGGAGGAGGGTGTGAGTGGGAGGCGGACAAGCGGAAGGAGTTCCCCTCCCTAATTAGAGTTCCTGGTTGGCGGGGCCGGGTGGACAGGGCAGCTCTCGGTCATGGTAGGTGGCTCCAGACCTGTGGACGTCTCTTCAGCCACTGGGGGCTTTCCTCCTGCCAGAGCGGGGATGGAGCATGGATCTTTGAAGAGTCATTTCAGAAACGTCTGCTGGAAAAGAGTTACTTTCCCTCAGGTTTTGGCCCAGCAAGCATGAGTCATCGCCTTTCGTGTAGTTGAGTGCAGCCACACGTGAAGGAAAACCAGCGTGGTCTTAGTCGTGGAGAGCTGAGTGGCAGGCACGACGTGAAAAACTCAGGACTGGGGGCTAAGACCCGCCAGCTCACCCTTAGCCTGGGGAGCCCCAAGGGGCCGCACCATCTAAGGGTGCTATCCACGTCTCCTCACTCTCTGTTCGTCCTCATCTCTTATTATTACTTTCTAAAGGTTCGCTATTCTGTTCACAGGGCCATCCATCGTCTCTACCCATAACCCTCCAATTAACTCTCCCAGCCCTGACAGGCCCCAGGAGATGGGCTGTGTCAGCCCCACGCAGCCCCGTCTCAGCCGATGCTGGTAAAGGGTGAGGGGCTGGGACAGAATACACTGCACGTCTCTACCCTGTTCTGGCTCCTGTCGTACCCTCTGGTGACAGAGGTGACGTCAGGCAAGGCCGGGGACGTGGGGCTGAGCGTGCCCGTACAAAATAGGCCGTCAGACTGGGCTGCACCTCTGTGAACTTTGTGGGTTGAGAGTTCCTCCCTGCTACTCGTAACCATAGCAACAACTTCTTCGACAGGGACCACACCCACCCTTGGCCTCCCACCTGCAGATCTCCGGGTATCAAAGGCTCAGAGGAAACAGCCGGGTTCGCCGGTTACCACATCTAGAAACTTGGAAACATTAAAAGCCCCTGGATTTCTTTCTCTGTCAAGTGGGCATAATTACTTCTACCTCACAAGACTGCAGGGCCATTTAATGAGATAAAGTGTGTAAAGAACCAGACATTGCTTAGAAAATGGTAGGTTCCTTGTTCCTTCTTGAACATCTGACCCCCCTCCCCTGCCCAGTCTTGTCAACACGTTTGGTCCAGTGTGGACCCAGCTTGGCACGTAGGTGTGGCACTGCGGGAACACCCTTCCGGTGGGTTCTGCCCACAGGACAGTCCTTTGACTGTGTGACAAGGTGGCACCACGGTGGAGACTCAGCCCCAAATGAGGTCCCAGGCCCCATGTCAGCGAAGTGGGCTCCACACTTGGGTCACAGGCTCCGTTACCATGGAAACAGTTGATGGAGTCCTACTCTCCGCTCCCCACTGCCTGACCCCATTTGCGCCACAAGTTTCATCAATAGAAGCCAAATCTCCGCCAGATGGTCACTCCCCCTTCCCGATACAACCTGCCAGACAGCTTCTGTCTTTGAAGGGCCATCTCAGAGGATGCTGGGGACAAAGACCAGAGGACTCACGTCCTGCTTCTCCCCCTTCCTCCGTCCCGCTGCCTGGTGGTCGCCATGGCCTCTCCTGCCTTGCTTGGGATATTGCCAAGACCCCTAATGGAAAAATCCCTGCTGCTCCTTTCCCTGCAGTCTTCTGGATGAGAATAAACCCTGAGCTTTGGGTGAATTTTGAACATTCCCCTGCACCCACTCACCCCTGTCCTTTCTGCCTTTGATTCAGAATCCTAATTTCTTGGGTACCAAATATTTGACTTTTTCCCAAAACAAATCTGCAGTTTAAGTAACAACACACAATGTATAAATCTGACTTATAGCTCAGCAGTTTTAGAAAATATTTCCACCATTTCTAGGCTGCAGAATGTCTGGTGGAAAAACCTCACTGTTTGCCCATTTCTCCCCGAGGGCCCTTGCTGGACAGATGGTCACCAGGTCAGGGCAAACGCGGGAAGGCGGCCAAGCGGGCATGGCTGTGACAGGTTGGAGGCCCCGGAGCTGGGGGCAGTCAGGCCCTGGAGACCTGACTTGGCTCGTCTGCCTGAATTCCCAGCTTCCCTTATTAGGATATGGTCTCTAAACAGGGCTTGAGGCTTCAGGGTTTATTTCAATTATACTTGAAAATACTTGTTCAATCAATTTGCTCTTCAAACCCTTTAGCAAGATGTGTTCTGAGCCTCCAGTGAGTGCCTGGCATTGTCCCAGACAGTGGATGGGAGGCGGGGACATATAAGAGACAGATAAGACCGGGTCCCTCCTTGCATGGGGACACAATTCAGCCAAGAAAAGCATGACGGGGCAAGGCAATGCAGGGTGGGAGCAGGGGATGGGGAGTGCAGGGGAAACATGGGAGCTGGGGGAGTGGAGTCTGAACCTCCAGGCACAGGGCTGGCCCAGGGAATGAGTGACGGCCCGCAGATGTGCCAGGAGATGACAGGGCTTGGGGGGGGGCGGGGCACGGGAGCCAGAGGGGCAGGGCCTCGATTCGGGGGCAAGGGTAGCCCGGCAGCTTCTTGCGCCCAAGGGTGACTTGGCCACCTTGAGCCCGTTTCCTCCATCACCACATCGCCTTGCTCATTCCAACAATGGTTCTTTTCAGAAGTGGGACCTGGGTGTCCAAAATGCCTTAAGAGGAGACTGGGGGTCGCGGGCATGTGTTGGATTTCATTTATACCAAATGGCTCTGAAGCCCTTGTCTTTTCCGGCACCTTGGGTCGGGGGGTGAGGGCTGGAAGGGGCCAGTACACCATGCTCTGGGCACATCTTGTACCCGATGGTCACCCCAGGTGGCCACCCCATATCTCAGGGCACTGGCCTCTTCGTGTGTTGAGGGGGTGACGTCCGGACACATCCAGTGCTGAGCGAACCCGCCCAGGCTGTGTTCTTAAACCGTCAGGCCCCGACTCGCAACTCGATTTTCCCTTATTCTTTCTAATGAGAAGAGAAATACATGCTGATTATTTAAAATGACTTAAACATTATAGAAATGTAACAAGGAAAGCGAATTTCCCCCAGAACCCCGTCTCTACAGGGACAACCACTATTTTTTCTCACTTGATCTTACTGGTGTTTGGATATTTGCTGGGAGAAAACAGCTGCAAGCCGATGCTTCCTCATCTATGGGGCACTCGATGGGCAAAGCACGTTCAGCGCACAGTGAGGGGTTGGGAGTGCTTTTTGTCCTTAAGGAGCTTCCAGTCTAAGGAGGGAGACAAAAATCCATGAGAAACTTAGGCCAAGAGGAACCTAAAGAGACATGATACTACATGTAACACGGTGTCCTGGCTGGGGTCCTGGGACAGAGAAAGGACGTTAGGTTAAAACCAAGGAAATCTGAGTAAACTCTGGACTTAAGTTAATGATAATGTATCCGCATTGATTCATGAGCTGTAACAAATGTGCCACACGAATCTGAGATGCTCGCAAGGGTAGAAACTGGTGTGGGTACCTGGGAACACCCTGTACCATATTCTCAATTTTTCTGTAAACCTAAAGCTGTTCAAAAACATTAAGTGTATTTAAAAAAAAAAAGACAAACCAGAAACATAGATCAGGCAAAATGGTAAGCGGTGTGTTGAGGTAGAAGAAGCTCAAGGCTTTTGGCTCCGGGGGTGGAAGCACGAGGAGCTCTCACCCGGGGACCACCTCCCAGCCACATGGGGGGTGAAGGAAGCAAGACGGATGTTCCAGGAGACAGCCATCCGAGGCCCCATCCAGAAACCGGTCCTCATCCTCCCTCTGAGAGCCCTGGAAAAGCCACAAGAGAAAGGGGACTATTAACCGATATCGGGAGGGCAGAGGCCGGCGTTACTGCACCGGCTCAGGCCTCCTCTGCCAGCCAGGCGGAGGGCTCTGTAGGTGCCAGTAAATAGATGCTCAGTAAGTCTTCTGACTCCCGTTCCTGTTGACAGTTGTTTCTTGGCTGGAGGTCAAATCCAGAAAGCTTCTCTGAGAGTCTTCCTGCCCCTCAGTTGGCTCCGCCACCGTGTTCCTGTTCAAACCCTTGAGGTGCGCTGGGGCCGAGGGACTGACCAGCAGCCCCAGAGAAGCCCGGTTCCTTCTGGTTCCTTCCCCTGGATGTGTGTTTATGAAGACCTCTGCAAACACAACTGTATGGAAAAGTCTTGAAATAGGAAACAGAGTCCCAGCTGAATGTCTAGGTTATATGAGAGTTCAAAAAAAATGAAAATCATTTCCTCCACGGCCGCCAAGTTTGGAGACCCTCCCCGGATCTACACATCCTGCAGATGACTCAACTCGACTCGCCCCCTCCGTCCCCCATGCTTGCCGGGCCTGCACCGTGGAGCCAGCACCTGAAGGAGCGAGCAGCACAGTGGGAGCCCCGGGCCGGGCTCCTGCTCTGTCATAACACCAGCCCTTCCCCAGGCCAGGCTCAGGCCCCAGTGCCCAGCGAGCCCCACTCTGCTACCTGGGGCATCTGCTCACTGAAAATGCCATTCTTAATACAAGTAACAGTGGCCTGTGCCATTCATGGGGGAGAATCATTCTGCTCTTTTAACCATTTGTAAGAGAACACTTCAGTGGCATTAAGCACATCCACATTGTTGTGCAACCATCACCACCATCCATCTCCAGAATTTTTCATCATCCCAAAGAGAAACGCTGTACCCATTGACCTGGTAACCTCTACTCTACCTTCCATCTCTATGAATTACAATTCTAGGTGCCTCATATAACTGAAATCACACAATACCTGTCCTTTCGCATCTGGCTTATTTCACTAACCATGTGTTTTCAAGATTCATCTTTGTGGCAGTAGCACGTATCCAAATTTTATTCTTTTCTATGGCTGCATAATATTCCGTTGTATGTATATACCACATTTGGCTTATCCATTTATCTGTTGATGGACACTGGGTTGCTTCCACCTTTTGGCTGCTGTGAATAGTGCTGCTGTGAACCTTGGTGCACAAGTATCTTTTTGAGTCCCTGCTTCCAATTCCCTTGGGTATAGGCCTTGGAGTGTAATTACTGAGTCATATGGTAAGTCTATGTTTAACTTTTTGAGGAACTGCCAAACTATTTTCCACAGTGGCTGTACCATTTTACATTCTTACCAGCAATGCACCAGGGTTCCAGTTTCTCCATATCCTTGCCAATACTTGTTATTTTCTGTTTTTATTCCTTACTTAAAAAAAATGTATTTATTTTTTACAATAGCCATCCTAGTGGATGTGAAGTGGTATCTCCCTGTGGCTTCGATTTGCATTTCCCAGCTGACTACTAATGTTGACCATCTCTTCGTGTGCCTGTTGGCCATTTGTATATCTTCTTTGGAGAAATATCTATTTAAATCCTTTGCCTTTTTTTTTTTATTTAATTTTTATTTTTATTTATGGCTGTGTTGGGTCTTCATTTCTGTGCAAGGGCTTTCTCTAGTTGTGGCAAGTGGGGGCCACTCTTCATCGCGGTGCACGGGCCTCTCACTATCATGGCCTCTCTTTGCAGAGCACAGGATCCAGACGCGCAGGCTCAGCAATTGTGGCTCACGGGCCCAGTTGCTCCGCGGCATGCAGGATCTTCCCAGACCAGGGCTCGAACCCGTGTCCCCTGCATTGGCAGGCAGATTCTCAACCACTGTGCCACCAGGGAAGCCCCTTTGCCCATTTTTAAAATTGGGTTGTTTGGGTTTTTTTTGTTGTTGTTAAGTTGTAGGAGTTCTTTATATATACTGGATATAAACCCCTTATTCTATTTGATTTGTATCTGTCTGTGCACACATACCTGGGAGCAGAAATTCAAGGTGCGCACATACCTGGGTGGTCTAGGAAGGGTTATTCTTAGGCATTTCATGCTCCAGGAAAGGATGTCTGGGTTAACCAGGTGTCTCAAGGTGCCAGACTGGGAATGGACGGAAAAGAGAGAAAATCAGAGACAAGAGATGGGGAGGTCTCCATCCAGGCTGGCTTACAGCTCTGGCCTCCAACTGCTGATCTCTGCAAAGCAGTATCTGGAGGACTCTTCAGACACAGATGAGTCTACAGGGCCTCACCTGGAGCGACCCCGGTCAGCACAGTGACCAGCCCCCCAGTCCTGCTGAAGGTAACTGCATGTCCAGTGAAGCCAGTACACCCTTGGGCTGTCTGGTCCATACATCCTTCACTCCAGCCAAGGGAACTCTGCTCACAGGGCTTTTCTTGTTACCCCAGTTATTTCAGAAGAATTGATGGTAAAAAGGAGAGGCACCCCCAGTAAATATGAAGCCCGCCTCTCCCACTGTGGCCTCTGGCTGGTTCCAGGCAGATCACCCGCCTTCTATTCCACACCCACATGCATTGGCCGAGGCTACGGCAGCTTTTCTTATCGCAGGACCACGGCTACTAAGTCGGGCAGTGGTCCCCAATCTTTTTGACACCAGGGACCAGTTTCATGGAAGACAATTTTTCCACAGACCAGGGGGCGGGGGGATGGTTCAGGCAGTAATGCGAGCGATGGGGAGCGATGGGGAGCAATGGAGAGAGATGGGGAGCCATGGGGAGCCATGGGGAGAGATGGGGAGCCATGGGGAGTGATGGGGAGCCATGGGGAGCCATGGGGAGCGATGGGGAGCCATGGGGAGCGATGGGGAGCCATGGGGAGCGAAGGGGAGCCATGGGGAGCCATGGGGAGCGATGGGGAGACATGGGGAGCCATGGGGAGCGATGGGGAGCCATGCGGAGCGATGGGGAGCGATGGGGAGCAAAGGGGAGCGATGGGGAGCGATGGGGAGCCATGCGGAGCGATGGGGAGCGATGGGGAGCAAAGGGGAGCGATGGGGAGTGATGGGGAGCCATGGGGAGCCATGGGGAGCGATGGGGAGCGAAGGGGAGCGATGGGGAGCAATGGCGAGCGAAGGGGAGCGACGGGGAGCGATGGGGAGCCATGGGGAGCCATGGGGAGCCATGGGGAGCGATGGGGAGAGATGGGGAGCCATGGGGAGCGATGGGGAGCCATGCAGAGCGATGGGGAGCGATGGGGAGTGAAGGGGAGCCATGGGGAGCCATGGGGAGCGATGGGGAGAGATGGGGAGAGATGGGGAGCCATGGGGAGCGATGGGGAGCGAAGGGGAGCGATGGGGAGCGATGGGGAGCGATGGGGAGTGAAGGGGAGCCATGGGGAGCGATGGGGAGCGGTGGGGAGCGGTGGGGAGTGGTGGGGAGCTGTGGGGAGCCGTGGGGAGCGGTGGGGAGCGGTGGGGAGCCGTGGGGAGCGAAGGGGAGAGATGGGGAGTGAAGGGGAGGCATGGGGAGCGATGCGGAGCGGTGGGGAGCCGTGGGGAGCGGTGGGGAGAGATGGGGAGAGATGGGGAGCCATGGGGAGCGATGGGGAGCGAAGGGGAGCGATGGGGAGCGATGGGGAGTGATGGGGAGTGAAGGGGAGCCATGGGGAGCGATGGGGAGCGGTGGGGAGCGGTGGGGAGCGGTGGGGAGCCGTGGGGAGCCGTGGGGAGTGGGGGGAGCCGTGGGGAGCGGTGGGGAGTGGTGGGGAGCCGTGGGGAGCCGTGGGGAGCCATGGGGAGCCATGGGGAACGATGGGGAGCGGTGGGGAGCGGTGGGGAACCGTGGGGAGCGGTGGGGAGCCGTGGGGAGCCATGGGGAGCGATGGGGAGAGATGGGGAGCGGTGGGGAGCCGTGGGGAGTCGTGGGGAGCCATGGGGAGCGATGGGGAGCGATGGGGAACGATGGGGAGCGATGGGGAGCCATGGGGAGCCATGGGGAGCCATGGGGAGGGGCAGATGAAGCTTCGCTCGCTCACCCGCCGCTCACCTCCTGCTGTGCGGCCAGGTTCCTAACAGGGACCCCTGGTCTAGAGGACCCACAATTCTCAGGGTGGAGAGAGTCCCCTCGGGTGGGAAGCGTTGTCTGGATCTGGGTTTGGAAGGAGGAGGCAGCCATGGTGGAGAAAGGGCCCTGGACTTGGAGTCAAATGTCAGCTCTGTGACCCGGGGCAGGTCACACAAGCTCGGGAGCCCGTTTCCTCCCTCCCACAAGAGGATAACACGGGGTGAATGAGAATGTGTATAAAGGAGCTGCAACCACGTGAGCACAGGTCTGTCTGATTGCTGCCACGGGGTTGTCTTTCTAGCTCTGGTCCAGGCGTGCAGATGACCCTCAGATTCTGAGCACCTAGGTTTTCAGGCATTAATATGCATGTAATAGACCTTTTTAAAAATATTTATTTACTTATTATTTATTTGGCTGCGTCGGGTCTTAGTTGCGGCACACAGGATCCTTGTTGCCGCGTGCGGGATCTTTATTTGTGGCATGCGGACTCTTAGTTGCGGCACGCAGGATCTAGTTCCCTGACCAGGGATAGAATCTGGGACCCCAGCATTGGGAGCGCGGAGCCTTAGCCACTGGACCACCAGGGAAGTCCCTGCACATAATAAATCTTAATTCAGTGTAACTGACCAGACCATTTGGGAGGTTGTGAGCATAAATAACAGGCTTGATAACGAGGCCTGTCACTGGCGGGGCACCTAGAATATTCCACACACTGTGCCAGTGCTTTTCCACTTGTGGAAACCCCAGGGGCAGATTCCACCCCGTTTTGCAGAAGTGAAAGCCCAGAGGCTGCTTGTCCGGGTGTCAGTTAGGGCCAGAGCTGGGACAGTGACCCAGGCTGCGGTGGGTCCCAGCCCTGTCCAGCCCCGCGCGTCACTGCCGGCTGTGCAGGTGACTGCTAACTGTCCCCCTCACTCCTTTAGTCACGAGACACTCCCGGATTTAGTTGGGCGCACAATCTAGCCCGAGGCTGCATCCTCGAGCCCCCGGGAGTGGATGTGAGCAGAAGTCACACGTGTTACTTCCACGTCACCAGGTCGAAGGGAAACGTCTTCTCCTGCACCTCCTCTCTTTCTCTTCCTGAGAGCTGGGGATGTGTCAGATAAGCTGCTGTCCAGCTCTGACCACGCACATGGGGCGGTGGCAGAGCCACAGGAGGGAGGGAACCTGGGCCCCTCAGTGATTTCTTGCAGCTGGGCTGCCCCATCGGCTCAGACGACTTCCTTACAGACCATGACATGAGAGAAATACAAGGCTCTTTCCTAAGGCCTCTGTCATCTCCAGTCTTCTGGCCATTGTGGTTTTGCCCAAAGCCTCACTAATGGGTGTAAATGCTAAGGTGACATTCTTGCAGCATTGCCAGTAAGGACCAGCCAGGCCCACGTCACGCCAGCTCCAGGCTCCATCTCGATGTGTGAGAGCAAGTGTCCGGGGTAACAGAATCTCATGGCTGGGCAGTTAAATCCATTCTCTAGCCAGCTAAGGGGAAAGTTACCCCTTCTAGCAAAATCTTCTAAAAAGTTGTGATTTCCTTTGCTGCCGTGGTAAGTCCTGTCTTGGAATCGAAATGGACTGGATGTGGCTGGTCTCTCGTTCTGAAACTCAGGTACCACTGGACAGGACTCCAGGGGGATACAGAGGACAGCGGCCCCCTCAGTGCCCAGAACCGCCCTCCCGTGTTCACCGAGGGCTGCACTGGGGGGTTATATTTCCCCACAGGCGCGAACTGAGTCCTCAAGGCCAGGACCGGATCTTACTCAGCCGTGAACCCCTGGTGGGTCCCCAGGCCCAGGGCCTGGCAGTAAGAGGCACTGACTTGAGGGCAGGTAGGAAGAATTAGGGGCTAGGGCACCTCCTGCAAAGACGCGGCTTTGACTGCAGCAGGTTGCCCTTTGAACACAAGCTCTCCTAGTTGTCCTGGGCCATTTTCTCCTAAGACCTGAGTGCAGAAGCCAAATTCCTATTATCTGGAAGTTCTGAGTACTTGGGGCCAATGTCTTCAGTCCTAAAGTTGACTTGAAGTTGACAAGTTGACCTTACTTTGTTGGAATAACACGAGCCTTTCTTTGCAGCACCACATAAGTAGCTTGAAAACAAAACATAACAAAACCAGACTCTGAAGAGTCCCTTCCATTCCCAAGGAACATTCCAGAAGACTCCCGTCTGTCTCCATTTCTGTCTTAGTTCACTCCTTATCAAATGTTCGCTGGCCACAGCCTTAGTGTTCTCTTCCAAACACACTGTTTTATTTTTCACCACATGGGTAGGCTGAGAATTTTCCAAATCTTTAGGTTCTGGTTCCTTTTTGCTTAACAGTTCTGCGTTCAAATCATTCCTTTCTTCTTGCATTTTAGCAGAAGCCGTCGGGAGGACCCAGGCAGCTCCTTCAACACTTTGCCTAGAGATCTCCTAAACATCCAATTCCCTCACTCACAAGTCCTACCCTCCACAGAACACTAGAACGTGAACACAGATCCGTCAAGTTCTTTGCCGCTTCATAGCAAGGATCACCTTCTCTCTAGGTTCCAATAACATGTTCCTTGCTTCCATCTGCGGCCTCATCAGAATGGCCTTTACCGTCCACATTTCTTGTTTTTTGTGTGTGTGTTTGTTTGTTGTTTATTTTTATTGGAGTATAGTTGATTTACGATGTTGTGTTAGTTTCAGGTGTACAGCAAAGTGTATCAGTTGTACTTGTACACATAGCCGCTCTTTTTTAGATTCTTTTCCCGTATGCGTCCTTACAGAGTGTTGAGTAGAGTTCCCTGGGCCACACAGTGGGTCCTTATGGCACCGCCCACATTTCTCCTCACGTTCTGTTCATGGCCGCTTCGATGTTCCCTAAGAAGACTGGGCCTTCCTCCCAGCTCTCCTCTCTACCTTCTGCAGCCTCAGGAATCACCCTTCGCTTCCGTACTCCCAGCCCGCCCCCCAGAACTCCTGCAGCCTCTACCCATCACCCAGTTCCAAGGTCACGTCCACATTTTTTAGGTATTTGTTACAGCAACACCCCACTTCTTGGTACCCCATTTGGGGGCTGGGACTCTCGGTCTTTTCTCTACGGCTTGACTGCAGTGCCTGAGCCCTGATCTGTGGCGCCGTCGCGTGGCTGCCGAGGTGGCGTGAGGGAGGACAGCCACGGCCCCTCCCGCTGCCCACCGGGCGCGTCAGGGTCCCCCCTCGTGACCCCCAGCCACCACCTGCAGATGCACAGCGCCTCCTGCCCCTCCTGTACCTCGTGCGTCTCCCTGCGCCCATCAGCACCCATCCCCTCTGGGGGAGGAATTTTGTCTGCAATGCTTGACGGCTCTCTGTGGATGCAGTTTCATCATTCAGGGAAACGATGAGTGTGGATATTAAATAATAGTTATGGAAAAAGAGAACAAAACCCACGCCAGTGTTATTACACAAGGTATGATGCACTCGAAGGAGGTGGTAGGCTTACCCATCTGAGTCATACCCAATCTATTTGTCAGATTCCTCAAATTGTGCAAACAGACCAATTCCTCCTCTCATGGGTGTTTGCCACCCACAGTCAGGCTCCAAGGATCAGGCCCTCCTTGTCACCACTTGGATTTGAGCTTTTCCAGGAGTGAACACCTGAGACTCCACAGGACCTGGGAAGAGGTAGTGAGCAGCACGTCTGAGGGAAGATGCAAGCCAAATGTGACGGATCCAGGTCCCAGACTGGAATGGGGCGCTCAGTGCGGCTCGAGGGGATGATGGGGCCTCCGTGGCTGCCAGGAGTGAACGCCGGCTCTGTCCCTCGGCTCAGCTCTGCCGTGCCAGCCGGATGGGGCTGAGGCAGCCCTGAGCCGCTAGGCAGAGGTGCCAGGACCCTGTTCTCCTGAAGCTTCTGCTTGGCACTGCTAACTGCCCCTTGTCTAGTTGCTGGTGAGTCACGCTGCCCAGTGCCCCTTAGATGGACGCTGTGATTTACCGTCATCTCAGCTACGGTGGAGCTCAGCAACTCGGCATGAAAGAACTCCAGGTGGATTCTAACCACATCTGATCCCATCTGTCTGAATAATTTTCCTGCCGTTATCTCTGGGGAGCTGCTCACCACAATGGAAAACCTGGATTTCTAGAACCCTGGAGAGAGGGATGTGCCTCAGCTCCCCTCAGACCTTCTCTCAGTGGAGAAAGCTCCCAACACCGGCAGCCCACGGCCAGACCGGCCACATCTTCTCGACTGAGCCGCTGACTGTGTGGGGAGGGCCTGGCGGCCCGGGGGATGCAGGCCAAGGGTGCTTCCCTTGAAGGGAGCCTCCAGCCTGCCAGCCTCCCATGGGTGGGCTCAGGCTCTCAGCCTCTCGCCTTAAGGACAGAGGAGTTCACGTCCCCGAGGGGACCCAGACCCATGGACGTGGGGACTTCAGCACCTGCCCCTGCCCTGAGCATCCCTTACCTCACTTACCTGCCTCTCATGTCCCTTGGTCTCCTCGTTGTCACCTGGCCTTGGAGTTTGGCATGTTTGTTCCCCCTGGTGCTCAAACCTGGAGAACTGTCTAAAGCCCAGGATTGAAGGTGCGGCCCTGCGCCCTGGGGGGCCTGTGCGGGGAGCTGCCACAGGGGTTGTGAAGACGGGGAGAAAGAGACCGGTGTGCGGGCAAGGAGACCGAGGCTCAGAGGGTGGACGACTGGGCCGAGACGGTCCTGGGCCCCAGGCCCAGTGGAGGGTCACCCACCTGGCTCATCCCTGACACCCTCACACATCTGGGAGCCCAAATCCAGAAGGGCTCCATCGTGTACATCTCCCCAGGCTGACCCTCCCTACCCCAGCCCTAGATGTAGGACAGACAGGGGGGTTCTGCCTTAGCCTGCGCAGATGTTGGTCTTTACTCCGATTGCCTTAATGCCTCCAGAGGAATTTGCTATTTAAAGGCATCCTATGATTAATCTTTTCATAAAACAACGAATCATCCCATTTTTCTGTTGAGAATATCCGAGTTTTCATAGGTGGGGTTTACTCATAGTAGCGTTGCCAGTGGAAAGGAAAAAAGAGAAAGTCCAGGATGCCTAGTTAAATCTGAATTTCAGATAAACAACAAATAAATTTTTAGTATAAGTATGTCCCATCTCCTGCATGGGACACACTGATATTCACATACGACCAGGGGTCCTGTAGTTTATCTGCTATTATGGATTGAATTGTGTCCCCCGCAAATCTACATGTTGAAGTCCTAAACTCCAGTACCCATGAGTGTGACCTTATTTGGAAATAGGGTCGTTCAGATGATCAAGTTAAAGTGAGGTCATTAGGGTGGGCCCTAATCCAAGGTGACTGTGTTCTTATAAAGAGGGAAATTTGGACACATCCACAAACACAAGGAGAAGGCCCTGTGAAGATGAAGGCAGAATCCCAGTGATGTGTCTACCAGCCAAGGAATGCCAGAAATTGCCAGCAAACCACCAGCAGCTGGGGGGAGGGCCTGGCACAGATTCTCCCTCACGGCCTCAGAAGGAACCAACCCTGCTAACACCTTGATCTTGGACTCCCAGCCCTAGAACCATGAGCTGATGAATTTCTGTTGTTGAAGGCATTCAGTTTGTGGTGCTTTGTTACGGCAGTCCTAGTGAACCAAACAGCTGACACAGAGTCACGTGGTTTGAAAAAGTAGGGCTTGGGGGCCGAGAGGGTGGTGCTAGACCCAACTCCCTCTCCCACCTGGGCCCGGGTCCTCGACAGGGATGGACTGCATGTTCAGGTTGTATTTTCGATCTTTCCCGTGGTCCTCAGGGATTGCGGACAGAAAGATCACGAGTGGCTGATTGAGGCTTGCCTTGTAATTCATGTCAGAAGGTAGGGTCCCTGGGCTAGAGGGACCCCAAACCTCTCAAAGTGGGGCTCGAGCCAGGCTGCGTGTGTGTATGAGGGGAGCCTTGCGTGGCCCGGCGTGCAGACCTCCGTGGCATCTTGTTTGCTGGCGGAGCACGGTGGCAGCCCCGGGGACCACTGCAAACCCGACATTGGGGGAAGGATGCGTGCAGTGCCTCTTTCGCGGCCTGGAGGACGCAGTGGCCGAGAGACCAGCGATGCTACAGTATTGCTTCCCGCGGGCCGGGCTTCCTTCCTGTGAGCAGCAGCTCCCTCCCTGGAAAAATGCTGCAGACACGTGTATCCTGGACAGCTGGGGTTGAGAGTGTTTCCTCTCAATTGTTTGGAGGAACTCTCAGGGGTAAATATGGAAAAAGCCAGCCTGGGCAGGCAACCCGCCTGACCCTTGAGGTGTGGTCGGCCCCCCTGGGAACGTGGCCATGATACTGGGGGTGTCTCACTCCTCCGGGCCTTTTTGTCAGGATGACCTGTAGGACTGTTGGGCCTGACAGGACAAGGGCAGCATCATTTCAGGGGTGCTTGGGGGCTCCCCACTGCCTGCAGCAATATGGGGGCCTGGGAAGCCCAGCAGGGGGTGCCCTGCCCATCTAGCCCCCCTCAGTGGAGCTGCCCTTGGGGTTTGCACACAGGTTTACGCAGGGGCTGGGGAAAGGATGCTATTGCTAAAGGTGCTCGCAGACCAGCGGCGCCGGGTTCAAGCCCAGCCCTGAGCCTGTCTCTGGCCCCTCATCTGGGGCAACCCCCTCCTTGCCTGCTCTCACTTCTGGGTAGGAGGTCCCTTCCTGCTCACCCACAGGGCACACACTCGTGCCCTGAGTGCCCTGAGGTCTGTGTGCACATGGGGGGTTCCCCTCTCAGTGGCTTTCGCGTTCCCTGGCCTGGCATGGAACCCACACCTCATTCGGGTTTTAATTTAATCTAATTATTCCTGGGTAGAAATCGTCAGCTGGTTTAAGTTCAAGCTACAGAGGGACCGTATAAGTCGAAGAAATGAGAACTGCCTTGGAAGGAAATGACTGCGTGTCGACGGGTCTGTTCAAACAGAAGAGGGGCAGCCCGTGAGGGGCCTCCGAAGTCAGCATGGGGTTTGAAGCGGGAAAAAGTGTCCTCCAGGACTTTCAACCTGAGTGTCTCAGAATCTATATAACTAACCGGAGCAAACAGGCCCAGTGGTCTGCATACTCTAGGCGTGGTGTCGAGAGGCCTGTCCGCCCAGCTTCTCCCCGAGGCCACAGCCCTCCAAAACCCAGCACTTCCTTTGTTTACTGCATAGTAGTAACAACATCCCCAGTACCGTCTCTCCCCATCTTCCAATAGAAATCCCAAATGTTAGCACATGCCCTTCTGGAATAAAGACTGCACTTCCCAGCCTCCCTGGAGCTAGGTGTGACCATGTCACCAAGTTCTAGACAAGGGAAAATGGCAGTGGTAAGTGCCACTCTGGGAGCCAGTGTTTCCAATCTCCAGCCTTCTCCTCAATGGCTGGAATTTCAGCACAATGGCCAAGTTCCAGCAGCCGTCTTGGGCCATGAGGACAAGGCACGCACCCCAGGACGAGGCACTGAGAGTTGGGAAGAGCCCAGATCCCGGTGACTTTGTGGAGCTCCTGTACCAGCACCAGCAAGGCTATGGGCTGAACTTCTGAAAGATGAAAGGATGAAGCTTTGGATCTTTGCCTCACAATGCAAAATCAAATGACTAATATATCCAAATGACAGCAATATCCATGACTTTAAATCTCCCTGAAGGGAGAGACCAGGGTTTATGTGTCTTTATTCTTTTCACCATCTAGCACGTAATAAGTGTTTTAATTTGATTTCATCCAACCTTTTAAAATCCTGTTACTTAAGGAGTAACAAAATCTATACAGTGACTTCCTGCTGTGCCAATAATACTTCTCTTTTTTCATTCTAAAGACTACCTATTTTAAGTTCCAGACAGGCCCTTTTTGAGGGATGCCAAGCTCACTTTTGACCTAATTTATGTGGATGACAGGTCTGGATGACATCACTTCTTAGCACCAATCTCTCCAGATAGGAAGTTCCCTCCAGAGGCTGCTGAATGAAGCCTTTGGCCCAGGCCATGTGCGGGTCAGCGTCCCAGAGAGGAAGGGCTTCCAGGAAGGAAGTACTGGGGTCAGCTGTCCGAGGCTGGGCAGCTCCTGGCGGGTGGAGCAGGCCTTCTGGTGCGGGGCCTGCGGCGCCCTGGGGATGGGAGCCATCCCAGCAGAAGTGAGCACACGCTGCAAACGCAGGAGAATAGCTGGAGCTGGGGAGCTGGGCCAGCCCGACGCCAGCCTTGTTGAGGAAACGTCTGTGGAGGCTTGAAAGAGGACAAAGCGTCGGGGCCACGAGGCCAGCTTCCTTTGGGTGGAAAAGCAGAGGCTCTTTTTCTAACACTGACAGTTTCCTCCCAGCTTGGGGTGGGGAGAGGGGAGGATCTTTTATATTTTCCTCTGTTCACATTTGTATTATTTCTAGTTCTTCAAAGCCTATTTGCCTACTTCTGTCATTGAAAAAGAAACATTTTAAACAGATTCTTAAAAAAGAAACTGTTATGTTCAATATCCTGAGATAAACCATAATGGAAAAGAATATAAAAAAGAATATATATATGTGTATAACTGAGTCACTTTGCTGTACAGCAGAAGTTAGCACAATATTATACATCAACTATACTTCAAAAGAAAGAAAGAAAGAAAGAAAGAAAGAAAGAAAGAAAAAGAAAAAGAAACCTATTATATTTAGAATGGATAAACAACAAGGTCCTACTGTATAGCACAGGGGAACTATATTCAATATCCTGGGATAAATCATAATGGAAAAGAATATTAAAAAGAATGTATATATGTGTATAACTGAGTCACTTTGCTCTACAGCAGAAATTGACAACATTGTAAATCAAATATACTTCAATATAAACAAACAAACAAATAAATAAATATGAACTCGTTAACAATTAAAGATAAAATCCCAGGAATGTCTTTCGCAGCCTTCTCTGACAATGGGACTTGTTTCCAACTCTGGGGTCAACCAGACAAGGGGTCACTGGTGAGAAAAGCTTTGGGAATTCCAGTTGCTATGAGAACTTGGCTTTGGGGGGAAATGTCAGAATGGAAGCCAGTAGCCGCAGGCTCAGACTGCAGGGACATCGGCGTCCCTGTCCTCTGGGCACCAGGAGGGTCCCGGGTCCCAGCACCTCCCTGTCGTCCCTTGACCCAGAGCCCAGCCTCACACACAATTTTGTTTCCAGTTCTTTTCTTCCTGTGAAATAAAGAGCCAGATGGCAGTGGTGGGCATATGGCTTGGGTTGGGGTGAAGCCAGGGGGTCATGACCGTCACACGGCCGTCCACAGTGAAAGGACCCCACGGAATCTCTTTCTTTCCACCCTCAGTTTATTCCTGTAGTCACTAAGTGGGGTTCCCGTCAGAAAAGGCCAACGACGGCAGAGCTTTGTGGTGAGCGTCGTGTTCCCGACCCACCCAGTTTAAGAGGGGTAGGGAAGGCATGCCCTCACCATGGATGGTGTCCAGGTCCCTGAGCCACTGTGGACCTCGCACCTTTAAGAGCTGGACACTGTGGGCGATATGCTTCGCGCGTGGGATCCAACTGTTGTGCACACTGACCGCAGAAAGCCCACAGTGTCTGCCCATTTTGTAGATGAAGAAATCGAAGCCGACCAACCAAGGTCCCCCAGCCACTGAGGGGCCCAGCTGGAGTGTGAGCTGGGGCCTCTCGGTCTTCAAAGCTGAGCCACGCCTGCTCCAGGCCGGGGTGGTCCTGACCGCCGACTGGGCTGGCAGACACAGAAAGTGACTCCTGAATTGACCTACAGGTGCAGAGGGTACTTAGGACAATGTATCGCGGTCCATGCGTTTTTGCACTTACTTATCAGGCACCTGCTGTGCAAGTGGCCTGGTGTGGAGCTCATAGGGGTACCAGGGACACACAAGGCCAAGTCTTCCTTCAAGAACCGGCCGTGAGGCTGGGAAGCAGGGTGCACACAGAGGGGACAGCCCAGCGTGCTGGGTGCAGTTGTAAGTGCTGAGGGACCCCAGGAGAAAGCCTCCTCTGAGGATAAAGGGGTCATTCAGAATGCTTCGTAGAGACAGTTAGGTTGGAGCTGAGCTCCAAGCATGAGCAGGGCTTGAGTTGGTGAGAACAAAGGAAGAACATTCCAGAAGGGAGAAATAGGATGAGATATGGGTCAGAGACAGACATGTGGAAGGTGTATTGGGGAACAATAGATCAGCCTGGCTGGAACAGCAGAGGTCGTGGCAGGGTCTAGAGGGAGATAAGTTTGGAAGGTACAGTTCTGACACATGGTACAACGTGGATGAACCTGGAAGGTATTATGCTAAGTGAAATAAATAAATAATAATAAAGGACAAACAAACAAATAAGGGCCTTGTCATCTGTCTACTCTGACTAAATCATACTTCTCTTCTAAATCCACCAGTTACAGGGAGTTCCCTGGTGGTCTAGTGGTTAGGACTTTGTGCGTTCACTGCCGAGGGCACAGGTTCAATTCCTGGTCAGGGAACTAAGGTCCCACGAGCCATGCAGCCAAAATAAATAAATAAATAAATGAATAAATAAATAAATCCACCAATTACACAAAGATCTTCTTTCTGTCATTAAAATCTGGCTAATAACTTTCCATCTTCCCTGTTGTCTACCTGTTGTTTTTGCAAACTAATCAGAGGCTTTTATTATATTTTTAATAAAGGTATTCAGAACCCACCAAGACTTTTTATTGGGATGAATTGGAAACAGAGAATTATGTTCCCTAGTGTCTTTGCTGTTGTTCCCAAGTTTTTGGTGTGTGCAGATATGGAAGTTTTTTATTGACACCTTTATTACCAGTGGTCCACGCCAAAAAATCACACGACAATGGGAACATTTTCAAATATATTTTTCAAATGCTCAGTTGCACAAACTAAAGCAAGTACTGTCTTAGAATTATCAGAATGTCATTTTTTTTCTGAAGGGACAGATCGTGTGCGGGCGGGTGTCTATGTTTAAAGTACCTGCTAGGTGATGGTCACGTGATCAGAGAAAGGCTCCCTGCGTTTGGAACACTTGTTTTTTGTTTGTTCTCAGCTCAGTGGGTCTTTTAAGTGTTCTGTCACAAGGTCACCTTTGGATCTCTGTGGAATGAGAGATTTTCTCCGCTCCTATCTCATTGCAAAGTATTGAAAAGATCCTACTATGTTTAAAAGTGTTGTTTTTATAAAATTAACCACTTCTGGTCGCATTGCTCTTTGGCGTCACATTCTTTGCCTTCCTCAGCGATGGAGACAATGAGTTCCTGCTTTGTAACCTGATTCTGAATTCCCTTTTTTTTTTTTAATTCCAAGGAAAATGAAGCTCCAGTTGCTCACAGAGGTTTTCAGTAACACATTGTTTTGAAGAGATCACTTAGAGTTGAGAAAATACCTTCTTTTGGTGGCTCATGAAAAAAATAGTAGTTCTTTGTGCACTTCGATCTTGAAACATAATCTTTTCCAGATACAGTAACAATATCCGTAGTTTTATCCAACTGTATGTAGCAAACTCCCCACTGAATAATTTATTCTAATGATTGTCTGTTCAGATTTTCACTTGTGTTTTCTAGGCATTTTCCAGCAGTATTTGTTGACAAAGGAATGTGTTTTGGTTTGTTACCCTCTTCTGTATCACTATTTCATCCATTTAAGTGTTTGCACACTGGTAATGCCTCTTAGGCTTTTTCTATTAAAATAAAACTCAAAAGAAGCTTCTAGACACTTTTCACTACAAGAGTGAGAAGAGTTCATTTGCAAGAGTTTGTGAAGAACTGGACTGACTAAAATTCGTAGAGAAAAGTATTGAGGTGTGTCTTGGGCTCTGGGGGCTTAGTTTTTAAATGTGCTGCTGAGGGACTTCCCTGGTGGCGCAGTGGTTAAGAACCCGCCTGCCAATGCAGGGGGCACGGGTTTGAACCCTGGTCTGGGAAGATCCCACATGCTGTGGAACAACTAAGCCTGTGCACCACAACTACTGAGCCTGTGCTCTAGAGCCCGTGAGCCACAACTACTGAGCCCGTGCATCACAACTACTGAGCCTGCGCTCTAGAGCCCGCGAGCCACAAGAGAAGGCTCTACTGAGCCCGTACGCCTAGAGCCCGTGCTCCGCAACAAGAGAAGCCACCGCAATGAGAAGCCCGCGCACCGCAATGAAGAGCAGCCCCCGCTCGCCGCAACTAGAGAAAGCCCGCGCGCAGCAGCGAAGACCCAACACAGCCAAAAATAAATAATAAATAAATAAGTGTGCTGCTGACTGACGCGGCGTGGCACAATGCGACGCATGAACGCGAACTTGGAGGGACGCTTCCTGTCAGTAAGAGCAATCAGTATAAATCCACATTTCGCATGGTCTTGGTAGCTTTTAAAGAATGGCTGACTTCTTGTCACAGACCACTAGATCCGCACTGTTTTTACTAGACGCTTGTGAGCTCGGTACCTATTGTGCAGTGTTTTCTGCCATCACTGGTGGCACCAAATGCGTGTTGTTTTTCCACACCAATAACTAATTCTCCAATTCTCTGATGCCAACTCTGGGGGACCAAGAATTCAACCCAGTTCTGACACGACCTACCTGGAGTTAATGTCAGACCCCGCAAGTTAAAGGCTCAGTCCTATATGATGGCCCCCATTTAATTTTTTTTTTTTTTTTTGGCCGCGTGGCGCAGCCTGGAGGACCTTAGTTCCCCGACCAGGGATTGAACCCACGTCCTTGGCAGTGAAAACCCAGAGTCCTAACCACTGGGCCGCCAGGGAATTCCCAGATGGCCCCCATCTCAGATGCCAGCCACACTTGGGGTCCCCAGGTGGCCCGTGATTTGACCCCATTGCCTACAAATTCAGGCGTTCCCACAACTCTGCCCCCGGCCTCCATCCCCACGCCCACCCCCACCCCCAATCCTGGTTTGATAATCCACTAGAATGACTCAGAACTCAGGAAATGCTTTACTGACTGTCACAGTTTATTATAAAAGGTACAAGTGAACAACAAGCATAGGACCAGGTCTGCAATGGCCTGAAGCACAGGAGCCTCATCCCCATGGAATTGGGGTGCATCACATGGATGTGTTCACCAAACCCAGTGGTTAGGGGTTTTTAATGGGGTCCCATTACATAGGCACGGTTGATTAAATCATTGGCCATTGGTGATTGAACACAATCTCCAGCCCTCTCCCCTCCCTGGAGATCAGGGGTTGGCGCTGAAAGTTCCAACTCCCTAATCATGGCTTGGTCTCTCTGCTGACCAACCCCCATCCTGAAATTATGTAGCTGGCCCCCCAAGAGTCATCCCATCAGCATACAAAAGACACTCATCACACAGGAAGCTGCAAGGACTTTAGGAGCTCTATGCTAGGAACTAGGATAGAGACCAAATCTTTATTTTTTTATACCGTATCTATTATTCACTTGGGCCTGCATATTAGGATTATTTCCACTCTTAGGTTTTTCGAGGTTGTTTTTTTTTTTTTTTGGTTTTTTTGCTGAA
This sequence comes from Balaenoptera musculus, assembly GCF_009873245.2. Lineage (NCBI taxonomy): Eukaryota > Metazoa > Chordata > Mammalia > Artiodactyla > Balaenopteridae > Balaenoptera > Balaenoptera musculus. Next base: position 83,124,760 of record NC_045797.1, read on the forward strand.
TATTTCAAAATCACTTCTCCATTTTAACACAGTTACTTTAGCTAATATCATATGATGTAATCCAAATATCCATAGGAATCCCCTGGGTACAAGTGATCTGCAAATGTCACACAAATCTAAAAAGGGACAAAATATGGGACAAAATGTGGTTGAGAGCTCTCTGTATATTGCGTGCAGGACAAGCTTCTGACATACAGACCACGTGGGACCAGTGTCAAATGGAATAATAAATATTTGTAAATCTTGCTTTCTTCAGATGACAGAGTCAGTGAAGATTCTCAAGTTTGAGTGATTCATTCACCCATTCATCCCACAAACATGTGCTAGGAGCCTCCTGGGTTTCAGATGCCGTGAGGGGGCTGAAGCCACGAAGTTGAATGTCACGGTCCTTGCTTTTGAGAAGTGCACAGTGTAGCCATCAATCCAGAAAGACAGACAGTTCCTCTGCCGGGTGTAAGTACCGTGGGTTGATGGTGAGTGCTGGGACCAGTACGGGGGCACCTACATCAGTCATGAGTCATAGGAAAAGAGTTGAAGATAAACTTCCAGGAGGAGGTGGCGTTCTGGCTGAGTTTAGACGATTAAAGCAGAGTTATGACCTATGTCATGACAAGAAGATTCAGGAAACTACAAGGAAGGCAGTGAAGCCAGAGGGAAATTTCCTGAGGTTGAGTTGGGCAGAAAAGAGGTCAGCAAGAGCCCTGGGCCAAGGAGTTTAGATCTTACCCAGAAGGTAACGGGGGCCCGTGAAGAGCAGAAGAAAGGAGGGATCAAGGTAAGATCCGAATTTTAGGAAGGTCTTTCTGGCAGCAAGTTGAAGGATGATGCAGAGAGAAGAGACAGGAGTCAGGGACCCAGTGAGAGGGCTGTTGTCATTGGGGGGTGGTGTGGAGAGGATGAGGCCGCAGGAAGGGGAGCTCCCGGGGGTCAGCCAAACTCAAGGTTAGGGGCCCCATCCTCCCCGAGACAGACCTCATTTTAGACCAACTGCACGCTCAGACCAGCTGGCTACCAATCCAGGGGTTCCCATAGACTCCCTCAGGTCTGATAATTCCCTAGAGTGACTGCGAGAACTCAGGAAAGCGCTAGACTCAATGGTTACAGTTTTATTACAGCAAGATAATGAATTAGAACCGCCCAGAGGAAGAGGTGCATAGGGTGAGGTCAGGAGGGTTCTAGAGCTTCCATAATCTTCAGGGTCATGGCGTTCCTCCAGCAGCAAAGTGCGACAGCGGTCAAAGAGTGTTTGCCAAGCAAGGACGCTCACCGGAGCGCCAGCGTCAGCACTTTTGGGGGGGATCCCCGTACGCAGGCTTGATGGATTGACTCACGGCCGGTGTGGATGACCTCAGTCTCTGCTCCCTCCCTGCCCCCCCAGGTCCGGTCTGATATCTTGTGGCTCAAGCCCCACCCCCTAGTCACACGGTAGATCTCCCTGGTGTGACCAGCCCCTATCCCCGAGCCGAGCCGTCGGTTAGCATAAACCGTCAGGTGTGGTCCGAGGGGCCCACTGTGAATAACAAGACACCTCACCGTGTGGGAAATCCAACGGATTTAGATGCCCTTCCAAGGAGTGGACACAGGCCAGTCGGAGTGTCTATTGCACAGGACCCTGTGGGAACGGGAGGCATACAGGAAATGCTGGAAAGGGAGGGCTTCGGAGCGATGCTGGTGGGATGGACTGCTGGAGGGGCATCAGTGGGGGGAGACAGGGAAGGGCTTGGGAAGCAGAGTCTGTTTTCCTTAGCCCATCACTGGCTGTGGGCTGGTGTCTCCGAGCCAGCACGACCTTGCAGAGCTGCGGGGAGGGGGTGGGGAGGGGGGAGAGTGGGAGAGAATCCTGAGCCATGTCCTCGAGGTAACCTCCCCCGTCCCCGCCACCTCCGCTGAGGGCCCCCAGCCCCTCCTTCCAGGCCAGAGGCCTGGGGTGACTCTGAGACTTCCTGTGCTGGAAGAGTCCTGGGCAAACCAGGACAGCTTGGCCCCCGCATCAGCACTAACTCACTCCCGAGAAATGAAGGAAGGAGGCCACTCCCATTCTGGAGATCACCATCCCCAACTCCAGTTTGCCCGCACAGCCTCTCTGCTCCAAACATGCTACTCGAGCTAGAATAACATTCACCAGGCCAAGAAAGAAAGTTTTTCCAGACACAAGATCAAAGCGAAAAGCCAAAGAATATTAGGTTCCAAGGCAAGGAATTTCCAAACAACTGGGCTCAATTGTTTTTGCTTCTCACAGGTCTTGGTGGGAAAAAGCCCTTTCTTTTCTTGCTGGACCACCAGTCATGACAGAGCTAAGCAAACAGCAGAAAGCAGCAGCTAGCAAGCGAGGCTTGGTAAAAGAACCACCGCTGGGCCTTGACTGGGGCAGCAAGGGGAAAGCCGGCTGCGTCTTTAATAGCTGAGGAGCAGTCAGACGGGAGGCACCTGTCAAGTCCCAGGGCCGAGAGATGCCAAATCTGAAACGGCAGCCCGAGAAGTTGATGACGGGACTGGAGGGTATGCTGGCAGGCCTGGCCGCTGCAGCTCAGCTGGGCTCAGCCAGCGCCTGGTCTGGGAGCTCGCCAGCTTCCCACATGGGGAAGGGCACCTGGGAAAGGCGAGGCCTCCTGTCTGTGAACCGGGCCGGGCAGGTGGCGCTGCCTGTGCTCAGGAGACCCCATCATCGTCCTACCTCCCTCTGGGTGCTGGATGGTGGTTTCTCCATCACCAGATGGCTCATGGCCTTCAGTCGAGGTTCAAGGTCCAGGAAGGCTGTTCCAGGTATCAGATCCAGGACCCAGGTCTCACTCACAAAGTCCCCTGCATCTGTCTGCCAGGTGTCCCCACCTCTGGTGCGAAGCCCTTGCAGCTTTGAGCCCTGCAGCCCCTTCCTCCCCACCCCGGCTCTGGCCACCGGCCTCGGCTCCATCCTCCAGGGTTGCTCGCAGGAAGTCGGATCCTTCTTTTCTCTGCCAGGCGCTCCAGGTATATGAACACGACCTTCTTTTCCGTGAGTCTTCCCTGTTCTCCCAGTTGACAGGCCTGGCCCTGGGAGGGGTCCGCCTTTGACCAGGCCCCTCGCCACTGTGCTCAGGCCCAGCTGCAGAATCTGCAGAAAAATGTCACAATTTCATAACTTAGGAAAAACTCCTTCTCCCCGCTGGACACCAGTTGGGAATCCAGGTTGTCACTTCTGCTTCTGACCGACCGGCTATAAACGGGAGTTTCCCACGACCCTCTCCTCTGACTAATTTGTGAGAGCGGCTCACAGAACTCAGGAAAACAGTTTCCTTGATGTTTACTGGTTTATGATAAAGGGATAGGATACAAGATACAGATGAGCATCCAGATGGAAGACATGCATAGGGCGAGGTGTGTGGGAAGGGACGTGGAGCTGCCCTGCCCCTCCCAGCACCCACACGTGTCCACCAGACTGGAAGCTCTCTGAACCCTGTACTTTTGAGATCTTTATGGAGATTTTATCACACAGACATGATTGATCGTTAACACCATCTTCCCTCTCCCCTCTCTGGGAAACGGGGGGTGAGGGGTGGAGGGAGGCGGGGATGAAAATTCCAAGCTTCTCATTGTGGCTTGGCCTTTCTGGTGACCAGCCGCCATCCAGGAGTCGTCCAGAGTCACCTCATTAGGACAAAACACACCTGCTATCACCCAGGAAATTCCAAGGGATTTAAGAACTCGTGTCAGGAACCGGGATCAAAGGCCAAATATTAGAACAACAGACTCTTCCAGAGCTCTTATCACAAAGGTCTCGGGAGCTGTGTGCCAGGAACCAGGGCATAGTACCAGACTATCTCACACCAGTGCAAAAACAGTTAAGAGGTAGGGCCCTTCTTCAGAAATTATTACGAATTTCAGGAACAGAGTGTTAAACCAGAGCAGGGTCCGGTGTGACTACAGGGTCTCACGGCTCCCAACCTGGCCACTCCCTCGTGGATGCCCTCTGGCTTGTCCATGTCCTGCCTGGGGAGTGAGGTCGGGCTCATTTGGCCGGTCTGGGTGGGCACTGGACCTGGTCAGGCCTCACTCCCTTGCCCGGTGTTGCAGCCTGTAGTCAGAGAGCTGACCTCTGACCTCTGAGCCCCTGCAGGGCTGGTTGATTGTCCACTAAGCCTCCCATTCTGTTCCTGAGACCGCTCCTCAGCTCATTGCCCATCCTTGCTGTGAACAGGTTCTTTCTGACCTTCTTGTGAGAGCAGAGCCTGAACTTTCATCCCCTGCCCGGGAGAGAAGCAGAGGTGGCCTGCAGGAACGCCACCCAGTTGCCCCAGACAGAAGTACACCTGGGGACTCGGGTCTGTTCAGAGCTCCTGCCACGTGCCCAGGAGACCAGACGTACCAGCAGGACCACCAGGGCCTGGGACATTTGCGAAGGAGGTGTGGATGTTGGAAGACACTTGCGATGGCCTGGAGGGAGGGACGGACTACAGGGACGCTTGTTTGCAGCCATGAAGTCTTGCTCGGCCCCCAGAGGACCTGGACCGTGGCCTCTGAATATGTTGTCATCTAGCTTCCTGCCAGGTCCTTCTCTTTCCCCAATCTCCTATCCTGGTTTTACTTCTTAGTCCCCAAACATCCTTTTTTTAAAAAATTTATTTATTTTATTTATTTATTTTGGCTGCGTTGGGTCTTCGTTGCTGCACGCGGGCTTTCTCTAGTTGTGGCAAGCGGGGGCTACTCTTCGTTGCAGTGCTAGGGCTTCTCATTGCAGTGGCTTCTCTTGTTGTGGAGCAGGGGCTCTAGGCGCGTGGGCTTCAGTAGCTGTGGCACGCGGGCTCAGTAGCTGTGGCTTGTGGGCTCTAGAGCACAGGCTCAGTAGTTGTGGCACACGGGCTTAGTTGCTCTGCGGCCTGTAGGGTCTTCCCGGACCAGGGCTCGAACCCGTGTCCCCTGCATTGGCAGGCACCACCAGGGAATCCCTATCCCCAAACATACTTTTCCCATCAGGTCTACACAACTCAGAGCATGAAATCTGCGTCCTGGGGACTCCTGATGTGCTCAGACCTCCTGGCCAGTCAGAGCCATGGCTCTCTGAGAGAGACCCCAGGGGCAACACTGAGGTGCCTGGAACAGCTGGGAGGTAAGGGACAGGACAAGAAGGATGGCTCCTACCCTCACTCCTGCTTTGCTCCGAAAGCCCCAGTTTTGACTCTCAGCCTGCCAAGAATGAGTGCATTGGAAGAAAGGTTTCCATGGCTACGTGTAAGAGGGTGAGGCCCCCTGAGGTGGTCCAGCCCTATCACTGCACAGGTGAAGAAATGGGGGCCCAGAAGGCAAGGGGCCTGCCCGTGGTTCAGCCCGGGGCTGACCAGGTCCCTGACCCCATGGTCAGGGCTCTCCCCTCTCCTGTGCTCTCTGACTCCTTCCGGTCCAGAAGCCTGGCAATGACCTCCCTCCTGAGACCACACTGCTGGGTTCCCTCCTTTATCTGGAGTCCCAGTGGGTGGACTTCCAGGGCCCCACTCATGTGCCTTGGTTTACTCTTTTCTCTAAGCAAGGACCCCTGGAAATAGCTCTGAAGCTCCTGTACCCCTGCACACGCAGTGGCTGAGAACACGGCCCTGGGATAGCCTCTTTTGAATCTTTTAGTAAAAGAGAGAATATCTTTTAAAATAAGCCAGCAGTCCCAGAGTTTTCATATCTGCTTCTCTGGATTCTCGTGTCACTAACTTAAAGAGCATTGTGTGGGCCATCGTAGAAATAAACCCCGGAGAGAATTTTGTCCATTGCAGATGGAAGTGTTTTCAATATTAAGAGAAACCTCATTTTAAACAATAAACAGTAAGTAAACCACTTTTTTGGTTATTAGGCGTGATGCTGCTATGAAGATCCGTGTGTGGATTTCTGTGCAGACGTGTGTTTTCATTTCTCTGGGGTCCAGACTCAGCGGTGGCGCTCTGGTGCCTTTCCAGGCCCTGGCCCCGCTCCTCCCGGGGGCAGATCGGTGTCCTTCCACTCATCAGGGCCTTTATGCACAATGAAAACTGACCACAAGTTTTTTTTGTTTGTTTTTTTTTAACATGTAAGGAGTCTGTTTACTAATGGGGTCTCCGTGGAGTTCTTCCCTGGGTCCTTCCCTTGCTCGCTCATTAGCAGGCAGCCTGGGGAGGGGGCCCGGGAGCAGGAGAAGGGGGCCGGGGGCTGCCTGGAGAGGCCCTGGCTGAGCCACGTGGGCAAAGCTCTGTCTCCTGCACAGACACGCTACGCGGCCCCTGCACACACACACCGATGGAAGCGCTGCTGGGAATCATTTTCTCATCGTGCCCCTTCCGGGGGCCGTTTATGGCCCCTTGAGAGGATCGTCCTCATACCGTCAGGCCCCCAGATTTGGATCCTTCCCAGCGCAACTGCCTGTGTACCTCGCCAGACTCATTTCGGGGATTTGCACATTAGAGGCACCCTCTGCAAAGAGTGAAGATTCCTGGGGCGGCAGCTGTTCAGGAGAGCTGACTGCTGGTGCCACAGGCAGCTCTAACACAGCTCTACGCCGATCAGAGAAGGGCAGCAGGCTTGGAGCCAGCGCCACTCTGGGGCTGCTCTCCTGGGGATGCCGTTTTCTGCGCCGAGTTTTTGCGAGGCGTTGTATACCCACCGTCTTGTCTGCTCCTTGCAGTAAAGCCTCTGAGCTAGAGATTATTGTCCCAGCTCCACTGACAAGGAGGTGAAGGCTCAGAGGGGATGGGGGACTTTCTAAAGTCACATAATGACTGAGCTTAAAGCCAGGGGTTGAACCGAGGTTGGTCTTGGACCAAAATCCAGAGTCAGAGCAGATAGAGGTGTCTCGTGTTTGCCCCCTGTGCTGGGTTGGGCCCAAGTTCTGGCCTTTGTCTGCCTCGTTGGGAAGGATTTTGGAGAAAGGAAGCTGGTGGCCTCCTCATCGTCCCCATTGCCATTCCTTCCTGCAGAAGACGTTTTCACACCCACGATCTCATCGTGCCCCCGATACCTAGGGCGTGTCGGTTCCATTTTTCGGGAGCAGAAAGTGAGACATTACATTGTGGCCGGAAAGAGATCAGGTGAGTTTATGGCGCAATAGGTGGCAACGCCCAAAGCCCTAGGAGGGATGTCACAAGTGTCACCCTCCGAACGGTTGCAGACCAAACTTTTAGGGATAGAAGTTCTTGCACTGTTGGTGGGAATGTAAATTGATACAGCCACTATGGAGAACAGTATGGAGGTTCCTTAAAAAACTAAAAACAGAACTACCTTACGACCCAGCAATCCCACTACTGGGCATATACCCTGAGAAAACCATAATTCAAAAAGAGTCATGTACCACAATGTTCACTGCAGCTCTATTTACAACAGCCAGGACACGGAAGCAACCCAAGTGTCCATCGACAGATGAATGGATAAAGAAGATGTGGCACATATATACAATGGAATATTCCTCAGCCATAAAAAGAAACGAAATTGAGTTATTTGTAGTGACGTGGATGGACCTAGAGTCTGTCCTACAGAGTGAAGTAAGTCAGAAAGAGAAAAACAAATACCGTATGCTAACACATATATATGGACTCTAAAAAAAAAAAAGGTTCTGAAGAACCTAGGGGCAGGACAAGAATAAAGATGCAGACGTAGAGAATGGACTTGAGGACACGGGGAGGGGGAAGGGTAAGCTGGGACGAAGTGAGAGAGTGGCATGGACATATATACACTACCAAATGTAAGATAGCTCATGGGAAGCAGCCACATAGCACAGGGAGATCAGCTCGGTGCTTTGTGACCACCTAGAGGGGTGGGATAGGGAGGGTGGGAGGGAGATGGAAGAGGGAGGACATATGGGGATATATGTGTATGTATAGCTGATTCACTTTGTCATACAGCAGCAACTAACACACCATTGTAAAGCAATTATACTCCAATAAAGATGTTAAAAAAAAAAGAAAAAGAAAAAAGCCCTGAGTACTTATGTGCCTTGTCTTGCTCGTTTCTGTCTGATTAGACAGAGTCCCGTGTCCCCAGGTCAACTCAGGGCTCCCCGGCCCCAATTTGTCCCCAGTCCTTCCAAAGGCATCCTCCACACACATAACATGTTCCTAAATCATCACGATTGTGGGTGACTCGAAATAAAACCTCACTTATCCCCTCTCCTCCCTGTGGGGACAGCAGAGCCCATGACCGTGGCCGCCCACACGGGAATCACCTCCTGGGAGCTTGAAGGATTAACACCAGTGTGTGGGCCCCGCCTAGGTCCTGATCTGCCTGCTGAGAGGTCCCAAAATGAGGCCCCAGGCAAGAACCTCGGTTCCAGGGAAACAAGCTCACAGCACAAGAGGCCAGCTGACCGGTGATGGTCAGGACGGGCCCTTGGTTCTCACCAGTCGTGTGATTGGTGAAGGACCGGAGCTCTCTGGGCCTTGGGTTCCCCGGTGTGAGTCAGAGAGCAGCCCGCGTTCTGCGGCTCCCAGGACTGGGGAGAACGACCCGTGAATGAAAGGATGAGCCAACTGCAGGCCAGCAACCAAAAAAAGGTCTGCGCTTCAAGGTGCAGGTGCCTGCGAGTGAGGGTGGGAGAGGGTGCAGGGTGTGAGCCTAAGTGACCTTGGGAACGAGCCCAAGCCCCCGTGGGCAGGAGATGCCAAGCGCAGTGTGAAGCCCCTGGGCTCTGCCCTCGGGGTATCTTCATCCTGCTCAGCTGCTGTGCTGGGAGGAGGAGGGGGGTTCTCTCCAGGGCTTCCCCAGCGTGTGATGGGCCTGGTGGGACAGGAGCCGCGGAAGATTTGCAGATGTCAGTGGCACAGAGTCAGAGCTTCTCTAACTGCAGGTTTCTCCTGGACGTGGAAAGAAAAGAAGTTACAGTGCAGTAGTTTAAACGGAGGTCCTGGGGCCGCAAGACTCCTCTCTGGGGGCCGAGGTCTCTGGTCAGACCAGCAGCCCCTTGCCCTGCTCCCCGCTGCCTGGGCCGCTCTTTTCCTCTGAGTCCAGCAGCTCCCAGCATGGCAGGTGGGGAGGGGGACGGGGGAGGCCAGAGAAGAGCTGCCGGGGACGGGGGTCTGGGGCCTGGAGGGAATTCACGTACCGTGTGCCGCAGGGCCGGTGACACGTCTGTGGAAGCCTGAACCCTCACCCGCGGTGTGGTTATCCATTAGGTTACCCACTATCCACGGAGGCAGTGACCATGGGGGAGACGGTGACCAGGCGCTGTACCGTCACAGCAGAAGGACAGAGGCTCGTGCAGACAGAAGGGTGAGGAGGACCCTCGGGGGGCCCGGGGGGGGGCCTGGCACCCAGGCGCGGGCTGCGCGGCGCCCAGGCTCAGCCCAGCCTCCTTCCCCGGGCCTCTGTCCGCAAGGCCTCTCTCCCCACCGACGTCAGCTCCCAGCGCCCTTCTCCGTGACCCGCAGCCACGGAGGGTGCTGCCCTCGAAACTCGCGCGGCGGTCGCGCCCACCTGGAGGTAGAGGCACCCCTTCCGCGGCGGCCCGCGCGTGTCCGCGTCTTGCTGCCCCCGCCAGGCTGGAGAAGCAGAGCGGCGAGCACGAGGGGCAGCCACGGGCCGGGCCTTGGCTCTTGGGGCTCAGGCGTTGGGCACGTGGGTCTCGTGGGCGGGTGTTAGGCCCTGCGCCTGTATCCCAAATGGGGGCGCCCAGCAGGGCCGCAGAGGGGCGTCCCCTAGAAACCCTGGCATCTGTCCGGAGCGCGCTGCTCCTGGTTGGTGGCACCAAGCCCGGCTCTGGCTCCTCTCAGAAACTTCAAGCCTCGCATCCCTGGCTCTAGCGGGCTCCGTGGTCGGCAGTTAAGCATCCTGACCAATGTGGTACTCTTTGCGGCAGAAATAGCTACAGGCAATAGATGCTCAAGAAGACAGGGGTCTACAGGGTTATCCTTTCTATTAGGGCTGCAGGCAGTGGAGGCCCGGTTGGCATTCGAGGGCCCACAGTGGAGAAACTGTAACTTAGGTTACTGTGCTCACCTGGGCCGCAAGCTGCCCTGTGGGTAAACCGTTTGGAAGGGTGAGAGCCCCGTGGAGCGGCTGCTCCTTGTTACGTGGAGTTTGAAGAAAGGAAGTAGGTCAAGACTTGTTAACGGAATCAGAGAGCTTATCTTTGTAGTCTCAGAGACTCAAAACCAGAGAAGAATCTGATTTTATCACGGGGTGAGTTCATAGCCCTCCAGGCTACACACTGATAGGAAAGTGCAGGAACCGTGGGAATTCACGGGCACTTTGGGAACGTTTGCCTTGCTGGTTCCCACTCCCACACCCACCCGGCACCCAGAGCCTCCAGAGCTGCCCTGGCCGAGGAAAGCAGCCCCTCCCTCCTCGCTGATAAAGCCCGAGATCCCGTGTCTTCCTCACCCACCACCCCTCGTTGCCTTTAGACCAATCGCCCAGCAAGAAGCAGGGAGAGGAGCACAAGCTTCTGGAAATAGGGCATCGTCTTCTCCTACCAAAAAAAAGACCCCTGACGATTTTGTCAGAAACTTGGGGAATATGTATGAGAATGGACTTGAGAATATTAGACTAGGAAGAAAGAAAGACAATTTTAGACTGGGTTGATTTTTATTAATATAGCTGCACTTAGCAAAATCCTGGAGTTCCTGGGCTGGCCCGGGAGTTGGGAACAGTGCTGTTGGCTGGGCCGTTGACTGGAAACTTGACCCAGTGTTGGCCTGAGATAAGGGAGTGATGCTTTCAGGGATTCCTTGCACTAATGTGGGAATAACTGGTGGGCGGATTTGCCTTGCGGGGCCCCTCCCCACCCCTCGCTATTCCGCCTGAGGACACAGAGGTTCCTCCCTTTACCTGTTGTCAGGGCAGTGCCAGCATCCTGAAGAGACATGTCATGGATATCCTCCCCAAGCTGCCTGGGCAGCCGTAGGATTTGCTGCCACAGAGATGGGCTCTCTGATTTCAAAGGGGATGATGGGCTCCTGAGTAGCAGCACCTGACTCTCGGCCATCACGGGATGCCTGGGACCTAAATAGATGAAAAGCCACGGAAGCCCTCCTTGGTCTGTGTGACTGAGGACACATCAATCCTGACAGGTGGAGGCCTGGGTTGAGTCATCAAGGTGCAGAGTCACAGCGCTTCACCTGCCCCCCACACCTCAGAGCCCCTGGAATTACAGAGAGGAAGTTCCCTGAGATAACACTGCAGGTAATACTGTAAACCTGCCTAAACGTCTCCCAAGAGGTCATGGCCGTTAACAGGGGACTGCGGAGTGAGCGAGAGGAACCAAGACTCGTGGGCTGGGGGGTCGTCCGACACTGGATCTGAGCTCTAAGGACTGAGGACCAGGTAGTTAGGGTCTGTTGACTGTGGCTCACCGGTCAGAACACTGGCTTCTGGGGGTCAAGTGATAAAGCAGGTTTTTGAGTGACTCCATCATGCATGGGTCTTGTGGATCCAGGACCTCACCCCATGGAGAGTTTCCTGGACGGAAACTGGAATCCCCACACTGGCTTCCTGACTCCCAGGATGAGGATGGTCACAGTAGGGACCAGCTAAGTGCATGTCTGTGAAGCTCCCTCTTCTTACAAACAGTATCAAAGCAAGACGGTATCCTCGGTGAAGTCAGAGAGGTCATTTTCACCATCAAAGACTCAAATGATGCAGACTAATTCTATTAATTTGGGCTCTGCAGAGGCCTCAGGGTCCTGGAGGATGACAGTTGATTGTTGAAGCCTAATCAGATGGTTCTGCAGCCACTGTTCTCACTGTGCTCTCTCTAACGGAGCAGACTTCTCCAGCTATGGCATCTGTGGGCAGTTATTGACCTGGGAAAGGCCCTTTCTCTGTCCACACAAGCAGAGGCCCCCAGAGGTGGTTTGTTACCTGGCAGGGTCTACAGTTTTCTCTCGCCACAGGGCTGCTCTCTGAGTCCTTGCCATGATTTGGTCCACAGGGACTGTTACCGAACCAAACTTGGGTCTGCTCGCCTGACACACAGCAGAGCCAATCTACCGACACCGGGTTGTCATGAAGGACGGTACAGTGTCCATCGCTAGGCACCCAATGTGAGGCCAAGCAAGGAGAATGGGCAGCTCGTGCACAAAAGACCTGAACTCCCCGATGGATTTTGGGGAAGGGTTTGCAAAGGCAAGGTGAGAGAGAGTGTCTCAGGGTGCCTGATCAGCTCATGGGCATTCTTTGGTTGGGGGGTGAGATAACTGGGTGATGTTTAAGGAACCTCAATCATCAGCTTTCTGGTTCCAACCGGTCTGGGGTCTACTTGCTGGTGGTCAGCATGCCGTTACCTTCTCCACCTGGCTGGGGGTGTTACTGTCTGTAGAACAACTCAAGAATATGGCTCAGGACATTATTTACAGCCCTTGAGGAGGAGCTAAAGGTCCTTGACTTTTTTTGTTTTTTTAATGGTTAAACGGTTATTATTTTGTCTTGCTTGACTGTTTTCCTTTGTTTCTGCATTTTCTCACTTCTCTGATTAACTTTGCTCTTTGGAACTTGGGGAAGGCCTAGGAGGCTAAAGCTTTTCTACAAACAAGAGGTCAGAGATGAGTTGGGGGTGGGGTGTGGGTGTCTGTCTCTGGGAAGGCGCCGCCGGGTCCTGCTCGGTTTCAGGACTTGAATTGTTCAAGAAGATGTCAGGCTGGACCATTACATTGATGGGACCTGGTGAGCAGGAAGAATCAGGTATCATCCAGGTGCCTTAGGACGACACACGTGTGCCAGAGGATTTGATAAACCCCTCCCATCTGCGGGAAGTTTCTGGGACTGGTTAGCACATCCCCCCTGAAATGAACTTTCTTTTTGTTTTTTTGGCTACACTGCGCAGCGTGTGGGATCTTAGTTCCCCGACCAGGGATCGAAGCTGTGCCCCCTGCATTGGAAGGCAGAGTCTTAACCACTGGACCACCGGAGAAGTCCTGAAATGAACTTTCCATCCCACACTTTGAGAAAGAGGCACCAAAGCATGGTGAATCCCTATTGATTTTGGAGACAACACATGTTCCATTTCCGTGGGCTGCTCTGTCCTGCTTACTAAATAGCTGTAACTGTCGTGTGGCCAGAGCAAGAGAAGTCTTTCTGGATGATTCAGGCCTCAGTGCAGGGAGCTCTGCTGTTTGGCCCTGACAGCCCAGGGGTGCCCAAGTGCCTGTGCCAGACCGGAAGGTGATGGAGGGCCCTAGGCCAGCCCCGATGGAGGAACCACAGCACAGATGACTGGCGTTCAGAGCAAAGCAATGCCCTCATCTCTCATCAGCAAGTAACCGTTCTCTGTTTGAGAAACAGCTCCTAGGCTGAACGTCAGCCACTGGAGATGCCAAGTGACCCTGAGCCAGCACCAGGCATCTTGAACTGAGTGTGATCTGAGCCATTGAGCTACAGGTTGGGTGTGTCCAGCAGCAACTAATCATCAGGGGAGGTGGTTGTACGCGACTGGGCTTGAGAAGGTCCTGGAGGCACAGGTACGTCGGGTGGGCAGGTGGCTCCCTTCCCAGTGCACCGGCTCCTACGGCGTTACCGCCTCTCACCAGGCCCACCTGTGTCCTCCTGGGGAATCCCTGTGGCCAGCTGTGCTCCCTTCCTGGGGCTGCTATAACAAAGTGCCACAAAGTGGGCGACTCAAAACAACAGATATTTATTATCCCACAGTTCCGGAGGCCAGAAGTCTGAAATCAAGGTGATGGCAGAGCTGAGCTCCCTCTGAAAACTGTGGAGGAGAACCCTTCCCTGCCTGTTCCAGCGTCTGGTGATGGTCGGCAGTCCTTGGCCTTCCGTGGCTTTTGGAGATGCCAACGTCTGCCAGCATCACTCCAGCATCTGCCTCTGTCATCCCCTCGTGTGTCTGTGTCTCTCCTCTTCTTATAAGGACACCAGTCATACTGGAGTAGGGGTCACCCTACTCCAATATGACCTTGCCTTACTAACTACATTGGTAATGAACTTACTTCTAAACAAGTCATATTCTGAGGTCCGGGGGACTTCAGCATATCTTTCAGCGGGGAGGCGCTATTCAGCCCACGACACCAGGAGGAGGAGAAGTCTGAGCCTGGTTTAAGGATGGCTCTGCCTGACCAGCTGCTGCTTGCACCTTCTGGAGTAGAGTCCTTGGCACTGTGGGCAGAGCCCCGAAGGCAGGGGATCCCGTCAGCAGCGGATGCCGAGCAGCAGACCTGGCAGTCCTCAACAGTGAGGCTAGACCCATCAAAGCTTGGTTCCCTGGCCGTCCAGAAACCGGGTAAGCTAGCCAATACCCTGTGGTAAATATCCTTCTGTTGAACTAGCAAGAAGGGACAGTGTTACTGCAACAAAGAACCCCATGCCACAAGCACTCCTTTTGGGATCAGGAAAAACAAATAAATAAATATGCAAACAAAGAGCTTCCTAAGGGGAGATGGTGCAGGAAGGAGGGTCATGGGGGAGGTAAAGGAGAAGGGGCCGACGGGACAACAATCTGTGGGCTGGTTTGTATCTCAGCCCCACTCTTTTTCACCCAAGCCGTCTATTTGGAGACAGAGAGGGGGAGAGAGAAAACACAGGCTTTAGGACCGGCCTGGTTCTCTGAATCTCTCCGAGCCTCAGTGTCTTAGCTAATGAGGGGCAATGAATTCCAGTTAAAATATTGGTCAACGGAACCACCTGCAGGCCATGCTCCTTGGTAGCTGCACATGCAGGAGATGGGGAGGATCTGGGTTTAGTGAGGCCGGTAACGTACTCAATCTGGGAAGCCCCACTTGAGAAAAAAACACACACCGTGAGTTGTGTGAGTACAAAATTGCAGGCTTTGTTCTGGAAAGTGGAGGAAGCACCAGGGGAAACGCAGCTGGAGAGAGAAATGTGAGGAAAAGTCAGGTCCAACTAGCAGCCCTCTGGGCAGCTGAGACCAGCGATACCTGGAGGGGAGGGCATCTGGGGGCGCAGGACTGGGAGAGGGGCTGCAGAAGGGGCTGGGGCGTGTGTGTGTGTATGTGTGTGTGTGTGTGCATGTGTGTGTGTGTACCACCCGGAGGTGCTGGATCCTCTCGGGAACTCACATTTCCCCCAGGGAGGGGAGGAAAGAGCCAGACAGGGCCGGATCTGGGGGCCCCCAGGTCTGAGCGAGACAGCCCACCGGTGTGATTGCAGGAGAAAATGATTCTGGCAGGAACATGGTGAGTAAATTACAGGGAAAGCGATGCAGTGAGGCAGGGAGTCGGAGAGGGCTGGCTCCTGGCTGCACTGGGCGTGATGGGGAGACACACGGGCAGAGGCCATAAATGCGGGCCTTATATGCCCAGGAGGAGGAGGGAATTCGACGTGTGGGACCAGGGAATCATCAGGAGGAGACGATAGAGAGAGAGAGAGAGAGAGAGAGAGGGAGAGAGGGAGGGAATCTGTCTCCTGTTAGAGACACACGGGGTGAAGGGAAGGGATGAGAGACAGAGCGGGGAATCGGGGGATGGAGTGGGGAGGAGGCGATGGCACAAGCAGGCCAGGTGTCTGTCCTAAGCAGGCCCTCCCATACGTTTAGCCACGATCCCTAAAGATGTGACATCATCTCTACATGGCACTGCAGGTCAAAGGGGCTTAGGAACTAACTCAAGAACATAGACATATGTAATAAAGAGATACCATGTAACTTTCTACCTAAAAAAAACAACGTAGGGCCGTCATGTGGCCTCTCTCCCCACAAATGCTGTTTTCTGAGCCCACGGCGGGGCTCACGCCCTTGTGCTCATTTGTGTAAAGTGCCTTTTGCCCATTTCATCCCCTTTTTATCTCCGCATCAGAGGCCATAGCAACAGCACCAGGAGTGGTTCCTGGGGCCGGGCATCATAGGAGGAGGGCTGCGAGGGGCCGCCCAGCTGTGCCCCCCAGAGAAGGACGTCTTTCTTCACTGGGTGCGATGGTGTCCTCCACTCACTGAGCCGATCAGAGGTGGCCCCGCCCCAGGAGCGGCTTCTCCTCATTTCCAGACCGGGTGGCCGCCTGAGCCGCACTCGAGGTCCTCAGTGACCTGTTCCCTCCCCAGATCCACTCCAGCCAGACCACCGGACCCACCCTCTCCAGTTTCCCTGCTGCCGGGGGCCCAGGGGAGAGCCTGGCCCACCCATACACCAGGAGCAGGGCGTGAGGAGACCCAGTGGGGGAGGGAGCTGGCCGGGAAACAGTTCTTCTGATTAGAGGGAGGCCAGTGGTCACCCCAGAGCAAACCTGCCCAGTGGATCTGTTTCTGAGTCCAGAGATTCTGAATCTAGTGATGGGCCAGCCTGAGTCCGCACTGTCCCAGCAGGAAGAACCTGGGAGGCATAGCCCCGCGCTCCCATTGCGCAGGTGGGGACACTGAGGCCCGGAGCTGGGACCTGAACCCAGCCCACCTTCTCGGCCTCGCTCAACTTCCCAGGCAGTTCTACCCCCCACCCTCCGGGGTTTCAGGCTACCCAGCAGAGCCTGTATCCTTCCCTGCAGGTCTGCCCCCAGGCCCTGTGCAAAAAATAAATCAGAAGCCCCCCACCCAAGGGAGAGAGCAGAGCACAGCTCTTGGCAGGGAGCTCTCGAAAAATGGAGAATTCACTCACAGCAACGTTGAACTCGCTAAACGTCTAATTGGAGACTTCAATTGGCTTACGGACAGCACAGACCCAAGTGCAGGGCTCTCTCATGAGAACCTGGCAGCAAGATGTTCTCCCTGCCATGGCCTCCCGCTACCCGGAGCCGCTGTGTTCATCTTCCAACTGGCAGGAGGTGTAGTTGGGTCCCCAGATGTTTGTCCCAAACCCCAAATTCAGTCCGGGGCAAAGAAGTGCCAGTCTTCCCCTCCTCTTCTTGCCCCTGCCTGCCCTGCCTGGCCATCTCCTGGATACCATTCCCGGAGCACCAATATAAGTTTATAATTCAATTGCTTTCTATGATTATGAGAGTAACCCGTGCTCATGAGAAACTTGGAAAATAGAGAAAGTGGATGAAGAAGACAAAAATCACTCATAATCGCACATCTGAGCAATCACAGTAGATGTTTGTGGTCTTTCTTCTAGGCCTTTTTCAGTGTATAAAGGTAAGTTTAAAAAATAGTCATAACTGGAATCACACTGCCTGCTGTTTTGTATGCTGGGGGTGAGCTTTGTAACTGAATATAATATTCTGTGGATTTTCCCACATCAATAAACATTATCTAAAAGCAAAATTCACTTTTTTTAAGCCTAAACTTTTGGAGAGGTTATGATACCTGTGGTGCATGGCACATGGTAAATTCCCACTGCCAAATAAATATCTACATAAAAATGCCACTTTGTCCCTGCATTGCACAACTTCCACCTCTGAGCTGACTGGTCTCAGGCTCTGACTCAAGCCAAGGAAGTCAGACACGAGAGATTTGGAGGCACCTGTGTAATGAGGGGAGCTGCAGGCACGGATGTTAGAAGTACACGTGCGTTATCCCATCAACTCACGTGGCCAACCTGTCAAACGGGGCAACGGGTCAGAGATGGCCTATTTTACCCCAGTGCTCCTTCCCCTTCTTCCTTAGCATAAGGATCCTAATTTTATCTGGACACGTGGCTGCTGCAATAAAGACTACATTCCTCAGAAATCCTTGTTGCCGAGTGGGGCATGTGACAAATTCTGTCCGAACGTATGTAAGCTACAGTGTTGTGTGTGGCTTCTTGAAAGTGTTCTTTAAAGAACGTCAGAGAACCCCACTGTGCTCCTTACTCCTTCCTGCTAACTGAAAACAGGGCATGATGGCTGGAGCTTGGCAGCCATATCAGGCCCCGAGGTAAAAGCTTCATTCTGCTGGTGGCAGAACAGTAAGAGAGAAGGGGCCTGGGTCCCAGAAGATTACTAAATCACCCTGCCAGCCTGGGTCTACTTACCTGTAGAATTTTAGATGAGAGAGAAATAAATTTCTATCTTGTTAAAAAAACAAAATAGTGTGGCCAGACTTTTGGAGCCCTGGGCTCTCTCCATAGATAGCTCCCTACTATTAGGGAATGTTGTTAACATTTATTGAGTGTACCACTTGCCAGGCATATTATATACCTTCTTCAATTAAATTTAATGTAATTTAGCTTAATTTAATTTTCCCAACAAACCTGCAGTGTTAGTATTATTATCACCATTCTATAGACAAAGAAACTAAGGCTCAGAGAAGCTGAGGAACTTGTCTAAATCACACAGACAATGATGGCGTCCGATTTCCCAATTTCTGTTCTTCTCACTTTCCGTTACTGCCTCCCAAATTCTTCTCGATTCATTTGATTTTGCTTCTGAAAAGAAGAGCTCCTACCTGAGAAAGTCAAATTCACTAAGGGTGGCTTTTTCTCCTTGTTTTCTTCCAACCTCACTTTTTTTTTTTTAACATCTTTATTGGAGTATAATTGCTTCACAATGTTGTGTTAGTTTCTGCTGCATAACAAAGTGAGTGTTTCTTTGTAACAATTGCTCTCTGTTTTTATCTGCAAATGGCTTGAGTGGGCCCTCATCCTTGAAGACTATTTTGGCCTGGTACAGGGTTCAAATGGGCATTAATTTCCTTTAAACACCATGCCTTCTATATATTTTTTTTTATAGATCTTTATTGGCGTATAATTGCTTCACAATACTGTGTTAGTTTCTGTTGTACAACAAAGTGAACCAGCCATATGCATACATATATCCCCATATCCCCTCCCTCTTGCGTCTCCCTCCCACTCTCCCTGTCCCACCCCTCTAGGTGGACACAAAGCACCGAGCTGATCTCCCTGTGCTATGCACCTGCTTCCCACTAGCTATCTATTTTTCATTTGGTAGTGTATATATGTCAATGGTACTCTCTCACTTCGTCCCAGCTTACCCATTTGAGATGAAGTTCCAGAAACCGAGCTGTTTCTCAGGGGTTTGAAGGAAAACTTAAATCATGTTTTAATATCGGTAAATTATTTTTTTTCTCTACTTAACGAAAAAAAAAAAAGCCCGTCATCAGCTATAATAAATCCAACTCAATCACCCTTATTATAGTGATTACTGTTCATTCAACTCTAATTGGCTTCTCTCCGTTTTCATTAAGAACCCGCATTTTCAAAGGTTTATAACTCAGGCTCATTTTTACTTGGAGCTGAAATTTGGCTTTGATGGCCAGACTGGGAACCCAGGCACCGGAGGTGCTGCCACAGAAGGAAGGAAGCCCAGCCTCCGAGCCGGCCCTCTGTGCCTGGGAGGGTGCTAGCAGGTCTGCCCGGACAGTCAGTCACTCTGCACACTTGTCTCCACACGGATCTGAGTCTCGTTGGGGCAGGCCCCTGGGCTTGTCGGATGGCAGCGTGGCCACGGCCTGGCCAGGCTCCCGCTGGGGTTCTGACAGCCCATCTCACTATGAAACAGCCCCTCTCCAGGGACCCAGCCGGTGTGGTGGAAGCAGGCAGGACGGGGAATCAGAAAACCTGGGTTGCGCTCCTCACTCTGTCCTGCTCTTGGGTACCTAGTGCTTGGCCTTTTGGATACCTCCGTTTCCCCACCTTCAAAGTGGAAAATAGTTGTCGTGAGGCTCAAATGAGATCAAACACGCAAAGCACTTAGGAAAAGTGCTGTATCAATGTGAGTCTCTATGATGGACCCTAGGGCACCAGTTTTTCTCTCTGTCAAGTGGGAAGCTAGGACAGGCCAGCTTTCTGGGCCCACAGAGACACAAACTCAAGTCAGTTCTGCCGGGGCAGGTGTCAGGCCATTGAGAGAGGTAGTCTGCCCCTCAGGTGTACAGGTTCCCGGGCGGCCGAGGGGCTCCTGCAGGGCAGAGAGGCGGGGTGCTCCTCTTGGAATGCCCTGAGTTCGACTCCTGCCACTCCGTTTATTCTGGGCAAGTCACTCGTCTTCTCCGAGCCCCCGTTTTCACTTGTAGAAAAGGCACATAATAATTTTCACTTGTTTAGAATGCAGGCTGGCAGAGGCTGGTGCTCCCTACAGCAGACCTATAGTTATTAGCAGTGGGTAACCTTGCAGGATTCAGAAAAGCTGGTGAGCGGAGAAGGAATCAGCCCTCCAACGCCTTGATCTTAGCCCCGTAGCTTGCCTTGGACCTCTGGCCTCCAGAACTGTGAGAACAACCTGGGCTGTTATAAGCCACTAAGTCTGTTGTCATTTGTTATGGCAGCAACAGCAAACTAATCCAGAGGTGAAGTGGACACACCTAGGACCACAAAGCCAGTCTGCTGGGATGGGGACCTGACCCCGTGTCACTGTGACCCCTGTTCTGGGGTCCCGCCCTCTGCCACCATGACCAAGGAGCTACCACAGGGCCCACGAGTTGCGGCACCCCCCGGCGGGCTGGACTCAGCATGCGAGGTTACCTGCGCCTGGCAGGATGGGCCACTGTGAGGTGTGCCTAACGATGCCCATGAGGGTCTGTCCCTTCCAGTTTGGTGCCTTTGACCTCAGCAATGACCCCAGCATCTGCGGCTGCCTCACCCGGGGCCTGGATTCTCCGCCCAGGAATCGGCGCCGCCTGGGCCTCCTTGCCTCTGACTGGCCTCGAGGCCAGTCAGATCCTCTGTGGAGTCATCCTGGGCCCCCAACTCTCCTCTCCGCACCTCTCCTTGCATGGCTGCCTCCCCCCCACCCGCCAACTCCCCCTGCTCTCCCCCTGCCCGCCTGTGCGGCCGGAAGCCCCTTCCCGACTTATCTGGTCTCCCCAGGGGCCGTGCTTCATTCTGGGGGAGATGCCTACCTCCCACATCCCTACCTCTCATCTCTTCTGGACCCTCAACCCCTCCAGAGCACTGACTGCCAACCGCTCATTCATTTGTTCACTGGTTCTTCACTCAACAAATATCACCTGAGCGCCCACAGGTGCCAGACAGCGTCTGGGTGCTGGGGATACATCCGTGAACAAAACAGAGAAAGATCCCTCCCTGGGGGGTCCCACTCCAGCGGGGGCGGACCCACAAAAGTACTGAGTAAGTGCTGTGGAGGAGAGAGGGGCCAGAGCAGGCGGGAGGGCTAGAGGCTGCCGGGGGGAGGGGGCAGCACCAATAAACAGGGGTCCGGGCTGAGACGGGCTGGGGGCTGGAGGAGCGAGCCAAGTGGGTATCTGGGGATGGTGGTGTCAGAGGAACACCAAGCAAATGTCCGAAGTCCGCCCATGTGTGTGAAGGACAGAAGCAGGCAGGTGAGGCCAGGCCTGCGGAGCCATCTGGGCGCTCAGGGGACCTGCAAGTTACAGGCCCGCTGTGGGTCCCGGCTGCCGCTGAAGTGACGCTGACCCACGTGGAAAACAGACGGGAGGTCCCTTCTCCCCTCCTCCCATCTTCCAGCCTCCCAGGGGCAGAGACAGCCACAAGGGGTGTGGGCACGGCGGTTGGCCGGGTCCCCACTCCAGCATCATTAGAGCCGGGGGCGGAAGGGTGGGCTTGGAGCTGGGAGACAACGGATAAAGCCCTGACTCAGCCGCTGGCCTCTTTCCACGCCAGCAATCGGAACGGCTAACGCTGGAGGAGCACTGCTTGGAGGGGCCCGCGCCATCCTGCAGCCCTCACGCATCGCCTGGAGAGGGGCCATGCTCTCTGTCAGTGAGGAAAAAAAGTAAGTTGCCCAGGATCACAGAGCAGGTAGGTAGAAGAACTGGGACCCAAACCCAAGGACACCGGATGGCGCTCTTGTGCTCTGGGCTGTGCTGTTGTTTTTTTTTTTTTTCCGGATCTCTGTGTCATGTTTGACTGCGTGGACCACACTCTCTTCTGAAAGCAGAGCTTGCCTGTCCTCCTCCTGCCCCTTGGGTTGTTCCAGCTTTTTCTTCCTTAGCTCCGTGTCGTCTTCAATGTCTGGCTCTGGGGCTCTGTCTTTAGCCCACAGCGCCCCCCGAACTCTGCTCAGGCTCTGGAGCCCCCGCCTGCCTGCCCGTGACCCCTGAACCCCCATGTCCAGATGCTCCTCGGCGCCCCACCATGGTGTCCGTCCCCCGGGCAGCAGGACGTCTCCACGTGGACGTCCCATCCGCACCACAGGCTCGCCGCAGCCAGGACTGGCTCCTGACTTTCCTCCTGCCCCGGGCCCCCCTCTCCCGCCCAGTGGCACCGCCTGAGCCCACGACCTGGGGGGTCTCCTTGCCCCCACCTCTCACGTGCAGCACCCAGCCATCACTTGCCCCTCCCAATTTTGCCTCCTAAATTTGGGGGATCTCCTCCTCCTTCTCACCATCCGCTCCTCCTAGGCAGGTAATTACAGCAGCCTCTACTGTGGTCCCTGCCCCCATCCTGCCTCCACGCCGCTGGCCAGTTGGCCCATCCACAGCGCCCATGCATCAGCGTGGACCCTGCAGGAATGGCCCCCTTATGCCCAGCGCCCAGCACCACCCAGACAAGCCCCCTGCTTCCTCCAGGGTGAGCGCGGCTGCCTGACAGGGCCACTCCACTTCCCCAGCCTCCGCCCTGGCCTCGGCTGGCCTCCCTCCAACAACAAAAAATTGCTCCTGGCCGCCTGCCCTGTCACTTTGTTCTCACACCTGCTCCTTTGTTCAAGCAGCCCCTCAGCGACATGTCCTTCACCTCCTCCTTCCGCTTGGCTGACACGTGCTCAGCCTTTAGGGCTTGGACCAGGAGTGCCTCTCCATCAGGGCCTCACCGACCCTCCTGCCTTCCCAGGTGCTTCCAGATGTGTCCTTTCAACAGGACAGACTGCAGGGGAGCCTCGACCAGGCTGGTGTTCGTGGCTCTGCACGGCAGGGGCCGGCAGGTCTTGCTCTCCCCCAGTTCCACGGGCACCATTCAGGGCCGAGCATTGTGTGGTGTTGGGTTCCAAAGCTCACAGGGGGACAGATGTGCCCCAAAGGCTGCGATAACCCCGGGAATCCTGGGACTCCTAGCAGGTCTCCTTGCCTCCGGTCTCCTCCCTCTCCAGTCCTTCCTTCGCTGGGCAAGTTCTTTCCAAAGTCCTTTAGATGGTGTGACTTCCCTGCTCCAATGAATGGACCAGCTCAAATGAATGGTCCACTGCGCTCCAGGCACAAAGCCCGAGGCTTAGCTTTCAGGGCACCTTATCATCTGGCTCCGGTCCTGTGCCCCAGCCTTGCCTCCTCACTCCCTGCCGTTGCTCTGTGGGCTGTTTCTCATGCCAGGAGTGCCCTGCCTCGCTCCTCTGTCCACTGGGCATTCCTACTGGGCACCCCGGCCCTGAGGTAGGCGGTGAGGATAAAATGGTGACCAAAGCATGGCCCTGCCCTGGGGACTCAGAATCCAGGACCGCATGCTCCCCATTGTATTGTCTGTCTTTATTCAATGAATAAAAGAGTGAATCAATTAATAAGGTAAACAGATGACTGAATTCAAAGGAAGTGTCCTGGGAGAACAGGTAGGAAGACATTAAGGGGTATATAAGTAATGTGCTTTGAGGCATTCCCATAGGGAGGGGGGCAACAATGTAGTTTCTGCTAGAAGGAAGGTGTGAAGGCAGGTTGCTATGGACTCAGTGTTGTGTCACCTCCCCACCCAGATTCCTATGTTGAAGCTCTACCCACCACCACCTCCTCCCCCCACCATGTGACGGTATTTGGAGGTGGGGCCTTTGGGAGTAATTAGGTTTAGATGAGGTCATGAGGGTGGAGCCCCCATGATGGGAAGAGGGACCATCGTTCTGCCTCTACCCTGTGAAGACAGAAGGAAGTTGGCCGTCTACAAGCCAGGAAGTGGGCCCCTCACCAGGGCTTGAATCTGCCAACACCTTGATCTTAAGACTTCCAGCCTCCAGAACTGTGGGAAATAAGTGTGTTGCTCAAGCCACCCGTCTGGTTTATTTTGTTATAACAGCCCATGCAGACTAATACACAGGTGAAATACCACAATCACGCCTGCAGTGAATTCTCCTGCTAACAGACAATGGCCCTACATGAAACACACCTGCACTGGGTGGACAGCGTGCCCTCAGATATGCCTGGGAATGTGCCCATGATGGATGCTCAGGGCCCCGGGGCTTACCATATAGAAAAATATCCGTGCCCTGGGACCATAGAATGACCTTTCAAGGCTCCACGCCCTTTGATGAAGCCATCACACGGGCTCGCAGCTCCCTCCTCCATCCTCGTTGACCTAATGCAGCTTTGACCATGAGCAAACACATCCCAAGTTTAACTCAAGTCTCCATGTATTCTGTCTATTGAAGGACTTTCATCTTTTGTATTTTGAGAACAAAAATGTACATTACAGAGGATTTGGAAATTACAGAAAGATACAAAAATATTAGAATCACTTGTAGCCACACAATTCAGAATTAAGGTGAATATTTTGCTGTATTTCTTTCCATTTTGCTCCCAATATTTTCCTATGAGCATTTCCCCCCAAATTGTTTCACATTATAGATATAATTTCATACCCCTTCATTCACTGGTATGATTATTTTTTTTATTATTTTTTAATAAAGTTATTTATTTGTTTATTTTTAGCTGCATTGGGTCTTCATTGCAGTGTACGGGTTTCTCATTGCAGTGGCTTCTCCTTGCTGTGGAGCATGGGCTCTAGGCGCGCGGGTTTCAGTAGTTGCAGCACATGGGCTCTGTAGCTGTGGCTCGCAGGCTCTAGAGCTCAGGCTCAGTAGTTGTGGTGCATGGGCTTAGCTGCTCCGCGACACGTGGGATCTTCCCGGACCAGGGCTGGAAGCTGTGTCCCCTGCATTGGCAGGCAGATTCTTATCCACTGCGCCACCAGGGAAGTCCTGGTGTGATTGTTTAGCTTAACATTGTATCATGAGTATATTCAACGTGTCAGTAACTATTTTTCCATTTGTGGATTTTGATTTTTCATTCTTTCATTCATTCAGCAAATGCAGATTCCGGACCAGCTGTGCGTGTGCCAGACACTGATAACACAGAAGCCATAAAACAGATGTGGTTCCTGCCCCTGAGCAGGTTCCCATCCAGTGGGAAAGACGGGTGGTAAATAGTCATTTGAAGGGTGACAAGCATTATGAAGGAGAAGTGTGATTGCTCTGGGTGCCAACGAGAGGAGCGCCCACATGGTAAGGAGGTTCTGTCAGGAACTGGTGTTGAAACTAAGATCTGAAGGCTGTGGGGAAGTATTTAAATCAGGGTGTGGCTGGGAGGTAACATTTTAGGCAGGTAGCCCAAGGTCTGGGAAGTGCGTGGCATATAGGAGGAATGAGAAGAAAAGCGTGTGGGCAGCATGAAGAAAGCCAGCCCCCTCCTCTCTAAAACACCCTCACAGGGATGGGTTTCTGCTCATCCACACTCCCTGCCACCCCCCACCCCAACTCACCAACTTTGGGAAGTCCTGACTCTCACTCACCAGGCCCCCAGAACTGAAGACCAGAGATGTTTTGTCCATGTTGGGATGTGGAAATGGGGTTGGGGGGTGGATTGCTGCACAATCACCAGTGGGTTCCCAGATTGAGGTCTCCAAGGACAGGCCCATCTATAAATCCTGTAAAAGACAGGTACTGTATCTACCCAGCAGGGGAAGACAACCACTGATGCCCATCAGACTTCATCTTCAAAGGGCTACACACCCAGGACGAGTGTGACCAGAAGCAAATCTTCCCTTCTTCTCCCACTTTAGAGACTACAAGGACCAGTTTCTTGACACTGAGGAGGTCAGGGGAAAAGTTCATCTCTGGGAAGTTGTAACCACATGCTAACCCTTGTGCAGACTGGTAGCCTACATTCACATCATCTGAAGGGGCCAAAAAACTTCAAGAAGCAAGTTTAGAATAAAGTGATCCTGGAGGAGACATGATCCAAGGTACATGGCAGAAGCAAGTGCAAATCCTTTCTGGAAGAAGTCACATTCATCCTGGTCCTCAAAAAAATTCCCACTAAGTAATTTTTCAGGAATAGTAAGCAGCACTCAGTGAAATATAATGAAACACACAAGGAAATGAGGCAATAAGAGCAAGAATAAGCAGAAAAAAACATAGCTAAGCTGACCCTCAAATACTTCATATAACAGAATGATTGAAAAAAATTATAAAACTGCTTATTATGTTAAATAAAATATAAGATTAAAAATCGGCAGGAAATAGAGAACTATAAAAATCTGATCTGGCAGATTTTTTTAAAGAATCAAATAGATCTTTTAAAAATATAAATGAAAAATACAATGACTCAAATTTAAAACTCAATAGTTGGATTTACTAGGAAATTAGATATAGACAAAGAGAGAATCAGTGAACTGGAGGGTAGGTCAGAAGAAATTATCCAAATGACAGCACAGAGAGACAAAAAGATAAAAGTCATGAAAAGGAGACACAGGGACCAGACAGATAGCGTGAGGATGCCCAAATACATCTAACTGAAGTTCTTCAAGGAGAAGTAAGAGAGAAGGGGCAAGGGTATTGTTTGAACAGGTCATGCCTGAGAATTTTTTGGAACTGTTGAAAGATGCCAATCCATAGATTTAAGAAGCCCAGCAAATGCTAAAGATGAGAAAAAAAGTAAAAAGGAAATTTAGATTTTGAGGGCCCAGGACAGCCCTGTCTCTTACTGGCAGGGTAGCCCAATGATGTGTCCAAGGGGCTTATATTACTTGGCCAGTCCTAAGACATGGAGCTCCTGCCAGGGAATGAGCAAAGCAAGTACAATAACTGCCTCTGCAAAGCACTTCCCTTCTTTCTTGGCCTAGGTCTGCTGAGGGCCATGATCAGCATGGCAGCTGAGGTGTCAGTACATGCAGATCCTCTCCTGTTTATTATTTATAACACAGGAGAGATGGGAAAAATTGTGGGGACCCCATTCCTCCAAGGCTAGATTAATTTATTATTAAGACATCTAGCATGAATCCATTGTTTCCCCCACCCTGCCCTTGAACTTAATTTCCATGTCCATCTCTGTAGTGACATGCACTTAGGATTTGATAGCAAACACTCTGGGAACTCTTGCCTAGCAAAAAGACTCATTGAGAAAAGTTTAATATTGTAAATTCTTTGAATGTCAAAGCTTAGGTTTGATGTAGTCCAACATCTCACTTTAAGGTGGAGACACTGAGGCCAGAGAAGGTAAGCCACACGGGGGAACCTGTGTCAAGGCCAGCCTGGGCCGGGGTCTCCTGACTCCCAGTCCAGGGTGCGATCCACCATTCAGCTGCTCCCTTCTCAGAGAACAAGGAGGTAAGTGATTTCATTCTCAGGGATGGCATTTCAACAATGGTTTGTTATAGCATGTACCAGGGTGTGTGAAAAAGAATATTCCCCAAAGCTTCCCGGGGTGATATAGAAATACAGATATAGACACCCCAGATCAAAACAGCCCCAGTTACATAACTGCAACAGCAAATGTTGAATCATCGCCGTGTAATGGAAAAATCAGATTGGTCACTAGGAAAAGTAAAAGGATCACTATGGTGAGTCACTGGGCTCACCCTCCTGTGGAGTCTCTGAAACACTACACCTACTGGTTGATTCAGACTCTGGGCTTTGTCTTCCTTTCTTCCACATTGATGTTTCGATATTTCACAATGGAACTTCACAAGTGAAGTAAATTTCCAAAGAAGGTTGGGCCAAAGCTCTACAATGTGTCTCTGGACTATTCTGATGGGTGGGCTCTGCACCTACACCCAAGGGAGATGGTAGTTTAAAATGTAATAATAATAGCTAATGTTATTGGGTGCCTACTGTGTTCCAAAAAGATACATGGACTCTTGAGATTCATCATCCTGATTAGTCCTCATAACAACTCTATGAGATAGGCATTGTCCCCATTTCACAGATGGGACAACTGAGGCTAAGAAGGATTAAGAACCTGCCCAGAATCTCACAGTTAGTAGGAAGTGATGGAGGTGGGATTCATCCCAGGCAAATCTATCCTAAGGCCTACGCTTTTTCTACCAGAACAGAAGGACTCCTCCAGTCTTATGACTGCCTTTGTGATGTAGAGAAAGGCAGACCCCCAGGGTGTCGTAGGAAAGAAGAGAGAGCAAGTGGAGAGGGCCCTGCCTCCCCGCCACACCGTACTCCCAAAGGCTATGCAGGAGGGGTGGGCTTCCCCTTTGGCAGCTTGGAAGAGTTGAGGTGGGGGAAGAAAACCAGGCACGTCTCTTGGAAGAGGACTTTTTGTTCAGTGGAGAGCAAGGCTTAAACTGATCTGTCACTCCTTTGGTAGACCATGTTTTAACTTAGCCATCCGAGACCACGTGGAAAGTTCTGGAAGGCAACCTTCAATTCAACACTGATGAGGAGCACTGAGAGGGAGGTCTCCTGGCAATCCCCTGCTCTGGCCTATGCCACGTAGTGGAAACTCACCCAGAATAATATTTTTCAAAGCAGCTGTTCCATTGGTGGGCCTGGTGTGGAGAATTACCTCTTCCTCAGGAAGTGCCAGCTGGGCCACATCAAAAACCACCTATTTTGATGGCTTGAAGGGTGATTCACTTCTTTATATACATTACTGGTGTGACCCACTTCCTCAGGCATATCTCTTTTTAATATTCGAATTAGTCAACTGAGCATGCATCTAACCAATTTCCCGAGAGCCTCAGAGACTCAGTCTGAAAGGGTTGGACACTCTGCTTCCAGTTGTAGAGAAGTGAGAAGCTGACCCAGTTTCCCTCTGCAGCGGTTTCATCATGGACTTTTTTTTTTTTTTAAGCCATTTTCTCCTTTTATCCTTAATCAAACTCAATAACAACACAAAAGTTACAACTCAGATGAAAAGAAAACTCACTCAGGATCATTGCCAAGCACAGGTCTCACGCAGTCCAGTGGTTTTCCCTCAGCTGGCCTGGAGGCGGTTCCATAGGGTACAGGAGAGGAGGAGGGGTCTTTGCCTGCATCCATTCAACTGTGACCACCCCTCGCCTCTCTGCTGACATGGGCACCCCGGCCTCCCTCAGCAGTGTGCCAGACCAAGGCCACCTGTGCTAATGCTTACCTGAGTATCTGGCTCCCAGCCCCTCCCACCTCTTCATAGCCTCTGTCACATTGGGTAGTGGCCAGGTCAACAGCGTAGTCTAGTCAGAGACCCACGCAGAGCTGAAAGAGCCCACCCTGCCCGGCCACGCCAGGCCAAGTCCCCTCCCTCCTGGTGGGGCCTTGTCTCTCCCACCCTCAGAGGCTCCAGTGACGTTGAATTTCACCTGCCTCACTCCATACATTCACAGAGATCAATTCCAAATGCACAGCAGATCTAGATGTGAAAGGTGAAACAGTAAAGTCGTCAGAAGAAAAAAATAGGAAAACATCCTCACGGTCTTGGGATTAGCAAGGATTTCTTAAACAAAACACAAAAAGCACTCACCATAAGGGAAGAAACCAATAAATTGGACTTTACTAAAAGGAAAAACTGCTCTTCATCAAACGGCACCATTAAGAGAATGAAAAGGTCAGCCACAGAGTAGAAGTTACCTGCCATACATATTTCTGACAAAGGACATGTCCTCAGAGTATATACATTTTAATTCCCACAAACCAATAACAATCAGATGAGCC
This sequence comes from Balaenoptera musculus, assembly GCF_009873245.2. Classification (NCBI taxonomy): domain Eukaryota; kingdom Metazoa; phylum Chordata; class Mammalia; order Artiodactyla; family Balaenopteridae; genus Balaenoptera; species Balaenoptera musculus. Next base: position 83,154,043 of record NC_045797.1, read on the forward strand.
AATAGAAAAATAAGCAGAGGACTTGAACAGGCTCTCCACCAAAGAATAAAGCCAATGGCGAGTAAGCAAAAGAAAATGTGCTAAAAAAACAACAACAAAAGAAAATGTGCTTTATCAGCCATCGGGGACATGCAAGTAAAACCACAATGTGGTTCTACTATACCCACCAAAGGGGCTAAAATGAAGACAGACAAAACCGTGAGTTGACAAGGACTCTTGTCAATATATATATATACATATATATACATACATATATATATATCTGAATCACTTTGCTATACGCCTGAAACTAACACATCTTAAATCAACCATACTTCAATTAAAAAAATAAATAAATCGAGGTATATTCATACAATGGAACAGGACACAGCAACGAGAATGAACAGCATGTACAAGACACCAACATAAGGCTGAATAAAAGAAGCAGATGCAGAAGAGAATGTGCTGCATGCTTTTATACACATAATGTTCAAAAACAGTAAAACAGTCTTCGGTATAAGAAGGGTGGTTTCCCCTGGGAGAGTTAGTGACTGGGAGGGGGCATGAGGTGGCTGCAGGAACATTCTGTATCTTGCTCTGAATGGTAGTTGTACCTTTGGAAAGTTCATGGACTTGTTCGCTCAGAATTTATGCACTTCCTGATGTAGTTTATAGTCAACAAAATTTTTCTTAACAAATATGAAAGGGAAGGAGTCAAGGTCTCCAACTCCTTTCTTCCAGGAGGTTTCTCACTGTTTATGAATTTGCCCACCTTCTCACCCTGCTGTGACCTTGAACTCTGTGTTTCAAGGATTATTTTCCGGAATGGCCTTTGTCCAGACGATGAACACCTGTGACTCTTCCGTGTGCATTGCTATGGAGGCCGCCCCTGCGGCCTCTGCCCAGAATAGAGGCATGTCTTTGCTTTTCCTGCTCAAGAAGCATCTGGCAGCTTTAAGACAACAGCTTCTTCCACCAAAGCAAACAACAAACAAGTTTTGCCTCATATCCTGCGCACGCACACACACACACACACACACACACACACACACACACACACTGTTTCTTGAATATCTAAGAACTGCAGACCCATTGAGAACATTTAGAAAATGTAGAAAAGAATACAGGAGAAAATAATGGCATCCGTAATCCTATTACCCAAAGATAAAAGAACTTACTGTTTTGGCATGTTTTCTTCCAGTCTTTTTTACACGTATATTTTATGAATATATTTTTAACTGCTTTATTGAGGTATAATTTTACGTACATTGAAAGTGACCTGTTTTAAGTGTAAAATTCAATGACTTTCAGTAAATTTACATTTGTAAATTGATGGGCAGCCATCAATCACCACAGTTGACTTTTATTTTTTATTTTATTTAATTAATTTATTTTTTTAACATCTTTGTTGGAGTATAATTGCTTTACAATGATGTGTTAATTTCTGCTTTATAACAAAGTGAATCAGCTATACATATATAACATATATGTTATAACATATATCCCCATATCCCCTCCCCCTTGCGTCTCCCTCCCACCCTCCCTATCCCACCCCTCTAGGTGGTCACAAAGCACCCAGCTGATCTCCCTGTGCTATGCAGCTGCTTCCCACTAGCTATCTATTTTACATTTGGTAGTGTATATATGTCCATGCCACTCTCTTACTTCGTCCCAGCTTATCCTTCCCCCTCCCCGTGTCCTCAAGTCCATTCTCTACGTCTGCGTCTTTATTCCTGCCCCTAGGTTCTTCAGAACAATTTTTTTTTTTTTTTAGATTCCATATATATGTGTTAGCATACGGTATTTGTTTTTCTCTTTCTGACTTACTTCACTCTGTATGACAGACTCTAGGTCCATCCACCTCACTACAAATAACTCAATTTTGTTTCTTTTTATGGCTGAGGAATATTCCATTGTATATATGTGCCACATCTTCTTTATCCATTCATCTGTCAATGGATACTTAGGTTGCTTCCATGTCCTGGCTATTGTAAATAGAGCTGCAATGAACATTGTGGTACATGACTCTTTTTGAATTATGGTTTTCTCAGGGTATATGCCCAGTAGTGGGATTACTGGGTCATACGGTTGTTCTATTTTTAGTTTTTTAAGGAACCTCCATACTGTTCTCCATAGTGGCTCACAGTTGACTTTTAAAGCATCCATCACCCTCAAAGGATCCCTCGAGAACGTATGACATCTGTCTCCATTCCCACCCCCAGCCCCAGGCAACCACCGATCTGCTCACTGTCTCTATAAATTTGTCCTTTCTGGTATTTCATATAAATGGAATTATATAGTATGAAGTCTTCTGTATCTATCTTATCTTACCATAATATTTTGAGGTTCATCTATGTTGTATCAGTAGTTTTTTCTTTTTTTTGTTGAATATTATTCCAGTGCACGAACAGACCACATTTTGTCTATCCATTTATCAGTTGATGATCATTTGGATTTCCTCCATTTTTGGTTGTTATGAATAATGCTTCTATCAAAATTTATGTACAACTTTTTGTATGGCCATATTTTTTCATTACTCTTGGGTAGAGAAAATTCCTGGGTTATATGGTAAAATTATGTTTAACTTTTTAGGAAACTGAAAAACTTTTTTTTTGAAGTTTTAACATATATTCCCACCAGCCATGTTGACACTTAGTATTTCAAGTTTTAAAAATTATAGCCAGTGTAAAGTGGTATCTCAATGTGAAATGGTTTTAATTAGCATTTCTCTAATGACTAATGAGCGATTCGTGTATCTTTTTTTGATGAAATGTTTATTCAGATATTTTGCCTATTTTTTAATTGGCTGTTTGTCTTCTTATTGAGTTATATATTGTGGGTACAAGTACTTTATCAGATATATTGATTGACAAAGAGTTTTCTTCCAGTCTGTGGCTTGTCATTTCATTTTCCTAATGGTGTCTTTTAAAGTACAAAAGATTTTAATTTTTGGATGAAGTCCAATTTATCAGTATTTTTTCTTTTACAGCTGTATCTAAGAACTGTTTGCTTAGCCCAAGTTCACAAAGATTTTATCCTATGTTTTTTCCTAAAAATATTAAGCTCTTATACATATGTCTCGGATCTATTTTGAGTTAATTTTTGTGTAAGGTGTGAGTTAAGGGTCTAAATTCATCTTTTGGCACATGGATATATAATTATTTTAGCACATTTGTTGAAACACCATTCTTTACTACCAAACACATATACATATCCTTATGCCAGTACTATATTGTCTTAATTATTGTAACTTTATAATGAGTTTTGAAATCAGGGAGCATGAGTTCTCCAACTTTGTTCTTCTTCTTCAGAATTGTTTTGACTAGTTTGGGTTCTTTGCATTTCCATATAAATTTTAGGATTAGCTTGTTAATATCTGCAAAAAATGCCTGCTGGGATTTTGATAGGGATTGCACTGTATCTGTAATTCGCTTTGAAGAGATTTGACATCTATCCAATATTGAGTCTCCCAATCCATGAATGTGAAATGTGTTTCCATTTATTTAAATCTTCAGTTTCTCTCAGGGAAGTTTTATAGTTTTTGGTGTATAAGACTTGTACTTCTTTTGTTAACTTATTCCTAAGCATTTTTATGCCATTGTAAATGGAATTGCTTTCTTAATTTCATTGTTGGATTGTTAATTGATTTTTGTATATTGATCTTTAAACTGTGACCCTGCTGAATTTGTTCATTGCTTCTAGGTGTTTGTGTGTGTGGGGAGGGGTGTGTTTCCTAGGATTTTCTATACAGGCATACCTTGCTTTATTGTACTTCACAGATAATGCATTTCTTGCAAATTGAATGTTTGTGGCAACCCTGCATCCAGCAAGTCTATTGGCGCCATTTGCTCACTTGTCACATTTTGGTAATTCTCACAATATTTCAGGTTTTTCATTATTATTGTATTATCTTTGATCAGTGATCTTTGATGTTACTATTGCAAAAAGATTATAACTTGCTGAAGGCTTAGATGACGGCTATTTAGCAATACTTTATGTTTTTCTAAATTAAGGTATGCATTTTTTTTAGACATAATGCTATTGCACAATTAATAGACTACAGTGTGGTGTAAACACAACTTTTATATGCACTGGGAAACCAAGAAAATTGTGTGACTCAGTTTATTGCAATATTTGTTTTATTGTGGTGGTCTGGAACCAAACCCACAATATCTCCTAGGTATGCCTACATACAGGATCATGTCATCTGCTAATAAAGACAGCTTTGCTTCTCTCTTTTGAATATGGACACCTTTTATTTCTTTTTCTTTCCTGATTGCACTGGCTAGAACCTCCTTAAAATGCTGAATAGAAGTGGTGATAGTGAATATCATCACCTTGTTACCAATCTCAAGGAGGAAGCAGTCATTCTTTTACCACAAAATATGATGTTAGCTGTAAGCTTTTAGTAAAGATGTTTTATTAGGTTGAGGAAGTTTCTATTACTAATTTGTTGAGAGTTTTCATCACGAATGGGTGTTAGATTTTGTCAAATGTGTGTTTTTCTGTATCTATTGATCATGTGGTTTGGGGGTTTTATTCTGTTGATATGGTGTATTACATTAATTCATTTTCTTGCATTCCTTGGATAATTCCCTGTTGGTCATGGTGTATAATTATTTTTATATGTTGTTGGATTCGTTTTACCAGAATTTTTTGGAGAATTTTATATCTATTCTCATAAAAGATACTGATCTGTACTTTTAATTTCTTGTGATGTCCTTGTTTAGTTTTGCTATCACAGTAATTCTGGTCTCATAGAATGAGCTGGAAAGCATTCCCTCCTTCTCTATTTTCTGGAAGAATTTGTGAAGTACTGTTGTTATTTCTTCTTTTTAAAAAAAAATTTATTTATTTATTTTGGCTGCACTGGGTCTTAGTTTTGGCACACGGGATCTTTAGCTGCAGCATGCAGGATCTTTTAGTTGCGGCATGCATGCGGGATCTAGTTTCCTGACCAGGGATGGAACCCAGGCCGCCTGCATTGGGAGTGCAGAGTCTTACCCACTGGACCACCAGGAAAGTCCCCATTTCTTCTTTAAATGTTTGGTAGATTTCACCAGTGAAGCCATCCAGGCCTGGGCTTTTCTTTGGGCAAAGTTTTAAAATTACTAATTCAGTTTCTTTACAATATTTAGATTATCTCTTTCTTCTTGAATCATTTTTGGTCACTTCCATTTCTAGAAATTTGTCCTTTTCATCTTAGTTGTCTATTTGTTGGCATAGAGTTTTCCATGGTACTCCCCTATAATCCTTTAACTTTGGTAGACTCAGCCGTGATGTCCCCTCTTTCACTCCTGATTTTGGTAATCTGTGATGTTTCTCTTTTCTTCTTTGGTCAATCATGTTGCTCAAGTGTTGGTTTCATTGATTTCCTCTTTTGTTTCTCTTTTCCTCATTCATTGATTCCACTTTAATCTTTATTTGATGTATCTATTTTTAAATGTAATTTGATTCATGCAGCTTTATACCTTGTTTTTTTCCTTAAAATTGTCATAAATATTTTCCCATCATTAAGCATTCCTAAAACCCAGTTTTTGTAGGTGCTTAGTATTCCATTGCATTACTTAGCCATCGCCCTATTGTTAAATATGTGTGTGGGTCCCTAGCTTCTCATTATCATGAATGATGCCTAGATGAACTTCTTTCTACTTAAATCTAATGATTGCTTTAGGGTAGTTTCTCAAAAGCAGGTTTCCTGTGTCAAAGCATGTGAATACGCATTCCTTTCTGGAAGGGCTTTACCAATTTTTGATCTCACTGGCGGGTATGAGAGCATTTATCTGACTGCACTTCCATTATGGATGTTTAAGTAGAAACCCTGGCCTGGGTTTTCTGGGACTCAGTGACAGTGGGGTTCAGGGGAGTTGTGGTGAGGCTGAATCCGAGCACAGGTCCCTCAAGCTGCCTTTGGTTGAGGAACAGTGGGTAGAAGGTGAAGGATGTCCTCTTCCAGGTCTGGCCTCTGGGGCCCGGTGACCAGTGCTTGCTGGCCTTGGTGATTCACCACTTTGAAGCTGATGATTATCTGCCTCAGCCTCTGCCAGTGGGAACCTTGAGGGTGGCTCATGGGCCCCTGAGAGCATATGATTCCCTCAGGGTCAAGGGGCCTGTGTCAGCCATTCAGTTCAGCACACACTTGTTACACACCACACACCGGCCACCAGAGTGACCTTCCCAAAGCACAATGAGATGGATTCACCCCACGCTCAAAGGCTCTCTCTTGTTTGCAAAAATGATGTGCAGGCACTTTGGCTTGGTGTTCCACAACTTTCCATAACCTTGTCCCAACTTACCTTTCCAGCTTTGTTCATCCTTTCATTCATTTATGCAACACATAGGAGCACCTACTATGTGCCAGGCCCTGTTCTAAGTGCTGGGATACGGCAGTGACGCGAACAGAAATCCTCGCCTTCAGGGAGATTCCGGTGCCCCCAGCCCTCCCAGCCACCCGCCCCCACCCCCCAACTCTCCCAATACACCTGCGCTGTAACCATGCCAGCCTCCTGCGAATACAGAACACGGAGGAGCATTTTTCTCTCCGCAGTTCCGCCCCACCTTCCAAGAATGTCCGCCGCCGCCGTCTGGTTGTAAAGTTCTGTCAGCTGACAAGACCCTTCAGAGGTTACCTCTTTAAAGAAGCCTTTCCTGGTTCTGTCTGACCAGGGCCCAGTCCCCTGCTTACACTAGGTCATCAGGGATGTTTACTGAATTTAAGTGTGCGGGCCATGGGCCAGCTCCCAGCAATGCTATGGATCTCCTGAACACAGGGCGGCTTTGATCCCCAGCCCCTCCTTACCGTCTGAAGACACCCAGCAGGAGGGGTGCAGGTGGAGGGTCACCGTGGGCCTGTGTGAGATGGCGGAAGCCTGGCTGGACACCGGCAGTGTGCCCCTGGCAGGCTATGCACCCTCTTGGGTCTGCGGGGGCTGATCTGTAAGACACGGGCTTGGACCAGATTGGGAGTCCCCAGAGAATAGTGACCCAAACTGTCCCCCCTGGGAATTTTGTCACAAGTCAGACTCCTGGTCCTAGCCCCAGAGGTTCTGATCCGGGGGCCTGTAGCAGGGCCCAAAAGTCTGTATTTTCAGTGACTGACCACTAAGATGTGAAGTTTAATATGTCCCCAGTGTCCTGCTGTGCCCCGAGTCCCAGCCTGGGAGTCCCTTCAGAAATGGCTCCTCTGCTCTCCCAGGAGGCCCACTAGCCACAGGCATCCCTCAGGGGTGGGTGATGAGGAGCCGCCAGACCCAGTGGGGGAGGGAGCAGGTGCTCTAAGTGGGGAGGGTCTGCTGCCTCACTGAGCCTCAGTTTCCTCCTCTGTTCCATGGGGGACCCCTGCGGGCCTGCCTCACAGGTGGTGCTAATGTGAGGGGCAAGGCCCAGGCCCTACATCAGCGCTGGTGCTGAGCCTCCGGGGGGAAAGCCAGAGAAGCAGGGATACGACTCAGGTGGGGGCCAAGCAGAGGATGGCCTCCCAGGCGGCCATCAGGCAGAGGCCAGAGCTGGGAGCAGTGCCTTGGTGTCCCTCACGGACACACGGCCCTGGGGATAGTGACGCCCTCCATGACTGCTGGGGGCCCAGGGCCCACCCAGAGCAAGTGCTCCCCAAGGGCCTGTTTCTCCCCCTTTCCGCAGTGATGGAGACCCCAGGGACCAACCCGGGAGCGCCACACCTCAGAAAACCTACACTGGCCAGAGAAGGAGGTCAAAAGAGGCAAGGCCAACCCAGGACTCCTGCCACCTTTGTCTGAGCTTGAGATTTATGCAAATGACAAGTGAGGTCAGAGCGCCGGTGATCCTGAGCATTGCCTAGTCCAAAGAACCCATTTTACAGATAAGCAAACTGAGACCAATCAGCTGAATGTGGAACCCCATGGTCCCGAATCAGGGGATCATTTCTGCTCAGCTGTTGTCTGAGGCCAAGGAGTTTTGACTTTGTGCTGGTTTTTCAGTCCTTTTCTTAGGCTGGCCCGTGACTGGATCCTCCTGGGTGTTTATTTCAAGGCACGCGTGAATAAGGAGTTTCTGACAGAGCTTCTGGGGAGAGGGGCTGTGAACGGGGTTTCTCTTGTCTCTCGTAGCCTGGATGAAACTGTGCATGTCACGCCGCTGACCTCTGCCAGCCTGGAGGGAAGGAAAACAAACATTTATTTACCTGCATTTATCTACCGTGAGGCTGACCTTGGACTGAGGGCTTCTACTCGGGGACAGCAAGGCTCAGAGGTGGGAATCTTTATCTCCTTTCCACAAGGATGGGAAGAGCCCAAAGTCACACAGCCCCTCAGTGAAGGCCTGGGATTTGAACCTTGGCCCTTGGATGTCAGGACAGAGCGCCAGAAAAGGAAGAGAGAAATCCACAGTGTTTCAATATGTCAAGTTGAAGGATGCGCCAGCAACCAAACCCTAGGTCGCATGCTGTGGTCAACAGTTTTCCGTGCATCTGCATCTCAGTTTCATTTCTTCACCACGACAGTTCTGTGACGGGGATGTTGCCGTCCCCGAGTGCTGACAAGGAAGCACATGTGCCGCGTGGGGCCACCTGGCAACAAGGATGGAGGCGGTAAGTGTTGAAGCCTGATGCTGTTAGCCACCCCTTCCTGCCTCTGCTCAGAGCCCTCTGGCCAGGGAGTGGGGTCAAGGGCCGTGCCAGGGCTGGTGCTGCAGGTGCCTCCCTGTTCTACGCTCAGGGAAACGGGGGCTCGGAGGGGAGGCCTGACTTGCCGAAGTTCACACCACTGGCACAGGGGCTCCCGCCAGCCGGTCGGTCCAGGCTCAGCGTCTTTTCCTAGACCTCGCCCCCTCCCAACCCCACTCTCAACCTCCGCGCAGCCCTTCCAGATGGATGCAAGGTTGGCTCAGGGGGCCGGCTATGCAGAGAGGGCAGAGGGAGGGGGGCCACGATCACCCCGCAGATGCAACCATTCGGTACTTTCAGCTTTTTGCAAATCCTGAAATATCACCTTTTAATTGCTTAATTTTCTGCATGCGTTCATTTTATTTGGACTAGCCTGGGGCTCTCCAGTCTGACATATTAGAGAACTTCTTACTTTTTCATAATAATACTTAGCATTTATATAGTGTGTTTCATGTTCAAAGTACTTTACAGAGTTCACTAATTAATTGGAACACTAACAGCCGCCTTGGGCAGGTCTGACCAAGTTCTCAGGTTCCTAGTTGTGGGGATGTGATTCTTCCTGTGGTCCGACCCCCATTCCCTCTCTGGACCCCCATTTCCATCCGCAGCAGAGACCCTGGGCCATCGGTCACGGCTTGGCCCCTGTGTGCTGGGCCGTGCCCACGGCTGGGGACAGGGAGCTGGGTCAGACAGGCTGCCCGCTCTGGGCAGGGTGGGCCCTCGAGCTGGAGGCTGGATCCAGTGCAGCTCTGTCCTGGCCACGGGCACCGGCAGCACCGGCCCCTCCGCCTTGTGACCAGGGCACCAGGGGACCAGGGGACGTCCAGGATGTGGAAAGACAAGGAATACAGATGAGGAGGGAGCAGTGGGGAAGGAGAGGAAAGGTGCCCGGAGGAGAAGGGGCAAAGGCAGGACAGCTGTCCCGCATCCCCGTCTGATTGTCCGGGACGGGATGGCAACAAAGTAGGGCAGGAGACGAGGTGCTGACTCCCGCGGGCCGCGGCTCTGCCAGGTCTGTGGCCACTGGGAGACGTTGCTGACCCGAAGGGAAAGAGAAGCGCGAGGCTCCCCGTCTCCACTCAGGGCTCTGACTAAGGGGGTGCTCAGGGCCCAGGCCCAGCAGCCTCCTGGGCTCACGTGTCCCCAGGGCTGGGAAGGAGAGGAAAGTGAACTGAACAGCTAATAGGTAACAGGCCCCGGACCAAATAATAATAATTAACTTTGACTGAGCACTGTGCCGGGCGCTCCTCTTAGCCCTTCACGTGAATTATCTCATTTAAGGTTCCCTGCGGCCCTATGAGAGAGGTGCCACCGGGGTTGCCCCCACTTTACAGGTGGGGAAACTGAGGCAGGGGTCTGAGGCCACAGCACCAGGACTATAACGAGTGCTATACTTTGGATGCTGCTCTCCACCTGTGCAGGCAGGACGCCAAGGCTCAGGACACCCAGAGGATGTGGGTGTGTGTGTGTGAAGGGGTGTGTCCAGAACGACTTACCCCTCACCCAGTCATGGGCTTCCTCACAGGCGAAATGAACACTTTGGACTAGAAGTGAGTGTTCCAATCTTTTAAGCACAAACTCTTGCTCAATGGAAATCTTACATGGGATCCCCAAGTTATAAGACAGATCAGCAAGGAGTGTTTCCAGGTGTGGGCCAGAACTGACTGGCCTTCTTCTTTGGCCCCCCTGGACAAGCCCAGACATCTGGGAAGGGACGTAGAGGCACGAAGGGCCCCTCACGCTGTCAGCCTTTGCCTTGAAGACCCCTGCTATCACTGAGAAATTTCTAAACTCCACAACTAAGAGTTACCATCTTTGAACATAACGCACGCTTACAAATCAGAAAGTCGAAGAGCCGCAGTATAGAGCTGTATATGAGCGATTCACAGCCACACAAACTAGATAGGAATAGCCCCAGCACAAAAAGTTAACTTTATTTTCAATATAAAGACATGCAAATTAATCATGAGATAGTGATTTTTTTAACATCATTTTACAGCCTCTCCCTGAAATGTAAATTGAAACCAAAGCCACTTTATAGAAAAAACCAGCACCAGCATATTTGACAAATATTAACCCAACAATTCTCTCCATGAAGGCCCCAGGGCCCAGCTCCCACCCTCACTGCTACAGGAGACTTCAAGGGTGGCCTGGCAGTTTTGAGTGGCTTCAGGTTGGAGGAGCCCCAAGGAACCCAAGAGCATAGTTGGGCTGTGCGTATTTTTCATTCATCCATGATATTTATGCATATAAATTCAACCTACGTACACTGGGCACAGCCTGTGTTGGGCAATCACAATTTGGGGGCCAAGGTGGGAGCAGCTCTGCCAGGTGGTGCAGAAGTGTGTCCCTATTGTAACAGTATAGACAAGCTGGGTGCACACACACCGCTCCCCCCCCCGCCCCCGTCGCTCTTCCTCTTCTGCTCCAGGCTCTGCTCCCCACGTTCCCCAGGGTCCAAGGTGGTCGGGGAAACAGCTGGAAGAAGGGCCGGCCAGGCCAAGGACCTGCCCAGGTTCCCAGAGCAACACGCAATCAGCTTGGGATGACAGCTGGCAGGGACTTTCCTGGAACCCTGGCTTCCCCAGATGCGCCTGGGGACACACCTCCCTCCAGCCATCCTTCACTTCCTTCTTCAGGGGCCTGGCCCTGTTCAGTGAGGTGATTCTCATTTGCATGGAAAGGAATTTTGAGGCAGTGGCTCAGTGCAATAACCTAAATGGGTTTGTTAAATCGTAATCCTTGAGTTTCACCTCTGGAAAGTCCCCTAACCTTATGCAATCCACACTAACGTGACTTCAACCGGTGGCCGGCCTGCAACAGGGACATCACTACATTTAAGGCAGCCCCTTCCACTTCTCAATGGATCTTATTAGAAACTTTTTCTTATGTTCCCCTTAGTATTTTACACCCATACATCCTTAGGGTAGCTCCGACCAACATTTATCCTTTTCCTTGGAACCTTTCAAGTGCTAGAAAAACAGGACTCACATGGGCCAAGCAAAACTGACATCACTTCCACATGCTTCTCACATGCCCCACTCCCCACGGGTGCAAGACCAGCGTCCACCTCTGTCCCTTCCGTCAAGCGTGATCAGGCCCTTTGCTCCAGCCCCCCAGCCCTGCTGGGCTCTTGGCTTGCTCGCTGTTCCATAAGAACTCTTCCAGTCTCCCTTTTATGACTAGAAACACTGATTTTGGTTGGTAGAATTTGCCAACAGGTCCATTAAGGTGACTTCCCGCTGTGAGACCTTTGTTGGTAGAGAAAGTTGGTGTCGTGTGGGAAGGAGCACACGGTTGGCTCCCCCAGGGCCCGGCTGTACCGCCCACGGGCCGTGAGATCTCAGGGGCAGAACAGGGGCGTCTCCTGGTGGGAGGCTGCATCTTCCCAGAGGTGCAGCCTCTTCTAATTCACACGAAGGCGGCTGTGAGCCCCAGCTCCGGCCTCGCCTGGGGAAGTCAGATCACCTCTGAGCCTCGGTTTTCTTCTCTGTAAAACGAGGCTATGAGTGATGGTACCTGGCAGGTGGTCAGAAATATTTAAGTGAATGAATGGATGGATGAATAAATGGATGGATGAATGAACGATACCTATCTCACTGAGCGGTTGTGAAGACTCAGTGAGATCATGCAGGTGCTTACACCACACCTGGCTCCCAGTAGGAAATCAAAACATGGTTCCTCCTCCCTTCACCTCCTTCTCTAGGTCGAAAGAAGAAAACCCTTCTTCGCACACTGACAGCCTGCTTTTTGGGTCTTGCCTGCATTGCTTTCTCTTCCCACACGTGCTCTGCGCCAGGACCGACCTAGCAGTCCATCTGGTCCAAGGCTACGGTGGCGGCAGCTGTGAGTGTTGGCTGATCCGTGGCGTGCTTGATGTTCGGTGCCTGGCTGGTGGCCCTGGCTGTGGGCACTGCCACGCCCACCCTCTCCAGCCGTGGAGGCCATTAGAGGCTGTTGACAGAGGAGGAAAGTTAGTCAGTCACCCCGCCATCCAGCAGCTGTAGCAGCTCTGTTACGTCACAGCCCACACACCCGGCTGCCTGTCACCCACTCAAACGCACTGGATGACGCCCCGGCCCGGCCCCGGCCAGGGATCCGTCATGACTGTAGCTCCCTACCGCCTCCCCGCACAGCTGCGGGCCCCGTCTTGCCTTGCTACCATCGGCTCCTCTTCTTACGGAGATCACTACGGGGAGAGTGGCGTGAGCAGCCTCTCTGCCTCCTGAGATGAGGCGGCTCAGCGCGCTTGCGCAGGGCTCCGTGGGATCCGGGGCTCCCTCCCAACTGGCCCCTGTGACCAGCCACCAGAGACCCAGGGGACAGCTTCAGATGATCGTTGGTTTAAATTATGCAAATGGGTCGGGTGGGGCTGGGGTGTCAGTGGGAGTCAGCTCTGCCACTGAGCTGCCGTGACTTGGGGTGCATTTCTAGAATCTCAAGCCTCGGTTTCATCAGCTGTAAAGTGGAGATAATAGCAGCACCGACTCCGCACCCTGCTTTAAGTTAAAGGAGATGATGCTTATGAAGCCCTAAGCTTGATGCAGAACCAGGACGTAATCGTAAATGGCTTCCATCAATTGCCGTAATGACGCTTGACTCTTCCTTCCCTTTACTGTGGGTCAGATGGCCAAACGCAAACGCTCAGGCAAGGTCACGCACGTGGAAGACCTCGGCATACGTGAAACACACATGTGCACAAGGGGAGGGGGAGTCTTACTGGTCAACGCTGGCCCCAGTGCATGGGGTGTTCTGTGGTGCTTCCTCCCTCAGGTAAACCTTAGTGTGTCAAGGGTCAGTCTCCACGATTCCACCAGCACAGCCTGACATCTGTGAAAGCTGCCATGGTCTGTTTTCCCTTGTCTCTGTCTCCAACTCTGGGGGCCTCATCTGCCGTGTGGGTGTTTCCAGAGCTCACCCGAGTCCAAGGCACCATCTCACATTCTGCAAAAGTAAACACCACTCAGCCTTGCTGATTCCTTGACTGGGTTCTGGGTGAATCAGTGGGACAGCTTACACATCCTGTTAAGTAATCATCCCCTCTCCCGGGGGTTCCCCTCTTTCCAGGAAGCGGTGTGTAGAAAGTCTGCTGCCTTCGGATGTGCCGTCCCAGCCCAGCCACTGCCCGGATTGCGCAAATGGTCAAGCCGGTGAGGAGCGCAAACAAAGGCGGGTTGCCAAGGTGGATGCTTCCAGTAGAAGGAACGCAGGGCCCAGTGCAGGTAAAATCCAGGCTCCAAAACGGCCCCTGGCAGTTTTCAGCCCGGGCCCATGTTCTCCAAGGGCCAATTGTCTTTATTTGATTTCTATTTGACTATCAAACTGTTAGCTCTGGGGAAAGACAGACATTGTCTCCAAACCTATGAGGTGGATTCATTTCCAGAATGAAACACTGGTTTCCTTGTGGTTAAGGGATTCTGTACCTTGAAGGCAGCACAAGACTTAGGGTCTAGGAGGGTAATTCATGGCTAAGTCTATTGAGGTACAATTGACAAATAAAATTGTAATATATTTAAAGTATACAACATAACAATTTTTTAAAAATTAAATTTTGATGAAGTTTATTTTTTTACGTTTGTCTCTCATGTTTTTGGTGTTACATTTAAGAAACCATTGCCTAACCCAAGGTCACGAAGATTCATATCTAAGAGTTTCATAGTGTTAGCTCTTTTTTTTTTTTAATTTTAATTATTTATTTATTTATTTTTGGCTGTGTTGGGTCTTCGTTTCTGTACGAGGGCTTTCTCCAGTTGTGGCAAGCGGGGACCACTCTTCCTCGCGGCGCGTGGGCCTCTCACTATCGCGGCCTCTCTCGTTGCGGAGCACAGGCTCCAGACGCACAGGCTCAGTAGTTGTGGCTCACGGGCCCAGTTGCTCTGCGGCATGTGGGATCTTCCCAGACCAGGGCTCGAACCCGCGTCCCCTGCATTGGCAGGCAGATTCTCAACCACTGCGCCACCAGGGAAGCCCGTGTTAGCTCTTACATTTAAAAAAATCTTTGATCCATCTTGAGATTTTTTTTTTTGATATGGTATGTTTGTGGGGCGGGTCCAACTTCATTATTTCACATGTAGCTATCCATCAGTCCCAGCACGATTGAAAAGACTGTTCTTTCCCCCACTGAATTGTCTTGGCGCCGTTGTTGGAAATCAATTGCTCATACGTGATTTATTTCTAGATTCTCAATTCTGTTCCACTGATCTATACGTCTGTCCCTATATTAGTACCATTTTGTCTTGATTGCAGTAGCTTTGTAGTCAGTTTTGATATTGAGAAGTGGGAGTCCTCCAGCTTTGTTCTTCTTCATCAGTGTTGTTTTGGCTATTCTGGGTCCCTCGAATTTCCGTATAAATTTGTGGATCAGCTTGTCAGTTTCTGCAAAGTAGCCACCTGGGTTTTTGATAGGAATTGCATAGACTCTGTAGGTCAATTTGGGAGTATTACCATCTTAACAATATTACGTCTTCCGATCTATATACTGGAGATGTCTTTCTATTTATTTAGGTCTTTAATTTCTTTCAACAGTGTTCTCCCTCTCCCTCTTACCCCCAACCCCAGCCTTTTCCTTCCACCCAAAATAACAGCAATCCCTCGAGGTAACACATCAGACGCGGTTATAAGCCCCTCAGCCTCCTGGATGGTCCTCTGAGATGTGTTCCTGTTTTTCCGGGTCCCTTTGATGCTGTGGACCCAAGAACCCCTGAGCACAGAGGTCTCACTCTGACCTGCATGGCAGGGGGGAAGAACTGTGCCTTTGGGGGCTCCACAGCGCCCTAGGACACCACACTGACCTCCAGTAACCCACATGCTCCTAGGCCCCAGCGTGCTGGTCCTGCATTGTTGTCTGCCTGCCCCAGGATACTATGAACCCATTCGAAGCAGTGACCCAGGCTTGGCCAGCTCTGTGTCTCTAGGGTCTGACTCCACTGCTTCTGTTAATGTTTGTGCAGTAAGACAGCTCCCTGGATCTAAACAACTATTAATTCCACTGAAGAGTACATTTGGGGCCGCTCCAGGACAGGGTTGATGTTATGGCACGTCCTGTGAATGAAAGTCCCTCTCTCTTTGGAAACCAAGCATTCTAAGCATGGCTGGAGATTGCCATTCTTCCTCTCATTCCACAGCCTGCTTCCAACTGACAAGACTCAGGGCATTTAGCTCTAACTCAGGTGCTTAAATGGGAGCATTGTTTGCTTTAGGAGTACCCAGAGGCTCAGAGATGGAACACTTTAAATGTGATAAATAATAATAATATTAATATTAATAATAACAATACTCTCTTCTCCTGGGCGCTAAGCCTTTAAATTAAATGTTTCATGTGGCCGGTGCCTTCCAATGCCCACAGGCAACTTGCAGCACTTTCAGATAGGAATTGCAAACAGTGAGAACCATGACTCAGTTGCAGGAGAGCCGCGGGAGACTGTCAGGAGTGCTGTTTCTGAGATACAGCATCTCAGGGAACAGAAGTTTCCTGGTAGGGCAGAAACAGGATCAGTCAGAACAGAAGACACTGGGCATATTGTAAGCTAGATCCACAGGCTGAATGACCTGGGAGGTTCTCCCCAAGTTAGGCTTATCTAGGGAAACCCTGTTGGCCAAGACGCTGACATCCCACTGGTGTCCGGACACCAGGTGAGTACAGCACTTCTTTTGAGAGAAGTGAGGCTGGATCCTCACCCAACGTTGCTGGGGAGATTTTATTTGTCCACCAGAAATTCCAAAGTAGATGCAATGAACACTACCTGGTCTGGTCCCACACTCTGGGGCATCTTTCTTTCTTGGAGAGGGCACTACAGAAATCTGATTTTTACAAACTAACCATGTTCTGTGTGAATCTGTTCTCAAATGTTTATTCGTAGTATTTGGGTTGGCAGCCCGGCTCTAAAATGGAAGAAGTTAGTGAAAAAAACCCTAATGTGTCTTTTTACCAGGCCTAAAGATACAGACATGTTTAGGGACAGCCCCCCCAAAAAATAGGGGGGAGTCTAAGAAAATGACCCTATAGCCCTTCTGATGTGCCCAGGATTTCTAATCAACGTCTTAGCACCTCATTCTGCAATAGGGACAGACAACCAGGGATCCTGGACCTTGAAATACAGAGACTCAAACAAACAAATAAGCCTGAAGAAACAGTCTATAAAGGAGGAAGGAAAAAATCATTCTTATGGAACTCCTGAAAGGAATGTTAATTCCATCCATGAAACAAGAAGCAGATGGTAGACCAAAAGAAGGCTCAGAAGACAACTAACAGTTCTGGAGAATTAAAAATTTGATAGAAATAATGAAATAATCAAAGGACAGGAAAAAGAAGTTGAAGACCTCTCCTAGGAAGTAAAGCCAAAAGGCAAAGTGAAGGTCTAGGGCTTCTCAGGTGATCCAGTGGGTAAGACTCCGTGCTCCCAATGCAGGAAGCCCGGGTTCAATCCCTGGTCAGGGAACTAGATCCTGAATGCATGCCGCAACTAAGAAGTCCGCATGCTGCAACTAAAAGATCCTGCATGCCACAGCTAAGACCCAGCACAGCCTAAATAAATAAATAAATAAATAAATAAATAAAAATCTTAAAAAAAAAAAAAAAAAACACAAAGTGAAGGTCTAGGAGAAGAAAGACAAGCAAACTAATGGCCTAAGGCAGGGACCCCAGTTAGAAACAAACCCCCAAAAAAGCAATCTAGAAAGAGGAACTGAGAAAACAGGAGAGGAAATAATGGATGAAATAATTCAAGAAAATTTTCCCAGACTAAAGGGTCTGAGTGTCCAGAATGACAGGGCCCCTGAGTTCCAGCACAATGGAGGAAATTTGACCAGTGACCAAGGCTTTCCTGGGAAAGTGGCTTGCTTTTTTTCCTTTGAAAACTTGTAAGCAGTCACTTTCCCCCTGAAATGTGGGAGGAAAGAGGCCTCTGGGAGTTGTTGATAGTTCTGGTAGGTGAGAAGACTTTGTAGCAGGAACTAAAGGGAGGTTTAGCATGCCCTACCCCGTACCTCACCTCAGTATCAGGGCATGCACTCTGGGCCCCCAACACTCCCTCCTTACCACCTTGGGGTCTCCTGAGATTTTTCTTTGAAGGAGATTTCATAGGATGAAACATTGAATTGAAGGGGGTGTCTAATCAGTGGAGAGGGTTACTAAAGGGGAATGAGGCTCAGCCTGGGTGCAGGAACTTGACCGTGGGGGGAGGGTCCAGGTCCCTTGCTGACTGTCCCTGGGAAGCTGGGGAAAAGAAACTGTTTTAGGAACAGAGGCGTCAGGAGCTGCGGCAGGAAGGGACCTTTGACAGCTGCCACAGGGTGCATCTGTGCTGGGTGGGGGAGGAGTGCTTTACACGCATTTTGGCTGAAGGAACAGGTGATGCCATAGCATCATCCCCTGCTTGGCCTTTTTAAAATCCCTCATCCGACGGCACACCTGTCCACGGAGCAGCGTTTCAAGGCTGGATGAGCAATCCATTCATGTTTACTCTGTGGTTGGGTATGAAGAGACCAAAGCAAGGATGACAACCCTGGCCACTCATTTGCATTATGGTAGAAGGAGCTGAGGGCCTTTCTCCAAGCACAGGATTGATCTGTGATCCCTGAGTCACGAGCAGGTGAATGGGAGAGGCTTTCAAACTGGGGCGTTGGAGGGAAGCTCAGGTTAGTAATAGAAGCATAGTGAGCTGTTCTTGATATGACTACCACTCTCAGTAATTATTATTATTATTTGACCTACTCAGATGGATCCAATTAAATAAGAATCGTTTTGCAATCAGGATATTCAGATTATGACAAAGAGCTCTCTCTTTAGAGGCAAGAACAATCCCTTGGGTTTATACTACTCTGGGTGGTTTATAAAGCAGCTCTACCTGTAGGGTCTCCTTTAGATTTTGATCCACACAACCAAGAAGACCAGACATTATTGCCCCATTTTATGAGCAAGGAGTTATTTTATGCTTCAGAGAGGCCAAGTGACTTGCCAAGGTCACACAGCAGGAAAAAGAGAGAGCCAGGGCTGGTCTGTTCTTCTGGCCCCCATTTCAGATTTGCTCCTGGGGTGGAGGGACAGCAAGTGCTGGAAGGAGCAGGGATTTTGGGTTAAATAAACAACTGTAATATAGGTCCTGATAATGGGACCCACTGGGTGGCAGTGGGACCCCTGAGCCTTCCAGAATCTGTAAGCCTCAATCCTTCACTAAGTCCCAACCAGGCTGTGCTGTGAAAACTCTGGGTGTTGTTTGCATCTGAAGGAGACATAAGATTCTTGTTACTGACATTTCAAAATTAAAATGTGGTTTTCCTCCTGATTATAACAGCATGACAAGTTTATTACAGAAAATCTTGAAAATACAGAAGACTATGAGGAACAATTAAAAATCACCCATATCTCTCTTAACACTATATTTCCTTTCTGAGATCTTTCATGTATAGATAGGTATTTATTTTTTAAAGAATTAGGATCGTGCTGTCTATGGTTTTGCATTCTATTTTTTTCTCCACTTCAACTTATTTCACCATTCTCTTCTTATGACAATAGTCTTTGGGAATATGTTATTTTAAATGATATTGTATTCCATCATATGCAAATAACTTTTTGCTTGATTTTTGTCTTTGGAAAACCATAGAGATGAATTAAAATAAGAAAGAGAGACAGACTATATGCCTGTGTAAATTTCCAAGCACAAAAGTCTCTTCTTTAAAAACAAAGTTAGAGCAATTAAAAAAAAAAAAATCACACACACACACACACACACAATTGAGTTTAAAAGGCATTTGAAAAAAACTTAGCATCCTTTCCTTAAAAGTTCTAAACACTATATTATGGAAACTTTAAAAATAAAGATCATTTACCAAAAACCAACGGAGAATATTTTTCTAAATGGTGAACCTCTAGAATAATGTTCATTTAAGTCAGGAACTAAATAAAGATGATATAATCACCATCGCTATTATTGAACATGATCTTGGTGGTTCCAGCAAATGCAATAAAATTTTTTTAAGAACTATAAAACTGGTTTGAACCTTGGAAAATAAGAGAGAACTTTGTCTATTTTTGTTGATGATATACTTAGAAACCGAAGAAATTAGTAAAAGTGATCAGAATTAATGAGTATTTGGTGACATAGCTAGATACAAGATAACTGTACAAATATTGACAGCTTCTCTCTATTCTAGCCTTAAGTAACTAGAAATGGGAAAAAAAGTATTGACAGTAGCAACCAAAACTATTGAATATTTAGGAACACAATATAACAAGAAAAAAGTCTTACATAAAAACAATAAAATCTTATCAAATGACATAAACAAAATCCTGAATAAAGGGGAAGCCATACCTTATTCTTGGATGGGAAGGCATAGTATTTATTTAAAGTCATCCCTCCTAGAATTAATATCTATATTTAATGCAATTCCAAATTGAATCCTAACAGAGTTTTTTAAGGGACAGATAATTGGATTAAAATAAATTATAAAGTTTATTTGGAAAAATAAATTCCTAAGAATACCAACTTTTTGAAAAAGAATAGTTAGAGGAATTTGCATTATCAGATCAGGACATACCAGAAAGCTACTCTATTCAAATAAATATGGTATGGGCATAGGAAGAGAAACTAGCTCTAGAACCAAATTGAGAAAGCAGAAATAGATCCAGTATGTTTAAGAACCTAATACATGAAAAAGATGCTCTAATACATGAAAAGATGGATTAATTTGTTCTCAGTCTTACAACTTACACAGGGGTCAATTCCAAATAAAAACTTAAATATAAAAAGCAAGACAATAGGGATTTCCCTAGTGGTCCAGGGGTTAAGAATCCACCTTCCAATGCAGGGGACATGGTATCAACCCCTGGTCGGGGACCTGAGATCCCACATGCTGCAGGGCAACTAAGCCCTCGCGCCACAACTACTGAGCTTGCCCGCCTCAACAAGAAAGAGAAAACCCGCATGCCACAACTAGAGAGAAACCTGTGCGCTGAAACAAAGAGCCCACTATGCAGCGAAAGATCCTGCGAGCCACAACTAAAACCTGATGCAGCCAAAAAAATAAAGAAAAACAACCCACAAAAACAGAACTAAACAGCCATAAAAAAACCAGACAGACATGTTTGTCAATATTAAACCATTTAAAATTGTTTATGGCAAAAGGTATCTTAAATAAGGTGCCAATTATTTGCAATTCAGAGGACAGACAGTAGCTTAGTATCTATTATTTACAAAGAGTGATTAGAAATTGATGAGAGACAATTACCTAATAAAAAATGGACAAGGATATAGAGAAGCAATTTACAGAAGAGAAAATCCAAGTGACTAACAAAATTTTTTGTAAGATTCTCAAAACTCTCGAGTATAGGAAAGGCAGTTTATATTAACAGTGAGATAATTCTTCACAGCTATCAAACTAGCAAAATTTAAAAACAGCAATAACACCTTTTGCTCTTGGGGATATGGTGAAATGGGTACTCAATTACTGGTTACAGCTTAATTGAGAGGCAATCTGGCAACATCCATTAAAATAATACATATATATCTTTCAGCCTAGCAATAACCCCATGTCTGGGTATCTAATGCATAGAAATAAAAGCATCAGTACATAAGACTTTATATTCAAGAATTACAGCTCTGGAAAAATGTGGGAACAAAGTGAATACCTATCAATAGGATAGGGTTGAATAAAGCATAGTAATTCTCACCTTAGAATATTATATAACCATTAATAAGAATAAATTAGGGCTACAACTACTTTAACTTCTTTAAATTCAGGTGGTTAACTTCTTTGAGAAAAGTAGGATGCAAAAACCTGTATAAAGTATGACCTTGTTTTTGTAAATAATATTATTAGAACTTTGTATATGCTTGTATATTATTATATACAAGGAGAATATATTTTAGGTTGTTAGCATAGACGTCCAGGGGAGTTGTGATAAGTGGAGCTAGAAAGGGCATGAAGGGCTGGCAGAAAAAAGGCAAAGGAAAAAATTACTGCCCCCCAAAAGAAAAGTAAACCAAAGGGGATGGTGGAAATTGTGCATTCTGGGCCTTCTTCCTTGGCCTGGGCCCAGGGGAAGTCCAGTGAGATCTGCCATATCTGCCAACAAAGACACAGCATGGAGGTTTTTCTCTAATATTTAGCAAGTAGGAATGGGAGACACAGCTTATCAGCTTAGCCTACTATGACCCAGTACTATTGAGTAAAATCATTCTTATTGCATCTTCTTCAGCAACAAGATGGTAGTGAAAAGTCTAACCTTGCCCTGTCCCCATATGGGTGATGAAATGCAGTCTTTTATTGCCTGTCCCACCACGAGCACTTTCTCGGACAGCTTCCCTCCCCGAAATGCCAGCTGCCCACAGGGGCCACTGGACTCAGGTGTCAATTGCACTCAGGGTACACATGAGTGGAGAAGAGGCCAGGACCAGTCATTTGGTGATGGTGAGCTCTTGCACTGAAAGATTATGTTGAGTTGGGGCTAGGGTGACCGTTTGGGGCTGAAGAAGCAGGATTGAGAGAGTGATGAGGGAGAAAGCACAGACTGCAGTAAGAACCACCACACATCCCCAGAGAGAAATCGAGAGAATAGTCACCAAGCCTTCAATGGTTTCCCAGCCCCCAGCTTCCATTCCCATGAACTGGACTTTGTTTCCATGAGCTTGCCCTGTGCACCAGTTATCTACTGCTGTGTAACAAACATCCCCAGGGCGTAGTGGCTTAAAACAATGATTTTATTTAGCTCATGATTCTGTGTGTCAGTGACTTGAGCTGGAGTCTGTGAGGTTGTCCCTCTGGGCTGAGCTGAGCTTGGCTATGCTAGGCTTGGGGTCACTCACTTGTCTGGGCATCCATCCACATGTCTCTCATCCTCCAGCAGGCTAGCTTGGACTTGGTGGCAGGGGATTCCCAGCCCAAGAGCAGAAACTGCAAAACCTCTTCAGGTCTAGGCACAGAACTCTAATGATGCTTCTGCCAAAGCCAGATTCAAGGGGTGAGGAAGAGGCTCTACCTCTTCATGGAAGGAGCTTCGAAGAGCTGTGGCCGTGTTTGCACACCCTGTATCATTTTGGTAACTACATTCATTCCATTATGTGAAAAAATTTCTGACCCCTGAAGCCAGAGAGCTTTGGCTACAACGTGGATATAGACACAGAGCCCTTAATAGAGATCAAATCCTACCTCTCTCTGTACCCTGAACCCTAAAAAATAATAGTAGTTCCTGTTTGTTGGTCATAGGAGGGAGCAGGCAGTTACAGCGAGTGGACCCTGAGGAGACTTTGCAGCAATTGGCCCGGGCCTGGAAGGAAAGGCAGGCGCCCTCCCAACTGAGGTGAGGGGCCAGCAGGGGCCAATGAGCGGGCAAGGGAGGCACTGGGGAGGATGGTGTGTGAGGAGTGCTGTGTGCCCCAACACCTCCTGGTCCCCGTCCTGTTCAGGCTAATGAGGGAGGACCTGACTCCAGCCCCCTGTGGGTTCTGGAAGCGCAAGGGCCACGTGCCTCTGGCGTCTCCTTCCTCAGAGAGCATCTTGTGCAGGGACAGATTCCTCTTGGTGCTGAACAGCAGGGATGGCATAGATGCCTCCATGGAGCTCGCCGTGTGCCAGGCACTGCTCCACCTGCTTTCCCAGGAGCGCAACACGCACGGACTCGGGCCGCTAGGTCCCCCCCTTACCGGCTCTGGACACCAGGCAGTGCTTCATTTCACTTCCTCACTTGTTAGCTGATGATGGCACCATACCCCTCACGGTTCTCTGCCGAGGGAGGTATCTCAGTACTTAGCCCAGGGTCTGGCACTTGGGAAACACCTGGTAAACATTGTAGTTACTGACGACCAAGCCATTGCTCGTTCATTGACCAAACAAGACGATGAACTTGTTTCAGTGACATTGCGTATTTGTGTTTACCTCTCTTTCCTGGCTCCCCAGCTAACCTGCATGGAAGTTGGCAAGACTTTAGATCACTTTATGCTACTAGAGGGTATCATGATATGCCACTGGGTGAGTGTGTGGGGTTTGGCCATCTTGAAACAAAATGGCAGCTGGTAAATGTTCTTAAATTAGCATATCTATTGAGGCTAAATTGAGTGAGGTTAGAGGCCCCCAAACTGCTAAGTTATGATTGTTCTTATTCAAAAACTCAGATATCACCTTTAAATTAAGAAGTGGCTTATACTCTATATGAAGACATTTAAGTTACAATTGCTATTAGCTCTAAATCCATCTTGCCTATAATCAGAGAAATTTATTTCTACTATCTTGAGAACAAGAGTCTCCATTTTTCTGTTCATGAAAAGTTTTAGTGATTTTTTTAAAATTGAAACTTCCAGGAGAATATTCCACAGGCACAAAGTTTATGACCTTTAAATAGTGGCAACTATGTTGTTTTTTCTTACAAGAGGGGTACCTGGATTCACGTTTGATAAACATTTTCCCTCTCGGCTCCCCTCTCTGTGCTCCCACCCCTTCTCCAATTTTCTACCACCACAAAGGTCAGATGAGCGTCAGTGGCTCCCATGAGAAAGGAAAGCTGAACACTTCTCATCTCTTGTAGCAGGAAGACATAGGCAAACACATGGTGGTTTCTGGTGGGGTTGATGTATGGGGCACACACCCACACACGGCTGTGTGGACTTGTTGTTCCCACAAAGTGAGTCTTTCATGGTGGGAAGGGAATATTAATTTATTTGATTGGATGCCTGTCAGCATTGTTCTGTGGGAAAAATGCCAAAATGGCACCAGAAAACAGGCTTGACAAAGCATCAGCTGAAAATCACTCCTTTATCCACCTCTTCACTCTTACTTCCTGTTGCCCTTGGGTCTACATCCACCCATTTCATTCATTTATTCATTCATTCATCACTCATCCAGTATCTTCCCTGTGCTGGGGATACACAGACAAAGAACCCAGGGTTCCACCTTAAGGAGCTCACACTTAGGGGGTGGCAGTAGGGGGAGAAAAACAAACAAAGGGCCAGTGTCCCATGTCCTGGTAGAGGGAAGCTCAGGGAGCCCGGGCAGCTCAGCGGACAGACGGGCCACCCGCTCAGCTTCGGACAGGGGAGGCTGCCAGGGTGAGTTGACACTGCCGTTGGGTCTGGAAGGATGAGTAGCCCTCACCAGGAAAAGAACCAGCAGAGGCAAATGTTCAGAAGAGGGGAGAGGGTGGCAGTTCCGACCCCTCCAGCCGTGGGGCAGGTGTGTAGCACACAGGCACACAAAAACACCATAATTATTTGTTCAGTTGTGTCTCTTGCCCACTGGACTGTAAACTTTAGGGCACAGATGGCATTCCCTTCCTCTGTGGCAGCCCCAGCACCTCACAATGGGCTTGATGCTGGTGGGGCCACTCAGTGAATGGAGAGTGAGTCAAACAAAGGCCATCACACGGCTGACCCTGCAGTGGGCTTCATCTTGTCCTGGCCCAGAGGGGACTTGGGGTCCTTTCTCCTTTCGTGGAGCCTGGGACTTGGGATTCTGATCTCTGAGTGCTTGCTGGGTGCCTCAGAACCCCAAGATTCTTCTCTCTGTACCAAGTTATAGAAACGACAGTGAAAAATGCAATATTTTAAACCTGACTCCGAAATGCCAATGACATCTCCAAAAGTGGGAGGTGCTTCTCCTTTCTGGTCTATAAATTAATGTCAAAGGAAGACATACGGGTAGAACATCACATCCTTTGAAAAAAAATAAATTATTTGATCAAAGAAGATTGTTTGGTAAACTTGCCCAGAGTTCAATTAATTGGTTTGGGAGCAGATAGAATCTCCCTGAGATGTTCTGCTGCTAGATTAGTGTTGGTCAAGATGTTTTGTTTTGTTTTGTTTTTAAATTAATTAATTAATTAATTTTTGGCTGCATTAGGTCTTTGTTGCTGCACTTGGGCTTTCTCTAGTTGCGGCGAGCGGGGGCTACTCTTCACTGTGGTGTGCGGGCTTCTCATTGTGGTGGCTTCTCTTGTTGTGGAGCACAGGCTCTAGGCACTCGGGCTTCAGTAGTTGTGGCACGCGGGCTCAGTAGTTGTGACTCGCGGGCTCTAGAACTCAGGCTCAGTAGTTGTGGCACACGGGCTTAGCTGCTCCACGGCATGTGGGATCTTCCCGGACCAGGGCTCGAACCCGTGTCCCCTGCATTGATAGGTGGATTCTTAACCACTGTGCCACCAGGGAAGTCCCTGTTCAAGATGCTTGAAGTTTAGAGGAGAGCGGATTCTCAGAGGAGAAGCCCATTTGAATAATTGGCATCACATGGGTTCCCAAACACTGTTTCCCAACATGAAACCCTCCTGGAAAGATGAAAGAGACACTTCCCTATAACTGAGCTGGCTTTGCTGCCAATGGAAACTTTTAAGAACAGGTGGCTTAGACTTCCCTGGTGGCGCAGTGGTTAAGAATCCACCTGCCAATGCAGGGGACACGGGTTCGAGCCCTGGTCCAGGAAGATCCCACATGCCGTGGAGCAACTAAGCCTGTGCACCACAACTACTCAGCCCACACGCTGCAACTACTAAAGCCCGTGTGCTCTAAGGCCTGTGCTCCGCAACAAGAGAAGCCACCGCTCGCCGTAACTAGAGAAAGCCCATGTGCAGCAATGAAGACCCAATGCAGCCAAAAATAATAAACAAATATAAATAAATAAATAAACCTTCTAAAAAAAAAAAGAACAGGTGGCTTATGACTTTCCCTTGAAAACTGAGTGTTTGAAGAGCACTGGCAAGTGGGAAGAGAAACAGGTTCGGAGGGGGAGGCCTTCTCCAAAGTCTAGACCACAGCAGCGTTTCTTGGCACTGCTGACTTTTGGGGCCAGACCATTCTTTCTCATCCGGGCTGCTCTGTGCATTGTGAGACATGTGACAGCATCCCTGGCCTCTACCCACAAGGTGCCAGGAGTACATACCCCTTCCTTGTCGTGACAACCAAAAATGTCTCTGGACACGGCTGAATGTCCCCTAGGAGGCCAGAATCACCCCCAGCTGAGAACCACTGGGCTAGACCAATAAAATCTATCCTTTGGCTCTGAACAGAATTAGGTACCTGGAGCTTCAATGCATAAACTTCCTTTGTCAGGGAATGTTTCCCCCTCTAGCTGGTTGCTTTCCTCTTCCTAGCCTGTAGAGTGAAGATGGAGATTTAAATTACAATTCTCAATGACTGATTTGTAGTATTGCAGGCTAGTCCGGAGTTGCGTCTCCTCTTTCCTGTGACATTAGCAAGCCATTTTCATCTCTCAGAGCCTCAGTTTCCCCACCTGTGAAGTACAGAGGATGCCTATTTCATTGGTATGGTGGAGATTCCATTAGCTGACGTAGGCGGTGCCCAGCACACAGCAGGGATTAATACTTGGTAGCTAATCTTGCTGTGTGTACACTTCTCTCTTTAGCCAGGAGAGGATGGGACCATTCCCAGGCCAGAGGATCCAACCTGCTACTAAGCGCTTTGCTGTTGGCTTAACTCGTTCACAGCCTGTCTCACACCTTTAGAAAGAGCCAGCAGACCATTCTCTCCGTGACAGGTGTACAGGGCTCAGGGAAAGAGCAGGGCTTTGAGATCAGTCAGGCCACACTCAACCTCTGGCCCCACCATTGCCCAGCTGGGTCCAGGGCTGGGTCACTCAGCATCCTCACACTTGCCTCTCCTCCCCTGAGAAAACGGGGTTAAGAGTCCCCTCTACACAAGGTCTTGGAAGGGACGAAGTGGGTGACACATGTAACAGTTCCCAACACACAGCAGGTTCCAGGACATTGTAAATGATCACGTCTGGGTCAGTCAGAGTGACAAGCCCAAGCCCCAGAAGGCAAGGACCAGAGCAAGCACAGCCCTTGACTCAGGGGGACTCGAGCAGGCGTCACTTTGCTGGGATGTGCGGGAACAGCTTCACCTCAGATGCGGCTTCTGTGCAGCGTTAAACTAGGCATGAGCTCGGTGTAAGTCGGCTAGCTGAGCACCTCGGTCTCTAGAACCATGAAATGTCAGCTCTGAAGGGACAGTTAATGATCATCTCCGTCAGCGGTTCCAGACTCTTGGTTTTCTTTAAGCAAGAAAACGTTCTTCCAAACCCAGCCATTTGTACCCCAGAGACTATAAAACTAGCAAAGACTGTGGCAAAGAGCTAGGGGCCGGGGGGGAACAGTGTCGGGTGCAATCCTCTGGGGTCTCCCCAGGGGGCCTTCGGGCTCAGAGACACACAAGTCCAGAAGCATTTACTTCACAGTCTAGCTCTGGCATCCAGTTTGCTTCTCCGTTCTCTTACTCCGAGAACCTTGGTTCTTAACAGCATAGACATTTATCCTGCTATATACATTCACATATGTAATCATTTCAGAGTCACAATATCCACATTAGCACCACGAGGACAGCCACTGAACGCAGTTTCGGTGGGTTCTTAGGAGGCTTGGTGTCGCTAAGCTGTAACATCTAAGCACTGTCAATGGAAATAGTCTTCTCTGGGCATTTCTGTCTTCACATTGATATGCAAACATTTATTTAATCAGTGTTTTTTTTGTTTATGGATTGCTTTGCAGTTCTTTTTCACTTTTGTTTTTTTTTTAGTTACATGAAATAGATGCACACTTCCAAAATTAGCACCGTGAAGCAAGGCACATTCAGAGAGGTCCAGCTTCCACGCCTGTGTCCCCCCACTAGCCCTGCTCTCCCTCCTCCCATGGGCAACCGTTTAAAAATGAATGTTTGGCTATTATATGTAGAATGGATAAACACCAAGGTCCTATTGTATAGCACAGGGAACTATATTCAATCCCTTGTGATAAACCATAATGGAAAAGAATATGAAAAAGAATATATATGTATAACGGAGTCAATTTGCTGTACAGCAGAAATTAATACAACATTGTAAATCGACTATACTTCAATAAAATAAAAAAAGAAAGAAAACATAATGAATGTTTGGTTTACTCTGGCATTGTTTCTTTGTGAAAAATAAGCAAATATATCTTTTGAGTCCATATATATGCTGAATATGTATATATATATATATATATCATGTATATATAAGCATATTATTGAATATATACATATATAATACAATATATACATGTAATACATATAGAATTTTTAAGTTAGCATACTGCCTATGCACCATGTTTCTTTCTCTCAATATACCTTGGAGATGTCTTCCATAGCAGAATATGGAGATTTTTTTCTTATTCCTAAAATCAGCACCTACACCCTTTTCATTCTGACAGGTAAGGACACTGGCCCAGAGAATCTCGTCTGTCCTCCGTGCCCAGGATGTGTGGGGTCTGAGAGGCCACAGGACGAGCCCAGGCCTCTTTCTACTAATCACACACTAGTCCAGGGCCCCCTGAGACAAGACGTCTTTCCAAGGCTGCGGGCCGGGGTCATGTCTGCGCAGCTCTGTCCCCTGCCCCCAGGCAGAGGGTCAGAGCACCCCGGGGACTTTACCCAGACCACAGTCCAGGGCACCCAGCCCCAGGCCCCAGAATGGGGGCTAGAAAAGGCTTAGGCAACCCCAAAGTCCAGCAGTTTCCTGCACAGACGAGCAGTCCGAGGCTGGAAGAGGCCCCAGGCTCCCCACACAGGCACCGATCACGTCTCAGGCTCTGCAGGATGCAAGGGCTCTTCCCAGAGGGACCGCAGACCATGGGAGTAGAGTCCAGGAGACCTGGCTAGAAACGCGGCTCTGCCCTCCCATGCTGTGTGGCCTTGGGCGAGCCGCCTAACAGCACTGAGCCCCCGTGCCCTCATCTGTCAAACGGGGATCCCACGCTGCAGATTTCATTGCTGGTTGAGCCAGGTGTGTAAGAATTGGAGATGAGAGTTTCCCGCACACGATGGGCGTGCTGTAAACTGCAGCCACGGTGTCTTTCGCCGTGGCCCATTTAGGATGTAGCCACACGAAGGAGGAACACCAGCCAACCGAAAGCCAGCGTAGTGGGTAGGGTGGGTGCGGGGGCGGGTCTGGGAGCAGCGGTCACATCCCCGCCCTGCTTCCCCCTCCCTGACCGGGGCCACCTCTGCTCAGGGCTGGGACCTCACCCTGATCAGCCCCGGGAGTGAACTGAGAGCCTGCGGTAGAGGAGGCGACAGAAAGGTGACAGAAGCTCCGGGGAGCTGCCTGGGTCTGAGAGACCACGACAAGGCCCTGCCAAGGCCCCGGCTGCCCTTCTGTGGCCATTTCTCCCGGAGCAGTCCCAGAAGTGCCGGAGCCCCGAGGCCCTGTCCTCTTGGTGGGTAATTCCCGGTGGCCCTCCAGGCTCCCAAGGGGCATCCTGCCAGACTTTCTATTCTTATGGTCACTTTGGCCTCTCAGTAATCCTGGGGAACAGGCATGGGGCTTTGCAGACGGGAAAACCAAGGCTCAGAGGCCACCGAGATCAGAGAGTTGGTGGGAAATGCAGGAAGGGAAGCTTGACCTTCCCTCTCCAGGGACAGTGTGTTCCCCTCTTTGGTAACACATTCGGGTAGCCCCCAGGCCTCCCTGAGTCTCAGCTTCTCTTATCTATAAAATTAGATGATCTCAGAAGTCCCTTCCAACACTCAACTCCTCAAATTCCAAGAATCAAGGAACATGGATTTCCTTCCTCTCCCCCATCTGTGTCAACCCCTCCTTGGGGGTCTGTCCCTGCAGAGAACCATAGGACGACTCTGAGGGCCCATATTTGGTGAGAGGGCGGCCCCCGCGGCAGGGTCTGCGGGTGTTCGTCCCTCCCCAGCTCTCAGTCACCTGCCCAGGAAGGCCGGCCGGCACGCGGGAGAGATGACGGAGCACCTCAGCCCCTCCTGATTGCCGGGTGCTCCCCGCCTCCAGCTTCCCACTCAGACCCTTGCCAGGGGGCTGCTCCCTGCGCTTTGGATGTGGAGTGAGGGATTTCACCTCTGTGTTCCATTATGTCACAGACTTTATCTTTCTCTCTTTCTTCATAGAACAGGGAATTTTGTGGGAAATGATTTTTTTAAATTTACTTTATTGAAGTAAAGTTGATTTACCATATTGTGTTAATTTCTACAATACAGCAAAGTGATTCAGTTATACATATATATATATATATATATATATATATATACATTCTTTTTCATATTCTTTTCCATTATGGTTTATCCCAGGATATTGAATGTCGTTCCCTGTGCTATACAATAGGGCCTTGTTGTTGTGAGAAATGATATCTCGAAGGTAAAATTAAGATCCTAACATTTGGCCTCGTAGATTCCTTGTGGGGAACCAATGAAGTAAGATGGAGACAACACATTCACCAAGGAGCTGGCCCAGACCAGGGCATGGCCGGTCCTCGCAGGACCACGGACCTCTCCGTGGGCACTTAGCCGACCGCTGACCCGTGAGGTGCTCACCACACTCTGGGGGAGGGGGTCCCAGTTTTCCAGATAAGGAAACACCCAGAGAGATTCAAATCCTCTTGAAGTCACAGAGAGTGAGTGGCAAAGCTGAGATCTGAAAAAAGGGACTAGAAATCGTTGGCCCTTCACCGTCTGTCGCCCAGAGGCAGCGGCTTGGGTAGGCTGGACCCCAGTGCCCGCTTCAGTGGTCTGCGCTCCTGGGACCCCATCTTCAGGCTTGCCTTCCTCTCCATCAGCCAGCACTGCCTCCCCAGAGGAGACCCCTCCCCAGACCACAGAACCCTGGAGTGAGCAAGGCAGATACACCTTTCTTCTGGGTGCCCATTCATTTCATGTTATAACTTTCAAGTCTAAATGTATTTTTTAAACATGCCAGATAGTTGTGAAATTATATGACTCTTCAGCCTATCCTGCATCCTCCCATTTTTCTGTGTATGTCGTACACAAAAAAGAATAATAAAAATCACTTTTTGTCAGTATCAGGTGCTTTACATGAATTGACGAAGGGGCCCAGGTGTTATAGCGTTGACCCCAAATCTCACCCCTAATGGGGGCAACGCTAGACTCAATCCAGGTCTCCTGGGACCCCAAGCTCGTGGTTACCCCACTCTGACTCTGCTTCCCCCAGTAGAAGACCCTCCTAAAGGCCTGGGTTTGTCTCCCTGCCCCCTCACCCCAGGCTCCCCAGCCTGGGACTTAATTACACGCGTGGAAAGGCTTCAAGCAGAGATGAAAGGGATCAGCACTACGGAATTTTCCACACGTGGGCCTCTCGTCTGAAAGCTCTATCTATCTATTTGTCATCTATTAATTTTTTTTTAAAGAAGGTAATTGACTCTCCCACCACAGCTCAGAGGCAGGTGGAGACGGTCTTTCCTTTTTTTCTTACGAAGAAAGGAGCCTAGAGATGTGGGCTGGGTGGCTTTCTTGGGGGATGGGTGTTTGAACATGAACTATGATGCAGGGTGGCAAGAGCTCATTTTTCCTTCACACAACCTGGTCCCGGCCTATGCCTCAGTTTCCCCTGTGATTACCTCTCAAATCTGCCAAGGGGAGTTATCGATAGAATGTCACCCAGGCCCTCCTCAGAGCTCAAGCGTGAAGAGCAGTGGCTAAGGTCAGGAGGGGGTTCTAGAGTTCGTCCTGGAGTCCTTGCCTCATGTGTCAAACTGGGGTGATGACATTCACCTCATGGGGTGGTCATGGGATTCCAGGAGATAACTCATGGACAGTCCCTAACCCAGGGCCTGGCACACTTATTAGAGACACTATTATTTGCTGAAATCTGTAATTATCATGCTGCATTGATTATTGGTAGGGAGAAAATGTTATAATTTTTTAAAATTATATAAATTATCTTCTAGACCTTTTTTCCCCCACTTTCTATGACTATATCTGCCTTTGTTCCTGCTTGTATAGAAATTAAGTTTTTGCCTTTTCCTGCAAAATTATCTTTTATAGCCTACTGGATTATGATAATAATACTTTGTACTTTCACAGAGCCTTTTATCTGGGAATCTCAAAGTACTTCATAAACTTTAATTAATTCCTGCAACAAGCTCCGTGAGGTAGGTAAGTATTATTATCCCCATTTTATAGATAAGGAGAGCGAGACATGGAGAAGTTAAGTAATTTGCCAAAGGCCCCAAAGCAGGTAGTAGCTAAGTCTGAACAAGACCGCAAAATGCCTATCTCAGGTCTCTCTTGGCCCACTGGGGCTGCCCTGCTGGTCTCCCCGGGCCCCAGGGCATGATTGATGGGGAGGCCTCGATCAATTGCAGTAACCATGTTAAATACATGTTGGATGGCTTACAGGTGTTATGCGGAATTATGTAGGCTGACTCATATGCTTTGCCCCTGGGTACTGGCCTATCTTCAGGTGAGCTGAGCAAAACCTGCAAACCCACTTCTCAGATCAGGATGCTCTTGCTACAAAACTCCCATTTCCCCCAGATCTGGACTTAAGCAAGCATCTGCTCTGTGCCAGGCACTGTGCTAGCGACTTTTTTTTTGCCTGTGCCCTCTCTTCTAAATTTATTCTTATGGCAAAACTATGAGTGACTACTGTTATCCCCATTGTACAGATGAGGACAGTTGAGGCTCAGAAAATGAAGTGGCATATCCAAGGTGACACAGTAGAACTGGAATTACAAACAAGTTCTGGCTCAAAGATGGGTGATCTTGTCACGCATCAGCTGACACCTGGTGTCCAGTTGTGTGGCAGGAAGGGTTATTGACCCTACAATGAATTTCCAAGGGGCAATGGTAGGTGATCAAGCTAATAAATAGCTTCTGTTCTTGTATGCACAAATTAATAAGGAACTCTCCTGGCAAGGTCTGATTGTATGCAAGATTTCAGAAAGGAGCCTGGTTCCTCCAGAGACCCTTTTCAAAGGGTGTAGGGCAGAAAGCTCCCATTGTGTGCCCACCCCACCCTATCTCTCCTTACTCAATGGCCTCTCACCACGGGCAGCAAAACTCCTTCCCGCAGGCTTGAGACCTGGGAGAGACTCAGGAAGCTTCACTTTCTTTCCTCCATAGTGACTACTGAAGTCAGACAAGCCTGGATTTGAATTCCGGTTCTGTACTCATTCATGGTTAATCTCAGGCAAGTCTCAACCTCTCTGAGCCTCAGTTTCCTCATCTGTAGAGGCATTGTTGCAAGGATTCAATGAGGTAACAAATACCATGGCTCGCAGCACAGGGTCTGGCATACGGTAAGTGCTTAGTAAATGTCAATGTTCTACATTCCTCTTGCCTGATCGTTGCCCACATCCTATCTGGCTGACTCAGACCAGTGCTGACCAATTCTTTTCTTTGTTGCCTTTGCCAACATCCTGGCTTGGACCCTCAAGGCCCTGTCGTACCTCACCCAGGTCATTGCAACACCAAGAGCGGTCACAAGAGCTGCTCTCCGCAGTCCTACGTGACAGCCCGCTGGGGCCACCCAGCTCTGCCTCTCACCAGTCCTCCATGTCACTCTTGTCTCTTTTGAACCCCTCCTCGCTAAAGTGACGTGTTGGGCTTAAGGTGCTTCAAGCCCTCAGCCTTCCAGCCCTGGTGCCCCAGGATTCCACTCTGCCCTGACCACTTTAGAACTGCAACCTCAGCCTCAGGAAATGAGGCAGCCCCTCCCCGGGGCCACTAGGTGAGGGGTGGTCATAGAGACTGAAGGATCAGGCTTCTCTCAAGTAGGGCAAATCTGAGAGAAAAGAACGAGTTTTCTATTGGATTATAGCTTTAAAAAATAAGAATCGTGGGACTTCCCTGGTGGTGCAGTGGTTGAGAATCCGCCTGCCAATGCAGGGGACACGGGTTCGAGCCCTGGTCCGGGAAGATCCCACATGCCGCGGAGCAACTAAGCCCGTGTGCCACAACTACTGAGCCCGCGTGCCACAACTACTGAAGCCGGTGCACCTAGAGCCCATGCTCTGCAACAAGAGGAGCCACCGCAGTGAGAAGCCCGCACACCACAGCAAAGAGTAGCCCCTGCTCGCCACAACTAGAGAAAGCCCACGCGCAGCAACGAAGCCCCAGCGCGGCCAAAAATAAATAAATAAATAAATTTATATTAAGAAAAAAAAGAATGGTTACACAACAGCATTTAAGCTTTAAACAAGTTCTAAAATATCAGCCCCTACCTTTCTCTCTCTTTTCCCTGTGGGCGTCCCTTTGCTCTTTTCTGCTCCTCAGGCCATACCTCCTTTCTGGCTCAACTGGTGAATCTTAGTTTATCGTGAGAATCCCTTCCCCAGACACACTCAAGGTCTTGGTCAGCTTGGTATTAAAGGTTCCTCTTGGACCTGCCTTTTCTCTGCTCCAACTACAAGCAGGCTGGGTGGCCTGGCCTGCCTTCCCCCACAGGGAGCACAGCCCGCCTAACCCCACAGAAGCCGGCAAGGCCAGGGGGCCGTGAGCCTGTGAGGTGCCTCAAGGAAGTGGAGGGCCGGTGGGTGGGAGATGAGGGTCTGGCAGCACAAGCAGGGAGCCCTTGAGGAGAGGGGGGTCCTGGGACCCAGCCGGCCCCCGTTCTGGGCCAGCATTGCCAGAGGCGCCCTAAGAATGGTCCTCAAGAGGGCCACTGAGGCAGGGACGTCGGAGCCTCAGGCAGCCGGGCCACCGGGCCTCTTAGACCAGGCGTCCCGGGCCACGGCCTGCAGGACAGACCCTGAGGCCCCTGTCCTCCCCCTGACTAGACGGTGAGCACGACAAGGTCAGGGACTAGGAGGGCATGTCCTGTGCACCCAACCTTGCCCAGGGATGGCCTGTCCAGCGACAGAAGCATGGAGGCTCCAGATGACCAGCCCTCAGAGGGAAAGGACAACACAGCTACCGTGCTGGCCCCAGGCAGCCTCTGACACGCGATGCCCGCAGCCTAGGAGATCTGGGGCTGGCCGCCTGCCTGGCCCCCCAGCATGCCCACAGCCACCTGGGGTCTTTGGCTCCCTGATGGGTCTGCTGTCTCCTCGGCCTCCCTACCTGGGTTGGCCTGAGACAGTCCCTCAAGCCTTGACCAGTGGGGGGTATCTGGGCCTGCAAAGGCAATGACCTGGCCATGGCCAACCCCACCCAAGTCCGGCCCCCTGGGGGCCCTGTCCTCTCCTGTTCTCTGAGCTGTCTGCCTTTCTTACTTAAAGAGTAGCAGAATTAAACAAATGTTTGCTAAGTTCATGTGCCTAGACAGCCTCAAGAACTCCCACACTCGGGTCATGTAATCCTCCCGCTAAAGGAAAGTAGATTTCTTCACTGCAATGGGTCCTTCTAGAAGTTTCTGGGCTATCACAAAGAATGCAACTATAAAAGAACAAGGATGGTGTGTGTGCATGCACGTACGTGTGTGTGTGTGTGTGTGTACATGTGCACCTGTGGGCAGCCCCTGGGTCCAATGGGAAGTACTGAATTCAAACCAGAGTACAAAAATGACCCTAGACACCAAAGCTCAGCCAGCTGCGGGGCCCCTGCTCTCCAACAAAGGGAGTGAGCAGAGACATGGGCTCATCCTTGATCTGGCTTAGAAGTGCAGACCCCCCCCCCAAGCAATGCTGTTTTCTCTCATTTTTAAAAATCACATTTATTATTTATGATCATAAAAGCCAAAACTTGCTTATTATAGAAAATTTGGAAAATACAGAGAAAAACTAAGGTCATCTGAAATCCCACTATCTCTGGGAGAAGTCATACCTCCTGAGCTCTCAGGGGGTGGCAGACACACGGTCCCGTGAGCGGGCACCCAGCTGGGCTGAGGGGCCGGCACGCGCGGAGGTTCAGTGAAGGGCTTCGGTCAGACCGTCAGGGGTGGCCGTCCAGCCTGGACTCCAACCCCACCAAAACGATCTACATTTTAGGCTTTTTCTTCCGACGTAAACTACTTCCCTCCTCCACTTTCAACAAAACTGGGCCCAAATTGCATTCATCTGGAGTCTGCTTTCTGTGTTTAAACCCTGTATTGTAAACATCTTCCCTGGTTGTGAAGCATTCTTTTGAGAACACCATTTCGGTCCCTGTGTAAGTTCCCAGCCTATGAAAACCTACCCACGATTTATTTAATTGTCCCGTTTATTAGCCTTCAGGGGCAGCCACGTAAGTGACAGAGGACGCTGCCCCTCTTGAAAAACTGACCCCGCAGGCCACCCCTTCACGGGGCCCCCAAGCCGGGGCTGCGATGGGCAGGGAGGGGTGACTGGCCAGGGGTCCAGGGCTCCCCTACTCCTTTTTGTCAAAGAAGGTTCTCCTCGTTGAGACTGCCAGCTTGCTTGGTGGCTCTGAGGTTTCCTTTGGGGACATGAAAAAGCTCTGGGAGTAGATGGGGGTGCTGGTCACACTGCCCTGTGAATGGACTGAATGCTGCTGAATTGTCCACTTCAAAACGGGAAATGTTATGTGGATTTTACCACAATTTTTTACAAAAACTGTCTAACTGGACCCATCACTTTGTGGCAGGACCAGGTTTGCTTCCCTGGTGGCCTCATTCTAACCAGGGGCAGAACAGGAGGAAGGCTTAGACCGTCACAGAAAGTTGCATGCCGCAACTAAAGATCTCACATGCCGCAATGAAGATACCATGTACCGCCAGTAAGACCTGGCGCAGCCAAAATAAATAAATAAATATTTTTAAAAAAATAGTAATAATAGGGAAATGGGGTGGGTGGAGGAGGGAATAGGAAAACTGTATATTTTCTGCTCGATTTTTCTATAATGCAAGAACTGCTCTGAAAAAATAAAGTCTATTAATTTAAAAAAAAAGTGATACCACACAGACCCTGGCCAACCAGATGTAAAAAGAGTCCCACAGGCCCCCTGAGGGACGGGCAGTAGCTCTTTCTTTGCTGAATCATGCAGGGAGGCTGGGAGGGAGGAAGGGTCCCAAGGTGGGAGTGGGGGGCAGCAGTCACAGGGCTCAGGGCTGAGGAATTATTTCAATATGTAAATAACGGGTGTGGCCCTAGCATCTGAATATCAACTCTGACTAGTACTAAGATTATCCTTGTTATTTTTTTTTATATATATTTATTTATTTATTTATTTTGGCTGTGTTGGGTCTTCGTTTCTGTGCGAAGGCTTTCTCCAGTTGCGGCGAGCGGGGGCCACTCTTCATCGCGGTGCGCGGGCCTCTCACTGTCGCGGCCTCTCCCATTGCAGAGCACAGGCTCCAGACGCGCAGGCTCAGTAGTTGTGGCTCACGGGCCCAGTTGCTCCGCGGCATGTGGGATCTTCCCAGACCAGGGCTCGAACCCGTGTCCCCTGCATTGGCAGGCGGACTCCCAACCACTGCGCCACCAGGGAAGCCCCTATCCTTGTTATTTTATATAAGTTAAAGGCAAAAATGAAGCAAGCAAAGATGTGACAGCCCTGTAAGCTAGATATTGTTACCCCGTTTTACACATGAAAAAACCGAGGCCCAGAGAAGTTGTGATTGTTCAACAGAGAACGGTCCAGATCTTGGGATCTGAACCCAAGATTTTCTACCCCAAAACCCAGCTCTTCTCAGAGGAGAGAGGGCTCTTCAGGCTGACGCTGCTGGCGATTAGCTAACCAGTCACTGGTTTACTTCTTGGTGAAGGTGGGTCACAAAGCTGGCATTTGCAAAGAGCCCAAAGGACGGTTCTGCTTGTGCACAAGAGGAGAGCTTCTGCCCGACTTGGCTGTTCCCTCACCGGGCAAATCTTTTCCTTCCCTTCGCTTCACTTTAAATCTGGAGAAAGTCAGCATTGTGAAGACGCTGAGAGCTCACTGGGTCAGTCATCCCACCCTCCCATTTTATAGATGGGAAAAGTGAGGTTCAGAACAGGGAAACGACTTGGCTAAAGAAACAACCAGAACGTGGCAGGGCCAGGGCTAGAAACCAGGCCTTCGTACACCCAGCGCGCTGCCTGCTCTCTTGGCAGGGTGCAGGTCAGGGCATAGTCCCTCTCACTCCCCAGGTCCCAGTGCACACGTGCAATTAAGCCACAAGGAGCCGTTTCCCCCTGCAGTCAGCGGGCACGGCCACAAGGCCGCTCTGTGAGCTGCACTCAGTGATGTCACTGGGAGTTGTCCACGTGTGACTTCACGGAGGTGCGACGGTGTAGCACCCGCCTCCCCTGTGTTCCACATCTGCAGCTCAGCATCTTCCGGATCCTTCATTCACTTTTGTGAAGTGTGTGTTTCACAAAAGTAATGCTTAGCTGTGAGTCCATTTTGTGTAATAAGGGGTTTGGTTTTATGACAGGAAGAATTTCCTTTGTCCAGCAGCAGGAAAAAGTGGTTTTAAAGTTAAAATTATGTCATGGGGCGGCTCTCAGACTCTGGCAATGTATGACACCTCACAGGGGTGCTTTCTTCCAAGGGGAGGTCAGAGCCGAGGGGGCACAGCCTGTGGCTTAGGGAGCCATTCCCACTTGCTTCTGAAGCGCTGAGTTAACAGACTTTCTGTTGCAGGCCAGAGTCCTGCCTCAAGGGCACAGCTCTTGAAGGGCCAGGTTGAAAGGGGAAAATGGTTCCAGCGAATTCAGATGGTCTTCAAGATGCAAATGCTGGGACTTCCCTGGTGGTCCAGTGGGTAAGACTCCGCACTTCCAGTGCAGTGGGCATGGGTTCGATCCCTGGTTGGGGAACTATGATCCCCCATGCTGCGCTGCGCGGACAAAAAAAATGCAAATGCTGTTGGGTGTGTCACTATTTGTATGTCTAATATCGACGTTTATAGCTTTGGCCTAGAACTGCAGCATCTAACATGGCAACCACCAGCCAGGCATGGCTAATTTAAACGAATTAAAATTAAGTACAATTACAAATTCGGTTTCTCGGTCACTCTAGCCACATTTCAAGTGTCCAGAAGCCATATTTAGTAGCTGCCATTCTGGACAGCAAAAGTAGAGAACCCTCCAGGGGTGCAGAATTGGATGGCATTGGCCTAGAAAGTGAGGACCACTGGCAGGAGTGGGTGAAAAGAGTATTTAGTACAGATCCAGGGACCTCCCAGAAAGTCCTGAGCCGCAGAGCACGTGAGCGAGTCTGCAAGTGTAGATGTAGTGAGAAAATCTAGACCTGGGGACAGTGCACGTCGTTCTACAGGGAGGAATCTGCTGGTTGCACCATGGTGTCAAATCGGTTCTGCCCAGAACAAGTTCCAGAATGAACCCCACTTAGTGGGCGACTCGCTGGAGACACAAAGGAACCATAGGCAGTCTCTTGTTTTTCACTTTGCATGTATTTTTAGTCCTGGATATCCAATCGTGAATATCCAATTATTATAAATCGAATCATATTCTTCCAGAAAAATGTTCCTACTTATTCCAAGGGCATGTTTGTTTTCAAGGAACCAAAGTGACCTGGATTAAGGAAAAGGAGATTTCTTCTAAGGAGTTGGGAAATCTCATGACACCTGAGGAAGGCAGCTCCCCCCTGGCAGGGCTGGAAGTGGCCCCTCGCAGGCCCTGGGTGGCCCCCCCACCTGCCCCTCTGCATCCCCTTTTCCTGCTCCCTCGGCCACAGGCCACGGGGTCATTCTCCTCTGTGCACGTGCCTTATGTGATTCCCTCAGCTGCCTGCTCTCAGCTGATCCTGGCTGACCGACCCCCAAGCATTTTGGCTCCAGGGTGCCAGCACTCACATCAGCAGTCCAGGCCAAGCATATCTGGCCCGCTGGAATTAGGCCCTGCAGGTCCGGGTCAGGTATCTCTCCGATGTCCGACCGCTTGAGCCTGAGGGTACATTTATTCCAAGACTGCGGAAGGCACATGTGCTCTAGGACAGGTGGAGACAGAGGAAAGAATGGCTGCCTCTCTGGTACAAATTGGTGTGAGATCAATCGGAGCAGCCTCGATAGTGCGGTCAGAAAAGAGAAAACGAAACAATGCTAATCTCTATGGTCATTTACAATGATCAGATTCGACTGGAAATTCAAGAATGTGAACCTAAATTTTCAGTGTCCAAGTGTCTAGAACACAGCCTGCTCAATGAATATTTGTACAAAGAATGAATGAACGGCCTCATTGAACTATAAGAGATCCACAGAGTACAGGAATTTTATTTCATATATTTGATTTTTTTTTAATTAATTTATTTATGACTGCATTGGGTCTTCGTTGCTGTGCGCGGGCTTTCTCTAGTTACAGCGAGCGGGGGCTACTCTTCGTTGCGGTGCACGGGCTTCTCATTGCAGTGCCTTCTCTTGTTATGGAGCACGGGCTCTAGGTGCACGGGCTTCAGTAGTTGTAGCTCACGGGCTCAGTAGTTGTGGCACATGGGCTCAGTAGTTGTGGCTCGTGGGCTCTAGAGCGCAGGCTCAGTAGTTGTGGCACACGGGCTTAATTGTTCCACAGCATGTGGGATCTTCCTGGACCGGGGCTCAAACCCGTGTCCCCTGCATTGGCAGGCAGATTCTTAACCACTGCACCACCAGGGAAATCCCCAAATATTTGATTTTTAAAAGGAAAAAAAAATCCTTTTGTGCCTAAATAGACACAAAGTTTTTAACATCTTTCTTTCAGCAGACATTTACTGAAAATTTACCCTGCACAGCACACTAGGAACCCTTGGCAATGAAAGAGACACAGAACCGGCTCTCAGAGCTCCATCTCTGAGCTCTGTCTCATGGGGAAGACACAAGTAAGTTTGTATGTACATGTATTCTAAAGATGATGAAGGAAAACTGAACTTACACTTACTGACTCTCTTGATAAATTTCACTGTAGCAAACACAAGTATCCAAAATCATTCCAAAGTATCGGAGGTGGCAATGAAAAATGTTATTTTGAAGACAAAGATGGTGTTTCTCCCATGAGACAGCATTTTAAATATGCCTTAAATCAACAAAGAAATTTGCTTGTCAATTAAAAGTTAGATAATACAGGACAGCACAAAAAAAGAGAGTAAAAATTTTGTCCATTCATATACATTTACAGTAAAGTCCCACTGTTTTGTTTGGGGTGATGAACAAGTTCTGGAAATGGATAATAGTGATGGCTGTATAACCTCATGAATGCACTTAATGCCACTGTATGGTATACTTAAGAAATGGTTAGGGACTTCCCTGGTGGCAGCAGTGGTTAAGAATCCACCTGCCAAGGCTTCCCTGGTGGTGCAGTGGTTGAGAGTCTGCCTGCCAATGCAGGGGACACGGGTTCGAGCCCTGGTCTGGGAGGATCCCACGTGCCGCGGAGCAACTGGGCCCGTGAGCCACAACTGCTGAGCCTGCGCGTCTGGAGCCTGTGCTCCGCAACCAGAGAGGCCGCGATAGTGAGAGGCCCACGCACCGCGATGAAGAGTGGCCCCCGCTTGCTGCAGCTGGGGAGAGCCCTCGCACAGAAACGAAGACCCAACACAACCAAAAAATAATAATAATAATAATTAATAAAATAAAATAAATAAATAAAATTTATAAAAAAAAAAAAAGAATCCACCTGCCAGTGCAGGAGACATAGGTTCGAGCCCTGGTCCGAGAAGATCCCACATGCCACGGAGCAAAGCCTGTGTGCCACAACTACTGAGCCTGCACTCTAGAGCCCACAAACCACAACTACTGAGCCCATGCGCTGCAACTATTGAAGCCCACGCGCCCTAGAGCCCGTGCTCTGCAACAAGAGAAGCCACCGCAATGAGAAGCCCGCGCACCGCAATGAAGAGTAGCCCCCGCTCGCCTCAACTAGAGAAAAGCCCGCGTGCAGCAACGAAGACCCAACACAGCCATAAATAAATAAATAAATAAATCTATTTTAAAAAAAAAAGAAATGGTTACAATGCTAGATTTTAGGATCTGTATATTTTACAATAAAAATGAAAGAAAAAACTCTCACCAAAAAAACAAAAACAAAAACAAAAAACTCTCACCAGACACACAATTTTATAAATGTTTTCTTTTTACAATATAGCACAACATTTCTCCATATCATTAGAAAACATTCATAAATATGATTTTACAGATTGAATACTATTTCATCCTATGGCCGCAGCATAATTTTATTACCATTCCATTCATGCTGGATATTTGGAGTGCTTTCCAATTTGGGTTATTATAAATGAAGTTTTTGTGAATACCCTTGGGCATAAAATTTCATATGCTTTTTAGAGTCTATCCTTAGGATACAGTCCTAACAGTGGGATTCCCAGATTAAAGGAAATGGCATTCTTAAGGCTTTTGATACTTATTGCCAGATTGCATTCAGTAAATGCTGTACCGATTTACACTTCTCTTAGTTATGAGAAAGTCACTGTCCCAAGTCCACAGCCTAAACAAATACATTTTTGAAAATTCTTGGTGACCCGTGGTTTCTCCCCTTCCTCCTGCTGGGTGTCTTGCTTCACAGCTCTCAAAGTGCTGCTTTGGGCTGAAAGCTCAGTAACTGCTCTCAAGCCACCAGCTCGGACCCTCGGAAAGAACGTTGGCAGCAGGGCGCCCAGGACTGCAGAGGAGGGCGTGCGGCACGGCCCGAGTTTCAGGCAGGTGGCGCGTTCTGGAGAGAAACTGCGAGAGAGGAGGTGAGTGCAGAGGAGGCCGTGCGAAGGTTGGAAGACAAGAGGCGATGGTCACCTAGCGGGAAGGGACGATGACGCCTCAGCCATACCAGGACGCTAGAACAACAGCACAGACCAGGGCTAACCGCACCAGGCAAGCCAGAATTGACACCCGACTTCAGTACCATCTGGAACCACAGGTCTCCCCTACAGTCAGCACCGAGAGGCTGTATGGAATGGGACCCCAAACATCTGACACGAGGGCCTCACTGGAGACGGTGGGGTTCGGTCTCCACATGGGTGCAGTGAAGGGAAAACATGGTCCCACCATCCAAGGACCGTGCAGCCTACTGGGGTCACAAGACAGCCCACGGCAGAAGGCTAGTTCTCCGCCTTGTCTAGAAAGCAGAGACCAGACAAATCAGATGTGGCCAAGAGATTCCGGAGAGGCCAAAAGCAAAGCGATCCGTAGGATTCCAGGGACTGGGGCTTCCCTGATTTGGGATGAGACAAATTCAATCAGCAAGCATCAAAGGGTCAGCTATTCCAGGAGAGGAAACTGGCCCAGTAGATGCAGAGGCAGATGTGAAAACTGACAGTGGTTGTGTCCCTTCCAAACGTCCGGGCCTGAGCTGGGCACATAGCAGTTCACCCAATACACCTGCAACCGACAACAGGCCCGCAAAACTCTACGTCCAACGACCCGACAGAATAATCGCTAGACGCCCAGAGGCACAGAGATGGAAGGACTTCCCCGTGAGCCCAAGGCTCACTCTGACCAGAGCAGCATTTGTGCTGACCAGGTGCTGTGGTTTGAGGGCGGGAGAGTGGAGCCCAGGTGCAGGCAGTGAGGACCTGCATGGCCTGTAGATAATTTTTAAAACTGACTAAAAGCTGCTCTGCATATTATTATCACCATGCCCATGAATTTTAAACAATGTCACTGATAAAATACTCCTCCCTGAAAAAAATTCCTTTGTTCAAAACAATTGCTGTGGTTATGACTGAGTTTTAATAACATAGATGTGAACTTCACGTTTTCATTACCTGCCCTTTCATGAGCTTTGTATTCTGCACCTAAATTAATTCTGATAACTCCCAGTTCCACGGCTGGGCCTGATTCCCACACACTGGACCACCTGTGTTCATTCTGAGTCTTGCTCATGGGGGACGATGCTTTGATGGCCTGACCAACTGGCCCCGGTCAGCTGGGATTTTCTGACTTCAGCCCTGGTCATCCCAAACACTTGGATATCACAGAGGCTGTGAAGGCAAAAAACAGAGCTTGAATTATTGCAATTCTGTCATTCCACTTGCAGTTTTGGTGTTGAAAAAAATTTTTTTTGGCCACGCCTTGCGGCCTTCAGGATCTCACTTCCCCGACCAGGGAATGAACCTGGGCCCTCGCAGTGCAAGCACAGAGTCCTAACCACTGGACCGCCAGGGAACTCTCATGGTGCTGAAATTTTAAACAGTGAAAGTGCTAACTGCAAGACATCATCTATTCGTTCAGTAGGTACAAATTTTAGTTTGTACGTGAAATGTTTAACTTAATTTGAATAATGTCTTTAGAACTGAAGTCTCTTCTTTTAAACCCAAAGAACAAATCAAGAAAATAATGATTACTGCTGGTTTTTTACATAAGTTACCGCAGAAGACAATCTTGTACCAAGGAGGGGGTATGAAAGCTTTTCTGTTTCAGGGTCAAGTCCAGTAGGTACAACATTGGTGCTGTGTATAAATTATCTCATTTAATCCCCATGGCAACCTTATGAGGTGGCTTCTTTATTTTCCCCTTTTAGAGATGAGGAAACTGAGACTCAGGGAAGTGAACTAACTTGCCAGGGAGGGCTGGGGTTCAGACCCAGGCCCTCTGTCCCCAGAGCCTGCTCTCTTGACTACTCTACTGGGACATATTTAACCCGAATGCTGGGCTCTTCCAGAGACCAATTCTTGCTGGGGTGTGGAGGCCTGGCTACGAATTTTTTGGTGAGAATATTACAGCTGCTTCTTTCAGTTTCACGTGGCTGCATAACAAACACTCCAAACTTTAGTGGGTAAGACATTCATCTATTAGGTGCACAGA
Organism: Balaenoptera musculus; assembly: GCF_009873245.2. Taxonomy (NCBI): domain Eukaryota; kingdom Metazoa; phylum Chordata; class Mammalia; order Artiodactyla; family Balaenopteridae; genus Balaenoptera; species Balaenoptera musculus. Next base: position 83,198,975 of record NC_045797.1, read on the forward strand.
TTGCGTGTGTCAGGGACGGTGATGCCGGGTTTATCTCTGCTCTGTGACATCTGGGGTCTCAGCTGGGAGGATTTGGTGGCCGAGACTCCCCGGCTTGGGGCTGGGCGTTATCTGTTGGTGTCCTAGCTCACACGCCTCAGTTGCTGCTGGCTATCAGCTGCAGCTCAGCTCACTGGGGGCAGAGCACCTGCACAGGGGCTCTCCACGTGGCCTGCAGTTTCTCCCCGCCTGGTGGCCTCAGGGTAGCCTCACTCTTACAAGGTGACGGTTCCGAAGCTGAGCATCCCAGTTAGCAAGGCAGAAGCTGCATCGCCTTTGTCACATTCTCTAGGTTTAAACAAGTCACAGGCCTGCCCAGATTCCACTTCGCTTCTCAATGGGGTTGGCAGCTGTCTTTGCAAGCTCCAATTCGCCTCTCTTCTCATTTCTTGCCCAGCTGCTCCTGAATCTTCTAGCTCCGTCAGTGCTCAGCTGGGCCCTTCCTGGGACTTGCAGCCTCCTCCAGTTCCTGGTCTATCACAGATCTGTCAGGTGGTCCCAACCCAGAAAGCATTTTGGTGTGGGGCTCTAGGAGAAGCAGCAGATAAGAGGAGACCTTCGATGTATATGGTATCTGCTGAGTTTTGAAGGCATTTACCAATCACCAGGCAGTAGCTACCTCCCTGGACTGTTGGTGAAAATGTTTATTCAGACTTTGAAATTCCAGACCCTTACATTTTTTAAAGTAGCCCCTCTCTAACTGATTCACTGAATACTTTTTGAACAATTTTGTCTCATCCCAATACCCACCGTTTCCCTCCCTCCGGGAAGGCCGTGTCTTCTTTGCTCCTCTGCCCTCCCGAGCTCTGGCACGAGAAAAGAGGGCAGAATGGAGACCAGGGACTGTGTCAGGAGGGCAGGAGGGCTGCGGGAGGCACGGCTGTCAGGGGAGTGTCCCAGCAGGGCAAGGCCATCATAGGAACACAGGTGGGGCAGTCTGCCAAGGAAGGGAGAGAAGGTTCTTCCAGGGAGGGGAGTAAGCAGGTCCCAGGGGTTTCCCTTGCCGGAGACAGAGTGATGGAGACAGTTTCCTGAGGCACTGGACCCTCCCTCAATGTTCGAGAAGAAGCAAGGGAAGACAGAAATTTCTGTTTGGACTGTCTTGAAACACAACACCCCACGGGGGCTGAGCTCTGGGGATCACAGCCTTGTAAGCTTTATGTTAACTCGTCTTGAGCTTTGACGATGAGCCCCTGCACACACACACGATCTCTATTCTTCACAGCAAGCTTGGGAGTCCTGGAGAAATCTGAGGTTCTCCCCAAGTGGCTTATCCTACACTCTTGTCCCCTGCTTTCTTCTGGCAGTGGAACCTTCATTTTGACAGATAGTGGATTTGTTTGTTAGGGCTGATGTAACAAAGTGCCACAGACTCGGGGGCTTAGACAACAGAAATGTGTTCTCGCACAGCTCTGGAGGCTGGAAGTCCAAGATCTCTGGAGGCTGGAAGTCCAAGATCAAGGTGTCAGCAGAGTTCATTCCTTCGGAGGGCTGTGAGGGAGAATCTCTTCCAGGCCTCTCCCCCAGCTTCCAGGGGTTTTCTGGCAATCTTTGGTGCTTCCTGGCATGTAAAAGCATCACCTTGATCTCTGTCTTTATCTTCCCCTGGCCTTCTCCCTGTGTCTTCATACCATCTTCCCCCTGTGCTCGTCTGTCTCTGTGTCTAAATTTCCCCTTTTTACAAGGACACCAGACATGTTGGATTAGGGTCCATCCTAATGATCTCCTTTAACTTGATTACATCTGCAAAAACCCTGTCTCCGAATAAGATCCTATTCTGAGGCACTGGGGCTTAGGATTTTAATGTATGAATTTGTGGGGCGGCCGGGGGCACAATTTAAGCCCTAACAGACAGCATCTTCCAGGGAGCCATGCTCTTCACGGGAGGCCCAAGCCCACATCCAGCGCTGGGGAGTGAATCCTAATCAGCTTATGTCAACCACAGAGGCCCTACTCTCCTTTCCAGGGACGAAGAAGGCAAGAGGATATGGTATGTTCCACCCAATGAGACAGGAAGGGAAGTCTGCTGAGGAAAATCATCTCTTAGATAAAGAGAGACATAGAGGAAGAGATGCCCTTTCCTTTGTCCTATCTGTACCTGATGCCTAGAACTGGGGCCATCTTGGAACCACAAGGGGAGCTGGGCTCACATTCTGGGCCTGGAAATGACAAAAAATGGAAAGGCCTGGGTCTCTGGTGTTGTTCTTGAGGTTCTGAGTGGATGATACTGGAGCCTCCCTTCCTTGAGACTTCTTGTCATAGGAGATGATTAATTTTCCCTGTTGCTTAAGCCAGCGTGTAACGTAACAGTGTGCTTACCAGACTCTTCTTGGGAAGCGTCCTCCGAGTGGGCAGGAAGACGCTGACAAGCCTTTGGAAAGGGAGCTGTGCCCGTCGCTGGCTTGCTGGATCTCAGACCCGTTCCCCACGCCACCGGGGCCTGCTCTGTCTCTTGGGAGGAGTGGAGACGGGGGCTGACCCCTGGAAATCACGCTTGCCGGCTCTCTGGCCAATAGGTTCCAAGTGGGGGGCCCTGGCAGGAGCCTGAGGAAGGCAGGAGTGGACCTTTTCCCCCCCACCTCTCTGCTTCGGGCAGCGTCCACAGCACTGGCTGCTTCCCCTCGGTTCCAGCCCATCTGGTCAGCACCTCTCCCTGTGCTTCCGGTCCTCACTGGACAGCCCCCAGGTCCTCTGCAGGTGGGCCTCGCTCCCGTTTACGCCCAGCCCTGTGGGTGGTGGTGCTTCCTGCAGCGGTTAGATATTCTGTTATCTCTGTAGCTGGTTCCCATCCTAGTTAAATTCCCTTTGCTGAACTGCCTTGCCTGCTCTGGCCTGAGCGATACAGGGCACGACCTGCCAAAGGGGAAGGTTCTGTACCTGTGTATGGCGGCCTCCCCGCCTTCTAAGATCACCAGGTCCTGTTGTCAGCGAGGATTTGGTGGGACTGATGGGAAATGCAGGTTGAGGCCAGAGCTGAGTTGTCTGCTCAATGAAGGAAAAGACCCTGGGGGTCGGATGCTGTCCCCAGAACGACCCCACCCACAGACCCCGGTCCTCTCCCCAAAGGAGGCTGGGCCTGTGGAGGGCTGCCTGTCTGTGTGCCCCGGTCTTGATCTTGCCCTGCGTGCCACGGGCCCCTCGCCGACTCACCCCAGCCCTGGACAAGCCTTTCCAAGCCCAGAGCCCTCCTCCAGCTCCTCCCAATACTCAGAGCAGAGCTCACACCTTTGCCCTTGGGCCCCACGGTGGTACCGTGTGACCACTGTCCCAGGGACCAGGACACCGGAGCACAAGCCCGGGGACCAGCGTCCCCTCCGGACTGTGAGCCCTTGAGAGTGGGGGCCTCCTTCGCTCACCTCCTCCCTGGTGGCTGGAGCGGCCCTGGCCTAGGACGAGGGCTCACAGGCTGTGTGAAGGGAAGCACCGAGCATCCCCTCAGATGTTCCTGCAGCCTGTCCTTGGGAGCCCAGACCCACGGCTGCCCCGTGTCCAGGGGCCCCCAGGGCTCAGTCCCCCACGGCTGCCCCGTGTCCAGGGGCCCCCGGGGCTCAGTCCGGCACAATGCTGCAGGCCATTTGGATGGTCTCAGTTCTGACTTGGCAGGAAAGTGATGCTCACACCACACCTGGGAAGAGGACACACCTTCCAGAAGGTCTGGGTTGTGCAAGGGCCCTCCACAGGCTGTTCCCTGCCACCAGAGAAGTCTTGCGGGCTCTGGGGATTCCCAGAGGCGGGGCCCCACTAGGGTGGGCCCCTGGCAAAAATGGGGCAGTGGCAAAACCTAGCAGAGGTGCTGCAGCATGTTGGGTCAGATGTAGTCACCAGGAGTTTAAGAGACAGTTTTCTTTTAGCGCTGGGGAGAAGGTCAGGTTTCACTGGGCCCCCATCGGTTCCTCACTGGTCCCCAAGAACCCAGCCCCCAGCTGCATCCAAAGGGGGTCCTTCCTTGCCCACCTGCATGTAGCAGACACTCAATATAAACATGTATTGATGGGCTTCCCTGGTGGTGCAGTGGTTGAGAATCTGCCTGATAATGCAGGGGACACAGGTTCGAGCCCTCGTCTGGGAAGATCCCACATGCCACGGAGCAACTTGGCCCGTGAGCCACAACTGCTGAGCCTGCGCGTCTGGAGCCTGTGCTCCGCAACAAGAGAGGCCACGATAATGAGAGGCCCGCGCACCGCGATGAAGAGTGGCCCCCGCTTGCCGCAGCTAGAGGAAGCCCTCGCACAGAAACGAAGACCCAACACAGCCAAACATAAATAAATAAATAAATAAGTAAGTAAATAAATAATAATTAAAGGTGCTAAAAAATTAAAATTAAAAAAAAAAACAGACATGTATTGTACGAATGAATGAATAAACGACCAAAGGAAAATATTCCGAATCTTTTTGTCCCACAAATTTTAGATAGCACGTGGGGAGAAATTCCCACGAGTTAATCAGTCATGTAGCAAATACAAATCACAGATGTCTCAGGACAGCCCTAGTTTCAATTTAACAAGATTGAGTGACTTCTGTGTACCGGGTACTGGGCTAGACACTTATGAAGACCATGGACACTTATGAAGACACTTATGAAGATCATGGTCCTAACTTCAAAGGGAGTGGGGTGGGGGAGGCCCAAGGTGTCCATACGGTGAGATCCATGCTGTGATGTCAGGCCTGCAGGGCCTGCAGAGCAGAGTGGCTTCAGGGGGCTAGAGTGGCAGGAGATGGATGAGGCTGGGAAGGTGAGCAGGGCAGACCTCGGAGGCTCCTGGGTGCTAGGCTAAGGCATTTGGACTTTACCCTGTGGACCAAGGGCCACCAGCGAAGGGCTTTAAATAAACAAGTGGTCAGATCTGAAACCTTCTGTCCTAAGGTCAGCCCACGTGTTAGGAAGGTGGCATGTCTGAAGCTGGCCTGGGCACACACTTCCTGGGACTCTGTCTTCAGTCCACTGAAAAGGCAGGCTGTGGGAAGCAAAGCATCGCTAAAATCAATGCGCCAGGCAAGTGAGCTCCTGCTTCTCAACCTCTGGACAGAGGCCACCTTTTCTCTGCAATGTACTATGTGGCCGCTGACGTGCCGCAGGGCCTTGCTGGGCTCCCAGAGGCCTGGCCCACTTCCTGCCAGGTGGCCTTTGTCCCAGCAACTCCCAGGGAGCCACACCAGGGCGGAGGCCGGGTGGGGCGGTGATGCAACAACACTTCATAATACAAACGTCCCGGGACTTCCACTGACACTGGTGTCTTTGGCTTCCAACAGGTACTTTTGGAGATGCTCTACTTCTCCGATGACACCTGTGTTGCTCAGAGCAAGGAGGGCCTCCACGGAAGTTCCCTGTGCCCAGGGCACATCACTTGGATATTGGCAAAGATGGTACACTTTCCGCCTCAGAGGGTGGATTGGATTTTTGGAAACACCTAAAACAATTTAAGGGCAAGCCTGGAGCGTTAGTGAGTAACTGAGCTTCCAAACATTATTTTTGGTCCAGCATCCACATGTGACTAGCAGTGTCCCGTGACTAATTCCTATTTCCCTGAGTTGTGGCATCCTTGCAGGACAGGTCCTAACCTCCCAAAGTCCTCCTGTGGCTGGATGTCATGAGCCTCCCTCCAGAGTCAACTCTTACTACACTTCTGGGAAGAAATTTGGTGCAGAATATATACGACCACGGACGTGTGGACAGAACACAAAGCCATTTCCCAGAAAGTTCTCAATTTTTACTGGAATGTTGACTCTTCCATTACTGAGGACATGGACACATAAATTCTTGCTGACCATTGTCTTTTATGTTACTTCTTCTCAGTAAAGGTGACTCCTTAAATTTGTAATCATCACATACCTTTATAAGCCCTTTCGGGTAAGTAAGTTAAGAAAAAATACCTTCTGCGCCAGACATGTCCTCACTTTGGGTTCAGAAAATGTGATTTGCAGATTCACACAGAGCTCTTTGTAAAAGAAGTCAGAGATTCTTAGAACATCAGAGTGCAACAGCCTGAGTTTTCATTCAGTCCAGTCCAGCCAGAGTGCATTTTACAGGAAGAGCTTGAGATCCAGACAGCAGAAGTGATACCCAGGGATGAGCTAGGTGCTGAGGGTAGCTAAAAAAATCGGAGGTGGTCCCAGAACTTAGGTGGGATGACTAAGGGTACAGATCTTATTGGCATGTCCAACGTGGTTTCAGATGTTTCTGTTCACTTCCCTAAGGTACTGCTTCTGCGCCAAACACAAAAGCTTCATCTTCATGTAAGGGTAACTTCTAGGTGTTGGACTTCACATAGTTTTCAAGGATCTGCTGCTTTTCTCTAAGGAAAAAAATAAAAGTAAGGGAGAAGATAAACTCTACTGAAAATATACAGAAAAACATGAATGCCATGCATCTGAACAAAGCCAGGTTTAGTCACTGTAGGTTTATCTTTTCAGATCCAGATTGGTAACTGGGTTTAATGACTCAGGCAGGCTGACTCCCAGACCCAGGGCCAAACTCTAAGAGTCTGTCTGCGGCCAGGAGGGCCAGCTCTCGGGGAAGCCGTACTTCCTCCTTCTCTTGCTTCTGTTTCCCCATCTGGGTCAAGATGGGGCATCTGGGCAAGGCCAGGCCTCCCCAGGGGAAAGTGCAACACATGGGCAGCTTGGGGTGGGCTAGCAGGAGAGGCAGTGTGTGGACGTGACCACATGTGAGTAGCACATATGAGCAGCAGAGGGACAGATCACCTGGCTTCCTGAATCAAGAACTCGCCTCTGGGTTCCAGTTAATACTTCTAATTCTAAAATACGATCACAGAACTGAGCTGAAAGGGACTCTAGATCAGGCCCGAACTCTTCCCTTGATGGCTGGAGAGAGGCTCACAGGGGGTCAAGGAGATGGTCAAGGTCACACAAGGCAAGCTGCCGGCGGGACGGGGGTGCTGGCTATCCTTCCCTCCGCACCGGGCTCCTACTAGGATCCCACACGCTGAGACATCCGGTTCCCTCTGCTGGGAGGAAGCCGAATAGTGGGGACAGTGTTTGCCACGCAAGGACTGGTTGATTGATGTGCCTCGGAGAGCTGGGCAGTGCAGACAATGCTCCCCTCTCGGCCCCAGCTCTGGACATGGGAGACTTCCGGAGTTTGAGGAAAAATCTGCGTGTCACTGGAACAAAATGTTTCTTCTCAGAGTGGGGACAAATACCAGAGCATTCACCATGGAATCAAAGCTGTCCCACTTAGTGCCTGAGATTGTAATGGTGTCTGATGGGACTGTTAATTTCATTATTAATCTCATGCCCTCCTAGGAATTAAACTTGCTGGGATGGGGATAACTCCCCTCTCCCTCTCTCTCACTGGTACCCAGTGGTTGCTCAAGGACTATGTAAAAATAAGGTTGATCAGGGCGGCCAAGAGAAAAGGGAGCTCAGCCTGTCATATCCCTTCACATATGAAGACTCGTTACTGTTTACTGCTGTTTTCCCTGTTCTTGATTCTGTGAAAGCCGTGCATGGTCCAGGGAGAGTTAGATACTCATTCATTCCTGCATTCATCAAACAAGTACTCCCTCCTCACAAAGGAGGTTTCTGTAGCTATGAAGATCCTTGGGTCTTCTAGTCCAGCCTTCTTCTGAGGCCCAGAGAAGGGAGGTACCTTACCCAAGATCACACAGCAAGTTGGGGTCAAGGTGGGCTACAGTCTTGAGCTCTTCCAGGGTCCCGTGCACTGACTGTGTGCCTGGGGCTAGTTTCACACCGTTTTACTCCCACCCGAAGCCCTCAGGTCGGTCACACCCTAGGTTGGGACATAATCCCCTGTTGGATTTTGTCTACAAGGGAAGGAACGGTAAAAATGCAAGGGGAAAAAAGTGCCCCAAATCCCTCCCGGGGGCCGGCAGTGGCGGGGTGGCCTGCACCCTGGAGAGGCCAGTTCTCCACCAGAGCCTTGGCTGCACTCTTGGGGATTCCCAATTGATGACACAGTTTTTGCCATATGTATTTCTTGAGTAGACACTGGTGGTGTGTTGGGACTCAACTCTCCCAAAGCGTGCCAATCGCAGCTGCCCTTAAAGAAGTCATTGATGAGTGCCACCCAATACAACTAAGGGCAGTGGATCGCTCGGTGGCTTGCAGACCTGTTACTTCCTACCCCTTCCCCTAATGCCCTTAGACAAGTCTTTGGCTTAGTAAGCATAACGTGTATCTTCGCTTGTCCACTGCTGTCTGCCACCAGTCGGAAGACACCTGGATATGTTAGACACGGTTTACAGGCGCAGTGACTCGGGAGCTGCCCCCAGCTGTGCCGCTAACTTGCCGGATGACATTTCTCCCTTCTGCGTCTCTGCCCCCTTCTTCGTGGGGTGGAACTGCGCCAGAATCGCTTCCAGGTCCCTCCCATAGGAATGGAGACGCCGGGCAGAAGGAGCCAGAGTGTGCCAGGTGGGGTCCACGTGGCCCGCTCGCGCCCGCGATTTCCTTTCTCCGCCCGCGGGCACGAGGCATTTAATGCCAGGTGGAAGAACAGTGCTGCTTGGCGCAGGAGCTGAAATTTGGCGGCGGTCAGAGGCAGGTTTCGCAATTCTTCGGCTGCGGCTCTTGGCCCCAGGCGCAGCGCCAGGCGCAGGCGCCTGAGGGTGCGTTATTGGAGCCCAGGGCCCGCGGCGTGTGCGCCTGCGCGGGCCTGCAGCTGGCCCGGGAGGGGCGGGGGGCGCTCGGATACGCTGACGTCTAACCGCCCGCGCCCCCCGGCCCTCCGCCCGGCTCCGGGTTGGCCGCCGCCGCGCCCCGCCCCCTCCCTGGGAGGACGCCCGGACGGAACCGATCGCGGCTGGTTTGAGCTGGTGCGTTTCCATGACGACACGCGCGGCGCTATAAGTAGCGGAGCGGCGGCGAGTCGGGCTTTGTCAGTCCCCTCAGCCTCCGCCGCCGCCGCCGTCCCTCTGCCAGCGCTCCGGCGCCACCTCGGGCCGGCGGTTCTCCGCGGGAGGGAGTGAGGCGGCGGGCGGCCGGGCGGGCGGCTGACGGAGGCGGCGGGGACAGCGGCGGGGCGGCCGGCGGCCCTGCGCGCTCGGCGGCGGCGTCTGGTCTCCATGGGGTCTGCCCGCGACGCCCGTGCGCTCTAAGGTGAGAGGGGCGCGTCCGGGCGGTTGGAAGGCCGGGGGAGCGGGGGTGACGGCCACGTGTCCCTGCGCCCAGGCCCGGCCTGAGGCCGGAGCAGCTCCCGCGCCCTGGAACTGCGAGGACACGTGGTCGCAGAGCCGGCCGCTGGCCCCTGACTTCGGTGAGCCGCTGCGCCCCCGGCCCTGGCGTCCCCGGTGAAGCCGGCCCCCGGCGCGCACGGCGGCCGCCCTCCCGGCTCAGGGCAGCCTGGGCTGGAACGGCCCGGGGTTCATCTCCTCCGAACCACGTCAGTGAGGGTTTCTGAGCCGGAAGCTGTTGAAAAGGGTCGGTCGTTCCTTCAACCGCTGTTTTTTTTTAAAACCCATGTGGCAGTCCGGTAGCAGGTGCAGGAGAGGTAGGAGGCGAGCCGGCGCAGGTCTCCGGGCGCCCATCGCTCGCACTCACTTCTAGAAGGAAGAGACGTGCCATTCCGCCGTGTTGCCCTGGAATTTCCTTTTTTTTTTTTTTTTTTTCATTTTAGCTGTTTTTTGTGCTATGTGTACAGAGCGAATGACCCAATATAGAAACCCACTCGGGTCGCTAGAGCTGAGATGAGATAACCTTGTAATAACAACTGGTAATACTCAGCCGGCCATGGCTTAGAGTTGTTTACGGGTCTTTGAATGACTTGGTGAGTCAAGAAAAACCTATATTATTAAGATCCCAGTTCAGGCTTAGGCATAGGAGCCAGTCCCAAGATCTTCCCAAAAAGACCAACTGTGTTTGAAAATCCGAAATAATGGGGGAAAGTGTGGGGAGTAGAACCTCTTAGAAATGTCTAGGGAGGAGGAAGAATGTGTTGACTTCATTCAAACCTAAAATAGGGCGTAATTTAGTTGACTTGTAAATTTTTCAGTTGCTGTTTGAATTAGTACCTGCCTTTTCTAACGTTGCCCAGTTGACAGTAAAGCATTTCATAGCAGAGAGGTGCTATCTTGTGCTAATCCGAGTCATTTTAAGTAACTTGGCTATACAGAAAGAACACCAAAAGGTGTTCTTGGGTGAAATGTCTCTATATCAAAAGTTATTGAGATGAAGCTTTGACAGATACAAGAAAGCAAAATACTTAGTAGGGGTGTATTTCAGAGAAACAAAAACGTCCTAAGCTTAAGCCTGAATATTGCCTTAAAAATGTTTAACAAGACCCTAAATAGCCCAGTCTGTCACCGGTGAGTGTATTTAAATGTTATTATATAGACAAAATGGGTTTGCTGGCAGTTAGTCTCTTCCCTTCCCCGATGCGCGATTTAGGCAACGTAGGAGGTTGACGGTACCAGCAAGTCACATTAGATCAAGTCTTGCAAGTCCCACCGTGCACGGGTTTGGCTTTACGGCAGGCCCGTCCCCTGGGCCTCTCATAGTGTCCCGTGCCAGAGCAGACTGGCCCTGAACCATTGCCTGGCCTCTGCCCGTAGGCTGCAGGCACTGAAGCGGGTTGCACAGTGGAAGAGAAGCCCTCCCTGGCAGAAATTAAATAGGTTAAAATCAGTCATCTTAAGATAACTGTCATTGACCAATGTCGCATTTCATGGAGGCCAAGGACAGTGGCTCTGATTGTTAAATGAGCTTTATTTTTGCTTATTCATAAATTATTGTTGGCTTATTTTTGGTATTCATAAAGTTAGTCAAAAATTATTACCAGGTGATGATCATTCATAGCTAAGCAAGTATTAGAGTGCCTGTAAGGACAGTTGAGGTTCCCAGAATTGCTCATCTAGTAGGCAGTGCTGGTTTAAGAATGCTGATTTCTGATCAGCTACAGCAACTGTAGCACATTATGTTGATTTGAAGATTGCAGTTTTAAAAAACACATGCCTAGCATGAAAATTAGCTCATAAAATTCTCAGGAAACTTAAGAGCACTCAGTAAACTGAGAGCAGTGATACCTGTTAGTCACTAAACGTTTTTCTGTGTAAGACTTAGGAGACAGCAAGGTGTGTAGATAGCAACTGTGAAAAACTGCTGTCATGCTATTTTAAGCTCCTAAAGAGAAACAGATCCTAAATAAAGTAAGCTAACTGTCATGAAACTTTTTCCCTATCAGTGAACTAAGTGCAGGAAAGCTTCTGAAACCTGCATTCAGCACTTTTTACCGGGGGTATTTGAAATGCTTTTTTTGAGGTGGTCAGTACTATATATGGAAGTTCAGTGTGAAAAAAATCTAGTGTTGAATCTGTGGTGTCCTCATTCCATTGAGGTTTATGGGATCACGTGACCTAAACCTAGGAATAATGGGATTCCCAAACCCAGCGAGTGAGGTGTCTGTGGAGGGTAGTCCTGCTGCTTGTGTGTGCTGTCAGTAACTGATCTTCCAATTTAATGTGTTCCGAAGGTGGACAGCAGATTGTGCGTTTGTCAGGACATTTTCACTGCTGCAGCAAGGGCACGCCCATCCTTCAGTGGGACTTGGAATTCCTGGAGAATTGCCTTTGTGAAAAGCTGGCATAATTTCTTTAAATTTCATCTCTTAGTTTCCCTTGTAAGTATTCATGGTTGTTGCAGGTTTATCTTATTAGGAGTTACTAAGTATTGCTAAGACTTCTGAGTAAATTGTCTGCCCTGTTTGCAGTTTGTTGTTTCAGAAAAGGTATCAAGGAACCATGAATAACTTTAGTAATGAAGAGTTTGACTGCCATTTCTTGGATGAAGGCTTTACTGCCAAGGACATTCTGGACCAAAAAATTAACGAAGTTTCTTCTTCTGTAAGTGGCTGTTAAGTCCTTGCTGGGAGTGCAGCTTTGAGAATGTTGGGTTGGATGGGAAGCTTCAGTGGGGTCTTGCGGAAATGGAAGTGTCTTATTAGGGAATTTAGAATTTAATTGGCTATGGATCGTCCAATAATAATGATATTCATGCCAGGGATTGACGAAATAGAGTAGGATTCATGAGAATGACGGGCGAGAGCAGGGAAGGCTGCGTGTTGGACGTACTGTTAGGCTGCTGATGTGTTTCCTGTTACCGCAGGACGATAAGGATGCCTTCTATGTTGCGGACCTGGGAGACATCCTGAAGAAACATCTGAGATGGTTTAAAGCTCTTCCTCGGGTCACCCCCTTTTATGCAGTCAAATGCAATGATAGCAGAACCATAGTGAAGACCCTAGCTGCCATAGGGACAGGATTTGACTGTGCCAGCAAGGTGAGCAAAAGCCCCAGAACTCACGTGACTGTAATGGCCTCAGTGTTCCCAGCAGGGCAGATCGAAATTGCGTTGCTGGGGCAGGAGGTGGTAGTGAATTGAGTGGGGATGGTGACAGCTTCCCATGTTTTTCTGTTGCTTCCGTGTATTAGCTACATGTCTTGTAACACTTTTTCTTTTTCAGACTGAAATCCAGTTGGTGCAGAGTCTCGGGGTGCCTCCAGAGAGGATTATCTATGCAAATCCTTGTAAACAAGTGTCTCAGATTAAATATGCTGCCAATAATGGAGTCCAGATGATGACTTTTGATAGTGAAGTTGAGTTGATGAAAGTTGCCAGGGCACATCCAAAGGCCAAGTGAGTTACTCCTCCATTTGAGGGCAGGGTCAGATGTGGCATCTGTATAATAATGGCAGACAAACTCAAATTTCCAGTTGTTAGATTTCCATACTTTAGTAAATTATCTGTGTACTGGGTCAGAGACAAAGTAGAAAAAAGCTTAAACCCTCTTGATTAATAAAACCAAATTAGACTCAAACCACAGGGTATCAGAGCCAAGGAGTCTCTGTCTTAATCATGGCTGTAGGTGATCTTCTGTTATGGGAAACTTGATACACTTTTCTTGCTTCTAGGTTGGTTTTGCGGATTGCCACTGATGATTCCAAAGCAGTCTGTCGCCTCAGTGTCAAATTTGGTGCCACACTCAAAACTAGCAGGCTTCTTTTGGAACGGGCGAAAGAGCTAGATATTGATGTCATTGGTGTCAGGTGAGATCTTGGTGATGGCAGAGGTAGAGATTAAGATTAGACAATGCAAGTTTTATAGGTTTTCTCCCACTATGAATAGTTATTTCCAGAAATAGTAAGAAATAGCATATTCTACTTTTTTTGCCCCAGCTTCCATGTGGGAAGTGGTTGTACTGATCCGGAGACCTTTGTGCAGGCCATCTCTGATGCCCGCTGTGTCTTTGACATGGGAGTGAGTATATGTGAACCCCAAGTGGGAGGAGGGGGGGCAAGGATGACAGTAATAACTAGTCCCAATTCCAGAATTGACCTTTTGTAGACGTCATCTCATATTACAGACATTTAACCCTATCTGCTGCATGCATTTTTCATGACTTGTTATGAATCTGGCTACTTGATTGACTTAATTTGATTGAATTAACTTTCTTGACTCTAGGCTGAGGTTGGTTTCAACATGTATCTGCTTGATATTGGTGGTGGCTTTCCTGGATCTGAGGATGTAAAGCTTAAATTTGAAGAGGTAATTTATAACAAAACTATAATCTGTAGCTCTTAGCAAGTTCCTTTTTGGAATATTTCAAAACTTACTAGTTTTAACAGATAGTAAAGGGACTCTACAAACATGAAAATAAATGTCTTGATGTGGTATTTTGAATGACTTCTGTGCTATTTAAAATTGTACTTAAGGGACTTCCCTGGTGGCACAGTGGATAAGACTCCGAGCTCCCAATGCAGGGGGCCCGGGTTCGATCCCTGGTCAAGGAACTAGAAGAAGTTAGGCCATTATATGCTACTCATTTATAAAATAAATCCGTATTCTTTTTTGTTAAAATTATGTGAATAGGCAGAATAGAAAGTTTTGTTCTGTTGGCATGTATTTGCTAGATAAAAACATTTAGGCACTTTGTAAGTGGTAATAAACTTGTATCATTGTTTAATAAAATCATACCCATAACATCTTAAAGAGGGTAGAAAGGGTGTCTGGAAGGGAATCAAAATGAAACCACAGGGATGTACAGGCTGGTTTTCAGGGAGATGTTTATCTTTTGCTGTTGTTTGAGGGTAAACCTCTCTACTGATGACTGCTCTCAGTGTTTTTGATGTGTCATGTCACGAAGTGCTGGTCTGTGTGAGTTCCCCTTGATGACCAACTGCTCTTTTCTATCTCACTCTGGTAGATCACCAGTGTAATCAACCCGGCGTTGGACAAGTATTTTCCATCAGACTCTGGAGTTAGAATCATAGCTGAGCCAGGCAGATACTATGTTGCGTCAGCTTTCACGCTAGCAGTTAATATCATTGCCAAAAAACGCGTATTAAAGGAACAGACAGGCTCTGATGGTACGTACAAAGGATGAATCATCGCGTGTATAACAAAGTTGGTACATAAAGTGGTGATTGAGACTAATTCTGCTTTTCTAGATGAAGATGAGTCAAGTGAACAGACATTTATGTATTACGTGAATGATGGAGTATATGGCTCCTTCAACTGCATCCTCTACGATCATGCACACGTGAAGCCTCTTCTGCAGAAGGTACCTTCTGAACATGCTGTATACAGCAGTTAAGATGATTGGTCAGAACAAGTGTAATCAGGTGTGTTTTTCTCTCTCAAATGTAGAGACCCAAACCAGATGAGAAGTATTATTCATCCAGCATCTGGGGACCGACCTGTGATGGCCTGGATCGCATTGTTGAGCGCTGTAACTTGCCCGAGATGCATGTGGGCGATTGGATGCTCTTTGAAAACATGGGTGCTTACACTGTCGCTGCCGCTTCCACTTTCAATGGATTCCAGAGACCGACCATCTACTATGTGATGTCAGGGCCAACATGGTTAGTGACAGCAGTGTGTGTGTTTATGTTTCCGATAAGAAAATAAAACCTTCCTGGATTTATTATGCTTGCTCTTGTCGAATAAGAAATTGCTTTACCTAGGATTAAATAGTAACAATTTTTTTTAATTGTTTTTCTCTCCGTATTAATGTATGCTTTAGAAATTTTGGAAAATACAATGGAAGGAAAACCCCTTCAATAATAGTGATCTGTATTTTCAGATTTTTAAGGCATAATCATTTTAGAAAAGATCAGGATATTTCTATGCAACTAGAATTTTTTTTTTTTTTAATTTTATTTATTTAATTATTTATGGCTGTGTTGGGTCTTCGTCTCTGTGCGAGGGCTTTCTCTAGTTGCGGCAAGTGGGGGCCACTCTTCATCGTGGTGCGCGGGCCTCTCACTGTCGCCGCCTCTCCTGTTACGGAGCACAGGATCCAGACGCGCAGGCTCAGCAATTGTGGCTCACGGGCCCAGTTGGTCCGCGGCATGTGGGATCTTCCCAGACCAGGGCTCGAACCCGTGTCCCCTGCATTGGCAGGCAGATTCTCAACCACTGCGCCACCAGGGAAGCCCCAACTAGAATATTTTAATTAGTGTCTGTGACTTGTGCTTTCCTTGTTACCATAAAGATGGTTCTGAAGAAATGCTTGCTGTAGAGCTACGTTGAATTGCTTCCTGATGACATAGTAACCAAGGACATAAATAGGCTCATGAATAAGTTATTCTCAGTTTCTCGGTGTGAAATTGCTCAGTGAGGGGTGACTCAGGGTTTCTGAACATGCCACTTCTGTCTCTTTCAGGCAACTGATGCAGCAAATCCAGAACCACGACTTCCCACCCGGAGTAGAGGAGCAGGATGTTGGCACTCTGCCTGTGTCCTGTGCTTGGGAGAGTGGAATGAAACGGCACCCAGCAGCCTGTGCTTCAGCTCGTATTAATGTGTAGATACCATTCTTGTAGCTGTTAACTGCGAGTTTAGCTTGATTTAAGGGTTTGGGGGGGACCACTTAACTTAATTACTGCTAGTTTTGGATGTCTATGTGAATAGGGTTGGCACAGATGCAGCAATGTGGAAGACTAGGCGATGGGGTCACACTTATCTGTGTTCCTATGGAAACTATTTGAATATTTGTTTTATATGGATTTTTATTCACTTTTCAAACATGCTACTAAAGCGTGCCCCTCAACTGCTAAGCAAGCATTTGTAGCTTGTGCATTGGCAGAATGGGCCAGAAGCTTAGTGTTGTGACCTGTTTTAAAGTAAATAAAGTATCTTGAAATAATTAGGCATTGGGAAATTTTTACAGTGTGTCCATTCCAAATGGCTCACCTTGAGTGTGTTTTACAGGTGGGGAATTGATGTTTTTTCCCATAGGCTGAGAAAATTGCCCCAGAGGACTAAGGAGTTGATAGGTTTTTAATATTTTGAAGATCCATGGAATGCCTTTTTCCTGTTTGACGTTTTTATTTCAAGTCCACGAGTCCTGTAGGAAGTTTGCTGTGGATTCTCAGAAAGAATAGTGAGTGGGTCTAGCCCCATGTGCGGTGGAAGGAAAAGGAGGGGCGAGACAGTGGGCAGTCTCTGCCGTTAACGGCTCAGTCCACCCTGGATGCGACTGTGAGCTTGGAGTGCCCAGAGCCCCTTGTTAACTAGCCGGCTTGTGGTGAGCAGGGCTGGTGCCCAGGCCCTCTGAACCCTGCCTCCAGAGGCTAGACACAGGCCCTCCCCATCTTGACTTCACTAGTTGCATAGTTACAACTAGTTAGGAATGTAGCACAGCTTTTGGCAGTTGTTACACGTGTTGTAGATCTTTACCTTTCCGACTTTGGCCTTTTATATTCTATTACTCAACTTGTACCCCCATTCCTCAGAAAAGGTTGGCAGACTCTCATACTAAATTTCCAAAATGGGAATTGTGAATTCCTGCTGTAGCACAGGGAGGAGGGAGGAAAGGAAGGCCATGTAAAAGCCAGGTGTCACCTTAGTAACTGCCACTTGTCTGCACCAGACACTGCAGACGGCATTGAGTGTCTCACCAGCTTCTTTAGAGGGACACGGGGAGACAGCATGTGGTACAGATGGGAATGCTGCAGCTTCTTGCATCTCAGGGACTAAATTAAGTGCTTCTGCTGATGCTGTTAGTACCTTTACCAAGGGGTTGAGGGGAGTGACTTGTGTTTCTAAAAAGCCACCTTCCCCCAAGACCTGAGTTCCACCTGGACACAGCACATTGCTGTGATCGCTGACGTCACATCTTGGCTGCTTAGCCAGACCAGGGCTTGGCTCGTCACCAGCCCTGGTGTCCCTTCCTGGACCTGAGGACATTGCTTTATTGCCAGACTCCTGAATAAGACTTCTCAGGAGCCACAGAGACAATAGGTCTGACTGGAGTCTGGGCAGAATAGAGGAAAGAACACTTAAATGGACTGTCTGTCCCACTTCCTGTGAGCACATCCTTTTCTGGGTCCTCAGTCTGCCCCCTGCTAATGTTCAAAATAAAGGAATTGGTGTTCTGTATGGATTAAGTGCCAAGAAATGAAAGCTAGATGCCATGCCTAGGATTTTGGGAAATCAGATCTACCTTCAGAAGTAAGGAATAACAAGATGCCCTAGTGACAGCACTGAGCTTGGATTGAAAAGAGGAGAGGTTTTCCACTCAAAAAGTATGCAGTACTGAGGGCTTGGGAACTGCTCTTCTCTCAGCCTGTTGAGGTAAAAGTGCAGTCCAACCAACTGGCCAGTGCTGGTGGGGGCAGAAGTAGCCCCAGGTAGTCCCATGGTGCCCACACAACAGCCTCTGAACCTGGCTCTTGACAGCTTGGTGAAGCCACTTGTGAGCCCTGCAGCCTGTATGGTGACATGGCCCGCGGTGGGCCAAATGACTTGCGGCGAGTTTGGCAAAAGGATGGAGATCTCAAGACGGCTGGGCGTGTGTCGGTCATCACTGTCCTCCAGGACCCTCTTAAGTTCTAGTTTGCAGTGTTCACTTACCTATGTCCATTATAGATGGTACTGTCTGGTCATTCATAGAAATGACATTTCTAGACCTTGATTTGAAGTGAATATAGCTCTGGCCTCCACCAAGGCAGTGGGGTGACTCTTCCTCCTGAGGGTGTTGGAGTCTCCACGCAGGCCGCCGTGGGAGGGGCTACTGGTCCAAGGTAAAGGAAGTGGTTTCCAAGCCTGGCAGGCCCTGCATTTGAATCACTTGGGGAGCGTCTCAAAATGCAGATTGCCGGGCCCACCCCAGGACTGGGGACAGGGAGTGTGGGGCAACGGGTAACCACCTGGGCAAAGTAAAATGTCACTGATGCTCCTTACACCACAGTAAATCCCAGATGAAAGTTTTCATTGTGACAGGTTAGGCCACAAATCTATAAGAAGAAAACATTTGAAGTCAGAAATGCAAGGGGCAAATGGGAAAACTTAACACACATGGAAGGGGCCAATTTTCTTTGTGTTAAAAGAGCTCCAATAAATCCGTAAAAAAGAAACAATTCAATAGAAAGTGGGCAAGCCATGAACTTAGGTTCACAGAAAAGAAAAAACTTTGAACTTGAACAAACTTTAAAAGTTAAGTGCATATTAAAACTATGAGAATCTATCACCTGTCAGTTTGGCGAAGGTAGAAGAGTGCCCTGGCTTGCTGGGTAAGCAGGCTGGCTCGCCCAAGGCAGATGGGAAAGTGAGAATAAGAATAATCTCTCTGGAGGGAATTTGGCAATATCAAAAATAATCCACATTTTCTTTGCCCCAACAAGTCTACTTGTAAGAATTTTCTGACAAGTCGGCTTAACAAGGCTTTTCATTGTGACAGTGTCTGTACAGCACAGATGAGAAACAACCGTATGCTCGTCAAGAGGGTACTTGCTGAGATCACTGAACACACAGCTGCTTCAAGACGCAGAGCTCTGCAGGAGCTGGTGGGGGACGAGCTCCACGCTGGAGAAAGAGCGGGGTGAGGAGCACCGTGCAGTGAGCTATTCCCTGTGCAAAAAGCAAGCCAAACTTGGTGTGCATGCGCGTACCTGCACACGCACGGAAACTTCTGAAAGAACTGACCAGAAACGTACCAGGAGGATGGAGGCCTGAGGAGGGGAGTGGAGACCGACTTCGTACGCACTTTTACACGTGTCTATTGCTGATCTTAAAGGAATCAAATGAAATATGCCTCCTGGGTGAGGAAAGAGAGTCCCAGAGAAAAAGTCCTCAGTCGTGTAACTCCCACGCGCACGAGCGGCTGAACCAGGGCCAGCGGGCTGGGCCGGGGCCAGGGCCTCTCTGCAGCTCTGCAGGGCTGGCGAGGCTGGCTCGCGCCCACCCAGCTCCCGAGGCTGCCGGAAGCGGCCGAGTCATCGGGGCAGAGTACTCACCCCCAACCTCTGCCCCGCAGCCCCGTCACTGCCCGGGCGGGGCCGTCTGCCCTGTCAGGGCGCAGTCACCCGGGGACAGGGTCAGAGCCTGAACCTGCACCTGGACCCGTCCGCACCCAGGGCCAGGCCACTGTCCACGCCTTCCACAGCCGTCTCTAGCCTCCTGGCTGAGCAGCCTTCGTGCTGCCTCGCAGGTGGCCCACTGGCCCACGCAGGCCTCGCTCAGCCTGTCTTCTGTAGCCCTGTGCTCCCCACGGCCCACGGTGACCCCTACGATGGTCACCTTGCATCTCTGTGCAGACTCCATCCTTGTTAGGTTTTCCCAGGTTACTCTACCTGCCGGCTGGTCAGGCTGTATTTTATGTGACAACCCTATCAACCAGGCTTCCGAGTCCCGGGTACCAGGAGCCCGGCCTCAGCTTCTGTGTGCTGTGTGGCCCACGGAAAATCAGGTGCTCCGCCGGGCCTCAGGCTCCTCATCTGTCAAATGGGACAGAGACAGAAAGCTCCTATATGAAGCTGGCCCGAGAGGCTCCGAACCCAGGCTGGGGGATCTGCGCTCCCAGGCCCGGACGGCCCTCCCAGCTACGCCCACCAGGGGGCAGCAGCACCTCGCGCTTGAGACTCCTCGGCCCGTCTGACGCTGCGACCAAGTGGGCAGGTCCTTCAGTCCCTCAGCAAACGATGGCGAAGGCCTGACTGTGACAGGAGGGCTGTGGGGACCTGAGCGTGGCCTGGCTCAGGGGGAGATCCAAGGGCAGCCACACCTGGGCAGCTAGGCTTTGAGGCTCCAGACGGCTCGTCCGGGCCAGGCTGCTCCCCCGGAAAATCTTCCCGAGCCCCACAGGCGAAGACTCCCCCAGCCCAGCCCTCACCCCCTGCCTCACATGCAGGGAACAGCTGGGGGTCCCCACGGCCTGCGTTCTGTGCCCCCTGCCTGTCCGGAGTGGGTGATGCCCCCAGCCTGGGCTCCTGAAGTACCCACACCACACTTGGTGACCTGGCCAGCCACCCCTCAGGCGCCCCCTGGGCACACCGCTCATGCCCGTGCCCTGCCCGGGCTGTGCGGCCAGGCTCACCCTCTTCCCCCCGCCACCCCGCTGAAGCGTGTGGGTGGCGTGGGAAGCAGGGGGCACTGCCCTCACACCCCACCCACTGACCAGCCCTTGAGACCTAAGTCCAGGTCCTGCTTATCCCCACACATCGGTGCCCGGGCACCTAAGGCTGCTGGTGTTGCCCCTCCCCATCTTCGCCTGGCCCGGGGCCATACTCTTCCCACAGCAGGGGCCGCCCCACCCTGGACGCCTGGTCCCAGCCCTGGCTCTGGCGCCCCCTTCTGGAGGAGCCAGGAACCATCTGCAGCCCTCGCTCCGAGCTGGAGGGGCAGAGAGAGGGGCAGATCCTGGCCCACGGGCATCCTTGACCTCCCCCAAGGCTCTGCAGCCTGTCGCTCTGCCAGCTGACCTGCGAGCTCAAGATCAGCACCCTTGGCTCTCTGGGCCCCTGCTTTATGTGCCCAGGGTCACGTGGCTTGTCAGTGGCCAGGCTGAGACTTGTACCTCTGCCTCTGTGTCTGAGGCCCACTGGGTGCGGTTCCAGCCTGTGGGATGGACCCCACGCTGACTCTTCGTTTGTTCACTCACTCATTCTGAGCCTCTAATTTATTTTTTCCCCCTTGTTTTTGGCCCTGCCACACGGCTTGAGGGATTCTCAGTTCCCCGACCAGGGATCGAACCCGGGCCGTGGCAGTGAAAGCCTGGAATCCTAACCACTAGGCCCCCAGGGAACTCCCTAATTCTAAGCCTGGCCTGTACCGGCTCTGGGGAGGGGAAAGGGGAAGGCGACCAGAAGGAAGTGAATTATGAGGTCAATACAAAGAAAGCAGCGCTGTGGGTGAGGGGAGCATGGGGGCTGTAGGGAGTATCTGGGGAGGGGTGGGGACGGCTTTCTGGAGGAAGGGACGTTTGCATGGCATCTTGGGAAAGGCAGGTGTGTGGGCGCGCATGAAGTTCACGGAGGCCATTTCAGCCCGAGCTGGGGACAGGAGTAGGGTGGGTGCCCTACTGTGAAAGCCGACTGGGCCAGCTGAGAGCCAGGGCCAGGGGGCTCGGGTCCCGCTCCCACCCACCTGGAAGGAGCTGCAGGGCTGCCACCCAACGCAGCCTCGCACACGTCCCCAGAAGCCACTCACCTGCTGATACGGGCCCAGGCCAGACGCGCCGGGAGTCTGGTGCCAAGTCTCTGCACGGGTCGGGCCTGGGTGTGTGTCTATGACGCTGCCTTGTAGGGCAGACACACCCCCCAAACTAGATGCCTGAGTCCCACCAAGCCCTGCCTGCAGAGACCACACCACCTGCCCCTCCACACACACACACACACACACACACACACACACACACACACACACACACGGTGAAAGGGGCACTGTCTGGGGGGTAAGACAATCGGACTAGTTCTGATTCTGCCACTGAGTTCCTGGGACCTGAGGGGCATGGCCGGTTGCTAGCAGAGTCCCCGGAGTGAGTGATGGGCCTGTGGGTCGTCCCTGCCCTTCCCTGGGCCGGTTTCCTCATCGCCTAAGGCACCACCCTGACCCCCAGATCCACATCTTCCACATTTGGGTGGAAGTGCTTGGGATGGTTATTTTAGGTCAACTTGCCTGGGTCGTGGGTGTCCTGACAGTTGGTTAAACATTATTCTGGGTGTGTCTGTGAGGGCGTTTCTGGGGGAGATGAACATCTGACTTAGCGGACTGAGTAAAGCAGAATGCCCCCACTCCCGCCCCCGGCAATGTGAGCCGCCTCATCCAGAGGGCTGACTAGACAGAAGGCTGAAGTGAGCAGGGAGATTTCGTCCTCTGCCTGCCGGTCTTGGGCTGGGATGTCGGTCTCCTGCCTTCAGATCCAGACTGGAACTAATGCCATCGGCTCTCCTGGGTCTCCAGCTGGTAGATCTTGGGTTCGCTCAGCCCCCATAATCTTATGAGCCAATTCCTTGCAATGAATCTTTCTCTCTTTCTCCCCCCGCCCCACTCCAGTATACATGTGTGCATACAGAGGGAGACACCCCCTTTGCTCTGTTTCTGGGGCGAACCCTGTTACAGTGGCCATTCCCATCTGTGCCTCATTCCTGGGCAATGTCCCCTGTTAGTAGCACTGCAGCGCTCCCCGCCTCCCCTCAACAGGCAACAAGCACTACTGATTTAGCCTTGGCCAGTTCTACTTACATTTTGTAAAATACAAGCCCCTCTCTGGGAGGGGAGATTCCTCCAGGCCGGGCGGAGTTGGCAAAGCACCATCCTGCTTCTCTGTAGCAAGCTGGGTCCACCCCCGGGTCACCTGGCCTCCCCCTCCCACCCCCCTCCCCCTGGCGCCGCCCATGATGGTCCAGACTCGGGCAGTGCCACTGGCTGGAAAGTCACTTGCAGAAGGGCTCACTGTTTCTATTCAGAGGCATGGAGTGGTGAAAGGTATTAAGATTTCTAAAATCCTGACCGCTTGCTGTGGGTCAGGCTCTGAGCTACGCGCTCGGCCCACTTACCTTGATCCCGTCTCCCCGCTGCACGGCTTCCACAGGTGAGACTCAGCGAGGTCGCGTGGCCCATGGGTGGATGTGCCAGACACTGGAACCAGAACCCCAATCCTGTTCACCCTTCCCGGCGCCATGCCCTCTGGGGGGAGGGGGCCCTCATCAGCTGGGTGCATCCTGACTGGCCAGTCATGGTCACCTCACACTCCTGGCCAAGGCACTGAGAAGTGGTGGGCAGGGAGGACAGGAGAATTTTGGAAAGTTCTCCTCCCCTTTAAGGAAGAACAGAAGACAGGCTGCTTCTCGTCCTGCCTGTGGAAGGCTCCCGTGTCAGCTGCCCTGCACGGTGACAGCCCTGCGGGGACCCCAAGGATTCAAGTGCGAGGACAGAAGCTGCCTGTGAGGCCGGGGGCAGGGAGGTGGGGAGGCGGAAGGAACCTGGACATCCTTAGCGACGCCCCCCAGCTGCTGCATTAGTCTCGGCACATGGTGTAAACATCCTTATGGTTGAAGGCCCCTCTGCTGGGTTTTCTGCTTCTGAGACCAGAAGCATCCTGATGGCCACAGGTTGAGAAACCAGGCCCGCCCTCATGGCCCCGTGCTGATACCCCTGATCCCCGCTCTGTCCTCGCTGGGGGTGTGCGGTCCTGCTGCCTTGCCGATTAAACCATGGGGTTGGCGGGAGAGCCGGGGGTGGGGGGTGGGTGCAGGCAGAAGCCTGACAGTCAAACCTGCCAAGAACTGTCGTCTTTCCTTTCCACAAATATTTCTTGGCATTAGGCAGATATTGAAGAACAGGCTGCACAAGATTTATAGACACAGTAACGGCTACATGGATACAGAAGGGGCCAAGTTTACAAACAGCAGCAGGACCTGCTGAATCCACCTGTTCCGGAGAGCGCGGAGGCCACGGCAGCAGAACGGGGGTCTCCCGATCCCACACATGACTCAGACAATGCCATTTATTTGATCATTTTAATACAGGAACCGCCAGACCAATCAACAGGGAGGACAAACCTTACAGAGATGCAGCGTTCACTACGCGGACGGGAGGGTCTCCACGGCCCTGGGCACGCATGCATGTCCTTTTGAAAAGGGCAGGTTGAGGGCATAAATACCACAAGATAACCAGGCTCGGAGAGATCACAGGCCATGAGGGAACCACGCTTCAAAGGCAATCGAGGCATTAAATATGGGACCTACACATTACATTTCACTTCACCATACGTATAACTTATATATTAAAAGGAGACCACAGTATATATACGTGCAAGCGGCTTTGGTCAGAGAAAACGAACGAGCTGGGTGGAGCCATGCACGGGGGAGGGCTTGCCCGTCTACTCTCCCTCTGTTCTTGTCCCCGTCTTTCCCACAGAGTCACCTGCGATCACAAAATCAATCAGCCGGCCTTGGCGCGATCTTAGAAAGTCCCACCGGGATCCTCAGGGTGTCCTCTGGGCTCCCTGCGGGCGGGGAGGTGCCCCAGAAGCGAGGACACCGTGAGCCCTGGGAGTAACCACATGTCGGGGAGTTCGCCCTGGAGGGACTGGGGAGGGGGCGGGAGGAGGCCAGGTGAGGAGGGAGGCGTGGCCACCAAGCCGGCAGGTGGGCAGGTGCGTGTAGCCTGGCCGCCCCGGGAGAGCAGGAATGATTGAAGAGGCATCCGCCTTTGCAAGCAAAGCTTAAACGGCAAGACAAGCCTGTGTTTCTCTGCGCTGTCCAGACGCCGACCCCTTAGAACTGACTGGCGCTGCTGGGGTCGCACTGTAACAGCCGGACGATGGATGGGTCGCTCTTGGCACCTTTAATGAATTCTTCCAGGGACAATTTGCCTGTGGGATGGAGGACGGGAGAAATGGGAATTAGCCAGTGCTCGCTGTTCATCACCCTTAGGAGAGCACGGGGACGGCTCCTGCGTCAGGGACGCCTCCTCTGGCCCAAGTCTCGAGACCTCCTGAAGCTAGATGCGTCCAGGCTCCACACACTTCCAGGGCATTTCTGGAAAAACCTTTTTTGCTTTCAGTGCTCGTTGCAAAGCACCGGGCATCGCAAGGGACGTACCCAGTATGGCAGCAGGCTGTGCCTGGTGGGGCAATTCAAACCCTTTTAGAAATAGCCCCACGCCTTATTTAAGAAAGATGCGCCTTGTCCAGAAAGAACATGTCATCTGCCTCTAAACCATAACTAACCCAGGGTCGAGAGGGCCAGGCCTGGGTGGGGACCTACTTCTTGCCTCTGCGTTCGAGGCTCTGCAGCTGTAAAATGAAATAGAGCCATTAACCCCGGAGGACAGCAGTAAAGGGAATGCAGGAGCTTGAGGCCATGCCCAGCACACAAAGGGCTCACAGCTCTGCCGCCATGGGCAAGCTACCAACTTCTCCACGTCCCAGGGTCTTCATCTGTGTGGTGGGATCGTGGGAACGCCCATCTCAAAGGGCCACCGGGAGGGTTAACTGGGGGGATGTGTTCGAGGGGTTCCGCCCACGCCTGGCCTGCAGGATGCACTCAGCTAGTGAGCTGCTGCCAGGAAGCCGGGCGGGGGCCTCCTGCTTGCCCACTGCCGAGACGGACACCTCCGCCTGCGGGTCCCCAGCAGCGGGGCAGACAGGCTGGCCCCGAGGGAGACTAAACAACCCCAGGCTAAGGGATGGATTGGGAAGGGAGGGGGCAGCCGTCCCCTCGGCAGAAGAGAAGACCTCTGGGCCCCTCTGATGACGGAGAGGGGTTACTGGGCTTTGTTACTATTCATATGGTCGGTGGGCACTTTGCTCCGACCGCTCAGGGCGAGGAGCTTTGAAAGCACCAGCCTCTCCTCCGGGCAGAAAGCGGGGCTGGCAAGGGGCTGGGGGTCCCTGAGCACAGTCTGTCCTGCAGCCGTCAGGGTGTTCCTGGTGCTTGGCCAGGCTCAGGTCACAGGAGAAGGTGCTTCAATGCTACCTGTGCTTTCCTAGGGGGGCAGGGAAGGTGTGGGGCAGTCCCCAGAGAAGGACGAGGGCCTAGCTCTGGACCACCCCTGCTTCACTCTTCTCTCCTCCAACATCGCCTCTTCCACCCCTCCCCGAGCTCCAGGGACGCATGGATCCCGGGGTTCACAGGAGAAGCTCTGTCCCGGTGGGCACAGGCCCAAGTTCACAAACACCCTGGGAAGGTGCCCAGAGCAGGCCCTGAGGGGTCAGGGCAGAGGTGGGTGGAGGGAGAGCCGGGCGCTGTGCTAAGAGCTCTACTGGCTCCATCTCACTGAATCCTCAAAACCACAAGAGACTGAATTATTATCCCCATTTCACAGAGGAGTAAACCAAGGCTCAGAAAAGCCAAGATTGGTTGGAGCAGGTCTGTTGAACCCAAAGCCTGTGCTGCTACCCTGGAAGGCAGAAGACATGTTTTAAATTGGCCCAAAGGCAACGCCAGGCACGAGGCCATCTTGTTTTACATTTGATGGATCGTGTTTGGAAAACTGTTTCCTTGCGGATGATGTGCCTGCAGCCACATTGCCCCCCTCCCCCTGCTGGCTCAGTCCTTGGCGTCATCTGCAAACCACACTTTAGGGTTTAGGAGCACTTTTCTGTGCATTAGCTTATTTTTAATCTCCAGCACAGCCCGGGGGTATTTTCTCTTTTTCTTTTCTAAATGCTGCATTTCTTTATCCTTCAAAAGCAAATCAGACCTGACTCTGGGACTGCACTTAACACTGGCAAGAGGTGCGGATCCATCCAGTTTCATAGCTACCTTCCCCGGCAGGGACCCTGCAGAAGCTCACGGCCAATGCAGAGAAGGAAACACAGGGCACGTCCTCACTGTATGGTCGCCACTTCTGCTGCGGTGTGGGCCCAGAGATCCTGGCAGAGCTGCTGCAGGCCAGCACATCCCGACAGAGTCCCTGGGGCCACTGAGGCTTGGGGGAGGGATGATGGGGGGCAAAGGGACCCCCACCACCTGGGAGGCTTGATCCCAACCCCTCCAGGGCCCGGGTGCCAAGGGCACGCCTGCCTCTTCTCCCCGGGACACGCCCATGGGCCTACAGTCTCCCCGTTCTAGAAGCAAGGAGACTATGGCTCACGGGGCAGGATGCTGGCCCAGTGCCCCGACTCCGAACTCCGGCTCTCCCCTCAGCGCAGCTGCACTGGCCGGGCAGGGCCGGGTGTGGGCCAGGTGAGGCCTGAGAAGCTGCAGAGAAGGAGGAAAGGGTCGCAGACACACCTCTGCTCCCAGCAGTGGGGCGCAGACGCACAGGGCTCCTACCATCATTGTTGGTGTCCATCTGCCTGAAGATCTTGTCCGTCCGTTTCTCCGGCGTGGACTCATCCTCGGGCATCTTCATCGCGGAGGACACCATTTTGTATATAGCCTGCAAAGGGGGACACAGACACACGTGCGCAGAGGCTCCAGGGCGTCCCTGGGCGGGTGGGGCACAGGCATGAGCTTCTGCCCAGCCCACAGCAGGACAAGAGGTCAGGATGCTCGCCAGCTTCAGGGCCCTCCCCCAGCTGGAATGTTCCCTGCTACTCCCAATAGTGCGGCTGCATGTCACAGACAGCACGTGAGCAGGAGGAAGCCAGACTCATTGACGTGAAGTTCAAGAACAGGCAAAACAACCCACTTTGACAGCTATAAGCCTGTGGGTGTCTGCGGGGCGGGGAGGTGGGACACTTCCCAGGCCTTCTGTGGGGCTGGGAATGCTCCCTAACTCACAGAGGGTGGTGGTGACACAGGCGCATACGTGCACTGCCCATCACTCAGCACACGTAGCCGCAAACGTTTGACTATGGGATTGCTGTACCTGAGTTAAAAGCAAAAAAGACAGCCCACAGGGAAAGCCACATAACTAGCCCCAGAAAGGCCAGCGCCAGGGCAGATGGGTCTCTCCAGCAGGACCGAGAACCCCAGGACACTGCCATCCAAGGGCTCAGCACCATTGCCAGCCGTTTCTGTGTCTCTGTCCAAGGGGCCCGGCCCAGTGGTGGGTGTGTGTGTGCGCGTGTGTGTGTGCGCGTGTGTGTGCGTGTGTGTGCGTGTGTGTGTGGGGGTCCAGGGGGCGTGATGAGGCCAGTGACCAGAAGCTCATCAGAGTAACTCGTGAGGGGGAGGGGCTGTGCCACTGTGGGTTTCTGTGCGGAGATGGCTTGACTGAGAGTCTCATTCCTGAAACAACACACCAAGGACAGCAGAAGTCTGAGAGTTGTAGCATCTTAAAAAGCAGGTTTACAAAACAAAACCAAAAAGGAATGATCCCAGGTGAGGCTTCTGGTATCTGTTATACTGTCTCCTCCTTGCCCCCTCTCCATTTGCCGAGGAGGGTGGAGGTGGCCAGGCCTCACAGCATGGCCAGTGTGTCTTTCAGGGCCTCGTGGGACAGGACCCCCTCCTGAGAGGGGCAGGCACTTGCTCAAGTGCAGAGGAGGCAGAGCCAAGGCCCTTCCCGGCCTCTGGTGGGCTCTGAAGTACTTAGAACCCAGTCCGTTTTGATGAAGGTATAGTGGCCAGGCATCCGCTCAGCAGGCCAAGGAGCCACCTGAGGGTGCCACGGGGAGGGTCTCAGAGTTTGGGAACTTGGTCTGGGGGCCTAGCAGCCAGATCCCGTTTGGACAGGCACGGGGCCCCTCGCTGTCCTGCTGTGTCTCTAAGTCTTGGCCAGGCCAGTCTGCTTGGCCAGGGACAGGGAAGCGTAAGGGCCAGCTTGTGGGCCGGGACAGGTGATTCCTGAGAAGGAGACTTCTTCCTTCTGCCACCGCTTGTCACTAAGAGCCAGGAGCGACAGCTGAAGCAGAGTCCCCTGAACCTGTGCTGATTTATTCTCACTGTGTGAAAACCACCTGCTCGGGAAATAGGTTGGTCACTCCTCAGACCACTTGCTGCTGGTCTAGGAGTTCATGAGTTTGATACCCTTTGTTTGTGGCTTAGCCCGGAAATTCCTTCCATGTAGAGGACATCTCCTCTGAGGAATTCTAGAACTGAAGCTCCCAGGCTCCAGGAGTGGGAGTGCAGGGAGGCACCCAGGGAATGGCAGCTCTGTGCCTCTCTACCACACACCTAGGAAGCTGGGGAAGTGGACAAAACACGGTTTCTTTCTGGAAAACAGCTTCCCCTGCCAGAGCTGTTGACTGGAGTCGAGGAGAAGAGGTCTCTGAAGTGGTGCTTTCCGTACCAGAGCTTATTCTGTGACCACTAATGTTTCAGTTTTGCTTTACAACTGCACGTTCCTGGGGACATGACAAACTGTTCTTTTATTCTCAGATACGGGGACTCGAACAGGTCTTGGCGGGTGCCTTCTGCAAGTGTCAAGGGTCCTCTCAATTACTATAATTCTCCCTGAATTACTGTAATTCAGCTCTGTTAACTCTCAGGAAATCACCATCCCCCACCCAGCCTCAGATTTTGTGAAATGCAGAGAACGACACCTCCACCCCCCCCCCCCGCTCCGCCCACCCCACCCCCGCCCCGCCAGGGTCGGGAAGGCCACAACTCATCAAAGGGCTTAGGCCAGTCCTGATGGATGGCCAGTGATCAGTAAACAATGGCCCTTCTCATCACTATTTGCAAGGACCCGCCAGTCCGGTGACAATTGGTCTCTTTCAAAAGTGCACGAGGGAGGGGCTGGCAGCCACCTAGCCGCGAAGGGCTGAAGGCGCGGGCAGGACAGGAGCGCTGTCCGGAGTGGGCGGGGCCTCGGGGGACCACGCCCCCACCCCGCCCCCACCCCCACCCCCCGCGGCTGCGCCCCGCCAGCCCCTCCCTCCGGGGCGCACCTGCACGATCTCCAGCATCTCGCCGCGGCTGATGTAGCCGTTGCCGTCCAGGTCGTACATGCTGAAGGCCCACTTGAGCTTCTGCTCCAGCTTGCCCCGCGAGGTCACGCTCAGCGCGATGATGAACTCCCGGAAGTCGATGGTGCCGTCGCCGTTGGTGTCGAAGGTGCGGAAGACGTGCTCCGCGAACTTGGAGGCGTCGCCGTAGGGGAAGAAGTTGGCGTAGATCTTCTTGAACTCGTCCACGGTCAGGTGGCCGGTGGGGCAGTCCTTGAGGAAGCCCTTGTACCACTCCTGCAGCTCGTGGTCCGTGAACTCCGTGTTCTCCCGCAGGTCCTGCAGCACCTCGGGCCGCAGCTTGCTGTTCTGCTTGCCCATGGCGGCCGGCGGCGACACCTGCAAGACAGGGGCCCGGGCTGGGGCCATCAGGGCGGGGGAGGGCTCCCCACAGCCTACAGCCACCGGGCCGGGCGGAGAAACGCCCCCCACGTGTCCCGCACCAAGGGCCGGAGAGGCCCGACTCCGGCCCTTCCCGCGATGCGATGCCTCAGCCCTCCTAGGACCCCTGCGGGGAGGCGGGCCCTCGGTCTGTGTACCACTAGGACGGCCAGGATACTCCGGTGGAGTCAGGACAGGCCACCTCGCGCTGCAAGGCATATCCTGACTTCCAGAATGTGGAAAAAACAGCAACTTGAAATCAATGGAATGAGGCGTTCATCAAGTGCCCAGCAGGGGCTGTACAAGATTGGAGGGTGAATCTCACCACCCTCATCAGCTTCAGGCAAAACTGTCACGCTGACTGCACCCCACACCCTGTGTTCTGAGCAGTTCTTTTCTTGTTCGGGCACCATGTTCTGATTCTATCCTTAGAACAGGCATCCAGAAGCTTTTTTTTTTTTTTTTAACATCTTTATTGGAGTATAATTGCTTTACAATGGTGTGTTAGTTTCTGCTTTATATAGAAGCTTTTAAGGAGTCCCTCTTGTTTGTTTTCGCCTCTGAGAAGCCCTCTGGTTGGGAGTGGGGGGCAGGGGTGGATCTACAATTAGCACCAAGAGTACATGAATGTCTCTGAGGTTTGTAGTCAAGTCTCAGGCACCTGCGGGCGTGCAGAAGCGTGCTCCCCCGCGAGGTTTTCCATAAGACCCATCCGTAAGACTGACCCTGGGGTGATACTCTTACTAGACATTAATACAGCTTTCACCTCGCCACCTCATTTTATTTTCTGATTTTTCACAGTAATACTAGTACCTGGCTTACTCATTTTTGAAGCACATAGAATAGAAAATTTAAAAAAAAGGTTTTCCACCCTCGTCCCAGAGGTAACCACCTTGAACTGCTTCTTAACATTTATGAATGCTAAACATTAAGTACTGAATCCCCATTACTAAATATAATCAATGTAGTTCACATATTTTCCCTGGCACTTCCTTTTTCTTCTTTGTCTCCTCCCAGGTTTTATTAGTTTCATACACATATGTCATTGTTTTTACTTGTTATCTTTATGACTTGAAATTATATGAAATTTAAATTGATATAAATTTAAATTACAGAAAAGTTCCTTTTCTAACCCCCCAGGTAGGGGGATTTGGGAATATCTTTCAAAATTACAAACACGTTCCCTTCGACGCAGCAACCCCACTTCTAGGAACAAATCTAAAGATGCTCCCACCCGTGCAAATAGCCTGTGTACACGGCCAATTCCTACACGTTGTCTGTAATAATAAACAACCCAGGCGTCTGTCATTACTAACTGATGTGAAATAATCATCAAGATCTATTTTTAAGTGAAAAGAAAAGGTGCAGAACAGCACATAGAGTTTGCTACCGTTTGTGGAAGGAAAAAAAAGAGAAAATATATGTGCGTGTTTGTATGTTTGGAATGACTCCTTGGGAAATGATAACACTGGCTACAGAGAGACGGCTGATAGACAGAGGTCAAACAGAGACTTCTTTTTTTTGTTTAGTTTTCATTGAGGTATAGTTGATTTTCTTTTTTTTTTTTTTAATGTTCTTTGGATCATTTATTCTTTTACAACAAACATATTTTCTTTTAATAAATATCCCTCTACCATTACTTTCTGTTTATTATTATTTTTATTTTATTTTATTTTTTTATACAAACAGACTTTTTAGTGTAAATCTTTTTGTAATTTCAAATGTTGAACTCTGTGTATTTTTTTAATTCAAAAAAATAAACACACAAGAATCCTCTATTTCTTGCTTGAGCAACTTGACCCAGATCTCTCTCTCTCTACGATGAAAGCTACTGATCCCCCTCTCCTCCCCTAACCTCTCCACCTTCCTTCCACATCAGCTCCTGTCGTGTGTGGGAACCACTATTTGTACATCATCAAGGTTTACAATCTCCACTTTCTGCTTTACCTATAGGTTGATCCTAATAGGTGGAAACCAGCAAATCTCTACGTAACTTGGTTGTCAGTTTCCAATGGCCCCCAGCAGCCCCACTCCCCCACCCCAGGGCTCCCAGACTTGACTTAAGACACCCCGCAGACTGCACACTTCCACCTCCGCATTTCCTGCACTAAAAAGGCTAATCTTCAGTCCTTTACTCAGTTCAGCTGCTCTCAAGGCTTTGTATTTTCCACACTCCCCTTAATTGTGAAAGTCTCCTAGCCAGTGTCTGGAGGGTGTGGAGAGGAGTGGTTTGTCTTAGGTGTCTCTCCTTCAACTTCCCATCTCATGCTTCAAAGGCAGCATCCACGAGCAGAAGGGGCTGCAATGTGGAGAGTTTCACTGCATCTGCCCCTCCTTGCTCCTCACTCCTTCAGCTGAGACCTGAGGCCGTTCTGCCAGCACCGTGTGCCCACGTGTCCGCAGGGGTGGGCAGAGCGGGTCAGCTGCTGTCGTGGACTGAACTGTCCCCCCCAAATTCACACGCTGAAGTCCTAACCCTGGGACCTCAGAATGTGGCTGTATTTGGCGACAGGACCCTTAAAGAGGTAATTAAGATAAATGAGGTCATACGGGTGGGGCCTAATCCAATCTGACTGGTACCCTTGAAAGAGAAGCTTGGGACACAGACACACAGAGGGAAGACCATGTGTGGACACAGGGAGAAGACGGCCGTCTTCAAGCCAAGGAGAGAGGCCTCGGAAGGAGCCAAACCAACCGACACCTTGATCTTGGACTTGCAGCCTCCAGAAGCTAGAGAGAATAAATTTCTGTTTTTGAAGCGGTCCAATCTGTGGTGCTTTGATGCAGCAGCTCTGGGGCCCCAAGACAGCTGCCCCGAGAACTGACCTGATACCGCGTGGCATCGGCGTCCGTGAGGCAGAACCCCGTGCCAGGCACCGTGAGGTTCCCAAAGCTTTAACTCCTGATCTGCCAGCATCGGGGACAATCAGAAGAAGGTCCACGGACTGTGGGACACTTTTGTTTTTATCAGACACCTTGTCTGTATTAGTCCCACTTCACCAGGGAGGAAACAGACCCGGAGGCTCTGGAGGCAAAGCCAGCCCTCGGACCAGGTCGTCTGGCCCCCTGTCCCACATCTTGCTGGGGGCAGCCAGGGGAGGCTGGTCCAGGGGAGGCTGGTCCAGAGGAGGGCACCGTGGTCATGAACATGGCCTTCCCGGCCGCCTTCAATAGTTAATGGTACATCCTTCTCCCAATTAGCATTCCTGCACTTTTCATCGTGGAAACAACCCACCTTCTGTGAAGCTCTGGGCTCTGAGATCTCAGGGTCGGTCCTTCTAAATCTTCTTCTTCTTTTTTTTTTTTTTGCTGCGCCGCATGGCTTGCAGGATTTTAGTTCTCTGAGCAGGGACCGAACCCAGGCCCAGGTAGTGAAAGTGCTGAGTCCTAACCATTGGACCACCAGGGAATTCCCACGGTCGGTCCTTTTAGAATCCATTCACCTCAGTGAAAACCAAACCACCGCTCAGAACAACGGTATCAACTGGCCTCAGAATCTGTCTGTGATTTGTATTCTTTCTGATCCCACAGAAATGCCAAACTCCTAACACCTCCTCCACCCAATGTAACGAATGTTTATGGAAAGGAAAGGACCATATCAGGGAGCACGACAAGTACGGTCAACACAACCACTAGAAGGTGACAGTCAAGGGCTCCGAGGTCTGCCCGGGGAGGCTTCAGCTTTCCCAGCCCTTCTCACGTGTCCCCACAGGCAGGCACGTGGGGCTGCAGAATCCCAGCGGCCCCCTGGGCCCGGCGCAGAACAGATGTCTGTGTTGGTTGAGTGGGCCTTCCCGCTGCAGTGCTGGTGCTGGTTGTGTACACACACATACAGACACCTGCTAACTCTGAGGCAGGGTGGTTTCTGGCAAAGCTGGCATTCCAGCAGAGCCTGGGTGTGCTCCCCTTTGGGGGATGCAATGCAGGGGGTCCTTCCTGAGAGTTCTGGGGGCTCACGGGATGGGGAGAGGGGAGAAGGTAGGACTCTGGGACAGACATATCAGGCCTGGGTCCTGCCTTTGAAGAGCTCATCAAGGCCAGAGCATGTAGGATGCAGGCAAGTCACTCACACTGGTCCATT
Organism: Balaenoptera musculus; assembly: GCF_009873245.2. Lineage (NCBI taxonomy): Eukaryota > Metazoa > Chordata > Mammalia > Artiodactyla > Balaenopteridae > Balaenoptera > Balaenoptera musculus. Next base: position 83,233,015 of record NC_045797.1, read on the forward strand.
TTAGCATCAAAACCCCCCACTGCAGCCACAATTCACCAAGCTGTGCCAGGCACTGTGCAGACCATTTCACAAATGGTGAAACTGGGGCCCGGGGGTGTCAAGTAACTTTCCCAGGGTCCCACAGCTGCTGGAGCTGGGATGTGACCAGGAGTCCATTTGAACTTGACCACGGAGCTCTACGATCGACCCTGAACCCTGGGAGATGGGCAGGGCAGGCCTGGCATTCCAAGCTGTACAGAGAGGAAAAGCAAGGCTGGGAGAAATTGAGGGATGTGTCCAGGAAACAAAAAAGATAAGTTTTACTTTGGGGGAAAACTATCAAGAAATCGTGGGTGGAAAAACATGTTTTCCTGCCACTGTCTTGAAGGTTGAGTTAGGGAAATCTGGGGCTGTCAAAATCAGGGCTGATGGGAGACCACATTTTTGAGGATGATGTTGCAGGAACCCATCACTGATTTTCCGGTGTCCTTTAGGGAGACCCCACGGCTTTCAAGTAGGGTACCCACCTCTGCTTTGATTTCTTGACCATGCCCAGTCAGCTGAATTAAAGGGCTGACTTATAGCATTACCGTTTTTAAAGTCGGTGACATTAATTTTGCTACAGAAAGTTCAAGACAACTCCAAGGATGTCGAAGCCATCCTGGGGTACCAGGTAAAAATCCAGAGCTGGGGAGAGGGCTTATGTTTGTAGAAATTCCCTAAGAGCCCAAGCTGAATTTAGAGGAAAAGAGTTCTGGAGATTATTGGTTGCACAACAGTGTGAATGTACTTAACACAACTGAACTGTACACTTAGAAATGGCTAAGATGGTCAATTTCATGTTATGTATATTTTACCACAAATTTTAAAACCGGTGCGGGGCGGGGGGCAAGTGGTATAAGGACCACAGTGTTCTTTGGGCCCCTCTGCGGTCTGATGGTCTAGGACCCCTGGGTCCAGAGGCCCCAGGTCGAAGAATCCGGTGTCCCTATTGAGATGCGGAAGCCTCTCATCACAAGGGCTGACCCCCCCACACCCCAAGACAGGCAATGGAATCAGGGAAGGTGGTACAGCATCCCCTGCAAGAATCCAGAAACCCGCCGTCTACAAATCCTGTGTGCCTCATCACATCCTGCACCTGAGTAATTGTGCAAGCGCTTGTGGTGCACATGTGTCCACTAGCCGGTGCTCTGCCCCCCAGAACCTCAGCCCAGGAGTGCAGGCCGCCCTTGCCCTGGGCGTGTCCTCTGGGTCTGGCTCCAGGCTGGCTGTGCAGGCTGTGCGCGGTATACTCCAGTCCACTGGGTCCTCTGAATGCCTGGGGACGGAGGTCCTGGTTCTCACTCCAGGCTGCTTATGGCATACGGATGGGGCATAATAAGTGACACGAAGGAGGGGGCGGGGGAAGGTCCAAGCTCCGAGGAGGAATCCTTCATTCCCACGTGGAGCGGAGGCAGTCTGCCTAGGAAGGTGGCACGCGGAATCCAAACTGAATGACAAGGACTTTAAAAGCCACTGGAGGCTCGACTCCCACAGGCCACCTCTAGGGCGCACACGGCAGGTTCCAGGCCCTGCAGGCGGGGGTCACGCTTGACCAGGCTGGGAGCAGGCAAGGGCATCTCCGACATCTCCGACTTAGAGACAAAGAACTGAGGCTTCTGCGAGGCACGAGCTTGTCTGTGACAGGCAGGGCTTCCAGCTGGCGACCACCTCCTCTGTCTCCTTGCCATTAAACTTCTCACCAGACAGTTTCACAAGACGGCCTTCCCACTGTGACTCTCATGAAGCCATGAAGTGGGGCCCATGAATGTCACATAAAGCCCCACCGGCACTCCCCATCACCTCCTGAATCAGCCTGCGTGTGCTTTCCAAAGGCTCGGGTGAAATATTTCCAAAGAACCTCATTTCAGCACTCTGTCCCAGAGGCTCTTGGCCCAAAGCAGGCAGCCTCAAGGGAACATGGTGGATGGTGGAACGCTGCACCCCAGTGACCCCTCTGTTGCTAATTAAGCCAATGAACCAACCTTATCGACGACCAGCTGGCTGGGAAGACGGCTGACAAAACGCAAGCCTTTCTGCAAAGACAAAGCCACCACTCCCACTTCCCAGCAGAAATGGCCCCCTGGCCCTGTCATCAGGCAAACACCCCAGCTTTCATTTACCAGAAAATCTTACTTTCATCTCCAGTGAAAGATGGGGTGAAGAATGGACGTGCCAGGGGAGGACAACTGATTCAAGGTCAGAGCCATCTCTTACCGGGCTTAAAAAGCTTCACGACCAAGCAGGGGTTGGATCAGACAAACAACAGCCTTCTGAGGGCATCGAAGACGACATTTTAATTCACAGTAATGGAAAAATGGGGGAGGGAGTTAATGTAGCGCTAACAGCCATCTCTCTGCTTCTCAGTTACTCTGTTATTGTTCTTAATGTGTTAAATTGTAAAGAAAAAAAAAGTAAACATGTAACTGGGGAGCCCTATGAAAATATTTAACCCAAAGTCTGTATTGCCTGCAAATTAAAGCCTTTTTAATGGCGTAGTTCCTATCAGCTGCCCGGCGAGGCTCCTGGAACCGAGGGCGCGTGTGTCCCATTAATCACAGCTCAACGCCTGCTGCCGGCGTGGGTAGACATTTCATCCCATTGCTCTAAAACGCTTTCATCACCTCAGATCTCCAAAGCTTGCTGGGCCAACCAGACTTAGAAACACTTGGGGGGAAGATGATGGGAGAGGTGGGAGGAACCAACTCCTTATAAAAGGCCAAAGGCTGGAGGGGCGGCGGCAGTGAATTTGCACTTCAAGGAACTGGAGGGCTCACTTGAGACAGCGCTTGTTCTGTCTGGCAGAACAGGACACGCTGGGTGGGGTGGGGTACGGGGGGGGCCGGAGGGGCAGGAGAAAAACTGGCGGTTTGTGTTGTTTCTCATGCAGCACCAGCCCTGGGTCTTTCTCCTGATGACTCATGGAGAAACCCTCCTCCTGCGGCTGAGCCCAGGTCCTAGGGGGAAAAGAGGCTGACTGCATTTGTGTCCTTCTTTACTCCCAGTATGCGGGTGGGAAGCAAGCCGCCTGCTGCCTGGGGTTCTAGTGCAGCTGCTCTGAGGAGGGGCCAGTCCTGCCCCAAGAGGTCTGCGACAACTGCCAGGACCCGGTGCAGGGGTGGCTCGGGCTGCAGTGCAGTTGGCTGGACGCTAGAGGGCGCAGTCGGGCAGGCTCCCCAGGACCTGAGCTGGAGACCCCGCCTCCCAGCTTTCTGACCCCGCCCCTGCCACGCCCCCTCCACCTCGCTGGTGCCTGTTTTTCCATCTATAAGCTGTATTTGTCCAATATAGTAACCACAGTGGCTATTGAGCACTTAAAATGTGGCCAATCTGAATTCATATAAGTGCCCTAGGAGTAAAATTCTCACTGGAGTTTGAAGACTTAATACAGGGAAAAAATATCTCATTAATAATTTTTCGGGACTTCCCTGGTGGCGCAGTGGTTAAGAATCCCCCTGCCAATGTAGGGGACACGGGTTCGAGCCCTGGTCCGGGAAGATCCCACATGCCGCGGAGCAACTAAGCCTGTGCGCCACAACTACTGAGCCTGCGCTCTAGAGCCCACGAGCCACAACTACTGAGCAAGCCCGTGCGCCTAGAGCCCGTGCTCCACAACAAGAGAAGCCACGGCAATGAGAAGACCACACACCACAACAAAGAGTAGCCCCCGCTCGCCGCAACTAGAGAAAGCCCATGCGCAGCAACAAAGACCCAACGCAGCCAAAAATCAATTAATTAATTAAAAAATAATTTTTCTATCCTGATTACATGTGAAATGATAAATGATACCATTTGAGATATAGTAGGATTAATCATTTTGGTAACATTAATCTCATCTGTTTCTTTTTACTTTTTTAAGGTGGTTACCAGAAAAGTTAAGATTACATATGTAGGTGACTTGCGTTGTCTATCTAGTGGTTGCTCAGCACTGGGTAGACCCTTGGGGCGCGGTTTAGGGGGCTACCAAGTTCCTTAGCGTCCTGTTTACAGACCCACTGCTAACTGCGACCCAGCTGGGAGAGGTGGCCTGTGTTTATTTCACTCCTTGGTGCCCTTGAGTGAAAGATAAGAGTGTTTGCGTTTCATAATTACATGTGAGTCCCACAAGTTTCTATTTTCAGCAGCTTCAAGAACTTTGCCGGAGGCCAGCTGCAATGAAGACCCAGGTCTGGTCCTGGCTAAGGTGTAAGGCCAGGGGGAGGGGCTGCAGAAAGGGGGTGTCCCTCCTCCTCTTCTGAGGGAGAACACAAAAGCCCCAGGTGAGATCTAGGGCAAGAGGGGGTTAGTAACACCTCTGGAGCTGGTGGCTACAGGGTGTACCTAGATCCACATTCAGCCCACGGACCTCGGGGAGCCCGTTTCCAGAGGCTTCCTGAAAAACTGTTGCATCACAGCTTCACATGCTGGATGGGCTTCAGGCAGTGACCATGGTTGAGAAATCCAACTGAAAGTCCTCCTGACTTCTGTACCCACCCCAGCAGTTTAAAATCCCACGACTCCCCAAAGCTTTAAAAATATATAAAAGAGAGGATGGAAGGAGGGAGGGAGGGAGGAGAGGAAAAGAGAGAGGAAGGAAGAAGGAAGGAAAGAGGCAGGCTGACCAAGCAAGGCAGAGAAATCGCCTCCTTATCTTGAGCCATCCTCTCCTTCCACTTTCCTGAGGTTGACATGCCCTAAATGAGGCAGGGGAAAAGGAAGAGGTGGAGAAAAGGAAAGGAAAGTCCCCAAGAGGAGAGGATGTTCTTTCCCTTGCAGAAACCGCTAACACAACAGCAGTAGGAACTGTGGGTAGCTTTCCCTGAATACTTTGTGCCTGAAATCACCAGGTCAGCCATGTGGCTGCTCCTCTCAGCCACCCAGCAAACTCCTACTCATCCACCAAAGCCCAGCTCAAATGTCACCTACTCACGGAGGCATTTCCCAACCCCTCTACAGTTGCTCTTCCTTTTGCATTCCAATACCATTTTTAAACTTATTTCTATTATGACCTCAACTTTTAGTACATCGTTTACTAATGTTTTTCCCTCATTAGACTGTGAGCTCCTTTAGGAAAGAGGATGTCTTACTCATGCTAGTAGGAGAACCTGCTAGCATGTTCTAGCCCCAAGGCCTTTGCATTTGCAATTCCCTCCACCTGGTCTGCTCTCCCCCTCAGTATCTGCAAAGGGCACTCCCTCAATGTTCACATCTTTGCTCGAGTCTTCTTGGGGGCACCTCCTCCAAAGAGCCCATCTCAAGCAGCATCCGCCCTTACGCTGCCCCCTTTTCGTGGCTGTTCCTACTACTTGGCACTATACTGATACATGGTTGACTCCCTGCTTTTGCTCACCATTACATCCCCACACTGCCCAGAACAGGGCCTGGCACGCAACTAGGCTCAGTAAAAATATCTGAATAATGGTTGCGTGTCCAAGGGCTTAGCACAGTGTCCGAATGAATGAACAGATGAACAAGTGAATGGGTTTCTTCTAGGACCCTCTTGTTCTAACAGTTTGTGACTCTTCCAGTAACAGGAAGATGGGAAGGAACATCAGGGATTAGGATGACAAAGTGCTCTCTTGCTCAGGTTTGAAGCTCCAGGAAGGGACATTCTGTAATTCAGACTTGGTGTTCTGGAAAGTTCCATTTATCGGCACAGGACCAGCTGCAGCAGAGTAGGGGTCCATTCACCAAACTGGTGCCATCTCCTCCCTCCTGCAGTGAACACACCCCCAACTATGTGGTCCTCAGCCACGGGGGCTTACTCTGCCCTCCAGCTGGGATCTCTCAATTGAGTGGTGCAGCCTCACCCTAGAGCCAAGGTCACTGCTACTTGAATCTTCAGGGGACGAGCACTTTGAGCTGCTTGCCCAGTGGAGGAAGGCAGGTTAGTGGATCAGATATAAATGAGCCTCCGGGGGAAGAACAAGACAGGGAAAGGAAGGGGAAATGCCCGAGAGGATGAGCCTCTCTCGATGGACTCTGATGATGCAACAGGAAAAGGACTCGAGGCAGGACCAAAACCAAGGCCGCGTGATTTTTCTTAATGCTGAAATTGCCATGCATGTCCAGCCATAGGTGAGTCCCATGTTTCTACAGAGGGTGCTGGATGCCAGGCCAGGAGCAGGGCCAGCAGCACCTGGCGAGAGGTGGGCCTGAGTGAGCCAGGTGGGAGTCCAGGTGTGCAGTCCTGGCCACAGAGCCTGGGGCTTCCTCTGCCCCACCTGGAGCCTTAGTGCCTTGCTTTGAAGGCAAATTTGAGGCTTATGGTGGCACAGCCCCAAATGCCAGGCTGGAGTGGGGAGGGAAATTTGTTCCCTTTTGCCCACAAATGTTCCCGAGGCCCACTCTGTGCCGGGCATGGAAACACCTGGATGAACAAGACACAGAGACCCTTCCCAGGTGCCCCCAGCACACCCACGAGATGGGTAACATGTAGAACGAGGCTGACTTAAGAGGGTCCAGGAGTGCCGGAGCCGAGCTGGCCTGTCCCCCGTGAGACGGCTGGGAGGCCTGACAGCGCAGGTCTGAGCCAGGCTTAAAGGCTCAAGAGTTCTCCAGGTGGGCGGACAAAGGGAACAGCGTGTGCCAGGGCAAGGAGGCCCAGAGAGAACCCACCCGGTGCCACAGAGGCTGGGACATGCGCACTGAGCATGACTGCAGAAGAATGCCAAAAACGCAATGCTGACTGCAGAGGAGATGGTCAAGGGGAGCAACAGGAGGGGCTGGAACAGGGGGTGGTGATACCCCCCAACCCTCCCCAGAAAGAGCCCATGCCCCAGGAAACGCTCAGAATGAATCTCGTCCAGGACTCAGGACTCTATCACTGTTCTATCGAACGGTAAAAGCTACGAGGTTGAAACAAACAAACATATAAATCACACAGCATCTCCTCAGGGACCCACAGCCGGCCGCAGGCTGACTGCTCTTTTGAAGGAAACCTAAGAGGCCACGGCAGGCTGGACACCGTCGGCTGAAGACAGGAACCGGTCTGAGATTTCAGAAGCCACTCCCTCCACTCCCAGCCCCGCCACAGATCTGCTCCCCCTTCGGTCAGCCCTGGGGGGGACAGAGCTGGCAGAGGGGCCACCACCTCAGCTGGCTTATTACACATGGAGGTTTGGGACACCGGCCCCTGCACATCTTGGAGTAAATTCCTCCTGGCTGCTTGGGCCCAGCTGGCTGCGGAGTGACTCACGCAGGCCAAGCCCGCGTGGGAAAGACCCGCAGGCAGGCGGCAGAGTGAGTCTGCAATTCCACTCTGATGCTCCCGGCCGGGATGTGAGCCGCAGTCTTTCCCCGAGGCAACGTCCTCCCAGCAGGAGAGGAACCGAGGAGAGGAACTGGCCCAGCCAGTGGGCCAGCACCCAGCACGCAGTGGCTGGACAGGCAGCTCCCGGGAGGCCTGGGGCGGGGGCTACTCCCTGGGCTTTAGTCAGGCAGTCCCCTGTCTCAAGGCTCCAGACTAAGCCTCTGATGCTCCTCTGTAAAGGGGACCGAATGCCAGCCTCGGGGGCTGCCGTCGGGATGCAGACCCGTGTACAGAAGGGACCCCCACTGGATGGTAAATGGCCAGCCTGAGTCTCCTCCCAGGACCCACTTCTCCAGCCTTTTGGTCTTGGCTGTCTCTGAGCTTCTCTGGGCCTCAGTTTCTCTGGCAGTAAATGGGAATAATGGTCCCAACCTGTTGGTTTCACAGTGTAGTTGTGAGGATAAAGGGAAATGAAGGCTGTGAAAGGGCTTTGACAAATTTAAGCATCAGACAAATATATGGAGGTTATATCACAGCTTTTATGATAAAAGAAATGCGTGATGCGCTTGATGAGCTCAATCACAGTATCAAACAGAGCCAGGCTGGGAGGCTGGGGGCTGCAGGCGGTCCTGCACTTTCCCGCCGACCCTCTCCCTTGCATGCCCGACACAGTGGTATTAAACCCTGGGCCACACACCCAGGTGGGCAGAGGACCTGGGATCCCAGCAGCTCAATACATCCAGCGGGGGCAGGGCCAGTGAGAATCCAACTCCTGTTCTTCAAAGAGAAAATGAGGGAAAAGGATGGGAGAGACCCAGTCCCGCAACAGCGGCAGAGCCTTGGGCTCACGCTGCCCAAGGCAAGTTCGGCTCCAGCCTGAGGCCCTGGGGATCAGTGCGACACGGACACCACGAACCCCCATCCCGAGGAGATGAAGGGCTCTCTCCAACAGCAAGGTGTCTCCTGAGGCTTCTAACTGGTTCAGGTCCACTTAAATGGGCACGAGGACCCTCTTTACCCACGGGACAGGCTCCCTGAAGGACAGGGCACTTCGCAGATCCTGAAGGAGAGAATGAGCCCAGAGCAACCCCTGCGCTCCCGGGAGGCCGGCCGCTCAGATCTGTGCTGGACAGGGCAGCCCTCGGTGGGCCTGTGACACACCTGTGCACACACACACCATACTGCACACACCACATACACCTCACACACACAATACCCATAGACACACCATACATAGACACCACACACATCACATACACACCACAACATGCCACGTATCACGCCCTACACACATCACACACACACCATACCCATCACACACACACACACACAGCACGCCCCTTTCCTCCACACTGGCGTGGTCCCCACCACTGACTGTCTGAAAGCCTCGATCTGTTCTCTGGCTCCTGGTACTGGGACGGAAGTCAGACTCAGGCCTGGTGGCGGAGCGGGCGGTGCGCTCGGGTGAAGGCCTTTCCTGCACAACAGTGTATGGAATGGCTAGGATTTCACTCCTGGGAATTCAATTATCTCAGAGAAAATAGTATGGGCCGTGCTTATCATTCCTGCATTCGTGCCACCTCTATTTTGTACACCTACTAAGCTCGCAGATATTTTATGCACCAGGAGGACCTGAAGACGGGACACGTGAGCTGTGCCGGAGCCGGGCTCTGCGGGGGCAGAGGGGCGAGTGGGCCTCCGAGCTGCCATCCGGGGAACGTCCACCCAGTGGAGAAGGGTCGGAGCAGCATGCCAGGGGAAGTCAGTGTTCGAGGCGGCGTGAGGGTGTGAACATGAACAAGGCCGGGGAGGTGGGCGGGGGGCCCAGGCAGCATCTCCACTTCAGACACTCACAGGCCCGAGCTTCTGGGGAGACCACCGCCAGCAAGTGCCCATCCAGGCCGCACAGCTGGGCCTGCGACCTCTCCAGGCACCTTCCTGGGCAATGACTGGCCTAGCAATACAACAGTAGCGAAAGGTGTAGAACAGCGCGGTAGAGGACACTGAGGAACAAAAGGACAAGTGCAAGGGGGAGGGGAGAGGCAGCTGGGGAAGGAAGGAAAAAACACCATCAAATGCTAGGAATTCAGACTAATTACAAATTTGAACTGCCCTTTGGGTAAAGTCTGAGTCAAAAAATACCTGAAAAAATGTCTCTGAATTCTTTTTCAGGCAAAGGGTAAGGATTGGAATGTCAGAGAGCTGTGAGGTAGATGACGGCGTTTGCAGTGAGCAGAAAGGAATCAGTTGTTATTATTAGCACAGCCACCGACGTTCCCCCCTCAGGGCAGACTCGGGAGGCCTGGGCGAGCTTGGGTAAGTCACCAGTCTCACAGCTTTACTTTCCTCATCTAAAAAATACGAGTTTGGACAATGTGGCCCCCAGGCAGGTCCCACTCTAAAAAACGTCTTGGAGTCTATCCCCAGTGGAGGTCTCCACAGCACCGGAGAAGTTCGCCCACTTGGCTGGAGTGTGTGTCCCTCTCCCCAGGATCCCTGGGAAAAGACCCGTTCCCTTTTTTCCCAGCAGGTGGTAGAAAGCTAATTTCTGCCAGGTTCCTGCCTGAGTGATGACTCAATTCTCAATCCATGGGCCCTAAATGAACCCTTTGCAAATTTTGAATTCCTGTGCCCCAAATGAATGAGGTTTGGTCACATTCTATGATGTCTTGGGTAGAAACAGAAGAAATGTCATTATAAACATTAGACTTGAGGTGTTTTCAAGAACCACGTGGCCCCCCTGGGGTTTTGTGCCGGTTGACACAGGGCTCCGACCTCAGGGCAAGGTCCACTCTGCGAGGTGCTGCCCACGGCAGAGCCCCTGGAGGGATGGCTCCCGCCGAACGCTGCCTCGCTTCACTTAAGTGCGGTTCAGCACACCAATCCCCATTTTCTGTGTGTGTTTTTTGAAACTTGGAAGAAAACTTCCAGTGAATCATCTCATCTGCTATTTGATTCATGTTTAATGTCTTTGGAGAGAAATAAAAACAGTAAGTCATTCTTCCTAAAAGTGGCATCAGCCTGGCCAAGACACACAGATGGTGAGGTGCCAGCTGCCCCTTGGTGGGCCCAGGGCTAAGGTCTTGAGCTGTCATCAGAGACTGTATTTACAATCAGAGTGAAGACAGCTCATAAACGTGGCCCTTTGCCATTTTTATTCTTTAAATCACAGCACCAGAAGCCACAGATTCTGCAGGGAGAGGTGGGGCCAAAGCACAAACTCACACAGAAAGTGTCGATCAACACAGATTAACTGAGCACCTACTGAGTGGGAATCATTGGGATACACAAAAGTACAAGGTGCCCCCAAAGCTCCTCCAGTCTAGCTGGGAAGGAAGGAAGGCGTGGAAGGCGTGAATTCCTCTTTCCTTTTCTACTGCGAGTTAGTTCCTACTCTAGCCTAACTCTGAGACAGCACGGTGCTGGAGGTGTGTGGGGAGCGAGGGGGGCAGCGGAAGGGGTGGCAGAAGGGGGAGGGAAGGAAGGTGGCATTCCAGGCCAGGGCCCAGGGGTCCTTCCTTGACCCTTTTCCCCAAAGACATAGAGCTGAGTTCCAGTTACTCAGGGCGCGGCTAGGAATAATCCACAGCCAATTAGTACAGCACCTCACACACACACACACACACACACACACACACACACAGGATGGACGCGTAATTGGTGAGAGGAAGCAAGGAAGAGGGAGAGAAGGCCGGCGACGAGGGCGCCCCTGGCAGGCAGCCCCAGCTCCTCCGCGGGCCCAGCAGTTCAGTGCATCTGTAGCCGCGGAGCGCTGTCCAGCGTGCCCGAGAGCCCGCCTTCCTGGCCCTCCAGGTATCCGAATTGTCCATCAGAGGCCTTCTGACCCAGATGTTCTGCGACATCAGTGGAAGAGCCAGTTTCCTGGAGACCCTCTGAGGTCCTAGGAACAGCCACCAGAGCTACCGTCTGGTAAGCATGCCCCAGGGGTATTTCTAAGCTAAAAATGTGCACCTGGGGTCTGACAAACCCAAGAAAATTTGAGGGGTCCACAGGAGAGAAAATGTGAAATCTGGGCTGTCTCAGAAATCATGGCCATGGGCCTGGGACCGCACCGGGTGCCTTGGGAGGTGAAGTAAGAAGTAAGAGCAGCGTGGGCTCGACGGGAGAGGTGGGCGACAGCGGGGGAAGAGCCGAGTGGGCCCAGGCCTGGCTCAGGGGCCCCGCCAGGGGCCAACAGGCAGGAAGACCTCGGGGACATTGCTCGATCCTTCGTTTGTTCATTATGAAGCCTCCCTCTCTGTCCCACCCCTTGGGCGCTGAGCAAAGACTGACCAGCAGGTGCCCTTCCTTTTACCCCTGCCTTTCTTCTCATGCAGAAACCTACCCAGAGCAGAAGCTCAGGGATGCCAAAGACAGCGATTCCCTTGCCTGGGGCTGGCCGTCCTGCAGACAGGCCAGGACAATGGCCCCCATCCCTCCATTGATTGCGCAGTGGATGAGAATGCCAAGACAAGTGGTACGTACCACAGTGTGTGCATGTGTGTGCGCACGTGTGAGCACGCGTTTGCCCACGACGCTCGTCATGCAGGACGTGCCCCTGTGGTTGAGGGTTGAAGGAGACGCCCACAGGAACTGACATTGCCAAGTCATCGCTAGTCACTCTAAAAATAACCCTCAACATACAACCTAGGAAGGATTTCCCTTTCGTGGTGCCCCGCCTCAAAACCACAGCAGCTTCCATTCTGCAGGCCACTTCGGGACGGGCAGGTGGACAGCACCCAGAGGAGAGGTTAGCCCGGGGGCATGTCTCTCCTGGCCCCTGCAGAACCCCTGGTCTCCATGTCCCTGTTCATCTACCATCTTACATAGCCATGGTTAAATCTCTATGAGCAACAATTATCTTTGAAGTGTGTGCAGAGGTCCACCCTGCAGTGCGATTTCGGCTGCACTGAGATGCTTCTCCTTGTTGGATTATGGTTGTGAGTGTCCCTCTCCTCAGGCATGATCTACACCCTCCCACCTGTCCGGCTCATCTCCTAGCCCCCCGCTTGTTCATCCCCTCCAGTGACACTGATCTCCTTGCCACTCCGGAACACCTCAGACATGCTACTGCCACAGGCCCTTTGCACTGGCTCTTCCTCTGATATCAAATTGCTCCCTCGCTTCCATCAGGTCTTGGTTCAGGGCACTTCTCAGTGAAGCCTTCTGTAAGTCCTCTGTCCAAAACTGAAGCCCCAACAAACATTCTTATCCCCTTTCCTACTTTATTTTTTCTCTTTATTTTACTGAATTGTCTCTCTCCCCCCAACTAGAATACAGAGTTCCTGGGGCCAGGTTTTATTCTAGTTGGTTCTCCATTGGAAGCCCAGAGCCTGGAAGCTCTAGTGTGTGTGATCGGTACATGTTTGTCGAGGGAATGAATGCATGATTGCTGGTGGGGGGAGGCTGGGACTCGCAGCCACAGCACGCAGGTGCCTCTTCTCCAGCGCCTGGAGCAGGTGGGCCGAGATGGAGGATGCAGGGGACACACTGGCTTGTCTATCACCAAAGGCAGAGGGACAGAGAGAAGGGGGTCCTCCCATTTCCCATCACTGACCCAGCAAATCCTGACCAAGGATGTTCCTGTGCCAGAGGTGCCATCTGCCCCCCAGAGCTTCTGATCTCTTGGTGGTAGGGGTGGAGGGGTTACTGAGTATTTGCCATGTGTGCACTGAAATACCCGGGGCCTCGGGATGGGAAGAGACACCACGGACCAGCTCCTCTGCCCCCTTTGGACCCCCGCACCTGCTCCAACTCCTGATGCCTCAGCAGGACTCAGCCTGGCCAGGCACCACCCTCACCCCGTGCACCTGGGCCCACCCGCCAGCCTCCAGCTGGGCATCTGTATGCAGGTGATGTCCAGGTAAGGAGACCCAGACCCAGCTCCAACAGGGCTGGTGAAAGGAGATTGGACTAATGAAAGCAGCACCTTCCACGTGAAGCTATGCCTGTTTTCTTTGGGGAGAAAAGCCCAGAGACGCACTCACTAATCTGTCTCCTGAGGCAGAGGGCCCCGCCTGGGTCTCTTTTTCCGCCCCAGGGAATGCTTTCACTGGGTGAACAGGGAAGATGAGAGAAGGAAGGATGGGGCAGTGGGAGAAACACCCCTCCGTCAGGAAGTCCACACCCCAGTGTCCAAACAAGAGAGGCAGGAAAGCCCCACCCACGGGATGCGGGGAGGAGAGAGAGTGCTCGGCTGGTGCCGCGGCATCTGTGCCGGCGTGAAAGCAGCCACACCCGGGGTCTGCTGGGGCCTGTGTGTCTGAGCTGCCAGCTCACATCTGGTGGGAGCCCCCAGATGGAACCGGCAACCTGGCATCTGCCCTCAGACACACCGGTCGTCATGCCGGGCACCCAGCGACCTCGGAAATTAAGGTGGTGACACTTCAGCATGCTTGAGGTCCAGATCTCAGCCTCATGGCCGAGCGCTAAAGGTGATGCCTTCTGGGTGGGAAGATGAGAATTACAAAGCGGCATCCTCTGCTTCTGAGGGCGAGAAAATTCCAGACGTCCTGGGACGGCTCTAAGGCTGGCTCTCCTGGGCTGGGCATGGCCAGGCAGGGCTGAGTCTCCAACAGCCGCTGCCCCAAGCCCTCCCCCCACTTCGGGAACAGAGCCCACATCCCTGGCCTCAGTGGTCGCTCAGAGCACTGGGGGCAGGCAGGGCAGGGCTGAGGACGAAGGGCAGTCACTGTACTAACTACTGGACAACTGGGCGGGAAGGCGGAGGAGCTAAGGGACCACCGATCCTCCTTCTACCCCCACGGCACCCAGACCCAGCACCGCACCGGACACTATTCTTAGCTCTACTCTTGTAACCACCCCAGGGAGGGAGGTGTGATTAACCACCTTATGGGTGAGACTGGGGGGAGGCTAAGTGGCCTAGAGGGATCCGAGTGCACAGATCCAAGGTCAAAGGCCTTTGTCCCACCCACCGACTGGTTCCTTCCTTCGGGACAGGACTGAACACTCAGCTCGAGAAGAGCAACGTGCAGCCCGTAGGGCAATAGGGATCACAAGGGAGCAGTACAGAGTGCCTCTGGGCACAGGTGACAGGCACCGGCTCCGCCCAGGGTCAGGAAGGCCTGGGAAGGGATGGGATGTGTGAAACGGATACAAGGGGAAAGGTGGTGCAGGCAGAGGGCAAGGCTGAGCAAAGGCCAAGGGGCTGGATGCCACCTTCAGACGGTGCAGGTGCCCTGCTTTCACAGAGCCTCCCTCACACCCAAAGCTTGAGATGAGGCCGGGAGGGTAGCGGATTCAAACAGATGAAGGGCTCGCAGGTCATGCTAATTACCTTGCACTTTGCCCCTTGGCTGACAGGAGAGCAGGTGGGGTACAGTACTCCAGGTTTGGGGTTCGGACCCGGTTAGGGCCCTGCCATGCAGGAGGACAGGAGGGTGAGGGGGCTCTGGGCGAGGAAGAGATTCCTGTGATCAGTTTGGGGACACGGGAAGGGCAGCAAAGGCGGGGGCTGGAGAGAGACGACTGGGAAGAGGGAGGTGGGTGGGAGAAGGGGGCGTCTGAACCCAAGCTGTCAGAGGTAAACGATGCGGCTGAGGTCTGGTGTGGCCATGGGAGGGGGTTGGGTTGACGGGGTGAGAAGGGAGGGGAGGGGAGGCTCAGCACCGGGACCCTTGTGCCTCTGGGAGGATGGGGTCTGGGTGGAGGATGACAGGAGATGTGGGTGGAGAGGGAATAGCTCAGCGGCAAGAGCCTCAGCGACCGGGGCCCCTTCGTAGTTAGAGGAGGGAGGACTCGATACCCATTTCCCACTTTGTCATCAGGGGTGACAGCTGGAGCCAGCTGCAGGGTGCTGCGTCCTTGCAGACCCTGGTTTGGGGATGGAGCAAAGTCTATTCACCTGGGAGAGGGGCACCAGGCATCCTGTGGGAGGAGCCCAGGGCTGTGGGACGTGGGCTGGGGGCACTGAGGGCCCCGACCACACTCACCCCTGCCCTCCCCCGGAGTGTCCTCTTCAAAGTCTGCCCCTTGCCCTCAGGGAGGAGTGGAGGGCGCCTGCCCCACCCGCTCAGGCACTGGGAGGCTGCTGAGCTCCCAGGGCGATCCCCGCACTCCAAACCCCCCTCCAGGCCACATGGGTCCTCGGGGGCATAGGAGGGAGGCCGGGGAGATGAGGAGAGGCAGGCGGGAGGGGCCCTCCCAGACCCCAGACCGGAGGAGCAGGAGAGGAGAGGAGGGAGTTTGCCCCGCCCACTCGAGCCCAGGAAGCCTGCTGGGCCCCCAGGGGAGGTCCTCTGCCCTCTGAGACCGGGGTTGGGGGAACGCCTGGGCCCCTTCTGTTCCTTGAGCCTAAGCCCCACCCCGCACAGCCCCCAGGGCCTTTTCCAGCCCTGGGGGTCCTGAGCATTGGCCCCACCCACCCCCCAAACCTCACCCTTGCTTAGGCCCCGCCCTCCACACCCAAGGCCTTTCCATCCACCCCCCCCCCTTTTGTTTCCTTTCCCTCCTCCTCTATTTTACTACTGTGGTACTGATGTACCTTCTGGTTGTTGATTCATCTATATTTTTATTTTTACATTCTTTCTAACATAACTGTTAGTTTCTTAGTCTAATTTTATTTTTTACTTTGTTATTTTTCTCTTTTTTTTTTTTGCCACCCCACGCAGCTTGAGGGATCTTGATTCGCAGGCCCGGGGTTTGGGGAAACCTCCTGCGGTGGGAGCTCCGAGTCCACACCACTGGACTAACAGAGAACCTCAGACCCCAGGGAATATTCATTGGACTGAGCTCTCACAGAGTTCCTCATCTCAGCACCAAGACCCAGCTCTACCCAATAGCCTACAAACTCCAGTGTTGGAAGCCTCAGGTCAAACAGCCAGTAAAACAGGAACACAATCCCACTCATAAAAAGAAAAAAAAATGAGACAGCAAAAAAAATATGTCACAGATGAAGGAGCAAGGTAAAAACCTACAAGACCAAATAAATGAAGAGGAAATAGGCAATCTACCTGAAAAAGAATTCAGAGTAATGATAGTAAAGATGATCCAGAATCTTGGAAATAGAATGGAAGCACAGATTGAGAAAATACAAGAAATATTTAACAAAGATCTAGAATAACTAAAGAACAAACAAACAGAGATGAACAACACAATAACTGAAATGAAAAATACACTAGAAGGAATCAATAGCAGAATAACTGAGGCAGAAGAACGAATAAGTGAGCTGGAAGACAGAATGGTGGAAATAACTGCTGAGGAGCAGAATAAAGAAAAAAGAATGAAAAGAATTGAAGACAATCTCAGAGACCTCTGGGACAACACTAAACACACCAAGATTCAAATTATAGGGGTCCCAGAGGAAGAAGAGAAAAAGAAATGGTCTGAGAAAATATTTGAAGAGATTATAGTGGAAAAATTCCGTAACATGGGAAAGGAAATAGTCACCCAAGTCCAGGAAGCACAGAGAGTTCCATACAGGATAAACCCTAGGAAAAACATACCAAGACACGTATTAATCAAACTAACAAAAATTAAATTCAAAGAAAAAATATTAAAAGCAGCAAGGGAAAAACAAAAAATAACATACAAAGGAATCCCCATAAGGTTATCAGCTGATTTTTCAGTGGAAACTCTGCAGGCCAGAAGGGAGTGGCAGGATATACTTAAAGTGATGAAAGAGAAAAACCTACAACCAAGATTACTCTACCCAGCAAGGATCTCATTCAAATTCAATGGAAAAGTCAAAAACTTCTCAGACAAACAAAAGCTAAGAGAATTCACATCACCAAACCAGCTTTACAGCAAATGCTAAAGAAACTTCTCTAAGTGGGAAACACAAGAGAAGAAAAAGACCCACAAAAACAAACCCAAAACAATTAAGAAAATGGTAATAGGAACATACATATTGATAATAACCTTGAATGTAAATGGATTAAATGTCCCAACCAAAAGACACAGACCGGCTGAATGGATACAAAAACAAGACCCATATATATGCTGTCTACAAGAGACCCACTTCAGACCTAGGGACACATACAGCCTGAAAGTGAAGGGATGGAAAAAGATATTCCATGTAAATGGAAATCAAAAGAAAGCTAGAGTAGCAATACTTGTATCAGATAAAATAGACTTTAAAATAGACTGTTACAAGAGATAAGGAGGGACACTACATAATGATCAAAGGATCAATCCAAGAAGAAGATATAACAATTATAAATGTTTATGCACCCAACATAGGAGCACCCAATACATAAGGCAAATGTTAACAACCATGAAAGGAGAAATCGACACTGCACTTACACCAATGGACAGATCATCCAAACAGAAAATAAATAAGGAAACCCAAGCTTTAAATGACACAATAGACCAGATAGATCTAATTGATATT
Source organism: Balaenoptera musculus (assembly GCF_009873245.2). Classification (NCBI taxonomy): domain Eukaryota; kingdom Metazoa; phylum Chordata; class Mammalia; order Artiodactyla; family Balaenopteridae; genus Balaenoptera; species Balaenoptera musculus. The sequence goes on from NC_045797.1 coordinate 83,250,615, forward strand.
TATAGAACATTCCACCCAAAAGTGGCAGAATACACTTTCTTCTCAAGTGCACATGGAACATTCTCCAGGATAGATCACATCTTGGGTCACAAATCAAGCCTCTGAAAATTTAAGAAAATTGAAATCATATCAAGCATCTTTTCTGACCACAACGCTATGAGATTGGAAATCAATTACAGGAAAAAAACTAAAAAACACAAATACATGGAGGCTAAACAGTGCGCTACTAAATAACCAAGAGATCACTGAAGAAACCAAAGAAGAAATAAAAAAATACATAGAAACAAATGACAACGAGATCATGATGACCCGAAACCTATGGGACGCAACAAAGGCAGTTCTAAGCGGGAAGTTTATAGCAATTCAATCTCACCTCAAGAAACAAGAAAAATCTCAAATAAACAATCTAACCCAACACTGAAAACAACTAGAGAAAGAAGAACAAAGAAAACCCAAAGTCAGTAGAAGGAAAGAAATCATAAAGATCAGAGCAGAAATAATGAAATAGAAATGAAGAAAACAATAGCAAAGATCAATAAAACTGAAAGCTGGTTCTTTGAGGAGACAAACAAAACTGATAAACCCTTAGCCAGACTCGTCAAGAAAAAAAGGGAGGAGGACGCAAATCAATAAAATTAGAAATGAAAAAGGAGAAATCACAACTGACACTGCAGGAATACAAAGGATTATAAGAGACTACTACAAACAACTATATGCCAATAAAATGGACAACCATGAAGAAAAGGACAAATTCTTGGAAAGGTACAATTTTTCAAGACTGAACCAGGAAGAATTAGAAAATATAAACAGACCTATCACAAGTAATGAAACTGAAACCGTAATTAAAAATCTTCCAACAAACCGAAGTCCAGGAACAGATGGCTTCACAGGCGAATTCTATCAAACATTTAGAGAAGAGCTAACACCGATCCTTCTCAAATGCTTCCAAAACATTGCACAGGGAGAAACACTCCCAAATTCATTCTAAAAGCCACCATCACCCTGATACCAAAACCAGAAAAAGATATCACAAAAATAGAAAATTATAGACCAATATCACTGATGAAGATAGATACAAAAATCCTCAACAAAATACTAGCAAACAGAATCCAACAGCACATTAAAAGGATCGTACACCATGATCAAGTGGGATTTGTCCCAGGGATGCAAGGATTCTTCAATATATGCAAATCAATCAATGTGATACACCACATTAACAAATTAAGGAATAAAAACCATATGATCATCTCAATAGATGCAGAAAAAGCTTTTGACAAAATTCAACACCCATTTATGATAAAAACTCTCAAGAAAATGGGCATAGAGGGAACCTACCTCAACATAATAAAGACCATATATGACAAACCCACAGCAAGCATCATACACAATGGTGAAAAACTGAAAGCATTTCCACTAGGATCAGGAACAAGACAAGGATGTCCACTCTCACCACTCTTATTCAACATAGCTTTGGAAGTCCTAGCCATGGCAATCAGAGAAGAAAAAGAAATAAAAGGAATACAAATTGGAAAAGAAGTAAAACTGTCACTATTTGCCGATGACATGATACTATACATAGAAAATCCTAAAGGTGCCACCAGAAAACTACTAGAACTAATCAATGAATTTGGTAAGGCTGCAGGATACCAAATTAATGCACAGAAATCTCTGGCATCCCTATACACCAATAACGAAAAATCAGAAAGAGAAATTAAGGAAACACTCCCATTTACCATTGCAACAAAAAGAATAAAATACCTAGGAATAAACCTGCCTGAGGAGCCAAAAGACTTGTACTCAGAAAACTATAGAACACTGATGAAAGAAATCAAAGATGACATAAACAGATGGAGAAATATACCATGTTCTTGGATTGGAAGAATCAATATTGTGAAAATGACTCTACTACCCAAAGCAATCTACAGATTCAATGCAATCCCTATCAAACTACCAATGGCATTCTTCACAGAATTAGAACAAAAAATCTTACAATTCGTATGGAAACACAAAAGACCCCGAATAGCCAAAGCAATCTTGAGAGAGAAAAATGGAGCTGGAGGAATCAGGCTCCCCGACTTCAAACTATACCACAAAGCTTCAGTAATCAAGACAGTATGGTACTGGCACAAAAACAGAAATATAGATCAGTGGTACAGGATAGAATGCCCAGAGATAAACCCACGCACATATGGTCACCTAATTTATGACAAAGGATGTAAGAACGTACAATGGAGAAAAGACAGCCTCTTCAATAAGTGGTGCTGGGAAAACTGGACAGCTACATGTAAAAGAATGAAATTAGAACACTCCCTAACACCATACACAAAAATAAACTCCAAATGGATTAAAGACTTAAATGTAAGACCAGACACTATAAAACCTTTAGAAGAAAACATAGGAAAAACACCCTTTGACGTAAACCACAGCAAGATCTTTTTTGACCCACCTCCTAGAGTAACAGAAATAAAAACAAAAATAACCAAATGGAACTTAATTAAACTTAAAAGCTTTTGCACAGCAAAGGAAACCATAAACAAGACAAAAAGACAACCCTCAGAATGGGAGAAAATATTTGCAAATGAAGCAACAGACAAAGGATTAATCTCCAAAATATACAAATAGCTCATGGAGCTCAACATCAAAAAAACAAACAATCCAGTTAAAAAATGGGCGGAAGACCTAAATAGACATTTCACCAAGGAAGACATACAGATGGCCAAGAGGCACATGAAAAGATGCTCAACATCACTAATTATTAGAGAAATGCAAATCAAAACTATAATGAGGTATCACCTCACGCCGGCCAGAATGGCCATTATCAAAAAAGCTAGAAATGATAAATGCTGGAAAGGGTGTGGTGAAAAGGGAACCCTCCTACACTGTAGGTAGGAATGTAAATTGATACAACCACTATGGAAAACAGTATGGAGGTTCCTTAAAAAACTAAAAATAGAACTACCATATGACCCAGCAATCCCACTGCTGGGCACACTGAGAAAATCATAATTCAAAAAGAGACATGCACCACAATGTTCACTGCAGCACTATTTACAATAGCCAGGACATGGAACCAACCTAGATGTCCATTGACAGATGAATGGATGAAGAAGATGTGGCACATACATACAGTGGAATATTACTCAGCCATAAAAAGAAATGAAATTGAGTTATTTGTAGTGAGGTGGATGGACCCAGAGTCTGTCATACAGAGAGAAGTAAGTCAGAAAAAGAAAAACAAATACCATATGCTAACACATATATATGGAATCTAAAAAAAGATGGTATTGATGAACCTAGTTGCAGGGCAGGAATAAAGAGGTAGACATAGAGAATGGACTTGATGACACAGGGTGGGAGGGTGAAGCTGGGGTGAAGTGAGAGTAGCATGGACATATACACGCTACCGAATGTAAAATAGTTGCCCGGTGGGAAGCAGCGGCATAGCACAGGGAGATCGGCTCGGTGCTTTGCGATGACCCAGAGGGGTGGGATGGGGAGGAGGCAGCCTCAAGAGGGAGGGGATACAGGGACATGTGTATGCATATGGCTGATTTGCTTTGCTGTGCAACAGAAACTAACACGGTATTGTGAAGCAATTATACTCCAATAAAGATCTATTAAAAATAAATAAATTAAATTAAATAAATAGTTAAAAAAAAAGTCTGCCCCTTATATTCCTTTTTTTTTTTTTTTTTTTTTGGCCTTGCTGCATGGCTTGCAGGATCTTAGTTCCCTGACCAGGGATCAAACCCGGGCCCTCAGCAGTGAAAGTGCTGAGTCCTAACCACTGGACCACCAGGGAATTCCCTGCCCCTTATATTCTGATTCGCTAATTCTCCTCAATGGACGCATCCCACCACCAAAGCACCCAGGCCAAATGACTTACCCACAAAAACCCGGCCAATTTAGGACAAGAAACCTAGATTACTGTAAGACCCGGGTGGTTCTTTTTGTCTCCAGGCTCCAGTTTCCTGACCCATCTCATGGGAGTGCTGGGCAGGCTGTCCCCCCAAAGCCCGGTCTTCCCTGTTCGTTCCGTTGAGCTGGGTCAAGTCCGTGCACACCGGCACGTGGTCAGGACCCCATAGAGTGGTAGAGGCCCCTCAGCTCCCCATCCTCACCTGCCCCCAGGCCCGTCTGGTCTCCAGGAACACTTACCCAAGGCCAAGTGGAGGCGGAGAGGGAGCAGAGATCAGAACCTCGGAGGCCGGTCCCACGTCCTGGCCTGGGCTGCTAGACCATGCCCTGGAAGAGAGGACAGACCATCATGTGGGGCGGGGACACCCCGGCTCAGAGCAACTGGCTTTCTCTCCGGTCGGTTCCGTGCAATCTACGCCCATTTCCGCATTATCTTCTCGTAATACAAGGTTCTCTCCCTCCACAGCGATGATCATGCTTTATATGCACTCACTGGAGTGGTCCTGAGGACAGGAACTGAGTAGCTCACCCACCCCGGAAAGCCCAGTCCCCCACAGTGTGAGGGCCCCCGGGGCTCCCCTTGCTCCTGCAGAGTGAGGGGCTGCAGCTCCCCCGAACTGACTGAGAGCTCCACAAGGGCAGGGAGGCGGCGTCTTCGTTTCTGTGCAGCTGCTGGCTCCTGGCCCAGAGCCTGTATGCAGCAGGCGCTCCATAAATAATCCACGTTTGACAAACGAGTGCCCCAAAATGCATCACACGGACATAACTGCAGGCAGAGTGCACTTTGTTCAGAGTTGAAATTCGACCCTGCTTCACCAATATAGAGCTTCATATGCCAGTTACATTATTTAAGCTCACTGCTAGGATTCCAGACGTGGAGCAGAAAAGCCACACATCTTCCCACCAGAAATTCTCACTGGAGGTCACTTACAGATTTTATATATATACATACACACATATATGCATCTATATGTAACATTTTTAATAGACTTTATTTTTTAGAGCAGTTTTATGTTCACGGCAAAACAGAGCAGAAAGCAGAGTTCCCACAGACCCCCTGTCCCCCAGACACAACTTTCCCCACGTTCAGCATCCCCTCCACACACCGGGGTGTATGTGTTACAATCGGTGGACATTATCACCCCAAATCCATAGTTCACATGAGAGTTCATTCTTGGTGTTTTACATTCTGCGGGTCTGGACAAATGTATAATGTCTTGTATCCACCATTATAGTATCATACAGAGCAGTTTCACTGCCCTAAAATTCCTCTATGCTCGCCTCGTCTCATATTTTTAAAAGGCGCTTTCATGTCAATGATCTCAGCGAATTCATCTCACGACTCTGTGATCCCTGCTTTGACACTCAGGGAAATCAAGACAGGGTCAAGGGCCCTCCACAAGGTCACCCTTGTGAAAACCAGTAACAAGAGTCGGTGGTAGAATGTGCTAGAAGCATTGTGTCTGGTGGTCATTTTATCATCCCGCCCTCCTAACAGCCCTGGCGGGGAAGGTCCATTCTAACCCCTGGTTTACAGAGGAGCAAACAGACTTGGGGACACTTGCCAAGGTCACACGCGGCTAAGTGGGACGCTCAAAATGCAAATCCCTAAGCCCACTTCTGCTCTTTCCAGATGCACTTGTTAGTTACAGGGGCTTATAGGAGGCATGAGAATGCAGTGGGCAGGCACCCCCTCGGGTTAGGGGGGCTTTTGCTTTCCCGGAGCTGGAGCAGGTGGGTCCCAGGGCTGCAGCCCTCCTGGGGGGACCCCGCCCTCCAGCCATACTGCACAATTAATACCTAGGGGCCTCGCCTGGCTGCAGGTCAGTCTGACATCCGGCCACAGAGGCCCGACCATTTCCAGCCTCGTGGGGGCAGCCCTGCAGGAACATCAAGCTCAGGGATCAGCTCAGGGATGGATGAAAGCGTCCCTAGTCCACATGGACACCGTCTCACCAGACACACCCCAGCTCTCACGGGGCAAGCTCTGTGCAGTGGGGAGAGCAGAGAGGTGGGCCTGTGCTGAGTAGCCCTGTGATCTCTGCCATCCTCAGTTTCCCCATCTGTGACAAAGCGGAGGGGCTGGATCCCTGGGAGGCTGGGCCAGCTCTGATACCAGGTTTCCTAGCAGGAGGGGCCATCATTCCAGAGGCTTCTGGCTCCCAGGCTGCTTGGGAACACTCCATTAACTCAAATTGCAAATTTCCTCCTGGCTCTATCGCTAAGCCACAGGGGCTCCCCCAGCCACCAGCTTTCCTGTGACAGATAAAGATTACAGTCATTGCTCGAGATGGAATCAAGGAGCAGAAGTCATTATGCAGAAATAATTATGTTGAGTTATGTCTGGTTGCTCCTGATTTCTGTCTCACAATTGTCTTACAAATGGTCCTGCCTCTTCCTCTCCGGGACAGCAAACTGCAGAGGCCTGGCTGATTCAGACAGACCTCCTGGGCCCAATTCTACTGCTCCAAACTCCTGCTGCTGGGCGGGGCATCAGCATCGTAGGGTAAGATTCTCTGTGACGCCCTTTCCTTTCTCTGAGCACTTGGGAGAGAGGAGAGGTAGAAGACAAAAGCCCTGGCGAGGGGGCACACTCACTGACTCACCCACATGCCCCACTGCATTGAACCCTCCTTCAAGGCCCTCTTCACCCATCACTTTCTCCTGGGCCCCTGCCTGACCTCTCAGCCCTTTGTTCACGTTAGGCCTAAGGCACCTCCCTCTCTTAGGTCTGGGGTCTCTGAGGAGTGACTCAGGCAGTGACCAGGATTGACTCATTCTTGTACTCCCAGCTCCTAGCACAGAGCAAGGCCTCGGGAGAACGGAGAGGGCTGTGTGGCTGGACTGCTTGGGCTCAAATCCTAGCTCTCCTATTCCCTAGCTGTGTGACCCTGACACATTATTTAACTTCTCTCTGCCTCAGTTTTCCAGGATGTAAAATGGAGATGATAATAATCCTACCTAGTTCATCAAGCTCTTATAAAGATTAAATGAGCTAATATATACACACACAAAATACTTGCTCATAGGAAGAACGCACTAAATGTCAACAATGACTAAAACAGCAGAGAGAGGTCTTGAAAACATTCTTGTAAGAATCTAAGCCAACTAGAAAGACACAAACTATCGAAACTGACTCAAGAAGAAATATGTCTGAAATACCTATAACAAGGCAAGAGATTGAATTAATAATAAAAAAATCACTCACAAAGAAAAGCCCAGATGGTTTCACTGCTGAGTTCTGTTAACACTTAAAGAATTAATAACAATTCTTCACAAACTCTTCCAAAAAATAGAAGAGGAGGGAACACTTCCCAACTGGTTCTATGAGGCTAGCACTACCCTGATACCAAAACCAGACAAAGTCTTCACAAGTGAAGAAAGCTACAGACCAATGTCCTAATGGGCATGGATGAAAAGAAAAACAAACCAACCCTCAACAAAATACTAGCAGACCAAATCCAGCAACATAAAGAATAAAAAGAATTATACATCACACCAAGTGGGATTTATCTCAGGAATGCAAGGTTGGTTTACCATCTGAAAATCAATTAATGTAGTATATCATACAATAAAATAAAAAGCAAAAATCACATGCTCGTCTCAATTGATGCAGAAAAAGCATTTGACAAATCCAACATCCCTTCATGATAAAAACACTCAAACTAGGCATAGAAGGAAACTTCTTCAGTCTGACAAAGGGTATTTGTGAAAAACTCACAGCCAACATCATACTTAATGGTGAAAAGACCAGATGCTTTTTCCCTAAGATCAGGAATGAGACAAGGATGCCCACTCTTGCCACTTCTATTCAACATTATACTAGAGGTTCTAACCAGGACAACTAGGCAAGAAAAAGAATACAAGCCATTTGAATTGGAAAGAAGAAGTAAAATTATTTCTATCTGCAGATGACATGATCTTATATACAGAAAATCCTAAGGAATCCACCAAAAAAAAAAAAAACACCTTAATAGAATTAATAACATAAGTTAAGCAAGGTTGCTGGATACAAGATCAACATACAAAAATTAATTGTATTTGTGTACACTTGCAATGAAAAATCCGAACACGAAATTAAGAAAACAATTCCATTAGCAATAGCATCGCATATAGTTGTAAATGTACTAAAAACCATTGCGCTGTATACTTTCTAAGGGTGAATTGTATGGAACGTGGATTATATCTCAATAGGGCTGTTTTTTAAAAAAACAGAATCCAGGCCAGTGCTCTTGTACTTCTCTACCTCAGAGGACAGAACGGCAAAGGGCAGGCTCACAGGAGCAGGGAGACAAACCACAAGGCTTCCCAGTGCTACAGCCCGGGAACCCAGTGGGGCTCAGAGCTCGTCACTGCGGCCGACCTTGAGAACCTGGCAGACTCAAATCCAGGCTGAGCTGCAAAACTGCCTTGAAACAGCCCCCTCTCCCCACAGCATGCACTCCAGAAACATGCTGAGTGCCTGCAATGTGTATTAGGTGCAGGGACACTGGCCCAACTTTTGAGGAGCCCACAGCCCAGTGGGGTGCCCGCAGGCCTGTGCCAGATGTCAGGGGTGGGCAGCCAAACACAAGCTCTAAGGATGGCTCTGCATTCAAGGAGGTGATCTGGTCCACTGGCAGGGCAGGGAGGGAGGAGTCCCTCAGGATACACCCTCGGTCCAGGCTGAAAGAGCTCAGTTCCTGAAACCACACAGGCTGCCCCGCAGGGCACTCACTATGAATCACCACCTAAGAAGCAACAGTTCTAGGGCCATTTCTGGGGCCAGTTCCTCCTCTAGTTGCCCAGGCCTGGAGGGCTCAGTGCCCACCGTCCTTGCTGGCCATTCCTTGGGAAAGGCAGCTACACAAGCTTCTTCCTGCCAGGGCTCGACGCCTCCTCTCACCCAGACACAGGCCTCCTGGGCTGCCTCTGATCTGCCCGTTCACACCAGGGTGGATGTGTGCTCAAGAGATGACAAATTATTTTAATGTATCCTGAAGTCCAACTTAATTCAGCAGCAGAGTCCCGGTGGGAGAAAAATATAGTGGGTCTGGAGTCAAAGACGGATGGATTTTGGATTATGACTATTTCTGAGGTGACTGCGGTTTTAGGATGACTAGTCCCCCCACGGTCCCCAGGTAACCAGGGCAGTGGCTCGCAGAATACTTTCACACAGACGTTTGGCACAAGACAGAGGCATTTTCTTCTACTGCTCAATTCAAGAACTGAGTTAGAGGGGCTGCGTGTCCTGCAGATGTCCCCGGGGGCGGGAAAGACCACAGAACATACCATGGAAGCCAAGACGTGCTGGTGAGACCACACAGGATGCAAGCTTCACAAAGGGGGCAGGACTGGAAAGGACATCAACGCGATAGTGAGCTAAACCCTGAGCCCTGCGTGGCCATGACCAGTACCCAGCACTAGCCCTCTGGTCACCTGGGGCCCTGACGGCTGGCCAGCTGCATTCCCAACTTCCAGTGGGCACTCACAACGTCTTATTGTAGCTCCTGTGTCCACTCCCACTGCTTGGGTATTTGAGCTCCCGTCACAAAACAAAAGGAACCTACGATCTCCAACCATTTTGAAAACCTGTCATATTTACTAAAGATGACTACACACACTCCATGAACCAGAAATTCAACTTGTTGATGTATTCCCGACAGAAAGTTGGACCTACGTCCACCGAGAAGGCTCACAGCTGCACGACTTGTAAAAGTCCCTGGTGGAAACTGTCCCTGTGTCTACCCGCCATCAATGAATAAGAAACCGTAATGCGTTGGTACAGCGGAGGACCACAGAGCAGTCCAAACGAACCGCAGTGACACATGACACATAGATGGAGCTCTAAGCGTGACGCTGAGTGAGACGGGAGGACACGGAAGAGTACGTGCTGCGTGAGTCCATTTACAAAGTGGACGCATGGCGATTAGCATCAAGACAGCGGCTGTCCTTGGTGGGGGGCGATGACCAAAAATGGTCGTGAGGGGGCTTCTGGGTGCTGGTGACACAGATTTGTTCATTTTATGAAAACTGACCAAGCTGTCCACTTCATGCACGCAAGTCAAGTTTCAGTAAAATGTTAAAGAAAGGAAGCGAGGCACCCGCTGTCATTCCTGCATCCATCCCAGCCCACCCGGCAGATCTGGGGGCTTCCCGGGAGCCCCACCCAGGCTGAGGACTGGTGGTAACTGTTCTCATAGCCCATGGAGATCTCCCAAGACAGGTCCACTTATGAAATGGTGGGAAGAGAGAGCTCTGAAGTCGGGCAGGCTGGGTTCAGGCCCTGACCTCCTCCAGGGGCCCCAGTTTCGCCACATCTGTCCAGGGAGGCTGCTAGAGATGTGAGTTTTCACAAAGTGAGACCCCTGTGGACCCAGCGTCCAGCCTGCACTTCCTGAAATGTCAGCCACCCATTTATTGGACAGAAATTTACTGACGAACTACTGTATGTGCCAGGCATCAGGGATACTGAGTACTGACCAGCACCCCACTTCTCAAAGGGCTGGCTTTCCAGTAACAAGACACCAAAAGAGAAAGTAAGCGCAGATCACAAACTGCTAGGAAAAAAATAAAATGAAGTGATTTGACAAAGATTACCAGGGGGCTAGGGGTCAGGGCGATACTCTAGCTTGGATGCTCAGGGAACTCCTGAGTCAGGGACACACATGAGGAGGAAGGGACAGACTTAGGAAGGCAGCTCTGAGCGAGTGAACAGCAAGTGCAAAGGCCCTGAGGTAGGAGTGTGCTTGGCATTGTCAAGGAGCAGCAAGAAGGTGAGTGTGGCCAAAGCATGGCAAACAAGGCCAGGGGAGCGGGGTAAGAGATGGGGTCAGCAGTAAGCAGGGGCTCAGAGGACGGGGCAGGGAGTTCACATTTTTATTTTAAGCACAATTGTTGTAGAAGAGCTCTGAAAAACCAGAGAGTGCTACAAAACTACCAGGCACTGGGGAATGGGATTATAAGATTCCCTGGAACTGAGGGCAGCAAGAAGTGGGACCTGGGCTTCCCTGGTGGCGCAGTGGTTGAGAATCTGCCTGCCAATGCAGGGGACACGGGTTCGAGCCCTGGTCTGGGAGGATCCCACATGCCACGGAACAACTAGGCCCGTGAGCCACAACTACTGAGCCTGCGCGACTGGAGCCTGTGCTCCGCAACAAGAGAGGCCGCGACAGTGAGAGGCCCGCGCACTGCGATGAAGAGTGGCCCCCGCTTGCCGCAACTAGAGAAAGCCCTCGCACAGAAACGAAGACCCAACACAGCCAAAAGTAAATAAATAAATAAATAAATATTAAAAAAAAAAAATCAACACTTCCTTTAAAAAAAAAAAAAAAAAAAAGAAGTGGGACCTCCTTGCAACCCTCCAGGCCTCCCCCAGTGGTGGGGGGTTGGGGGTAGGGGCAGGTACTTCTAAAGGTGCTGCATTTCCTTGAGACGTAAAATTCAAGTCTGTTCACTCTCGATCCTCCGTGGGCAGGAAAGAACATAAAATGGCTCATTGCCCACTAATGAATTCCTAGAGCCTCCGGAGGCCCAGCCACCGCGCCCACTCCCCCGACAGGCTCCTGATGCCAAAGAGCCCAGGACCAGGGGCCGTAAAACCCCGGCCTGGCGTTCTTCTCCGGCGGCGTCTGAGGCACCTCCTGTTCCCGACTGAGGAGGAAAAAGCAAACCTTTGCCAACAGAGAACAATGAGGCAGCCCCAGGGGAAACACCGGTAGGCCCGGGGAAGGGGGAGCAAGAAGTCCAAACCCCAGCCGGCAATTTCTATCTGGGGACACATTCTGCCCACAGACACGCCCACCGTCAGCTGTCAGTCTCGGCCAGAGAACGAGCCTCACGCTTTTGCAGTTGAGGGGACCCTAGACACCCCAGGCTGGTGCCGGGAAGTGGCCAGGCCTCCCCCACCCCCCGTGAGGCCACCTCACCTGCCGTGTACATGGACCTCCACCATGACTTCACTTGGGAGGAAAAGGTTCAGCTGAAAAGAATAATAACAAAGAAAAACCATCCCCGTTGTCCCACCCTTTCTCTCACTTTGCAGTTGAGCAAACAAACAGCCCCGAGAGAAGGGTCTCACCCAGGATCACAGAGCCAGGTCCGAGCCCGACACACTCCTGGAGGGATGCAGGCGCTTTCAATCTGCTGGGCAGAGATGCGAAGATTCAGGCCCCTTCCAGGTGCTCAGAATGCATGTCACCTGTCCCCGGCTGGTCACTTGTCCCATGAGCTGGGCCACAGGCCTCTCTCTTAAATGTTCTGAGAACCTTATGAGTAACGATGTTGGAGAAGAGAGGGGAAGGGTTTCGAACGAGCTGTCAACAGTGCTCTTTTCCTTGAAAGCCCATGGGCAGGAGAGGACAGGAATTATGTACCCCATGAACGGCAGCAAGGGCCACACCCGTGACCCCAGCTGACTTCATGACAGCGGGGGGACACACTGGATTCAGTCTCACCCCCACTTCATGGATGAGGACATTGAGGCCCGGAAGTTCAGGGTCTCTCCTGGAGCCGCGGGGCCACAGAAAGCAAGAGACTGTGGGCTTCTGACTCCAACTCAGGTCACTCAAGGGGAGGTGTCACCACTCCCAAAGGGGCTACTTGATGCCCAACCAGTTCTTCCCCCTCAGAACAGTCGTCCCTTCGAGGAAGGAGGCTCTCTGCCGGCCCAGGATGCGCCCGCTCTGGTCCCAGGCTTGAGGTGGGAGCTGGCTCTGGCCAGTCCACCTGCTTCTCTGCCCCGTGTTCCTCCGTCCACTGACCCGACGGCCCATGAGGCGGCCGACCGCCCAGACACAGGTGGCACACAGATCCAGAGCCCTGCCCTCTTGGGGCTTAAGTTCTGGTTACATACGGTTCACGCCACACGTTGTAAGTCCTGAGGGGGGGGGAGGGGCTTTGTAATTCTAAACAGGAGCCAAGGAAGGGGTCACCAGGTGACAGTGGCCATGCCTTGTGGACAGGCGCCCCTTGGCCTCTGTTCTCTGGTTGCAGGCCCGGGTGGGGTCCCTCACCGTGGACGTCTTGAACAAGTAACCATGGGGAGAGGGAGCACGGGGGTGCCCTTACTGCACCTGCCACCCCAAAGTCCCCTCCCTTCACAACCAGTGCGGCCACAGCTGGGCAGCAAAGGACAGGAAGGCTGCTCCTTGACAAGGTGTCCCTGGGCCCACCCTGGATGCCCCGGACAGCAGGTACCAGAGCATCAGGAATGGGGGTGGGTACCAAGCACCCCCTTCACATGGAAACGGCCCGAAGCGCATCAGATTTGGACTCTGACATGTCACCCTGTGGCTCTGGGCAAGTCACCTGTCCTTCGTGACTGCTTCCACCCCATGAGCTCCCGGAGGAGACTGCGAGGACCAGAGGAGGCGACACATTCACATGGAAGCCTTTGAAGCTCCTAGCATTTAAGGCTCTACCTCAGGACCACTGGGCACACTCACACACCGCCCCAGTCTCAGGATCATCACCCACCTGTAGATGGGGAAATGGAGGCTCAGAGACATTAAGCCACTTTCCCAAGGTCACACAGCCGGACAGTGCTATGCCAGCTGAGCCTGCCGGGCCCTGCAGGCCGCATGACCTGCGCAGTGGAGGCTGCCAGAGACTAAACCTTGCCTTCGAGGAGCGACAGATAAAGGAGCGAGGAAAGCAGCACTAATTAAGCATTTGAGTATAATTAAGCAAGATGTGCAAGGCAGTGCAGAGGGTAGTGAGGTGGGGTCTGTGCAGAGGCAGGAAGGCAGGCAGAGGGGCTCCCGGCCAGGCCGCCCGCAGAGCCATCTCCCCGGGCCAGGCTCCAGGTGCCTGCCCCATGCCCTGACTGAAGCCCTGGTGGTCCCCCAGGCCCCAGCACTTAGCGTTTGAGGACTTTGACAATCAAGCCCCAGTCCAGGTACCCCTGGGCCCTCAGGTTGAGGACATGGAAAATTCCGAGACTCCTTCCCACACAGCTTCCCCCCATCCCCGGGGCGCTGGGAGGCTGTGAGGGCTGCCTGGAACCCGCCTGCTGGGGCTCCCGGCCTTTGAGGCTGAGCGCTGGGTCTCATTCCTACATCTGCCCTGCACGGCGCCTGGAGGGCGGCGGAGCGGACCCTCAGTCAGCGTTTAGCGAATGAATCAGCGACCAGGCCGCTTCGAGGAAGAGGAGATGGGAGATGAGGCTGCAGAGAACGACACAGCCAGACCATGGAGGGCTTTGAACACTGGGGTCCAGGTCGCTTTGGGCAATAGGGAGCCACGGTGGGCTCTTGAGCAAGGGACTAGGAGGAAGATCCGCGTGGCAGCCTGGGCAGGAAGGAAGGACAGCAGTGCCGAGGCTGGTGTCAGGGAGGCCATCGGAGGAGTGGGGGTGAGCAACGCGGGCACTGACACTCGTGAATATCGGGGATTTTTAAGGGTGACTGCGATCACGTGTGGCTTTCAGCTGGTCACACACAGAAGTGGGAAACGGCCCCGCCCCCCCAAGACAGAACTCGAGTGCACTGTTGGCATTAATGTCCTAGTCGCCGGTCCACCCTGAAACCCCCAGGCCAGCTGGTGCTCCGGGCTGTGCTTCCCAAAGCAGGGAACCGGGAGGAAAAGCATAACTTCCCCACAAAGAAAGGAAGGCGCCGAGAGAGCATCTGGGCTCCCATGAAACGCGGCCTGCAAAGCAGCCCACTAACGGGCAGCCAGGGCCGTGGAGCATTAAGGCAAGTCCTCCTGCGAAGCCACTTATTCAGCACAGAGCTCGCGCAGCCGATGTGCCGTATCCGTGATGAAGGGATAAGTCATCTGAAAACACAAATAAATTATTCATTCCCCGCAAACGAGCAGCCTCTGGGTTCCTGCGGCAGCTGAAAGGCTCTGCGAATCCCATTAGCGACGGCGCTCAGCCGGGCAGACGCTGGATCCTGCCGCCGCCCGGTGTAGGCGGCTCTAGCCGGGAGCTGCCCACGCTGCGGTCCATTCCGCGTCCGCGGGTGAAAGAAGCCCGGCGCCACGTGGAGAATCACAGCCCTGCCGGCCTGGCCCAGGCGGCACGGGGCTCCTGGGCAGAGCATTTACACCGGAGGACCGGGTCCCAAGGAGCTGCCTTCCACACAGAGCCTCCCCAGGCCCCCACTCCGGGGTCTGCATCGTCCTACCACCACCCATCAGGACCCAAGCCTGGGGTCGACCCGCTTGCTCGAATGCAGAGTCCCAGGCCCTGCCCCAGACCCCCTCTGGGGCTCAGTCCGCAGCACCGCATTTCCCACACACGCTGGAGCTGAGGCCACCAGGAGGACGTGCTGGAGTCCCCGAGTCACCCCCGGATCAACTGCAGCTCGGCCGGCCTCGCAGCCCTGGGCAGCCCTAGGTCAGGTTCTGGGCCTCTCGGGGCCCCATGTGCTCTGGGGGGCTCTTGGGAGGATGACAAGAAAGAACCTTTGCAAAGCAACTGTCACACACGAGTACTCCGACTCGCAGCTGGGTCTCTGCCCTCTCCGTGTTTGTATCTTTGATTCCAGCCTCTCAGCTCACTTCACAGCTGGGAAGAAAAGCCTCAGGGTTTTTGACTGCCAAGGCGGGGCTCGGCGCCACTATTTCCTCCGCCTAGAACACGCCCTCCGTCCCCACGGCCCCTTCCTCCGGGAAGACTCCCACTTCCCCCCAACGCCCCCCTCACTTTGAACACACTTTGCCGGGGCCGCTGCTCAGCGTCTGTAGCACAGGGGAGGGAGGGGCTGTGGACGGGACGCGGCCCGACCGCGGGGCCCACAGGCGGGCACAGAGCCGCGGGTCAGCCGGGCGGTGAAGCAGTGACCGCGTGAGAGGGGCGCCCCGCGGCCCACGGCACTCGTTCAGCTGAAAGCTGTCTCTCTGCAGACTTGTCCCGTGCGATGTGAGCGGGCGGGCTCTGTCCCTCCATCCCTGTCCTTGCAACGAGGGGTCTTCTGCAAGCACGCCACTTCTCACCTCTCTCCTTGGGGGGGAGGAGGGGGCTTATCTGACCTGGCTAAAGAAACGACCTTCCAACCTCATTCCCCGAGCCCCGCTCCCGTCTCCCCTACTCTGCCCCGACAGCGGACGCCGGCAGTGGCTCTGCTGTCTGCCTACGATTGGGAAACAGTTTT